>NW_026262701.1:34043277-35293277 GCF_021869535.1 Mytilus californianus
AAGTTTCTTTCTGCCAAGCCAACAATAACAACCTTTCTGGTTTTATTTCCTCAGTTTTCTCATTGGCAATCATACCACATTTCCTTTATTTAAAACATTTAATAATTTGGAGGATTTGTTGCAATTGAGCAAATCGGAACTGACTTAAAAATAATAGAGTTTCATTACTGTACAAAACAAAAATAAAAGTCGACATTGTAATGGAAAAAAATTAGGAAAAATTGACGGTTAGTATGATTAAAATGTTGTCTTAATCATTGACTTCCCTTCAAGCCGTGAACTACGCTAACCTCGGCTACTATTTCATAGTCAAAGCTAATCACAACCTTTATTCTTCAAATATAAGCAAGACTTGAACCTGTAAGTTATCCGTATTTACATTTTTGAATGAATCTAATTTTTTTGCTTTAGGGATTTAAACTTCTTCCATTCGATACAAAAATGCAAAACTGCCGAAATATCCTCATCGTGTCATTAGTATTTAGATATGAGACACAGTATTGCCCCAAAAATATACTTTGCTACTAGATGTCTTATACAAAGATGTTCGTGTCAGTACAATTTGGTCTAGATAGGTATACTATCCAACAGAGTCCAATTAACGTAGATGTATGCATTCATAGTAAAACTGGATAAAAGCCACTGAACTTAATACCATGTCAGGCTGTCTGGATCATGTGTTGTTCGTTAATGTTCGCCTGCTTTCTCTATGGAGTCATTTTTGGTGTTTGGCATAGCCTGTTGTAATGTTTAGTATTACGGCAATTCCTGTTATCCTTTTTACGTAATATAAAATAAAAAGTTATAAACAACTAATGGCACAGGATCCAAATATTACTGAGAAAGAATCTGTAATAAAAGTTTCGTTGTAAGTTGTCATGTGGGTCATAAAAATATATGGTGCCACATTTCTATGAAAATATGTCTTTTTAACGCCACATGTATACATATTTTATAAATATTTCTCCGTCAATATGATATAAAATACTACAGGTTAATTAATAAAGGTAGTTCATAAAATATTCATCATTTGTTATTTGAAATATGGAAGTATAAAACTCAAGGAATAAATAAAATATCATCGAAATTGAAATGACGCATGAACCTCATTAATGAAAATCCTAGTTATGTCCTCTTGTGCATAAAAAGCGATAGTTTCCAGGATAAAAAGTAATTTGATAGATGTGTTGTTTACAACTGCTGTTCCTGAAATAAAAGTATGTGCATAAAATCTTCATAAAAGAAAGAATCACCTACCTTAATCACGTTACCTTTACACAGAACCAATTGGATTTTTTCATCGTTATGTATAGTCTCTAAATTTGTCACTGTAGTCTTTTAATGGTACAAGAACACGATGTGATTTCAATGCCTTTTCAAGTCAACTATTCCTGTAAATATCACATGTTCTGTGTCAATCTACAGGGGTGTATTAGTTTCCATAAAAGTGTCTAAATTCGGGCAATAAATGACAGTATTTGCAGATAAAATTCACCTACTGTTTTCACTGATTTATCAATTATTCCTGTATATGTATTTTTAGAAATATATACCTATGATATTAATAAAAAAAATATCAGAGAAAGGAGTAGTTCGACTGTAAGGTAACCGTCTTGGTCTTTGTTTAAGATATGAGTACTTAAAAGTTCATCGGTCAAGACCTTCCAGCACATATCGGCAATCTACTGTCGTACTAATTTGAACGAATTTTGTAAGTTATGCTGTTTGGATGCAATAGAACCTGTCTTTGTGTTTAAGGTCTGTGCTCTATTTTGGATATTTATAGAGTGATAATATATGAAAAAAGTGATTGATTTGTGTTTACTCACTGTCAAGTGTCAAATGTTTCGTACATATTCAGGACGAGAAAAAAAAATACAATTCTGCAAAGTGGGTCGTCCGGGATTAAAGGAGGAACAGAAAGACTCCCACTTGAAGTGGATAAGATGTAGAGGGACTGAAATCTGGCTTTGCAACAGACGGCCCTACAGACCCCTTAAGAGTTTTAGCAACGGTTCTTAGTCGTTCGAAGACACTCTCCATACACGAGGCATCAGATAAAACGTCCCCATTTCGACCGGGTCTGACTACGTATATATATACATTCCGTTCAGCAAAACAGACGCCCTCTTGCATGTGATTGACCGCCAAATAAAACGGAAGAAGTCTAGGTGACCATATTATTACATCATATGCAACTATTCCAGTCATAGTTACGTTCGATAACTCTGCATGTTACTGGTTTAATAAGAATTATGTCAAATTTACTGGTTACCCGTGTGATGATTAGAAAATTGAAAAATATAGATATTTCACCTCGGTTACCATCCATTCGAGGTTTTCTTTTATTGATATAAAATAATAGCATAAATTAATTTCATTAAGAATCGAACAATACTAATCTACATGTACACAAGTCTTGTTAAAACTTGCATCGTGATTAGGTGCCATGTTTGTTTTCTTTGATCACGTTGATGACTTAATATCTCCTTAATCTAGCTATGTCCTTGGGTATTATTAAAGTGACAATAACGTGTCATACTTAATTGCAATATCAACAGTGAAATCAAATAGAATGATTTGTATGGGTAAAATTAGTGTCGAACATCTTCTACGTTTGTAAATTATTTGGTCGCCATTTTTTACGTAACTTCGAAATTTTATCAAAACAAACAGCATGTTTCCACTTTAACAAAGAGAAACAATGTTTGATTCTATGCTGCTTTAAGGTAAGACAATTACTGAAAACGCATGCATCCAATAATTATTCGATTTTCATCGTCAATATCTTACAACATATATCTTCACAAGTCGGCCCAAGCTGTCAATGTAAACTGCATGGTTAATGCATATAAATCTTTATTTTGAGTGCGAGAGACTGTTTCTCATAAATATATTAAAGAAAAGGTGAAATAAGAAATTTCTTAAATACAATAAGACACACTTCAATCAGAGACATATATACACATGTCTCTGCTTCAATGAATATTTGAAATATTACTTTTTGATTAATAACTAAATGAATACCGGCATGTCGTGTCGTGTTTACTTCCAACAGCGGTCGCCATTTTTAAAATATTGCTAACGAATGCCAAAATGTCAACTTTCAATCAAATTTTGAAGCAAAAAGTTTGATACCTAAACTGATATGGGTTTCGATTTCATTTATATGAATATGTTGTCGCTCTTTTTAGGGGTTGGGAGGATATTAGTAACAATAAATAAGTTGAGAAAATTGATTATATAATAAGGTCCCATTGCAATTTTATCGAGTTTTAACGAAGAAGTCAACGGAGGCTGTGTGGTTATGTCACCTCAATTTTCAAACTTATTTTGAAGCAAGAAATCATATATCTGAACTGACAAATGGAAGTGTTTAACGACCTTGACTGGCTGTTCCGCACGGTCGGCTCGGTGCCCGAAGGCGTTTTGGTGAGCGTTTAAATAATTTTGCAGTCGGACAGGAACAGTTGGAATTCGCCATTTTGGTAGGCCGCCATCTTGGATTTGGTGAGTTGTTTTGTTTTTGTTTGTTGACTATTTTGTTGTTTACTTCACAACGGCTGCTTTCAGGGCCAGATTGGTCAGCTTGGCAGCCCGCTAACCTCGATGATGGAGTACTGGTAGATGAGTCTCGGACGTAGTATTAACGATGACAGGAAGCATTATCAGGACCAAAGTCGTGAGACAGTGAAATGGTGGTCCATCATCTAACACCTAGGATACAGCCCTCGGACGTCACTCGGCATACCACTCCCCCATCCAAAATGGGTTTTGGAGTGTATGTTGACGCGGGAATTTGCCCCTACGCGGATTATAGCCTAACGTAGTCTGTACAGCGTTGGATTGGTTTCTGTCATCGAAAGTAGTAAGTCTTTGATCCATCTAACTGTAAACCCTCATCGAAGATAGCGGGTAAAGGAGAGCTGACCCAGCACGTCCGTTCAGTTGTAATGACTGAGACGTGACTGAATGAATTATCTGAACTGAAACTTCATTTTCATTGATGATATACAACGGAAGGGTTAAAGTCACGTGATGACCGCGGGATCCATGACAAATCGCCCCACTGGAAAATCGCCCCACACCTAATCGCCCCACTTTTTCACCAACTCGCCCCACTTTCTAAAAAATCGCCCCACTCTTGTTTACCAACTCGCCCCACTTATGAAAAAGGGTAAAATCCCATTGAAAATAGGTTGGATAACTTGCCCCACTTATGAAAAGGGTTAAAATCCAGCTGAAATAAGGTGTGCCAACTATCCCCACTCATGACAAATAGATAAACCACGATGAATTCAGTAATGCCAACTCGCCCCACTTATGAAAAAAGATGCAATCCCGTTGTATATCTATGTTCCTGCCCCACTTATAAATAAAATCAATACCTATAAAAACCTTAGATAAACATGTTTTTGTAGTTCTTTTTCTTTTTGTTGAAATAAAGCAGAAAGAAGTGAGTATCAGTATTTCTGCGACTTGAATGCCAACACAGCCCCACTTATGAAAAATAGAAAAATCCTGATGAATTGAGTCATGCCAACTCGCCCCACTTATGAAAAAGGAAGTAATGCCGTTGATAAACCAGTTTGGGGCGATTTTTTTTAAAGTGGGGCGAGTTGGTGAAAAAGTGGGGCGATTTGGTGTGGGGCGATTTGCCAATGGGGCGATTTGTCCTGCTTCCTGACCGCGATAGTGAGTTGGATATGCCCAGTGAATACTTCCGGTTATTATATGACACATGAGGGAATTTCTCAAAGTTATTTATATAGATTCATCTTTTTAGGCAAAATTTGTATTCAGTCGCATCCATTTTAATGCCCAACTGAATAGAGATTAAAACGTAAGGCATTGCTGCAAATGTCTTGGCATTTTTCGGTCTGTAACAGTCAGCATACTTGTTATCATTTTTTATATTTAAAAACCTCACCTAGTTAGACAAATAACAACAATTCCCACTGGAAGAATGCATCAATACTATAGATTCAAAACAGGAAAATTTGTATCGATGAATATCATAGTACCGGTAGGATACCTTTTGGTCCTAGTAATAAGTTGTGAGTCGTTCAGCTGATTGTTGAAGACCTGCCAGATACTCTCACGATGAAAGCCAGTACTCGCATGGCTGTTCCTATGACGTTTCAGTTTATTCCTAGTGTTTGATAGGACTTTCGTCTCATTGTATACCTAATATTACAACCGGTAAAAACTCACCAAAGATACAGTAATTATAAGTACGACAGACGAACGTTTCGTCTACACAAGACCCACCAGTGACGCATGAATTAAAACAATTGGAAGGTGAAATCAATTTCTTAGTTGAACAGGATTGTAAGCAAACTTTCCAAAAGTTGTACCAAATCTTATTAAGGCAATCTATGTCCTAGGGTAGAAAAGTTTCGACGGTAAACTTAATGAAAACGACAGCATCTATAGTAGACACATTATACATGTTAATTTTTTTTTCAAAATCAATCATTTTAAAGCAAACTTTAACATGCTAGTAGTTGATGCAACTCTGTACTGAGTCGTACCTAATTCAAGAAAAAATATCCCGCCAACAGAGTTATCCTCCTTTAGCATTATAATTTTCATGGCGCCCATGAACCAGTGAACTAAAGTTGGTTAACTGATTTTATGTACGAAGAAGCTTAATTTTATTGATGGTCAAGTTTAACACATTGAAATTATTAAAAGTACAAATTATTTTCAGTTATATAAAATTACTTCAAATATGATTAAAGAATTGATAGCAACAGAGAATTCCTTTCCAGTTTTTAATGAGCATTCGTAACAGGCCGCAGTTCTAAATATAGCATTGGTGCATTTGGAGCACCAAATGATATCATTGAGTCCCCTCAGACAAAATTGAATCAACAACGCATAGTTCATCGGCATTATTTCAGAGATGATTCGACAACTGGTACCTGCTGGGGTAGTTCTGCCGAATTGAGCATTACTGGTAACAGACTGTTCTACACGGTAACAATTTTTGCGATCGTACTTTATTTTCTTTAATATTTTGGACAAGTTTTGTTTAATATCCATAATTTTAGAATAACACCTATCTTCTCAATCTTTTATTTGAAATAAGATCAGATGAGATAATTGCTACTCGACGCTAACTATTTGCTGACAACTGAAGCAAGTCAAAGAATGCAAATTACGTATTAGAGATTCATGTGATGTTTGATGTTATATAATCTGAACTACTAGGGTTGTATAACTTAGATATTGTGTAATGTATCGAACAAAACAATTTTTTTTGTCAATAAAACACTACTTTTGCATACGATTTTATTCAAGATTAGCATGAATTTGTTCAATATAAAATAAGTAGATGTGGTACGATTGCTAATGAGACAATTATCAAACAGAGTCCAACATAACGTGCATTTAAGTAATTATTTGTCACCCTACGGCCTTCAACAATGAAAAAATCCAGACGGTATTATAGTTAGTTATAAAAGGCTATGACATGACAAAACAATAAACGAAAAACAGATATAAAAGACAGCAATCAACGACAAACACTGAATCACAGGCTGCTCGTGACTTGGGACAGGCACATACATAATGTGGCGGGATAAAACAGTTTTGTAAGTACTAAACTCTCTCCTAACCTGTGACAATGGTGTAACAGCATATTATAAGAACAAACTATAAAAATCTATTGAAAATAGGTTGACTTATCAGATCGGCACGAAGCATGAAAAGCAACTAACTTAAAGACAAAAGACACAACGGTCTGATCTTAGAATACTCGCAGTTATTGAAAGCTCGTTCCCCGCCAATGACAACAAATAAATACATATGTTTTTCCAGACAAAAGGATCAATCAGTACACATCCAACGTCTGACATAAACAGTCTGTGACTTGGATGGATAGTTGTCTCATTGGCACTCATACCACATCTTCTTATTTATATGAGAAAAGCCAAACTATAAATATGTGACATCGACAGAATGTAGAATAAATTATATTCCTTAAAAGAATAAGTATATTCAAAATATAACTACGTTTACATGGATCAATGTTTGACGGTGTACTTTGAGGTGGACTAAGATCTGTGGGCTAGTTACCTTGAGAAAAGGTGCTACCAACAAAATGAATGTAACCTGGGGCGTGTTTTATTGCTCTCTTCTGTACATCTCCAGAATATCTTCTGGTGAAGCGTTCAAAAAATGAATCTGGACCTCTTCTGGGGATATTCTGAAGAAAAAGCAATAAAACACAAATTCAATTTAGCATCGAATATAGCAGAATGTTTTATGTTAGATGACGTAACTGAAAGATTACGATGATTTATTAAATATATAGAGAGAGATAAAAAAAACATGATTATTGTAAGATGTATATGTATTGTTTAATTTCATTGTTTGTTATAAATTTATGTTTGTAAGCCATTGGCCCATATGGGCGTAAAGAGCTTTATCAATAAAGAAATAAAAAAAATCAGTTACGTCAGCTCATTCGAAAGACATGACTGTACTGGTCGAGGACCAGTTACTGTCATGCAGATATACACATTTTTTGTCATATAAATTTTATCAGTAACACTTTGGGTAAATATTCTTCAAACATATAAAGTGTTATCAAAAGTTACTTTTAACACCATAGACCCGGACTTTAATTTCACTTATAAACAACGGGTTACTAATATGCCAACTTTTGCGGGGAATTTTAAAGGTACGATGATCAGTTACCATCACTTTTGAATCTTGCCATTAAATGATAGAATTTACATTAAATCAGAAAATTAATGTCATCTTTTGCTTTTTGTGTAGCAAAAAAATAATGTATGTCAATGGAACTAAACACATCACCAATCTGACCATTAATTTAGAAGGTTACCTTCCTGTTCTGAAAATTAACTTTACATCATTTGAAATCAACCACTTACACTGTATTGAAAGAGACATATAGACTTTAATTTTGAAATTTATAAATATTTTAAAGTCTTGTGTTGAAAAAAAAATCGAATATTATAAAGCAAAAATTATTAAGTTTTCCAGGACTCCATGTCCATACACATGTATCTTCCCACAGCACATTCATTTTTCCAAAAATTCGAAATTTCCCTATCTTAATAGGATTAAGCAAAGCAGAGTTTTTTACAAACGAAGTAAAAATATTGGTCTGAAGATATCAACAGTCTGTTGTTTTACGCAACGCTATCGTTATTGAATAAAATGACAGATGACAGTAACTGGTAACATTAATAGTGTGTAAAAAACAAAGAAAATTGGTTGGAAGAAATCAATGTGTTCATGACATTTTTTCTTCATGCTTTCCTAGCTTAATTTAGCTTAAAAAAATCAGACTTTAAGCTCCGATCATTTGATTTTCAGGAATAATCGTAAACTGTACTATAATTTGTCAATGTTTGTCTGGTGTATCATCGAAAAAGTTCTGGTCTATCTGTCAAATAAGTAATTATAAAGTAACCAAATTAGATTTTTTTTGTATATAAAAGATATATACCAGACTTTTAAACTCGTGTCATCCTGAACATGCATGAAATATTTGCAACCTCACGTTTGAAAATAAGCAACAAACAACCAATCAATTTAAACTGGTGTAACATATGGGCACGACCATTTTATATTTTTGATGGTGGTGGTGGTGGTGGTGGGGGTTAGACAGGAGGATTTTGAAAATGAATATCCTGGCCTTGAAAAAACTGAAAAGATACGCATGTATGGCGACAGATAAAAATGAATGGTTAATCCGCAAAAAATTCTCCTCCCCTTCCCATCATATCAAATGATCGTCCTCTTACTGTAACCACGGTCCGGCTAGTTCTAACTGCGTCCATTAAAGGAGAGGATATAAGTGACCTTGTATCAAACAAAACATAGCCAAAATTCTGGGATTAAAACCTAGGAGATTGGAGGAAGACGAATAAGAACTCAGATTTTAAAAACAGAAAAATCTTGTTTTGAAATAACTAAAAGAAAAACAAGAAGTGATGCAGTTTTGGGCGATGTTAAGAAAACTGTCTTTGAATGTTGGTGTTTACCCTCTATTTCAAGAACTCCATCAAATAAGAAAGATATTAATTTCACTCAAAACGTAATCATCGCAACAGATATAGCTTTTAGAAAAAACTCTAACGGAAGATATTTTTAGAATTTAAAATAAAAGTATGATGAAATCAAAATAAGTCAGCGCTTATTTGAAAATTAAAAACCTTTCTTTGTGTTACCAGTTCGGCCTAAAGACAGGTGTACATGTTGCTGTCGCCAGCATGTTGAAATGCGATGTTTGTTTAAGCAGTGCATACAATTTCGAAGATCTACTTTAAAGAATTCTCCTATATTTGAGCACACCAGTGATGTAGTTAGTAAGACTCCGTGTCCGAAAAATACAAATGATTTTTTCTAAAATTAAATACTTACCTGAAGAATTAGATGTGTCTGAAGAATCCGTAAACGTAAAGTGGGAACGGTACGAATATGTCAATATTTCTGGTGGAAAAGGTGGACATATTTTTAGAAAATTACAATTTGTTTCAAAGGAAAAAAACAAACCCAGGAATAATGTTTCAGTAATTTTCAAAAATTACTCACCGATTTTCCTTCACACCAACATCGAGCGAATTGGCAGAGTACACAATTCAAAAGTCTTTTAAATAATTAACCTATTAATCATGCAATATGTGTCCACGACTACGCGGAAAATTACAGATGTTCAGATCACCGCGAAATTCAATGTAGTTATTTTTAAAAAACTGAAGTAAGCATCCACGTGACAATTTTATACCGACATGCAGTACTTGAAAAAGATGGAATAGACAGTTCACCTGTGAATCCGGACATAATTTGTGAACAGTTTTTTGTAATCAGTCCAGATCTGCAACACGATCGACGTTTCGCAAAATACTGTCAAAAACAAATATCGGTCTACCTGAAATCCATTTCGCCGAGTGTGTCTTGCATTCACGAATGAACCTATGGTTGTTCAGCCAAATACAAAAGTAGATTTTGCATGGAAGATGTCAGTAATGTTACAAAACACTTATACGTAATTTTTGCGAAACTTCACACGCCAAGGGTCCACAAGACGCCGCTGTTGGTTTCTTAAAATAAACAGGCAGATATCGCTGTTCTCAGGCGAAAATTTTAAATTCAGTATGCTTATGACTTTTATGACTTTTGTAAAAATCTTCTACAAACACTGAAATCCGGAGTATATAATTGCCGTATATTTAGATATACAGAGAATATTCCGCGCTATTACAAATAATAGATAAAATCATCAAATTGTATCACACGACACATCAACAGGAGACCTGATCACGAATCATCGTTCTTGTTATGAATGTGAACACTGTGTGAAAGGAAATATCCAAAACTGTTTTAACCTGAGATTTGTCGGAAATTTAAAATTAATTAGAACGAAAGAAAGAAATTCTCAGACTATTGAACCAACTGATCGCGAATAAAACTTTGTTGAGGTAGCACACCTTATTGATGTCGGTTCAGTTGTAGCTGTTCTAGCAGATGACACAGACTATGAATTTTATGTTATGAAAGTAACCCGAAAACCTTTACTTTATACATATTTTATTTGCTTAAATATTCAAAAGGGATGAGACACAAGTTAATCAAACTTATAAAGTCTTCTCCCATGAACAATTGATAACAATAGAATTTTTACAAAGCATGCATGCAAACAATACATTATATATATATTGGATATGTAAAAAGATGATGTGTGATGATGTGAATGGTTGTACACAATATACATGTATATGCACTTCAGTTAGAAACCTCTTTGACTCTTTAATAAATTCATATACATTCTTCCATTTCATCATTAGTTAATGACGAATCACCGGAGGTTAAGATGTTCAAATTTAGTGGAGAGTTCTATGGTAAGCAGGTCAGATTATAAGATAGTTTGATTCTTATATTCGCATACTTAGGACATTCAAAAAAGAAGTGATATGAATCTTCATGCATAGCACCACAGCTTCAAGACGGATCTGAAATGATATTGACTCTGTAAAGATTATAATTAAAAAAAGAGGCTGAGCATCTAAGTGTTGAGTTTACGATTGCCAAATTCATAATGTTTAGGTACTTGGGCTTTTGAATTCAGTTTAAGATTTTTTAATTCGGTTTTAAATTTACCTAAAGAGTCAATGTTGCAGGTCACCACAGTAAGGTTATTCCACAGTCATATAGTTGAAGTTGTGAAGGATTCTTGGGTCAATGAAAGTCTACAAAAAGGGTATAATATATCATTCCCATTACATAAGGGGTAAACAGCTGTCCTAATTTGTTACAATAACCCACACCCATATTATCCCAAACTTCACAGGCGTATTCGAGTAACGGTCTTATAAAAGTCAAGTATAGCTTTTCTAAGTTATTCCTACTCAATCTGTACTTTAATTTTCTAAGTACATTAAAATGTTTCGATACATTTTTTAGGATACTTTTCACATGGGTGTTCCATTTAGCATCTCTACTTAATGTAACACTCAAGTGTTTATGAAATTCTGTAACTTTAATATTCTTACCATTGAATATGAAATTCATTTCCGGAGTTTCAATGTATGAAAACAGCATCATTTCTGTTTTTTCTGGGTTAAAGGACATCAGCCATTTCTTAGACCAATCGCTCAGCTCAGTCAGGTCTTGACTGATCACTGATTTTGTTTGTGACGTGTCATGACTAGAGTAGCTGAGAGATGTGTCACCTGCAAATAATCTACATAGAGAGATCAAATTTTCAGCAATATCATTAATATAAATAATGAATAAGAACGGTCCCAAAACAGAACCCTGTGGGACACCAGCTGAAATACCACAAAGCTCTGACGAAGATTGTTTAATAACAACTCGCTGTTGTCTGTTGTTCAGGTAACTTTTAAACCAATTCAATAAATACCCGTCCACACCGTATGACTTCATTTTATGTAGCAATCCTTGATGCCAAACTTTATCGAAAGCTTTAGAAAAGTTACAGAAAACAAAACAGTTAATTTCTTTATTTTCTAGTTAATTTAAAATACAGTTGTACATTTCTCGTCGTCTCCGTACACTATATCTTCCATGCTTTCATCGTGAATAATATAATTAAGTGGGGTATATCACCAGAACCTTTATTGGATTTTACAAGCATTTTCATTATCTTCCAATAAGTTTTGGGGTTGTCCACGTTATTTAAGATGAAATTATCCAAGCTTCTTTCAATTTTTTCTTTTGCAGCTTTTTACAAATTATCTACTTTATTGCTCTGCTTTTTGTATTTATTAATATCAGAATCTTTTTTAATTTTTAAAATTTTTTACGAAATCGGTCTCTTCTACGGATTTCTTTCCTTAGCTCGTTGTCAAACTATGGTCTGTCACTGTTTCGTATAAAACATGTCGAGTTGGGATGCTCTGCCTTGTGATGTCAAGGAGTTTTTGAATAAATGTATTGCACATCTCGTCAACATCCTCAACATCAGAAAAAAATGCATCCCAACTGACAGAATCAAGTCCTGAAGAAAATGTATTTAAAATAAATCTGCGTTATCGTACAACCATATTTCTCTTTTGAATGATTTGGATGCAAATCTCGGGACATTCTAAAAATATCAAAGAAGCATCGTGATCACTTTTTTCAGACGGTAATTAAAGTACGTCGGCAATAGAATATTATATTGTCTCGCTGAATGTTATCGGGTCTAGCAATGTGCTACTGTATCCAGTTACCCTTGTCGATTTGTTTATTACATTTTCCAGACTAAAAAGATTCATTGTATCATATAATTTATTATTATTAATTGAAAATAAATCAGAGTTCAAATCTCCTGTTATCACAATATTCTCACTTAGCTGGTAACTCAATCCCAGTGAATAATTAAGTCTTGTACGACTTTGCCCCCAGCAGAGCTATTGAAAAACAGTACAATAACGGGTGTTACATCCCAGCTCCTTTGTTCTACCAGGGGTGATCTGAACCCTAGCTTGGGTTTCTTTGTTCTGCATGCTTTCCTTTTTTCTGTAACAATTTGGCGGGAATGTCAAATTTGTACTAAAACTTAGAAATATTTATACGGAAAAGACTACTAATAACTATCAAAATTTATGTTGAAAAATTCAGTGTCTATGCTGGGAATCGAACTCAAGACCATTAGCATATAGACACACGAGTCATACCCCTACACCAGGACGACTGGATACAAATCACTGTTAATTTAACATATTTAAACATTGTGCCCGGGGCTCATAAAGGATATAAACCATATAGTAATATATAAAGTATATAATAATGATTGTGTGGCGTTCTAAACTAGATTTTATGAAGCGTAAATGTTTTTTTTTTATCTAATCTAGAACAGCTTTGATGTAAAATAGTTATCCCATTCGGACTTGGTGTGTCAGTGTTAGATCGCCTTCTGGCCTCCGGCCATTGGGATGATCTTACACTGACACACCGCGTCCTCATGGGATAACTATTACTTACACGCACACTTTTTATGAATAGAGTCACTCGTGCATTCAGTGAGTTCATATGCACTTTATCGTACACCTTGTGACAAAATTCCATTGTTTTATAAATATGATTTATATGAAAAGTGTTCATAACAATTATATTTATAAAAAAAGCTAACTATGTCCCAAAATGATGAAATTAAATAAAGTGTCTACGAAGTTACTGATTACAAGAGTAAAGAAAGAGAAACAGATTTTTTTTATATTTATATATTTTGTTCTTTATTTTGTTGATTTTTACAATATAAAATATAATACATCTGAAGGTTTTCAACAAAAAGAAGTCTTTTTACATCTATAAACACAGAAGTAAACTCTATCAGGTTCACAAACAACTGTTTCATTAAATTTAGATTATTTTGCGGTTTATTTGTATTGATTGTATTTAGGTGAGAAAAAGGCATTAAACATGAATAAAGTTATAATTTTTTATTAAAGGGTAAACATTTTCACTGTTATATCCAGTTTAAAAAAGTCACATAAGAACTTAAACAGACACCGTCACAATACGTTTTTGGTATTACATAAATGAAAACCTTTTGTTCTAGAACATGAACGTAGTGATGTATGGGGTGGTACTTTTCAAACCGGTGCGGAAGTTGTAGAAGGTTTATACTATGACAGGTGTAAAAACACTCATTTTTTGTACAATCTTATCCCAAGAAAACCCGCATTCGTTTATGCAAAGGCAGTGCGTTACATTTGTGTTGAACTAAATCCAAGCAAAACCATTGCCACAACTGAACATTTACATTTAGATATAATAAAGGATTAGAAACGTAATGTATTCTGACATTTGGGGGGAGGTTATTTTTAAATGAAACCGTATAAATGTGGAAAACGGCATCTTTTGTAGCGTTACGTAACTACGCAGTAACGTGCGTTCAGTCATTATAAAATTCACTACAGATGAACAAAAACACGGCCCTGATACCAAGTCGTTTGTACAATTTAGAATATCGTATTATAAACGGTTTATATATATTTTTTAATCGATTAATAAGATTAACAAATAATTAAGCAAAAATCCAATTAGCACCACTTCAACATTTGTCTTAACGATTCTTAGGTTAAAATGTTTTTTTTTTGTTTGTTTGCTTTGTTAATCTTATTATAAATATAAATGCGTCATTTTAATCTACTTTTTGTCGTTTTCCTTAAATGTCTAAAAGGTTATAAGGCCTTTAGTAAATAAGTAAGAAGAAATTCGAATATATCATTATTAATCTCTCCATCCATAATTATAGAATAAAGTATTATGACCATCTGAAAAAAAATAACTACTGATAAAAATGAGCCACCAAAAAAGTAGTGTCATGTATTTTCTATTTTGTATGGTAAACGAAAAAGTAATTGGCGAAGTCTATACGGTAAATTTCTGATAAAGCAAAGTATAATATACAGTGGAATCAATCTATACGGTGTATCGTCGATGAAGCGAAATATATACGGCGGATTGCTGACAAATTAAGGCGACAGTAGTTTACCGATGTTCAAATATCGAAATTTGATTAAAAAGAGGCCAATCAAGGTAAAAAAATTAAAAAATGAGGAAATCGTAAAAACTCAAAAAGGAGCGAGACCGAGCGCGTCGACAGAGTAAGTGTCTCCTGCTATGCGTGCATCACCCGCCACACTTAATCAAAATATCTCAATCGGGAATAGAACACAATCGGTTAGATTACAAATCAGACGACTATATTTGTCTGTAAAGCAGTCCATACGGTGGATTGCTGAGAAATCAAATTCTAAACGGTGGATTGCTGATAAAGCAGTCTATACGTTGGATTGCTGATAAAATTTGAAAACAGCACTGTATAAATATGGTGCGTCTGAAGCGCTTTTCTTAATTCACATTCATCAAGAACGCTCATTGAAAGCCAATGATGTATAAGCACTTGAAAAAGTGAGGAACTATATGATTAAAAAAGACATAAGAAGAAATGTCAAATTCCTCTAAGTTCAACATTGCCTGAACATGTTGAAACCTTATGTTCTTAATATTTTCTCAGTTTATCAACGGAGAATTTAAGAAAGTAATGTTATAAATTATGACAGTATCGTATCTTTACTGAACTGATGATAAAGCAGTGAAGTTGAATCATCGTAGAGGATTTTCCGGATGAAAAATCGAAGTAAATATTAAATTATTTATGAAATATTCCTCACATTTGTCAAGTACAAACAAATATTTAATAGTAAAACCAATTGGTAATAGTACAACAAAGTACATACAGATACTTCCAAGCATTAATTCAGTAAGTCTTCCATTTCAGTATGTGAAATACATAAGGGCCATCATTTGACTGTCATTCCCTTCATTGTATAAATAAAGCCATTCATTGATATTTGATAAAGTCGGAAATTCCAAATCGTGGAACACCCGGGTATGATGTGAGATAAATATGAATATTATGATCAATAATTAAGAAACAAAGAAAATGGTAAGTTCCTTGTTTTATATATACATATTTGTCTCATCTGATAAATATTTATGTTGTCATAATAAAAGCTTATGTTATGATGCTAGCCAGAATAATGTAGTAGAAAATTGTATTTATATATATATATGATAAATGAAGCTATAACTACTGACACATGAGACAATCGATTTCTTTCTTTTTAACGACTTTTTGTCTTCAGTCTCCGTTTATTTCCTTTGTTTCATATCCCAAAATAACCTTAGTCTGGAAAATCATGCATAATTTATGAGTTGAAATTGGTCTTTCAATTCGCTCTCAGTAACTGCGAGTAATCATAGATCGGTAGTTTGTGTCTTTTATCATTGTGTTAGGTGTTTTTGTACTAAGGCCGATCTGAATTATAAGCCTGGTATTATTGATGAGTTTTTTAAAAAGTTTGTTCAAATGTTGTACCGTAATGCCATTGTCCCAGATTAGGTGGATGGTTCATCTTCACAAACACCGCCACATTCTTAATGAGCATGTTACAAGCCAGGATTCTGTTATCTATTGGTTGTTGATGGTTGCTGTCTGTCACAATTGTTTTTCGCTAACTTTGTAGTACAAATCAGTCAATTCCGTTGGTTTTTCTCTTTCGAATTATTTCACATTTTGTTGTCCCAGGAACTATTATAGCTTACTATACAGTATGAGTTGTGCTCATTGGTGAGACCGTGCGGCGACGGTTGTTGTTCACATCCATCTCCTTTTAGGATTGGTAGATAGGTGTCTCATTTGGTAATCAGACCACATCTCGTTATTTCATTATTAACATAGATGAAGCTGGTAAAACAGTCTATATTATGAAAGCGAATATGCATTTGTTCGTTCTGATTGACTTTTTTTTTGTTTTTTTGTTTTTAAATTTTATCGTTTATTGTTGAGTACCTATTGGCATTGTGAACCTTATAGACATTAATTTGCTACTGGACGTTAAACAGACATCCGTCATCATCATCATCGATTGCTAACTCGAGGGTTGAGCGCTCACAAACATGTTTAACCCCGATACATTCGTTGTGTGCCTGTAGTTCAGTGGTAATCGTTGGTGCATGTCGGCCATATTTGTTTTTGCATAAATTGTTTTGTTATAAATTTGGCCGTTAGTTTTCTCAATTGAATTGTTTCATATTTTTTATGTGGGGGCCTTTTATGGGTATGGGTTTTTTCATTGTTGAAGACCGTACAGTTGCCTATAATTGCTTACATACACTTCATTTGAACTTTGGTGGATAGTTCGTCTCATTGGCAATCATTCATACCTTTTCTCCTTGTTTTTGTATATATATATATATAGATATAGTTGTGCAGTAGTGAATTTATGAAGCATTACTGATTACGAAATTTCAAAACAGTGCCAGTTCAAAGATTGGGGCGAAAGAGGTCGACTTATCTCCAACTTTTATGCCTTAATATCCACGGTACGTTCACCCCATAAATTAAAAGAAACGTTAAAGGATTAGCAAAAAAACTAATTTAAAAATCGTTAATCGAAATTGATATTGAGAAAATGTATATCATTGTGTAGTTTTGTTATGAAATGTTGATTGGTAATTGCTTTACGCAGCATCAGTATAAAAAGGCTATATCGCGGCGAGGTTATGAAATATTAAAGATATATATATAACCGTATAAAAAAGAGTTTGTCTATTCCAATCTGACAATAATAAAATACATATATGGCACTCATACCACATCTTCTTATATCTATATAGTATTCTAACGGCAAAAATTCTGTCTGAAATCATAACGGAAAAGAATCATACCTAAAAGTAAATCGAAAAAACCTATTCGAGCAGCTCTTCTCCTTTATTATGTGAGAAGAGGGGCGTGGGGTATGTGACCTTGCTTACTAAATAATTTTTAGTTATTGATTGCTGGATGTTTAACGTTTAGTGGCTAATACAGCATGCACAGTCAAGGCGATCACAAATCATGGGATTGAAACAAAAAGAACAACACAGGAGTCACTATTCGAGCAGAAACTGCTGACCTTCCGGATCACATGAGTTTTACCCGGTTTTTGTGCGAATTCTTGTTGCTCAATTTTTTTTTAGTTTTTTGTGGACTGTTATTTATATTCTCGTCGTTTTTATATCGACTTAGGCTGTATAGAGAATCGTTATAATAACTCTATAAAATACTTTAAGAACGATAATGCATATTCAATTGATCATCTTATTTACCGTGCAACTGAACAAACTCTCCCCCTCCCGAAAAAGCCGTATTCCAAATGTCCCAGTAGACGAAAACAGTCGCGTTATATACCGAATGTCCTTGTGACTACAGAAACCACCAATGTATGTATGCGTGAACCCTGGATTGAAAATAAAAAGAGAAAGAAAACATCAAAGAAAGATAAATAGATGTAGCAAGTAGTATAAAAAGAGGTATGATTGCAAATGAGACAACTATTCACCATTGTAGAAATGAGGTGGATTTACCCAACTATAGTTCACCGTATGACCTTCAAAGATGAGCAAAACCCATACCATATAGTCAGCTATGAAAGGCCCCGACATGACAAAATGTGAAAGTATATTGATCTACATTTGACTTTGAAACAGTGTTATTTGTTTATTGAAAAAAATGGATTGAGAAACCAAAAGCCATCGTCATGTTTCATCCTTATAGATTGATGTTGCATTCTGAAATTCAACACATGTAGTGTAAAGCTTTTCGGATCATAAATTTAAAGAATTCAATATCCCAACATATTCATGTTGTTGTCATAGCGGTCGTTATCGTTGTAATGCCTAAGCGTAATTTTGCAATCAGCTTGAGTTTAAATTTGTCAATACATTAGATGGTTTACAGTCAAAGTTAATGATGATGTGTTATAATACAAATGAAGTAAAGTTTACTTTTTATGAAGGATTACTTAATCAATAAAAGACTATAGTTGATAATTTCTCTGTCATTTGGTCTCTTGTGAAGAGTTGTCTCATTGGCAATCATACCACATCTTCTTTTTTATATTCAAGGTCAAACATCAATATCAAAATATATACTGGCTAGTTTTTGGTGCGATTTATAAGGTTTTATAGCGTGCAAAACCTTGTATGACAGTCATTCCAGTTATTGCAGTGAATGTCTCAAACTAGACGTGGCTGTGTATTTATACATCCCGTACAACCGTATATGAATGCCCCCTTGTTTCGGTTTGCATTAGAGATAACATTCAATCTTACTATCTATTTGTTGAGTGCCCACAAAATAGTTTTCATTCATTCTTTACTTTTCTACAGTCTTGGTGATGTTGTGCTTGACATGTTAGCAGGACATTTGTCTGCTGTTGTTAACTTTTTATTTTTAGTTCTAGAAATCTGTTGTTCTGTTGCTATAGCATTGATGTATGACCACATCTCATTTTATAAATATTTCATTCATATATATATGCAAACGATTTTACAAGGTTGTTGTTTGTTCTGGTACACTGCATGTATTGTGGAAAAAAATCTGCTAACTAGTTTGGTTAACGAAGATACTTAACGGGTTATACATTAGTAAAATTTAGGAAAATGCATATTTTGGGAAAAAATTGTCTTGCATATGTCTTTCGCTCCACTTAATTATTTATCTATTACCAACAATATTGAAGTTAAAATCACAATTCACTTGTTGATGCTTATTTTTAGCACAATTAGCTGAAGTAAATTACTAAACATTGGTTAACTCAAAGAAACACGTATCAAATAAGAGAATTTTGATTTATAGTTTCATTCCAAATCCCTGTACATCACTTCATCACAACACTAATTCCTCTGAAATTCTTTTAACGACTTTATGGCATGACATTCTGGAATTTAATTTGTCATGACACAGTAGAAACTTCCTCTTTTCTTAGACATAATCAATTAAGAAATACATAAGGAAAATTGAATATAAAAATGAAAAGTTATTTCTTGTCACGCATAGGAAGTGCATCAGTTATTTGATATAGTCAATGTCAGGTGAGTTATATTTTATCGATTTGTTATAAGAGTAATTTTGGCGAGTATCAAATCTGGAGGTGGATGGAATAACCTGTATTCTGTCTTTTTAATATCTTCCAAAAACAATTTCAAAATAGAAGATAATCTGGTTTCTTAGAACTAAAGTTATATGTATCTAATCTGAGCAATTGTAATTCCTCAATCCAGTTCATTAGATTTGCCTAGTTCTTGCTTGCCTCGTGGGAATACCGGGATATAGAAATTGGTATCCGCGGTTTATGGGACTATGTTGAACGCATCTATCCAAGCGAACTTGAAATTAAGGATAACACATATGCATTTGAGTCTGTCTCACATCTTGACTTACATCGAGAGTCTGTCGAGAAAAAAACTTTAAGATAAAAGGGATGATTAATGCTTCTCAGTTGTGAACTTTTCATTTCATTGTGGCAACATTCTAGCAGCACCTGCATATAGAGAATCTCGCAATTGATACGATATTCAAGAGCTCGCGTTTCTTTTAATAAATTCCTTGATAGAGGGTTGCGTTTACAAGGAAGGTATTGAACCAAAGGTTCAAAGTGGTAAAGATAAAGTCGTCCCATCGAACTTTTACGGACCCCATCACAAGTTAGTTGACCATTCTTGAATCTGTCACAGATGACCATGGATGTGTTCCATTGTCATTTACCACAACCCCGTCATCTTGTCCTTGATTTTGACATCTTCTAATGAGACTTGTCACCGAAGTTGTACTTACCATGAACAACATGGCGGTTGTCACTAGGGGAACATGATATGTTTACCCTTGCGGTTTTTTTTGGTGTGGGGTTCGTGTTGCTCAGTCTTTAGTTTTCTAATCTAGGTGTCGTTTTTTTAATGGACTTGTTTGCCTTTTCGTCTTTTTTAAAATATTTTGTTGGGCCATGATGTTGTCAGTTTCTCTTCGACTTGCGAGTTTTGAGTGCTCATGTGGTATTTGCCGTTCTTTTTATCAAATATTTCCTCTATTTCTAGCAGAGTAAAAACTTCCACTATCCACCTTTCATCTTTTAATTGTTCATCTACTTGTCAGAAAAAAAAACAAATTTATTTCATACAATTAGTTTTCGATTTGAATTTGATAAAATATTTGTGATTTGATATTTAACAAACATTACGCAAAGAAACAACCTAATCTGAGTTTCTGGCCATATGGCTGTTTTATATGGTTATCTAATTTTGCCGTTAGAAACCAGAAGAAAAGAAAAACTCAATCTTTTAGAATATCACACCGACATGCTACTTCAACAAATTTTAAATATTGAATGAACTTTAATACTAGTCCACAAATTCAGCATTACAGTAAAAGTAAAAGTCAAGTAAAAATGAATTAAGAAAGAAAAGCATTTTCAAGTTAATCTGTATCAGACATATACATAATTGAGTAAGGCACGCTCTGTCTACCTTTATGTCAATCAACTTCATTTGTCACTAGCTGGTCTTGTTGGATTACCGCGGCCACTTTTGTTTTCCCGATGAAGATAACTGATATTTTATGAACGAATATGAAAAACAATCAATTACTCAAACCAATCATGACGGAGTTTATCCTCGGTTTTTGGTTGGGTTTGTGTTTACTTTTAGTCTTTAGACTTCTGTGTAGCATTTTGTTTACTGTTGTTAGTCTTTTCGTCGTTTTTCTTTTGGTCACGTGTTGTTTATGTTTTTTTTCGATTTATCGAATTTTGTATTGCCTCTTAGTAGCATCTTTTCTCCTTTATTGACGTTTAATGTCTAGGGGTGGAGGAATATATATTCAGAATGAAACTCAAGAATAATTTGTGTAACATCTTGACAATTTTTTAAGGGAAGGTTTTTTCAAGTATCTCCAAAGACTACTACGAAACTGACGAGAGAAAGTGTAATATTTTAAAACATATGACATCAGATTTCCTACCCCTATGCTGAACCAAATTGATTGAATATCTATTCTGACTACTACATACTTTTACAGACTACACTTCAACTAACGCCCTTTTAGAATGGTAAGTGAAAATTCTACATATATATAATTTCAACCTACTTAATACTATAAACCTCGGAGGCTTTTCTGTTGATCTAATAAGAAATTGGGACAGACGCTTTAATTATCTTGAAATGCATTATTTTAATAACCACATGCCCAGGACCATTTTCCTTTGCGTAGTTTCTATAACTAAATCGTGATAAAAGGGTTATGTTTCGTTATTGAAATAAATGTTCTCTAAAGGCACGTATTTATTGCAATTTTCTATCTTAAATGATATTCGATTCTGACAAAAATTATGTGTTAATTGTCATTTCTGCAGATGAAAACAGGAAATCAATTATTTTAATGATGGGTAAAATTTATTGATGAATGATAACATAAATATTCTGTTTTCAGACAATTTTGTAGTGATAATACTTATGCATTAAACATGATTTTATGTAAAATAATCATAATAAAGATATTTAAGCTACCAAAATCATTTACTAAAATGTCCTTTGGTGAAAATCAAATGTGATTTGATCAGAAAATAACGGTGCAATTTGTAATTGCATACCTGTTTATTTATTTTGTGTCTCTGTAATTGAACATAACAAATAATTATAGTTAAACTAAACGCTAAAACTCTAAAAGCTGTATTTAGCAAAACCTTTCGAAATTTTTGGTCTTCAATGTTCTTCAACTTCGTTCTTTATTTTGCATTTTTAACTTTTCTGATTCGTGCGCCACTGATGAGTCTTGTAGACGAAACGCGCGTCTAGCGTACAAAATTTTAATCCTGGTATCTATGATGAGTTTATTTTCAAATATAAAACATACATGTGTGCAAATACACAGGCGCTTCGGGAATGCCTACCCCTTTTTCTATATATATTTTTTGTGTGTTTTAATTTTATTTAGAAATTAATCCTCAATATTTTGACTTCTTTTTTATAACAATAGTTTATCATCTGATGCCCCTCTTTTATCCCCCACTTATATAGTATATTACAAATAAATAGATATAAAGGGGGTACTTTACCCAAGAGCTTTCGGGCAAATACATTGTCATGGTATTTTGGTATTGTTTTAATGAAACATAAAAAATAAAATATTTGAAAGTATAATATGGCACTGTGTGCGCAATAAATTATAAAGGTCAATAAACACCACGTCTGTACTTTTTTTAATGTAACGTACTAGTTTGTATTCTGTATGATAAAGTGAGCCCATACAACTGATATTGCCAAGGGGCAAGTTCGGCTTGGATATAAACTACGTGTAGGAGTTCTGAGTTCTTTGTACGTGTGAGATCCCTTACAATAACCCCTGCTATTAGTTTCGTTTGATGTTTTTGGGTGTAAAGATAAGCAGTTACGTTCGGTCTCCTGCGGTTGTTATATAAGATACATTTATTGGAGTTTACCAGGGGTCTCTGGCACGTACACTAATCCTTTTAACAGCTCTATGGGACGTTAATTTCAATGGTACGGGTTGTTTAAATATCCTGTGTGTCATGTACGGGTCTGATTTTGGACGTCGACCCCGAACTGAAAATAAAATGTTTGATCAAGAACTAAGTGTTATGCAACTTGGAGTCTGATTCAACCCACCAATTTCATTTGAAATTGCCTGTAACAGTCATTGCTAACTGTTTTGACCGTTTGAAAAAATATTCATTAAAAGGAGAAATACACAAAAGCTGCTCCAACAGAGTTATGAGGAAGAACGACTAAAATCGACACTAGAATGAACAACGAAACTGCTTGGACAGCGTAAATTCACTAGTTCATTCATCTTGGGTTCCCGCGTGTTGTTTCACGGTCATCGATAAGGTTGTTTTTACAAAATGTTGATTATTTTTAAATTTTCAAATATTTCAAGTATAAATAAGTTTTAATGCATTTTAATACTTCAATGTCGGTCATATTTGTTTTTCGTAAATTGTTTTGTTATGATTTGGCCGTTAGTTTTCTCAATTGAATTTTTTCATATTTTTATGTCGGGTTCTTTTATAGCCGACTATACGGTATGGGTTTTTCTCATTGTTGAAGGCCGTACGGTTGCCTATAATTGCTTACATCCACTTCATTTGAGCTTTGATGGATAGTTGTCTCATTGGCAATCATACCTCATCTCCTTATTTTTATATTGTCATAAGCATTTGTATTCAGTTAGGGGGAAAGATTATGAAATTTTGGAAAACGTTGAGCATTAAAAATAAAAGTAAAACTTCATGCAGCATTGTCTGAAATGGGCGTCCTCAAATCAAAATATTCATTTTCAGTGTAAATAGTCCACATTGACTGGAATTACATCCTTCATTTAGAATATTTTAGGAAAAAACAATTGTAAAAAATATATAAACGTTTCAACTAAAGTTACTCTGTGTAACTTAGAGGAAAATATAAGTTATTTTTATCACGAGAGAAATGCCACGGAACCAAAATAATGAGAAAAACTGTAGGCCAACCCAGTCGACAAGTACCTGACGAAACACACGGTGTTTGTATGGTGCGTTTGACATCTGACCTAATATAACACCCAACTCGATTGTTGTGATCCGTCCCATTCTAACTTCAAACCAACGGGACAGTTACATTTAAAGCATAAACTTTCCAATTTTACTATTTTACATTTTCTTTTCCTGTAATTATTTCGTTCTGGAATGATGATTTGATGTCTTTAAGTTATTTGTGTCGCTGAGGTGCAGTCTTATTGACATATACCCGGCATCTCCTTTATTAATATTCTACACCAATCAAAACCTTAGTTACTTTCCATACACTGTATTATTAGTTATTTTTCTTTAAAAATATCGAACCGCGATTTGTGATCACACAAAACATCAACGTAGATGTTGCACATAAAAGACCGGATTTAAATGATATACTTGAATGATATTTCAAGGGCGTAGAATATTTGAATGTACAAGCAAAGGTGATCGTTGTAGTATTCAATGTGACTTTATTTGGTTTTGTGCAAATAAATATAGATCTAGTCCAGAGGAATGCAATGATTTTTCTTATCAATGTATGTAGACAACTGCATGGAAGTCCATATGAGCTCGGGGCGATAGTTTTTTCTTCTATATGTCTTCTGGTATTTTCTTTTTACTTATTTTGCTGTTTTTTATTTTATATTTCATGTATACTGTTTTTGCTATCAATGTGCCGCCCCAAAAAAGTTAAAGCCCCCCAAAAAGTTAAAATAGAAAAAAAATAAAATAAAAATAAAAAATGAAAATATAGTGAAAATCGTAACAGCTTCGAAAAACGTAACCTGTATTTTGTTAATAGTCCCAAACCATTCACCTTTATCTGTACGCGTACGCATAATAACGTTGTTTTCACAATGGACATTTAAACGCATGAATACAAATATCTCGAAAAAAATACTACAAGAGTAAACCTTGTGTTTTGATTAACATTGAATACTTGAAATTCTTTGTTGGTGTTAGTTAAGTTTTAATATTAAAATATATAATTTATGCATATGCCACCGTTGTGGGCGTAACGGATGAACATTTACATGACCAGGCCAATGAATGGTATTTTTATTCCAAACTACTGATTTTCGTCTGCCTCATATACTTCGCTCGTTTTTATGCCATTGAACTGAAGAATAAACCATCATGAACGAACGTGGCCGTAAGTATCATTTCGGCAGATGAGGCCTTTGCCTAATCTGATTTTCGACAAGATGAATAGTTTTTTTTAGAAATAAATGTTTGCACGTAAAAGTTATAGTATGGAAATCAATCTTATTTGTAAATTATACATATGTGTTTGCTTTTTGTAATATCGTATTATAAGTTTTTTTATTTCTTCACGGTAGAGGTAAATAATAATCTAAGGGTAATGAAATAGTCATAAGTAGATATAAGAAGATGTGGTATGAGTGCCAATGAGACAACTCTCCATCCAAGTCAAAATTTATAAAAGTAAACCATTATAGGTCATAGTACGGTCTTCAACACGGAGCCTTGGCTCACACCGAACAGTAAGCTATAAAGGGCCCCAAAAATTACTAGTGTAAAACCATTCAAACGGGAAAACCAACGGTCTAATCTATATAAAAAACGAGAAACGAGAAACACTTATGAACCACATCAACAAACGACAACTACTGAACATCAGATTCCTGACTTAGGACAGGTGCAAACAAATGCAGCGGGTTTAAACGTTTTAATGGTACCAAATCTTCACCCTTTTTCTGAAACAATAGTGTATCATCACAACATAGAAAGACACACTGTAAAATATCAACTGAAATAGCTTAACTCAATCAAAGGACATATTAACACCATTGAACATACACTGAACAAATAAATTTGACATATGATACAATGTAAATACAAAATAAATAAACTAAGGGAAGAATAATAAAAGTAACATGTTTTATCGGTATGAAATGTTAAACAATTAAAGAAAAACAATATGCTCGAACAAAAATATCAGCCATTTGCAATAACTTTCAACACAGGTAAATGAAAATAATTTTGTTGTTAGGTATACGTGTACAGTTCAAATAGAGAAAGGAAATATTTTTACAAAATAAATAATTTTGATGTTCATAGTACGAAGTGAAAATTTATAGTAATACCAAACACTTATCAAAGCTGGTATATAGACCAGATATAACCCTGAATAACATTAAATAACAAAAAAGCAATACAATTAGTATCAACAGGTCAAATAAACAAGAAAGTACGATTTGAGAGTACTCGCAGTTACTGACAGCTAGTTAAAAGCCAAAACAAATAATAATAAAAAATCATGCATCAAAGACTTAAACTTTTTTTTATTTATTTGACAATCCTACTGTTGCAGGTTGTAACACAAGGAGTGTAAGCATATACAAATAAATGTTTTAATTCTTGATCAACTATAGCTACAAGATAATTTTTTTACTAAGGCTGTGCTCACCAAATCAGTCGGTGGACAATAAAAACTTGGCTCTGATAATCCAATATACATATATAACTTCTCTACAGCATCCGATTTTACCTGGATGGCTGCACGCGCCTGACGAAGCTTATTTGTTTAGCAAAATATTGCGTGAATATATAAGATAAACCAACTACTTTATAACACTCACTAGCGTGTTAAAGTTACATTCTTAGACATATATATATA
This sequence comes from Mytilus californianus, assembly GCF_021869535.1. Classification (NCBI taxonomy): domain Eukaryota; kingdom Metazoa; phylum Mollusca; class Bivalvia; order Mytilida; family Mytilidae; genus Mytilus; species Mytilus californianus. Next base: position 34,070,299 of record NW_026262701.1, read on the forward strand.
TAACATTTTTAAAGATGAAATTTATGAATGACTGTAAATAAACACAACTATATATATTGATGCAATAAATATACAATGTATAAAAAAAAAATATTGTCGACATTAAAACACGGTATTGTAAACTTAAGTTAATACATAGTAAGAAAGGATAGACAAAACACAATTTTTAATTTTTCCTCTTGCAGCCGCCAACACTTTCTGGAGGACCTTTCTTTTCTCAACTTTAGCGACGATTTCCCTGGGACCTTTTTCGTGGCGCGGTTTTACGTGGGACGGAACATCTTCTTTGATTCCAAGCTAATTTGATAAAAATGTTTTCAGTTTTTCTTTCGTGCTTTCAGGTTGTTTGATATCAAAAACATCAGGAATGCCGCGAAATATTAGATTGTCTCTCATTGAGCTAGTTTGCATATCAACTATTCTATCCTTCAATTCACAATTTTAGTTTTGGAGTTTTTCATTTTCACTTTTTATAAAATTAACATTCTGTTCTATCACTGATGAACGTATTGATGATTCTTGTATACACTGTACAAGTATTGGGATTGTTTGTTTGTTGGCGCATATCTGTTACGTTGGTCGCATGGTGGCCTATAGTTGTTAACATCCACGTCCTTTGGTCTCTGGTGTATAGATGCAATCACACCACGTCTCCTTATTTCTAAACAGTACGCAGACGCAAATAAGGAAAACACAACTAAGCCCTATCTAGTCACATTTTTCAAATTGTGATGACATATCTCTAATTGTTTCAGTTTAATTCAGAAACTCTGGACGATTTAGAATTTGACATATTGCATGGACACCTGTCTGTTTTAAAGTGGCTGTGTTGCCCTCTAAAAGTTATGGTTAATTATCTTTTTTTTATTGAAATGGAGAGACTCGTTAAGATTGGATATTTATCAAAATGCAAGTTTTGATTCAGGGGTAATAAGTAATATGCAGTTTAAAAAACATATCAAAAAGTTAAAAAGTAAATGTTAATACAATCTGCATTTGCTTTTTTTAATGTCGTATTATAAGCTTTTTATTTCTTTACGGTAGAAGTAAATAATAATCTAAGGGTAATGAATTAGTTATAGACTTTATTTATTTGACAATCCTACTGTTGCAGGTTGAAACACAAGGAGTGTAAAGCATATGCAAATAAAGGTTTAAATTGTTGATCAAACTATAGCTACAAGATATAAATTTTCCACTAGAATTTTGCTCACCAAATCAGTCGGTGGACATTACAAACTTGCCTCGTCTGATAATCCCATGTATCTTAAAGCTTTACAGCCGAGTAAGGAAATAACAAGAGCAAAAGATATCCATAAATTTACCTGGATGGCTGATGAAAACCTTTTTTTTTTACCTGGATGGCTGCACGCGCCTGATGAGGTTAATTTGTTTAGCGAAATATTGGGTGAATATATAAAATATACCAACTATTTTTATAACACTCATTAGCGTGTTAAAGTAGTATACCAATGTCAGAGCAAGTATCACTATAGTCGTAATTGCATGAATGCCAACTGGAGTGAAACCTAATTCTTGACAGGGTAAGGATATTATGCTTTGCATGCATATGAAGCGTTATAGGCATGCTAACTACATATAAATCAAATCAAATCAAATTAAATTAAATCATTTTATTGATGTAAAGTCCAAATATTGGGTTGTTACCAAGACAAACATCACAGTATTTACAAAGGTACAATATTCAAAGTTAACCAACATTCATATTATATAAGTATATCATATATTTAGATATTTTGGAGGAGGTGATACTTTGGCAAACTTGAAAGTAAAGAACAATATTCTTAATGATTATGTTATAAAATATAACAAAACAAATATATATGTAATAAAAAAAAAGAATAGAAAATAATCACAAATTTGTATTACATAATTAGTTTTTCTTCTCAGCTAGGCTATTTCTTAGTACATATAAATCATTAACCCCCTTAAAAATAGTTTTAGTTATGTCATACTAATTAAAAGAGGGACGAGAGATACCAGAGGGACAGTCAAACTCATAGATCGAAAACAAACTGACAACACCATGGCCAAAAATAAAAAGACAAACAGACAAATAATAGTACAGATTACACAACATAGAAAACTAAGACTAAGCAACACGAACCCCACCAAAAACTGGGGGTGATCTCAGGTGCTCCGGAAGGGTAAGCAGATCCTGCTCCACATGTGGCACCCGTCGTGTTGCTTATGTTATTACAAATCCGGTAAATAGTCTAATTCGGTAAGTCGCATTCGTGAAAAGGGAAGGGTATTGTAGTTACGACATAAGGAACATATCCGATATCATCTGTGAAACGGTTATTCCATAACGGTCAACCAACTCGTGATTGCGTCCGTAAAATTTACGAAGGGATGATTTCAACTTCACCATTTGGAACTCTTGGCTGAATAGCTTCCTTGTGAGCAGCAATCCTCTATCAAGGAAATCATGATAGGAAACACAAGCCCGGGAATATCGTATCAATTGGGAGATATATACTCCGTAATATAAATGTAATATTATATATGATTTATACGTTTGTATTCTATACTGCTGTCCTTTAGTTGTGTTTCCTCAGATTTATTAACTGTATTAAATTATGTTATGGTTTTACACATGACTAAAATTGTAAAGACTTCCTCTGCATTTTCGAAATTAAATAACAATAACAATCATATTAAAGAATCTCATATAGTTTAAGAAAATCTAATATGATAAAAGCAGATGTTGTGTGTAAGTCAATGAAACATCAAAACCAGATTAAGAAGTAAAGTTTTGTTTTCTCTTACGTCACTGATAAAATAAAAAGAAAAATTACCGCCTGCTTTTTAAAACATTATTTGTAATGGTTACTTCACTTGAAAGAACATGGTCTTATGTCTCAAACTTTGGAAAATTAAGTGAAAAATCGGAACGTTAAGCAACTTTCAACATAAGCTCGGAAAATGAAACTGAAAGTCGTCCAGTTCTTAAAATATTGTTTTACCAGTATGGTAGTTATGATTGATTGTCGTTGTTTTAGCGTCGTGGCCAATATTTGGTACAAATTTCAGGACGAGAACAACTTAATCCATCTTATAGGTATGTTCCGCAAAATGGTTCGTACGGGGTGAAGACATTTTACATTTTTGTTGCAGAGTTTTTTAACATGCAGAGAGTGTTATACTTTCAATACATGTGGTTATACATTCTGCACAGCCAAACGACGTCCCTTACTGAGGAAGGAAGTGGTATTAGTCAATCGGACCAACTCACCACAATTCCTTTACCCATGTGTTTTTCGAGGGTCAGATTAAAATTTTGTTTAGTGTAAAATAGTGCCTTAATTTGCATGCGGGAAATGTAAAAATTTGAATTTCCTAACATTGAAATATTTTTTCTGTATGCGCAATCATTTTTTGCTTTACAAATCAATAGAACGAATTTGTTTCCCCAAACGCTATGTGCGTCCAACTTTTTTGAACTTTAAAAAAATATACAAGTTATTAGACTACGATGAGATGATTAAATTTGTTTTTACGCAAGGACAAAAAAGTCAACCGCATTCCATTGTCAGGCGAAGCGTTCACTAATCATTTAACATGAGAATGTAAAAAAAATCATTTCAATATTCATTTATGAATCATTTTTCTCAATTAAATGGAGGATACCTTGTAGATTGTTCGTTGTAGTTGTATTGTTTTGACAACACGTACATTGTTATTGTTTGTATTTTGACAACAGTCAAGCGTAGACGGAGAAGGATGCTTTAGGGCGTATGCCTTTAAATATCTTTCGATTAGTAAAAATAAATAAAAATGTTTATTGTTGATGATTATTAATAGTCATTTTGTAAGGGTTGTTATGGTGCGATACATGTACATTTCTAAATAAAGGCAACAGTAGTATACCGCTGTTCGAAACTCATCAATCGATAGAGATAAAAACAAATCCGGGTTACAAACTAAAACTTATTTGAACTACTCCTTACTTTTAGAAGATAGATTAAAATAACATAAAATAAATTGCTTTTCACATTAACTGTTTGAATGTTAGTACACCAGATGCCCATTTCGACAATTAGTGTATCTTCTGTAATGATTGAGATCAAAACATTTGAAAGCCAAAAAGTAAATAACACGTTGAAGAACGAATTAAACAAACAATGACAAAAAAACAAAAAAAAACAAAAAAAAAACAAAAAAAACGAAAAAACGAAAAGTAGAGCCAAACCCGGACAAGGAAGCAGTTATAAAATTGTTTTACTCACTTTTTAATTTCATGCATAGAAAAAAAAAGAATTATTGTTATAAATTTATGTAACATTTTGATAAATATTAATTATTCATATATTCAAATATTAAAAGGATGTTAAACGGATGTATTCACAACTACTTATTCGATTTCAACACTGAAAAAGTGTAAAATTATGGGTCTACCACACCAAAATATTCAGACAGGGAAGATTTCGATTTTTTTATCTGTTACCACAACAAATAATAGGCGTTATAGCTACAGCAATTCTAAAAATATTTTACTTATGCATTGTTATATTATGAGATGCATGGAATAGTTTTAAAGGTGATTTAATAATTACAGGAAACGAATGTTTATGAGGTAAGTAATAATACGACTAATTAGACCTCGCATACATACTTGTAAAAATATACAGGGGAGACTTGTAATAAAAACGTTCGGAAAAAGGAAGCAAGTTGACCAGAAAAATAGAGAAAAAGAACGTGGGATATGCTTCACAAAGAAGATGATCTGTGGTAATATTTGTACTTAATATAATCAATATTGTTTGTTTAGTGGAAAACATTATTTTTAATTTTGAAAATAACTAAAATAAAAATATATAAACTTGAAAATGTACTATAAATATAAAAAAAAAAAATGTAATCCTATCTTCATTTTGCAATTAAGTTAATAGTGTTCAGTAAAAACTACTGACTGTTTGAGACACCACTTTTTCATACACCTGAAACATTAAAGGTTGGAACCAACAATATTGCAAAAATTTAATAACACTTTTTTATTCTATTTTGCTGAAAAACATACAATAAGATTTTTTAAATTTTCTTGCATCAGATTTTTAACATTTAATGATAATTGAATACCATAATCTGAAAATGTAAGTAGTTGGTCTTTTCATTTTTAAAATTCATAAAACAAATAATTCTTCCTTTTACGAATAACGTGATTATAAAAATAAAAAAAATAAATAAAGCAAAAATGGCACCGAAAGGGAAAAGAAGTTTGGATATTTTAAAATGTAAGGATGGATGATTAATTCAAATTATGAAATAACTTTTTTTCAAAATACAACAAAGTTTATTTTCTATTAAATGATGTAATTTTTATACTAATAATGCATCTCTCATATTTTCCCATGAAAAGAAAATTTTGATCCCATCGAAACACTAGTTATTCCCGTATATTTGTTGAATTAAAGTTTGCCATGAGAACAAAGCTTTTAGAATTGTTCCCATGGGACCTTTTTTCCCTTGGGAACTTTAATTTTCCCATAGGAACTTAAGATTTTTACATGGGAACTCTAGCTTTTCCTAGGGGAATATTAAATTTTCCAATGTGAAATCTTAAATTTATCTTTAAAAGTATATGTGACCTTCTGAGGTGACATTGGTGACATATATCATGTTTTTTTTATTGCCTTTCTGTTGTTGAAAGAATTTTTCCAATATCTCTCACTAATAAAAAGTCAGATTTGCCTATTCTGGAATGGCCAATTGTTCCCGCACAGTGTTTAATGTTCCCATATGTCAATAACTGTCACATTAAGATGTCCGCTATCGTTGAAAATATTATTTGCAAAGTCATTTTTCGAAAATGTCATCTCCATACCTGAATATGCAAGTTTTTACTCAACATCTACTGATCAAAACGAGACGAAACGCGCGTCTGGCATATAAAATGTTCTACTAGGTATCTATGATGAGTTTATCTAGAAAGATAGACATTACATTAGCACGATAAAGAGGCATAGTTATTTTAGTAGGCGACATTGTCAAATGTCTGAAAACAGTGTGAAAAATTTAAATAAGTTGCAGCAAATAGACATCAGTAACTATGCATATTCAAAGCACAATTTAAGCAAGTTTTGTTCTCTTCTAAAATAAAGAGTTGGACATTTACGTTAAAAATTATCCTCACAGGTATAAATGGAAAAGTCAATGTTTGACAATATGAAGGTTTTCTATCTCTCTAAGTTCTACTTGTTCGAGTTTTCTTTTTTTTTTATTAGAACCCTTTTCGATCATATTGCCACCCAAATATTTTGTAAATTTATAACCATTCATACTTTTCACCCTTACCATTCTTGAAAACTTGGCCAAAGCTTCGAAAGTTGAAAGAAGGGTTCATATCCATATCAAATTAATATTGTCTCATTCTGAATATGCATTTTATTTGCCACTAGACGTAAAACATCCTCCCATGCATCATCATCATCATCATCATCATTATGTCCTTTTATTTGGGTTATAATTTATCACTTTTACACTATGAAACTGTTCGTGTTTTTCAAATAACAACTGAAAAACTCAGTCACAGTCATTGTCCTTGAAATATTGTTTTATATTTAAAATACCCTCTAGAGTATTGTACATCATGTTGTGCTACCTAGTGCTTATGAAAAAAGGTGATAAAAATGATATAAATCTATTTTGTACTGAAAAAATCTGAAGAGTATATAATTATTTACATTTAAGTTGTTTTTGTCGAGCCTGCGACTTTTGTCGCAGAAAGCTCGACATAGGGATAGTGATCCGGCGGCGGCGGCGCTAGCTAACTTCTTAAAAGCTTTATATTTTAGAAGGTGGAAGACCTGGATGCTTCATACTTTGTATATAGATGCCTTATGTTACGAAATTTCCATCTGTCACATGTCCATTGTCCTTGACCTCATTTTCATGGTTCGATGACTACTTGAAAAAAAGTTAAGATTTTTTGTAATGTTAATTTCTCTCTTATTATGAGTAGTAAGATAACTATATTTGGTATGTGCGTACCTTGCAAGGTCCTTATGCCCGTCAGACAGTTATCACTTGACCTCGACCTCGTTTCATGGATCAGTGAACAAGGTTAAGTTTTGATGGTCAAGTCCATATCTCAGATACTAGAAGCAATAGGTCTAGCATATTCGGTGTATGGAAGGACTGTAAGGTGTACATGTCCAACTGGAAGGTGTCATCTGACCTAGACCTCTTTTTCATGGTTCAGTGGTTATAGTTAAGTTTTTGTGTTTTGGTCTGTTTTTCTTATACTGTATGCAATAGGTCTACTATGTTTGGTGTATGGAATGATTGTAAGGTGTACATGTCTAGCTGGCAGGTGTCTTCTGACCTTGACCTGTTTTTCATGGTTCAGTGGTTAAAGTTAAGTTTTTGAGTTTTGGTCTTTTTTTCTAATACTATATGCAATAGGTCATCTATATTTGGTGTATGGAAATATTTTATGATGTACATGTCAGTCTTGCAGGTTTTATTTGACCTTGACCTCATTTTCACGGTTCATTGCTCAGCATTAAGTTTTTGTGTTTTGGTCTGTTTTTCTAGAACTATAAGCAATAGGTCAACTATATTTATTGTATGGAAGGATTGCAAGCTGTACATGTCTGCCTGGCAAGGTTCATCTGACCTTGACCTCATTTTCATGGTTCATTGGTCAATGTTTAGTTTTCTTGGTTAAGTCTGTATCTTAGAAACTATAAACAATAGGTCAACTATATTTAGTGTATTGAATGATTGTAAGGTGTACATGTATTTCTTTTTGGTTTATATGGCCTTGACCTCATTTTCTTGGATCATGTTAAGTGTATGTGATAGTTGTAGTAAAGCTTTATATTTAGGACTATCAACATAATATCAATGCGAGACATTTCAGTGTGTGCACTCTTGTGTGTCATTTATATAATAAGAGTTGTAATTTTGTACTTTTTGTACAAATTATCCTTATTTTTACAACAACCTTCTTTCACCAGCTGATATCTGTTTTACACAAATTTATAAACATCAACTTACATGCAAAATGTGTAACACGATCTGCTTACCCTTCTGGAGCACTTAAAATCAACCCCGGTGTTGTTCGTCTTTTGATCGTTTTGCCATGTCATTGTCATTTTTTTTTTCGACGAATGAGTTTGAATATCACTTTGATATCTTTCGCATCTCTTTTATAGTCACTACTGTTCGTTTGAGCATTAAGCTGCTAATGAGGACAATATATAGGGCTTCCTTACGTTCCTATTCTCCCCCCCCCCCCCCGCTTATGCTAGATACAATGTCCCCCAAAAATCTTATACAAATTTAGTATCAGTGTTAAGTATAAGACTGTAATATATAGTCATGCAAATATGACTGCGTTAAATTCAATAGAAACAATGTGTTGAAAGGTTTGTAAAGTACTGATAACTTGTGAACAAATTCATTACAAAAGTACAATTCGTTCTCAGCATATATATTTTTATACTCATTACTAATGACTGCTATTTTTGTTTCCCATCGACCTGATACAAATTAATACGAATATAAAAGAACTATAATTATCAACACGGTCTTTCTAATTAAGTATTGAATATATTTTTTTTCTGTTAAGGTAATATTTATAACTCTGCATCTGAAGAGGAAGACAAAATACGCATCTCAAATCAATATCTTACAATGTCAAGCTTTATATATCTTTATAAAAGAGGAGTTGATATTGAAAAGGATATCAAGTTTATTTTGAAAAAATGGTAAGCAAAATTTCATACCGTTATTTATAATTATAACAGTTGTTCATTCCGATTTGTTTGCAATGTTTTTAGTAATGGGGAAAATGTAAGTTACTATAAAAAAATAAATCGAGTGTTCGGAGGGTTGCAATTATTAAAAGTTGACATCTTTCTTACAAATATAAGAAGGCATATGCTGCTCACCCAATTTTGTCAATATAATGGAATTATAAACAACTATATACAAACGGGGGGTTTTGTTAGCTATAAAACTAGGTTTAATCCACCATTTTCTTCGTAAAATGTCTGTACCAAGTCAGGAAAATGACCATTGTTTTCCATTCATTCCGTTGGTTGATAGAGTCTAGCGTTTGATTTTGTCAGTTTTATGGACTGCCCCCTTTTTGTATTTACCCTGGAGCTCGGTATTTTTGTTATACGAAATCATTATTGTGCATATGTATTTCGAATTCGAAGAAAAACATCCGTATGATAATTGTTTTCCCATATTATGAGCTTGGATTAATGCATGACCCGTACTAATCTATTGGTCACAGTTATGAGTCACAAAAATGTTCTGGCTTGTTATTAGCTTCAAGTCCGTCTTTATGTTTATAGCCCGTCAAACGTTTAAAGATAGTTGACATATTACTTAGAGCGAAACATGTTGTCTTCGTTCACCATAATGACAACTGTTCGAGAAGTTAAGTATTAGTAGTACGTGTATTGTCTATTAAATAGACTTTGTTTTGTTAAACACTGACCGATAGGGTACATGGTAAGAAGTGAGTAACATTTCCGTCCGCCCGTTTGTCCGAATAATTATTAAAAAAAAAAGAAACGAAGGATTGAAATATGAATGGAAAGTTATTGACAGAGATTTATTTTAGTACATGTCTCATTCATCGTTTCATAGTTATGGTCGTTGATTTAAAAAAATGTAATATTTGTGGTTTTTGGTTTCGCTTTAAACGTAGATTGATTGATAATAGCTTGCTTAACGTTCAGTGGCAATAATTTTGTGCATATTCGTGATGAGGAAAAATTAACAAGGACTAATTCAGAAATGGAGGTCGACTGGAATGTTGGACGGAATATTTGGACTGCCACTAAAAATGAGGATATAAAGCATAAGTAGCAAACATTTCCCCCCTTCAACAGGTCACCTACGGACCCCTTAGAATGTTGTTTCAAGAATTCTTTAACGTTCAGCGACTCTCCGTCTAAACAAGGAATCAGATTTAACGTCCCCATACCTACCGGACGTGGCTGTGTATTTATACATCCAACACATCCATACGGACGCCACACTTTAACAAGAATTTACTATTTAAACGGGATGTGTCATGGGATGACCGTTTTAAACAGAGAACCCCCAAGTCAAATGATTTGGTTTTTCTATAATGTTATTAACAAACAACATTCATGTTGATATTCATTTTATTTGATTTTTCATTACTGTTCAAGAGTTGATCCTTGATTTTTTAGGAAAATGTAAATTTTTGAATTTCCTAATAAAAAACTGTTACAATATCATTTAATGTGAAGGTCTCTTTTGTCATTTTTTTTTTATAAAAGACAAATGAAAATGCTTAATTAGGTTAAAGGCAAATGAAGAAAAGGATCGTATATTCAATTGAAGATGAGTGTTAGTTTTCTGTTGTTAGTGTGCTGTTTTATTGTTTTATCAACGAATACACCACAGCTTATATATTCAGTTTGTGCCCGCAAGTAACAATGTAAACTAATAAAAGCACAAAAAACAAAAAAAACAAAAAAACAAAAAACAAAAAATAAAACACTACGTAAAAATTTTATTCCATTTTAATAGAAATGTATACGAAAATTGAAACAATGTTATTCAATTAACATACTTATGCATTTATGGAAATATATTTCCTTGTTCCAAATCAACTTATTATTTATTTTTTTAAGATTAAAGCTATTGGTTGTTATTATTATCTGAATTAAATATTTCGTTTGTTAAACTTTATGTTCTGTTTCCTAGGCCTAAATCTATTTGAAATGCAGAAGATTTTGTCGACTTTCACCAAAATCTCTATGTTTGACCTAAATTTCAAATCTTTATAAGGAAAGCTCGACAAAACTCGTTCTATTTCATTTTTCATATGTAGATGCATCAATTTAGACTTTAGATACTTGAGATACTTTATTCTCTCAAAACTAAGTACAAGTTTACAGAGAAACAAATAACAAAAATAGTTAAAGTTGAAGACACGCAATGTAAGATCTGCAATATACTGTGGCAGCATGTTTTTGTCAATACCTAAGCGGGATTTGAATTAATGCTTTTGTGATCTTGTGACCAACTTGACCAATAAGTCTATTCTGTTTGCCTCATCAGCTATTTCTGTCATGTATTAATATATATAATACACTCATTAGAATTAGTTTATTGCTCAGATTTATTCATTATTTTCCCTAGTATGGCCTTTATTTACTTATTGGTTCTTTTATATCATCGTTAATATGACCATTAAAATTATTTTATCTGCTGGTTACCATAGCAATAGGTAATAAAAGTATAAGATAAACAGTTTGGCTGAACCCAATTATCCTATGAAAATTTAGACGAGAAACAAGACGCTTTTGATCAAGCCCTGTATGTAGTTTTTGTGTCTTTACGATATTTTAACCATTTCGTGCTAAACTATCTAAATCTAGTTGCGTAACAAATTCACACAAGAGATTTATTCATTGGTTTCTGTTGTATTACTAAAAAGAAGTGTTTGATTAATTTCAACTTATATTTTCAAAATATTTGAATGCCTAACCGGAAACATTTAACAATATCTATTTTTTAATTCAGTTTCAATTTTTGAGCATATTATTTACCAAGCATAAAGACTCGCATAGATTATGGGGTGTTAATGTTTCCTTGTTTCCTAATGTTTTGTTGATGACTAGCAGTTGGAGGTCCCAAGCAGCAACTGTAAAATATATCGGCGAAATTGTATTTTAATTGTTCGTTGTATCCTCAGTATGCTTTGACAAATCTTTATAGTCCAGAAAAGCTCTTCGAACGCATGAAATTTATAAAGTGTTGTTTTCATTTTTTACAGCAATGGGTTGATACCTCATCATTGGCTCGGTAGCCATTACATCGGTATGGACATGATTTATGACAAACCTTTCTTAAATTGTCCATTTATAAATTTTTGAATTACTAAGAAACTTAGGTTTCAACATTCTAATGCAAAGTTGACCTTAGATGGATTTGGCTATTATTTGTAAGTCCTTTTTGGTCATATAGCTCTTCATCTGTTTCGGTTCTTGGAATGATGAAGGTTAACCAAAAAGCCCTTCGGACGCGTGAAATTTAGGAAGTGTTGATTTCATTTTTTGACCGAAGAGATTAAGGAATATTATTTAGGAGTTATTTCCCCTTTTCTTATTTTACTTAGTAGTATTATAGACAAAAATTTAGAAATCCATTACTATTGAGTTTATTGGATGAGAAAAGTCGGTCAAATTGGTGGACCTTTAGCAGATTCTATTGAAAAATGACAGACATAAATAAATGGTCATTTTGGTCAAGTGCCTTTTCAGTATTTTGACATCGGCTTTTTGAAAATGAGACAGTCATATTATCTTTAGAATTTTGAGTAACGAACAGTCAAAGAAATTATATATCTTTTGAAACACAATCAGTTTTCAATCGGGCACAATTTTATGCAAAACCTAATTTTTGAGACACAAAATATTTCGGATTTTAGAAATTTGTATTTTCCAAGGATATGATACAACTTAGAAAATAGAATTCGAAATATTTTCAGTGAGTTAAATTCATGCTAAAAGATGATTCTGAGTGCCACTCTATAGTCATATTGCTGCCGAAGAAGATTTCAGACAGGACTTTAAGACAATTGTAATGAAAAATATTAATTGGCGGTCTTTTACTTTTTTGTTGTTGAGTATATATTAAATATTTACATTCACTAGTTGGTTTTACACATTATATGATCTGTGAGATTTTTTTTCTGTTTTATTCAACATACACTTGCTTCAACTATACGTTTTAAAGCACGCGCCACCAACTATACATAATAAACAAATAATTGTGGATATATAATCAACACGACTGATTATGTATCACTTTTATTCTAATTAGATAATTTATAAGAATTCATATTTCCTGTTAATAGACACATTGAAAAAAACAGGTGTTTTATTTGAAGTGGCACGATAGCAAATGACATAGCACATTTTAATGCAAAGTTTTTCCGTGTTAAATGTGAAAAGTGCTACGTCATATGCATACGTATCGTCTAAAACTTTCAAAATTACATTCGATTAATTATTTAAGCGACACAGACGAGTCTTGTGTGGACGAAACGCGCTTCTGACGTACCAAATTATAAGCCTGATATCTTTGATGAGTTTACCCACGAATTTTGTGACTGGTTGATAATATTGTTTGCTTGAAGTCCAGTAACAAATATTTTATGCATATTCAGGACGAGAACATTGTCTCAAACGAACAATTGAATCTGATAGGTAATCTCGGCATTGTTGGCCGGCCTAGATGAAGGGCGGGTATTTGGAATTGAAACTACAATATGAGGGCATATGTTGCATAGGGGCATAAATTTTGCCTGGCAATAGTCCACTTAGATCCTCCAGAGTGTTATTACAAAGGTTCTTGAGACATACAGACAGCAATTCCTTCTTACTCGAGGAATCTGATTTATAGTGCAAATTCCCGCCTGATATGAATACATCTCGCACAGCCAAACAAACAACCCCTTAAGCATAGACATCAGCATTGAATGGTAGAAGTCCAAATGACCATATTTATATACCCCAGCCAACCCATGGGGTTCTTTAACTTATAATTTGGAAAGAAAGTCAGTGCTTGACCGTTGGCTTGTCTTTTCATCTTAAAGTCGATAAAAACAAACCAACAAACAGGCGCTTGCTGATTACTCATATTTTGTTTTATAAACTGATTCATTGCCAATTTTATACAGAGTTTTGTTTTCCTCCATCGAATCTGTGATAAGTTTTTTTTACATGATATTGATCGCTGTTTGAAACTATAGTTAACTATTATAGAAATGTCACGATGTCAGAAATTGATACCAAAGGTTGCTCCCAAATGTGTGTACTAATTATTTAATAGTTTTGTTAAAACAGCTGTATGATGGTAATGCATGTTATATCAGTCATGAAATGTACTTAATTGCAGTATTAACCGGTTAATTTTTAAATTGACAACATAGTAATATTTGATAAATATTGATATTCAATTCATTATTTAAATGGTGTCTTCTGGCTATTCGTACATTTTATATTTTACTATTCTGGCTATTCCTACATGGGAGATTATGGGAAGAACAATAGATGTTGTTATTGCAAAATATGTTGTTTTAGTCATTAGTGTCTAATTAGGTCAGGAAATTAAATAAATATAATTTTTTATATGAAATTTATGTAAAAAAAAATGGTTGTCTTTTTTTTTGTTTGAAAACATGTATCAAGTGTTATAAGTAAGTGTTTCTAATATGGAATTTCTTGAAAATAAGATCATTTAAAAGAAAAGGTAGTAAAAGCATTAAGTAGTCTGGAAAATAAAATTATTTAAAAGAACAAGTAGTAAAAGCATTTAGACTAAAAGTCTGGAAAAGAAACTATTTGAAAGAAAAGGTAGTTAAAGCATTTGATAGTAACCTACACTTTCAAGTTTAGCTTCAAAGATTTAAATAATTTCATTATTTGAAAAAAAATATGATTTTTTTAAACAAAAACAGAAGGTTTCCAAAAAGGGAAAATACAGAGAAAAAGATGACAGACTTTATGACGCCTTTAATCTAAAACCATTGGATGTTGGACGTGTACTGATTGATATTTTAGTCTTAGATGCATGATTTTTTTTATTAGTTGTTATTGGCTTTGAACGAGCTGTTAGTAACTGCGAGTTCTCTCAGATCTGTACTTAGTGTCATTTTGTTGTCCACGTCCACTCTGTGTTTTTGTTAGAAGTATTTCTGTTTGTATCCATCTGATGAGTTAAACCTTTTTCATCCGATTTTTATAGTTTGTAATTATGTTGTACTGTTACACCACTGTCCCATGTTAAGGGAGGGTTGGCGCCTTCAAACGAGTTTAACCCCGCCAAATTCTGTATGTGCCGTACATCGACCTAAAATTGTTAATTTCTGTGTCATCTGGTCTCTTGAGGAGAGTTGTCTCATTTGCAATCATACCACATCTTCTAATTTTTATATTCGAACACTGAAAACAAGGTTACAGAATGATAAACTTACGCGAGTCCAGTATAGGGATGCTGCTTCTCATCTACTGCACATTGATTAAGACTTTGTGTTCCCTTGTGTGTTCAATATAGTGCAATGTTTTACTGTGTTAGTGACTGTTTTAATGTCAATTTAGTGTACTTTTCGGTGCTTTGTTTGAATGAATAATTACAACCATTTTAATATATTTATATTTCAAATGATATTATTTACTTGTATATATTAATATTTTCACCTAAATAAATTCAATTTTTGACCTTGTGCCTATGATTTCATATTGTGCTTGTGAATATTATTTACACAAAATGTGCTATGAAACTGTTAAGTAAAATATTGTAATAGAAACTATTCTTTTTCTTTATTTTTCACAAAATTTACCTGGATTTACCTTGGTTTATCAGTTAAGTGTTGTTACAACACAATCCTACATAATCCCATTGTTTACATAAAAATTCTGGGAACTCCAACATAAAATTTTATTATTTTACCTATAAAATTCAAAATGTAGGAATAGCCAGAATGAACCATTTAAATACATTTTTGTTAAATGATTTATCTAATCGACGAGTGTAATTTTATTATTCTTTTATCATGTTTTATACTATATTAAATCCTACACATATATTTTGAATAAAAATTGTACCTTGAGATATTTCTTGGTAGCACGTATCTGATTTAAGAAAGCATTTGTTTATTTGAAAAAAAATGTGTTTGTTTTAAAAATATACATTGTATGGAATTCGTAAACATGTGTCTGTACGAGTATTTTGAGGCATTAATACGGTAATCAATTCTTTTATGCGTACATGAATTCTAATGGTTTATATTAGTAGGTTAAATACATATGGTTACCTGGACTCCTGTCAGTCTCAATGAAAAATCTTATACTATTGTCATGAAAGTTCCATGCTCTGCGGACTTAAAAGAACCTTTGCAGTGACTCATTGAGAGATCATTGGTCGACCTATTCCAGAATAAAAGAGAGGCGAAGGATACCAAAGGGACATTTAAACTCATAAGTCAAAAATAAACTGACAACGCCATGGCTAAAAAAGAAAAAGACAGACAAACAACAATACACAAACACAGCATAGAAAACCATAAACTAAGCAACACGAACCCCACCAAAAATTGGGGGTGATTTCAGGTGCTTCGGAAGGGTAAGCAGATCCTGTTACACATTTGGCACCAGTCGTGTTGCTCATGTTAATACAAACCCGGTGATAAGTCTAATTCGGTAGGTCACATTCGGGGAAAAGAGGACGGGATTGTAGCTACGGCATTTGACCATATCATCTGTGAAACGGTTATTCCATAACGGTCAACCAACTCGTGATGGCGTCCGTAATTTTTTTTCAACGATTTCAACTTCTTCACTTGGTACTCTTGGTTTTATGGCTTTTATGGCTTCCTTGTGAGCAGCAACCCTCTATCAAGGAAATCATGATGGAAAATGCAAGTGCTGGAATATCGTTTCAACTGGGAGATATGTACTCCGTATGCAGGCGCTGCTAGAAATGGAAAGTTCACAATTGTAAAGCTGAAATCATTTCTTTTGTCGTAAAGTTTTGTTTTCAACCGATCATCAGTGTTAATTTCTAAATATATATCTACCCTGCCTAATTTACCCGCTTTTTGTAGTCGCAGTCCAAATTTTTTAGCCGTTCTTTCTGAAAGACCAATTTTCAATTATCTACCTAACTAATTTTTTGTTGAATTTGTTTTTGTCCTGAAAATGTTGAAAATATTTGCTACTCGACGTTATATAAAGATAATTATGCATGCGTCACAATCGTGTTATTTCTACTCTATTCAGTAGACTGGTATTCCCGAGGGCTTCTAAAACTATGATGGAATAGGTCCAGACATCTTGCCGTAAATAATCGGGCCTGTCGGAATTTTTAAAGATTTCGAACACTAAATTTAGAGCCGACATTTTGTGTGTGCGTGTGTGTGTGTGTGTGTGTGTGTGAAAAAAAGAAGAAAGCAATAATGTAAACAAAATTATAAATTCTTCGGCTAATAATACGAAGTACATGGATTGTTTCAGAAATTTCTGTTGAGTCATAAGTTATAAAAAAAAATATACAAAAAAAGGATAACAGAAATTACTTCGGACATATTTGAAAAAAATGCATTTCCAATGACTATGAACTGTTAAACACTTTAAGGAGTAATTCAGCATTTTTGATTGATAATTGGATTTTTCAATGTCTACCTTTCATGCAAATCACAAACACAAGTTGACATTATTTCATTTGTTTTGTCTGGCATGATGTTTCATAGTAAACAAAGTCGGATACTTTTAACTTCTACCGGGAAACCAGGGTCAGAAAAATTAAATTACAACAGATCCTCCAAGGACCTATAAGAAGAGTTGTTTTCTCTATGTTCGAGTAATTCTTGGAACACGTATAATAAACAAACGTGAGACATATTTTAGACATACATAACCTACTTAAATTTGTTATTCAACGACCATTTCATATATTATGCAATCGTGATTATTCTTTTGCTGTATGGATATTAATATGATATTAAAATAGAACTTGTCATATTGTTGTCTACTGGGTATGATATTAAAATATTCGTTCAATTATATGGCATACTTAATCTTAGTATAACTAATCCTTTGTGTGCTATTTTATCTTTTATCTTTCTGTCTATTTGTTTGCAGATTTTGTTATGTAGTTCATTTGAAATATTTGCCTGTTAGTCCATAAAATGATGATATTGCCCGGCATCAGTGTGCTTCAATGCACCTATGTAAAGTTTTAGACATCTGTCAAATAAATCCTCTCAAAACGTTGATCCGGATCGTGTTGAACCTGTAATGCAGTGTCAGCTATTGCTCCTGGTCGATCGCCTCACTTTGACTTTGAGATGGGAGATAGCAATACAATGGGTTTTGTCAAATTTGTGTGGAGAAATAATGCAACATATCCCTTCAATACTTCGAGAATTACAAAACAGACGCATAGATTGAAATAAAAACTAAAGAAGTTTCTCTTGATAAGGTAGAACTAAATCCTTTCATTATATCAAACAAACTACAAGTATTGACTATGGGTATAGACATGATCATCCTTGACTTCTCAAATCCGGCAGTTAAACCAAAGAAACAGCTTGTTTGACTGTGCAGGATTCATAAATACGCAGCCACGTCCGATCGGAATAGGGACATTTAATCCAAATTTTAGAGTGTCACGCATAACATTCTGCACGTTAAAGAAACCTTGGAACAACTCTTTGAGGGGAACGTATGTTGCCTGTTTCTGTCCCTTTTAATCAAACCACTTCTCAGAGGTATTTGAAACTCTTGGCCGATTACTTGTTCAGCTTTTCCTCATCCTGTAAATGCATAAAACATTTGTCAACGGACGATAAGCAAACTACAATCAATCAATCATACCCAACAATTTAATTATACATATTTTGGATTCCTATTTTGAACTCAGTTTTTCTGATGAATCTAAATCTAAAAATGTATATCGAATCGAGCAAGTGTGATAAATTTTACTTAAAAATGAATTCTTACTTCTGTAACTATATTGTGGTGTAAAAGCTTTTATCCAAGAGCATTTTGTTTTGGGATACAATTCGGCATATTTTATAAAAAATGAACCCGGGGATAAACCATGCTATACCAAAGAAGAAGTGATCAGTATCTTGAGGTTCTAATTGACAACATATTTGTAGAATTTGGAGGTTGTCGTCATTGCTATGGGAACCAACAGTTCGCCTCTCTTTACCTTTTCATATTTTCATATGAGTCGTAGATCCTTCAGACACTTGTAAAAAACAAGAATATCAAAGAAGCTAGATTTAATTTTATATACAGGTATATTGATGATGTTCTTTCCATTAACAATCCAAACTTCTGATTGTGTCCCATTAATATATCCTCATGAACTTGATTTTAAAGAAACCACATGATACAGCTTCCTCCGCCTCATTTTTAGGCATTTACTTCGAATTTGACTACATCGGTTATCTCAGTCCCAGAATCGATGCCAAATGAGACGTTTTAAATTTGGAATTATGAATTTTCCTTTTTTTTTTGCAGTAATAATCCAACTTTACCCGCGTATGCATTTCTCAACTCATACAATTTTAAAGAGCTTGCAGCTCCTACGCAGGCTTTGTTAAACGTCATCTGTGTTTGGGCAAAGAATTAATGAGCCAGGGTTTTGTCAAAGAACGTCTCGTCCTTTTCCTCAAAAAATCCATCGGCAAGTACCAAGACCTAATAGATAAATATTCAGTGTCTACTTCACCAATAAAAGAGGATAGTCTTGAGTTATAGATTCTAGGTGCTGACGTGGTGTATCATTTTATTTACTTTTATTTGTCTTAGTACAATTATATTCCATTTGGTCGTATGACTCTTGACGAATCCAGGTATGGGTTTTTTGGCTTTGAGTGTTCCTTAAGGGAGTGAGTCCAGAGGTACGACTAGGAAGCATGATTTTTACAGTGCAGAACTATAAACAACTGTTATACGTTTAGAGGTTTAGCTAGCTATAAATCCAGGTTTACTTGTACCAAGTCAGGAATAGGACATTTGTTTTCAATTCGTTCGTTTCCATAATAATCGAGCGTTTGATTTTAGCAGGTTATATGGACTTTCCAGCTTTTGAATTTACCTTGGAGTTCGGTATTTGTTATTAATACTGTTTCGTATGAAGGTCCGAAGCACTTCATATTAAATATTTGTACACAGTTAGCATTTTTACAGCCTAATACAACTGCAAAAAATAAAATTTAATTCTTATTACATTCTAAAGATATAGCAGGAAATTACGAGATCAGGCTTTTGGTTATGGTTTATATATTCATACGCATTGTTGTAACGTTGTCTTTAAGAGCACGAGCCGCTATGGATGTTGCGTTTTATTTGAGATAAAAAAAAAAACAACCTCAAAACACCACTTTATTGATCACAAAATGATGTAAACCTTACGAAACATTATTAATGTAATTATTAAGATATACTAGTATTGCCTTCTTCTCGTAGTTGCTATATTTGAACGGTAAAAAGCAAAGTGTAACATGTATAAAGTCCTCAGTTAATCTCAAGTTACAAGTGGGGTTTAGCTAGCTATAAGATCAGGGCTCTCGGTCATAAAACTTTACTCAGTACTCGGAGTACAAAATTTTTGCTCGAAACACCAAATCCAGGATTTTGATTGGTTGATATCTGAGTACGAGTACGAAAATCGTGCTCGAAAGTTTTATGACCGCAAGGCCAGGTTTTCTTCTGAAAATAACCGTACCAAGTCAGGAATATGACAGTTGTTTTTCATTCGTTCCGTTGGTTGATAACACTTGAATTTGTCAGGTTTTATGGACTTCCCCTTTTTGAATAATCCTTGGAGTTCGGTATTTTGTTACACCTTTTTCCGTCAGATATCAACAACAATTAGTTTAACTTACTTGTTGTATACTTGGTAGTGACTATGTGATTTGGCGTATTTCGGGAGAAAAGCAAGAATAGTGTGGACCAAAAATAGTACCTTTTTGACAATTCTACAACTATTTATACGTGTCTGAGCAGTCACGTGATGAAACATGATATTTTGCCGTAAAATCTTTTATGGTTATGAACATGTTATTGCTCGTGTTTAGACAACGCTTAACATGTAAATTTGCGGTCAAATATTCAACTGCTGAAGTGTTTGTTCCGTGTGTTACGTATACCCAGTTACATGTTGTTTAGTCTGTCATTAGAAATAACAATATTGTCAACGCAAAATCTCTAACAGTTAAAATAGGAATGGTATGACAGAATTACTTTAAATAATGTTCATTTGTGCATCATTTATAATTTTTCCCATTTTTGACCGAATTTGTTTTATATCCAATTAACTTCATTTTACTGAACAAATATCACATCAACAGATATTTAAATTTTAACCTTTAAGTAAACCTAATTGTCTTATTCAGACCACTAGAACATTGAAGATAGTAAAACTCATTTATTTTCCTTTAAGTGAGCGCTTTAATTGCAAATTGCAGCAAAGTGCAATGTCTCGTGAGACCTATATAATATCAAAACTGTCTCATACAATTTAACTGAAAAAAAAACCCAACCATAAACCGAAGTATGGTTCTAGTGAACTATGTACGGTGACCTATAATTGCTTACTTCTACTTTATTTGAATGGATTGTTGTTTCATTGGCACTAATACCACATCTCCTTATAGTTATATTGTATAGTCAGATCTAGCTACCTGGGCGACGCCTATTTTAAAATAGTATTTGACAGATAAAACGGATTGTATAATACATCAATACTCCATAGTAAATTCGAGGAAGCGTTAAAACAAAGCAGAATCAAATTACTGAAATGAACAGGTAGGCGAATGACAAAAATCAATATCAATATCAAATATAAATTCAGAATCATATTTTAGAAATTAATAAAACAGAGGATAATAACGGAGCTAACAGTAAGTTTAACTTTTTAAAATTATACATATTTTTAATTTGCTATTATCGTAGGCTATGTCTAAATTAAGTGAAAGCTAACTATAATCAAACTTATGTTGTAACAATATAATGCTTACTAAATATTATATACATGCAGTGAAAGCAACTCTGATGAGTCCGTAGATGGCATATTTTATTTTTTAGAACTACAATCTTTTACTGCAGTTAAAATTAAAATGGAATGTTGATGATGACTTTATTTGTTTCATGCGAAGAGAAATGTGCAACTAAGAAAGAAATCTTTTTGTTATCTATTTTTAAGTAAAATAATTTTGATTAAAGTCATATAGCCAAAATAAAATGCAAAAGACCGATTATACTATACTTTACTTCATTTGGCAAACATCTCGATATTTTTTTAATTCAAGTAGCAAGACATACAGTAAATTTGATTATAAACAAATATAATTATGTGCACGATATGCTTCTTTTGATTTAGCATAATTCACAGGGTTGTGAAATATATCTCCATCATTTCTCTCTGTAAACTACTGAAAAGGCTCTCCAACAACAAATTGTGTTTATTTAATCCCTTCGTCCTTTGCGAATTTCTGATCACGTTGATTTCTGGTATTTACTATTTTTAAAAAAATAATTTGTATCTTCTTATTGATTCATGAGATTTAAACATCGGTAAACTAAAAATGTTCTTTAATTGCACTAGCCAAATAAGGATTTTTTGGATTATTTTAAAGGGTAAGGCAAATAATGTCAGCAGCTTTTACGAAACTGAACAAAAGGTAAACATGCCATCTGATTTTTACACAAATTCTTGTTGGAGCCAATTTATTCCCTTCCAGTGTACTCTGAAATTCTTGTTTTATGTAATTTTTCAAAGCCACAACAATTTTTTAAAAGTCTTTTAATGACTTTCTTATACATTTTTAGTTTCTACCTGACTGATATGAAACTAAAAACAAATAAAACATTTTACGTTTAAAATTAAAATTAAACAGTAGTTGTTTTTCATATTGGGTATTGTCTGTAATTCTCCGACTTGTTATAACTTTGGTACCGTTTTACAAAATTTTCACTTGCGTTATTTTGTTTATTACAAATTGATAGCTTTCACTAAAACGCGACTAATTTACTTTTGGTTAGCCTAAAAACAAAGAAAGTTGGTAGTTTCAAAAATGAAATTAATCTCAAGCATAAGGAACATATACAAGAAATAAATAACTTAATTACTGTAGGTATAAGCTTTTGTGTTTGTTATCTAACGCATTCTGTTGGCATTAAATATCGCACTTCGTATTTTCGTGAAACCATTCATTATCGGTCATTATATATGTCATTCGATGACCTCAATTTACAATTTTATTTATATCGAAGTCAACAAAAAAGACCAACATAAATATATCTGCCTTTTCAATCAATTTTATTATTGGAAGACTATAACCTTTTTCAACTCATGAATTATAAGTACATTAATTCATTTTGATTAGAGTTACTCTATTTATCAACCTTTATCTTCAGTTCTCCCGGGTCAACAGTGTATTAAAAATAACCTAACTAGTTTCATTCTCGTTATGTTATCCCTGATTAATTAGAGAAAACCAAAGATGCGTCCGTTACCTTGGTCACAAAAGATAAACATTTACTAAATATTTGCTACGTTGTCATGGTAACACAACTTTTTATTCTATATGTCGATCTTTTTTCTAGTAAGGGTCACATAGACATAATAATCAAAGCTCCTGTCGCCATTTAGAAAATTGCAATCTGATCAGGAAGAGAATTAATAAAATGATATATATCGTTGGCCACAGCACAATTTGAATCATGTCTATTGTTTCGAGTAGAAATCCTTTTTTTTTATAAATATTATATATAGATTATAACGATTTGTGTAAGTGTAATCATTTTATCATCTGATGAAATCCTGTGGTATAGGATGCAATGTTATAAATCTTTTTACATGAACAAATGGAGATACTATGAGGAAATGATTAAAACAGTCCAGACTAGCCTAGAACAGTAAGTATTGAGCAAGTAAGACGGGGAGAGTTAAAAATAAATAATTATTTTGAAACCACGTTTTTTAACACCGTATCAGAATTAAATTTGTTAACTCGATATTTTATTTCTAATTATAGATCAAACCGCAATTCTTGCCACAAGAAGCTGAGTAATTGAATGAAAATAGGCAAATACCAGAAAATGACGTCATTGGTATTGTCAAAAAATACAATGAAAATGGCATTCGGTGGTGGTTTACCAAATGATGACATTTCAACTTATACAATTCCTGAACGACCAAAAACTGCAGGTCCTGGTAAACGAAGACCATTGACAGACAGTTCATCTGATGCTGGTGGGTACCACTACAAACAAGATTATGAAGATATGAGAAAATGTAGTGCTTTGCGTCCAAAGACGTCGTATGGTGATCGCGAGTTGTCTTCAAATGACGTAAAAAATAAAACACTTGTTCAACCAACCGAAAGTGTCGAACCTTTTGACTTGGATAGAGCGCTCGAAGACATTGATATAGTAGAATACTTTTATGACAATTCTAGAGATATCTTTCCTTCATCTCACGACGAGCAAATAAACAAAAATGATCATAATCAAAATAAAACAAAAAACATGTTTAACACATTAGATTCTGGGCGAATGATTGACAAAAGCACAAAATCAAAAATTTTGAGTCATAGAAAACCAGTGGACAGCTTGCAGAGAAAGACGATTCAAAATAATTGTTTATCTTCAGAAATATATTCCACGGGCCCTCATACCTCTGGCAAAAAATTAAAACCAATGTCTAGAATTCCAAACGACAGAAGCTATGAAATACCAGATGACAAAGTCGCAAATATTGACATATATACTATCAAAAGGGCGACAGGTGGTTTTAAGGAAACGACAACAAAAGCAGACATGCACAGGAGAATTCATAGGAATAATGAAAGACAATTTCCACAAAAGTCACCAGATCATTCATCTTGTTCCTTTGCAAGGCCTAAGAATTCTGACGGATTTATAACTTCCGGTTGTCAATCTCACATAATGAATTCAGAAACAGGAATGCAGTCATCTCAATGTAATGATAAATTTGCCTTACAGAGAAACAAAACACTTACAAAATATACAAACGAGTTTAGATTTATAGACAGTAGTTCAACATGTCGTGCTGACCGATTTAGACAAAAAATAATGGATTATTCAGTTGACAGACCAGATTCTTTTCAATACAAACCAAACAAATATCCAAGAAAACTTAAACCGATTGCGGGGAGTGATATCATCAAAACTGTAAATAAAGAAACTTGATATATTATAGAACGTGAAATCATTTATCGAGATTTCACTTACTTAATTTTAAACCTGCTTAAGCAGTCTTTTATCCCACAATAGGAATGTTTCATCCGTGAATGAAGAAACCAACAAGCAAAACCATAGCCGTTTGTCAAGAATACACATTATATGTTTGTAAAGTTATTTCTGTTTGTTTATTGAATGGATGAATGCTCATTACTTCCACTATTTTGACAAGATGACTATGCTTTAATATTTCATCGCTTTAATAAACAATATAGATATTAATCAAAATGTGTTATATCAGTAACACGATTACCAAAGATTGTGACGTCTGTTAATTAAAAAATAAAAATAAAATATTTATTTCCGATATTTTTGTTTATGGATATCATTTTTAGCTCACCGGGGGCCGAATGGCCCCATGTGAGCTTATGCCATCACTTGGCGTCCGTCGTCGTCCGTCGTCTGTCGTCGTCGTCTTTCGTCGTCGTCTTTCGTCGTCGTCTGTTGTCGTCTGTTGTCGTCTGTCGTCGTAAACTATTTCAAAAATCTTCTCCTCTGAAACTACTTGGCCAAATACCTTCAAACTTTAACTAAATGTTCCTTAGGGTATCTAGTTTATAAATTGTATCCGAAGTTTTGATCCATCGACAAATATGGCCGCCATGGCTAAAAATAGAACATAGGGGTCAAATGCAGTTTTTGGCTTATATCTCAAAAACTTAAGCTTTTAGAGCAAATCTGATATGGGGGTAAAATTGTTCAATTGGTCACGATCTATCAGCTCTGAAATTTTCAGACGAATCGAACAACCCATTGTTGGGTTTTTGCCACCGAATTGGTAGTTTTAACAAAATTTTGCAGTTTTTTGTTATAATTTTGAATATTATTATAGATATATATAAACTGTAAGCAGCAATAATGTTCAGCAAAGTAAGATCTACAAAAAAGTTAATATGACCATAATTGTCAATTGACCCCTTAAGGAGTTATTGCCCTTTAAAGACAATTTTACACAATTTGTTCATCAAGTTTGCTAACATTTAAAAATCTTCTCCTCTGAAACTACTGGGCCAATTACCTTCAAACTTCAACTAAATGTTCCTTAGGGTATTTTGTTTATAAATTGTATCCGAAGTTTGTATCCATCGACAAACATGGCCGCCATGGCTAAAAATAGAACCAAAGGGTCAAATGCAGTTTTTGGCTTATATCTCAAAAACTAAATCTTTTAAAGCAAATTTAACACGGGTAAAATTGTTTAATTGGTCAAGATCTATCTGCCCTGAAATTTTCAGACGAATCGAACAACCCATTGTTGGGTTGCTGCCACCGAATTGGTAGTTTTAACAAAATTTTGCAGTTTTTTGTTATAATTTTGAATATTATTATAGATATATATAAACTGTAAGCAGCAATAATGTTCAGCAAAGTAAGATCTACAAAAAAGTTAATATGACCAAAATTGTCAATTGACCCCTTAAGGAGTTATTGTCCTTTAAAGACAATTTTACACAATTTGTTCATCAAGTTTGCTAACATCTAAAAATCTTCTCCTCTGAAATACAGGTGAGCGATTCAGGCTCTTGAGAGCCTCTTGTTAAACAATCTTTTGAACAAATAAAATCAAAATAACTATATTTTTATCAATATTTGGATATGATGTCAAGAAAAAGTGAGTAGAAAAGAAAACATAAAGTCCTTAAATAGCAGATTGTCGTTATCCATGTTGTGGTGTAACTTTGATCACGTATTGATTTGTTTCGTCAATTTTAAAGTAAAATTCAGGAAAATTCAAATTTAATTTTAAGTAGTAGTTTCATGCAAAATTTTTTTTTTAAGTTGTTCAGAATTCGGCAGCTTAACATTTACCCGTGTTCCACATGCATAAGTCTTTATATCAATTATTTGCTTTCTTCTGATAGTGATCGGGTATTTGAAAGACAAAGATGTGGGTTATTCGATAATACTTTTTATTTAAATAGAACCTCCCATTGTCTCACATTGTAATTCAAGAATTTATCAATTTTCTACGAAGAGTATTTTCTCCTCAATTGAATAATTATGACATTGATTAATATCTATGTACTAAACGGTTACCGTATTGGTGTGTTGCAATATTTGTTACTCTTTTCCTCGAATGTGACCTACCGTATTAGACTTATCACCAGATTTGTTCTTACATGAGCAACACGGCGGGTGTCACTAGTGGAACAGGATCTGCTTACCCTTCCGGAGCACATGAGATCACCCTCGGTTTAAGAGGGGTTCGTGTTGCTCAGTCTTTAGTTTTCTAGGTTGTGTTTTGTCTGATCGTCTTTTTTCGTTTTTTGCCATGACATTGTCAGTTTGTTTTCGACTTTAGAGTTTGGATGTCCCTTTGGTATCTTTCGTCTCTCTTTAACTAAGTTTTTTACCGTTTTTGATTTTGAACGAGTGTTCTCCAGCAACTATTTAGTTTCACAAGTGTAAATGAATATTATTTTTGTATGTATCCAAGATTGATTAAAAAGCTCACCAAAGAAAACAGTCTACAGTTATAGTTTATTGGTGTGCCTGGTCATTGTTAACAGTTTTATTTGTTGAACTGTTAAAATAATACGACACAAAAAAGCATTTCTGACAATACTATTAGTAGTATAAAAAGTTCATGTAAACTGAATATGCAGCCTAAATTCATATGTGTGGTGTCTGACGTAGTTTGAGATAGGTCATCAAAGACGACTAACAATATTTCATTATATATCCTAATGCTCACCTAAAGCTTGTTATTGCTTTCTTTACAATTATTAAAGTGTGCAAATTGTTCCTTCGTCACCAGCAGAACTTTGGACTATGTGCTTGTGCGTTTCTTTACAAAATTGGTAAGTGTCACAGAACCAATTGATACTTGTGCTTTCACATACATTGAATTTAAATCAGCTTAAGTTGTCCGGTGATTGTCCTTAAACTGAACATATTAAAACAATGCTAAAGGGGTCATCTAATCAATTAAATAACTTGAAATACGCATTGATTTAGCACACGATATGCGCAAGTACATACGTACGTGAATTATATAAAACACAGTTCATCACCTCAATCAGAATATTTATAATATATTTGTGTCCTTCAGTGTATAACCATAAAATATTAAATCTGTTAAATTAAAAATGCTTTACTAGATTAATTATCAAAGGTACGAATATGTATTTAGAGATAGAAATTGATGTTTCATTCTCCACAAAATGACAGACAAAATTGCTGGTTAGTGAAGAGCTGTCATGATGTGTTTACCCGTTGTAAACAAGGTATAGAAGTGATATAAAGTTGATATTTGGTTTCAAGAAATCGTTCTCAATACTGGAGTTAATTGTTATTTTGAATGGAATATGTAAACTATAAGAAATTACACAGATCCCCTGCCGCAACAAATGTAAACAAATAAAAAAAAAATCATTTCACTGCAAATGTTGTACGCATTAATCATTTAATTAACTGGATAATTATCCTCCTCATTTCAACATAACTTAAAAACTTATATTTAAGTTGATGTAATGTCAACCCCCTTATATTTGGTACAACCTTGAAACTTGACTTGTCCCTCTTGCTGAAAGTTGTTTCTAGCATTGTTAACATCTGTAATGTTGATTTGTCTTGTTTGTCACTTTTAACACTATGTTCGATTGTGTTCTTTTCGTTTGCTGTCGATGTTTTTGTCCCTGATAAAACCAAGAAGTGGTATTTCAATATTTCGAGAAATGAAGTTGTTTTGAAGAGTTTAATTCTAAAGCAATGCTTGTATATTCCCAATTGAATTATTCCTGTTCTTGTGTCATTTCTTTTCAAGGTATTTGCTGATCATCTTACAAGAGTTTGAATAATTATCAGCGTTACTAACTCTTATTTCTCCGAGTCTCGACTTATAGCTAGGGAAATTGGCATTCCAACTTTTCTCAGGATTTGACATGCCTGTTCATTTAGTTCCTTATTCAGAGTTTATCTTTCACTATTTATTTTCTTCGTGTGCTAACTGCTCTTTGCTACTCTTTTTCTCAGTTTGCAGTTGTCTTAGTGTTTCTTCTTGCAATTGAAGTTGCTTAAACTTTTATTCCTCCTGTTTCCTGTTTCCTGTTTCTTCTCTTCTCAGACTCGGAGTTCCTTGAGCTCTGTGTTTGCTTTTCCCGTTTCATTTGTTCTTTCTCCTGTTCCTTCCTTTCCTCTTTGTTTTTGTCATGCACCTGGAGTTTTTTTTTATTTAGCTGTTCTTCCTTCAACCTTCTTTCCTCATTCTGTTTGATTTTTTCATGCTTCCTTTTATCATCTTCCTTCCGAAGTGATTCCTGTTGTTCTTCCTCCACCATTCAACAGATAGTACAAAAAAATGTATGTCGTGTACTGCTGCGTGAATATGTGATTGTGAATCTGTAATTCTTCTTTCAAGGTATTCTAACATGGTTCTCTCCAGCCCAAGATAAGTTATACTTTTACTAATAACCACAGTAACATCCCCCCATCCCCCATCCCTCCCCCCCCCCCCCCAAAAGTAGATTGAATACCTTTTATAACTAAAATTTTCAGATTTTCCTATTAAAGGGCATACGATGTAGAAGAGATTCTTCGATGATTTTCCTTAAAATTTTGATATACAATATGGAAAAATGCAAAGAAAAAAATACATTCATGACTTACTATACGATAAATTTCTGTTCATTTGCCTGTTTGAGGAAAAAAATCATATTTCAATCAATAATAAACTAATTTTAATCTTTAACGGTCATTTTGATCTTAATATCATCTGAAAAGTCTGAACACAAAAAAAAAACGTTAAGTCTTGTTACGAGTTCGAGTTATTTTCTAATTGAATATAGTGCTGTTCAGACAATTCAGTATATTTTTGTTTTGTACAAATGAATAACAACCACTGAACAGTCTGAACATGGACTGAGCAGATCTTAATTGACTAATAGCGAATTGTTTGAACAGTAATGAATTCGTCCCAATGAATTAGTCTATAAGTTAACTGAAAGACCTAACATGACTTAATAATTGATTGTTCAGACTTTTAAGAGCCAATTAAGTTCAAAATTGGTATACTAGTGATAAAATAGAAAAGCTTTCTGTGTGTGTTACAATTTAATTTTGTGTTTCTGTTGTGTCGTAGTTCTCCTCTTATATTTGATGTGTTTCCCTCAGTTTTAGTTTGCAACCCGGATTTGTTTTTTTCTCAATCGATTTATGAATTTCGAACAGCGGTATACTACTGTTGCCTTTATTCGAACAAAACGATATGTTTTCACCCGTTCTGTGTGAAGTGTTCCTTAGTTTGTAGCTTTGAAGATAGTTTTCGAGTAGAAAGTAAAATAAGACAAAAATTTAGTAAAATTATCCAATTATTGATAAACGAAACACAATATGACATAAAACAACATATGGCCACCACTGAATTACAGGTTCCTGTTGGTGCCAAATACTCCCCATAACCTAGAACAGTGGGTGGCGTAACAGTACAACATAAAATAACCTACAAATTGTGGTTACAGCACTGTCCCAGTCTAGGGGAGGGTTTGGCGCGAGCGCACTTGTTTAACCCTGCCAAATTCCCTTAACTGGGCCAGTAGTGTAACAGTACAACATAAGAACACACTATAAATTGTGGTTACACCACTGTCCCAAAAATAAAGTACAGATCTGAGAGTACTCACAGTTACTGAAAGCTAATAACAACTTATACAAAATCATGTATCTAAGACTAAAACTAAGACAAGCTCATATTGTTACAGTTTAAATGAAGTTATTACGATACTAATTCACATGCTTCTGAATCCAAGTCGATCCGTCTTTGTTGTAATCAGAATATATTTTTTTTTACCAAGCCGGAAATCGAACTAGCGACATCCCGCAACCAAGCGAACACCCAACTTTCACAATGTAACCAATTTGCTTAAGATTTTTATTGTATTGCATGTTTATTCCATTCATATGAATTTCTTTAGCATATTCTCCACACAAGTAACATACTTTAAAAAAATTAAAAAAACCAACATGATATATAACAGTTTTACAACAAATAATATTAAAATCTAGAACTCAAATTAATTTGAAAAATATTTATTTTTCTGTAAGTCTAATTAATCGTGAAACGTGTGTATTACAAGGGGCATCTTTAATTACAATTTTAAGACTAAATCTTGGCTAAGCCAACTAAATATTTTTTTCCAGAGTTATCCTTCACAAGATGCGTCACAAAAGAGAACAAAATGGGAAACTTTATTTTGTGGGGTTCGTGTTGATCAGTCCTTAGTTTTCTATGTTGTGTTTTGTGTGTTGTTGTTTGTCTTTTGGTCGTTTTTTTTTGTTTTTTGCCATGACATTGGCAGTACGTTTTCGAATAATGCGTTTGACTATCCCTTTCGTATCTTACGTCTATCTTTTGTGTTTATTCAGTGCATGGCTTTGAGAGCTCGTAAACCTGTTAACCGAGTTAAGATAAGAGTTTGGTAGTTGTTTATGCATTGTATCTTCATCAATATTATTTGCATACAATGTGATTTATCATACCTTTTCGAGACATGTGCGTGTTTGTACGTGCGGGATATATAGACTGTGTCTAAACTACCCCGGCAAAAAATGTTTGGACTCAATGGTATCTAATATCCGGTACGGTGACGGACCATCAACAGACACAGAAAAGGTAGGATTTCTGTTTATTTCTTTTTTTTAATTTTTATGACATTGAAGAATATAAATACCTATATAACTATTTTCGATTGTGAGATGTAACATTTTTCACAATCGTTCTAGATTAACGGAGAAATAAGTAAAAAAGCACGTCAAAATGATGAATTGAGTGAACCTTGTCTCGAATTTGATTAATTTCTCGTAAAATTGTGCACATTGTATGAAAAGAAAGGTACGGAAAGAATGATATTAACATGGAGATTGCAAGACTAGTCACTTTGATCACCTCAATATTTGTATTTCTGTGCATGGAACGAAATAAATGGGGTCATGTCTAAATGGAGGGACCCGGTTAGGTCAATGTGTACGACCCGGTTTCGTTCTAAAAATTCACAAAGCAGGACCGGGTTTTGTTATAGAAAATAATGCATAATCGCATAACGTAAATTAAACTCCAGCGTTCAAAAGGAGTTTGGTGGCTCGTTGGAAATTTTTTATATTTCAGGAGACAACTTATCAATCATTTGAATCCGTAAACACTTGATTTTGCGTTGTCTGATTAGTATATCTCGTTTATGTGAGACTCAGTTATGAGTTGTTAGACTTTTTTTTTTATTTATGAACGATACAATCTTGTTTGGAATTCTTGGTTGGTTTTTAACTCACCTGATCATCATATCATAACCCTCCCCCCACAAAAACAAAACCAAACAAATAAAGAAACAACAAAATTAACATGTATTTAACAAAAATGAATTTAAATTTTTGGACCTACATATTTTGGAAATCAAATTTTTCATTTTATTTTCATGCTCATTACAGTAATGTAATATTCGAGTAGACCAAAGTATTGATCACGTGACAACTTTTTTTTTCATTTTCCATCCCAATGTTCAAAATGAGTGGTAGTGTTTTTGATGTTGAGATTGATTTTGCGCTAACGCAATTCGACTTAAACCAACTCCTTCGACATGAAGAGAAAAGGGGAAATTCCCCGTATTGTTCGATATAAATTATTCGGAAGATTGCAGCTTAACTACTAAGCAAACCGAAGTGAGGTTTCTACATGGAAACATTTTATGGTTACAGTTACTTTTGCAGTCCGTTAATTTGTAGACACTTTATTTAATTTCAGCATTATGGGACATAGTTAGGTTTTTTACAGATATAATTTTTATGAATACTTTTCATATAAATTATATTTATGAAAACAGATGATATGGTCACAACGTGTACGAACAAGTTCCTACGAACTCACTGAAAGCACGAGTGATTCTATTAACAAAAAATGTCCGTGTAACACCCGTTATTGTACGGTTTTTATATAGCTCTGCTGGGGACAAAGTCGTACAATACGCGTTACACAGTACATATAGTAACAGAAAATTGGGCGGGGTTGCATGCATGATTGATTCGTGAAGAATAGGATAGACTAACATCTTTTTTTGACTGTCCGTCAATGAATGAATAAATGAGCAAATTATCATTACATATATAATGTTATAAAATAATTGTTCATAATGTAAGTGCATGGTATAAAGTATTTAAATTCCATTAAGATAAGTGCAATAAGCTCTACGTTTTGCATTTGAAAATTGTGTACTCCATATTTTGAAAAGTGTCCGTTTCAAATATATTTTAACACGACAGGTGTGTTTTACAATAACATATATATTGAATTTCTTTCGACGGACAATGTTCAGATCCGTGTTAAGGTCGCTTTTAATAAATTTTTGGTTTCAAAACAAAACAAAACCGGGTCGTATACAAAGACAAAACCGGGTCATTATGTAGTAAACAACATTGACAAAACCGGGCCCTTCCATTTTGACATGACCCATTACTTTCGTTCCATGCACAGAAATACACATATTGAGGTGCTCAAAGTGACTAGTCTTGCAATCTCCATGTTAATATCTTTCTTTCCGTACCTTTCTTTTCATACATCGTGCACAATTTAACGAGAAATTAAACAAATTCGAGGCAATATTCACTCAATTCATCATTTTGACCTGCCTTTTTACTTATTTCTCCGTTAATCTAGAAAGGTTGTAGAAAATATTACATCTCACAATCGAAAATAGTTATATATGTATTTATATTCTTCAATATCATAAAAATAGCAAATAAATAAACAGAAAGTCTACCTTTTCTGTGTCTGTTGATGGTCCGTCACCGTACCGGATATTAGATACCATTGAGTCCGAACATTTTTTTGCCGGGGTAGTTTAGACATAGTGGTATAAATACGAAGCCACCTCCGGTCGGAATTAGAATTTTGATCCGATGCCTTATATACAGGGAGAGTGCGACTCTATATGTACGTACCTTGTCCATAAATACATTTTTGCTTACAAACTCTCGCTAAATTTTTGTAAATTCCTAAATGAAATCAACTGTTAAAAACATCTCTATACGGAAAAAAATCCTGTTTACTGCTAAATTTTAAATGCGCGTATCTAAAAAAAAACCCAAAACAAAACAAATAAAACAACAACCACGTGCATTATAAATAATTTTACTACTTTTGCAGATTTTTTTTCAAAACTTATCATCTAACTTAGAATTTTACAGTTAAACAATATGCTTATTTGAGGCCATGGAGTCCAAAAAAAGATTTATTTTTATTTTCCCATCCTATCATCATCATTATTATGCCTTTTTTAGCTCACCTGGCCCAAAGGGCTAAGTGAGCTTTTCTCATCACTTGGCGTCCGACGTCCGTCGTCATCCGTCGTCCGTCGTAACTTTTACAAAAATCTTCTCCTCTGAAACTACTTGGCCAAATTTAACCAAACTTGGCCACAATCATCATCACTGTATAAAAACTTCTTGTCATTTATTCTGGTTTCACTGAACAAAACCAAATCTTCCCAGGAATTGGTTTTATTCATCTGTAATATTAAAGTTGTATCAGGACGTATTTGTTATATGTTTCCCTCGTGCAAAGCTCCGGTTCCTTGTTCAGATTTGTATAGGCTTATGCCCTTTTTGGCTTGATTAGCTCTTCAACGTTTGTTTTAGGTTATGATTTTCAAATATATCGACCTCTGGATTGCTGCTGGTGTACTGTTAGTTCCGAGGGTATCATCAGCCCAACAACCAGTACTGAGGTTCAGATAAAAATTCACAAATTGAGATTTTTAACCATTTTTATTCTATTTTAGTGAACTAATTTTTTCATTTGCATCATTGATTCCAATTCACCCCTCAGTCTAATATCAAATTGATTTTTTTAACCACCAAGCTCCTGCATATACTGGGGTTTTTCATCATCAAGTTATTGAATTGATGCATGGTTTTATGTAATTATAACAAACCAAGATGAATTTCTTTGAAGTATAAGTATATATGTGATAACTGTTTTTATTGGTTTGTACACAGATGAGTATTTTCTTTAATATATGTCTTATTTGTTTATGATATATGTCTTGTTTGTTTATAAAACCTTTCTTCTAGTTTTGTATTTGAAAGATCATCTGGCACTATATATCGATACCAAGAAATAAACTGATCCAGTGTGAAAAAAAGGTCAATTGTATAGCTCCACCGTTTTCTATCAACTCATATAAACTGGTGCCACTAGTGAGGCAGTAACTGAGAACCTTTCAGGAGCACATGCAATCAAGTTTTTGTTTGGGTTGATCTGGTTCAGCTTTTATTGTTTTCTGAAGTATTTGTTGGCTTTTTTTTCATTGTCTTACGTTTCGTGCCATGGTGTTGTCAGTTTATTTTTGGCTATTGAGTTTTGACTTTTCCCTTTGTATCTTCCGCTCTTTTTTATTCAACCTTCGAAATGGAATAGTTATGAGGCAATGACAAAAACAATGGCAAACGCTACCCAAAACTAATATAAGTCATCAGTATAAATATATGCAAAAGAAAATGACACTTTTAATTTTTTTTTTGCATCTGGAACGCTTTTCAAGATTTACCTTCACTAGGAAGCCAAGGTTATAAAAATGCCTAAAATTTTGAGAAGCTATATTACAAAAAGACATAAAAAGTATAGCCACTCATTTATGTGTGTAGACGAAACGCGCGTCTGGCGTAAATACAAAATTTCAATCCTGGTATCTATGATGAGTTTACTTATATACAAGTGTTAAATCCCGAAATGTTTCTTAAAAATCAATATACCCTAAGCCTATTGCATCCAAGATTTTCAACCACTAGAGGGTTTTAGAGGCCTTTAACCTCAAAGATGTGAAATCCAAACCTCCGGATTTCTCATGTGCATCGTCAAAATACAATTATAGTACAGCTGGTCATGTTAATACTGGCGACCTTGGCATCGTAGCCTATGAACAACCAAAGTTGGTATTAACATCAAAGAAAACGAAGAAAATCTACCGTCATTATACTGGATACCAAAACTTCACAAAACTCCTTATAAAGAACGATACATAGCTGGATCATCAAGATGTTCGACTAAACATCTTTCTAAAGTGCTGACTACTATTCTTTCTACAGTAAAAGATGGCCTTCAAAAATATTGTGGTGAGATATATTCAACCAGTGGTGTCAATCAGATGAGGATTCTTAAAAATTCTAAAGATCTACTGCTAAATCTTAGATCACAATCTCTGCAATTTTGCAGCAACATTAAGACTTTTGATTTTTCTACGCTTTACAGAACTAGTCCCCATGCTTTATTGAAAAAACGACTTCACCATCTCATTAAACAGAGCTTTTTCTATAAAAATGGGAGTCGTAGAAATAAATTTCTTGTTTTGGGTTATAATAATTCTTATTTTGCAAAGAACCACACTGTGTCTATCAGAAAATACAGTGAAGATGATATCAAAATGCTGGACTTTTTGATCGACCATTTATTTGTTGAGTTTGGATGATTGATATTTCAACAGACAGTCGGTATTCCAATGGGTACTAATTGTGCACCCCCTACTGGCCGATTTTTTTTTTGTACTCGTATGAAGCAGATTTCATTCAGAACCTTCTAAAAGACAAAAAGAAAAAGCACCTTGCAAAATTCTTTAATTTTACTTTCAAATATATTGATGATGTCATATCACTGAATAACCCATATTTCAGTCAGTACTTACATCTCATATATCCCAGTGAACTTGAAATTAAGGATACTACTGATACTAAAAGGACTGCTTCATACCTTGATCTTTTCCTCAATGTTGACACAGATGGACGACTTCACACTAAAATATATGACAAACGGGATGATTTCAACTTTCCAATTATCAATTTCCCATTTATGGACACCATCACGAATTGGTTGATCTGTACGATGTGTCTGTGTCTAAACTAACTAACGATATTTTTACCACGTCTTAGATTGTGGTTTACCATCTACGTCGTCTGGTCTGCTAAGTACCGAACGTAACTTATTCCCGAATATGACTGTTTTGCCGAGTGTGAATTCGCATTGCTATAAGACGTGTCTCGGTATTTATACATCCAACATTCATGTATTTAGTTATGATCTTTCTTTTGTAAGTCTGGTTGGATATTGTGTTATGTCTTATCGTTTGTGGTTTGAATTCTGTATTTTCGGTACATTTCACATATGTCTTATTTGTCAGTATAGTCGAGTTACTCGTGTTGTTTTTGTTTTTGTTTAATGTTGTTTGTTTTCAAGTGTGTTTACTGTTTGGTCTTCCATGAACTTGCCTTATATTACAGTTATTTTATTTTTATTTTTTATATGTATGTAAAGGTTAAGATAATTAATCAGCTATTTCCTTTATATGAATTTTAGTTTATATCTTAAATCTATTTACTGCAGGGTTTATTACTCGTGTTGTGTGGATGCAGTAGAATGTGTCCCCGTGCTTGTGGTGTATGCCCTTATATTTTACAATAATGGGTTGTTTGCCTGTGAGAGAGCTTTCACATGTTTATTACTTGGATGGAGAGTTGTCTCATTGGCACTCATACGACATCTTCTTATATCTATTTACTGCAGGGTTTTACTCGTGCTGTGTGGATGCAGTAGAAAACGTCCCCGTGCTTGTGGTGTATACCCTTATATTTTTAAAATTATGGGTTGTTTGCCTGTGATAGAGCTTTCACATGTTTATTACTTGGATGGAGAGTTGTCTCATTGGCACTCATACCACATCTTCTTATATCTATATAAAGCAACTATATGCACACGATTTTGTTTGTTTATACACAGTTTAGATTTAGAACAAAAAAGCGACATATTTAGAAAATACATAAAATAACACCATTACAAACTCAATCTTATATTCTTGTACGTGTCTACAATAAAACAAATCTATTCTATTTTTAGAAATTTACCTGTGATAATATAAACGTCACAAAAAAACGTCACTTTTTGTGGCGTAGATACATTCGTGTAACGCACAGTTTATAATTCGTTTGTGGTGTCCTGGTGTGCTGTCGTGGATTCATGGGAGGTGTCCCTTGTTATTCAGTGGTTTACATGTTGTAATGTCCTATTATATTATGTTTTTATGTGTTTCTCTGTCCTCAGTGTTCTTGCGTTTATTTGTACTGTATTCCTGTCACGTTATGTTGTCATTTTAGCGGTATTTTAAACATTGCCATATAAGCGGGAGGTTTGGCTAGCTATTTTTTTCACCATTATTTTCTTAAAATGTCCTGTACCAAGTCAGGAATATGGCAGTTGTTATCAAATAGTCCGTTTCTATGTATGTTGGCGTTTGTGTTTGTTGCAGTTCAGTGTTTCTGTTGTTTTCTCTTATAGTTGGTGTGTTTCCCTCGGTTTTGGTTTGTGACCTGGATTTGTTTTCGCTTGACCGATTTATGGCTATATACTGTATACTACTGTTGCCTTTATTAGTCACTGCAGTTCATTACTTTTGTTACTACCTATGAAAATTTATCTACTACGATCCTGTCAAAAATACATTATATTTGCTAATTAAGTTTATTAATCTATGAAAATCCTGTCAAAGAATATTTTTTAAGAAAATGTTAACATGCGGAATTTATAAATTTAACTGCACAATTTACTATTGTAATAGTATAACCATCCTTTAGATGAATATTATATAAAAAAGTTGTGATAGATTCACCATTCTTGACATATCGGACACAAAGGGACATCCGTTTTTTACCCATATGTCTGTGCTTTCATCCAACATAATTTCACGAACAGATGATGTCTTAATATCATTATTAAGAACATCGGTCAGAGTTTTGGTAACACAAGACTGAATTTCTGTAATGATTTCGAGCATCAGTGAAGAGAAATTAATTTTCGAAATGCACACCTAGTGCTGTAAAATTGATACCATTAATCTCATTATATGATATATCTTTAGAAAAAGAACCTGTACTTTATAATATCCTTATTCTGTCCTACTGAAAGTGCCCACTACAACTGGTATCCTTATTGATGACAATCGTATATTCTTGTAAACAAAAATAAAAAAATTGAGTGAGTCCATAGGTACAACGTAAATAGACATAACTATAGAATGCTTATGTTGATTATTTTTTTTTTATAATTAAAAAAGTTTTTTTATTAAGCATAAATTACACCCATAAGAGGATCAAAGCCATAATAACAATTACATTTATAAACAACAATGTAATGATAAAATTTACTTTCACATAAAATAAAACAAAATATTAAACACACAACACAACAAATTACCTCAAGTGTCCCCTGTCCTCAGTTCCATAGACTATTAAATAAAGAAGCCTAAAGATTTCACTTGCTGACTAGTAGTTGGATTTAAAATATTTTTCATTTTATTATAAGAAAAGTCTTTGTATCTGGTTTTTAAATCTTTATTTTACATTATAAGAAGAAATGGGATTCATCATCCAGAACTTTGCACTTATTAAAAAATCTTTGAGGGCGTAGAATATCTTTATATCTTCCAGTTACAATCGCGAGGGAATGAGCACTAATTCTAAATTTGCATATAAGTTTTCTTGTATCAAGATTAGGGTATGTCAAATAAAGTTCTTGCTGATATTCAGTTTGCTTAAACAAAAGAAGTTTACTATTTTGATCAAGAGATGATATCTTATTGCCATATATTTCTTTATATCTTTGCTGAAGTTCATCTTTACAGATTTTTTTTTACCAAGATTCTTACAGGCTCTGTATTTGTTTTTAGATTCATCTTTAGGTTTGCTAATATTATTGCCGGACCTAATATGATTTACATATGAGTACCATGAGTATATACCTTGATCATGAAGTAACTTTGAAAGAGAATGACACTCTAGGTAAATCAGATGAGTTTTCACTCAAATGTCGGTCTTCATACTAAATTGACTGTGTAGCAATGAAACAATAAAAGGGGAATCTTCTTAATTCAGATCTAGAGGAAATGTTACTGGCACATTTCTTCAATTGTTTCCCAAGTGAAAATTTACAAAAATTATTGTGAATTTTTTCAGGGGGACTCTTATCTATAAAATTGAGTTTATCCAAAGGAGCATTATTTTTTCTGGCTCTAGCAATTGCATTATAGTATGATCTGTACACATCCATATACCAAATTTCACAATTATATGCAAGAATAGGACTAACCAAAGAATCAAATAAATGAACAGGTAAATTTGCTGGTAATTGGTTCAGACCACGTGTATAGCTTTTGATAGATTACATAACTTTAAGAACTTTTTTCGAAAGTGCTTCAGCAGATTACAATAAGTTTCCATTTGTGATCAGCAAGTTTCTCAAGAACTTTAATTCATTTTCTGATTCTAAAACAATGTGCTTGTAATTAAATATTGGATGTTTTGTCTTTTTATGACGATCCATAGTCTTAGTCTTTTTACAATTAACAGTGAGTTGCCATTTATCACAGAAAGAAGAAAATTTATCTAAGCTTTCCTGAAGACCTTTTTTCGATTCTGACATTATTAATAAATCATCTGCAAATATCAAACTTTCAATAACAAAACTTTCTAAGGTTAGAGGATGACAATCATTTCCTGAGAATAAATTTAGAACACCATTTATATATATGTTTAAAAGGGTACGGCTTAAGGAATCCCCTTGCCTAACTCCTCTGTTTATATCAAGGAAGTCAGTAAAACAATTGTTAATTTTTAATGCTGACTTTGTCTTCGAATGCATACATTTAATCATATTAATAATCTGATCGGCGACTCCTGGAGACAAAAGCTTTAAAAATAAAGCTTTACGCCACACAGAATCAAAAGCTTTGTGCAAGTCAATGAAGTATGCATAAATTTGTCTCTTTCTAAGATGTATGTATTTATTTATTAAAGTTTTTAGTACAAACAAACTGTCAGTTGTCCTCATTTTAGGTCGAAAACCAAATTGAAATTTACTAAATTTGCCTTCCATATAAATCATTACCCTTTCTTTTAATACTGCACTAAAAAAATTTGCTACACAATTTAAGAGTGAAATACCTCTATAAGTATTTGGGTCAAGTGGATCACCACCCTTATATAAAGGGACTATATATTAGTTAAGCCAAGTTTAAGATAAAATCCCGATGAAAATATTAATTAAAAAGTATAGTTACAGACTTAACAATAACAGGAAAACTTGTTTTTATTATTTCATTTAATATGAGATCAGGACCACATGATTTACCAACTTGAACTTTAAATCATGTGGTCCTGATCTCATGTTAAATGAAATAATAAAAACAAGTTGTCCTGTTATTGTCTATATCTATACTTTTTAATTCAACGAAACTTAATTACTCGTTTTACCTCTGTTATTGTTTTAGGTTTATCAGTTAGATCATTATATTGGTAATTATTTACATCTGATAAAAAAATTTCAATCTCTTCTATATCTGTTTTATATTCCAGATTTTTCCAGTCACCCTGAGATTGGAAGTGTTTCATTAAATTTTTGGGTTGAAAATTATCGTTGCTAGATGTATTGATGTTAGTTTTGGTATAATTATAAGCTTCTTTCAATTTTCAGTTTTAGCGTCTAATAATTGTTTTATAAATTTTGTCTAAACTGTTTTTTTTTTCTTTTAGCTCACTTCTTCCAATCTTTGGCTGTTATAGAATAATTATTTATTAATGTTTTATCAAATGGCTTAGCTTTCAATTATTTCCTATGGCGTGTCAAACGTTGCAATATTCACATAAAAATATATGTTCATGAAATAAAAAGTGTTCTTAAAAATTAAATATATGTTCATAAATACAAAATATATATTCAAAAAATCAAAATATGTGTTTATAAAATTAAATATATATGCATGAGAATAAACATATGTTCATAAAATGAAGTATATATGCATAAACAAAAAAATATATATTCATAAAAAGTACTATTTGTTCATAAAAAACAAATGATTGTTTATCAAAATTAAATATGTATTCATAAAAACAAAATATTTATTTTCAAAAAATCAAAATATTTGTTCATTAAATAAAAAATATGTTCATGAAACAATATATATGTTGGTTACATCAAGGATTTGTGACTTGGTTACATAAACAAAAATATGCGTTCATTAATTTTGCATCATTGGATACCTTGTATGTATGTACTTGTAGATTCCTCGGTTATTCGGAGCATCCTTCGAGAGCTGCGAGGATACAGTGGAATCCGTGTACATTCCATATCGGGATTAATGGAGATGTGTGGGTTCGTGGTTAAGACCGATAGCTGCAGTGCTTAAGGTTCGATACTGACTTAAAGCGCTGGAAATTTCAGTGCATCAGAAGGATGATTTTCCCCTCACACACACATCTCTGATACCCAGACCGGAGTTTAAATTGAATAGATAATTTGGGGGCCTCGGGTGGTCAAAATTGCACCCAATTTGACCTGGAGATCAGTCTGCTGATATCTCTTTGGTTTGTCTGTTCCCGCCGAGCAGCCCGGTGGTTCTCTCCGAGTAATTCGTCTTTCTCCACCATTCACCAGACTCACTTTGTGTTGGGGTGGGCATTGTCCTTGTAAATATTGGTGTAAATACGCTAGTGACACATCTCCATTAATCCCGATAGGGAGTGTACACGGATTCCACTATACCCTCTCAGCTCTCGAGGGCTGCTCCGAATAACGGGGGGATCTACCAGTACATACATGTACATACAGGGTATCCCATAATGCAAATTATAGAACGCTTATTTTTTTTATGGAACCAAAATATATATTTTTCATGAACATATTTTTCATTTTATGAACACATATTTTGATTTTTTAAATAAATATTTTGTTTTTGTTTATACATACTTAATTATTATGAACAGCTATTTGTTTTTACGAACATATATTATTGTTTTATGAACAAATATTTCTTTTTATGAACTTATATTTCTTTTGTATGCATATATATTTCATTTTATGAACATATATTTAATTTTATGCTTATATATTTTATTTTATAAACACATATTTTGATGTTTTGAATATATATTTTGTTTTTATGAACATATATTTAATTGTTATGAACACTTATTTATTTTGTATGCATATATATTTCATTTTATGAACATATATTTAATTTTATGCTTATATATTTTATTTTATAAACACATATTTTGATGTTTTGAATATATATTTTGTTTTTATGAACATATTTTCAATTGTTATGAACACTTATTTATTTTTATGAACACTTATTTTATTGTTTGTGAATATTGCAACGTTTGACACGCCATAGTTTCCTAAGAAATTAATTTTCGATTTTATGTTTCCAATTTCACTGTCAGACCAAGGCTTTTTAGTTTTCTTTTTTTTTCTTTCTTATAATGAATTGGACTTTTCCGTAAGCAGACATCTTTTGATATGTTATCAAATATGATTCTGAGGTTTTCAGATGCTTAATTTATACCCGACTCGCTGATTTCAAAATCTTTTTGTTCAAAGTCCACAATCATATTTATCACTTCCTTAGATGATAATGTTTTATAATTTTTTTCTTTAGCTTGTACAATTTTTTAACGATGAGTTGGTCTAATCAATTTTATGGGAAAAATTTACAATTCAAAACAAAATAAATCTGAACATAGTCAGAGAGGTAATTAAGACTTTTAGTACAAAATATTTTTCACTGAGTACAGAATTCCTTGCTTACTAGACCATAATCAACAGTACTACAACCATCAAAAGTATAACAAGTAAAGTAACACAAGGAGTCACCTATTAATTGGCCATTTAATATCCGTAAGGGGTAACTTAAAATTATATGCACTACAGTACTATACAATAGTATTACTAGGGAAACAAGCCACTTACTATACATTATCTCTTCATTTGTATTATTCAAAGTATCGTAAAAAAGGCTACTTCTAGTTATTAAAAAGTCAGAATATTCTATTTACATGATTAATTTTTATTCATTTTACAAAATGATTTATGGATGGAATCTGAATATAAAAAGGTTATACGACACAACACCGAGCTAGATTAGTTTTATTGGCGATGTTGAATGTTATGTTTTGACATGAAAAAATTAATTGCTTATCAAATATTCATTGTAATTAACAATTCAACTATGTTTTATCAGCTTCAAATAACCAACAATTTTGGACTTTGATCATCGTCAAGTTAAATTTTAATAGTACACGAATAAACACATTTTATGCCATCGCCTTCTCATTCTTGATAGAGCACATCTGTTTACATACAGATGTTCATCAATAGAGATAACATTGTGTTTTTAAGGAACAATCCAATCGCTAAATACTAGTTACTATACTATTTTTTATCCGCTCTTTATAGATTTACTGCTATTTACTGCTACCAAGGGTAATTCAAACCAAAGTGTTAATTAATTATGAGTAATGTTCTGAACAGTAAAAGACCTAGTAAGTAGTGTAGTGACGTTTTGGATTTCAATGAACGTAATCTATGTTTTACTGGTATATTATTAAGTCAAGGATTTCGTTACCACAAATTACTTAAAACCTTTACTAAAGTCTTTCAAAGTTTGGCTGTGCCTGTAGAAAACTTATTACAAACGGGAAAGCACATCTTTATTTTTACGGACATGTTGTTTACCGAGCCCATAATTTAGATACGATCTAAAACTAAACTTATCGATCCTTCAAATAAATTTATTTTAAAAGGTTACCGATTCAACACTGTAGTTAGATCTTTGAATATTGTTTTTATCGGTACAAATACTAGTATTAATTTTGTTATCAATAAATTAAAACCAAACTAAATATTAATGTTATACACAATATATCACGGTCCTATCTATATGTTTGCATTGCAGAAGGTTATAGTTTCTCTGACTGTTTATGGCGTCTTTACAATAAATCCATTGTATTTTATATGTGTACTGATTGATATTTTAGTCAAAAATACATGTTTTTTT
This sequence comes from Mytilus californianus, assembly GCF_021869535.1. Classification (NCBI taxonomy): domain Eukaryota; kingdom Metazoa; phylum Mollusca; class Bivalvia; order Mytilida; family Mytilidae; genus Mytilus; species Mytilus californianus. The sequence goes on from NW_026262701.1 coordinate 34,114,967, forward strand.
ATTAGTTGTTATTGGCTTTGAAATAGGTTTCAGTAACTGCGAGTACTGTCTGATCTGAACTTTGTGTATTTTGTGCTTTTGTTAGGATTTTTGTGCGCGTTTTGTATTGATCTGATGAGTTAATTCCTTTTCAAATGATGATTATAGTTTGTTCGTAGATTGTGCTGTTATACCATTGTCACAGGTTAGGGAAGGGTTTGGCACAAGTAAACATGTTATACCCCGCCAAATTCTGTATGTGCCTGCTATTCAGTGGTAGTCGTTTGTTGCTATATATCATATTTTTTTTCGTTTATTGTACATAAATCAGGCCGTTAGTTTTCTTGTTTGAATTGTTTTACATTTGTCATTTCGGGGCCTTTTACAGCTTACTATGTGGTATGAATTTTGCTTATTGTCGAAGGCCCTACGGTGATCTGTAGTTGTTAACTTCTGCGTCATTTGGTCTCTGGTGGAGAGATGTCTCATTGCCAATCATACCACATCTTCTTATTTTCTTATAAACCAAAGAAACATGTTTTACAACGTATCACGTACCACTAGAAGATCTGTGGATTTTGTATTATGTAGTATGGTGGTGGTCGTAATGTGGAACAACTTCGATTTATATAACAAAATATGTTGTAACGTAACTGGTGGTTATCCCAAAAGCACGTGCTGTGCAAATCAATTTTAATTATCGTAAAATTATTTTGGAAAAGTGCCTTCCTCTTTGCAAGTTCAACAACCGAAGCTCCCATTCTTAAAGGGGTTCATATGTGTCAAATTGGAAGGAAAATAATCTGCAACCATCCACCATACCCTCTTTTCCAACGGAAATCCAAATTTCCTGTCGTCCATTTCGGTTAATTAGTTTTCAAAACCGATCTTTTTGAAATGAACACTGATCTCGTCCTTAATATATATGAAATATTTGCTAACTGAATTTAAAAAAAACAAAAAAAAAAACAATCAAACATTAAACTTCCTCTCGATGAACTTATTACTGTACCTTATTTGCAAGAGCTCCTTAAACCGAATTACAGTTACAACATAAATCAGAATTGGAAAAAAATAGGTTTCATGACAAGAATACTCTAATCACACCACCGATAGAATTTTAAGTTCTTTGTTACCATATATTTCGAAGTAATTTCGTCTTGTAATATCTTGTTAGTCGTCCCATAGATGTATGTCGCGCTTGAATCTAAATACTTTTTTTCTGGTTGATTCAATCTTCGGCTTCTGTATTATTCGATGTATTAGCAAGTCTTTATTCCTGTCAGTTTGGGTTTATTGATGAGGGAAATCGGCGAAGTAACGGTTAATTACCGAAGTTTCTGCCTGTACCAAACTTCATCACATGTCGGTGTTTATTTGCTTTCGATTCTAATAGACTCATACCCATACATCAGCGGTGATTGGTAAAAAGTTGAGAGAAGCGAAGGTTGTTTTACTCCTTACACCTAATAATTTTACAAGAGTAAAAATATGTTTTAATGAACCGCAGTATTTGTCAAGTTAATACAATACAATGAACTCATCATAGATACCAGGATTGAAATTTTGTATTTGCGCCAGACGCGCGTTTCGTCCACAAAAAACTCATCAGTGACGCTCGAATAAAAAAAAAGTTAAAAAGGCCAAATAAAGTACGAAGTTGAAGAGCATTGAGGACCAAAAATTCCTAAAAGTTTTGCCAAATACAGCTAAGGTAATCTATTCCTGAGGTAGAAAAGCCTTAGTATTTCAAAAATTCAAAGTTTTGTAAACAGTTAATTAATGTTTGGCTTTGAGCGTTCCTGATGAAGGTAAATCCAGAAAAGCGCTTCGGACGCATGAAATTATTAAACGTGTTGTTTTCAATTTTTTATAATTATGACCATATCAATGATAATTCATGTCAACACAGAAGTTCTGACTAGGCACAGTGATGGTTCATCTGCTAGAAAAACAAGTTAAATTACAAGTATATAAATATTTAAAATATATATTGGTATTTCCCAGCTCTTAAAACATTCAGAATTGTCGAACGTAATTATCGGATGAAATTGAAAATCTACTCATATTTAATTCGTTAGATAATCATCATCTTCTACGAATATTTACAAATGTTTTATCTGAACGTGATCTCAGGATCAAATTTGTTATACATTGAGTTGATAAATATTAAAACAATCTATATGATACGAGTATAAAAAGTATTATTAGACAATACAAATTAGAACATACATATATAAATATTGGTTGTATAGATTAATCAGATGAAAAAGCGAAGGATAATTGAAAAAAAATTGCGATGGAAAGGAAAATGTAGTTCATTAAATAACAAAACATAGTACGATTACGGTCCATTGGGGACCTGTTGCAAAGCAAAATTACTACCCCTCTCCTACACACAATCATTTTCCATATTTCTCACTCAACCAAAAAATCAATCTTGTCACATACACATGGATACATTCAGTGCAATATATTATTAAACCAAGTTACATCCCCGTATAAGCACATAGAACTAAACCTGTTGATATGAAATAAATCTGTCCTCCTTTTTAATACCGTTTATTTAATTCAATGAAGTTTTTCATACAGCAACATCAAAAACAGCACTATAAAACACGATTCTATGCAACACACAGAATAAAATTTTTTCTATAGGGGTTAATAATATGATTATCGTTAATGATTGAATCAAATTTTGTATTCGAACCGGTTGTATCTTTTGCCATTCATGTTACAAAGCTTGACTGTCTTGGTCTCAGGATGTACTGTCGTTTCACTGTCCCAGTACTCTTTTTGTACATTTCTCCCTTCTGAATATGAATGTTGAACAAACAATGTGTAAAAGAGAAGCAAAAGATACCAAATGAACATTAAAACTCATAAGCCTACATTGTAAACACACTGACAACGCCATGGCTAAAAACGAAAAACGACCAAAAAGACAAACAACAGTATACAAAACACAACATTTAAAACCAAAGATTTTTCGAACTTAAACATTGTTCAAGTTAACAAAACCAAAATGTCTGACTTTACTTTACTTCTTGTGCTATTTTTTGAACTCAATTAACCAAAACAAAATGAGATCTCGATTCTGATTGGCTGAATTTCCAAACCAACCTCCAAACAAAAACTAGCTATTCAAACGCAATTCAAAAATGAAAGGATCTTTTATCAAACAATATCGGACTTAGCGGATTGTCAGCAAGCATCATCTAAACCAATGATATTTGAATTATTCATTATGAAATGCTCATCTTATAGTCACCATTTTACACTGGCCATATGATATTGATCGTCACCGTTTCACATTAGACATCTTGCACTGAAAAGTATAAATATGTAACGTACCCTATTGTTGATTTCTCCAGAGTACATTAAGATAATAATTAAGGCAACAGTAGTTTACTTGTGTTCAAATCGCACAAATTAATTAAAATGACAAATCAAGGTAACAAACAAAAAATGAGAGAATCGCTTGAACTCCAAAAGAAGGGCAAAGTTTATTTTCTGGACTGAAATGGACTATTGGACTGGCCTGTGCACTGGACTGGATTGGACTGGACTCCAAGACTTGACTTAGAAAGCTTTAGCTTTTTTAAATATAGTTTTTTTATTCTTTTAACTGTACCAATATTACATGAGTATCTAGAATGGACATATGTTTATATTTTAATGCCATGCACGATGAAAACATCGAATAAGTTATACAACAAAAAATTCTTAGATTAAACTTAACTGTTTGTTTTCGAAGCAATTCAATCTGTCATGAAGACAATGATGTGTAATGATTATCATAAATCATTATGTTATCATTAGAATGACAATCAGTTTCAGAGGTTTGCCATTATTTCCTGTGTCATGTTTCGTGAAGCTCTTATCTTTTTTTAACTTAATTGTCAAAGGCTGACCTTAGGAAGCACTGTTTTTCTTATCAAAGCATTTACTTTTAATTGTGTTTGCATACATTGTCAGGGCATACTGTTTTGCAGTGTTGGAATGGATTATTAGAGTGGTGTGTTGGAGTGAAATTTTGGAGTGAGATTTTGGAGTGAATATTTGGAGTTAGATTTTGGATTAGGATTTTGTAGTATATACTACATTATCCCTGCACTAGTCTTGTAGAATGTTGGGGATTTGAATGTTTTGTTAAATTTGGAACAAGTATTCAATAGAAATTAAAATTTACAGCGCTAAATTTAAATATATATTTTGGTCTCAGATGATCATAAATAATTTGGTCATGTTTATTTTATGCAGTTTGACAAAAAAATGTGTACAAGTATTCAATGTTAAACCAATAGTTGCGTATAGCAAACATTAAAGTGTATCAGACATGCTTACTAGATCAAACTTAATAAGGAGTTAAAACTAAATTTGACAGATGGACAGATCTGTCATAATATCTATTGATGAGTAACTAAAATACAAATATATCAATATATACATGAATAATTTTTACATTTAATTTTATTTAGTAGTGCATCTTAAGCTGACCATCCCAAGCTTAACTGCAGAAACACTAAAATAGTGTCGGGTCCTATCAGGCATTATGGGATGCTAGGTTGCTTGGATGTTTTATAAAACTAAAAGTTAAATGTAGGATTAAAAAAAAAAATCGAACCCGACCCAACCCACTATAAAAAAAATCATCGCCAGAGGGCTATCTAGAAATAAATGTAATGGATGATTGGAAGGCACTTTTTTGCATAAAATTATCGATGATAGGTCCACAGATTGTTTTGTGCCGAATTTTTCACTTTCATGCAATTGAAAAAAATCTGCCAGGAACCCCCAATCCCGTTTTTGTATCCGAAATTGACCTTTTGATGTAACCCCTTAATATTAAAATGTCTTGATATATTTTTTTCAATGAAAATCTCGGACATAACATTGTACAGTTCTTCTGTTATCATTGTGTTCTAGTACTGAAATGATAGCTAAGTAACAAGAATTAATAGCTAATATTTCAATAAATCCAACATTCATCCAAATAAAATTCAGAAAATTGAAATACTTTCAAGATTTTTTTTAACACATTTAAACATATTTTCTATTTAAACAGAGAGTAGCCCAATCGAACGTCTGGTGTGTTAATTTGTAAATCAATGAAAATAGTTGAGAACAACAGTGCAAAAACAATACTTTTGATACTTAAATGATAGTGTAAAGAGCTAATTTTTCATTTTACAAAATACTATAAACATGATACACGAGTATATCAAACTCCCCATCATAGTGAGGAGGCATTCTTCAGTGGGACTGGGAAATAACAATGCTGTCTGTAAAAGTAATTATAAAGTTTGTCAAGCTCTTAGTTATGCGTTAGTAGATCAGGGGAATTTAAAATTGTTTGTAAAGAACTTGGTTAATATGAGGTCATTCACTTCACAGTTTGAGTATTAGGTTTCACTGCATGCAGATTTTTTCATTGTAGTATAGTTTGCAGGTAAAGTTCATTATTCACTACAAAATTTTACTTCAAAATTTCACTCCAAAATCTCACTCCAAAAGTTCACTGAAACACTTCATTCCATAAAATACATTATGCCCATTGTCAGACAATTAAAACAACTAAAATGTCCAAGCCAGTGGATGCCGTTTGGTTTATTCATGTACTCCAATGAATAGTTTTTATTAATATTTAATTGTTTAAATAAATGTGTCCATGACATGTTGTCCTTTCACTTAATATTTTTTAATTAAAAGTTATTTTCTAAAACAGACTTAAAATTAATATATATATGAGGGTCTGGTTGGGTTTACAGAATTGAGAATAATGACCCTAAAAAATTAATGAATAGAGAAAAATAAGCCCCCCCCCCCCCCCAAAAAAAAAGAAGAAAATAGTTGGGTGCAAAAGTATAAAGAATAACTGTGGAAAATAAAAGAATTAGGTTATATAGTACTGATTGCTGAAATAAAGGATGTGCAGAATAAAGAAATCATATAATTAAAGATTGATTGTAAAGTAATTTTTAAGATTTTTTTTACAGAATTAGTATTGTTTTTAAAGATAAAGTAAATACCAAAAAAAATAAAGAATACATTAATGATGGACCCCTATCCAAACCCTCATATATTCTTTCTTCTTTTAACCCTGCCTGGAACGTTTTTCTAGTCTGTGCATTTATACACCTTTTTGTATGTTAGTATATTTCGATATGACTTTTGCATACCACATCCTTTGTCAAAATAGATGTGCATGTAAAGGATTTATAAAAAAAACAGCATAAATGTATTTTGAAGATTAGGTTAAAATTCATATATGTGAAAAGAAGTACACAACGTAAAATTTCACAAAATGAAATAGAACAAGATGATAAATGTATTACAAAGATAACAAGACACAATGTGTCCTTGTGTCTGCCTCATGTAATAACATTTATGCTGACATTCCTATCTGTAACTTAATAGATTAAAAAACATCTGTTCGGGAGGTCGAATGTCATCAATTTAAGCTACTTCTTTTGACAGGCAGATTATAAACTCAAATTATATTATGGATAAAACAGCATCAACAACATAACCAATTAGAAAACAAATAAAAAAATAAAAAATAGGCGCATGTTATTAAATAAATAAATATGCGAGAGTCAAGTCCAGTCATAGTCCAGTCCAGTCCAGTCCAGTCCAGTCCAGTCCAGTCAAGATGATACACTTTGCCCAAAAGAAGCAAGACCGGGTGCGTCAACAGGATAAGCGTCTTTTGCTATTCATGGAACCCCGCCATGCAAATCAATACCCAATCAAAATGTCACAATTGGGAATAGGACGCAATCGGTAAAATTATAGGTTAGACACAGTGAGAATACGTCGCTAGTAAGTTGACACACAGATATATGTTGCTACATCGGGTCTACTATATATTTAAGATCACAATTAGAGCCGAGGACAGAAGAAAATGTTTGAAACAGAAAAGGCTTATATTGTTATGATATTGTAACTATCATATTTATTTAGTTGCCCTTTTTTGTTTTGGGTGGCCTTATAATATGTTTACATAATATAAATAATATTGTAACTGTGCAGCTTAGAAATCACTGAAACAATCATAGACTGAGACTGATGGAATGATTAGAACTTTCTGTTTGACTTGCATAACGATTCCAGAATGATCATAATAAAAGATGCGTAATTTAAAATTCTAACATTGTCCTAGAAGATTCCGTTCTATAGTTTTCTAGGAGTTTCCCTTCTACAGTGTTCTACAGATTTCTGTGACAACAATATATATACAGACACTAAAGATAAACTTTCAGACATAGACATTAATATTCTCAGAAGTTGGATTGACACTTTTATTTACATTAACTACATCATACTAGATTGTGACTTATGGGACATACAGTGTAATATTCTGTTTGGATTCCCGCGAAGAATTCTGGATAAAGAAAAGACAAAAGATTGGACATATATTTTGACAGTTAAGTTGACATTTCTAGTTGTGTAATACTTCTTGAAAACTTGTGTATAATAAATCTTGTTAAATTTTATTATTGATTTGTGTCTTTTGTAGGCTACATTTTAAAGGTGATTTCTGGCCGTAACAGAAATTGGGGGCTCGTCCGGGATAACGTTAATATAATTATAACGTTATTAAATTTTTTTTCAGTATTTTTATTAGAATTAGCCGACAATATTCTACAAAATGGCATTTGATGCCGGTAAATTTTTGAAAACGCCAGAGCGGGAGGGGTTTGATAATTTAAAGAAAGAGGAATTAGTGTTGCTTGCTAAATATCTGAAATTTGACTTTAAAGTATCTATGAGAAAACATATAACAAAAAATTTGGTATTAGACAAATTAGTTGACGCAGAAATCTTAGGTGAAGAGGCGCTCGAATTTAAGGTCGAAAATGTTGACATAATCAAATTAAAACAGCTGGAATTATAACATGAATTTAAATTAAAACAATTTGAAAAATAAGTTGAATTAAAACAATTAGAAAAAGAAGAAAGGTTAGAGATGAAAAAAAAGAAAAAGAAAAAGGTTAGAGATGGAGAAAAAAGAAAAAGAAGGTGAATTTAAATTAAAACAGGCAGCAAAAAAATATACGTTTGGTCCCAGATTTTGTGAAAAAAAACAGTCGATAAATATTTTCCACAGTTTGAGAAAATTGTTCATAATTTGAAATGGCTAAAGCCTTATTGGACTACGATGCTGCGAAGTGTTTTTGAGGGCAAGGCTGCTGAAATTTACTCAGCACTTTCATCAGAAAAAAGTTCTGATTATGACACTGTAAAATAGGAAGTTTTGAAAGCTTATGAGCTAGTGCCACAAGCGTATAGACAGAAATGTAGGTCTTATAAAAAGTTTGATTCACAAACCTATGTTGAATATGCTAGGAAAAAAGAAGATCTATTTGATATATGGCTTACGTCAAAGAAAATAGATAACAATTTTGATAACCTAAGACAATTGATGTTATTAGAAGAGTTCAAGCAATGTGGTCATTTAGACTTAAAAAACACATTTAGATGACAAAACTGTTGAGAAATTACAAGATGCAGCTGTTATTTCCGATAATTATACCCTTTCACATAAAAGAAGTTTCAAAGGTAAAAATTTTAATACTAGTACTTTTACCGGAAGTCAAAGTACTGAGCATACTGATAGTAAGCCTGTTGCACAGAATAAGAGTAAGTCTAGTTATGATATGTCTAGTCCAAAATTTGATACTTTTGAGAAGAAGTCACTGACTTGTGCTTATTGTAAGAAGAATGGTCACCTGATGGCTGATTGTTTTAGAAGAATGAAAGAGATAATAAGCCCAAGACCAGTGCTTGTACGACACCCCTTGTTACAAATAAGTTGGAATGTCCTGCAAGTCAGGCTTGTAAGTCCAGTGTTTGTGATTACATGGATGATTATAAACCCTTTATGTCTGATGGGTTGGTTTCTATTGTTGATAATACTACTCCTCAGCCTATTAAGATTTTACGGGACACTGGAGCTGCTCAGACTTTATTGTTAGAACGTGTGTTGCATTTGTCCGAGGAGACTTCTGTTGATACCTCCGTTTTGTTACAAGGTGTGGAGTTAGGTTGTATAGATGTTCCCCTTCATCGTATTTATCTGAAGTCAGATTTGTTAACTGGACCAGTTGTTGTGGGTGTTCGTCCTAATCTCCCTGTTGAGGGTGTTTCATTATTGCTAGGAAATGATCTAGCTAGGAAAAAAGTGGTTGCTGAACGAATTGTTACCAGTGAACCGGTGGTGGATGTTAAATCAGCGGATGCTGATGGTGAACTGTATCCAGCTTGTGTTGTTACTAGAGCAATGGCAAGAAAACAAAAAAAGGAGGATTTGCAAGAAGACCAGTTTCATTACATAGACCTTTCTGACACTTTTCTTGTCGACATTGAAGGTCTCGGTAGCTCAGAAAAGGCTATAATAAGACCACCTAGTAATAACAAGAATGTAATTATGCCATGGGCCAGACGTGAACAGCCATTCATTAGACCGAAGGAAATTTGTTGAAGAACAAAATAAAGACAATGAGGTTCTCCAGCTACGCAAGAGGGCTCAACCACAGGAGGAAGCAGACAAAGTGGCCGAATGCTACTATCATCATCAAGACGGCATTTTAATGAGGAAGTTGAGGCCCCCTGATGCTATTCCAGAGGAGGAATGGAGAGTGGTATACCAAGTGGTGGTGCCTAAAGTCTATAGGCAAGAAATTATTGGTCTTGCCCATGACACCCCCTAGGCTTGAAAGGAAGACTTGTTTGAAGATCTTGCAGCATTTCTACTGTCCAAGACTTAAAAATGATGTCGCAGAATACTGCAAATCATGCCATATATGCCAGGTTATTGGTAAACCTAACCAGAAAATACCACCAGCACCACTTCTACCAATTCCAGCCTTTGAAGAACCTTTCATTTGAGTACTAATTGATTGCGATGGACCTTTACCAAAGACTAAGGCATGAAATGCGTATTTATTGACGATCATTAGTACATCCACTCGCTTTCCTGAGACTATTCCGTTAAGGAATATCAAGACACCAACTATTGTCAAAGCTCTTATCTAATTTTTCACGTTAGTAGGACTTCCTTAGTCTATACAGTCCGACCAGGGTTTAAATGTTATGTCAGGTTTATTTCAGCAGGTCATTTACCAATTAGGGATTGCTGAGTATAGGTCATGTGCTTATCATCTAGAATCTCAAGGTGCCTTAGAACGTTTTCATCAAACATTGAAGAACATGGTTAAAACTTTTTGTCTTCAATTTGACAGAGACTGGGATGATGGTGTTCAGTTTTTACTTCTTGCGGTCCGAGAGGCTGTTCAAGAATCCCTTGGTTTTAGTCCCTTTGAGATGGTATTTGGTCATACTGTAAGGGGACCTTTAAAATTGGCGAAGGAAAAGTGGCTTACTGAACACACTGACTTGAATCTTCTAGACTATGTATCTAGATTTAAAGAAAAATTGTATACTGCTTGTCAAATTGCTCAGAAAAATTTAAAAACGGTTCAAAATAAGATGAAAATATGGTATGATAAAGATGCCAGTCACAGGTTTTTAGCCTGGTGATAAGGTACTTGTACTTTTGCCAGTCCCTGGAATCCTTTACAGGCTAAATATTGTGGTCCTTATACCATAGAGAGTAAAGTTATTGATTTAAATTATATTGTAAAAACACCAGGTCGGCGTAAACAAAATAAATTGTGTCACATTAATATGTTAAAACCATATTTTGAGAGTACTAATGAAGGTGAGAGTAAATCAGTTGCCACTTTAGCCATGGCTAAATTGGAGAACAATCATGACAAACCAGATATAGTTGAACCACCTTTTAATTCTAAAACTATGGAACAAACAATTAGATTGAAAAATTCAGAAATTTTGTCAAATTTAGGTTCCAAACTTCATGAACTTGCACATCTGACTTTTGATCGTAGAGAAAAAATCAAAAACTTTGGTATTTTCATTTAAATATCTTTTTCCAGATGTGCCAAACAAAACCACTGCCGTTTGTCATGATGTCGATGTAGGTGATACTGCTCCAATTATGCAACATCCCTACCGGCTCAATCCACTCAAACTTGAATTTATGAAACAAGAAATTAAATATATGCTTGACAATGATATTATTGGGCCGAGTAACAGTGACTGGAGTTCTCCTTGTCTACTTATGCCCAAACCAGATAAAACCTTTCGTTTCGTAATAGTACGTTCATTTTCAAAAACTGATTCCTATCCGATTCCAAGGATAGACGACTGCATTGATAACATTGGACAAGCAAAATTTGTGAGCAAATTTGATTTATTGAAAGGTTACTGGCAAGTACCATTGACACAGACAGCTCGTGAAATATCAGCTTTTGTAACACCAGACGGCTTATTTCAGTATACTGTCATACCGTTTGGTATGAAAAGTGCTCCAGCTACATTTCAAAGAATGATCAATAATGTTATAAAAGATTTAGACTGTTGTTGTGCTTATATTGATGATCTTATTGTATGTAGTGATAGCTGGGAAGAGCATTTAACACATTTACATGATACTTTTGATAGATTGTCACAATCAAATTTGACTGTTATTCTTAGTAAAATTGAATTTTGTCAGGCCACTGTTGATTATTTAGGGTAAACAGTTGGCCAAGGTCAAGTGAAACCTATTATGGCTAAGTGGATGCAATTGCCAAATTTCCTCCTCCTACTACTAAAAAAATTTTAATGAGATATTTAGGCATGATTGGATTTTACAGAAAATTTTGTTTAAATTTTGCTACTGTTGTTCAACCATTGACTCATCTTTTACGGAAAGATTCTAAATTCATCTATAGTGAGTGATAATTGTCAAAACTCTTTTGAAAACAGCAAATCACTTTTAATTAATAGTCCAGTTATGATCACTCCAGGCTTTGAAAAGGAATCCAAACTTGCCGTTGATGCAAGTGATGTAGGTGTTGGAGCTGTTTTATATCAAGAGACAGATAATAATTTTGAGAAACCTATATCATATTTTTCTAAGAAATTAGATAAACATCAGAAAAATTATTCAACTATTGAAAAAAGTGTTTTGCACTTTGGTCTGCACTTCAACATTTTGATGTATATTTAAATCCCACTATGCATTCTATACTCGTTTATACTGATCATAATCCTCTCACCTTCATACATAAAATGAGATACAAGAACCAGAGGTTGACTATGTGGAGTTTATTGTTACAGGAATATGATGTTATTGTAAAACATATTAAAGGTAAAGATAATGTAATAGCAGATGCTTTATCTAGATCTTATTAAAACACTGTATACATACTATGTATTTTTGTATATGTTGTTCATGAAAAGTTCTTGTTACACTCAAATTGTTTTAAGGGGGGAGGTGTTATGATATTGTAACTATCATATTTATTTAGTTGGCCTTATTTGTTTTGTGTTGCCTTATAATATGTTTACTTAACATAAATAATATTGTAACTGTGCAGTTTAGAAATCACTGAAACAATCATAGAGACTGATGGAATGATTAGAACTTTCTATTTGACTTACATAACGATTCCAGAATGATCATAATAAAAGATGCGTAATTTAAACTTCTAACATTGTTCTAGAAGATTTCGTTCTATAGTTTTCTAGGAGTTTCCCTTCTACAGTGTTCTACAGATTTCCATGACAACAATATATATGCAGACACTAAAGATAAACTTTCAAATATATACATTAATATTCTCAGAAGTTGGATTGACAATGTTATTAACATTAACTACATCATACTAGATTGTGACTTATTGGACATACAATGAAATATTCTGTTTGGATTCCCGCGAAAAAAATCCAGATAAAGAAAAGACAAAAGATCGGACATATATTTTGACAGTTAAGTTGGCATTTCTATTTGTGTAATACTTCTTGTAAACTTGTGTATAATAAATCTTGTTAAGGATGTTCACTCCTATTGTTTTTGAATTTTTGTCAGATATTAGGAATCCTCTAGATTTATCCATGTAGTGCCAATAAAAATTTAGCCCGCAAACACCTACTTTAAAATCCTTGTTACTTTTTCATAGTTTTTGAAAGAAAAAATGTGCCATTGTTAAACGCATGAAAAATCTAGAGAGAAACACTTCCCACCAAATTTTCAATGGCTTATATCTCGAAAACAAGCACACGGACCCTTCAATTTTTTTCAGCCTTTTTAGTTCCTTTATTCATATACTTTCGATTTATAACAGTCTTTTGAAGAGCTTGTTATTTTGAAGCAGAGTAGCGAACATCCTTAAATTTTATTATTGATTTGTGTCTTTTGTTGGCTACAATTTAAAAGTGATTTCTGGCCGTAACAATATATAGATACACATTCTCTAAAAGTGAATTTGTCAACTTTTTATACGTTTGGGTTTGAGCGTTCCTCGCGAAGGCTCATCCAGAAAAACGCTTTGGACGCATGAAATTTATGAATTGTTATTTTCATTTAGAGAAAAAAAATCCTTTTCAATTTTTACATGTCACCATTTATATATGTAATTGGTTGTCTGGAACAGATTTAAATAATTAAATCATATATCTTGAATTGTTTTATTGATAAATCTTGCAACTGCTGTTTTAGTTTAGGACATTTGAACTGACAGAGAAATAGAAATGATATACGTTAAATTAAGACGAGGTTAACGTGAAGGCGTTTTTTATACTCTCACAACGCGACTGGTTCTTAGTGATAAGACTAATAATGAATGCATCCTGTTTCAGAACTCGGTTTTTAAAAGTAGGTCGATCAATTTGTGAAATAAAGATAAAACGCAAAAATGACAAAATAATGAAGATCTATTCTAAAACTGATTATACTAAAGGGAATCCCAAGGGAGTTATCAATGATGAAATCAAATAACATATTTGACTGACATTTGTGTTTATGTCGTCTATAAGCCTCCATTGTACAAAATGCTTCGTTGTTAAGATAATTTGAAAAAGTGGCGAATAAAAAAAAACAAACTTTGACCTATATTTTTTAGTAGGCAATAGATACTCATCAGTATAACTTTGTATGAGTTTTCAGGTTAAAATTGTAACTGTAAACGATTTGACTTAAAACTCCATCAGACATGCTGATTTACATACTGTGGTTATGATCAACTGCTGCTAATTTACGTTTTACGATAACTGGCATCTTCAAAGACAGTTTGAGATCAGTTTAGAAATATCATGGATATTGTAATGTGAAACTAGATAATGGAAATACCCTAAGAGAACAAAATTAATATCGGTTAACGAAGTTTACGGTCATGCAAGATCATATAATGACAGCAGGTGACATAATCAAAATAAATGGACGTTTCAATGTTCAGATGAATGATAAATAAGAATGAATTGCAATTAAATTGATTCTATCACATAAAGGATCTGTCAATATCATCCCCTGTGCATTCCTATCAATTTAAATTAATGTCTGGTAATGTCATTATCTGTTGTATTTGCTTCCAACTTTTGTTGACATAATGGTGTGATCGTTACTCAGCAGAAATATACATTGTCATTATATATTTATCTGTATCATAGTGATACCATTGATCTAGTGTCTCCTACTTCCGGTTGCAGTTGTGTCTAAATGATTAAGTACACATCCGCTTTAGTCCAACCTCTTCAACTTTTTAGTAACCTGATAATGATCGGATACAAAACAAGCACAATAGTCATTAAGATGCAGTTTTTCAGCATAATTTGTCAACGCTAATGGACATTAAGCTATTCTCAATTCTTTCCTGTAGTGGTTTTTAATTTCACACTAGACAATTCCATGTCTTTCAATAAAAAGCATGTCATAGTGTAACGACCATTATCAAAACAAAGTGAAGATGAAAATACAGAACTAGGATTATAATAAATAATTAATAAACCCAGTGAAATGACCGAAAGGAAATTAAAATTAGTACAAACCATTGATTTTCCTTTTCATTTACGATGAAGTTAAAAGGTTAAAAGTGACAAGGTTTATTGTATATTATACCACCATGTATATATGGGTACTTAAAGGATTGTTAACATATTCCTGTATACACGGTTATACTGAACTATTAATATAATATATAATATATGATTTTCTACATTTATTGTTTCCCTCACGGGTTCACTGGTTATTAGACAGTGTGCGTTAAGGCAGATGACTCTTGGAAGTATTACGTCAGGCTTTCTGTACGTTAAAGAACCGTGTAGTAGCTCTTTTAGTGGTCTTGTTGCACGGAATTTCTGCATGTCAATATTCAACATGCACACTTTATCACGAGTTAGTCTAATTTCAAGCCTTTTATTCCCGTTTGACGGCACAATATGCAAAACCAACCTTTTGTTATATGAGACAAGTGCTACCTGAGGATCTCCCAAAGTTTATTGGTATATATTTGTTTTTCTGAATATCAAACTTTTTGAAAATCAGATACACAAATTTGCGTAAAATCGTATGCTCCTCAGATATAAAAATTGTATGCTCCTTTATGATGTGCTAGGGAAGGAAAATCAACAAAAAACGAAAATATTTCTTCTATTCTCACACGAGATCGTGTGTCATGCTTTATTAACGCCCAAATAGACACTTCTACCTAACTATCATACTAATTGTTTATTGTTTTCGTCCTACATTAAATACTTTCCACTGGGCTTTAAACAAACAAATCAACCAACCTATCATTAAAATCGTAATGAAACTTATATGCCAAAGAGTATGCATTTTTACCCTCTTTGTCTTTGATTTGCTAAAACAAATATATTAATATATACACGTACATATAAATAAGGAGATGTTGTTTTCATGATTACCAATGCTACAACTGTCTATTAGAAACCAAAGAATGAGAATGTAAACAACTATCGGGCATTGTACGATCTTCAATAATGAGGAAAGTACATGCAGTATAGAAGGCTATCATAAAATGCTCCGTAGTGCGCAGCTTGATACGACCGCAGAGGTCGAACCCTGAACAGTTTGGAAAAGTATAGACACAACATTCAAGCTTGATACAGCTCTGAATTTGGATTGCGATTAAATATTTGAGACAGCATACGTTTCTGACACCGAATGAATGTGGTCTAAGAACTTCAAAATTTTAAATTGAACCTTTACCCAAAATGGCCCAATATCCAAAATCTAAATACATGGCTAGATTCAACATATCAAAGAACCCCAAGAATTCAATCCTGATGAAAAAAAATAAATTTTGGACCCGTTGGACCTTAATGTGGACCAATTTGATAAGGGGGTCCAAAATCTAAATACACGGTTAGATTCAGCATATCAAAGAACCCCATATATTCAATTTTTGTTGAAATCAAGCAATGTTTTATTTTAGACCCTGATTTGGATCAATTTGAAAACTGGGCCAAAAACAAAATTCTAGATACATGTTAAGATTCAGCTTATCAAAGAACCCCAAGATTTCAATTTTTGTTGAAATTAAACTAAGTTTAATTTTGGACCATTTGAACCTTAATGTGGACCAATTTGAAAACGGGACCCAAAATTAAAAATCTAAACACACAGGTACATTCGGCATATCAAAGAATCCAAATTATTCAATATATTGAAAATATCAAACAAAGTTTATTTTGGACCCTTTCGACCTCAATGTGGACCAATTTAAAACTTGGCCTAAAATCCAAAATCTAAATACACGGTTAGTTTCAGCATATCAAAGAACCCCAAAAATTCAAGACTTTGAATTAAACCCCATTGAAATTGGTCAAGAAATAAGCGATTTATACAAAGTATTAGAAAAGTATTGTTTTTGGCACCCCTTTTCCTAAACGGTTTAAGTCATTACTCCCAACATCGATCCAAACCTTCCTTTTATGGTATGGAACCATGTGGTACAATTTCATAGAGATCCATACACGTATACTCAAGTTACATCTTGAAGCGAAGAATAATAGAATTAAATTTCGAATGTTAAGTTAACTCTATTGATTTTCGGTGGACGGGATTTGTTTTTAGAGTTATTAAGCTCACAAACCTAGAGCATCGTCCCTTAGTACCTGTTGCAGCTAAATAATCAAGTATATATAAATTTCCAGCAAATATAAAAAAATAAATAAATAAAATGCAAATAGTTGCACATAAAATCAAGCGAGAGGACATTTGCAACATCTCTGGAGTAGCAACCTTTATATACTTTTTTTGGCAAATCATACCCTGTATGACTATATATCAATATTATACTATAACTGCCTTTTGATGAGGTAAATATACAAGGTATATAAATATGGCCACTTGGACTTTTCTTAAACCATCAATTAAACCATTTAAAAGTTGAGCGTCCGGTTGGCAATACGGGATGTATAAATACTCAGCCAACGTCTGGTCGAAATAGGGTCGATACAAACGATCCCGCATAAAGGGAGACGCAACACAAATCATTCCGGTCCTTATCCCAGTAGGTTCACTTTAGAAAACCAATCATATTGGATTTATTTGTTTTTGTTATCGTACTACAAATGCATAAAATATATGTCACTGCAAACGACAATCAATGAGTATAACTATGAGTTATAGCATGTGTATCATGTATCTGTTTATTATATCTATTCTTTGACCTATACTTTACATATCCTTTTATCCACATATGGCCCAGTTCTGCAATTTAAATATTGTTTGCAAATTTTCAGTTACAAATTGTCTTTAAGATACAAATTTGTTCCTTTTGGTTAACTATGTCTTTCGATACAATCTTTACTTAAACATGTGAGAATTGCAGTATTGTTCCAAAATCGTCTTCAACAGAAATGTGTTTTGCTAAATAAATATAAATTTTAAGCGTCTATATCAAATAATTGAAAATCTTTCAAGTATATTAATATGTAGACTTTGTACCATTCAATTCCTGTAGGTTATTAACAATCTATTGATTTTGGTTTCACAGTGTAACATATACAGGTTGAAATTGGTCCTATCTTTCTTCTTACAAGGTAAAACTTGTGTCTACTTAGGGTGGAAAAATGGAATACACTGGAACGTTTAAATAATTTATGCACATGCGTCAAAAAAATGTGTGCTATTAAGATAACATTTAGATGATTTTACATTTAGACTTTTCTATTCTGAAGTCGCCCATGCTTGAGATTTGGCTAGATTACTTTAATCTTTGTATAAGATGAGTTAAAAAAATTGCAAAAATATCAATACTTATGCATTGTCAAGTACTTCATATTGATTTGTATCATGAAGCATGATAGCAATTTGCATTATTCTTAAAGTCATATGAAACAAGTTTCTTGTAATTCTAATGTTATCAAAATCACTGAACCAATGCATTCATATATACTAACCTAAGTCCTGACTATGCACTGTTTTATGTCTATTACGAATCTATAACGTATTATCGACAAATAATATTTCATTCAGTGATTTTTGATCGCAAGCAAACTAACTTTCAAGTTTGGTGTCGAAGTTTTCCGGATCGTGACATTGATAAACAATCAACACAGAGCATGTGGACAAATAAGTGAACAGAATAGAGCCATGATAAAAAAAATATATTTCAATATGTTCCCATTTGTTAATTAAACTTTCCCTTTACAGTTGTTAAATGATTTGTTATATTAAATTTGTACTTAAAGAATCAGTTATTACTATTTACCTTCAACTGTACGTCTGTTTGCATTTTTCATCACGGTTTCCCCTCGCACTTGTGCTATGCGATGGCCAAAGTTCTAACGAGAGGTCTCGTAGTTCAGGTCACTGCACACGGGAAAATATCGGCAAATTAGTGTACGGGAAGACAACAATTCAAAAGCAGTCGTTTAAGAAGATTTTGATAATATAAAGGATTTTATTTTAAAAGAAATTTCACGGACACTTGTTTTATAGTAAGACTTAGCTATTCAAGTATATAAAACATAGTCAACTTTTTTTAAAAGTTATATGAATCGAGTTTCTTGTAAATTTAATGTTATCGAGATTATTGAACCAATGCATGCATATATACTAAACTAAGTCCTTTATGCAAGTTTCTTATATTAATTACGAATCAATAACGTATTATCGACATATAATATATCATTCAGTGATTGTTGATCGCAAGCTAATTTGTAAAGCAAAACATTGTCCAAGACAATATTTAATAACTTTGTATCATGAAATTTTGTCCGCATCTATGAAATAATGTTAATAGAAGGACAAATTTTCATATGAAATTTTGTCCACATATATATATATATAGAGACAATATTTCATAGATGGATTGTCATGAAATTTTGTCTTATCAAAGGGAGGTTATATTAATATTTTTTTTATATTTTGGATAAAACCTGTATAATCATTTTTAATTTATGCAGTAATCATGGTAATTTATAGTTATACACATACTTTGCATGCAAAATATATTTAAAAAAAATCCCGAAACACTCACAATTTCATGGCAGAGGATTTCTGAAAGAAGACATAATTAAATTTTTGTTGTTTTACTTTTCACAGTGAAATATTGTCATGGACAGAATTTCACAGTGAAATATTGTCATAGACAGTATGTCATAGTGCAATATTATCCAGAAGGAGGTGAAACCATTTCATGGACAAAGACACTATTTCATCATGAAATATTGTCCTGGACATTATTTTATTATAAAATAGTGTCCGCGGACAATATTTTGTATGAAATTTTGTTTGAAGGACAATATGTCATGGGAGACATTATGTTATGTTACAATTTAACTTTGAGTTTGTTGCCGAAGTTCGTGAAATAATCAACACAGAGCATGTGGAGCTCGTGACAAATAAGTGAATTGTTGGAGCCATGATATTTATTTTTAATATTTTCATGCGTTCCTATTTGTTAATTTTACTTTTCCTTGACAGATTTTAAATGATCTGTTTTATTAAATTTGTTCTTTCAGAATCAATTATTATTATTTACTTTCCAGTGCACGAGTGTTTACATTTTTCCATCACAATTTTTCCCTTACACTTGCGCTGTGCGGTGGCAAAAGTTCTAAGGAGAGGTCTCGAAGTTAAGGTCACCGTATACGGGAAAATATCGGCGAATTAGTGTACGGGAGGACAGTAATTCAATAGCGGTACATTTATGAAGATTGTGGTGATATAAATGATTTTCCTTTACAAGCACATTCACGTACACTTGTATTATAGTAAAACCTAGCCATTCAAGTGTATAAAACATATTCAATTTTTTTTTTAATTTTGAAGTTTCATATGACTTTGACAATAATTTAATCAAAATCCAATGTATTCTTAAAAATATTGGTATATCATTGGATCGTCATTTTAATTTTAATACGTACAAATGTTTTTTGCGTTCGTGTTTCGCAAATCCACTTCCATCGATGCAGATACAGTATGATAAATGAAACTACTGTATCATATATACATAATAGGAGATTATTCAACATAAAATTCCTCTAGATATCCACAATTATTCCCATGCAATACCAGAAAAGCCAAAATTTCATATATCTTGTAACATAAAATAAACCGAAATGTGGTATTCAATATGTAGGACAAACAAGACGTGATATTTTCAAAACAAACACAAGAACATCTCTACCGTTTCTGCAGACCTAAGAAGTTAAAAAGCTTGATTTACAAAAACACAGACGCAATATTAAATCTATAAAATTCCAATCACTCAAAACTGTTAATGTTCAACGATATTTTTAGTACAAGATTAAACATTTTTGGTAAGTCTAATGACTCTTTTACTGATACCGTTCACTGAAAGTGATTTCAAAAGCAGCATTTCAAAAGCAGCATCTCAAAATGACTGTTGAAATCAACTGTTACTAACGATATTTTAAACTTTTTCGACCGCTGTATGCGGAAATTTCTTTTTAAATATGATAAGATTTATACCTGCTTGTTATTATTCCTATGTATTACAGACATTTTGTTTTGTTTGAATTCGAAGGAGACGACAAAGCCGAATCACAAAATATTTACATTATTAAAAGTAATCCTGTTTGCTATAGCAGATTATATCCGCACAATTTACGTTGAAAATAAAGGAGGTAGATGTTTCTGTGTCCAACTGGATTTTTTACTGTTACTGGATGCTGTAGCTGTCATTTATTTTCATAAAATGTTGTTTTGATTGAAACCGAAAAGGAAACTTTAGCTGTTATTTGTTAGACATTTCTATAACATTTACATGTTTAAAAGGTGTGTTGTGGTCATTTAACAACTGGTGTAAAATTGGTTGTTTGGTGTGCTAAATTCAAATATCAGGCCTATTCAGGATGAGGACAAATTGACAATCAATCTGAAAAGCAGGTTCTATAAATTAGGTCGACCGGTATGGAGGATTTGGACTGGAAAATGAGAGACTCTCTGTATGTTAAAGGACTCCTGCAGAGGGTGGCTGTTTCCCAACACGCGGCATTTTTTTAAAGCCCCATTCCAACTGGACGTTGCTTCGTATTTATACATCCCACAAAGTCAAATTATTTTAATTTTAAACTGGATTGCACCAGTATAAAAAATGTTGCAAACAAAAGAAATATATATATATATATATAATATTTATATGAAAGAAAATAGTTCATGCGATTCCCCCGAAAAATTGTTTGTTACCTAGATATGTCTCTCGTTAATCGATTTACGAGATTTGAACATCGGTAACCTACTGTCGGTTTAATCTATAAAACAGCAAAGAAATGTTTGACAATTAATTACAAACAGATACATGTATTGCTCGTATTTCACTAATGTATTTTAAAATTATCTCGATAATGAATTCCTGAATTGAATTGTCCCCTGACGCAACGCGGATCGGTGGACATAGAAGTACAAGGCGTCCGTCCTTCCAGTCTTGTAAGTGCTATCATGTGTATAATTATTGGCAAATTGTTATCGAATTTATATCAAAGGTTTATATAGCAAATGTTTCGGTACAAGATCGCAAACCAGTGTTGATCAATTATTTCAAAAGAAATTCTCCCAATTTGAATATATAAATTATTTCGAAAGAAATTATCCCAATTTGAATATATAGATTATTTTGAAAATTGCGAAATAAAAAATGAAAACACGTTATAAATTTCATGCGTCCGAAGCGCTTTTCTAGATTTACCTCCATCGTAATAAGCGATCAAAAGCCCACATTTCTCGTAGGATTGTTATGAAATTGATACCAAAAGTTTATATTATCAATGTCTTGGACGAGTCGGAAAATCAACATAATCATAATCAGTAGTTATGTCCCTTGGAAAGATAAATTCTACAGAAACTTGCATTGTAATAAGCGCTCTAAACCGACATTTTTTGTCAGACTTTTATGAGTTTTTAACCCCAATTTAAATATATAAATTTTGTAAGCAAGGTCTTGGAAGAGTTCGATTATCAGACCCGTTCAACTATTGTTTAAGGAGTTATGCCCATTTGAAATAGAAATTAGATGGAAAATATAATTTTGTTGCGATTGCCTTTAGATATGTGAATCGTTGGGAGACATTGGAATGCTGTTCTTTTTGTTTTGGTTATTCAATCAATCAAAGTTCTTTTTGTATATTATTTTTGTAACACTTAATTAACCCAGAATCTGTACTAGTAACATAACAACTATAACTGTTTTCATTACAAATATCAATTTTAATTTCATTGAAGAAAGTATCGTGTTCACGCAAACTATCATTTTTGTGTTCACTCGGTTTCAAAAGGTTATCAACTATAAAGGAGTCAACATAGTGAGCAAGTATGCTGACGCTTTTGCCGATAACTAAGGTTAATACTTGTTTTTTGTAATTGTTTGGTTGGTTTATATGTACACGTAGAACGTTTTAGTTGTCATATCTTGAAGCAAAACTTTATATAGTAACATGTGTGTAAATCAAACCTTACCATTTACGGTTGACAGTCTCCCGAATGACCAAAAACATAAAACAAACGTACATTTCCGTTCCCATACTCTGAACAAGAGACGACAGAGCCAATTCGCGTAGTATGTGTATTATTAAAAAGTTTAGTGTACTTTTTGATTAAGTACGAGTACATTATTTCCGCACAATACATATTGAAAAAAAGTGGGTAGATGTTTTTTATGCCCTAATGATTAATATTCTAGATGCTGTAGCTATCATTTATTTATAAAACTTCAAGGGTATACATTCAGTGGCTATATATATTTCAATATATGTATTTGTGATGAAAAAAACTGATTAAAATGTGTCTTATGTCGCTATTCTATCAGGATTTATGTATTTAAAGTTATTTAACAGCTTACGTAAATTGATTGATGAATGTTCTAAATACCAAACGTACATTCAGGCGTATTGAAGACAAGAGAAAAAAAAATAAATCTCGGAGGTAGGTTCTATAAAGTAGGTCGAAAAAATGAAGGTCTGAGATTTGGACTGTAAAATGACGGCATGCTAGATAGGTAGAACCACCTTTACCTTGTAAAAGGTCACTTACGACCTTTTATAAAGTTGTTGGGAGGGGTCCCCACACGCGGCACCGGGTTTAATGCATCCATTCTAACTAGACCATATTTAGTATTTATATATGCCACAAAGTCAAAAGGACGCGTTTGCAAGGATTTGGACCCTCTCAGACGAAGTAAATAAACTCATAATAGAAACCAGGATAAATATTTTGTGCGCCAGACGCGCGTTTTGTCTACAAAAGACTCACAAGAAGCGCTCAAATAAAAAAAAGTGTAAAAAAGGCCAATAAAGTACGTTGCTAAAGAGCATGGGACATATTTCTATTCACCAAGATGTTTCCCGGACGTATGAATTTTGAAATAAGTGTGTTATTCGAACACATTATATCTGGTCTAATCTGTAACGATATCCCAAATATCGCAAACGAATACTTAAGTGGTGTGAGCAGTAGAAATATATATATCACTAACCCATATTTTTTCCGAGGCATTTACATCGATTAATACAGGTATATCGGAATAAGTTGTGGTCACATCAACTTGAAACTGAGTATATATATGTCAATTATAATGTGAACGTTTAAAAACATGATTTTCCCAAAATATGGTTTTCACCAAAATGTTATGGTCCACTGAACATGGAAATGTGACAGTGTGAACAAGGCAATGTGCCCAAATGACACATGGACCATATTCTTGTGTTTTTTTCCGTTAACATATAAATTGTAATGAATGATGTTTTTATAACAGACTACACTGCATATATTGAAAGTAAGGTAATGAAAAATGTTACTTATTTACAAATATTCAATACAACAATAAAAACTGGATGGCAAAATGAAATTTTAAAATTTAATGAGTAATAATATTCGCCTAGTCAAATAATTCGACAAGTTTCATAAAACGACAGTAAAAATCAACAATTAGCGAGAAACAGATATGGCTCATATTTTACTAATGGATTTAATCATCTGTAAAATAAATGGAACCTCCATCAATGTTATTGTTACTCAATCCATCAAATACTTTTAATTTATTAACCTGTAATAGTTAATTTACCAAGAATCAGCACTATAATTGCATAACAACTTTAATTGTTTTCATGACAAATATCAATTTGATTTTCATGGAAGAAATTATCTTGTTCACGCAAAATATCGTTTTGTGTTCCACTCGGATTGCTAAGTTAGAATGTGAAACTGCATAAACTTGCTACTTCAAATGTTATCGTTTGACATTTTTTTTCTCTCAGATGTTTCCATATAATTCATCCTTTGCAAAAATGGTTTTCCTATCTTCGGATTATCACATATTGGTACAGGATTTATATACCTAAATAAAATGTCGTAATCCATACGTACGTGTTCCTTTTTCACAAAGGGCTTCATTTTTTATGTTATTAACTCACCTGACTAAAAGGGTCAAAAATCGTGTGTCGTCGTCAAAAGTATTCTCCTCTGAAACTATTCTGCAAATGTGAACCAAACTTTGCCACAATTATCTTTGAGGTACCAAGTTGTGGCTTACAATATCTGACCGGGGTAAAAATGATCAGAATATTGAGATCTACCGACAGTCAATTGTATACCAAAACTGTCAGACGACTTCGTATTGGAGTAATTGCCCTTAAATAACGATTTATTCCCTTCCAAAGTGTTGCAGTTGTGCCTATTATCGTGAAATCTATAAAAGATGGATAGAAACTTTAAATATTAAAAATGATAAGCAAAGAAAAGATCTACAATTGAGTCAAAATATCCGAAATCGTAAGTCAAATCCAAATATGAGTTATTCCCTTAAAATATAATGATGGAAAATTGTATGCTAGAAAATGAAAGTAAAATATAGTAAACTTAGATAAATAAACGAATAAATAGATAAAATTGAATTGTATTGCATTGCTAAAGTTTTGAAACAAAATAGGTGACGTAAGATTAAGTAATAAATAGTTTCGTTTTTTTGGTAATAATATAGTTAATCTCATTTCTAGAGTTCTTTTGATCATAGCTATAAATGTGACGTTGAGAATTAAATTAAATAAACTGTCAACTTTAAAAGAATAAAAATGTATGGATTTTGCCGTTAGAAAAGAATACTTTAGTGATTCTATTGTCCACTAAAATAATCCTGTAAATTAAGTAAAGATTTTGATAATCCATTAATTGCTTTTACATCACTAAATAAAATATGTCAATCATATAAATCTTTTACATGAAAAAAGAATAGTTGACCAAAAAAAAGTATCTTTAGAAAACTCAAAATTGACACTGAAATTTCATCCGTGAATAAAGTAGTTCCAATCAGCACGTGATGTTGGGTTTAAAAAGGGAAGCCCGCAAACTCCCAACATCACAGATCACATATCGCACTTCAATGAAGATTGCTGTTTGGAATAAATAATTAGAGCATCAATGTTTTTTATTCACCAGGTAAGTTAATTGTTAAGGTGTAAACTATCTTCAATTGAATTTTAAAGTAAGAATTTATAGCTTCTGATTTAATAACTTTAGTTTGATATTTAAAACTTAACTTAAATTTATAAAAGAGATTTTCATTAACATAAATAAGTTAAAACAAAGTTTACTATTTCAATCAATAGACCCATATCAGAAATCACATATCACACTTCAATGAAGATTGTTGTTTGAAATAAATAATTAAAACATCATTGTATTTTATTCACCAGCGCCAGGCCTCGAAAGAACAAGTGTCCGAGAAGATGGACACACCCACAGAAGGTATTACATAGACCAGAAATGAGTGAACTAGATTCCCCAGATACCCGAATAGATGCTAGTATTCCCAAGATCACCGAGAGAAAATATGACCCTATGTCCCAGCTAGAATCCCCAGTTCGTTCGAAGATAAAATCCTCGAAAGAAGTTAGAATCCCAAATGCACGAAAGCGAGAATAGTCCCCAAGAGAAAGATGTCCGTCCCTCGTTATTTAGTAAAGTTATTAACGTTTTGGAGGGAAAGGGGAGACAACTCGACACAGCAGCGATCCCTCCCCTTTTTCCTTCATAACAGAATGGTGGAGCAAGAGGAAAGATTCTTGGTACCTCAAAAACCGGTGTCTGGTGCACTAAAAATTGCAAAGAACCAGTCTTAAGTGAAAATTTACGAAGGAAGTTTATATGGAGTTTTTGACAAGAAAATGTTTTATAAACCGAAAAATTGGAAACTTCTTAAAGTTTAAACCTGGAACATTATACTTGTTTTATTGTGATGCGCTATTTGGAACCTATCGTTATCAAATGTATGGAGAAGACATGGAGGAAAATCGGAACTATACAGAAACTGGATTAAAAAAATGATTGGACCATCGTGAAATTTGTTTTCAAAATATTGTGTAAATTGATGTTGTATATATATATGTAAATATTATATGAATAATGGTATGTGTGATTTGTTGAAAAATTGATTTGCTAAAATAATTCAAATTCTTAAAAAAATAAGTAAGTTTAACTAATGGAAAATGAATAAATATAAGTTAACGTTATATAACCGGAAATTGAACCGAATGATCTGTTTTATTAAATTTGTTCTTTCAGAATCAATTATTACTATTTACCTTCCAGTGCACGTTTGTTTACATTGGTCCATCACGGTTTTTCTCTTACACTTGCGCTGTGCGATGACCAAAGTTCTAACGAGAGGTCTCGAAGTTAAGGTCACTGTATACGGGAAAATATCGGCGAATTAGTGTACGGGAGGACAGTAATTCAATAGCGGTACATTTATGAAGATTGTGGTGATATATAGGATTTCCCTTTACATTACATTCACGTACACTTGTATTATAGTAAACCCTAGCCATTCAAGTATATAAAACATATTCATTTTTTTTTTAATTTTGAAGTTTCATATGACGTTGACAATAATTTCAATCAAAATCCAATATATTCTTAAAACTATTGGTATATCATTGGATGGTCATTTTACATACAATTGTTTTTTGAGTTCATGTTTCGCAAATCACTTGCATCGATGCAGATACAGTATAATAAATGAAACTACTGTAGCATATATACATAATAGGAGATTATTCAACATAAAATTCCTCTAGATATCCACAATTATTCCCATGCAATACCAGAAAATGCCAAAATTTCATATATCTTGTAACATAAAATAAACCGAAATGTGGTATTCAATATGTAGGACAAACAAGACATGATATTTTCAAAACAAACACAAGAACATCTTTATCGTTTCTGCAGACATAAGAAGTTAAAAAGCTTGATTTACAAAAACATAGACGCAATATTAAATCTATAAAATTCCAATCACTCAACACTATTAATGTTCCACGATATTTTAAGTACAAGATTAAACATTTATGGTAAGTCTAATGACTCTTTTACTGATACCGTTCACTGAAAGTGATTTCAAAAGCAGCATCTCAAAATGACTGTTGAAATCAACTGTTACTAACGATATTTTAAACTTTTTCGACCGCTGTATGCGGAAATTTGTTTTTAAATATGATAAGATTTATACCTGCTTGTTATTATTCCTATGTATTACAGACATTTTGTTTTGTTTGAATTCGAAGTAGACGACAAAGCCGAATCACAAAATATTTACATTATTAAAAATAATCCTGTTTGCTATAGCAGATTATATCCGCACAATTTACGTTGAAAATAAAGGAGGTAGATGTTTCTGTGTCCAACTGGATTTTTTACTGTTACTGGATGCTGAAGCTATCATTTATTTTCATAAAATGTTGTTTTGATTGAAACCGAAAAGGAAACTTTAGCTGTTATTTGTTAGACATTTCTATAACATTTACATGTTTAAAAGGTGTGTTGTGGTCATTTAACAACTGGTGTAAAATTGGTTGTTTGGTGTGCTAAATTCAAATATCAGGCCTATTCAGGACGAGGACAAATTGACAATCAATCTGAAAAGCAGGTTCTATAAATTAGGTCGACCGGTATGAAGGATTTGGACTGGAAAATGAGAGACTCTTTGTATGTTAAAGGACTCCTGCAGAGGGTGACTGTTTCCAAACACGCGACATCTTATTTAAAGCCCCATTCCAACTGGACGTTGCTTCGTATTTATACATCCCACAAAGTCAAATTATTTTAATTTTAAACTGGATTGCATCAGTATACAAAATGTTGAAAACAAAAGAAATATATATATATATATAACATTTATATAAAAAAAAATAGTTCATGCGATTCCCCGGATTTTGTTTTTTACCTGGATATGTCTCTCGTTAATCGATCTACGAGATTTGAACATCGGTAACCTACTGTCGGTTTAATCTATAAAACAGCAAAGAAATGTTTGACAATTAATTACAAACAGATACATGTATTGCTCGTATTTCACTAATGTATTTTTAAATTATCTCGATTATGAATTCCTCAATTGAACTGTCCCCTGACGCAACGCGGATCGGTGGACATAGAAGAACAAGGCGTCCATACTTCCA
Organism: Mytilus californianus; assembly: GCF_021869535.1. Lineage (NCBI taxonomy): Eukaryota > Metazoa > Mollusca > Bivalvia > Mytilida > Mytilidae > Mytilus > Mytilus californianus. The sequence continues at coordinate 34,143,737 of NW_026262701.1, forward strand.
GTCTTGTAAGAGCTATCGTGTGTATAATTATTGGCAAATTGTTATCGAATTTATATCAAAGGTTTATATAGCAAATGTTTCGGTACAAGATCGCAAACAAGTGTCGATCAATTATTTCTAAAGAAATTATCCTAATTTGAATATATAAATTATTTTCGAAATTGCAAAATATAAAATGAAAACCTTTTATAAATTTCATGCGTCCAAAGCGCTTTTCTGGATTTACCGTCATCGTTATAAGCGATATAAATTCCACATTTCTTGTAAGATTGTTATGAAATTGATACGAAAGGTTTTTATTAGCAATGTCTTGGACGAGTCGGAAAAACAACATAATCATAATCAGTAGTTATGTCCCTTGGAAAGATAAATTCTACAGAAACTTGCATTGTAATAAGCGCTCTAAACCGACATTTTTTGTCAGACTTTTATGAGTTTTTATCCCCTATTTAAATATATAAATTTTGTATCAGCAAGGTCTTGGAAGAGTTCGATTATCAGACCAGTTCAACTTTTGTTAAAGGAGTTATGCCCATTTGAAATAGAAATTAGATGGAAAATATAATTTTGTTGCGATTGCCTTTAGACAGATAAAATATGTGAATCGTTGGGAGACATTGGTATGCTGTTCTTTTTGTTTTGGTTATTCAATCAACCAAAGTTCTTTTTGTTTATTATTTTTGTAACACTTAATTAACCAAGAATCTATACTAGTAACATAACAACTATAACTGTTTTCATTACAAATATCAATTTTGATTTCATTGAAGAAAGTATCGTGTTAACGCAAACTATCATTTTTGTGTTCACTCGGTTTCAAAGGGTTATCAACTACAAGGAGTCAACATAGTGAGCAAGTATGCTGACGCTTTTGCCGATAACTAAAGATAATATATGTTTTTTGTAATTGTTTGGTTGGTTTATATGTACTCGTAGAACGTTTTAGTTGTCATATCTTGAAGCAAAACTTTATATAGTAACATGTGTGTAAATCAAACCTTACCATTTACGGTTGACAGTCTCCCGAATGACCAAAAACATAAAACAAACGTACAGTTCCGTTCCCACACTCTGAACAAGAGACGACAGAGCCAATTCGCACAGTATGTGTATTATTAAAAGGTTTAGTGTACTTTTTGACTAAGTACGAGTATACTATTTCCGCACTATACCTATTGAAAATAAGTGGGTAGATGTTTTTTATGCCCTAATGATTTATATTCTAGATGCTGTAGCTATTATTTATTTATAAAACTTCAAGGGTATACATTCAGTTGCTATAGATATTTCAATATATGTATTTGTGATGAAAAAACTGATTAAAATGTGTCTTATGTCGCAATTCTATCAGGATTTATGTATTAATAGTTATTTAACAGCTTACGTAAATTATATGATGAATTTTCTAAATACCAATCGTACATTCAGGCGTATTGAAGACAAGAGAAAAAAAAATAAATCTCGGAGCTAGGTTCTATAAAGTAGGTCGAACAAATGAAGGTCTGAGATTTGGACTGGAAAATGACGGCTTGCTAGATAGGTAGAACCACTTTTACCTTGTAAAAGGTCACTTATGACCTTTTATAAAGTTGTTGGGAGGGGTCTTTATCATGCAGAAAGGATGGCAGTTTCCCCACACGCGGTACCGGGTTAACTGCATCCATTCCAACTGGACCATATTTAGTATTTGTACATGCCACAAAGTCAAAAGGACACGCTTGCAAGGATTTTGAACCTCTCAGACGAAGTAGATAAACTCATAATAGAAACCAGGATAAATATTTTGTGCGCCAGACGCGCGTTTTGTCTACAAAAGACTCACCAGAAGCGCTCAAATAAAAAAAGAATAAAAAGGGCCAAATAAAGTACGTTGCTGAAGAGCATAGGCCATATTTCTATACAACAAGATGTTTCCAGGACGTATTAATTTTGAAATAAGTGTGTTATTCGAACACATTATATCTGGTCTAATCTGTAACGATATCCCAAATATTCTAGATGATTGGAATTATTTTCAATTTTGAACTGGATCGCAAAAGAATACTTAAGTGGTGTGAGCAGTAGAAATATAGATATCACAAACCCATAATTTTTCCGCGGCATTTACATCGAATAATACAGGTATATCGGAACAAGTTGTGGTCACATCAACTTGAAACTGAGTATATATGTCAATTATAATGTGAACGTTTAAAAACATGATTTTCCCAAATTATGGTTTTCACCAAAATGTTATGGTCCACTAAACATGAAAATAGACACATGGACCATATTATTGTTTTGTTTTGTTTTTTCGTTAACATATAAGTTGTAATGAATGATGTTTTATAACAGACTACACTGCATATATTGAAAGTAAGGTAATGAAAAATGTTACTTATTTACAAATATTCAATACAATAATAAAAACTGGATGTCAAAATGAAATTTTAACGTTTAATGAGTAATAATATTCGCCTAGTCAAATAATTCGACAAGTTTCATAAAACCACAATAAAAATCAACAATAAGCGAGAAACAGATATGGCTCATATTTTACTGATGGATTTAATCATCTGTAAAATAAATGGAACCTCCATCAATGTTATTGTTACTCAATCCATCAAATACTTTTAATTTATTAACCTGTAATAGTTAATTAACCAAGAATCAGCACTATAATTGCATAACAACTTTAATTGTTTTCATGACAAATATCAATTTGATTTTCATGGAAGAAATTATCTTGTTCACGCAAAATATCGTTTTGTGTTCCACTCGGATTGCTAAGTTAGATGTGAAACTGCATAAACTTGCTACTTCAAATGTTATTGTTTCTCTCTCAGATGTTTCCATATAATTCATCCTTTGCCAGAATGGTTTTCCTATCTTCGGATTATCACATATTTGTACAGGATTTATATACCTAAATAAAATGTCGTAATCCATACGTACGTGTTCCTTTTTTACAAAGGGCTTCATTTTGGATGTTATTAACTCACCTGACCAAAAGGGTCAAATGAGCTATCTTCATAATTTTGCGTCGTTTGTCGTCGTCAAAAGAATTCTCCTCTTGGAGTAATTGCCCTTAAATAACGATTTGTTCCCTTCCAAAGTGTTGCAGTTGTGCCTATTATCTTGAAATCTATAAAAGATGGATAGAAACTTTAAATATCAAAAATGAAAAGCTAAGAAAAGATCTACAATTGAGTCAAAATATCCAAAATCGTAAGTCAAATCCGAATATGAGTTATTTCCTTAAAATATAATGATGGAAAATTGTATGCTGGAAAATTAAAGTTAGATATAGTAAACTTATATAAATAAACGAATAAATAAATAAAATTGAATTGTATTGCATTGCTAAAGTTTTGAAACAAAATAGGTGACGTAAGATTAAGTAATAAATAGTTTCGTCTTTTTGGTAATAATATAGTAAATCTCATTTCTAGAGTTCTTTTGATCATAGTTATTAATGTGACGTTGAGAATTAAATTAAATAAACTGTCAACTTTAAAAGAATAAAAATGTATGGATTTTGCCGTAGGAAAAAAATACTTTAGTGTTTCTATTGTCCACTAAAATAATCCTGTAAATTAAGTAAAGATTTTGATAATCCATTAATTGCTTTTACATCACTAAATAAAATATGTCAATCATATAAATCTTTTACATGAAAAAAGAATAGTTGACCAATAAAAAGTAACTTTAGAAAATTCAAAATTGACACTGAATTTTCATTGGTGAATAAAATAGTTCCAATCAGCACGTGATGTTGGGTTTAAAAAGGGAAGCCCGCAAACTCCCAACATCACAGATCACATATCACACTTCAATGAAGATTGCTGTTTGGAATAAATAATTAAAGCATCATTGTATTTTATTCACCAGGTAAGTTAAATGTTAAGGTGTAAACTATCGTCAATTGAATTTTAAAGTAAGAATTTAGCTTCTGATTTAATAACTTTAGTTTGATATTTAAAACTTAACTTAAATTTATAAAAGAGATTTTCATTAACATAAATAAGTTAAAACAAAGTTTACTATTTAAATCAATAGACAGAGATCACATATCACACTTCAATAAAGATTGCTGTTTGGAATAAATAATCAAAACATCATTTTATTTTATTTACCAGCGCCAGGCCTCGAAAGAACAAGTGTCTGAGAAGATGGACACACCCACAGAAGGTATTACATAGACCAGAAATGAGTGAACTAGATTCCCCAGATACCCGAATAGATGCTAGTATACCCAGATCACCGAGAGAAAATATGACCCTATGTCCCAGCTAGTATCCCCAGTTCGAAGTTGAAATCCCCGAAAGAACTTAGAATCCCAAATGCATGAAAGCGAGAATAGTCCCCAAGAGAAAGATGTCCGTCCCCCGTTATTTAGTAAAGTCATTAACGTTTTGGAGGGAAATGGGAGACAACTCGACACAGCAGCGATCCCTCGCCCCTTTTCCTTCATAACAGAATGGTGGAGCAAGAGGAAAGATTCTTGGTACCTCAAAAACCGGTGTCTGGTGCACTAAAAATTGCAAAGAACCAGTCTTAAGTGAAAATTTAAGAAGGAAGTTTATATGGAGTTTTTGACAAGAAAATGTTTTATAAACCGAAAAATTGGAAACTTCTTAAAGTTTAAACCTGGAACATTATACGTGTTTTATTGCGATGCGCTTTTTTGAACCTATCGTTATCAAATGTATGAAGAAGACATGGAGAAAAATCGGAACTATACAGAAACTGGATTAAAAAAATGATTAAACCATCGTGAAATTTGTTTTCAAAAGATTGTGTGAATTGATGTTGTATATATATATGTAAATATTATGTGAATAATGGTATGTGTGATTTGTTGAAAAATTGATTTGCTAAAATTATTCAAATTCTTAAAAAAAAAGTAAGTTTAACTAATGGAAAATGAATAAATATAGTTAACGTTATATAACTGGAAATTGAACCGAATGATCTGTTTTATTAAATTTGTTCTTTCAGAATCAATTATTACTATTTACCTTCCAATGCACGTTTGTTTACATTGTTCCATCACGGTTTTTCTCTTACACTTGCGCCGTGCGATGACCAAAGTTCTAACGAGAGGTCTCGAAATTAAGGTCACTACATACGGGAAAATATCGGCGAATTAGTGTACGGGAGGACAGTAATTCAATAGCGGTACATTTATGAAGATTGTGGTGATATATAGGATTTCCCTTTACATTACATTCACGTACACTTGTATTATAGTCAAACCTAGCCAATCAAGTATATAAAACATATTCATTTTTTTTTTAATTTTGAAGATTCATATGACGTTGACAATAATTTCAATCAAAATCCAATATATTCTTAAAACTACTGGTATATCATTGGATCGTCATTTTACATACAATTGTTTTTTGAGTTCATGTTTCGCAAATCACTTGCATCGATGCAGATACAGTATAATAAATGAAACTACTGTAGCATATATACATAATAGGAGATTATTCAACATAAAATTCCTCTTGATATCCACAATTAATCCCATGCAATGTCAGAAAATTTCAAAATTTCATATATCTTGTAACATAAAATAAACCGAAATGTGGTATTCAATATGTAGGACAAACAAGACGTGATATTTTCAAAACGAACGCAAGAACTTCTCTACCGTTTCGGCAGACCTAAGAAGTTAAAAAGCTTGATTTACAAAAACACAGACGCAATATTAAATCTATAAAATTCCAATCACTCAAAACTGTTAATGTTCCACGATATTTTTAGTACAAGATTAAACATTTTTGGTAAGTCTAATGACTCTTTTACTGATACCGTTCACTGAAAGTGATTTCAAAAGCAGCATCTCAAAATGACTGTTGAAATCAACTGTTACTAACGATATTTTAAACTTTTTCGACCGCTGTAAGCGGAAATTTGTTTTTAAATATGATAAGATTTATACCTGCTTGTTATTATTCCTATGTATTACAGACATATTTTGTTTGAATTCGAAGGAGACGACAAAGCCGAATCACAAAATATTTACATTATTAAAAATAATCCTGTTTGCTATAGCAAATTATATCCGCACAATTTATGTTGAAAATAAAGGAGGTAGATGTTTCTGTGTCCAATTGGATTTTTCACTGTTACTGGATGCTGTAGCTATCATTTATTTTCATAAAATGTTGTTTTGATTGAAACCGAAAAGAAAACTCCAGCTGTTATTTGTTAGACATTTCTATAACATTTACATGTTTAAAAGGTGTGTTGTGGTCATTTAACAACTGGTGTAAAATTGGTTGTTTGGTGTGCTAAGTTCAAATATCAGGCCTATTCAGAACGAGAACAAATTGACAATCAATCTGAAAAGCAGGTTCTATAAATGAGGTCGACCGGTATGAAGGATTTGGACTGGAAAGTGAGAGATTCTCTGTTTTCTTAAGGACTCCTGCAGAGGGTGGCTGTTTCCCAACACGCGGCATCTTATTTAATAAAGCCCCATTCCGACTGGACGTTGCTTCGTATTTATACATCCCACAAAGTCAATTATTTCAATTCTAAACTGGATTGCACCAGTATACAAAATGTTGAAAACAAAAGAAATATATATATATATATATATATATATAAAATTCAAGAGTCTTTCCTAAATTGAGGTAAATTATATGGCCTTCCAAATACCGTTTCGATCCCTAACATCACTGAATAGACATTAATTGTCGAAATCCGGATATGGTGTACAAATTTTTGCACCTCATGTTTGTGGAATACCATCTTTTCCACAAGTTTATTGTTTTCTGTTTGGTATTAAATTAATATTAAGATCCATTTTGTTAGATCTGGTGATCAATTTATTTGCAATCGCCAATGGCAGTCAGCAGGGTTTAAGAACATCAGTTGTTCGACCTGTTAGTCAAATGCGTTTTGTTATAATAGACATTTTCACTTTTTTTGGTCTTTTGGAAATTGTTGTTTGTGCTGTATTTAGACCCCTCTACCACGAAATTTGAAATAGGTTTGAACGTTGTTTTCAATTGAGCCTTATATATATATATATATACAAGTCTAAATTGAAAACAACGTTCAAACCTTTGATTGCGTTGGATAAAAACCGCAATTTTTATACGTGTGCATGCAAAACAAATTTCTTGATAGAGGGGTCTAATTACAGCACAAACAACATTTTCCAAAAGACCAAAAAGTGAAAAAGTATATTTTAACAAAACGCATTTGACTAGCAGGTCGAACAACGGATGTTCTTAAACCCTGCTGACTGCCATGGCGATTGCCAAATAAACGGATCACCGATTCATTTGGAAATACCGTTTCGATTCCTAACATCACTGAAGAGACATTAATTGTCGAAATCCGGATATGGTGTACAAATTTTTGCACCTCATGTTTGCGGTATACCATCTTTTCCGCAAGTTTTTTGTTTTTTCTATTTGGTATTAGATTAAAATTAAGATCCATTTTGTTACATCTGTGATCCGTTTATTTGGCAATCGCCATGGCAGTCAGCAGGGTTTAAAAACATCCGTTGTTCGACCTGCTAGTCAAATGCGTTTTGTTAAAATATATATATATATATATATATATATATAACATTTATATAAAAAAAAAATAGTTCATGCGATTCCCCCCGGATTTTGTTTGTTACCTATGTCTCTCGTTAATCGATTTACGAGATTTGAACATCGGTAACCTACTGTCGGTTTAATCTATAAAACAGCAGAGAAATGTTTGACAATTAATTACAAACAGATACATGTATGGCTCGTATTTCACTAATGTATTTTAAAATTATCTCGATAATGAATTCCTCAATTGAATTGTTCCCTAACGCAACGCGGATCGGTGGACATAGAAGTACAAGGCGTCCGTCCTTCCAGTCTTGTAAGTGCTATCATGTGTATAATTATTTGCAAATCGTTATCGAATTTATATCAAAGGTTTATATAGCAAATGGTTCGGTACAAGATCGCAAACCAGTGACGATCAATTATTTCAAAAGAAATTATACCAATTTGAATATATAAATAATTTCTAAAGAAATTATCCCATTTTAAATATATAAATAATTTTGAAAATTGCAAAATAAAAAATGAAAACACGTTATAAATTTCATGCGTCCGAAGCGCTTTTCCGGATTTACCTTCATCGTAATAAGCGATCTAAAGCCCTCATTTCTCGTAAGATTGTTATGAAATTGATACCAAAGGTTTATATTAGCAATGTCTTGGACGAGTCGGAAAATCAACATAATCATAATCAGTAGTTATGTTCCTTGGAAAGATAAATCCTACAGAAACTTGCATTGGAATAAGCGCTCTTAACCGACATTTTTTGTCAGACTTTTATGAGTTTTTATCCCCAATTTAAATATATAAATTTTGTATCAGCAAGGTCTTGGAAGAGTTCGATTATCAGACCCGTTCAACTATTGTTTAAGGAGTTATGCCCATTTGAAATAGAAATTAGATGGAAAATATAATTTTGTTGCGATTGCCTTTAGACAGATAAAATATGTGAATCGTTGGGAGACATTGGTATGCTGTTCTTTTTGTTTTGGTTATTCAATCAATCAAAGTTCTTTTTGTTTATTATTTTTGTAACACTTAATTAACCACGAATCTATACTAGTAACATAACAACTATAACTGTTTTCATTACAAGTATCAATTTTAATTTCTTTGAAGAAAGTATCGTGTTTACGCAAACTGTCATTTTTATGTTCACTCGGTTTCAAAAGGTTATCAACTACAAGAAGTCAACATAGTGAGCAAGTATGCTGACGCTTTTGCCGATAACTAAAGATAATATATGTTTTTTTGTAATTGTTTGGTTGGTTTATAAATACATGTAGAACGTTTTAGTTGTCATATCTTGAAGCAAAACTTTATATAGTAACGTGTGTGTAAATCAAACCTTACCATTTAAGGTTGACAGTCTCCCGAATGACCAAAACATCAAACAAACGTACAGTTCCGTTCCCACACTTAGAACAAGAGACGACAGAGCCAATTCGCACAGTATGTGTATTATTAAAAAGTTTAATGTACTTTTTGATTAAGTCAAATACACTATTTCCGCACTATACACATTGAAAAATATAAATCAATTGTTTTAAAAACAATTGTTAACGGTCTTTCCCCTCCGAAACATGATTGATTGATTGATTAATTGATGGATGGATTGATTGATTGATTGATTGATTGATTGATTGATTGATTGATTGATTGACTTATTACACCCGTGATATAGGGTCGCTTGAAACAAGCAAACACGAAACAAATGAGATCTTGGACCTGTATTAAACACAAGGGACCACTACAAGCATGTAATGGTTGGTTGGTTGGTAGGTAGGTGGTTTGGTTGGTTGGTTAAACAAATGGGGCCGATCCACTAGGACAACGCAAAAAGGGAATTGAGAGTCTAGTGCCCGTGTTTAAACACGGAACACGTGAAAAATGCATTGAGAGCCTAGTGCCCGTGTTTAAACACTCGAGACCTAGCCTCTATGAACATGTGAAAAAGGCATTGAGAGCCTAGTGCCCGTGTTCAAACACTTGAGACCTAGGCTTTAGGAGCACACGAAAACGGGTCCGTGCAACATTTTAGCTATATACAAGTTATGATATTTGTTGGAACATGCAAGGATTTAAACAGGCCTTCAAAAATATCCTTGCATCTTCCTTTATAAATGTTCTTTTTTTTTATAGTGCTTCCCGGAATTTGTGACTTATTTTTTACTTATTGATCTTATTGTGTGTGCATTGTATTCAATTTTGTATTTAAAATGGCCCGACCTGACCTGCATGGATCTTTTGTATTTTTAAACCTATCCGATTAATTCTTTCCGAAAAGGGGGAAACCCCTATTTTATTTTAGGTAGCAGGCGTTGCACCGGATGGTTGACATGATTGTGACGTCACCAAGCTGATTGATATACACAGAAAGGTTTATTTAATTCAGTTGCAGAGAGAGACGTCGTTCTGACCACACCTATGTATAAAGAATGTGCAAACGGATTTAATTTTCTTTCATTTACAGGTCATTGAAGTCTGATCATGCATGCTTTTTTCGTACACATTATTATATTACGGTGACATATTTACGGGAACACAGATTTCATTTTAATGCATGTTTAGACATTTGATTCTAGGATTTTACTACTATTTACGAACTTTGGAGAGAATTCTACGTAATTGATTTTAATTTCTCAATCCAGATTGGAACGTTAAGCGGACTGCACGTGATTTATACTGCTAACGGAAAATATATTTTTTCGATTTTTTATACAGGTAAACTATTGTCCAATCGCTGACCACTGGTCGACTCATTCATTGCATGCACACAAAAATAATGCTGGTGTTATAGTACTTTAAAAAACGTTTATCGATTAATTTTCAGAAATATATGTACATGATTTGGAGCAGATATTTTATTTTGCAGGAATAGATTTGTATTTTAGAAAAAAATTTATTCATAAAAAAGAAGGATTAGCATTTTTATAATAAAACAGAAATGGGATTCCTAAAAATAAAAGAGTGGGGGCTAGATGGGTAGTTGTGGGCATTGGATGATGTACAAAGATAAATTGCATGTACGCATCATGAGAGCTGTAAAGTTTGAAGCTATAATTAGTCAATTTGTTGATTTTTCCATTTCAGTGGCATGAAAACCCCCAAAATACTACGCGTATTATTTCGACAAATATTCACGACATAAATAATGTCGCTACTAACATTTTGCTCACATTTTTTTCAATTTTACCCCGAACTTTTTTCTGAGTAAAAGCAGTTTGAAGTGAATGTCAAAATTTAGAACATGACCTTGACCTTTGACCTTGACCTTTTTTTCTAAGTTGGGACCCAAGGACCTTCAATAAAGCGACTCTAGGTTTATACGGCTTACGGTTTATGAGTTTATATGCATATCACTTATATCAAATGCATAAGGGGAAATAACTCTCATATGGAGACTTCGGAGAACTTTGGTGCAAACCGACTCATCATCTTGAAGATATAGGAAGCATTTTGGTAAAATAAATTTGTCGTAATCTTTTACGGTTGCAAAGGAGTAGTGGGCACAAGAAAAACAGTGTTCGGGGAGATAACTCTTACAACGTAAAGTCTACAGTTTTACAGGGTCAGTTCCAAAAGCGCAATAACTGTTCGATATCATATGCGAAAAATCTAAGCGACATCTTGCAAAACCACAATACTACGCAAGAACAAAATGTGGCGGAAGAAAAAAAAATAATCTCAGAACAAAACCAATAGGTCTTTCCACGGAAAAGTGGAAAGACCTAATAAGTGGGTAGATGTTTTTATGCCCTAATGATTTATCTTCTATAAGCTGTCGCTATCATTTATTTATAAAACTTCAAGAGTATATATTCAGTTGCTATAGATATTTCAATATATGTATTTGTGATGAAAAAAACTGATTAAATTGTGTCTTATATCGCAATTCTATCAGGAATTATGTATTTAAAGTTATTTAACAGCTTACGTAAATTGATTGATGAATTTTCTTAATGCTAAACGTACATTCAGGCGTATTGAAGATAAGGGAAAAAAAATAAATCTCGGAGGTAGGTTCTATAAAGTAGGTCGAACAAATGAAGGTTCGAGATTTGGACTGGAAAATGAGGGCATGCTAGATAGGCAGAACCACCTTTACCTTGTAAAAGGTCACTTATGACCTTTTATAAAGTTGTTGGGAGGGGTCTTTAACATGCAGAAAGGATGGCAGTTTCCCCACACGCGGCACCGGGTTTAATGCATCCATTCTAACTGGAAGATATTTAGTATTTATACATGCCACAAAGTCAAAAGGACGCGCTTGCAAGGATTTGGACCCTCTCAGACGAAGAAGATAAACTCCTAATAAAACCAAGATAAATATTTTGTGCACCAGACGCGCGTTTTGTCTACAAAAGACTCACCAGAAGCGCTCAAATAAAAAAGTATAAAAAGGCCAAATAAAGTATGAAGCTGAAGAGCATGGGACATATTTCTATACACCAAGCTGTTTCCAGGACGTATTAATTTTAAAATAAGTGTGTGATTCGAACACATTATATCTGGTCTAATCTGTAACGATATCCCAAATATTATAGATGATTGGAATTATTTTTAATTTTGAACTGGATCGCAACAGAATACTTAAGTGGTGTGAGCAGTAGAAATATAGATATCACAAACCCATAATTTTTCCGCGGCATTTACATCAAATAATACATGTATATCGGAATAAGTTGTGGTCACATCAACTTGAAACTGAGTATATATATGTCAATTATAATGTGAACGTTTAAAAACATGATTTTCCCAAAATATGGTTTTCACCAAAATGTTATGGTCCACTGAACATGGTAATGTGACAGTGTGAACTAGGCAATGTGCCCAAATGACACATGGACCATATTCTTGTGTATTTTTTCCCCGTTAACATATAAATTGTAATGAATGATGTTTTTATACCACACTACACTGCATATATTGAAATTAAGGTAATGAAAAATTTTATTTATTTATAAATATTCAATACAATAATAAAAACTGGATGTCAAAATGAAATTTTAAAATTTAATGAGTAATAATATTCGTCTAGTCAAATAATTCAACAAGTTTCATAAAACGACAGTAAAAATTAACAATTAGCGAGAAACAGATATGGCTCATATTTTACTAATGGATTTAATCGTCTGTAAAATAAATGGAACCACCATCAGTTTTATTGTTACTCAATCCATCAAATACTTTTAATTTATTAACCTGTTACGGTTAATTAACCAAGAATCAGCACTATAATTGCATAACAACTTTAATTGTTTTATGACAAATATCAGTTTGATTTTCATGGAAGAAATTATCTTGTTCACGCAAAATATCGTTTTGTGTTCCACTCGGATTGCTAAGTTAGAATGTGAAATTGCATAAACTTGCTACTTTAAATGTTATCGTTTCACATTTTCTTTTCTCTCAGATGTTTCCATATAATTCATCCTTTGCCAAAATGGTTTTCCTATCTTCGGATTATCACATATTGGTACAGGATTTATATACCTAAATAAATTGTCGTAATCCATACGTACGTTTTCCTTTTTTACAAAGGACTTCATTTTTGATGTTATTAACTCACCTGACCAAAAGGGTCAAATGAGCTATCTTCATAATTTTGCGTCGTTTGTCGTGGTCAAAAGTATTCTCCTCTAAAACTATTCTGCCAATGTGAACCAAACTTTACCACAATCATCTTTGGTGTACCAAGTTGTGGCTTAAGATATCTGACCGGGTATAAATGTTCAGAATATTGAGATCTACCGACAGTCATTGTATACCAAAACTGTCAAACGACTTCGTTTTGGAGTAATTGCCCTTAAATAACGATTTGTTCCCTTCCAAAGTGTTGCAGGTGTGCCTATTATCTTGAAATCTATAAAAGATGGATAGAAACTTTAAATATTTAAATTGAAAAGCAAAGAAAAGATCTACAATTGAGTCAAAATATCCGAAATCGTATGTCAAATCCAAATATGAGTTATTCCCTTAAAAGACGATTTTTTTTTAACCTTTTTCGCGTTTTTGTCTATTATCTTGAAAACTATAATAGATTAAATTGTAAACTGCAAAAATGATCTGCAAGACAAGATCTACAAATAAGTCGACAAGGCCGACATCGTTGGTGGAATTACCATTTTTTGCGATTTTGCTTATTATCTTGAAAACCATAATTGATAAAAAGACATCGTATAACTATGGTTCATGTAAAAATAAGAAGATGTGGTATGATTGCCTATGAGACAACTCTCTACCAGAGACCAAATGACATAGAAGTTTACAAATATAGGTCATTATACGGCCTTCAACAACGAGGAAAACCCATACCGCATAGTCAGATATAAAAGGCCGCGAAATGACAAAATGACAAATGTAAAACAATTCAAACGAGACAACTTTCTGTACAAAACAATAAACGAAAATAAATGATATACAGAATCAATCGACAACCACAGAATTCCAGGCTCCTGAGTTGGGACAGGCACATACAGAATGTGGCGGGGTTAAACATGTTTGTGGGCGCCAAAACCTCCCCCTAACCTGGGACAGTGGTGTAACAGCATAACATATTAACAAACTATAGCAATCAGTTGAAAAGGGCTTTTACTCATCAGATCGATACAAAGCAGAAAAACAAGTAACAAAAACACAGACCGGACGTGGTAGGGTATTTATTCATCCCCGCAACAAAACAAGATACTAAGTACAGATCTAAGAGTACTCGCAGTTACTCACAGCTAGTTCAAAGCCAATATCAACTAGTCGGGTAGTCAATACTCTAGTACAGGCGTGATATTACTTTGAAAAAACTATTTGATCAATTTTCAGTTGACGAAGAGACGTTTGGTTGATAATTTAATTGCTTTTACGTGTTTGGTTCTTTGAATTTCCAACTTTGATTTTGAGCACTTTTAATGAGATTTAAATTTACGAAATCTGTGATAATCGAAAACTAAGATTAAAAAATGTCTCGCCTTGACGTAGCCTTTGTTTTACTGATGCGTTAATTGATACCGCAATTGGCCAATCAATAATTCTGAAATCACTTGGGTCAATATTCCAGATCAGTAGATATACCGACTAAACATTTTATATAAGCTTGTTGGAGGGCGGAACATCTACATCTTTTCAATTATCTGATCATGTTTTCTACGGCTGTTTATTACTTTCAGGCGATGCGTCATGTGTCGATACTTTCCTATCTTCCCCAGAACAGTCAACTTTCCAACAACCAGACACGTCCTCAGTATACCTATTGACCTACTGAAAGGAGTCGTTCATCGTTTCACATGAAGATTGTTCTTCTTTTTTTTTATATTGATTCATTTATGTTTGTTTAACGTCAAATATTTTATAAATGTTCAGGACTAGAACAAATAAACAATAAATACAACCGGTAGGTTCTGTAATAGGGGTCGACCGGAATGAAGGGCGATAAATTTAAACTGTCACTAAAATGAGGGTTTATTGGATAGGAACTGAAATTTAGCATTGCAATAGGCGGTCTGGGGCTCCTCAAAGAGTTGTTGCAAGGATTTTAACGTGCAGAGAGTTTGGCATTCTCTCTAGACGAGACATTTATTTGAACGTCCGTCCGCTTTCTGACCGGACATGACTGCGTATTGATACATCCCGACAACCAAATGGACGCCCCACTTTGGCAAGGTTTTTACTGTCGGTCGAAGAAGACCAACAGTGACCATATTTATATTTCCAAGTCACCCTTGGGTGCCTTTTCTTTTAGACAACCTTAACTTTCATGATTAAATACAATGTATCATTATTTCCTTGATAAAGGGTTGCTGCTTTCAATGATGCTATTGAACCAATGGTTCCAAGTGATACTGTTCAATTTATCCCTTCGAAAGCTTTAAGGACGCCATCGCAAGTTGGTTGGCCGTTATTGAACTATCTGTGTCAAAGATGAATATAGATATGTTGCAATTGTCGTAACCACACATTTCCGTCCACTTTCTGAGAGCAATCAAAGCATTACTCGTTTTACTGGAATACGAGTTTTATTAGCGGAAAACAGCACGAACACGCCATAAATTGTGCAGTCTAAATCTAGATCAGAACAAGCTTAATATGTCGAAGGAACATCTATTTGCCTACGTCACATTCCAAAAATGATAATAATATAGACTTATATGTGGGATTTGCTCATTGTTGAAGGCCGTACGGTGACCTATAGTTGTTAATTTCTGTGTCATTTGGTCTCTTGTGGAGAGCTGTCTCATTTGCAATCACACCACATCTTCTTATTTTATATTAAAATGCCTAATAGTCAGCACTTCTGTGTTGACATGAATTATCATTGATATGGTCATACTCATAAATTTCTCTGTTAACAAAACCCTGAATTTTTCGAAATACTAAGGATTTTTTACCCTAGGAGAAGATTACCTTAATAGCTGTACTTGACAATACCTTTCGGAATTGTGGGTCCTAAATGCTCTTTAACCTCTTACTTTATTTGGCCGTTATAACTTGATTCGAGTGTCACTGATGAGTCTTTTATGGGCGAAACGCGCGTCTGGCGTACAAAATTTTAACCCTGATATCTATGATGAGTTTAATTACAGAACACATGGATGTAACATAACCCTTCTTATCGTGAGTTTCTTCAACTGTAATCATGTATTATGATCCTAAAAGCGATTATGATGTCCAACTTAATAAAATAATAATTTTAAAATGCCAAAATAATATGCACTTCACAATGATCTTTATTAGATAAAATCTAAACATAGTTGTTTGTTGGTTAATTATACCCGTTATGAATGTTTAAATTTAGTCAAACGATTCTTTTTATAAATGGAAACAAACTTGTCGTATGTTTCCCTTCATATGTATTTGGATTTCTAAGTCGTTGTCTCATTGACATTTACCCCCAAAATAATTGTTTATCTGTAATAAGTATAAACACATCATGTAGCGCAAAAATTGATGTTACAAATTAAAGAAGGAAGTGCATGTATGCAATCTAATAATAAAATTACGAAAATAAACGCAAAACACTTTGCTCAATTCCAGTTTGGATATTTTAAATGAAGTAAAGAACAAAGAACATTCACATGTATGTGAAGAAGGACAGACAATTTCGGATATTATAATAAAGTATAGAAAGCAATGGTTCTTTAAATTTTTATGAATTTATACTTATTTACATTTTATTGCAGATGTGCTTACGTAAAGCTGCAGAAGAAACATGCATTTGACAAAATCTATTTTGAACTGACAGACGAGGCGTGTCTAATCACGGCAAAGTGACACAACGAAGTTGACACTATGTCAAAGAGTTAAATAATTTTGACAAGGTAATACGATTGGAATGGAATCGTTATCTTTCCGTCAAAATGTTTGGTTTTAGGTGACGTCATTTGACGTCATTTGTGCGTTTGTTGGGCATAAAATCTACTTCAGGACGTTGAGCTGAGGGATGAATATTCTGGGGATAACTTCTTAATGACTTCTTCGATAACTGTTTTTAAATGATAAAATTAATATATTTCATTATGCAGGGTTGGATTATGCACATAAAAATATAGACGGGTGTTTGAAAAATGTCAAGCAGTCACAATTACTTTATCAGTTTAAAGATACAGAGATCAAATTAGCCCATAAAACGTTTAAATGACGTGATAAATCAGCATATAGTAAAAGAGTATTTCTGGTAATGGAAATGATATAGATCAAACGTATTCATCCATCATTTTTTTTTTTTTTACAGTTAAGAGGACTTTTGGAAATAACTGAAATCTTACAAAACAATTACAAACTGCCTTTTACCAAAGAATAAATTGACATTTTCTCAAATGAATTGCTGTATTTGCAGACAATATTACGTAAATAATTCAGCACACTTTCTTTATATAACAGGCAGTCATCTGTTATATAGTCTTTATCATTACGTCATCCCTCGGTGTTCGGCTTAGATTTTAATTTCATGATTTGGTTTATGGCTTATGGTACATTACATTACCTCTGCAATAATCAGATATCCTTACACCGATACATCACAATTCTCAGAACTTCATGACGCAATTAAAAAAAAACTTTTTTGAATGTTCAATTGTTTAGAAGACAACTGAATACAGATTGTGAAGAAATATTGAACATAAATAAGGATATGGAGAGAAAGAATCGCACAGTTTCTTCTGCAAAATAAGGTAACATTTTTAAATTCACATTGTTTTCTCCTGGTTTAAGTATTATGGACTGGAAAGAATAGGACATATCCTAAAAAAGGGAAGAACTGCTGACATAAGAATCTATAATGTACTCCCATGGACAAATTTATTTTACTTAGCATTACGACTTTTGAAAGAGATTCATTTACGAACACAGTGTGGCTTTTTAAAATTTTATATAAATATAAATAAGAAAATGTGGTATGAGTGCCAATGAGACAACTATCCATCCAAGTCACAATGTGTAAAAAGTAAACAATTATAGGTCAAAGTACGGCCTTCAAAACGGAGCCTTGGCTCACACCGAACAGCAAGCTATAAAGGGCCCCATAAAGACTACTGTAAAACAATTCAAACAGGGAAACCAACGGTCTAATCTATATAAAAAACGAGAAACGAGAAACACTTGTGAACCACACCAACAAACGACAACCACTGAACAGCAGGCTCCTGACTTAGTACAGGTGCATAAAAATGCAGCGGGATTAAACGTTTTAACAGGCGCCAACCTTCACCCTAACCTGAAACAGTGGTAATACATTACAACATAAAAAGATACACAATAAAATATCAATTGAAACTCGATCAAAAAGACAATACACAAAACAAGTAAATATACACTGAACGAATAAGTTTGATCTATGACACAATAAAGTTGATATTCAAGGCTTTAATTTAATTTTTTTTTACTTATACCGAATAATTGTTATTCTTCGGCTGCTTTTTTTTTTAACTTAGCCATAAAACGGGACATAACTCTTATAGTAAAACTTGTTTTTAAATGTGTTTATGAAATTTTAAATTAAATGAAAATTCTATCTATAGATGTGGCAAAGTAGAAGCACATTCTTTATGAGGAAATATTAAGCGATTTCATTTTAACTGGTCGTATTTTTTTATTATGACATTGTGTCTTTTTTAGTATTTAGGAAGTTATCAGCCATTAGTTGACCTGGCTATGATGGGAAGCAGGGCTTATTCTAAAGTAATTCAGGTGTTCCATATATAAAAACAAGGTGAAATAAAAGACCAGAAACATCTCAAAGTAAGATTATTTATCTTAATTTGACAATTGAGCGATGAAATAAGAATTTTTTATACGCATTGATTTGAAAGAAATTTGTGCATTTCAGGAAGTATGGGTGTCTGTCGCCATCTTGGATTGTAAAATCACAGAATACAATAGATTTAGAATTTTAATTAGGTCAGCAAATTTCGATGCAGGAATGTAACTTACTAATAATAATTTTCATTCAGATGAACAAAATTATGTGATATAAGGTTAGTATTACTAATATTTTACTCAAGTAGAATATGTTTGCTTGATTTAAAATGTTATTAAACTTTGCGAATTAAGGGGAGTAACTCAGAAAAAATTAAAATAATAAAGGAATCATTCGAATATTTTCAAATTTTTTCGTTACAGTAGGAAAAACCCAACAGTGACACCATTTTTTTTCTTTTGATGTTCTAAGAGCATTATATAAGACCTATCTTCTCATCTTTATTTTTAGCTCACCTGGCCCGAAGGGCCAAGTGAGCTTTTCTCATCACTTGGCGTCCGTCGTCCGTCGTCCGTCGTCGTCCGGCGTCGTCCGTCGTCGGCGTTAACTTTTTACATTTTGAACTTCTTCTAGAGAACCACTGAATGGAATGAAACCAAACATGGCATGAATGTTCCTTATGAGGTGCTGACCAAGTGTTGTTACTTTGTAGCCGATCCATCATCCAAGATGGCCGCCAGCGGGGGACTTAGTTTAACATAGGACCCTATGGGAAATGCATACAAATGACTTCTTTTAGAGAACCACTGAATGGAATGAAACCAAACATGGCATGAATGTTCCTTATGAGGTGCTCATTAAGTGTTGTTACTTTGTAGCCGATCCATCATCCAAGATGGCCGCCAGCGGGGACTTAGTTTAACATAGGACCCTATTGGAAATGCATACAAATGACTTCTTTTAGAGAACCACTGAATGGAATAAAACCAAACATGGCATGAATGTTTCTTATGAGGTGCTGATCATGTGTTGTTACTTTGTAGCCGATCCATCATCCAAGATGGCCGCCATCAGGGAACTTAGTTTAACATAGGACCCTATGGGAAATACATACAAATGTCTTCTTTTAGAGAACCGCTGAATGGAAAGAAACCAATCATGGCATGAATGTTCCTTATGAGGTGCTGACCAAGTGTTGTTACTTTGTAGCCGATCCATCATCCAAGATGGCCGCCAGCGGGGGACTTAGTTTAACATAGGACCCTTTGGGAAATACATAAAAATGTCTTCTTTTAGAGAACCACTGAATGGAATAGAACCAAACATGGCATGAATGTTCCTTATGAGATGCTGACCAAGTGTTGTTACTTTGCAGTCAGTCCATCATCCAAGATGGCCGCCAGCGGGGGACTTAGTTTAACATAGGACCCTATGGGAAATACATACAAATGTCTTCTTTTAGAGAACCACTGAATGGAATGAAACCAATCATGGCATGAATGTTCCTTATGAGGTGCTGACCAAGTGTTGTTACTTTGTAGCCGATCCATCATCCAAGATGGCTGCCAGCGGAGGACTTAGTTTAACATAGGACCCTATGGGAAATACATACAAATGTCTTCTTTTAGAGAACCACTGAATGCAATGAAACCAAACATGGCATTAATGTTCCTTATGAGGTGCTGACCAAGTGTTGTTACTTTGCAGTCGGTCCATGATCCAAGATGGCCGACAGCAGGGGACTTAGTTTAACAAAGGACTTAAGGGAAATACATACAAATGTCTTCTTTTAGTGAACCACAGAATGGAATGTAACCAAACATGGCATGAATCTTCCTTATGAGATGCTGACCAAGTGTTGTTACTTTGTAGCCGATCCATCATCCAAGATGGCCGCCAGCGGGGGACTTAGTTTTACATAGGACCCTTTGGGAAATACATAAAAATGTCTTCTTTTAGAGAACCAATACTAGTAAATGGAATGGAACCAAACATGGCATGAATGTTCCTTATGAGATGTTGACCAAGTGTTGTTACTTTGCAGCCGATCCATCATCCAAGATGGCCGACAGCGGGGGACTTAGTTTAACATAGGACCCTATGGGAAATACATACAATTGTCTTCTTTTAGAGAACCACTGAATGGAATTGAACCAAACATGGCATGAATGTTCCTTATGAGTTGCTGGCCAAGTGTTGTTACTTTGCAGTCGATCCATCATCCAAGATGGCCGCTAGGGGGGGGGGGGGGGGGGGGGGCTTAGTTTAACATAGGACCCTATGGGAAATACATACAAATGTCTTCTTTTAGAGTACCACTGAATGGAATGAAACCAAACATGGCATGAATGTTCCTCATGAAGTGCTGACCAAGTGTTGCTACTTTGTTGCCGATTTATTCAAGATGGCCACCAGGATATTTTATTAAATAACGGGACCAATATTAATCAAAAAATTTTAAATTTGGCCTCAATCATTATTTGGGTATCTGTTATGATTTTTATCTATCTTTACATGATTTCTAAAACCAAAGTAGAGTCAGGTGAGCGACACAGGCTCTTGAGAGCCTCTAGTTTTAAATGTTATCATTTAGTTTACCATCTTTTCACATTATGATGCTTTTTCTCTGTTTATTCCACACAAAATGATCGAGGCGAAACCCACGTACAAATGTACACCACCTGGCAAATTTGAATAGTAAAATAAACATACATCTAAAATTTGTCATACCTATGGATGTAATAACATGATTGTACATTTTAGAAAGGACAAGGCAAAATCAGCTTTACAGCAGTAAAGCCTTAGAGGGCCATTATGACACTAAAAGAAGATGATATCATAACATTTCTGAACCACATTATAGTAAAAAGAATGGTCTACTGATCAATTTCAAAAGGTAAGTAAAAGTATTACAATATATTTTTCAGAAATGACTTTATATATTGGTCTTACATAATGCCGGGTTATTTGGTAATTTAGTTATTTTGAATTAAGTCCGAACTGAAAATTCTAGCTTTGTTTTTACTTACTAATTAAATACTTAAATTTGACAGAAATAAACAAAACTACCAAATAACCTAGAATTTTGTAAGTTCAATATATAACTGACATAAATGGGCTGATTTAGACCGAGGCAAGACCAGTCGAGACTAAATTTAAAGGTCGAGACTGAGTCAAGACTGGTCGATCATTTGTCGAGACCATTTTCAGACTATACCAAGATTATTAAGTACTCAATCAGACTTATTAAGTAAAGTCTAAACAAAATTCAAGTACAACTAAGTACATATAAGTACTGTCGAGATTATGTCGAGTCTTGTCAAGAAAAATCAGTAAGGTCGAGCACAAAATATGGTCTTTTCAGACTCTGAGCAGTTTGCAGTGACACCACCTACAGGTAATACTCAGTCAGTTGCTATAAAGCGAGAAATGATAAAACAACACCTATAGCAAATACTGAGTCAGTTGCTATAAAGCGGGAAATGATAATACAACACATATAGCAAATACTGAATCAGTTGCTATAAAGCGGGAAATGAAAATACAACACATATAGCAAATACTGAATCAGTTGCTATTAAGCGGGAAATGATAATACAACACATATAGCAAATACTGAGTCAGTTGCTATTAAGCGGGAAATGACAATTCAACACCTATATCAAATACTGAGTCAGTTGCTATAAAGCGGGAAATGATAATGCAACACCTATAGGTTGCATTTCTGTAAATATAGACAATTCAATTTCCCATAGCAACTCCCTTTACGGCTAAAACTGTGCCACTTTTACTATGAAGTTTCGTGAAATATTATATCCTAGAATGGAAACTGATATGCACTACTATTTGTTTTAAAGGTCAAAACAGGGCTGTGCGGCATATTTGCAACATTTATATGCCCCGAACTTCTAAGAGTTTAAACTTATACTTAAGTTCTGTACTACACCTACCTTCACTTAGGTGACCCTCAGAATTCAAAATTCCCTGCAACTATGTGTAAATATACTGGTAACATTCCCAAGTTATGTCTCTATGAGATGAAACATAGAGATCATATCTGGGAACAAGTACGTAAACAAACAAAATATCTATGAATATAATATAGAGGCGTAATTTGTGAAACAGCTGTATTTACAAAGTGCAACCTATACTAACAATTATTCAAAAAGAAAAATCTTGAAAAACACTTTTTTAGTTATCTATTAGAATGTTAGCCCAAAAGAAATCACTGCATATACTGTAACTTTTCTTTTACAGTACATTTTATACCCCCTACCCCTGTTTCAATTCTCAAATTTGCTAAAAAATTCTGCTGTTTCTGTGAATATGGAATATTAAGTACATATTTAGGATATAACACACTATTGTTAGTTTTATTGAGGTATTTTTGTATTTCTAGCTTGTATTTTTTATGCCGCGGTCACAAGAAAGCACATTCAGGTGTTACGGCTTACTTTTGGGTTATTGACAGGACAAAAACAAGCCAACAACAATATTCATCAAGGATCTATGATTTTCAATAACTGCGAAGAGTAAAAATAAGCACTTCTATACATTTTAAATTACAAATATGCATATATTATGAATTTACTTTGCATTCATGGCTTAAAGTAAACTATGCATACTGTAAACTGTGAATTTATGCTGAGTCATCATAGTTAAGGCCCAGGATTTTCTCAATCTTCATGAAATATTTATAAAACTTTATATTTGAGTTAATTTCATTAAAATCTCTGAGATAAACCAGATTTGGTGAAATTCTACATGTTCTCTTTTTTCACCCAATATAGGTTGCATTTCTGTAAATATAAACAATGCAATTTCCCATAGGAAATCTCTTGACGGCTAAAACTGTGCCACTTTTACTATGAAGTTTCGTGAAAATTTTTATCCTAGAATGGAAAGTTGATATGCACTACTATTTTATTCAAAGGTCAAAACATAGGGCTGTGTGGCAAATTTTCAACATATAAATGCCCCGAACTTCTAAGAGTTTAAACTTATATTTAAGTTCTGTACTACCCCTACCTTCACTTTAGGTGACCCTCAGAATTCAAAATTCCCTGCAACCATGTGTAAATATACTGGTAACATTCCCAAGTTATGTCTATATGAGATGAAACATAGAGATCATATCTGGGAACAAGTACGTAAACAAACAAAATATCTATGAATATTATATATCTCCCCAAAAGAGGCGTGGTTTGTGAAACAGCTGTATTTACAAAGTGCAACATATAGCAAATACTGAGTCATTTGCTTTAAAACGGGAAATGATAATACAACACATATAGCAAATACTGAATCAGTTGCTATAAAGCGGGAAATGAAAATACAACACATATAGCAAATACTGAATCAGTTGCTATAAAGCGGGAAATGATAATACAACACATATAGCAAATACTGAGTCAGTTGCTATAAAGCGGGAAATGACAATTCAACACCTGTAGCAAATACTGAGTCAGTTACAATAAAGCGGGAAATGACAATTCAACACCTATATCAAATACTGAGTCAGTTGCTATAAAACGAGAAATGATAATGCAACACCTATAGCAAATACTGAGTCAGTTGCTATAAAGCGGGAAATGACAATTCAACACCTATATCAAATCCTGAGTAAGTTGCTATAGAACAGGAAATGATACTAAGTATCATTGCAAGAGGATGCATTATACAAAAATGCCCTTAAAGTGTGGCCGAGTAGAATCATCGTGAACTATTGTGAAAATTTAATTGGATGAAAACAGTAATTCCTATACACATTTATCATCCTCTTCGAGAGGTAATGAACCTAAAATCGTCAATTCATTGGTTGCCAATAATGCTGAATAATGAATCCAACTACGCTGAACAGATATAGACATCGTATGAGGATCATCTGTCAACTAGGTATACCGAGGCAGGCAGAGGTACTTTAATACGCATGTACAATATTTCATTCATATTAGATAACAAACTCAACATTCCATACCAATCCTCCAATGCCTTGACCTAGACTTTAAAGATTCATTTATTTCTTACTCTCTATGTGTCATCATTTGTGTGATTTTCTTTAGACGCAAAAAGAATTTTTTCTGTATATGTGTTATGTTCCTTTTCAAACTTTGATATGCCAATGATAGTTATCATGAAACAACAACCATTGGTTGTTTTTTTTTTTTCAAATGGTCATTACATAATTATTGTTTGTTGTATGTACCAGCACAAGAACATGATTCATTTTTGCATCAATCATGAGTTGAAATTGTCCCTTGTCAGTCTAATTTGAACTGAAGCAATAACCAAAAAAAAATGAGAGCTGGAGATTTTCCCTTGTACGTTTGTTTTGAACTGGAGCAACAACAAAAAGAATGTGTCCATAGTACACGGTGGGGCAACACAGCGAGAAAATTCCGCACTGTTTCCGTATGGATAGACTTCGAATTCCGTTTATACGGAATTATATAATTAAGACATAGCAACTCTTGGCACACGCAAATACAGACTATGCAGAATTTTAATTACGTATATACATGTAGAATTCGAATAGCGTTTTAAAGAAAATTATTTTTACAGATTCACATCAAACTATTTTCAACAAATTAGGCGGGGTCAGAATATGATTTGCTTCATAAAACACAGAATTTATTCTGTATATTGGATATTGTGTGGCTCCAATAATTAAATAGCCAAATCCGACCCACAATCCTAGGGATAAGGTGGGCGACTCTGCATCTCATTTAAAACAACCTACGACTAAAAAAAATCTTAAATTTACCTGAAAGTGAGGCAAACTGATGAATTTTTTTAACGCGACCTAAGAGGGGTACTCTACTGCGTCCCCGTATTGTGATGCATTAAGATACACTGTACATTTTACAAGATATTGTCAATAATAGATATGTAGTATCTGTTTTCTTCAATATTCGCATTTTGAAATTGACTTTCAGCATCACACGCTTTTTTAAGAGACTTTGACGCCAGTTTACTCCGAAATTAAAAAAACTATACATAAGTGTTATGTACAGTCAGTTTGCCTCAATAAATTTTCTTGATTTAACCAATGAATGGTAGACAACCAAGCTTTAGTTCAGAAGAAGGGAAATCATATGACAAAGACACATGCGGGACAAGAAAGACACACAGTGTCTTAGATACATGATCTTTTTATAAATTGTTATTGGCCTTGAAGTAGCTGTTAGTAAATGCGAGTACTCTCAGATCTGTACATTGTGTTTTTGTTTTTGTGAGGGATGTATAAATACCCTGCCACGTCCGGTCTGTGTTTTTGTTAGATGTTTTTCTGCTTTGTATCTATCTGATGAGTTAAGCTCTTTTGAACTGATTTTTATAGTTTGTTCTTATGTTGTACTGTAACACCACTGTCTCAGGTTTGGGGGAAGGTTGGCGCCTTTTTTATGTGCCTGTCACAAATCAGGAGCTTGTAGTTCAGAGGTTGTCGTTGGTTCATGTCTGTCATATTTGTTTTTCGTTAATTGTTTTGTTATAAATTAGGCCGTTAGTTTCCTCAATTCAGTTGTTTCATGTCGGGACATTTTATAGCCGACTATACGATGTGGGTTTTTCTCATTGTTGAAGGCTGCCTATAGTTGCTGACATCCACTTCATTTTAACACAGCGTTCAAATTAAAACAACATGCTCCCTCACAAAAGATAAATGCTCGGTGCTTAAAAGTATGTACATTTTCGGGTTAATTGAAATCTTCAACACAAAAAGGTCCTTACTGATACCAAATGCTCACAGTCAAAGTTGTATTATTTCTCATTTTCGGAATGCACAACATAGATTTCTCTCTTAAATGTAATCGGGAGTTAAACTGAGTAATAACACATATTGAGAAAAAAAGACTAATTTAATTTTATTGTAGTTATGACGAAAACGCCCGTTTTTTTGGTTCGTCAATGACATCTATATACTACATGTATAAATGAATGTTTCGTTTGTGTACACTGATGGGACTAAGCTATCTGCATGTCTCGTATAAATGAATGATATACACTGTAACGGTTGCACATTTTACTGAAATTGCGCGACAGTGTATATCATTGCGTTCCAGTATTGTTCAATATTTCTGTTGCCAGCTCTGTAGGTGGCCTGCAATCGATCAATCCGCGACTGTAAACGTCTGTATTATTGGAGGATTGTCACCACGGTTACTATCCTGTATCTAGAGAACCGATCTGCGTGCTTCTTTCTTCACCTTTTTGATTAAATACCAAATATGTGGGTGTTTCCTCCCTACGGTTGTATTCCAACTATGGTTAAAACCTGTGAGAGGAATAAAAACGAATGTTGACCCGTTGTGATAATGTACACGAATTCACGGCACCGGGTATCCCGATGTAGTGGACTCCGGTCGTAAGATAAATGTAGTTTTCACATTACTACATATTGGACGTTTAACACGTATATATACAACAATTAAGTGCAATTGGATAATTATCCAACACCCATTTGTCTTGTGCTCCGTAAATTTACGCGTAATAGTTTTCTTATGCGATTTGGATAGAACTTTTAAGTAAAAAACACACGTCCGTTCACGCACGTGTTCCATATGTTTCTAAAACGCAAATTTATTGCCTAATTCATTTTCTTGCGCGTATTATAGTTGTTTTAAAACACAGTCCAGGAGGTCAACATTTTTAAAGATATTCACGGGTCATCTTAATGACTTTTGTCAGATTTTTGGAATGCTCTGGTTTTATCCATCCCAGTGCCATTAAACATTTTGCCCGGTAACCACTTTCTTACAAATATTTTAAAAAGCCACTTTTTGAAATCTTCTTAACTCTTTGTTATTATTTCATAGGTTTTGAAAGAAATAAGGTACCAATGTTAAATGTCTGAAAAATCTACAGAGAGTCGTTTTCCGCAAAATTTTCAATAGCTTATATCTCAAAAACATGTGCTCTCACACTGACCTACATGTATCTGTTTATCGATCTTTACTTTTATTTATGAACTTACAATTTATAACAGTAATTTAGAAAGCCTGTTATTTTGAAACTGATCAGTAAACATTATTAACATTATAAAAGGTAGCACTTCCATCGTCTTAACATAATATGCAGATTAGTTCGGTCAATAATTGACCATTCAAATTACGAGATGACTTTTCAAATGAAAAAAACCTTTGTGAGCCCGCTCCCATGCCACACGCTCCCTCATTGTTACTAGGTAAACAAAATATCACCAGATTCCTAAGTTCAAAGACTCATAACTCATACAAATGTTAACTGATAAAATTTTTTTGTGGATATGAACATCTACATAGTATTTCCTTATTATCTACAGTTTCATGAAATTCTGTTATGTGGTTTCAGAGGGGTTGCGATGACAAGATTAAGACTGACGGACTGACGAATGGACGGACAAAAACATTATACCCTTTGCAACAAATAAAGTTGCGTGGGGTATAATAAGGATGTTAATATGTGTTTATAAATTACAGAAGGGAAAGTAAAGGATTTGTCTGTTACTTTTACATGGTTTAGTTTTGTTTAAAGTATGCCGACGTAACTTTACTTTCAACTTACCCTCTTATTGTCCATGTCCCTGTTGTACACTTTCCACGTCGCCGGTTTGAACTGTCCATTGAGTTAAATGCGCTCAATATAGAGCAGAAGATATCTCAAACTATGGTTTCTCCTGCATAAGTTTCTGGTTTCCACATCTTGCACAAACAAATGAAAATTTTGTCGCACAACCGCTACTGGGAGGTACGCTGTAGCTTGCGAATACACCTTTCGAGTCTTGGACTTCTGTTGTAAGGGCGTCTTAGTCCCTCTTGCTGCACAACACGCCTTCAAATGCTTTTACAGATATGACAAAAACAGCCCATGATACAAACATTTGGAAAGTCTGTTTGTGCGGCAGTCTTTATACCGGTTTCAAAATCAGAAATTATATTAATAGGGGCAAATTGATTACTTGTTAGGCGAGCGTAGCGTGTCTTAATATGGCAAAAAATTTGGCGATAATTAGCCACGTTCCTGTCTGTCATTAACGCAAATACTAGTGGAATTACTCTGTCCCTATAAAATCCATGAATGGTAAGGATTGCCGTACGGGCAGTGCTTTGCAAAATGCTCTGGCAGATGACAGAGTAAACGGGAACCAGGCCATCGTTTTACATAGCCTTCTTAATTTACCAGCATCTTATCATTTTACGGACCGTTAACGTGTGTTTCACATAGGCATTGTAAGGGAATATTAAGTCGATCACAAGTTTCGGTCTGTAATAATTGTAAACATGGAATTCTCCAAACGGTAGGTGCAAAACGTAAAATTCTTAGTCAGATGAACCCTACCAGACAGACATAGTCTCAGATACATGATTTCTTGTATTAGTTGTAATTGGCCTTGAACTAGCTGTCAGTACCTGTCAGTACTCCTTGATCTGCACTTTGTGTATTTTGTTGTTAGGGATGTATAAATACCCTTCCACGTCCGGTCTGTGTTTTTGTTAAGATGTTTTTCTACTTTGTTTCGATCTGATGAGTTAAGCAATTTTCAACTGATTTTTATAGTTTGTTCTTATGTTGTGCTGTAACACCACTGTCCCAGGTTAGGGGAGGGTTGAACGCTCACAAACATGTTTAACCCCGCCACATTCTTTATGTGTCTTGTCTAGTCAGGAGCCTGTAGTTCAGTGGTTGTCGTTGGTTCATGTCTGTCATATTTGTTTTTCGTAAATTGTTTTGTTGTAAATTAGGCCGTTGGTTTTCTCAATTGAATTGTTTCATATTTTTCATGCCGAGGCCTTTTATAGCCGACTATACGGTATGGGTTTTCTCATTGTTGAAGGCCGTACGGTTGCCTATACTTGCTAACATCCACTTCATTTGAACTTGGGTGGATAGTTGTCTCATTGGCAATCATACCACTTCTTATATTTATATGCCAACCTAACATTTATACCATACACCAAATGTATGTATTGCTTATAATATCTGAAAAACACTCCTAAATGAAAATTGAACATTTACCAACAAGAGTGCACACGCTGAAATGTCTCGCCTGCTTTACTGGCCATTGATTTAATGTTGAAAGTTTTAAAGATAAAGGCTTAACTACAAGTATCAAATAAGCTTAATATTTTTAAAGATCCATGACAATGAAGTCTAGGTCAGATTAATAATGTCCGACAGACATGTACACCTTACAATTAATCCATACATGAAATATAGTTGACCTATTGCTTATGGTAATTGATAAAACAGATCAAAACAAAAACTTTACATTGACCATTGAACCATGTAAATGAGGTCAAGGTCAGATGAAACCTGCCAGACTGATATGTACCACTTACAATCATTCCATACACCACATATGGTTGACATACTGCTTACAATATCTGAGAAACGGACCTAATCAGAAAACTTTAACCTTGACCACTGATCCATGAAATGAGGTCTAGGTCAGGTGAAGGACACGTAGACGTTGCAAGGAACCCATATACTGAATATAGTTATCCTTTTACTTATAATAAGTGAGAAAATCACATGACAATAAACAATATAATTTAGTTTTACAAGCAGTCGCTGAACCATGAAAAGGACAGACGGAAACTTCGTTAAATAAGTTATCTGCATACAAGGTTTGAAGCATCGAAGTCTTCTACCTTATGAAATATAAATATTATACAAATAGTTGACATCGCCGCTGCCGTCGGATAGTAATCCCCGTCTCGCAAACTGCGAATTTCATCGCAGGCGAGACAATAAACCATAAAGATGAGGTAAAGGTCTGATGGACCCTGCCAGACAACATGAACATCATTCCATACACCAAATATTTGACATATTGATTATAGTACAGAAAACAGTAGTATCTTAGATACTGACCTGACAACAAGAACTTAACCTTGATCAATGAAATGAAGTCAAGGTCAGATGAGCCCTGTCTGAAGACATGTAGCTAGACCTTACAAGGATCCCATATACCAAATATTTATCCTATTACTCACAAGCGAGTATTTCACGTGACAAAAAAGTTTTTAAAAACTCACAGAATTTTCTGATTCATGACATTGAGATCAAGGACATATGACACAAAGAAACTTCTAAACATAAGGCATCCGTATAAAGGTAAGAATCATCCAAGTTTTCTAAAAATGTAATTTTCTATATATATATATAGAACAACATTATAAGAAACTAAAATATAATACAAATGTAACACTCAGAAACGTGTCCACATGACGTCACTGAACTACAAAACATGTCTTAAATGTAAAATTGCACCAAAACGTGTCATTTGTATGAACGCCCAAACGTGCCCAATCCCCCAAACGTGTCCATATAAAGCTTATTTTTTTTCTTTTACTGAACGATCATTCGTGTCCATATTATAAATACTTCCGTTATTTGGCTATTGCTATTTCATTAACGTATAATCATTTTACTTTTTTATTAAAGAATAGAAATAAAGTACTTTAAGTCTTTTTTAAACCGACAGTTTAACCTGGGTTAAAGTGGGGCGTCCGTTCGGCTATGTTGGATGTAAATCTAAGCAGCCATGCTCAGTTAATTGTGGATATTAAATCAGATACCTCGTGTATGGAGAATGTCCCTTTCTCTGCACATTAAAACCTTTCTAACAACTCTTTCATGGTGCCATCAGTTGTATTTCGGAAGGCAACATTTTTGTCCTGATTCATTTTTCTCTAGTGGCAGTTAAAATTTCCGCAACTTTTATTTAAAACGGCCTCTATTACATAACGGATATTGAAGTAGTGCTTACTGAAGTCATAAAAAATCGGTCTTTACTCGCTCTTAAAATTTTTAGATTAGTATCCCAACTAGTGTTAATCTCGAATAACCGTAACAATTTAGGCCCAAATAATGCATGAAATATTTGGCACTGGACGTTATGTCTCTTGTTCGTGTGTCTTTAGTGATGCTCGAAACCTAAAATTTATCCAAAAAAAAAGCCTGAAAACCAGTTTGGATCAGAACTGTTGAAAAAAGGGAAGCCAATTCTATTGAAAGCCCGCCGTGCAAAATTCGCAGACAGGATTGATATAAAAAGGCATCATCGGAGTTTATTAGTACAAAATAATTCACTTAGTAAACGATTAATTCAACTGTACTAAAATTATTTGTATGTTTGCTTTAAATATGCATGAAATATTTGCAACTGGACAATAAGCAATTTCATTCAAAAGTTAATTCATATGTTACAGATTAAATTTGCAATTATGATAATCATTAACAACCGGCGTTTAACAAACTAATAATTTGCTAATAAATGACCACTTCATCAACTGTGTCACCCATCTTGAAATTGTCGTATACGTTTTTGACGTTATTGAGGACATACATGTATTAGCGCTAAAAGACGTGAGACGTTCTGGTGTTTAACAGTCGACACGTTTTGGTGAATAACAATTATCGGACACATTTGGGGGTTATGAAATCGGACACGTTTGGACGATATTGAATATTAAGGACACGTTTGAGGGAATCGGACACGTTTGGGGGGATGGACACGTTTGAGTGTTACACATATACTAATAATAAAAGACCAATCACGTGCACATAAACAGACTATACCTTGCTATATATATAAAGAAAATTCAACACTAAAATCTGTAGCATTTATAGTTGTAACCCTTTTTTCAAACACACCAATTAAAATCATGACCAGGTTTAGTCCAGTTCTTTAATTAAAGGAACAGGGTTCTTTTTAAACCTTTCAGTCTATACAAGTGAACTAAAATAGGAAAATAATAGACCAAAATTGAATATATACTTAATGCTTACTAAGTATTTCTTAAATATCTATTTCTGAATCAAAATTTTTTTTTATCAGGCATGCTAGATTGTGGACTTGGATACACCCAAGAAAACACCCTTCTGAACCTAAGGGATTACCAACGATCGATAAAAAAAAACTTGACTTCCTTTGATGAAGAAGTTGGTGAAACCCTTGAAAAATTTGCACAAGAGACCTGCAATGATGCTTACAAAAAAGACTAAAAAGATATTCAAGATATAGCTGTAAGCCATGACAGAAAAGAGGACGAGCACACAATAGTCTAACAGGTACATCATAAAGACTAGACATTACTTTAATAGCCTTATAAGAAGTAATATCGTTTTAAAATAAACAGTTGTATAGTGGTTATACATATTTCCCACTTTTCCGAAACACTGAAAATACTTTTAAAAAATGCATCTTTTACATATTGGTAATAAAAAAACGATAGTTGATACATGTTGTACCATATATAATCAAACTAAATTTTTGAAAGTGCATAAAATATTTGCCACTGCGCAAACAGCTTACAACAACAATTCAATTAATCATTCAAAAAATATACAAATAACTTTTCCATTAACATCCAATTTTATCTCCTATACAATAAGTAAAATATCATTGTACATTTGTTTCAGGAGTTGGATTTATAGTAGGTGCAGCTACCAACAAAGTCCTTGATTTTGACATATTAAATAAAGACTGCAGAAAATGCAAATCAACAAATGTAAAAAAAAAAACCACACACATGTCAGAGAAACCATGTTGGTTCTTCCAAAAGCATGGAAGTTGTAGCCGCATTTACGATGTTCATAAGGTCTGAGCAAAAGGGACTATGGTATACCACCCTTATAGGAGACGATGACTCCACAACACTTGATCATGTCAGAAAAATTCTTCAATATCAAATAACAAAGTGGGGTGATATTCAACATACCAAAAGGTCCCTATATCGTGAATTATTCAATTTGATAAAAAGCACAACCAATGTACTGACATGGTCGTGGTATATTTTAAGAGACTTTTTACACATGCACTCTATCAAAATAAAGACAAACCATATTAATTAGGATCAACATTTAGATGAATACCACTGCATGCCTTTGGGGATCAAAGTCAATGTGGAAATTGGTGCAAACATAGTCTTTACCCAACAACTTACAGACACACTGGTCTCCCAAGGGAAAAACCATTATCAGAACACCTACTCCAAGAGAAATTGACTTCTTTGTTTGATGTATATGCAAGTAATGCAGACTCACAATTTTAATTATAATCCAATTAATACTTTTCTTAACCATAGATGAAAATTTGTCGTTCATATCAACATAGAAAATGATAACATAAATAAACAAAACTGTTTCATAGTACAATATTGTACATGTAGCTTAAAAGTATTGAACATATGAAGTATGCACCACATATAAAAACAAATTTAGAGACAACATTTTAAAATTAAGATCATAAGCAAATTAACATATATACTGTACAATGTACATGTTCACTTTATTTCAACTTTCTAGCTTGAAGACAGTACAGTTCCCTTTAAGTTTAAACCGAATTTTATTTCACAAAATGAACAAATTTGCTTACCAAAACGAACATGTTCCCAGAAACAGCTCGCCCAAGTCAAGCTTTTGTAAACAGTGCAGCAACTATGTCAGCATATTACATCACAGTAATGGTGTTCTTATTAAATTGATTGATTCATGTTTAACGCCACTTTCGTCACTATTTGGTATTTCGTAGCAGTCAGTTTTTATTGGCGGAGGAAGCCAAGTCGGAGAGATCCACAACCTACGGCAGGAAAACTGATAATCCTAGTCAGTTAAGATTGTAGTTGAATGCACCTGCCACGTGCAGGGTTCGAACTAACAACCGGTGTTGACAGCTAGTGAAACAGTAGTTGGACTACTTAGACCAGCCACCGAGACCCCTATTCTAATGTATAGCCAAATAAAGGAAATATTTATAATTGTATCAACATTTTTCAGATTATCTCCACTTGAATAAAAAAAATGAGTCAATACATTCTGTCATTTCCAAGAAAGCACCCAAAACCATGCATTTTGGTCTCTGAATTACAGTTTCAGCAGCAATCAGTCAAATCAACAACGGTCGTCATTATATCAAAGAGATTTTACAACAATTAAATATTATTATTGGTTCCAACACAGTCAAACAAGTAAGCCATATAGAAAGAAAGGGAAACTAGATGCCACAAGAAAATCCACCATCCCTTTCAAGAAGAAAAGGTCGATATTAAAACCTAATAGGTAATTTCATGTTTACCATCTAGCATAAATAATCGTTTACGTATTTCACCTCTTAGCTACAGCAAGAGTAAAGTCAATCGATGACCATAATTTCTATACTCCAGTATATTTACATACTAAATAGAAAAAAATATATTGGTTTCTAAAATAACTTAAGTTATGAATTCAAATCCCATGAACATAGAACCCCCACCCCCACCCCAACCCCTCAATTCTCAGCGTCGCAAGGCTACATATGTTAATAGCGCTTACTTAGATGCCCAATTGTTTATAAAGTATTGAAATATGATGCATTTATATCATAGTTACTGTTTTTTAACCTCATATTCAAAGATTTACGTAAAGTTTATTAAATTTAGCCGTTTTTTAATCGCGGATTAGGCCCCGACTACTTTTATTAAACGACCAATCAAAATATTCTCGGGGTCGAAAAGATGCTTGCAGTATGAATGAGTCGAGCACCTGTCTGGTGTTTCTACAGAAAGGAATTTTTCATGTATAAACGTGAAATTTGCTGTAGTTTTGTCGTTTCTTTGGCAGACAAGTGACTGTTGATGGCTAGTATGATCATTTTCAATAAGTAAGTTGTAATTCATGCGATAAATAATCGTATCAAGTTATTTAGAATTAAGTCGCAGAATGTCAATTTTAACGAGACCACGTGTTAATTTCCATGCTGTCGCCTGCTTAAACATCAGACTACAAACTGTCCGTTAGATATGATTGATTCACATTGCTTAAAGTGTATAAGTAGCATTATTTAACGGGGATATTATCATTGAAGTGGTTTGAGAGGCCCTTCGTGTGGTAGTAGTCCCGGACTCCGATGATATGTACGTAAAACGAGATGTGATGTCCATTTGAATGAAAATCAATTCCTACTTCTCATTTGTTAACAGTTTTCTAGCTAGTAATTAACTGATATGACTGATCAAGTTTTGCCATTCTGTATACATGCCTAAATCCAAAAGACTGCCAATATGTACATAATGGCATTGTCATAGATGCACAGGGCTCTTAATTGACCAATTAAACACTTGTTTTTTTCTTATGTTTCACTCTGTATAGAGAAGTATACTTTCTAAAGTAAAAATAAAAATCCCCAAGTCCTTGTAGTGTATATATTCTATACTTCTTACCATGCTTACCACAGTGTAAATAACTATTATTCATGAGTTCCTAGATTTTATCAAGACATATAGCCAAAGTAACACTTTTAACCATCTTTATCTGTTACATAAATTATAACATATCTCTCAATTCCAAAAACTTGATGATGAAAAAAAACTAATGCATTCCTGATCATGAATATTGCGGTGTAAAATTGTATTCGATCAGTTTCTGAGTGATTAAAATTTATTTGTACAAGGCTTAGAAGCAGTGAAAATGCAAGGCTGTGCCGAGCATTTCTACCCTGTTGCAGGCCGAGTACAAATAAAAGTATATCTTGAGACAATGTATGGTTATTCTCTTTATACCGCAACTCTTAAATTTCTTACAACTGAAATATTTTGGGTGAAACCCTCAATTTTGAATTCGAGGCAGACAACGTCAAAATTCTGCGAATCTGTATTTTGAATTGACGTCATACAGCTGACGTCATATATAAAACTCTACGACAAAACATATAGTCAACGTCACAAACAAGGTGTTATTCGGCCACATATATCACATAAAATATACAGTCAATGCATTTTGACTGTTCAAATGGAACGATTGCAGTATAAATTTAAATATACATGTACCCTTTATTTCTGAAAAATAGTAAGAGAGTAAGATAAGCGATTAACCATTTCTCTACCATACGGCCTATCCGGCCTATTCAAAAACACTACCGTTGAATGCCACGCTGAGGCCCAAAGGCCAACGGAATTTTGACGTTACGTAATAATAAGCATTACGTCATAATGCCAGAGTGCTTAATTTGGAAGATGGCCGGCGTCAACCCAATTCCAACGCGTGGTTCCGGGTTTTGCCACCAGAAGAAGACGAAGAACCAGAGTTTAACATTAACCAGAGGGGACCTATTAGAATGTCGGATAAATAAAGGCAACAGTAGTATACCGCTGTTCGAAATTCATAAATCGATTGAGAAAAAAACAAAACCGGGTTACAAACTAAAACGGAGGGAAACACATCAAATATAAGAGGAGAACTACGACACAACATTAAAATGTTACACACACACAGAAACGAACTATAATATAACAATGGCCATTTTCCTGACTTGGTACAGGACATTTTATAAAAACAATTGTGGGTTGAACCTGGTTTTGTGGCTAGCCAAACCTCCCGCTTTTATGACAATGTTAAATATAACATTAAAATGACAACATTACATGACAGGATTACAATACAAATAAATGGGAGAACATATAAGACAGAGAAACATACGAATAATAGCTAACTAAAGGTACCAGGTTTAAAATTTAATACGCAAGACACGCGTTTCGTCCACACAAGACTAACTAGTGACGCTCAGATCAAAAAAGTACGAAAGCCAAAACAAGAACAAAGTTGAAGAGCATTGAGGACCTAAAATTCCAAAAAGTTGTGCCAAATACGACTAAGGTTATATGTCTGGGATAAGAAAATCCTTAGTATTTAGAATAATTCATACTTTTGCAAACAGTAAATTTATAAAAATGACTATATAATAGATATGCATGATAACACCGAAGTGGTGACTAACTACAGTATAAAAACGGATACATAAAACAACATAAACCAGCACATAAAAATTCACAGCCGAGTTAGCCAAAGAGATCAACGCAAAAAAAGGTGACGTCACATTTGAATTTATGAAATTTCCCCAAAATAGGATAGAATTTGGATAGAATTCAAGAATTGGTTTATGATACTCATATAACATTTATTAATAACAATGAAAATTACAATACTAATTAATATAAAATGTGGAAGTAATTAGATAATTAACAAATAGATAAAAACTCGCCACCAAGATGTTTTTACAAAAATTAATTATGTTCATCATCAAAACTACTTTATCAGTATTATAAAAAATAATCTAACGAAAAAGAAAACGAAAAAAGAAGATTTTTCTTCCTTTAAGTCCTAAAAAAATAGTCTAAGAAGAATTTCTCAGTTTATTCAACGTGCGCTTTAAGCAAGGGAAAGCACCTGATAGCTTGGTACGTGTTTGAAACTCTTTATTTTCGGATAATAAAAGAAAAATGATGTCGCATTGTTGTTTGGTTTAGGAAAGTTTTTTTTTTTTTATTTATACTAACAAAAACATCAGAGACTTTAAATTGCCCTGTATCAACTATTGAATGTCATCTCTTGATATTTGTCGGTGTTTCTGTTTCCATGCACTACACGTTTACTGAATGAATATGAATGTATATAAAAAGTGTCATTAGCTTAACAAAACAAACGTACTAAAAGA
The DNA here is from genome assembly GCF_021869535.1 of Mytilus californianus. Lineage (NCBI taxonomy): Eukaryota > Metazoa > Mollusca > Bivalvia > Mytilida > Mytilidae > Mytilus > Mytilus californianus. The sequence continues at coordinate 34,181,928 of NW_026262701.1, forward strand.
CAAACTAGCACACAAAAAATCTAAGCACAATCATGTTCTGATAACGATTACATGGTACATGTTTCTGGATAAAACTAAAAACAATAGAAGACTAAATTATCTGCAAATATTCTTCAAACAATTCTTTTCCTTTCAAATCAAATTGTTAAAATCCAACATAATATGCCTTCAAAATACATTTTTTTTTAAATGCGTTAATATTTGAAAGCGATAGCAAAAGATTGATAACAAAAAAACCAACATTGTGACAACCATGAGTGCTTATTAAAAAATTTATGAAGAATACGCGCAGGCACTTGTCTCAGAAAAAAATTTCCTATATACCTTAATTTTTTTTTCTGAAACAAGTGCTTGTGAGACTACGACTGAAACAGCAATTTACCGTAGAAACAAATTAATCTTTAAATCAGACAATAAAATTAATAAAAAAACTTTCAAACACGATACATATATTTAGATCTATAATACTTATTTTCAGTTATGCCAATGATATGTGTAACACAGCTCGGCACTATATTGGAAGGAAATCAAGGAAACTTAGGTGGAGGAGAAATGGAAGACTTACGATGTTTGAATTTAAAGGTTTTCCTTCTATCATTTTTAATATGGGTCTGATCCAAAAAGTATCGATTAGTGAGTACTGGAATACAAAATCATTATCCCAGTCAACGCCTTGGTTCAGATGTATGTTTTCAAGAAACCGCTTTTAAAACATCTTGAAATTTCTCCGACTCGTTTGTGATAACAGGCTCCCAAATCGTAATAACCAAAACTATCGTCCATCAAAAAGATTTCAACCACTTATAGATTTTGTGAACCGCAAGTTTCTGTTTTATTACTGCCCAACAAAGGAACTTTCATTCGACGAATCACTAGTAGGTACGAAAGGGAGAATAGCTATGCCACAGTATATACCTAGTAAACGTTCTAGATTCGGAATAAAATTTTGGATGTTGGTCGAGGCCGTAAATGGCTACATACTACACATGAAAGTTTACGAGGGGAAAAAATATGATCCTGTTCCTAATGGTACACTTCAAGGTACTAATGTCGTAATGAACCTTTTGAGCTCCACTTCTCTATTGGGAAAAGGTTACCACATATTTGTTGATTAAGACGTAACACCTTTTTAACAGGTACCATAAGAAAATCTGGGAAAATTCCAAAAATTATGATAAAGGATGTCAAACCTAATGTCGATGAACCTGTGTTTGCTAGGCAACGACCACTCCTTATATGTTCTTATAAACAAAACGAAAGTCGACGAAAACCAGAAATAGTTGTTTCAACAATTTATAATGCACTTGCAAATACGGGCAAACCAAAAGTTCTGAGCGCATACAACACATTCATGGGAGGTGTTGATTTGGCAGATCAAATAATTGTGACATACAATGATAAAAGAAAGAGTTGCCGAGTTTGGAAAAAAGTTCTCATCAAATTTTATTTAATTCTTATATTATATATTACCAGAACACCGATGAACGCCCGCCTTTGTCAAGACTTCAGTTCATTCAAAGCTTTATTGACAGTTTAGCACTGGAACATCTCCAAAAGAAAAGTAATCCGTTGATCACACAGTCAGGTATCAGGAAGCTTCAGCACGGTTAACAAAAAGGACTGCATTGTTTGCTCTGACCGGAAAAATGGGATTAGGCATAGAGCTAGAACTGAATGCGTTCGTTGTCAAAAGGGGTTGCATAACCAATGCAAGAGGAGACATGATTGTTAAACTATCATCAATGAGAACTGTTTTTAAAATTAATATATATAGATAAATATTTATTATGTGCAAAACGGTGTTATTTCATATGAATAAAATATCTTTAATGAGACTGTACATCCATTAGACAGCAAACAAACGATACAAAAATGAAAAAAAAAAACATAAAGGGGTCAACAAACACTGTCATAAATTGTATGGCTTGATCCCTACTACACAAATATTACACCCAATTTGATAATCAAACATTTGTTTTTTTTCTAAACAGAAATTGCGTAGGGTGACACATAAGTAATACTTTTCTATTGTCCCTTTCGTAATTATGTCAAACTTTTGATAAATAATCAGCAACTGTGAATGACATGAAAAAAAACAGATGCGGAAGATATCAAAGGATCACACAAAACTCATAAGTTCAAGAGAAACTGACAATGCCATGGCAAAATCATGCATTCTTGAAATTTGATAATGAAATTTCCGTGTTATTGATATAAAATCTATAAGGGTCACCGAACTTCTTTTTTTATTATAAATAGGTATATATATATAGTCTGCTCAGCAGGGAAAAGAACCCCAAGGGTGACTGGGGAATAGAAATATGGTCACTACAGGTCTTCTTCCGACCGGCAGTAAAACCCTTGCCGAAGTGGGGCGTCCGTTTGGCTGTGCGGGATGTATCAAGTACTCAGCCACGTCCGGTCAGAATGGGGACGTTAAATCCGATGCCTCGTGTAGAGAGAGTGTCACGCTCTTTGCACGTTAAGAACCCTTGCAACAACTCTTTGATGGGTCCGTAGGTGGCCTGTTGCAAGGCTAAATTTCTGTTCCTATCCAATATATCCTCATTTTCCCGTGGCAGTCCAAATTTTCCCGACCTGCAACCCAGTTGACCTCTATTACCGGACCTACCTATTGTATTTATTGTTAATTTGTTCTCGTCCTAAACATGCATGAAATATTTGCCACTGGACGTTAAGCAACCATCAATCAATCAATCAATCAATCAGCAGGGAAAAGGCAAAAGTATTAAGCGGTAACGTCGTGACTGCATTGTGCATCAAATTCTTAAAGTTTTTATATATAACATGTACATTTGAAAGGATTCATACAGTAAACACAAATTCGGTTACCCCTGTAAATTTTATATCAATAAAACGGAAAATTTAGTGACATAAAAGGATAGTTTTAAATAAAACAATTTGTAGGACAGTTTTTGAGAAAATACAATTTAACATTTGATACATTTTTGTACTTCTTTCTGAAGAATATTTAATTCGCTCTTTGCGCCGTATTATAAAATTTACTTGCATCCTTATTTTTATATTTTCTGTTCTAATGGGTACAATTTTTTATCAACTTTGCATATTTCATAAACATCAGTTAGATTGACCATTTCCGTACCTATTACCTAAAAAAAATCTTACTGACAAACACCGACCGTCGAAACAGAATTCCATACGGAAACAATTGCATGACGTTATGCATTGTTACGCTTCTTTTGTGACGTTTTCCGTTGAAATTTCAAATCCAGGGCCTATCCCTTGGCACTCAACGGTAGTTTACCCAAAAAAAAACGTGGCACTCTAATGGTTAAGCATTTATTCTCAATTCTGTTTATTGATGTTTGAGAAATTCAATTGGAGTTCAACATGTTCCAACTGTGCGACTTATGCAAGCAGTATCCAAGTGGAAGCCTTTCTAAATTTATTCATTTATAAACACAGTAAAGCATGTAAGGGTTGGTTCAATTTCTTTGATATATCAGCGGTAATGCGGTCCGTGTAACACTTATCAATTCAAAATTTTTAAAAGTTTTCAAATTTTAGTATTTTGGATTTTTGATCAAAGTTTTTAAAAAATATCAAAATTCTCTTATTTTGTATTTTTTGGAAATTTTGAAGATTTCACCAAATAATTAAAATTTTAGAATGATAAACTTTGTTTTAAAATTTAATAGTTCAGATATTTAAGCAAACTATATACTAAATTGAACGTACGGTTTTGATCAATTCGCTTTTTGAAAGTTCGAATGTTTTGATTTTTGATTAAAATATAGGAAAGGGGAAAGGACCAAAAAGTGGATACCTTTGACAAGTGCGAAACGGAATAAGAACGGAACGAAACGAAATGAAATTTACAAAACCAAATCAAAACGAAAACAATATTTTCTGAAAAACTAAATTTAATATAAAACAAAAGGCTCACTTGTTTGATCTACAAGATGAAAATGAGAAATATGATTCTTTAAGTCGAAAAATTAATTAGTTAGACCAGATTTTGACACACTTTGATTCTCTAAATAACTGAACCGCTAGCAGAAATTATTTGTCTACATGTGGTTATTAATAGTATATGTCTGTATATTTGACTTGGATACCTCCACGAGGGGCTTCAAGAATGGTACATTTTTCAAGTGCGGATCAAAGGATTTGAAAAGGTGGGGGACTAGTTAGCCAACGTTTGGACTGATGCTTGTTAAAAGTATATGCATTTATCAAATATGTAGCTCCATTAGGGGTTGGCGGGCCCCCTGCTCCTAAATCCACCCCTGTTTTTAAATAGCGATTAAAAGGAAACGTGCTATTTGATTTTTTTATTAAGGGGTAGTTCCGTATTTGTTATTTGTGCATTTGTAACTTATCGTACGACAATCAACTTTAAGCAAAGTACAAGTCTGCAGCTACGTCCAGTCAGAATGGGGCGTGTAGAGAGAGTGCCATGCTCTCTGGACGTTAAGAACCCCTGCAACAACTCGTTGGTTGCCTGTTGCAAGGCAACATTTCCGTCCCTATCAAATATACCCTCATTTTCTAGTGACGATCTAAAGTTTATCGACCTTCATCCTGAACGAATTCTATTACAGGACCTTCCTATTGTATTTATTGTTAATTTGATATCGTCTTGAACGTCCATGAAATATTTGCCACTGGACGTTAATCAAACAATAATTAATAATTTAAAATAGGCCGTTTATAAATAAGTCATAAAGAAGGGCATTTCAGGAAATATCTTCCATTAAAAACTATTCAATGAATATCTTAACATAAGGTGACAACGAATCCAGGGTACGAACGGATAATGGGGTGAACATATACCTCCAGGGGCGAACAAACTTAGATTTGTGTCTTAGTGCAAGACCGGAAATTTGGATTTCATCTTCCGACTGAAAAACAAATCTTGGCAGTGGAGTAACACAAATATCGACCCTTCTACTATAATAGCTACCTTCGGGGGCTTATAAAGTTCTACTTAATACATTTTTATAAAATCAATCTGCTAAATGAAATGGTATCCACCACGAGAGATCCAGTAATCATAGTTGTTGCAACATATGGTCCAAAAAGGGGAGGGTTGTGCATGCACATGTTGTAGAATAGAAAACTAAGTTCTAATTTTATAATACCTTGGTATATTATGCAAAAGTATGCATGTATCAAATAATTTAAATGTCAACCATTGAATTTAAAATAACAATAGAATGCTGGACTGTAAAAAATAAATATTGTGTAATATAAATCAAATTAGAGGGGGTGGACATGGGAATGCAGAGTTCTCGATATCTTTTTTTCTCTGGTAACAGGTCCTTGAAGAAAATCTGCTGGTCTTCACTATTTTTTCTATTGCAAAATACCAAAATTGTGTCGGTCCTTTGCAAAATTTTGGTGGTCAAAACCTTCGGACCATCACTACTTGAGAACTCGGGTAATGCGGGGGTAGTAGTCAGGGGGAAGGAAGCGGTAACGGTAGAAGAGGTTAAAAAGGGATATTCTGAGAAATCTTCTTTGAAATCGTTTGTCTGGGAGTGGGGGAGGGCTTTTGGAGTTAACGGTGAGTGAAGAGGGAAATTAGGCATCACCACAAAGATATTTATTTTAACTGTCATGACTGTTGAAAAATATTTATAGATTGTATACTTTTTAAATACTCCTCAAGAACACACGTGTGTGTGTACACGAATGTATGAATATGTATCACAATATTATGACAAAAAAAATTATAAGCTGAATTAGAAATATTTTCCAAACTTGTCTCTAAAAAATAAAGGTAAATACAGAGAAAGTTAGAAGAAGTGCTGGAAATCCCAATGGCGATGCTAAAAAGTTAAATTACTTCAGTTGGAGGAGCACAATCCTTAGCCTGTGGTGATCCCTATCCAATCAAATCCAAGAGGACCCCAAAATGAACTGCTACGCAAAAAAGAAATATCCACATAACCGCTTGCTCATCGTGGAAGCGGGGGTAACAAGATACTTTATTTGTACATATACAAGTACAAATAAAGCAAAAATTTATTTGTGTACCTGTTATTTGTACAATAGTTGATTGCAGGATACATACATTTCTTTTGGTTGATTCACAACGCAAAGGTAGGAATACCAGCATGTTCAAGACCTAACTTATGATCGAAGCTTGCTTAATATGAATTAAAATTTACATGTAGTTAAATATTTGCCTTGCTAGTGTCGTGATTTTAAATGGCTGCTGTCAGTGGTTGAAAAGGCCTAATGTTTCTGTCTATTATATACATTTGATAACAATGCCATTTACAAATTACACACACTTCTGAATAAGTGCTTCAACTTTTACAACTTAAGAGCAAACCATACAGACATTTTTTAACTTTACAATGAAAGCAAATAGCGCTCGCTAATGTTTTGTAGAAAAAAAGGTTCTGAACAATTGAGTATTTTCTTGACTTTGTTATCATGTTTATAAGCATCTGACTATGTTAACAAAAAAAGTTTTTCAGTTTTTCATAATCATGATGATACAATGAATTATTGTTTTGATATTAAAATATGAAAATTTGACGACTTCTACTGAATGCATGATTGCTTTTGTAGTTGAAAGATACAAGACAAAAATAAAGTCAAAACTAGTTTACTCCTTCTCATGGTGGTTCACTCTGCATTCAGGCCACTTTAACATTAATTGAATTGATTTCAAAAACAAAATGTATTGACATACATGTAGTATTTCAATAGTTTTGTTTTAGATAATTTTATGTGACCTTCTTTCCATGCTTGTGACTGGCAAGATGTTACACAATCTTGGCCGCATTACCCACCCTCCACTGCATTGCAAGATTTCAGTCCAGGAGAAATTGCTTATTATTCTGTTCACTTTAGAAAAAAAAATGCTGTATAATGATAACTTTTAATTAGTTTGGTTTCAAATGTATAATGATTACTAAAACTACATAATTTGCAGGTTATTGCGGGCCAACTTTTTCAGTTGGAAGATTATATACAAATATATCATGCTTACAAGGGATATTTGCCAAAAATACCGGTTGAGAGGTAAACAAATTTCCAGAGCCGTAAGTCGAGGGAAATTTGTTTACCTCGAAACCGGTATTTTTGGCAAATACCCCTTGTAAGCATGATATAATTGTTTAATTCCACCGAATGTTCTTCGCATCCATCTTGACCTCAGAAATGTTATTGTAATCAGGTATAATACGGAGTTTCTGCTTGACTGTATAATTTTTGTATATATTGCAGCTGTGCTATTTGCGCAGTCAAATTGCATTGGCCGCATAATCATTTATGATCATTTTTGATGCACAGTCACTGACCGTATATCTCCTTGTTTATGACGTTGACAATGCGTTCCCGTTGAGTTTTATTTATGACGTCATTAAAAGTACAGGTTCGCGGAATTTTTATGTCATTCGCTCCAAATTCAATAACGATGGTTTTTACTTAAATATTTCATTTGGAACAGCAATGAACAGTGTAGGAGTTGCAGTATATAAAGAATTAGAAATAATTCATTGGATTATTTTTATACATGGTATTCCCCATCTGTCATGGTATTTGCTAGCAAATACCCCGGCACATGGAATTCCCTAATGACAAATACACCGGCAGTGAAAAGAAAATCTCAATACATAGAAATTGGTGAAAAATACCATGTCTCTCATCCAATGAAAATACAGCATTATTACATAAGGTGGAATTACATGTTATATTTTTACTTGTTTTTTGATAATTTAGCAAAATGAAATGAAGATATATTTTAACAAAATTCTCCCAAAATATGGACCTGTTTACATTGTTTAATATTATTTAAATTATTACTATTTACATGTATATTTAATTTTTGAGTATATTATGCAGGGAGTGAGAAAAACGCATATCTTTTAATTTCAATTGTAAATTATTTTGAAAGGATGTTTTATTGCTTTGCCGAATAGATGAAACGTGTCATACATGTATTTAATACTTCTAAATTTTGGCCAAATTTTGATATGCACATTTGCCATACTTTATAGAAAGAAGTGAACATAAAACAGTTTCATTTAATATCAGAATTTCTTGAAGGCTGTTTCACTAGACTTGGACTGATGAAATAATACAATACAAAATATGGCATGAAATAAAGCAGGTGTAATTTTACACAGCAAGATTTGATTTTTTTGTAAAACTTTACTTTTTGAAAGAAGAAATATGTACACAAAAACGGGTTTCAATGCGAAAAGAGTGTACAAAACTTAAACATGTTTAAACTTTTTAGACATTAACACTATTTATAAAAATCTAGAAATGTAGCACAATAATTTATAAAATCCCAGATGATTAGCCAAAATACTAATCATAATAGTTCAAAACTGTACAGATCATAATAAATCACATGACCAACCCTATGGCCAACCTACCATGAAACTTTTTTCTATATCACATTTCAGATCTCCAGAAATTTTAACCATCACCAGGATATGAGATAAAGATTGCAAAGATTAGCAGGATAATAGTGATCATCTATTACCTTTTTTCAGAAAAAAAAATGATAATGTAACAGTACATATCAGTGTGACATTATTGAGTCATATCCATTAAATGTTGTCATATCCAGTAAATTGCTATGTCATATCCGGTAAATTATATTATTATACTTTACGTTAAAATGCCAGATTTTGATTGGTTCATATGAAGGAGACAATTTACTCTATCCCATGGCTCAGCGGGAGACAATTTTTTTGAATGTCACCCTCTCGTGCGGAACAATCAAAAATCGATAATTCAAAAGACAATGCATTGCATTTACATCAATGATTCTAAAGACAAAGGTAAAATTTTACGTTTTTTCATTGATTGTCAATTTAAATAATACAAAAATAATTCTTGCTTCACTTTTGTTATTTTTGTACAACTGTAACTTTGTTTTGAAAACGACTACATAGATCATTACTCTTAATTTAAGTTTTAATGACAATAATGATAGGACATTCAGTATAATAAATTAAATAACACATAGCTGAAAGGGTGATAGAGCAGATTATTACCCATCGAAAAAACATTGTCAACCTTGGCTTCGGGGTAATAATCTACTCTATCATCCTCTCAGCTATGTGTTATTTATATACTGTCATATCCCAGAGACGTATTTGGCATTAAGAGGCTAAAACATTTTTTAAGCATCCTGTCTGCCTATGCTATTATACAGCAATTTTGTAAAAACATCTCCTTCTAACTTCTAGGTATTGGACGGAACAACCAGGCTGACTTGGTATTTTATAATTTTGGTTAAAAAAAATAAATATCTCCTCTAACGTTTCATTCTGAGCAGAGAATTGGAATACTAGTTTAGCGTAGAAAAACCCACACTGACCCTTAATTCTATCAGAACACTATTGATGACCACTTAGTATTATTGTAAGAATGAAAGGTGTAGCACGGAACAATAACACTGACCTTGCGAATACTAATCATATAGGACATTTGAAGGAAGAATTCTCTTTTCAGATGTAGTCTTTATAACGTGTATAACGCAAACTCCTACTCTGTTCATCCTTGATAAAACCAATCATTGATGCTGTGACAAATTTATTATACTTGTCCTGTTGCTTGGATGTACGAGTCGATGGGTTGAACATGGAATTTCCACACCCCTGGGATTATCCAGTAAATCATTGTCATATCCAGTACATTGTTAAGTCATATTTGGTAAATTTATTTGTCTTATCCAGACAGCGATATTATCCTGATGTTAATGGAAACCTGGTGTAAATCTCTGGTTGTACTCATGTCTTTAACTTAAGTACAGGTAATGAGGCTGATGCTGTATTCACTGTTTCGAAAGTAATTTTGGATGAAGCTACTAACTATGCTTATTGAACCAAGCTAGAATTGACTAATATTGTCATAATGTACATGTATTTGAAAATTGTATTTGAACCAAATTTCACGGCCATCAATTGCATTTGAATCAATTTTGCAATTGTATGAAATTATTTTTTAAATCAAACATGTATTTATCTTCAGCTCTCTTTTTTTTTTCACCAATGAGTCTCGATACTTGGATAAGGGTTTGCATATTGACAGAATTTGCCGTCTTCCCGACCTAATTATTATTTATATTTCAAACAGTTTATAATAAAGAAGAATACAGTATCGCCCATGTCTGTTTATTGATGAGGTCTCTTTCAAAAATCCTATCATATTAATCACAAAGGCTATTTACTAAGAGGGCAGGCTTTGAAAATAAATGAAGTTGCAACAAGGTTATAGCTAATGCTCCACAGTTGAAGGTCTCATTGTGACTTTAAGCTCAGATGATAGAGCAGCAATTTAAATAGTCTTGATTGGTAGTTGTTTTTTGTTTTTTTTTTTGTAATATGCCTGTTGTTGGCATAAATCAGGCCATAGGCTTACTCTTTTGAATCGTTTCTCATTTTGTCATGCCAGCTAGGTTCTATTATAGCCTACTTTATGGTGTGGATTATGCCCATTGCTGAAGGCTGAACAATGATCTAAAGTTACAGTCTAGTCCGTTGGTCTCTGAAGGATAATTGTGTCATTTGCAATCATACCATGTTTCCTTATTTTTATATTGATGGGATAGTGTGCAATAAATTGATTCCAACTGGCAATTTAACATATTTCTTTTTCCAATTACATAATGTATAAATGTTCAGAAGTAAATATTCCAGGCCACACACATCAGCAGTAGGAATTACTCTCAGGATTCAACACTTATATTCAGTCATGATAGTTTGTAATTATCCCTGTATTTAAGTCTGATTGACTTGTATCATTCATTTCATTCAAATTGCAACATATATATATTGTATAACTTACCTGACTTGAGATTTGTTCTTTTGTAGATCAATTTTACGTCTTTCCTGGTTTTAACATGCAATAATAGAAGGACAATTCAGATGATGCAGTCTTGTCCAGACTTGTTCGCCAAATGTTGTCAATCATAGTTCGTTCTATTTTCAAAGATGTTGATCTGAAGTTTGCAGTTTTAGGACCCTGCAGTCGGAATTCATGCTCATCTTCACAGTCGTGAAAGACTATTTCAGTGCCATTGTAATGCTGTAATAACTGGCCTGACAGGTGTCTCTTTAACTATGCTGCCATCACCTGCGTTTACAGGTACACAGGGGACCTTAATAGACTAGAAATAGCTAGTCTAAGACAGAGAATGGTTTTAACACGGTGTCCTATCTTTATTATTTATTTAGATGTAATCATCTCATGGGGAGGGATTTTTAACTAAGTAAAAGGGGTAAAAACACCTCGGAAATATTTAATCTCAATATTAAAACGAGTGAATAACTCAAATAGGGGGGAACGAAAAGGGTTAGGAATATTCAAATACGCTCTAGTCTGTGGAAATGAACACACTCCTGTCGTGAAGTTTATAGAACAGATTGTCTCTGTAAGGTATGTAGAGGATGAACCTCTAAATTGTCAACATATAAACTATCAATCAAGAAGTGGAAACGCAAGGAACGGTACAAACAGACTATCAAACAAATGAATATCTTCTGTCTGACAATCAAATAGTCTCTTGTCTAAGCGTAGCAAGAGGGTCTATTCTCCCATGAGACAGTTTTATGACACCAACAACCAGAGATCAAGTTGGACTACTATTATGTAAGTTTACATACATATGATGAATAACTAAGATATTTAAGAGCATAATTTTGTATTATTAGTAAAGTATTTCATACAGATATCACAGTGAACCAAATTACAGTTTTAACAACTTTTTGGAAGTATAAATATATTTCTAACTATTAATGTATCCAGTTATTTGCCACAGTGTTCAACCAACTACCCAATAATTTATATATTATTTCATTGTTTACATATATATATCATCTCCTAATAAATTATATATTTAAAATAACTGTACTTTGTTATTATTTAATTAACCTTAGCCTCCTGGAGTAGGCACAGGAAGGCAGACTTCAATCACATTTGAGATTGAGAGTATTTAAAAGTGAAATTTAATTGTCCTAGCTTCTTACTATTCCTATCTTAGAAAGAGTACAGAAATCATTTATGTTCTCTCTGATTACTGGAGCAACTCAGCAAACAGGATACTTAACAATATGTCTTAGAAAATAGGGGATGGGGAAGACATGTAATTTTATTCCGTTTTGTCTCGAAGAAAACAGGTTAGCAAATGAAAACTAGCCTGAATAAATAGACCCGCTATTTATATTTACAATTGAATTGAATCCATTTATGATTCTGATCTAAGTCCAAAATACTAGACTTATAGTGAACAGAAAATGTCCAAATATTTGGTAATTTGGAAAAATCAACTGCACTAAACAATTGAAATACTACACAAATGTGTATTTAAAAAGCCAAATATTCTAAACTGCAGTGAAACTGCTTAAAATCTCATGAATTCCATGATAAAAATATGAAGAACTTCAGCGAATGTGAAATATACGACAGTAAAAACTGACCGAGAATCTGGCAACGTATCTGTAGGTCTGACTTAGGAAGAAGAGCCACTGGCAAACGGGTGCAAGGTTTTTATACTCTGATGGACTTAACGGGGCAACGAACGGTTTAAACGGGATTGCAACGGGGAAACGAACGGGAAACTGGAAACGGGCCTGACAAGTACGAAAAAGAATCCCCGATTACTAGAATTAAGTACAATAAAACGTAAACGATATGTTTACGGAACATAAAAATCGTTTTAATACAATAATCATGTAAAAATCGATCTACAATCGCTATAGTATTCATACACTGTTTTGCGGTTGTGGTACATAAAGTTCACCTGAAGTTACACACAGTCAACCTAATTTGCATAATCAATACACAAAAATCACTGTGCCGGAAATGGCTGCTGATGTACGAAAGTGAAAGTTAACTACATAAGTTATCTCGATTATACATACTAAGTAAATAAAAATGGTTGAACACTGGGAAGACGGAATGAATAGAACACTGAAAGCATAATGAATTGAAATAGAAAGCTGAGAACCGGTGTCAAACTTTAAAATAGCCGAAAGCAGGTGCTTGAAAGTACAAACACATGTTTTTTCAAAGGAATTTCGCCTGGCCAAGCCATTACATTGGCTCCCCACTTTAGTTTTCAGTGTCCTCACGAAAACATACAATCGTTATAAATAATTATGCTCATATTGTATAGAAAAATATAACTTCAACAATAACAAACTTTAAACTTTAAAAACTCAATAACCTTGAATAGAATTTAACTCTCTATCTCTACCAGCACATGGTAACTACATGTACATCCACAATCACTCACTTTTTCATACTATACAATATTAGTATGAATACATACTGCACATTCATCAAAATCACTCAATATTATCTCATTCTTACTGTACAAATGCATTTTCTTTTCTAAACATGCATATAACTGTATATAAACTAACATTTTTCCGCATGGCAAGGTAATTACCAAGGGTAAATGTCTACATTAAAAAAAAATCTTTTTTAAACTTTTCCACTAAATTAAAAATAATTTAATATGAACAGATTTCTAAATATAAGCTGTTTAAAGACTTAGCCTGAAAATTTGCTTTTATTTTAGGTTACAAGACATTATTTACTGTAACGAAACAAATGTTACTTCCAAGGTTGAGAAAAATTTACAGGTTATTATCTTAAATCAATATGGTCAGAAATAAACATTGACAAAGTACAATGAGATTTACAAGATACAACTTGCAAAAATATAGCAACACATTAATGTCACTATCAACATTTATATTACAATATAAATTCAAAATCTACCCATCTGAGGACTTACATTTTCAGAATGTCTCATCCTGCAAAAATTAACCAACAAATTGTAATTTAGCCACAACAATACTGGATTTAAGGTATACGGCCAAGGATTCCGTATACCTCATAAAAATTAGATTCACAACTTTAGCAATAAACATATTGCTAATAAAAAGCAACAATGACTGTCACTTAAAGACTAAATCCACAAAAGTCTAAATTTAAAAAACCACCCGGGGCAGGACTTACATTTTCAGAATGTCTCATCCTGTAAAAATTAACCAATAAAATTCTTAATATTAACATTCGGGAATTAGAATATAAGGTCAAGGATTCCTTAAATTCCACAAAACTTTTGAAAAGTTTAAATTTTGACCTTTAAACTATATAGTACTAGATATATGCTAGTGCTAAAATGGTAAACATTACTGGAAGACCTCAGTAATTATACCATAGCATTTTAATCACAACATTTACCTGTATATAAACAACTACAACTAAAAAGGAAAAATAGTAACAATTTACATTACATATAACATGTATAAAGGGCATTAATGTCTACCACTTTCTGTTACCACTGGTCTTCTTCTTTAGGGACTTCTTATGCAGAACTTCACTTTCTTGGACGGGGATATGGTTCTCTCGGGGATGCACTTCCTCTTCAGAGGGGAACGGGGACGTCTATAGGAACTGGCTGGAAAACGGGGTCTTACGGGCGACCTAGGTTTTACAATGTTACTTCTCCTTATTGCAATTTCCACTTTTTCTAACATGTCGTGGTTTTTTACCAGTTGTTTGTTCATTGTCTCAAGATATTTATTACATTTATTTACAGCAGTGATCAGTTCCCTGAAAGCCGACTGTAGGGAATGAGGATCATCTTGTACGGAAAGCTTTTCAACAGGAGGTTCAGGTAGAGATATAATCGGACTTATACCAAGTAACTGGGGCATCAAGTTTTCCTCGTCATCATCATCATCATCAGGAGACGGCAGGACAAAATCTGGTAGTGATGGTCTCGGGGCTCAACTTGTTGCACATTTAAGCGGCGATGGCGTGGCTGGAGGGTCGGAGAGATGTATGATCTGGTCTGCTAGGTCAAACTCCTCAGCCACCACCACTCTCGTATCCACAAGCTCAGTGGAGACCCCAGTTTCAGTAAACATGGGGCCAGTTGGTTGTAATTCAGTTGTGGATGGTACAGATGGCAAGTTCAAAGGTGAAGAATTGTAGACAGGGTTAGTTTCAAAATAGGATGTAAGAGCAGACTGCAAAACCGGAAGATTGATTGAAGAGATAAGTTGTTGTGCAGATCCAGCTGCGGCTGAGGGCTTATGATTCCTTTTTGTGACCCAGTGCAACACAGATGCCTCCTGTTCCCACTTGGAAAGGTGTAGTTCAGGATCAACCTGCTGTGGATTGGGATTAATTTTTAAATAGGCCTCGTCACTGCCTCGGTATATTCCCTGTTCAGTGGCAAAAAGTCTTGCCTTACTATGTGGAGCATAAAAGGATGGATGACTCTTCATCAGTTGTTTATTGTCTGTTGAAAAATTGCATAGCTCGCAAGAGAACATATGCTCATCCACACCAAAATGTTAACTAGCATAATGCTTAATTGCTGCCCTCTTCTCGCCGGCAAAACAGCACTAAGTACATTGATATACCCTTCCTCTGTCGTCGTAATCCATGATGCTGAAAGATAGGAGAGAGAATCATAAGACAAATGTCAAATAAAACTTTAAGTTCTGGTTGAACACTGGCAGTTACTGGATTATTAACAAAAGGACGGTGGTTGGCCAAGGAATATGAGAGGTGAAGAACCACTAACTGTGACTAACATGAAGGAAATCTCAAATTAGGAAGACTGGCTTAAATAGGTAATCTTGTTCACTGTGCAACAATCAGCTGGATACATATATTCAATGTTAAAACATGGTTACAATCAATATTTATAGCATCAAAATGACAATTATTTATTCTGGCGTTTGTAAATTTTGACAGCACTGGTGCCCCATTCTGGATACTGGTTCCACTGGTAGGGTTTCAACTTATCATGGTTAACCACTTTGACTGGTCCTTCTTTGTCAAGCTGAATACAGTAGTTTAAACTGTTTATTTTCTTTAAAATAATACAGGGCCCGATATAGACAGGTTTTAGTTTCTGACAAATTCCTTCTTTCCTTATTTCATTGAGGAGCCAAACTGGATCTCCAGATTTATAACAGTTTAGGGACAATCTAACATCATAATGGTCTTTTCTCCTTTTGGCAGTTTTCAACATGAAACGTCTACAAATCTCATGTGCTAAATGGATTCTTTTTCTTAATTTGGAAACATAGTTTTTTTTCAAAAGAGGCACTTCTCTCCTCAGGTTGTTTATATCCAAAAATTATATTTAAGGGGGTCTTAACTTCACGTCCAAGCATCATCATGTTAGGGGTAAGACCTTGATTTGTAAGCGGCCGTTAAACAACCAATATGTTTATCCCAGTCTGATTGGTTCCCATTTAAATATGCTCGCAACATCTGCAGTATGGTTCTGTGTACACGTTCACATTGGCCATTTCCATTGGGGTTACGAGCACTAGTACGGGTTTTCCTGACCTCTAGCATTTGACATAATTGTTGAAAAATTTGGCTTTCAAAACTGCCTCCTTGATCAGAGTGCAGACTTTCAGGACAACCAAAACGACCAATATATTCATCTAAAATCTTTTGTGCACAGATTTCAGCAGTCTGGTCAGGGATTGGGTAAACTTCTGTCCATTTAGTAAAATGGTCCGTAGCTGTCAGAAAGTATTTGTTATTCTGTAATGTTCTGGGTAGGGGGCCAACAATATCGATAGATATTCTGTCCAAGGTGGCTCCTACAGATATGGATCCCATGGGCGCTTTTGGCTTCTTGTTAGGAAACTTGCTCTGGGTACACCGGTCACATTTCAAAAGGTGCACAGCTACGTCTTCTTTCATTTCATACCTGTAGAATTCAAGCCTAATCCTGGCAAGGGTTTTCTTTCGTCCAAAATGGCCGGATAAAGGGGAGTCATGAGCTAACGTTAGCACCTCTTGTATTAAACGGGATGGGGTCAACAACTAAATGTGTTGAACAGAGCCATTGCTGTGATAAAACTTTTTATAAACGACATTATTTAATAAAGTTAAGAAGTCCCACAAGTTAAAATAATGCCTGGTTACTGGACTACTAAGGGTCAAATCAGTAGGCTTTTCATTTTTTCTCAAGCCATCAAGAAAAGGGTAAATATCTGTATCACCTTCCTGTAACTGGGACAGTTTGCAAGGACTATATTTCTCTTTCTATTTTATCCAATACTTCTTTTCTAGGTTAGCAGTTTCACTTCTGGTAACTGCTCTAACAGGGGCCATAAATTTGGGGTTATTTACTATGAGAGTACTCTCCATTTCTCTGGTTCTCTTTATACATTTTTTTACAGGGTCCACACTTTAAACTTTCTAAAGTGTCGTTTTCAGAGCATAAACACTGTTCTTGGGGGCAACGGGATAAACCATCTGCATTTCCATGCTTCTTTCCGGGTCTATGTATAATTGAAAAATCATATGCAGATAATATTTCGATCCATCTGGCAATACGCCCCTTTGGCTCCTTACGACTAAAACGCCAAACTAACGGTTGGTGGTCGACACGTACTGAAAACTCTCTACCCAATAGATATTGTCTGTAATATTCTATAAAATAGCGTAGAGCTAGCAGTTCTTTATCAGTGACACAGTAATTTCTTTCTGTTTTATTAAGGGTCCGGCTGCCATAAGCAATTACTTTCTATTGACCCTCTTGTACTTGACTTAATACAGCACCAATGCCAGTGTCATAGGCATCAGTATCTAAAATGTATTCACCATGGTCTGCTGGGTAAGCAACTATTGGGGCTGTCATTAACAAATCTTTTATTTTCTCAAAAGATTCCTGGAATTCTGGAGACCAAACAAAATTTTCACCTTTCTTGGTTAAATTTATCATGGAGGAAGCTATCTGGGGAAAATGTTGTATGAACCTTCGGTAATAACTGGCTAGTCCAAGGAACTGTCTGACCTGTGTGACGGATTGAGGAGCATCCCATTGTTTAAATTTCATCAGATTGTCTGGATTTGGTCTAACACCATCACCAGACACAACATGCCATAGGAATTTAACCTCAGTCTGTAAAAACTGGTATTTCTCTGGTTTTAACTTTAAGCCTGCTTCCCCTATTCTGAACGTAGTCTCTTCATATGTTCTTCAAAATTTTTGCCAAATATTATTACATCATCTAAATAAATAAGACATATAGACCATTGTAGACCTTGAAGAACCAACTCCATTAAACGCTGAAAAGTTTGAGCTGATGATTTCAATCCCATGGGCATTCTAGTAAATTCATACAATCCATATTTGGTAACAAAAGCAGTCTTTGGGATATCAGATTCTTTCATAGTGAATGGTAAAAGGTACTGCCTCTTCTATTGAATCTGGTTCCCTATTCAACTCGACATGCATCCTAGCATTTTCATCTTGGAGCCCTAGCAGAAAGGTTCTCAATAAAACTTCTTGACGTGTTCTCTTATCTCTACGGGGGTAACCTTTGTCATATAACATCTTTAGTTCAGCAGCAAAATCTTGGACATATTCCTCATTGTACTGTCTCCTATTGTTAAATTTTGAAATATAAATTTTAGTGGTATCTATTTCACCAAATCTATTCTTAAGTTCTTTAATCAGTTTTCTATATGATCTAGTTACTTCACTGGATAGCTGGTCATAAACAAAGTCTCCAGCTATTCCTTGCAATCTTGGCAGTAATTCTGCCAATTTGTCTTTCTTGGGCCATTTATATAGGTGTGCTACAGCTTCAAATCTGTTGAACCATACTTTTCATTTCTCTTTCCCAGTAAAAATTGGTAGCCGATTACTGTTGAGTTGTTTCCCCTTAGAGGTTCTAGGGCTTTCACTCTCATCACTGCTGGATTTATCCGACATAGTACTGTTGGTTGAACTGTCACTGTTTGAAGGACTAAGATGATGGTCTTAATGAATTTTACGGGTGGGTCTTGTGGCTGATGAGACAGAGGACCTGCCTCTGTGGCTCTTCCTCGTCAGTGGCTTCACAGGGGTAATAGGGTGACCATGTATGCTGGATATAATAGTTTCAGTCATATTTCTCATGACCTGAACAACTTCAGACTTCATACCTCTCATGACAGTTGTAATGCCTTCAAGAAGTCCCATATTATTGTTCTGTATAATTTCATCTAGACTATCAGGTGCACCACGCAAGGTAGGGGACGATTGCATTGCTTCTCTGTGGACGGTTGCTGGGGACCTTAAGTTTCTGGAAACTCTCTTTTTCAATCTAGTACTAAGTGCAGGTGCACTCTGGCTTTTATTGGGTCTTTTTATGACTGTGTCATCTGCCTGATCATATTCATCAGAAGATTCAAATTCTTCACTATATTCAGTTGTGATCTCTGTATCATAAGTGTCTTCACCACTGTGGTCTCTGGTTGACCTCGTTTTCACCATTTCTATAAATGTGTATTAGGTATGGGTTCGTATCACTGGATACTCTTCAGAAGCGGAATATCCCACCGCTGCCACCAATTGTAATAACTGGCCTGACAGGTGTCTCTTTAACTATGCTGCCACCACCTGCGTTTACAGGTACACCGGGGACCTTAATAGACTAGAAATAGCTAGTCTAAGACAGAGAATGGTTTTAACACGGTGTCCTATCTTTATTATTTATTTAGATGTAATCATCTCATGGGGAGGGATTTTTAACTATGTCAAAGGGGTAAAAACACCTCGGAAATATTTAATCTCAATATTAAAACGAGTGAATAACTCAAATAGGGGGGAACAAAAAGGGTTAGGAATATTCAAATACGCTCTAGTCTGTGGAAATGAACACACTCCTGCCGTGTAGTTTATAGAACAGATTGTCTCTGTAAGGTAGAGGATGAACCTCTAAATTGTCAACATATAAACTACCAATCAAGAAGAGGAAACGCAAGGAACGGTACAAACAGACTATCACACAAATGAATATCTTCTGTCTGACAATCAAATAGTCTCTCGTCTAGGCGTAGCAAGAGGATCTATTCTCCCATGAGACAGTGTTATGACACCAACAACCAGAGACCAAGTTGGGACTACTATTATGTAAGTTTGCTGATGAATAACTAAGATATTTAAGAGCATAATTTTGTATTATTAGTAAAGCATTTCATACAGATATCACAGTGAACCAAATTACAGTTTTAACAACTTTTTGGAAGTATAAATATATTTCTAACTATTAATGTATCCAGTTATTTGCCACAGTGTTCAACCAACTACCCAATAATTTATATATCATTTCTTTGTTTACATATATATATAATCTCCTAATAAATTATATATTTAAAATAACTGTACTTTGTTATTATTTAATTAACCTTAGCCTCCTGGAGTAAGCACAGGAAGGCAGACTTTAATCACATTTGAGATTGAGAGTATTTAAAAGTGAAATTTAATTGTCCTAGCTTCTTACTATTCCTATCTTAGAAAGAGTACAGAAATTATTTATGTTCTCTCTGATTACTGGAGCAACTCAGCAAACAGGACACTTAACAATATGTCTTAACCAAAAATGGAGAGAAAATAGGGGATGGGGAAGGCATGTAACTTTATTCCGTTTTGTCTCAGGTTAGCAAATGAAAACTAGCCTGAATAAATAGACCCACTATTTATGTTTACAATTGAATTAAATCCATTTTTGATTCTGATCTAAGTCCAAAATACTAGACTTATAGTGAACAGAAAATGTCCAAATATTTGGTAATTTAGATAAATCAACTGCACTAAACAATTGAAAAACTACACAAATGTGTATTTAAAAAGCCAAATATTCTAAACTGCAGTGAAACTACTTAAAATCTCATGAATTTCATGATAAAAATATGAAGAACTTCAGCGGATGTGAAATATACGACAGTAAAAACTGACCAAAAATCTGGCAACGTACCTGTAGGTCTGACTTAGGAGGAAGAGCCCCTGGCAAACGGGTGCAAGGTTTTTATAATCTGATGGACTTAACGGGGCAACGAACGGTTTAAACGGGGAAACGAACGGGAAAATGGAAACGGGCCTGACAAGTACGAAAAAGAATCCCCGATTGCTAGAATTAAGTACAATAAAACGTAAACGATATGTTTACGGAACATAAAAGTCATCTAAGTACAATTAACATTCATAATTAATACCGTTCTAATACAATAATCATGTAAAAATCGATCTACAATCGCTATAGTATTCATACACTGTTTTGCGGTTGTGGTACATAAAGTTCACCTGAGGTTACACACAGTCAACCTTATTTGCATAATCAATACACAAAAATCACTGTGCCGAAAATGGCTGCTGATGTACGAAAGTGAAAGTTAACTACATAAGTTATCTCGATTATACATAAATAAAAATGGTTGAACACTGGGAAAACGGAATGAATAGAACACTGAAAGCATAATGAATTGAATTAGAAAGGTGAGAACCGGTGTCAAACTTTAAAATAGCCAAAAATCGACTCGTAGCCGAAAACAGGTGCTTGAAAGTACAAACACATGTTTTTTGAAAGGAATTTCGCCTGGCCAAGTCATTACAGTGCCACCATATATCATATTTTGGAAGCAAAAAGTCATCAATTCTCTCAAGATGTGACTGGAAAAGCGATGATTTGATACCAAAAATCTCTTTTGGAAAGATGGTGTTTTCCCGTTTAGAAAGTAATTTTGATTGTTGACTAATTACCGAGTTCTGTTTTGAGAAGGAATCTATGCGGTTTTCAATTTGCTGGCTGTTAATTCCTAAAATGTTGTTGTCTACGATCCAACCAGGTTTTTGGTTTGTGGTGTCTTCCGCACAAGACTTAGTGCTCCAAAAGTTCTTTAGATTTTGTATTTTTAATTCTATAAATCTCAGGCAGATGTACAACCAAATTATGGAAATGACTCCCGTAAAATTATCTCGCTGTCATCTTTACAGGATATCCTATGGTTGATTTGGACACAACAGCAAAAAGGAAAGTTTGGTTATACAACCTTAAAATTGTCTGGGAGTTCTTCTTTCAACAAAGCTGTAAGCAATACTTATAATTTTTACTAGAGAATTAATGAGTAATTGACGAAATTTGTCAATCCAAATGTAAGTTTTTGAATGTTTTATGGCATGAAGTCGTGCATCAGATCTTGAATTTGATTTTAATCTCCGATGGTGTTGTTACAAAATTTTTCTAACTCCATTTTTGTAGACTTTTGTTCAACATGATGTGGTGACCACATTTGAAATGTCGTGTAGTGGCTCACATGGGAGTACCTCATAATAGCTGATGTTACTCTCTCAAGGATTTTTCAGGATCTTGTAGAAGTGCAGGAGGGCGAGAAATTCCATGAAGCAAGTTTGTCATTTCTTTCTGAAGTCTTCCCTTTGTATTAAGCTTAAAAGTATCAAAACCTCTACATTCAAGTTCATCAATCAATTCATCTTTAGTTAGATTTTGGAATGGGTAGATGTTTCCCTGCTTTAGTTTCATCAGACTTTCCCCTTTTAAAAATAATGCCCTGTGATCTTCCAAATCAGAGGGTGTTCGCCTAAAACAGCATTCCAAATGCATGTGCTGTTTACTGTGAACACCGCAAAGGCAAGAAAAATTCCCCCCTCTCTGCCGACCAGCCTCAAACTGTCGTGCTTGTCCATCTCCGCCTAAAAAAAACTCAGTTCAAAAGTATACTCTATTCCATCAAAAGTAATTCCTTTCCTCAGTTCCTCTAGATCTTCAGTTCTGGCAGATGTATATGATACTTGTTCTGTGTCCTTTGAGCAACAAAAATTTGAACATATTCGCTAGTCGCAGGTTACAAAAAATATTTCTAAAAAATATAATTTTCAAAATTATTTCACATAAAAATTACAGAACTTTAACAACACTTTTAGAGTGCTTGTTTTAAAATATTTATGAAAAAGTTTGGTTACGTACAAAAACATATACATGATGTAGGGAAAGCGGAAATAAAACTGGTTTTTGTGGCCCTTAATTTGTTTTTATATTTTTATGAAAACAGTAGTTCTTTTGACAAACAAGCATTCACAAGTGATTTACGGTACCAGGGAAAATTGTCCAAAATATTTTTTTTTCGTATTTATTGTCAACGCATCAATTTAAGACTGGTCAGCATATTGGGGGCTATTTATGGTCTTGCTCGTGTAGGATATTTAGAAGTTCTTGATTATTATAAGTAATTGTAAATAATAAGGGTATTGAAGGTGTATTGTCTGGCTGGGTCCATTTGACCTAGACCTCATTTTTATGCTTCATTGGTCATGTTGATTTTTTTGTGGTTATGTTTATTTCTCTGATGCTATAATTTATTTGGTGTATGAAATGATTGAAAGGTGTACATGTCTGTCTGAAAGGGTTCATCGATCTGACCTTGACATCATTTTTAGCTCACCTGGCCCAAAGGGTTACCTTTTATAAAAATCTTTTCTGAAACCACTTGGCCAAATTTATCCAAACTTGGCCACAACCATCATTTGGGTATCTAGTTTTAAAAATGTGTTTGATGACCACGCCTGCCAACCAAGATTGACGACAAGGCTAAAAATAGAACATAGGGATAAATTGCAAGTTTTGACTTATTTTTAAACCGTTCTATGAATAGAGAAATTCTAATAGGGGCAGAAATGTTAAAAATGTTGAGCTCTACCCATCGTCTATTAAGGATGTTGTTTTCTCCTGTTTTTCAATTTTTGCCAGATATTGGGAACCCCTACTTTTCTTTTCATAATATTATTACATGTATATAGTTTTAAAAGCCATATTGGAAAATCTTATAAAATTCTTGTTATATATATTTTTTCATGGTTTTTGAAGGAAAAAAGGTACCAATGTTAAATGTACGAAAAATTTAGACAATCATTTCCCGCCACAGTTCATTGGCTTATATCTCGAAAAAAAAGCACACGGACCCTTCAGTTATTTATGATTTTTTAGTTCCTTTATTTATATTCCAGCGGTTGTAACAGTCTTTTTGTTATTTTACTTTTTAAGAAGCTTGTTATTTTGAAAAAGAGGAGCGAACATCCTTAACATTAAAACTGTCTCTGTTTCAGAAATCATTGTTGATATTAATTTTAGGAGATACATGTACATGTACCTGTAGTAGATCTTATAAAACATGTCAGATATCTCAGGGTGTGTACTTTGTTATAATGTTGCATACAACTTCTGTTATAATAATGTTAATATCCTCATGTGCAATTACCATTTTTAAAAGAATATGAAAAGTTTTGGTGATTATGTACATTTCCTAGATACTACATTTACATGTATACAAGTAAAATTATGGTAAATTATATTGCGTGTATAGATTAATTTACATTTGTACAATAATTTATTCATACGTTTAATGTTCGATGTATATTATATATTTTTGTCTAGCCTGCGACATTTATGTTGCGAAAGCGAGACACAGCAATCCTTGAGCAAAGCGGCGGTGTCAACATTTAGGTTCAGTCTGTGGTTAAAAGATTTTTTTTTACGCCCGTTTACGGGACGTAATATGGTATATCGTTGTCCGTCCGTCGTCAACACTTCAGACAATAACTCAAAAACACTTGAATTGTTTATATCTATTAACGTAAGCTCCCTTTTGATTTTTATAAATTTTAGATTTTACTTTTCCTAGTTATGGGATTTTATTCATAAAAATATGGGGTATTTTCCAGTACTTTAAGGATGTTGCTTTCAGCAATTTTCATGAAACTTTTCAGTATTGTTTTAATATTACCATAAGTTCCCTTTTGATTTAAAAACATTTCTGAATTTACGGTTTGGAGTATTGGAACTTTATTCATTAAAAAAGGTGAATTGTTTATATCTATTGAAATAAGCTCCCTTTTGTTTATATAAAATTTCTGATACAGACATTGCTGAGTTATAAAACTTTTTCGACAAGCTAAAATGGCTCATAGCGCAACCCTATATTCAGACTTCAATAACTTTTTGTCAGCCTATATGGAATTTTAGAAAATTTGGACAGAAGCTTGTTTATAACCAAAATACAGTATCCAGAGCAAAATTTTTAAAATATTAATTTCATTTTTCCGTATTTTACTGATAAATTAACTTAGTTTTTTTTTACAGTTAACATTCAGATTTAGGCTGAGGTTAAAGTTTTACAGTCATCAATAACTTTGTCAAACCTTCATGGAATTTTATGAAATTTTGACAGAAGCTTGTTTATAACCAAAAGACAGTATCCAGAGCAAAATTTTGAAAATTTTTATTTTCATTTTCCGTATTTTACTGATAAATTGACTTAGTTTTTTTTACATTTAGCATGTAGACACAGTCTGGGGTTAAAGTTTGTTACACATCATACACATCAATTACTTTTAGGAAACTTTGGCAGAAGCTTTTTTATGATTGAGAGATCATGACTGAAGCAAACTTATGAAAATATATTTTTTTTCATTTTCAGTATTTTTCGTATAGAGGGACTTTACAATTAACATTTACAGAAAGTCTGGGATTAAACTTTTTTGACATAATAGATTTGTAAACCTTCATGGATTGTTATGAAACTTGGACATAGCATCTAAAGAAAACGTTTGAATTTTTAAATAAATTCTATATTTTTCTGAGAAATGAACTCTCTTTTTAAGTCAACATTACACTTTTACACTGACGGCAGCAATCGCAGGCGAGACACAGGGTTCCGCGGAACACCTTACATTTTTTTGGGTCAAAATGTGCATTACCTAGTTGTCCAAAAATGTACAGGTTTGGTCTCTCTACAACAGTTTGAACATCTACAGGCTTCTTCTGTGGATAGATTTCCCTAAATTCTTCGTTGGTTAGGAAGTTTGCATGGACATAGATGAAGCTGACCATAAAGCTTATATAAGTATGGTTAAGGATATCTGAATGGTCATGCCAGATTTTAAGTTTAACTTGTCTCTCCGTGGTCATTAATCTGTTTATTTCTGATGCTAAAGTCCTCTCTGTCAAAATAGTTTCAGTTGACTTGGTTGAAGATGAAATTTGTTTTAATCGAGTATGGACAGCCTCCTTTGAGAGAGATTGGTAGTGCTCGTCACTCCTATATACTAAGATGCCAGATTTTGTTAGCTTTTGTATTTCTTTGAGCATATCTTTTAGGGGAATTTTCCTGCCATACACTTCAATTGCTGTTTCTTGTATTTTACCGGACGATTAAATGGTGTTCTTTCGGACTTCCTTTGGGGCAATTTTCAGGCCAATGTCGTAATTTTTTTATTCCAATTTATGTTTAATGATGGATTTAATTTTTTTTAGCTGTTCTTTTATTTGGAATAGCAAGTTTTCCCTTGAAGACTCCTATTTTTGCCCTCCTAATTGGTTGAAGATGGTCCCTTCCGCTTATTCTTAAATGCGGGTTAAATCTGAAGATGTCAATATCGTTGTCCTTTGCAAATTGCTTAAGAATTTGCCCCCCATTGCCAGCAAGCTTTCCGTTTAAAGTAACATTGTATGTCATAGCCAGTCTGGTCCAATTCATGATGGTTGATTTGCAATGTTTTACTTCAGTGAGAAATTACTGTTGATTAAAATCATAATTAGCATATGTGCCTATGTGTCTCTTTATATTATTTTTTTTACCCGAGGCAAGTTTGGTCTGTAGGTCGTTTGCTCGTCTTTCGGCTTGGTCGGTTGTCACATAGCAGATCTGAAGTCGCTCCCTTTCATACTGTAGAAAGGACTTCCCACTGGCAAGCAAATGTTGAATGTTGCTGTCATTTTCCGTCATTGATTCTTCTATTTGTTGAGTTGTCTCTCGAATTGATGTCATAATTTTGTTGTTTTTTTCAACAGCCGATTCTCTAGGTGACAATGTTCTTTACTTCCGCTAACGTTTTCTTAAAATTAATGTTATATTTGTTTTCAATAACTGGTTCTAACATTTTTATAACATTTTGAACAGTTTTTCCCAAGTGATGAAGACGGCGACACAATCACAATAATCTCGTTGATGTTGTTTACAAGGTCTTTACATGGCTGTACTAATGATGAAGCATGAGAATAGGATTTATGTAGAGATGATATGCTGCCATGAGTGGTCAAACAAGTAGAGCAATCTTGCAATTTGTGTTTCTGCTTTTCATTTTCAGGAAGTTTAAGCCAGTTGAATAGAGAGAAGTTGTCAGTGAACTTCATTTTTCACCGGCTTTGCCATTATGCGCAAAATATTTGCTGTTTGTTACATAATTTTGCAGTTTAGGGAGCTGGTTTTTAACTATGTTATATGATGGTATCTGTACATTTCTGTATTTTGTCATAAAATGTTGTAGTTTTCATGTCTCTGCTGAATTGATATACTATTTATATAATTTGCTTTGAAAAAATTTGATGTACTTTTTGAATTATCATAATTATTAAAGAAATCAATTGCTGCAATGTCTTTTGTTGATTTTGCCAAAATAAACTTTGCAAAGTTGTAGTAATTCATGTTGCTACGTGTGTCATTGATGGATTAACAATACAAAATAATGGAATACACATTAATTGCTATTGTGGTAAGTAAGGACAGAATTTAACCAAATTTGACTTCTGTGATCAGTATGGCTGCTTTGTCCTTGAAAGATCTCCACAAGGGGTACAAGGGCCCCTTCCTACACAGAGAAAAAAAATATACTCAAAAACGCCAATAGACAAAGGGAAAGTGGTGAAAAATTTATATGCATACACATTAACAGCCAATTTACAGAATGCATTTTTATTTTCCAAATACTCGAGGTTGTCAGGTCTGCTAGTATCAATTTTTCTAAAGTGTGTGTATTTCTGAATTGATTTGTTAACAAAATCAAAATTTAATGGCGAGGAACAACTTGTGCTATTCCCATTTTATAAAAGTCATTAGACATACCACATAAATCACGTGATATGAACCTACAGGTGTGTGTAAATATGATCTGATGATCCGAAATTTTTTTCTAGCATCAGTATGAACATTTTTCTTTATAATAAAGTTTAAGAAATATCGTGAGTTTAAATACAAAAATCTGATGAAAAGAATATCGCTGATTTTATGGGAAAAACACTCATAATTGTTTTAACATACATTGTACCTGCAATGCGTTCACACATTTTTATTACAGTATATACAAAAGATATTTTATCAACAACAACAAAAATTGACAAATGAACACTGAAAATATGGTTGATAATTCCTCATAAAAAAAGATGTGTTTGGTAATTAAAACGAGGATCTATCAGAAACCATAAACAAATTTTTTTTAAAAGAAAAACTACAACCCAAAACACCTTGCATCCATTTCCATCTGAAATACTATACATGTACCAAAATTTTAGATTATCATTTGCAATTTCTTATTAAGATTGAATCATATTTATGTATGTATTTCAGGGAGGGATGCAGACATAGTACAAATTGAAGCAAACACTCTTGACGAAACTAAATCATTCAATAGATATACAATCCCCGAAAAAGACATAACAATAGGTGCATCAAACTAACCAAATTATCTGTAGAATATGACAAAGATGGTTTAAAAAAATTAGATTTAAATGGAGCCTGGGTAGATACCGTTACTCCCATCACAATGACCAAGGAATTTTTAGAATGGCTGACTACAATACAAGAAGAACAAACAACTAAAATCACTCTGGTTGGACACAATTCATATGCTTTTGATTTTCCGTTTTTTTATATAATCACATGAAGAAAAAAAATGAATCTACTTCAGGAAAGCTTACAAATAGTCCAAGGCCTACCACACTTCAGAAGAAAACGAAAGATTTACCAAATTATACACAAGGCACATTAGCCAAAAAATTTGTACATGGGTACAATGAAGCAGATTTACTTAATGTACTACATGATGTTACTACACTGGCCAAAATTCTTAAGGTCTCCAATGTCGACTTCTTCAAATCCTCAATTATTAAATTCACTTCCTTCTGTATCAAGCAGGACTTCATTGTTCAGCACAAACCTTTACTGGACTCGATCAACAGTAAGTTCAGAAGTGGGACAAACACGTATGTATCTAAACCCATTGCAACCTTGTCACATTTCAAAGCACTCTAGCGAAAAAACAAGCCTGGTGAGCCCCTTTTTATTTGCATTTTTGAATTTAGCATTACATAAAACAATCTACAAAATATGTGAAAAAAAACTACCAGGGGTCCTTATGGGTACGAGCCACCTTAATTTGCAAAATCACAAAATTATACTATCAGTTGTTAACTCATACTGTTACAAAGTTGAACGCATATTATGTAGATTTCAATTTGGCTGTCTTTAAATAAAGATTTATAACTTTTTGTTCAAGTATATATGCTAATGAATAACTATAATGTTTACTGCGTTACTTTTTATATTATGAATATTTATTTTACCTCAGTTATCATTTTCTATATAAAATAAGTACACAATATTTTCACTATTTTTCAAATTGCAAGCGTTTAACTATTTGACCGGTCAATAGTTTCAACTATTTGCCCTCGATGAAACTATTTGACCGCAAGGGTCATTATATTTCGCGGAATTTCAACTGCAGCCACGGTATTGGCTAACGGGTTTTTAACAAATCATTCGGGACTGTCGGAATTCATCTCAATTATTAACGTCGATTCCCGAGTCGTTCGAACACACCGATGGAGATCTGGAAGGATTAATTACGTACAAGGACGCCAAAAATACAAAATCAGTCGTCCGAACTGCTGAAAAGATTATTTCCGACTACCATAAAGAAAACGACGGCGATCTAAAAACCTTAGAGGAGTTAAACGAGGTGGAACCAACTGTTTTAATTCCTTACTTAGGAAGTTCTATGGAGAAATTCGCAAGTCAGACGGAAACAATTATGCTTACAAATCAATGTCGACAATACGTTTTGGATTACAACAATTCATTCAGTCTAGAAACTTAGATATTGTAAATAATGACATTTTTGCAACATCCAATGTAATATTCAAGGCAGTAATGGTTAAATTGTCAAAAATTGGCTTAGGAACTGTCACACATTAAGATGTAATTATACCTGAGGACCTGCAAAAACTGTACAGTCGTGAGAAATTTTCACGTGATACTCCAGACTCCCTGCAGAAACGAACATTTTTTAATATCAATTTAATTTTACTTCTTTAATGGCGGAGATGAGAATCTTAAAGAAGTGCAGAAGGGTGACTTTGAACTGGGACGAGACAAACAGGATAGAAAGTATGTTGTCCTGAAAATATATAAGACGTCAAACGAAGAATTACTGAGGTGAAAACTTGGCTAACTTCGACCACAGTGGTGGCAAAATGTAAGAACTACCAGGTAAAATCTTCTTAATTTAAAAGCAGTACAATACATTTGTCTTTTTCATTTTTGCAGACTGTCCATGCACCTTGATCAAGTTTGAACTTTTATTGTCGCATTATTTGTAATTGTAACAAACACGGCAAACCAAACAAACAAACTAAAAGAAATGAAATAACAATGATTCATACACATGTAGAAATGTCGAGAATGCACAGTACATGTACATTAACTTATGTAGAATTACAGAAGAAAGCTTATAGATATAAGAAGATGTGGTATGAGTGCCAATGAGACAACTCTCCATCTAAGTCACAATTTGTAAAAGTAAACCATTATAGGTCAAAGTACGGCTTTCAACACGGAGCCTTGGCTCACACCGAACAGCAAGCTATAAAGGGCCCCCAAAATGACTAGTGTAAAACCATTTAAACAGGAAAACCAACGGTCTAATCTACATATAAAACGAGGAACGAGAAACACTTATGAACCACATCAATAAACGACAACCACTGAACATCAGGTTCCTGACTTAGGACAGGTGCAAACAACTGCAGCGGATTTGAACTAGTTTCTTGGCGCTAAACCCTGCCCCTAACCTGGGACAGTGATGTAACGGTAAAACATAAGAACAAACTATGCAAAACAATAAAAGAAAAACAAATATGAGAAACAGCAACAAAGACAACCACTCAATTACAGGCTCCTAACTTGAGACAGGCACATATAGAATGTGGCGGGGTTAAACGTTTTAATAGACGCCAAACTTTACCCTACCTGAAACAATAGTGTAACATCACAACATAGAAAGACACACTTTAAAATATCAATTGAAATGGCTTAACTCAATCAAAAGACATCAACAAAAACAGGTGAACATACACTGAACGAATAAATTTGATCTACGACCCAATGTAAATACAAAATTAATAAAACAAGGGGGTTAGATGTAAAACAATATCAGAAAGACAACCATAACATTGGACAAAATGCCGCCAAATAAAATAACGTACACAGGTAAATAAAAATAATTTTGTTGTAAGGTATACATGGAGTACGGAAATAATTTTTTGTTCCTAGTACGAGAACAAAAGTGAAAATTTATCGTCATACTAAACACTTATCAAAGGTGGTATATATTAAAATAGTGCGACGAGATATAACATTAAATAAGTAAAATTAAATAACAAAAATACATTACAAATTGTATCAACAGGTCAAATTAAAACGAAAACTAGTATCTATAGACTTCTAGACTCCACAAGGACAAAACAAAATATATCGAAAGGACCTGCAATACAAAAATGTAGCTACATTTTGTACGCAGTTTTCGCATCTGCATGTACATTGTTTATTTGAACTATATTATACATAAAATTTCCTAAAAAGCATATTTTTTATTTCTAATTTCAGGTGACGTAAATTGTCCAGTTATCACATTTACAAAGTACATGAGCAAACTTAACCCGCTAAATAATATTTTTTGGTAGAGACCGAAGCTTGCGTCCAGAGTTTCGTCTACCGGTGATCTATGGTATGATAATGTTCCCGTGGAAAAAAATTCACTTGGTAGCATGATGTCCAATATAAGTACCGATTGCGAACTTTCTTAAAGATGTACAAATCACTGCATACATGTACGTAGTACCTGCATCACAGCCCTTGACGATGGGGGCATTAACAGTAGACATAGTATGGGCCTTAGTGGGCATTAGTCAGAGAAGCCTCTTGCTTCGTACAGTCGTATACTCGGTGAGAAGAAAAAACGGCAAATGTCTGACGTGTTAAGCACCGCAATGAAAGGAGTATATATCTCCTCAAAGAAATCTACAAATACCGTAATTGGTCCAAAACCAGTGCCGTCTACATCATGAACTGCTTCTTGTTCCAGTATGCCAAATGACGTGAATGATGTTGAACTACCAGACTTTTTGTCTGATGATGAAGCTATTAACAGTCTCCGGGACAAGTTTGCACTTCCGCTGAGTGCAAAAGTTGTCACCTTAATTTTTGGAGTTAAGTCAAAATGAAGTTGATAACTTTGTTGGTATTGGTTCCCTGATATTTGTCCTAAAAAATTTTGGCTCTAGCACCACTGTTGAAAAAGTTATGCCCCTTTTTTCAACAATTTCCTCAGAGGAAAAGTAGTTTTCCTCAAGGGAAATCAAATTTCCCTGAAGGAAAAAGATTTTTCCTTAAGGGAAATTGTATTTTCCTCAAGGGAAAAAGATTTCCCTTAGGGAATTTGCTGCATTAATATTTCCTTTGAGGAAATTCTATTTCCTGTGAGGAAATTTGCGGCTTCAAATTTTCCTTTGAGGAAATTCTATTTCCTCTGAGGAAATTCTATTTCCTCTGAGGAAATTTGAGGCTTCAAATTTTCCTCTGAGGAAATACTTTTTCCTGTGAGGAAATTTGCAGCTTCAAATTTTCCTTTGAGGAAATACTTTTTCCTGTGAGGAAATTTTTGACAAACACTTTTCCTTGAGGGAAAATTCAAGACCACAAATTTCCTCTAAGGAAAACATTGTTCTCCAAATTTCCTCTATGGAAATTTCTCTCATTCAATTTTCCTCTGTGAAAATTTCATAACAGTAAAAACAGTATGAATATAATTTTTCCTGAGACTGAATAATTGATACAAAAGATAATTAAAACTTTAATAAAATGTTCACTGATGAGTAACATGACATACAAAAACAATAGGCTAGCTGTTTGAGACAATACAATAATAAGCAAAACGCTATGAATATCATACTATTTGTGATGTTATTAATATTGTGCTCATATTTGCGGATTAAATAAAATAACCACTTTTCATGTTAATTTAACTTTTCTGCTGCATACAATTATTCAATCCCCTACAAAACAGTTCAGTGCATAAATAATTCCATCCTCCAGACATCTTCCTTCAATTGGTAGAGAATACATTTTTGCAATTTGTTCTTCAAACATCTTCCTCTATATAGTTGATATGACAGAGCTATGTACATGAATGGATAAAGCAGGTGTTTATTTCGACAAAAAAATACTTTTTTTTCTACATTTCTCCCTAATCCTTCAGTGTAGGTTGTTGCAATTACACAATTGTGTTCTTGTGCATCTATGATTGTACTCCATTTTGTTTACAGCCATTTTGTAGAAATTTCCTATTTTCTTTTTCCAGGTAAGCACACATTTCATTTCACATTAATCCAATTAGCACACAATGTAGAAAAGTATTAACCTTAAGTTTCCTCTTCTGTATTGATCTGTTGATGATCATGAAAACCAAGAAGTCTCTGCACCTATAAATACACAAAATATAAATTGAGAAAAAAACAGCAATATGAAATAAGCTTATTTTATCATGTTTAATATGAACATTTTGAGAAACTTAAATTTATATTCCTACTAATCATGATTATGAGTTCTGTTATTTCAGTGCTTTGTGTCCACGACTTAATATCAGTCGTTTTAGTGCCTTGCAGTGATAATGAGTTGAGCCACTTTCAACAGTTTTTACAGTTTGTTCATATGTTGTGCTATTTGAACCACTGTCCTAGATTATGGTTAGGTGGAGTGCTCACAGACATGATTGTTTTCTCATTATCGAAGGCCGTCATTGGTCTTTAATTGCTTGCATCCACTTCATTGAATTCTGGTGGATAGATAACTCATTTACCATACCACATCTTCTTATTTTTATAATAGTCATCATTCAAGGGCAATCACTTTTATTATATAGAAGTGGTCTTACCATTTAGGCCTTGTTGTTTTCTGTTTATCTTGTTTTGCCGATCATTTTACTGTACAGTTGTAATTGTTTATATTTTTCTTTATCTTCTATATTTCTTGCCCTAAACTTAAAAAAGGTAAAAACTATAATTTAATGACAGTCACTATAACTATTATGATACATCAGTATGTGTTTTTCTATATACCATGATATAAAAAAGAATGAAATATTTGTGCTATTTCATTTCACAGACTATTTGCCAGTCAACAGTTTCAAAGACATAACCACGGTCAATAGTTTAACAAACAAACATTCCCGTACTTTTTCATCGTGTTCATACTAATTTTTCAATGGACAACAATGACGTGATTAACTATTTTTCTATGATTTGTGTGCTTGACAACATTAAACTCTGAAATATTGTTAACAGTATAATCTGTATGTGTCTGTCGTCAAAATTTCAAATTAATATATTACTTACAGAAGCAATTAAAACAAGAGGCTCACAAAATGAATGTGGTCTAAGAACTTAAAAATTTCTAATTTACCTATTCAAACCGTATCATTATTATTTGCTTTTATATATAAATCAGAAATAACCAATTTAAAATGGAAAATTTTAAAGAAAACAAAAGGAAAAAAAGTAAACAAAATCCCCCCAAATTTTTTGAACCCCTTATGATTCATCATCCCCAAACTCAATCCCAGCCTTCCCTATGTGGTACGGTACCTTGCAGTACAATTTCAGAGAGATCCATACACTTGAACACAAAGTTATTGTCTGGAAACAAGAAAAATGCTTGTTTTTTGGCCCCTTTTTGGCCCAAAATTCCTAAACGTTTAGGGCAATTACCCCCAAACTCAATCCCAGCTTTCCCCCTTTGATATGGAACCTTGTACAGTGATCGGGAAGGACGTGCGCCTTGCGCCAATTGCGCTTATCGACCAGAAATGGCGCATAGAGTGACAAATGTAAGCGCCCGCGTGGCGCATGATATTTTTCACTTCGTTTTGAAACGTTGAGATATCGTCAAATGGATTTCCGATTGTATTTCGTGCCGCCATGTGTGAGTACACAACTGTGTAGTGTTTACTCCAATTATAGGAGCACCTATATATTTTTGGGACGTCTCGGGTGTTTTCCTATGGTAATAATAGCAACATGCGATATGACTGATTACCAAAAAAACGTAATTAACCATCATTCATGATATATTTTTTTATAAACAACTTTAAATTTGTGAAAATTGGCTAGTACAGGCGAGAATTCTTCTCTAATTATAATCTTTTAAGTAAGCTTGCTATTATTTCGATTGAAAAACCCAAAAGCCTTTTATGAATACCATAGTATTTGTCTCAATAAACGGGCTTAACTGTCCTTGTCAATTTGTTTGGTCTTTGGCTCGTTTTGACATTTTGTAAACATGCCTTCAGCGAATTGTTGTTGTGTCTTATTAATTAACGTTGCTCTCTACTGTTATTCTTGTTATCGTGATGAAGTAATAATAATACAAGTGCAGAGGAAATGCCAGAAACGTCCTCTAATAAGGAACATTTGGAGTAAGTATGGTATCGACGAAGACACAAATTTAATGTAAAAAAACCATGAACATGAACAAAGGAACAGTACCAGTTTTAACATTGTAAATAAAGGTTATCGTAAATATTGCCTGGTTTGGAAGAAGTTTTTGTATATTCATTGAAATTGAAATTACAAAACCACAGGAACAATATCCATGATATTAATTAGAATCATACTTGTAAGTACAGTGAAATATACACTTTTTTTTTTTTATTGTAAACGAATGGCCCACTCATTTGACAACATGGCCCCTTAATTCTAAAAATGGCCCATTGAATTTATTTTTGGGGGGCCCTGGGCCCATAGAGAAAAAATCCTTCCAGATCACTGCTTGTAGTACAATTTCATAAAGATCCATACACTTACACACAAGTTATTGTCCTAAAACTAGCAAAATGCTTGTTTTTTGCCCCTTTTTTGCCCCTAATTCCTAAAATTTTGAGGCAATTACCCCCAAAATCAATCCCAGCCTTCCCTTTGTGGTATCGTACCTTGCAGTACAATTTCAGAGAGATCCATACACTTGAACACAAGTTATTGTCTGGAAACTAGAAAAATGCTTATTTTTGGCCCCTTATTCCTAAACATTTTGGGCAATTACCCCCCAAATCAATTCCAGCTTTCCCTTTGTGATATGGAACCTTGTAGTACAATTTCAGAAAGATCCATACACTTACACACAAGTTATTGTCATGAAACTAGAAAAATGCTTGTTTTTTACCCCTTTTTTTTTGGCCCCTAATTCCTAAAATTTTGAGGCAATTACCCCCAAAATCAATCCCAGCATTCCCTTTGTGATATGGAATCTTGTAGTACAATGTCAGAGAGATCCATACACTAACACACAAGTTATGTCCGGAAGTTACAAAAATGCTTATTTTTGGCCCCTTATTCCTTAACTGTTGGTACCATAACCCCCAAAATCAATCCCAACCTTCCTTTTGTGGTATTGAACCTTAAGGTAAAATTTCATCGAGATCCATTAACTTCAACTAAAGTTTGAGTGTGAAAACCAATGTGTCTTTGGACGACGATGACGCCGCCAACGTCAGCGTCATACCAATATTTTGACCACAAAATAAAAACTGCAGTTTCCTTAAAATTACCAATCTAGTGGCAGCAACCCAACAATGGATTGTTAGATTCATCTGAAAATTTAATGGCTGATAGAACTTGACATAATGAACAATTTTACCTCACATAAGATTTGCTCTAAATGCTTTAGTGTTTGAGATATAATCCAAAAACTGCATTTTACCCCTATGTTCTATTTTTAGACATGGCAGCCATGTTTATTGATGAAACAGAAAATAAAACACAAGCTTTATTCAAAATACCCTAAGGATCATTCAGCATCAGTTTGGTTGGAATTGGTTCAGTAGTTTCAGAGGAGAAGATTTTTTTAAAGTTAGAAAACATGATAAACAAATTGTGTAAAATTGTCGTTAAAGTGCAATTACTCCTTAAGAGGTCCATTGACAATTTTGGTTATAGAAACTTATCTGTAGATCTTACTTTGCTGAACATTTTTGCTGTTTACAGTTTATCTTTATCATTAATAATATTAAAGATAATAACCAAAAACTGCAAATATTTCTTGAAATTACCAATTAAGTGACAGCAACCCAACAATCATGACAATGGGTTATTACATTCATCATAAAATTTCAGGGCTGATAGAACTTTGAATACCTAATGCATAATTAACTCTGTGTCAGATTTGCTCTAAATGCTTTGGGTTTTGAGATAAAAGCCAAAAACTGCATTTACCCCTAGGTTCATATTTAGCCATGACAACCACGTAACAAAACACAAACTTTATTGTAAATACCCTAAAGATCATTCAGCTTAAGTTTGGTAGGAATTGGTTCAGTAGAGGAGAAGATGTATGAAATAGTTAAAACCCGACGGAAGCCAATGGTTGACGAAAAACAACGACAGACAACGACGGACGCCAAGTGATGGCAAAATCGCACTGTTCCTTCTGAACGATGAGCAAAAAGGCAAATTTAAAAAATTGCGCTGGCTCTATCCAAAAGAGATTTTAGCAGTGTAGTGTACTACTTTTGGGACAGGACATATTAACATAATAGAAAAATCTATAAGCTATAACTCAAAATATGGACAATTTTATGTTTAAAGGGTCTTTAATTTAGTTTGACAACTTCACAGACATACTAATATTTGACCTTTTCAAACTATACCAAATCACTACTTAGGCCCCAAAAAATATATGTCTGTTTAAGGTTACATACTTTAAAAAAAAGGCTAGGTAGGTCGGTATTTCCATTTTATTTTATTTTTTCATTTTATTTTTTGCGACATGATTTTGAGTCATGCCGTTTCGTCTTGTCGTGGTCTGAGTTGATCCTTGGCAAATTTTACCCGTTATTTTAATGATTGGATTATTTCCCTTGGTTATTGGTTGGGGAAAAAATGGCGGCAAAGTGTTTATTTCATCACATGAGTCACGAATTTCCTTATAACAGCTGTCATATTCAGGATTGTGAACATTGGGATGTATCAGGCAATTGATTTATATTATTGGCGACACAAACTTCATTTTTGACACCAGTTCAGTTAATTTTTGCTTTTACGACGGAAATAAAATGACTTAGGGTCGGCGCTCAAAAGGACTGTCGGTCGGGTAACCGTAAACAGACATATAGTTTTGTTTGGCCTTAAGGATGTTCGCTACTCCGTTTCAAAATAACAAGCTTTTTAAAAGAATATGAATAAAGGAACTAAAAAAACAGAAAAAATGAAGGGTCCGTGTGCTTGTTTTTTAGATATCAGCCATTAAAAATTTGGCGGGAAGTGATTCTCTCTAGATTTTTCATACACTTAACACTGGCACCTTTTTCTTTCAAAAGCTATGGAAAAATAACAAGGATTTTATAAGATTTTCAAATATGGTTTTTTAAACTATGTAATAAAAATATGAAAAGAAAAGTAGGGGTTTGCTTGCAAAATTTTTTAATGGCACTGCATGGATAAAACCAGAGGATTCCGAATATCTGGTAAAAATGTCATTCATCCGCAATAAATTTGGAAGGTGTATGAAAATAATTTGCAAGTTATACACTATATCCACACTAGAGACCTAATAGAGTAGAAATACTAATTTTAAAATATAAAAATTCTTCATGTATATTTAAAAAATTATTTGTATTTCAAAAGGAAAGAAAGTTACTTATCTGCTTATAGCATACCACATGAGTAGAACAAGGATCCATTAGGCCATGGAAGACTGAATAACATTTAAGGTCAATATATAGGCAGTAACACATTTTTACATTATATGAAAAGGCATACACATAAGCTAGAGGAAATAAAAAAGTGTTTCTTTTTGGTAATTTGTAGGCTAAGGTGACATCATACAAGAAGTATGAGTGATTCTCAAACTAAAATAAAATAATTTCATCCCCCTACTTCATGTACTTCATTGTACTTACTTTTTATGCATAAAAAATATAAATAAATAAATTTTAAAGTAATATATGGTCCACACTAGGAAATCTTTTTGTAAAAAATGAAAATCAACGGATGATAACTGTGTACTTGGACTAACAATTAAGATTTCACATGCTGTTCAATGTCTCGTCAGTCCAATCTCAATCAGTGAAATAAACTATTGTTTGTTTTTTTTTAAAGTCATATG
The DNA here is from genome assembly GCF_021869535.1 of Mytilus californianus. Classification (NCBI taxonomy): domain Eukaryota; kingdom Metazoa; phylum Mollusca; class Bivalvia; order Mytilida; family Mytilidae; genus Mytilus; species Mytilus californianus. The sequence continues at coordinate 34,220,988 of NW_026262701.1, forward strand.
GAAGTAGTTCAAATAATTATGACGCATTGCAAGGCTTTTTTTTTCTCTCTCTGACGCCGTAGGAAGGAGAAGTGAGTTGACATAACATGTATATTATCATGCAAAATCAACAGTAATGAGTATACCTTTGATTGTCATCGTCACTGCAAATGGATCATTATTACTAGGGGGAATGGAACCAATAAATTGATCCGATCCGATATGAAGTTCCCAGTAACGGAGAACCTCTAACTTTGAGGTAATATTATTAGTGTCGGTGGTCTCACAAATGAATCAGGGTGAATTGCAGGTACATTAATTAGCAGAGAATAGACAATTATCAACTTGTTATTCATTATCTCGCAGTTATTTACGGTTAATTAGCTGTATATATCCCAAAACAGGTGCTCGGAGCTAGTACTAGTCTATGACTTTTAAGTAACAATTATATTTATATTCACAATCAGTGGCGGATCGAAGGGGGATGGGATCCGGGGGTTTGATTCCCCTTTTTGTGAACGATCATTGCATTTAATCAGAGACATATATGTCTCTGATTTAATGGAGACATATATTTCAGTGGCGGACCCAGAACTTTTTGTAAGGGGGGGGGGGGCGCTGACTGATCTAAGGGGGGCCCGCTCCAGTCATGCTTCAGTGATTCACTATATAATCAACCAAATTTTTCCCACCCAAGGGGGGGGGGGCAGGCCCCCCCCCCCCTGGATCTGCCTATGTATTAAGACCCCCTTTATCCTGGCTAGAATCGCCCCTGATATTACATGTAAATCAAGTCCCGGGTTAATTACTGTTAGCATAATAGCATAACGGTAATCACAAAGAGTGTGGTAATTTTAAAAAGGACGATGATTTATAAATATACAATTCTTGAAGAGGGGGAGAGTGCACTTCACGATGATCGAAAAGAAAGTGCCTTGCATGTTATTTTCATCATCTTGTCTGAAACAGTCTGAATAATGAGCTTCAAGGCGAAGCGCGAAAATAAGTCATGTGAAATAATAACGTTGTACGGGCAAACCCTTAAATCCCTCAATGTTATGTCAAATGAATTATAGCGAGGAAAAGTAAATTTAATTTAATATCAAAACTAAATATTTGTTATATTCCGCTCCTGATTTCTCAAGAAATCATAGAATCAATCAATGTATAAATTTCAATTATGCATGTCTGTGTGAGATCCATTTCATGAGACCAAGGATTTCTATAAAATCCTTGATGGGACCATTTATATATATATGTCTCTGATACAGTTTTTTATTTTCCCCGGAAAAAAAATAAAAAATATATAATCTTTTGGGAAATAATCCGATTTTGTTGAATTATTTCCTTTCATAATTATGATAAATCCTTTTAGTTCTTCAATTTTAAATTAAAATAAATATTTCATTTTGATCTAACGACAAACTTTTTAAATTGTAGTGGCATGGTCAGTCAACTGATTAGTTGCATGGCTGATTATCAGTTTACTGGTGACCCAGTAATTTTCCATATGACAGTGGCGTGTACCCTTGGGGTGTGTATAACTTATTTTGAATACCTTAATTTTCTGGGGAACATCCTGTCCACGTGTAATACTTAGTATATATTGCAACAAATGACATTAAACAAATTTTCTTTGTAGCATCGGTGTCCATTTCATGTTCAACCACTCAAAATTTTCACAAAAAAGATAATATAATAAAATCATTAAAAAAAAAAGATTAAAAAAACACTAGCAAATAAACTTCGCAATGAGTAAACGGGGATTTGTGTTTTAAAGGGCTTATTTCCAGTGAATATTTTTTATACTAGATAACTAGACCTGAGATAACTTTTTTTTTGTAATATATATTTTATTATTTTCATATCATTCTCAAATCTCGATCATCTTAAATAAAGATGTATAAAAAATAATTTTGTTATAACTCATAAATATATGGTTAATCATAATTGTTACAAATTATAAAATGGTAAGTCAATGCCCGATGTGCCGCCGTCTGTTGCAAAACAACGATTTAATCTTTTAAATGAAAGACGTGCACTGCCTTCATCGGAATAGAGGAAAGTCCACCTAGTGTACATTAAAGAGTATCCGTTTGTTATGCTGAAAAAAAGAGATCATCATATATTTTTTAGCAGACCTTCTCGTGTAAAAAAAACAAACTTTTAACTGAATTAAACAAAAAATTATCAAACAAAACTCATTAGAAAACTCATAGTAACATTTTGTTTAGACCTGAGATAACTTATAGTAAGATTATTTATATAGAACAATAAAAAAAAAATGTCCAATCTGATACACGTACCTATAATCTGGGACTATTATACCAGAGACATATATATACACATATATATGTGTATATATGTCTCTGATTATACATGTACTAACTATTTTTTTAGTATAATAGTCCCAGCTATAATGTACAAAATTTTGAACAGCTTCAAATATATGGCCTTATCATTGGTAATGTATCATATTTGTATCAGTTATTGCTGAACGTGTAACCAAATTAAAATGAAGAAATAGGCTCGAAACCGCATTTTTTAAGGATATTTTTTTCTCACTAAAATAGATAAGAGATATGCAGATTAATTAAAGTCCCGATGAGAAGATTCACTTTCTTTTCTACCGAAGTAAATATATTAACAAAGATTTAGGATATCAATAAATTATTAAATTCATCAATTTATTAAATTTGAACATGTGAACCAAACAACGAAAAAAAATAAACGGGAAATTGGCTATACCTTTTTGGTATTAGCCATGAAGCCATGTATGTACCAGCCATTTTAACTTATTGTTTTCTTAACCTTTAAAGAATACATTTTAAAATGAACTACTTTATTTATAGTAGTTCAAGAAAAATATATATATATATTAAAAAGTTTTAAATTTTGTCCATGCTGTGCATAAAATAGGGGAAAAAAATAAGGCTGAAAATGCACCAAATATTTATATTCAATATGAATATTCACATTTTGTCCATTACAACAATTTTTGAACAACTTGTTGTTGTAATAGACAAAATGTGAGTATTCATATTGAATATAAATATTTGGTGCATTTTCAGTCTTATTTTTTTTCCTATATATATTATATGGCCTTCCAAATACCGTTTCGATCCCTAACATCACTGAAGAGACATTAAATGTCGAAATCCGGATATGGTGTACAAATTTTTGCACCTCATGTTTGCGGTAAGTTTATTGTTTTCTGTTTGGTATTTAATTAATATGTAAGATCCATTTTTTACATCTGGTGATCAATTTATTTAGTAATAGCCAATGGCAGTCAGCAGGGTTTAAGAACATCAGTTGTTCGACCTGTTAGTCAAATGCGTTTTGTTAAAATATACTTTTTCACTTTTTGGTCTTTTGGAAAATGTTGTTTGTGCTGTATTTAGACCCCTCTACCAAGAAATTTGTTTTACATGCACACGTATAAAAATTGCGGTTTTTATCCAACGCAATCATAGGTTTGAACGTTGTTTTCAATTTAGACGTGTATATATATATATATACATATAAGTCTAGAGATTTGCACAACGATACTAATATAAGATGGTATTATACGAAGATGTTGTTAATAAATCGTGTTGACGTATAATACCATCTTATATTAGTATCGTTGTGCAAATCTCTAGACTTATATAATTTTTTTCCTTATCTGCACAGTATCGTCCATTCTAGACGATCCGGTACATAGTAAATTTGCTGGTTGGTCCTTTTTATAGACTTCTATATATATACATATATATTAGATAACTCTTTCCTTTATATTCAATGGAACAAGAAGCGAATTCGTTAGCGAACTAGAGTAACTATAGAAATAGCGTCGTTACAGGTCTTCTTCTGACCGGCAATAAATCCTTAGCAGTAATGATAGTGGAACGTCCATTGGGTTGTGCTCAGACACGTCCGAATGGGGACGCTGAATCCTTGCAGCAACTCTTCAAGTGGACTATAAGTAGCCTGGTACATGTATTAGGCCAATTTTCTGTCCATCCTTTTTCGTTGGCAGTCGAAATTTTCCGACCGTATCACGGGCGGTCTCAATTACAAGACCTACATGTACCTATCATATATTATTCGGTACGTCAGACACACCCGACATTAATCAACCAAAAACTCAATATTTTACAGTAGGGAATGAATATCTCCAGATGAAGATTACATTATGACGTATGTTTTTTTTTAAAGACCAACAAATCGATTTTTATCACCAAATTTGTCTTTGCTGAGATTAACACTAAAAAAGTTTAACAAAACGTAACGATTGAAAACTCACAGTTCAGTTTTTAAGATATTTTTTTCTTTGGAAACTAACAGACTAATTTTCAAAAAGTTTTTTTCTTGAACCATTATTTATGAAAACGAATTGTAAACAAAAGTTATTCTCAAATATTAATAATGATCAATGATTGTAAAGAAAAAAATCCATCATAGTAGTTTGTTAATTTACTGGCTCCATGGTGTTAAACATGTCACCTTTCTTTTACAAATAACTGATTAAAAATATGAAGCCTTTACTGTAAAATAAATCATTCTAATAAAAATAAATTCATCCAGATTTTTCTCTCATAACCTTTCAACAGTTATTGTAAACTAATTTATTCGAACTATAATAGTCCTATGACTTGCTGTCCGTTTACCAATATTTATACTTTATAAAATGTTTTCATATTCATTGATCATTAACTTCATGTTTTGCGAATACTTATAAGGGGGTAATTATTATAGTCAGTAATAGCTAACAATTTATCTAAAGAAAACGAGATGCTATATTCAAATTCTGAGATATGAATCTAGTTCTTTAAAAAAAAATTCTCCACAACAAAAATTCTACACTTTCATTTATCTGGGTCTTTTTGTCTCCGCTTCGAAGCCGCCATCCCGTACCAGACATATTTATTCGTTTGGCAATATACAATCATGTAAGCAATATACAACAGGCAGTAGATCTGAATTTGTAAATTGTTATTTTGGATTTTACCTGATTAGGACGTGTCTCGTTGAATTTTCTAATAAACTTACACACACATAATCTGACTTTTAATCGTAATGTTATGAGATCTATAAGAACATAGAGCTACTGTATAGGCCTAGTTGCATGCAAGTCTTTACAAATAATATATTTTGGTATGCTATAGTTGTTTTTATAGACTATTTGTCATTTTGCCTTTTTTTGTTGTTGTTGTTTTTTTAGTTTTTGACATGGCGTTGACTCGAGTTTGATATATTATGCATCTTTTGTGCTGTATTTTAACAATTATTTACAAGCATGCTGCATGTTTACACATTCATCACTCACTATACCGCATCTAAATATAGCTTTATTGTAAAAAAAATAAGGAGATGTAGTATGATTGGTGATGAGACAACTATCAACCAGAATTTAAAATACCTTATATAAGCAATTGTGACTTACTTTCTTTACTCAGAGTGATCGTAAATTAATCAGATAAGCTGGAGGAGGGGTGGGGGCTTCATATAGACCCATATTAAATGAAAAGAAATTAGCATTAGCTTTTTGTGATAAATATATAATAAACTCACAGTAACAGAAATAGCTCTTGAAAGCTCTATCAGATCCCGGCACTTTTAACTGTTTTTTTGACACGTGCTAAAAAATGCAGCACCTGGTTACAAGGGCTTATTTGACAAATTATCATCTTTCGTAATCTAAGTTATAAAATCTAAATTTTAAGTGATCTAAAATGTTCATGACTAACGAGTATCTTCACTTGTACGATTTTTCTGTGAAATGAGTCTAAGAGTATATACATGTATATCAGGATACTGACTGCATAGTAAAATATTTATGTACCATTAGTTGCGACTCATTTTGGTCTTTTAAGTAAGTTTCCTTCCCCTGCATTACTTGATCGCTTTTGTAAAAAATAAACAGCACAACAACAACAGCACTCGACGCCAGTATTGTACTAAAAAATGAAAAAATATTCAAAAAGAAGGCTCATAAAATTCAAATATTGGTAAGCACACACACTAACTTGTCACTACAGACATGATCTTTTTGTTAATGCGCCAAACTCGTTTCGTCCACAGGACGATGTCGATGGTGGGGAAAACTTAGTCCAAATAATTATGACGTCTTGCAAGGCTATTTAGGCGTCCCAGAAAAAAAAAAATAGCCTTGCCAGACGTCATAATTATTTGGACTAGGGAAAAACCAACAAATCATTAGTTCCCCAAATGAGTATCCTAGTTTAAAGTTTTTTTTTAATATATACATGATTTAGCTATTTCATATAGGAATGGCACATATTCATGAAAAATCAACAAATGATCTGAAAGTCGGAAAGATGAATATAGTCCTCTGACTTCACAAACTTGGAAACAGTTGTGATGTTTCTTCGCTGAGCTATAGATAACCGTACGACCATCAACAATGAGCAAAATTCACACCATATAGACATAGGTGCTTGAGGACAGGAGTCGAGATTCAAGTTGATAGTAAACATGCATATTCAGAGTAAAAATATGGTATATTAGTATGAATATGGTACAAATAAGTGATATATATTGAAAAATCTAAGATTTATGATAATAAGGGGGAGGGACTATGGGGGGGGGCCTCAAAACAGGATCCTGTCCTCCGGCACCTATGCATATACAAAGCTGTAAATATAATAAAAGGCCTCGAAATGATAAATGTAATACAAATCAACAAGAAGCCTTACATTTATAATTGAATTTAAAATAGAATTGAAAATAGAAATGGGGAATGTGTCAGAGAGACAACAACCTGCCCAAAGAGCAGATGAGTCGGTCACCAATGTGACTTCAATGCAGCGAGAAAATCCCACAGCCTGAGGCGTGCTTCAGCTGGCTCCTTAACAAAAATGTATACTAGTTCAGTGATAATGGACGTCATACTAAACTCCGAAATATATAAAAGAAACTAAAATTAAAAATCATACAAAACTGACAAATGCCACATATAGGCTCCTGACTTGGGACAGGTGCAAAAATATGGTGGGGTTAAAAGCCTATATACTGTAAATTTCAGAAATTGTTGCATGCATTTATTAATATTGCCAATTAACATAATCATGATAATTTCCCTTTCAATTTAAAAAAAAAATTCTGATTTAAGTTTTTATTGTATATTGAGACTTTGGATAGTCTCAAGAATGCTTTCACCAATTTTTATGAAACTTTGGTGAATTGATTTTAAATATTGACATAAACTCCCTTTACATTTTTATGACCCATAGTCATGTGATAGTGGGTCAACCCTTGACCGTCTGTCCGTCTGTCCCAAAGTCATTGGTTTTTGTTCTCTAATTTAGTTTGCCTCAACCAAATGTTATAAAACTTTTACAAAAACTTATTACCACAATACTCAGATCAAGTGTGAATTTTGGTGGTGTCAGTGTTACCGTTCTAGAGTTATGCCCCTTTACAAATGGAAAATTGCTGAATTTTTGGTTTCCGGCTCTCTATCTTTAACTTTAGTTTGCCTCAACCAAATGTTATGAAACTTGCACACAATGCTTATTACCACAAAAAACAGTTTGAATTTTGGTGGTTTCACTTTTACTGACTCAGTCTGTTCTAGAGTTATGTCCTTTACAGATGGAAAAAATGATGAAGTTTACGTTTCCGTCCTCTAAATTAAGTTTGCCTCAACCAAATTTTATTATACTTTAACGCAATACTTTTTACCACAAAATCAGATCAAGTTATAATTTTAGTAGTATAAATTTTACCGTTCTTCAGTTATCTTCCTTTATAACTTTATATGATATGCAAGCCGGAGTATCATCCCCTATTTATTTTTATATAAGATGCAGAGTTATGGAATTTTAGTTGTTGGAAAATTGTTTAAAATTGTCCATTTTCACACTTTGGAAGGTTTTAGAATTGTATTTGTTCAAAAATCACGGCCTTAAACTAACAAAATGTATATACACTTGTAATATCCCTTAAAATGGAGCCAAATTATTTTCATGTTTTGTTTCAATGAATACCACTCTGTGTGCATGTCCTTTTTTAGCTCATCTGGCTCGAATGGCCAAGTGAGCTTTTCTCATCACTTGGCGTCCGTCGTCGTCCGTTGCCGTTGTTAACTTTTTACGTTTTGAACTTCTAGAGAACCACTGAATTCCTTATGAGGTGCTGACCAAGAGTTGTTACTTTGTTGCCGATCTATCATCCAAGATGGCCGGCAGCGGGGGACTTAGTTTAAGGTAGGACCCTATAGGAAATACATACAAATGTCTTCTTTTAGAGAACCACTGAATGGAATGAAACCAAACATAGCATGAATGTTCCTTATGAGGTGTTGACCAAGTGTTGTTACTCTGTAGCTGATGCATCATCCAAGACGGCCGCCAGCGGAGTAGGACAATATTAAACCAAATATGGCCTCAATCATTATTAAAGTATCTGTTATGATTTTTATCTTTTTTATATGATTTCAAAAACCCAAATAGAGTCAGGTGAGCGACACAGGCTCATTAGTTTTGTTTTTTGTAGGTGGGGTGGGGGGGGGTGGGTTTTCTATAATGTAGTTGATCATTAAAATTCATTTAAAGCATAAACCCAAGCTAAAAGGGCAACAAGCTTATCAAGCACTCATGGTACAGCTTTTTATTAAACACGTATTGATATATACATTAAACAGCAAAATAATTATTGATGCAAGATGTCATTAAATAATAATTTTTACTCTTTTTATGTGTAAAACAAGAACTATAGAAGATGCAGAGAAATTATAAACAGCAGAAATGATAGGCAATTTAAAATTTGCAGAAGTCAACAAAACCTAAATGGTAAGTAAACTCATCATAGATACCAGGATTAAATTTTGTATTTACGCCAGATGCGCGTTTCGTCTACAAAACACTCATCAGTGATGCTCGATAAGACTCATAAGGCCACTTTTATAAAAGTTATTGCCCTTGAAAGATGATTATCATGATTATTATAAAAATAAAAAGATGTGGCATATTAAATATGAAAACTATTGATCATTGCTCTAAGAAAGCAATTATAGGCCAGTGACGGCCTTCAATAATGAGAAAGTCCATACCCTATTGTCAAAGTAGTCAGCTATAAAAGGCCCTCAGACGAAAAATTGAAATAATCCCAACTGTAGAACTAATTGCCTAGTTTATAACAAAACAAATTAAAAAAAAATAAATATGACAGATATGAAACAACTACAACCACTAAATTTGAGTGTCAGAATAAACTACAGGCTCCGAACTTGGAACAGGCACAATCAGAATATGGCAAGGTTATATAAAAATAAGAAGATGTGGCATGATTGCCAATAAGACAACTCTTCACCAGACAACAAATGACATACCGGTAGATTTCCTGCAAAAAAATAAACAGTCTGAACTAAGCAGGAAATGTATACCTTTCTCTTAATCGAAAAGACACAAAGATCTGTTAGTACTCACAGCTACTGACAGCTAGTTAAAAATCAATAAAAACTAATACATGTAATAAAAAAATCAGGTTTGTGAGCACTCAACCCTACCTTAACCTTGGACAGTGGTTTAACAGCTCAACATATAAAGAACAAACTGTAAAAATAACCGTTGCAATTGCCTCAACTCGAAAGATTGATAAAATGCACAAAATCAACTACCGGGGTAATATAAAAACCCATAGACAAAAAGCACGGAATTAAGAGAACTCACAAGTCATGCAAGTAAGAAAGGAAATATTCTTAAAATGTTCATAAACATGACAAAATAAGCTTTTTTATTGCTGTTTCTCTCTCCATTTATAACATTTTATTTGTTTGTTTTGTGTATTTATAGGTGATCAGACATCTTGGTTTTCATGATCAATAGGTCAATACTGAAGAGGAAACTGAAAGTTGATACCTATCTACATGGTGCGCTAATTGGATTAATGTGAAATGGAATGTGTGCTTTCCTGCAAAAAAGAAATAGGAAATTTCATCATAATCACATGATAATGGCTATAAACAAAATGGAGTTCTATCATAGATGCAGAAAAACACAATTGTATAAATGCAACAACATATTATATATATTCGTCGAAAGAAGGGAGAAATGAAGAAAAAAATAGTATTTTGTTGTTGAAAGGAACACCAGCTTTATCCACTCATTTACATCGCTCCCTCATATCAAATATACTGAAGAAGATCTTCGAAGAACAAATTGCAAAAATGTTTTCTCTAAGAATTGAAGGAAATTGTTTAGTGAATGGAATAATTTATGTTATGAACTTTTACGTAGTGAATTGAATAACTGTACACAGCAGCTGAAACAGAGGAAAATTAAAATTTACAAGAAAAGTGTTTATTTTATTATTTAATTTGCAAATATGAACGCATTCTTAAGAACTCCACAAATGGTTTGACATTCAAATTGGTTGCTTATTAATGTATACAATTGAAACAATAACAAAGAAAACAGAATACTTTGCTACAAAAAATATTTTAAAAATTAAAGTTAAAGTCATATAAAGTATGTACAATACCTTGACCTAAACAGTCAGACTCACTATATTGTTTTTGTATGTCATGATAATTTTGAGTCAAAAATTTATTAAAGTTTAAATATCATTTGTATCATTTATTAAGTCTTGTAAACATTATGTTCATACTGTTTGTATAGTGAAGAAATTTACAATGAGTAAAAATAGGGGAAAGCATTTCCTACAGGGAAAGTTGATGTACGGAAATTTCCTTAGAGGAAATTTGGAGAACAATGTTTTCCTTAGAGGAAATTTGTGGTATTGAATTTTCCCTCAAGGAAAAGTGTTTGTTAAATATTTCCTCAAAGGAAATTGCAGTTGACAAAATTTCCTCACAGGAAAAAGTATTTCCTCCAAGGAAAATTTGAAGCTGCAAATTTCCTCAGAGGAAAATTTGAAGCCTCAAATTTCCTCAGAGGAAATAAAATTTCCTCAAAGGAAAATTTGAAGCCGCAAATTTCCTCACAGGAAATAGAATTTCCTCAAAGGAAATATTAATGCAGCAAATTCCCTAAGGGAAATCTTTTTCCCTTGAGGAAAATACAATTTCCCTTAAGGAAAAATCTTTTTCCTTTAGGGAAATTTGATTTCCCTTGAGGAAAACTACTTTTCCTCTGAGGAAATTGTTGAAAAAAGGGGCATAACTTTTTCAACAGTGGTGCTAGAGCCAAAATTTTTTAGGACAAATATCAGGGAACCAATACCAACCAAGTTATCAACTTCATTTTGACTTAACTCCAAAAATTAATGTGACAACTTTTGCACTCAGCGGAAGTGCAAACTTGTCCCGGAGACTGTTGATTGCTTATGTTTTGAATGACATTACCAACTTTGAAACGCATCAAGTGCCCGTTCAAAATAATTCTCAGACAGTGACAAATGCACCAACTTGTAATTTAACACATTTCAGATCCCAGCTGTATTTCAGTCTCCCTCATGTTTCGCTATCAGCAGTATAAACAATGGTTCTGTAAATATTTACTTTCAACAAAAGTAATGACAGATCAAATGAATTCGTTGAAATCGTTGTTCAGTTATTGAATTTATTCTGTTGTTTCAAAAAAAATGAAGCTTTAAACTTACAATTGCCTGCTTGTTATTTGAATGCATATTTACAATCGGATAATTGTCATCACTATGTGTCCGTTGTCTCTTACAAATGTAAAAAAATTTTGGTCAGCTGTGTCGCTCAGTCCTTGGCATAACTTTGTGTCTGTTGTCTCTTTCGGTATAATAAAACACTTACTGACTGGATATTCGTGGAATAGTAACTTTATTGTCCCCTCGGAAACAACTATTGCCCTCGGCTACGCCTCAGGGCAATAGTTGCAGCTCGGAGGACAATTAACTTACTATTCCACGCATACCCAGTCAATAAGTATAAATAACTTGCTTGTTACTATTTACATACCCCTGTTGGCGTCTTTGGGAAATAAAAACTTTGAACGTGTTTGATGGGTACTATATGGTGTTCGTTGTTGGTTGTCTTTGATTGTACGTTTGGTTTTGTTCGGAGGAGTTTGATGTTAATGTGATCTGTTTTACTGTCCTGTGTTTTTTTGTAATTTCTGTTTATGTTGTATATAGTGTCCCATTAATTTGAACAGGAATACCGACTTAGGGCATTATTTAAAACATACTTAACCGATTGAGCATTGTATTTTAAGGAAGTCTGAATATGCTTGAAATGTATGCCACGGAACATAAAGCCGATAGCACTCAATCTATCATTTTGAATATATAGTTTAGACTCTCATTTCCGTTTTGATGCTTATCTCATGGGGTCTAAAAAATAATATCTTAATATTGGGTACGTGCTCACAAAATCACTTATTTTCTATAATAATATATAGAGTGTGAATAACAACTATTTGCTATAAATTGTGTTTATTAGTTTCAATTTTATTTGATAATTATAACTTAATTATACGAACGATTCAATATACAAAGGCAAAGGTATGATATTCACACTTTTTGGTCCCTTGAATTCATTAATCAAAAAGTATTATAAAATTCCATGCAGATGTTTATTAATTAAACATTAGTCTGTCAGATGTCGGTATCAATATTTTTTTTAATCGTATCTGAGATATTTTCATCATGGCTTCAAACTTATTGCAATTACTGAAAAACTGGGGGAAAATCCTGATTTTCAGATATAAATATATGAATATGAGCAAATTCTTTACCCAAAAAGAAATTTGGCAACATGATGTACTTTTCAAAGATGTTAATGTGTGAAAAATTTTTGGTGAAGCCTTAGTTCATTACATATTTTGTCCAAATACAACGTGTAGAATGACTATTTTAGTTCAATATGTCAATTTTGACATGTTTATGACATAAAAAGTTACCTTTCTGCATTTCTGTTTCCAGATTATATCAACCTACTGATTAATAATGAAATTAAAATAATTTGGAAAGCTTGAATAATTTTACTATTTTACAGAGGCTGAAAAATGGCTCTTATCATTCCTTTTCCATTAAATAATTCGCCGTTTCCCATGAAATTACCCATAGTCCTTGGATTCCGAAACGGCGAAATTCTATGTAAGAATAAAGAGGAAACAAATCAGAGATGTTTTTTTCTTCATTTTCAATATTATTGTCTACTTACTAGCATCGGACATTAGAAACGTCTGTTTTTTTTTTTTTAAATACTTGAAACAGCTATCTTTAAATTAAAAATATTTTAATGATAAAAATGAAGACATGTACTGCGATGTCAGAATGTCAATCATATCCGATCAACAATGCTCAACAAACGTTTCAACTATTTATTTTCCATCCAGAGAATGTTGTTCTGGTCTGACTCTCCTTGCTCAGGATTTTTCCTTGGTGAGCGTAATTATTCCTGACGTAAACTTCCCAGCCTTCAGGTATGTATTTAATGACGAAGCCTGTTGAGCATGCGTCATTGTACTTTGTTTCCGTATCTGTATGCAGTACGCCAATCACAGACGTTCCCCTCATTAATTCTGTGCCGTATTCTCCGTAAAACAAAGGGTGGCCGCCATCATTGGTACGAGAATCGACACAGAAGGTCCATGAAAAGCCGTAGACGCCCGAAGAAGGAGCGGTAAAATTTCCCGTGGTAGTGTTGTATCCTCCACCAGTATTTGCTTCTATTCTATTAAATACAATTGTGTTTCCATTAGCCATAGACGCACTTTGTGTATTTGCACTGCTTTCGGTCATGTACGCTGAAAAAGCAACGTTGCAAGCACAACCTGTAAAAAGAAAATAAAGAAAAAATGAACTATGCATGTATGCATTGTATTTCATTTATCTTAATATTTTGTGGTATTCGTGTTGCCAAATTGTTTTTGCGATAAGGGCCTTTTTGTTATTATTTCCTCTTTCTCCCTCTCTTGTACCATAAATCAAAAGAAGGTAGCCAAAGAGTCATGGCGTCACAATGAATGTTAATATGGGTGTAAATAAAAGTCACACATGCTCTTCGGGGCATGTAATAAAAAAAATTAACATTATTTGTTGTACATTTAATAATAGTTTTATATTTATATCACAGTTAAAACGGCTAGTTTTTCATATTGATACTGTTTTAAGGGAATAATTATGTCGGATTTATGTCTTTTTCGTATGAATAAGATAACTCCATTTATTTTTTGTTGTGTAAAACATGGGTTCTCGAAAAGTCCGAGCGAGACCTAGAAACATGAAGACGTGTTATTTTGTAAGTCGGTAGATTGAATAAAAGATTTGCACAGAATAAAGACACATGTCAATTATCATTATATTTGCAACAAAAAAAATATTATAATACAAAATTTTCTATAAAATTGCAAAAAGGGTATAAATTCCTTTAATGCATGCACATCATTAAAAGACATCAAGTATTTTCAAATTATCATAAGTTAACTGAGGGTTTTTTTAACAAATGTTTTGCAGGCTGTCGTTTATTATACAATTTTTTTATAAAGTGTACTAATTTCGCGATCAGACCTTCGCTGTCTAATTAATTATAGGGCAGAGTTATTTTGTATTTTTAAAGTAGATAAATCGTTAAATCGATTTCTACTTACCATAGCTTCTGTTCACAAGTGTTATTCCTATCAGGACGAAACATGTAGTTATATAGCATGTTACTCTCATTTTGACTGCTTCTGTACTGGTTGCTTCAAACCTTAAAGATGAATAAAATTTTGTTACTATTGGTGAAGAAAGAAGGCATTTAAATTGGTGTTATACAACAAAAATAACACTTTTTATATGCATTTAGCAAACTTGTGTTTGAATATAAATAAACTTATCATAGATACCACACGATGATGTACGCCAGACGCGCCTTTCGTCTACAAAAGACTCATCAGTGGCGCTCGAACCAAATAAAGTACGAAGTTGAAGAGCATTGAGGACCCAAAATTCCTTAAAGTTTTGCCGAATACAGCTACGGTAATCGGTTCTTGATCCTTAGTATTTCGAAAAATTCAAAATTTTGTAAAATAATTATGACCATATCAATGACAATTCATGTCGACACATAAGTGCTGTTGAAGAGATACTATATAAAAGATTATTTTCTCACTTTCATTTTTGTTTAAAGGTTAACAATACATTTTTTGTCATAGTATCTTCAGTGAAAATACTGAGTTATATAAATTATAGCATCGTATAGAATTAAACTATATAAAAAATCATAACATAAATTACTATCAAAATCTGAATTGGGTAGTTCGTCCAGAGGATTCTAGTACCAAAAGGTTAACGCGTCAGCTAATTTATAGTAGGCCTTTAACTGCTCCATTAACTTAAACACGGACTTTCCGGGTAGGCCAGATAAACATTTACGTAAAAGACGACATCTTCATCCAATCAGAATTTAGCATAATTATATATTAATAATATGTTGTTTTCCTTTTTTCTTTATAGGCATTGTTGCCTTTCAAATATTTGGCTTTGAGCGTTCATGATGATTTAAATCGCGAAAAGCGCTTCAAACACATGACATTTATAAACTGTTATTTTTGTCCCCCGCGTAACGCGTTGCGGGGGATAAGGAAATACCGGGTGTCCGTCCGTCCGGTCTTGTTATTGCTCTCGCGGGTACAATTCTTGCCAGATTTTTATAAAACTTATACTATAGATTAATATCAGCAATATCTCGCACAAGTTCTATAATGGTGGACGATCGACTTTTTTTAAAAGAGTAATGCCCCTTGGAAAAATTAAATTTATAGAAAATGGCCTCGTTAGCGCTCTCACGGGTACAATTCTTGCCAGATTTTTATAAAAACTTATACTACAGATTAATATTAGCAATATCTCGGACAAATTCTATATTGGTGGACGATCGACTTTTTTTTTAAATATTATGACCCTTGGAAATATTAAATTTATGAAAAATGGCCTCGTTAGCGCTCTCACGGGTACAATTTTTTTATGAATCTTATAGTATACAATATATACTATAAGTAATGTCCTTGAAAGTCTGTTTGAAATATTTAGTATACAATATAAAAAACTTTTTTGTCCCCCGCTCACGCTTTTTATTTACAAATTGTTTTAAATTTTAAAGAACAACACAAAAAAAAGTGGTTTTTTTTTAGTTATTGCCACTGGATAGATAAAATATGTGCAACGCGGGGGACATTGGAATTCTGTTCTTTTATCATTGTTACAGGACTGCATCGATACCGCTGCTGGTGGACTATCAGTCCTCGAGGGTATCATCAGCTCAGCGCTGACATGATTTATAACAAAGCTGTCTTAAAATAGTCCGCTTATAAAGTAAAAAATTATAAAGAAACGAAGAATTCAAGTCACTCAAGCAAAGTTGGTTGTTATAGATGGATATGACTAATTTTTAGGTTTTTGTGTTGTTTTTATTTTTTGTCGTTTTTATTCTTTTATTTTCTCATTTTTGGAGTTAATAGAATTCACCATGGCACTATTTAATTTCATATAAAAATTAATTCCTTTTTAAAAGTACTTAAAATATACTGTGTGCAGTAATAAACAATAAAAGTATAAATCAATTAGATTATAAACTCATTCAAGGATAGCTTATTTTAAATACACTGTAAAGTAATGCTATGAAAACCCCAAATAAAATTCTTGTTCAACGATAAAATAAAATCTTTTCCTTGATAAAGTCACTACTTTATTTCAAATAAGAAGATTTGAACATATCACTGGTTTTAAGGTGAAAATGCAAATCCTATTAAGTAAAGGGACTCTCCGATAGTAATGCTTGTATTTCAATGCGGTACAAGGAATCGAATGTCTTTCACTAAAGAGGCAAGTCCCAAATTTTGCAGAGTGGTACTGGAAACTACAAAATATTTCGGAACAAAAAAGAATGTCGGGTTCCCTAGAATATTATTAGCATATGCTCGCAAAAAAACAATGCAAGAACTGCCTGGATGTCAGTAGGTTGACCACATTTCCTTTAAGGGTCCCTCTACTATTAGAGTAAATTAATGGTTAGATTTTAGGGTTAAGGCTGGTGTTAGGGTGAGTTAAGTATATCTCTATATGGATTTAGAACCAAAAGTATAAGAATGCCGAAATTATTTCTAAACCTGTCGAACATACTAGTGGCAGTATAAATTTTTGTGAGTATTCTAAAAGAGAGGCGAAAGATACCAAAAGGACATTCAAACTCATAAGTCGAAAACAAACTGACAAAGGTTATCATTTGGGACGTCTAAGAAGATATTTCATATAGACAGTATCTTGCAAAGATTGAAAAATATATAGATTACAAAGTCATTAATCTCATATCGAAATTCGAAGAAAGACAGCCAATACCAAGGGCGACAGAAAAAGGTGAACAGACATTTAACAGTCTGCAACCATCATTTGTATATTTATAAAATAAAATATGATCGGGATTAGAGGGTTAAGCACTAAATTTGTCCTCCATGCATAGCAGTACTTGTTAATTCAACTGTATAATTCTTTCACTTCTCTAAACTGATTAGCATCAGTTATTGTGCCCAAGGCTTCACAGTTTATATTTAAGGTGTACAATAATAGTGCATTATGATGTTTTCCAAACATGAAAATATTTGTGTTTATAGGAATTTGACTAATAGCTATAATCATTTTCACTGCAAATATTTACAAGTTGTATTTTCATTTTGAAACCCCTTTTTTCTAGTGCAAAGGGACATTCAAAAATTCAAATGATATCAAAGAAATATTTATTCGGAGTTTGGTGTGACTTCCATTTTCGATGAACTAGTAACATTATTGTTTAGGGGCCAGCTGAAGCCCGCCTCCGGGTGCGGGATTTTATCGCTGTGTTGAAGACCCATTGGTGGCCTTGGGCTGTTTACTGCTGTTTCTGCCCGTTTCCATTCTCAATTTTATTGTTTAGTATTAATTTTTTCATTTAAAAGTATCTGTATCATAACAAAAAATAAGAAGATGTGGTATGATTGCCAATGAGACAACTCTCAACCAGGGACCAAATAACATAGAATGTTAGCAACTATAGGTCACCGTACGGCGTTAAACAATGAACGAAAACCATACTGAATACCAAGCTATAAAAGGCTTTGAAATGACTAATGTAAAACAATGCATACGAGAAAACTAACGGCCTGATTTTTTTTAAACAATACACGAAAAACAAATATGATAAACAGCAACAAACGATCATATATCTAAGACAAATATATCAATCAGTACACATTCAAATTCAAGTGGATTTAGGGTAATGGTCTTATAGAAGTAAAAATGCTGTTCAAATGTTAAGATCTACATACTGTATATTTCTACCAAAATCATCAAACGATTCATTATAGGAGTTACTGCTCATCAATTCGCCCTATTTTCTATTCATTATTTTGAAAACTATCAATCTAATTGGCAATCATAAATATATAATCAGTTAAATGATCGGCAAAATAAGATCTTCTAAAATTGAATTCATATTATGAAACCCATCAATGAACTTATTCTAGTTGTTATTGTCTTTAAATGAGGATATTTGACCAGTTTTAGTGTTTTTGTTTATTATCCCTAAATTTATAATAGGTAAACAGAAACTATAAAAAGCAAAATAATCAAAAATACTAACATGAATGAAACAATCGCTTGATTCGTAAAAGGAGTTATTCTCTCTCTTTTTTTAACCAATTTTGACTATTTCTTCCTTTTATCTTGAAAACAAATATCTTAAGACAGAAACTTAAATTGAAACGGCCAAAAAAATGACAGTACGATATCTACCGTTTGGTGACTTATCGGAGTTATTTTCCTTAAATGAGGGTCATAAAGAGGGGTATGTACACAGACGAATGGGGAGATAAAATGGCTATTTCACGATGAACCAAAAAAAAATATAGCATTCACGTTGCTTTTTCACCAATTTGTACAAATTACGGTAAATAAAGAGCTTCGGATATACTAGACAAAATATTTTTCTGATAATACTAAGTTACAATTACTGCAAACTTAATCTGATTGATAGAAAACATTAAAATCTGTAAAGCTAGTACTATATCATTATTTTCTATCGGTATTTCCTGTTCTCTCCCCTAATGAGCGCTTCACTCTGTTGGTTTAACGCTTCGAGACTAAAATTCGACGAAGGATGAAATGACTTGTATTATATCTTTATTTTAAGATAAAACATATTTTTATCAGTTGATATATCCATCGTAAACGGAAACAAAATATATATTTTTTGCAGTGCTTTTAAAACTATACAAATAATTGTTTACAGTACATTTTTCAATTATTTATAAATAGACTTGATGATCTGAAGAGATTATAGGTTTATAGCTAGAAAATAAATATTTATCCGATTTACACGGAAATGATTTTTAATGGTGCCACGGTGAAAGTGAATTTGTCCCAAAAAAAGTTGTTTATTGAAAACAACAACACTGATATTAATCTTTGGTACATATAATTGGACGACCAAAAGAAATGTTTCCTTTGGCGGTCTTGTCCAACCGGAAAAGTTCATCTAAATTAAATGCGCAAAAGTTGATGACGACAATAACAAGTATACTATAAATTGACTCGTACCCATGTATGTGGTACCAGTGCCTTCTGGAAAATACATATACGTAAGTAGTACCATGTGTGTTTGTTTTATTTATACAATACTTAAAAAAATATGATTTTGAATCTTAAATTAAAGGGGCATTAGCTGTCAAATTCATGTTCACCGATTTTACTCAAGTTCTCATATTTGATTTATAACATACTAAAACGTATATCCAAATTACAAAAAGTCTAAAATAAACAATTAACAATGTATGGACTCGATAATATGTTTCAACAGTTCGTGTGTATTTTTGTCTTGACCCCATGTCCAGCTAAGGGGTTAAATTGAAGATCAAATGAATACGGATTCAATGAGGTCGAATTATTTACTTGCAAGTGAATAATTCATCAGCGATGTTTCTTAGCTTATTTTGACAAATTTGAACCAAATTGGCTGCTAAAAGCGAATTATTATTTCACTATTTCACTTTCATTAATGATTGAACAAAAAAAAAATATTTTAATTTTTTTATATCTCGTAGCTAATGCTCCTTTAAGATATGATTTAAGTAATGGAAATTTAAATTTTTATAGTAAAACATATTTCCATTACCCACGATGTTTTTAAAACTTAATAAATACATACATGTATACATGTAACAGAATAACGGGTACCAAAATTGGTGTGTGGCAGATATCGTGTTCAGTTAACC
Source organism: Mytilus californianus (assembly GCF_021869535.1). NCBI lineage: Eukaryota > Metazoa > Mollusca > Bivalvia > Mytilida > Mytilidae > Mytilus > Mytilus californianus. The sequence goes on from NW_026262701.1 coordinate 34,241,132, forward strand.
TTTACACGTATATACAAAATTGGATCAAAAGAGGAAAATGTGATTTTGTAAATAAGGTTAATATTATTAATATAACCTAATTGGTTTTTAATATGAGTGTACGTCTTTTTCAATCAGAAAAGCAACTACTTTGTATGAACAGGATTTAACGCCAGTGATCAAAGAATGGAACTGTCAACAAATACAGCGTTTTTCATCTTGATTGGGATGATGCTTATAACCAGATGTTATGGTAAGATTATTACTCTCTCTCTCTCTCTCTCTCTCTCTCTCTCTCTCTCTCTCTCTCTCTCTCTCTCTCAGCGGTTGACTAGGTCACAGGGTTGGTTCGAGCCAACGACCCTCCTCGTTAAAAAGACAACTACTCCATGAAGGCGGGTTTTTTATAGCGCTAAATTTCATAGATTCATTATAACGATTGACGATATTAAAAATACAGTTTTTATTATACTGTATTTGTCTTTCTCTCTTCAATCAATTAATCTGGGTTTCCTTGATTTCATGATTGAACATCGTAGTTACCCTTCATTGCCATAATACATGGATACGTAACGTCTAGCGGTAAATGCATGTATATGTAATGTCAGGATGATAACATGTTTGTGTCATATGGATATGCTTGGTACTATTTTGACACGCTTAACTGGGTTTTTGCGTCCTACTAGAAATCACAAGAACATCATTCTAAAATAAAGCGTGGGATTGATTAATATTTAACGTCCAGTAGGCGATATTTCAAAAAGATTAAGGACGAGATCTTTTTAAATTAAATGTCATATGAATATGAATTTTAAGTCGGATCTTTTTCGGGTATCAGCTCAAACAGTAACATTCTGTAAGAATACAATTTATCCTAGAAAGGACACGTTATTCCTCCAATCATATAGGTCTATTACAACAATTCTATGTTGTCCTTTTACGTGTACAATCGAAATATATCATATCCTAATGTGAACATTCTTTTTAAATTTATGTCTACCATGTTTTGCCAAAAAATAAACTTTTGGCTATGGACACATATTATATCAGCAGAATATTCAGACACGAAGTCCCTTAAATTATATATCAACAGGTAGCTAGGATGCTTTAAGTTTCTATTTTTTTTCATCCAGGTTGTTCTTGCAACGTTGCATTTTCATCGTACATGACCGAAGCCAGTGCAAATTCGCAAAGTGCATCTATGACAGACGGAGCCATAATCAAATTCAATAGAATCGAGGCAAATTACGGACTGGGATATAGTACAAATACAGGAAAGTTTACAGCACCTTCCTCAGGTGTTTACGGGCTTACATGGACCTTTTGCGTCGATTCGCGTACTACTGACGGCGGTGCTTTGAAATACGGAGAATACGGTACAGAACTAATGAGGGGCAATTCCGTAATTGGCGTATTGCATACAGACACGGAAACGAAAAACGATGACGCATGCTCAACAGGTTTTGTCATCAAGTACGTATCTGAAGGTACGGAAGTTTACGTCAGGAATAATTATGCTCACCAAGGAAAAATCTTGAGCAAGGAGAGTCAGACCAGAACAACATTCTCCGGATGGAAATTATATCAATAATATTTGAATTTGATAGTTTTATTCACCTCCTCGACTTTTTGTTTAAATTAAGTGATTTTAGACAGACGTGTTTTCTTCAATATTCCATGTCTTGCATTTTTAAAGAACATTTTAGTTCTTTGCATATTTTAAATTTAATGTCTTTTTTCATATGGTATCTGCTACAGTCCGGATAAGAATCATTAATAAAGTTTTGTACTTCGAAATTTTATGTATTATATCTATTAAAATGGAAATATTCCGAGGTCAGTTCCAAAGCAATAAGTCCAGGTTAAAACAAATAAACATGGAAGTGATTACAAATAGCTCTGCATGAATTCTAAATCAAAGAAAGATCAGGCCGAACGAGTAAGCAACTCTGCTATTCGTGTTATCACTTGTCATGTGATATCAGTTATTCAAGTAGCTGGTATATTCCATGGCAATGATTCCGACAAAAATGGTATGGTCAGATAGATAGTGGACATGACTGCGGTACCTATAACGGAGTTAGAATATTTCTCACGATTAGAGATACTGTTTAGGGGTAAACCAATTCGGATGGATTATTTCAATCCTCATTTCGTTTGTCATACACATTTAAAAATGCAATCTCTACACATGCATCGTATATAACGTCTACTTCGACCAGACGTGGCTGCGTATTTATACATCCATCACCGCCAACAGGACACCCAACTTTCGCAAGGGTTTTACTACCAGACTTTAGAAGTCCACGGGATGACCTCATTTATATACCCAAGTTTAAGCATTGGTATGTTCATCATAAATACCAGGCACGTAAATGTTTGTGGCATATTGTTATGTCGACAAAACCTTTATACAAAGATAGAAATTTTGTAATCCTCTACCCTCATCAACCATGGTTTATTTACATGTTTTGGATAATCGTTGGCATATCCTACCTTGCAGTTGCAAAAATTCATTCATCATTCTGCTTGTTCAGACCGATTGGTGCTTGCTTACTGTTCAGTGACTAATATTTCATGCATATAGAGGGAAAAGTTTTTCAGAATTTGGCCTATAAATGAATCGGACAGTTGACAGAAATTGAAATTTTTTTTTGCCCTGAAATTTTCTAGGCAGGTAGCTACTAGATAACGTTATCAATGAAAAAAACAGACAACCCATCGTAAAGAAGAAAACAATAATAAAAGAACAAAGAATATGGGGTATCCATCCATGACACAAAATCGGTTAATGCACAGCAAAAACACACAAAAAGCAAAATAACAGCGCTTTTATTGCTGTTCTTTATCTTAAAGTCACAGTGAAGCCTTCAACACGAAGCAAAAAAAAAAAACTCGCACCTCACTGCACTTGAAGTTTTAGACGGCCTTTAGCACCGGTTTGAGCTTAATTCTTTGCATTCGGGTAGACATTGTAAGATGTAACACCACTACATCGGGTCCGGTCAAAAAGAATATACTAGTACGTATTTTAAACAAAATAGTTCTTACGCATAGGTGTAAATATCAAACTATGTTGAATATATTTTGGTAATATAGGTATCAAATGAAAGGTGAAGAACTGGTGATCCTTGTGGAACTACTTCAGATTGATAATTTTGAATCATACAAAAATATATGGATAAATCTAAAAAGGAGGGCATATGTTAAATGTTTCTCAGATATGAAGTACCTGATTTGGTATATCCAAGGTTCCGGTAACCAGTACGGTCTGATGTGTAAATACATTTAATGGTATATAGACCGCGCCCCCACATGCTCCCTTTTAAACTTTTAAACGAGTTTTATTTTTCATGTTGTTTTTTATTTCGATCCCAATAATTTTCGGATTGTTTTCCCGTATAAAAAGAGTAGACTCCAGAGTTTCTTTATTGGATTAGGCATCTCTTGTCCACAATTATTGACGGGAATTAAACTCTCACGGATTCTTGATGAACAGACTTTGCATAGTGCATCTTTAATTTTTTATTTGTTGTTTCTTAACGTATTACAGAATGTTGTTTTTTATTTTATACAATTTGTTTTGAAATGGTGTACGAGTCACCCACCCATCCGCCACTCTTTACAAACAATATAATAAAATTCAATGAAATTTCAGGGATTTCTCAGCAATGAGTCGCATTGTGCTTTTTAATTGAAAAAGTTGTTTGATCTTGTATAGGGGTTCCAATAGCAAACAGGGCATTGTATTTTGTTATACTTATGATTGTTTTAAAGTCTACAAATCCCTTTTTTGAAAATCATCCGAAAATAGTAGATAGCATTTTTTTTTTAGCTTTTGGAAAGTATGAAGTGGTTGGTGTGGGGCGGGATTGGGTTTTTATCTACTCTGAGGTCAAAGTACCTATTTTATTTTAAATTGAAGTAGTTATTACAATCCGTTTTAGTAATACCTAATCGTTATCCATAAATTTTATTTTGCTTATGGTATAGTTGTATCGGACAGGCGGGAGTTGAAAAGTTGGTTACTTTTTGTAATCAACTCCATTTTCAGTCAAGATTCTTGAAACTTTATATATATTGCACGCATATATAAGTTGTGCACCTGTTTTCCTACCACTCCCCAACTTGGGAACTTTTTTTAGCATAATTTACAAAAGACGGTATCTAATTTGTGTAACCAACTCGCCCTAGTTGTCAACCAAGATTATTGAAACTTCACAGATAGATTGCACACTATCATTGGAAATTTGGACTTAGTAATAGTATTACATGTATCGAACTGTTTGGGGACATTTTCCCTATTTTCCATACTTGGGAACTAAATCCTTTTCAATAAAATGTATAAAAGACAGTACCTGCTAGTATTCTGTGTAATCGACTGCTCCTATAGTTTACAACCTGAGATAACCCCCAGTTTTTGGTGGGATTCGGGTTGCTTAGTCTTTAGTTTTCTATGTTGTGTTTTGTGTACTATTGTGTGTCTGTTTGTCTTTTTTCTTTTTTAGCCATGGCGTTGTCAGTTTATTTTCGATTTATGAGTTTGAATGTCTCTCTGGTATCTTTCGCCCCTCTTTTACAACCAATGTCCTTGAAACTTCACAGCTTTATGATACTCGTTTTGAAATATTGAACATGTATTTAAACTGTTTGAGATTGTTTCCCTATTTTATTCAGTAACTTTTACAAAAACTGGTGCCTATTTTGGATAATTAACATATCCTACATTTTTAAACCCAGATTTTACAATTTTACAGAATGTTTTAAATCTATTTATGTTGTGCAACTTTTATTATGGTTGTGTTGTTTGAAAATTCCACTACCCCAATTTTTCAGGTCTTATAGTACAATATGTTTAAATTAAATGAAAATAAGGAAATGTTGTATGATCGCAAATAGGACAATTATCAACCAGTCAAACGTAGATTTAAGAAACCATAGGTATGGTTTTCAACAATGAGCAAAACTCATATTGCATGTACAAGTATATTTGTAAGCCACAAAATGACCCGACATACAAAAAATACAAACCAATTCGAATCAAAAATCCAACGACCTGATTAAGGTACAAAAAGTTAAACGGAAAACAATTACGACAGACATTTACAAATGGCAACCACTGAACTATAGGCTGTTGACATAGGGACAGGCAGATACATAATATGAAGGGATTAAACATGTTTGCGAGCCCTCAAATACACAAACTTGATACAATGGTTAAAGAAAAGCTGTAAAAAACAAAGGAAAATTAAAATCGACACACTGATTGTTTGTGAAAAATGACAAAACTGGCTTAGAAAATTGGAAATTTTTAAGGTGCATTGACTTTTTATTTTCATCAAAAATGCTTAATAAAGGTGTTTGGTTGAGAGCTTTCGGTACTTTTTCAACGGATCTCCTCTTATTCATATTGCCATAACCGTTGAGGTTCATCCCGATATATTTGTCCTGCATACAACAAATGTCACTGAAGGCGAGACACAGAATGCAGAGGTTATTAGTCTAGTTTTCTAGTCCTTAACTACTACGCCAAACCTTCAGAAATGTTTTATCAACTACTTCGAGTAAAACATTTTATCGACATAAACATTTTGAAATATTTGTTTTTCCATTGTCTGGTGAAATTGCGAGCCCTCAAATACAAAACATTTGGACATTTAAGCTTGGTTAACCAGATGGTAATGTTATTTTATAATTCACAATCTTCTTGAGACTCAAAATATTGTACCTACATATTGAAAAGTTGATTTAATAAAATATTAAACAATTAAAATTAATGTTTCAATTCTTTCGATTTTCAGAAATAAGATATTGACGAATCATTCGAAATCCGATTGCTTGCCGAATCTCTTGTCAGAATTGAAGTACAGAGTGAAAATATAAAAGAATTTAGTTGCAATGTTTGCCAATTGTCCACCCGTTACCAACACAATCTGAAACGCCACATCATTAGAGCCGTCCTACCCCTGGAAATGAAGACAAATCCGAAACAGAATCATATGTATGAAATAAGACAAGTCCAAGTACGGAATTTGTCTGCATATAGTTTAGTACAACGTTTACGTTTGTCGGATAGGGTTTACAACACAATTACAAGAGTAAAAATGCCTCTCATGATTAGTTTAAATATATTTTTTTTGCTTACATGTGCAAAAGGGATGAAACACAAGTTAATCAAACTAAGGACTTTTAAAGTGTTCTCCCATGAACAATTTATAGCAATAAAATATGAACAAAGCATTCATGCAAACAATACAATACATTATATATATTGGATATGTAAAAAAGATGATGTGTGATGATGTGAATGGTTGTACACAATATACATATATATATGCACTTTATTGTGCTATATTATACAACCAGAAACCTCTTTGACTCTTTAATAAATTCATATACATTCTTTAAAATTCTTTCATTTTCATCATTAGTTAATGACGAATCACCGGAGGTTAAGATGCTCAAATTTAGTGGAGAGTTCTCAAGATGCTGCACTAAAGGAAAAATGTTTTGTTTGTAACGCTACTTTTCAATACAACAAACCTTTGGTGAAACATCAAGATGCTCAAATTTAGTGGAGAGTTCTCAAGATGCTGCACTAAAGGAAAAATGTTTTGTTTGTAACGCTACTTTTCAATACAACAAACCTTTGGTGAAACATCAAGATGCTCAAATTTAGTGGAGAGTTCTCAAGATGCTGCACTAAAGGAAAAATGTTTTGTTTGTAACGCTACTTTTCAATACAACAAACCTTTGGTGAATCATCAAAATACGTGCTATTGACGCAAGGATGAGACCTCGTCCACCTATGAGTATCCAGTATGTAATCTGGTTCTTTTGTCTAAATGTTCTCTCAAAAAACACACCAACGCCATTCATAATGGTAGATTTCTTATATGTTTCAAATGAGGAAAACAATTCAAGAGACTCTCTAGTCTGGCATATCATGAGAAAATTTGCACTAAAGATTGTTAAAAAATAAAAATAATGAATTATTTGAAATATCGAAACAGTGTACTTTTAATCTCTTCATAATAGAGTATGGTCATTAGAAAAATATTGTTGATTTTATAAACTTTGTAGGTCTTTCACTATTAGATTGTGTCTGTTTTTTCTACTTTATTTTTTTATAAAAGAATGCTCTTTTTATCCAACATTACACTTTTGAACATTTCAGCTTGATGTTATAAACACGACGAAATCAAAAATCATCTTTTTAGCAAGATTTATAGTTCTATTTTAAAATTTAATCCAAGCATGTACAATTCTAAAACTAACATTTGTTAACCCGACACTGGACCCTTGTGTACACGATACTGGGAAACAATTTTTGGTTATTTATTATTCAGCACTTTTCTCATCCTTTGGCGTCCGTCGTCGGCGTCAGTTAAATTTTACAAAAATCTTCTCTGAAACTACTAGGCCAAATTTAATCAAACTTGGCCACAATCAACTGCAATGCAGCAACATTGGTACCGTCAATGTTAAAAACCACCACTGAGTCGATACCTCTGCTGGTGGACTGTTTGTCCCTGAGGGTACCACCAGCCCAGTAGCCAGTACTTCGTTACTGGCATGAAATTACGGATATTGATAATAAAATTTGCTGTTATAAAAGATTTACAATTATAGAATATATCTTCCTACTGCAAAGCTCTGATACTATGGCCGGTTTTGGCTATACGTTTTGTCCTTTTTTGGTTTATAATCCCTTCATTGTGGATTTTCAATTTTGTTGGCTTCAAGCATCTCTGAAGAGACAATTTATTCTCGAAATGTGCATCTGGTGCAGAAAATTTGGACTGCCACTGGAAAATGAAAGTATATTGGATAGGAACAGATAGATACGAACCACTCAAATAGTTGTTGCAAGGGTTCTTAATGTGCAGAGAGCGTGGCACCATTATCTTTACACGATACATCGGATTTAACGTCCCCATTCTGACCGGACGTGGCTGTTTACTTGTACATCACACACAGCCAAACGGACGCCCCACTTTATCAAGGATTTTCTCCCGATCGGAAGAAGACCAAAGTGACCATATTTCTATTCCCCTGTCACTCACGGGAATCGTGAGTTCTGAAACTTGGGTTCATCTAAATAAAGGTATACTATGTTATAGAAGTTGAGATCCCTTTCATATTCATTTCTTAAAGATATCCGAAATTTAACGAAATCATGTGAATTGCATCTACAAAAATTAACTTTGAATTATATTTAAGGAATTTTAGAAAAAACATATATTAACCTTGTAACGCTGTTGATTTATATTTTACATTTTACATACTGGTTTTGTTAAGTCATGCATCGAAAGATATACCAAACAAATGAATTATTTTACTTTCAATAAACATGTTTGGTTTGGTTATGAATGTTTATTCTGATTAATATTAGATAAATGTGTATCAAAGAACTATATTTATTTAGTTTATGAACAGAACCCTACATTAAAAAAAGAAATAAACTTTTTTTTAATCGTTTTCTTCTCTGCAACAAGGTTGGCGGTAAAAAAAAAATAACGTGTCAATGATGACTTTACGACACTTTTTCTGTGTATCAACTTGGAGATACATACTCAATATGCAGGTTTTATTTGAATCCAGAAACATACAAATGGAAAAATCACAAGTAAGCGTATTCGTCATTAATATGCGTCATACAGAGTCTATTGAAGAAGAATGCAAATATTTAGCAGAATCCTTTAACTTCACTTTCCGCTGTATAGGCGATGTTTTTAACTGAAAAATTATCTTTCAAAAGTTTCTGCTTTAATTTTCAGGCTATCATCTTGTACGAATGTAACTAACAGTTTTGAAAGCAAAAAACCAGTAGGTCGCAATAAGATAAACTACACCGTTTAGGTAACTTTTCTCCAGGGAATTTACAGCAAGTTGAAATATAATTACATGATACTATGTGATTGAAATCTACAAACAAAATTATCAAATTATTCATCCACTGGACATCAAACAACCAACAATCAATCAATCAAGTTAATTATGCTTATACCAAAACATATTTTAATGGGCGGATACTACCATAAGGAACCAAAAGTCCATCAGCAGAGGTTCCGATCCATTGGTATGTTTAATCAATCCATTGATTTAAGGGAAATTATGATTTTACTGATAATAGTTTGACAAATTCGGTTATAGATATTTAGGTTTCATATATCCTCAAAGTTTAAGAGCAAGTTACCCTGTAGTAAAAGAGAAGAACATTGTTTAAAATTACCAAATCTGAATCAAAGATTGCCTCTAACAGCCATGTTCTCCACAAAAATAAAAATACATATGATTCTCATAATTATTAAAGACGCATTAGCACTAGTAGCAAGATTTCAGTCTGAAACGGTCATTTTGGTCTGATCAAGTCTGAATCAACTGAATTTACCGCTAGGGAAAACGTTAAGACTTTTTAAGACTTTCAGACGCTGTTCAGATATGTCGTGTTCAGTCCGTTCATTCATGTCAAGATAAACAAGACAGAAGGCTCTGGCTGTTAAACAAGATATGTTAAGACGGTTTTAGACGAATTCAGACCAAACATAAAAAGTAATGTTCAAAATTTTCAGATCGGGTTAAGATCCGTTTAGTGTGTCAGAATGATATTAGGAGTTACGCCCCTTCATGTGGATGATACATTTTAATTATAAAAAAATTACAATATAAGTTTTCTCGTCGGGCCTTTTGACAGTATCGGGTTTTGTCATTGTTGAAGGCCTTAATTACGGTTGTCTATAATTGCTTACATCCACTTCATATTTGAACTCCGGTGGATAGTTGCCTCATTAGCAATCATACATTTCTTCGTTTTTATTTATTTACCTGACTTTTAAACTCGTGTTTTGACAGTCCGGAACATGCATGACATATTTGTCACTGGGCGTTAATAATTAGCAATAAACAATCAACCAATTAAACTTGTGTTAAATAAGAAGAAAATCCATTTGATATTCATTCATTTAGTGGGGTGGGCTGGTAATTAAGAGCTGAAAAATATGCATAATAAGCGACAGATTAAAAATGTTAATAATGCCCTCTATAAATTTAAACTGACCACCACGGAATAGCCCAACTTAGTGTTGAAAGTAGCGTTAAACACCAATCAATCAAAATCCCTTCCCTAGAATATCAAATAGGTCGTCCCTTAACTTTTATTGTCCGTGTAGTTCTTATATTTATCCAGCTTATCGTCGTACAGGGATGTCCTATTAAGACTGTCATACCATAAAAACGTTAATAACACAGCTCACATTCCAATATATCTGCATTCATAAATTTATTAATGTCATTTAGACTAAACGACGCCATGTTTGTTATGTGCCTCTGCCGTCTAAACTACCTATCAAAAACGAAGAGGTGGAAGAGGGCCAGAAGATCTTCCCTATGCAAAAAAACAGAAATGGACCTCTTCTGGCTCACTACCGAAGAACAAAAAAACACGCCCCTGTTTCTTGTTGAAGACTGATTTACCCGGTACGTCTAAACACCACCTAGGCCGCCTTGGTGCACTAAGCTCTGAAAACTGCACTGAGCCCATGATGGAACAGTCATATAAGTACCAAGATCATTCAGTATGATAATGTTGTAAATAAAGAGCATATATTTAAATTTTGGTGTAAATGTATTTAGAAATGAAAGAGTTATTAACATTTTACATGGCACGCGCCGACTTTTGTATAATGTGTCCAGTTATCATAGTGTTGGTTGAATCCACCGAAGCTTGACGAGTTCATATAAACCAATACCAATATCTTTATTCCCATAACCATTGCAGATACATAGGTACAGAGAGAGTGCAAAATATGTACATGAATATGCATCTATTTACAAAACATATATACAATACAGTGGTTTCCAAATAATATACATTTTAGCTAGGAAGACCCACATGTTTATTTATACACTTTATAAACTTACATAATCTTTTTAGCTCTATATTTTTGTTTAATTTGCTCATCAATTTTCTAAACTTTAGTGTATTAACATAAGCCAAATAGTACTTATCAAGGTATAATTTTCTACTGTCGTTAAAAAATGGACATTCTAGCAGATAATGAAATTCGTCTCCAATGCTACCAATATTACAAAGATGACATTTTCTCTCATTTCTATTAACATTTTTCCACCTCCCTGTCTCTATTGAGAGTCTGTAGTTTGTGGTTCTATATCTACATAAAATAATACTTTCGTGCATATCCAACATATCAAAATATTTTTTTTCAAAATTTAATTCTAACTTAAAAATTCTATAATTTACTGATTATGTAGACTCTTGAAATTGTGTATTCCACAACTGTTTGTATTGGTCTTGTAATCGCAACTTTAGTGCATTTTTTAATCATATATCATTACCAAAACATTGAGAAATCCAAATATTTGAAAAACCACATTCATCCAATATATTTTTATCTTCACTCACAAAAAATGTACATACATTATTAACAGTAAATAGTGTTTTTAATAGTGTATATGCGATAGAAGATAACTTAGTCTCTTTAGCAGATACTAATTTACACCAATAAGATACTATTTTTAATTTAAAGGATATCTACCAAGTTCTCCGTATACCATATAGCTAGGTGTGGAATTTTCAGTTTCAAAAGAAGTTTACAGAATTTCTGATGGATTCTTTCTATAATTTCAACATCACCATGCCCCCAAATTTCACATCCATACAAAAGTATGGGTTTCACAACTTTATAGAAAAGATCTAAGTGACACTGAGTGGAAAGATCATGTATGCGGCCTGATTTCAACACCTTAAACATAGCTTGTGTGGCTTTTTCTGCTAGGTGTTTCTGTGCTATTTTAGTATTACCAGTTCTAGATAATAATATGCCCAAATAGTTAAATTCTTTTAATATTTTCAATGTCAGTGCCGTCTATAGCTATATAAAAATGTAAATTTGACGGCATTCTGCCTCTACAAAAAATCATCACTTTAGTTAACTTTAAGCTTCCAAATATTACAGTATTCACTGAAAGAATCCAGCTGTTTCTGTAAATCATCAGCACTTTCTGCCAATAGTACTATGTCGTCTGAACTAAGGATATGAATGGAAAGGTTAAATATGCACCAAGATTGTAAATTAAGATTGATTATTATAATGTAAAAAAATATGTTCAAAGTTGGTTCGAAAATCTTAAGAGATTTAAAAGTTATCATAAAAAAGAAGATGTGGTATGATTGCCAATGAGACAACTCTCCACAAGAGACCAAATGACACAGAAATTAACAACTATAGGTCACCGTACGGCCTTCAACAATGAGCAAAGTCCATACTGCACAGTCAGCTAATAAAGGCCCGGAAATGACAATGTAAAACAATTCAAACGAGAAAACTGACGGCCTAATTTATGTACAAAAAATGAACAAAAAACAAATATGTAACACATAAATAAACGACAACCACTGAATTACAGGTTCCTGACTTGGGACAGGCACATACATACAGAATGTGGAGTTAAACATGTTAGCGGGATCCCAACCCTCCCCCTAACCTGGGACAGTGGTGTAACTACAACATAAGAACGAACTATAAAAATCAGTTGAAAGAGGCTTAACTCATCAGATGGATAAAAATACAAATACTACAAATACAAGTTAACATTTTTACGGGGCACGCGCTCTTCTTGTGTAATGTCTGATCACCTTGAAAATTGATCCAACCAATCTTTAACTGGTAAATTATGTTTCCTTGTTGCTAAGTAGTAATGATAAAAGGGCTGTTGATCTTTTCTTTGATGCTTTGTTAGAAAAAATATATTTGGAAAAAGTGATTGTTTAATTGCGCTATTTGAAATAAAAACAGTGAAACAATAGAAACTGGCTTTTACTCAAAGACATATCTGATTTACCTATGGCGTTTTTGTCGTTTGGTTGCTGTCAAATTGAAGTTTATTCCACATCTCCTATAGTTTGAGTTCTGTTTGATTACTTTTTATTACCGTCTCCTCGGAGACGGTATTAAGAGTTGAACGATGGACAGTCTGCGGGCTGAAAGCTTTCTTACTACCTAATTGGAAGATATTACTGACGCTGTCATAATTAAATTTCGTTCATTGGTTGGGACAATTCAAACCTAGTAAATGTCTTTTAATCCCGTAGAGTGTCGGATCTGAACTCTTTATTTTAGTAAATAGATTTGCCTGGTTACCAATCATGCATATCGGTACACAGGTAACACTTATCTATAAATAGCCAAATCTCCTGAAGATTTGTAAACACACGTGATTATTTCATGTTACGTACATTTTATACGTGAAAACATAAGAAAACTTTTAGGAAAATGCCTTTTTCTTAGGTTATATTTATTTATACTCAGTAAGATTTGATTTGATTTGATTTTTGGTGTTTTAACGCCACTTTTAAGCACCGCTTTTGGGCTATTTCGTGGCGGCCAGTTTTTATTGGTGGAGGAAGCCGGAGCGCCCGGAGAAAACCACCGACCTTCGATAGGAAAACTGACAATCCTAGTCAATTAAGATTGGAGTCGAGTGCACCCTCACGAGCGGGGTTCGAACTCACAACCTCAGTGTTGACTGGCTAGTTATTACAGTAGTAACTACTTAGACCACTCGGCCACCGAGGCCCCCTACTCAGTAAGATAATCTAAAGGCAACACAAACATTTTAAAACGGAGATATCAAATAATTTCTGTTCGATTAATATTAATTTACACAAGAATTTTTATCTCAGGGGGCGGGGGCGGCGGCGGCGGCACTTCGACCTTTCTTTGGCAGAGGTGAGCAGCTGAGACATCCAATACCCCACCCTTTATATATATATATATATATTTAGACCCCTCTACAAAGAAATTTGTTTTGCATGCACACGTATAAAACCGCAATTTTTATACGTGTGCATGCAAAACAAATTTCTTTGTAGAGGGGTCTAAATACAGCACAAACAACATTTTCCAAAAGACCAAATGAGTGAAAAAGTATATTTTAACAAAACGCATTTGACTAGCAGGTCGAACAACTGATGTGCTTAAACCCTGCTGACTGCCATTGGCGATTGACAAATAAACGGATCACAAGATGTAACAATTAGATCTTATCATTAATTTATTACCAAACAGAAAACAATAAACTTGCGGAAAAGATGGTATACCGCAAACATGAGGTGCAAACATTTGTACACCATATCCGGATTTCGACAATTAATGTCTCTTCAGTGATGTTAGGAATCGAAACGGTATTTGGAAGGCCATATAATTTACCTCAATTTAGGATAGACTCTTGAATTTTAAAAGAGTCAAAATAGGATGAACGGATCATATAAGTCCGAAGGCAAATATAATACAAGCCCAAACGAAAAAATATAAACAAGTCTAAATTAAAAACAACGTTCAAACCTATGATTGCGTTGGATAAAAACCGCAATTTTTATACGTGTGCATGCAAAACAAATTCCTTGGTAGAGGGGTCTAAATACAGCACAAACAACATTTTCCAAAAGACCAAATGAGTGAAAAAGTATATTTTAACAAAACGCATTTGACTATATATATTGAATGATAAAAGAACATACATGTAGTTACCCTAGCTATCATATATTTTTTACAATAAGTATATATACCTGCACATAGCTATCATTGTTACGCTATTTCATGGGGAGATACTAGTAAATAGATTTGACAAATATCTTAAACATTTACGAAAGTGATTTTAGAGACATATATACACAATCTCTGGTGATTTTAATTGCATCTGTAAAAAAATATCGACATCTGATTAGTTTCAGATTCAATCATCAACCTTGTCTTATATTTCACCTAAATTTCTCGACCTCATGCAATTCCATGAAGCTTCAAATAGTGACCTATCCCAGCGACTCATCCTTTCCACTCATTACATAATAAGTGCCCCCACACACACCCCAAGATCGTTTGGCTGAGTTGGATGTTGTCTAGATCTACCTAGCTAGCTCTTCCTAGCAAGATATAGCAGAGGTTGAAGAACAGAAGACTAAAAATATATCTAAAAGGGAATATAAGAAGAGCAAAAAAACTACTCTCAGACGATGTATGCTAACATATTTTAAGCAATGTTTAATTTCTATGAATGATTTTAAAGGAGATGTGAAGTATACATAATTAATTTAGACAGCAACCCAATTAAGCAACAAACAAAACGTGACAATTTACTTCTAAAGTTCAATCTACGGTCTTCTTCAATGGACATGTCATTACAACATTTTAAAGTTTTTTATCCTCCCAAGTCTAACTATAATATATAGAATAGTTGTGAATATGTGAGCCAAAATTAGTTCCTGTGAAAAAAGTTCCAGTGGAACAAATATCACAGGAAATATATTCTGGGAGAACTTTTTTCACAGATAATTTCTATATGATTTGTTCCATCTCTATAAAATAAGTTTCACAATTTACCTGGTGAAATAAGTTCTGGGTTTGTGAAATTTGTTCCTTACCTAGTGAAATAAGTTCCAGGTTTGTGAGATTTGTTCCTTACCTGGTGAAATAAGTTCCTTGTCTGTGAAATATGTTCCACTGGTTATACAAGTTATCTTTTATACTGAGCATTGTTATCAGTGAGCTTAAAGTTATAATTCAAGTACATTATAAAAACATGTATTATATTGATAATGTAATAAATAAAAGGTGTAAACATCCAATATGGATTCTGTGGAGTATAGCAAAATGTTTAATTACATTATCCATACAAAAATATCCAAATGACAATAATTTAATGAGGCAGATAAGCGAAGAATAAGAAAAATCCGTCAGAAATTTTTTATAGATCAATCATTTATTTATGAATATTGCAATTCAACATATGTTACTTCATATCAGAATTTGTAGATAAACTGTTATCACAGAAATATGTCTCATCCTTTTGTAATTTTGATTATGCAAATGTTGAAATTAAAATAGCAATACTTTAACATGTTTCATAAGTTATGCAAATATTCAAAGTCAATGAACCATGACTGAGGTACATGGCTAAACAATTTCCATGTAAATGAGATGTGCCAAAGCTAATACAACTGCATACCAAATACCATTGAATTATTATAAGTCGTTCCCTTTAAACAAACCTAAACACAAACATTAACTTATAAACTATGTAAAAGTTTCAAAGTCAATACCATGAAGAGGGGGTGAGGCTATATAATATCCATGGAAACGATATTTGCAAATGCCAATAAATTTGCATACCAAATATCGTTTACTTAACATTAGCAGTTCATCTTAAACTGATCTAATCACAAACTAATACATGTAAACTAAGCAAAAGTTTCTAAGTCGATAGACAATGACTGAGGGAGCGGGGCCAAATATTCTCCATGGTAATGAGATGTGCTAATGCTTATACAACTGAATACCAATTAACATTTGCCTACCCTAAATGGTTCCCCTTGAACTGACCTAATTACAAACTAATACATGTTAACTTAGCAAAATTCTCAAAGTCAATAGACCATGACTAAGGGAGCCAAATAATCTCCATGGAAATAAGATATGCCAATGCTTATACAACTGCATACCAAATATCATTGACCTACCACTAGTGGTTCCCCATAAACTGACCTAATCACAAACTAATACATGTAAAATAAGCAAAAGTTTCAAAGTCAATAGACCATGACTGAGGGGGCAGGGCCAAATAATCTCCATGGAAATGAGATGTGCCAATGCTAATACAACTGCATACCAAATATGATTGACCTACCACTTGTGGTTCGCCATAAACTAGACCTAATCACAAACTAATACATTGTTGACGACGCCGCCGCCGCCGACGCCGGAAACAGCATACCTTTGTCTCGCTTTTTGACTCCGTCAAGGCGAGACAAAAAATTAAATATTGTGTTTTAAATATTTATCGCAGTTGTTAATCATAGTTGTGCATTTGTTTTTTAATCATATTATCTACGTACAATATATATGCTGACTTAATTTGAATTTCTCAAAGATTTACCTTATTTTGAACGTTGTCGTGCTGTTTAAAGACTTCAATGTTGAATATTAAACTTGTCAGGTACAACTATAGAATGTTTTGCTTGATATAAAGTTAATGCATCATGTAAATCTATAACACCCGGAACTTATTTAACATTTAGTAAAAAAATTAGTTCCGGAACAAATTTTACAGTGCTGGAACATATTTTCTTAAAATATATATTCCGGGTAAAAATTTTCTGTGATATAAATTCCGGTGGAACATATTTCCTATGAAATAAGTTCCAGCGGAACAAATGTCACGCCGGAACATTTTTTTTGTTACAAAAAAAAATCTTAATAGCAAAAAATAATTCAGATATTACTTGGAACTATGAGCAGGGTCAGGAACAAACTTCTTATGTTTGTTTTGAGGTTTATTGACTATTTATACTAGACATGCTAAATGAGAGAAAGAGAAATAAAAGAAAATTATAAATTTAAAAGACGAAAATACTGTTGGCACTTTAAAAGATTATTCTTAATTGTATGTTTTCTACAAGAATTGTAAAAACAAGTATAAACATACATATACTATGATCATAAAACAAAAAGACATTTATATGTCAACATACGAACGGTCTCCCACAAAAGATTATGTCAATCCAGTATGTCAAGCTTTTAAGGGTAAGTATGATAAGGGCCTTATTCGTCATCCAACATTAAATGGTATAGTAAATAAATATGAAGATATGTACAAGTAAAACAATAACAAAAGATACAGTATCAAGCTGTATGCTTGATTAAGTTTTGGTCAAATTTGCTGATTCTCTTATGTTGATGGCCTCATAGTGAACTTAAAGTAGCTTTGCAGAACTTATCACCTTCTTTATAACCAACGACGTCTATTATGATTTGAAAAAAAATGGCGGCGAAACTACTTTGTTTTCAGGCGGTTACAATAGGTCTTATATAACAAATTACCCGTCTCACGTCTCTGAGTATTTTTCATCAAAAAATAAAATCAAGAAGTCCAATAAAACCAAATAATCTGAAAAAAGAAACATTTAATTGTTAAGGCGTGGGGCATTCCACATTGCAGTCCAACTACAATGAATAGACAAAATCTTCATCGACAACAAAAATAACCATACATATATGTGAAGCTTTACATTTAAGGATCATTTTTGAAAAGATGTGAGATACCGTTGGAAATATATTAATTGTGTTCTTATATGTTTAAATTTTACTACGTTTCACTCTCTAGTCTCTACACTTTTCGATGCCTATTATGAACGAAAAACTTTCAGGTGGAAGCGCCCATACTTTTCTAACACAAAAAACAAGCAAACAACCAAAGAAAAAGCCAACGATCAACTCCGATATCTGTTTGAAAAAAAATAATCGATAAAACGACATTACCCCCAATTTCCAGTTTTAATACTCCCCCCCCCCCCCCCCCCCCCCAAATAAAAAATTGGTAAATCTAAAAAAAGGTATAAGCCTTTTATAATTTTTGTTATCTACTACAATTTACATACAATTTTGAACGAATTGAACTACAAAGAGAAAACATTTTCCACTTTCATCAGCTATGAGACGGCTAGCTTTTTAGAAAAGCTATTACTTGTTCAGTTTATAAGAATTCATAATTGAAAGGGTTATTTGCATGAGTATAGATCAATTGCTTTTCTTTCACCCAAGCCATGCATATACTCAGAGGACAAAAAGGATAAAAAACTTGAACACAAGTACAGTATAAGTAAATTTTTTTTTAAAATAGTTCCCTACTTTACCATCTTACTATTTTATGACGTATTAGGACCTAAATTAAATAAAATTTTTTGCAAAGTTTTAAAATATCCAGTTACCTTTAAAGAATAATGAGAAGATCCGAAATAAGGTAACTTTAAACTGTGAAGGAAAACATGTATATATGATGAATCGTTCTAAACCCCAACCCTTTTACATAAGTCTTATAAAATAACCTTCTCATTATAAATTCTGATGTACGTATAGCACCTTTAACTAACAATTATAAGAAAGTTTAATTTAAGACCACTTAAATTCTAAATTCTTATTTGTAAATATATCCAGTTCTTACTTAACTTATTCTTACACTTCAGCACATTATGAATATTATTTTTAAAATTTTATGATGACAATCCTATGAATTAGTTATAATATTAATTATTTAGTAATTATTATTGCCTAAATTCAGTCATCTGTACATAATTAAATGTTTCCTTATGTTCTAAGGTGTATATAGTTGCTACAATTATACCCTATGGGTAGTGCTCCACAATTAATGGAGGAATATACAAGAAACTGAACTGAACTGAACTGATTAATCGTAGAGAGATGTACCTAAATTTATGGTACATAGTTAACAGAAAAAAGTTTCATTCTCAGTCTTATTTCAACTGTATTAATTTTAAAGACATGTCACATCCAAACGAAGTCTTCGTATATGTACATGTATACGTCTTGTCTTGTCTATAGTCGGGAAATTTTCAATTCAATTCATTTCATTTGAAAACGTTAAAAATAATATAGATCTTATTCATTGCAAAACGTGACGTCCTTTTTGGATAAAACCCCTGTTTCATCTACGAGGAAAGTCCTATAATATAAGAATGCATATATAGGTGTGGTTGAACATTGATAGTAAAAAAAGGAAAATCTGGCATCAATAGAGCGCATAATAAATTAAAAAATAATTCCCGAAATAAATGTATATAAAATATGTGTGTGACTATTGAAAGTGTATCCACATATTTACAAGACACTGTCGCTTTTTTCACTCGTTCTTGTCCAGTAACACCGTGTATCATCGGTACAGCGGATATAGGTACTAACCTGATCGATTTTTCTTCTGACACGGTAAGAAAGTCTTTGTTTTGTTTACATAATATCAATGTGTACTCAATCTAAACATAATTGTTGTTTTAAGAAATGATTTGGTCGTAGGTTGATGATTAGAGAAGTCTCATTATTTTCCTAAAACAAGAACGCTTACTAAAACAAATACTTGTCAAAGAAGTTGGCGCTCGTCTCATCCGATATGATTCTATATTCAATATTGCAACTCTTTTTCTGATAGAAGGCCATGCACTGTGTGTACGTAATAAGTATAGCTGTTTCAATAATTGGCATTGAAATCTTTCATACAAATGTTATTTTTCGATATTTTATTCCGAAAAGAAGCGTTGTGTACAGTGTATAGCTGACCACATAAATCCTTCTGTACGGTGCATAGTTAAATGAATGTACGGTATATAGCTTTTCACCCTTCGAAGTACCTATTAAGCTATATCCGCTGTACCGATGAGTGAGTAATAAATTCCTCAAACGAGTTTGAATAGGGAAATAAAATCTGAAGAAGGAATTTGTCATCAACATTTTAATAAGGCAATATTTGGTTTTGAATGAAGCCCGTTCTTATCTGTATTTGTTGCCGTACTTATCAAAATACGATTTTCAAATAATCAAACTCAAACAGTAAAGTTTTGTTTCTCCTTAAAATCGTTCTTCTCCAGTATTACCATGATTACAAGCCTGAACGAATTTCAATGAGAAAATAAATTCTGAATAATGAATTTGACTCCATTTTTCTGTCAGTTTTCTGTCCCAATCAAGACCGACCCCCCTTTCACAAACGGGCTAAAATAATGCGTACATTGAACTCCCGTCATTTATCATATTTGGTTTTTTTTCTTAACATTTTCAGGTAGTAAGATTTGGTTTTAAATCGAGCTCATGAGAAATTATGAACTTTTTGGTCTTACAGAAAACATGTTATTTCATATCAATTTAATGTTGTTTTTGCAAGACTCATAATCAAGAACAGCGAGAAAGACTATTTCGCAGACTGTTGAAAGATACTCAGTCCGTTCTTACAACGAATAAGTCCTTATGCACAGATGTTAAATAAAGATAAAACAAAAACTTGCCCATAAGCCAAACCAAAGAAAGAAACCAATAAAAGCACGTACTCTACCCAGATATTAGACTTATCAAAACAAAACAAAAAACACTTTGTATGTTTATATTAAATAAAATATGATATTCGTTTATTTAATTGATGTTGGAAAGGAGAAAAAATTCACGAAGAAAAACAAAAAAACGAACTGATAATAGACAAACTATAAAACAATATCAATTGTTATTTCTTTTACTTTAGAACTGCAGAACGTATAATAACAAAATTAATTTAGCTGACTCATTACACATAAACTGTATAAAAATACATTAAATGGGACTTTTGAGGTTTTTTTCTCCATTATCGTTAAAGTCAATACACAAAGTATTTAATTACATAAATCAATTTCGAAAAAACTTTAAAATTTCGCATTATTAAATTTTAATAAAAAACACTGTTTTAATAACATAATATTCATAAGATAGATTAATAAAATATTGAATCTGAATATTCATAAGCAATTAGGATAATCCAATCAATTTTGTTGATTGGATTATTCACGGCTGAGTAGTTGTGAATCAGTGACACGTGCCCTCATTATTTTATAAAAATATTGAATATCTATTTAAGTTCGTTTTCAAAATATTCCAAAAGTTTCCACTAAAATAGACAACGTGAAAAGAATGTACTAAACATTTTTCCTGTGTGCATATACGATGACTTTAAAAGAGTCCTGGGTGCACTTTGTATGTCCTGAGTGCACTCAGGAGGTCCTGGGCATTGTTTAGACGTACCCGTTGATTTGCAACTGTATTTTTTCTGTTTTGGCACATACTTATATATGAACCTCATTAAATTCGATCTCAAAATAGCGAATATAAAGGAACAGATATTTTAAAGTCTTAATAAATTCCATTGAGCACAAAACTAATCCAAATTCGATTTCAATTATTTCGTGATTCTAAAATACGTTTTTTTTTGTGGCAGAAATTGCAATTATTTTTTTTTATCTGATATGACTTTGAAACACTGATTTAAGATTTATATTGTCCACAAAATATCATAAAATATAAGGGATAAAAAAGACGCTTTTCTATTATTTTTTTTACAAGGTTGTTAATTGTTTAATTATGTCGTAATTTGCTTGGTCAGTGGCGGATTCAGGAGCCGACATATCGCTTCCCCTTTGATTGGATAATATATCATTTTTAGCATAATTAAAATCATCATTTTTTTTATCCTTGCTACACGTGGCGTTATTTCTCCGTCTGTATAACACAGCTAGTGAATTAGTCTAAATATCCATCCAATGCATAGTAATATTTCTTTTTCATCACTTTTTTATTCTTAAATATAAGCGTTGTCTATTTCTATCTGACAAGCACACACATGAACTTTTTCATTAGTATAGAAAGTCCCTGGCCAACAATAGCAACAACGTCCTTTTGATGATCAATTCATTATAAAAAAAACAACTAAACTCTCTAAACTAAACTATGTGGACAGTGGGTCATCGCACACAGGTTTGTTTAACAAGACAGCTGATTGGATAAATGTGTAGATTGTCACTCCTACATTAAACTGTTGTCCAATCAAATGCCAGCAGAAACCTGTCAATAAAAAGGTTATTGCAAGCGTGGATAAGTTAGAGATTTGATTGTGTATTCGATATTTGAACAAAAAGTTAGATAATCACTATTCGTTTAGAATTAAATTGCGAAGAAAGTGTTCGTGTAACAACCCTCCCCTTTTCCCGTTTTCGCCTTCTTATTTTTACACTGTCTTTTTTAACAGAAAAGTATTAAATATGAGCGTACTGCAAGTTTCTGAATTTTACAAGCATTCTATATAGCGACTTGTGATTTCCGGGAACGTCATATTTTCAAGATTTCACAGACCTCTGAAAAAGTTAGAACATACAAGTTTCTTCTACCATTTGCAGAAAAAACAATACCAAATTATATTTGTAAATTGGAAGAGATTAAGAATTATTATAATGTGTATTGTGACGATAATAATAATAAATAGTGTGCGTAAGGTATGGAACGCCACAGCTGTCTTATGTGGAACTCTGATATTACTTTATGTTGTTTTATTATTACTTGATGATATTTTGTCTTGACTTAATATGGTTTTGACATTACGTAATGATGTTTTGATATAACTCAATATGGAATAGTCATTACTTAATGATATTTCGATATTACACGATATGGTTTTGTATTGACTTGATATAGTTTTGTCATTACTCAATATGGTTTTGTCATTACTCGATGTGGTTTCACCATTATTTAATTATTTAATGTGGTTGTGTCATTAGTCAATGTGGTTTTAACATTACTTGATGTGAATGTGACTTAACGTTATGTAGTTGTTTCATTACATGATGTGGTTAGTTATTTCGTAATGATGATTTGCCTATTCTTTATATGGTTTTAACATTACGTAATGATGTTTCAAAATTTGACGATTTTACACTACATGGTGTGTTTGTTTCATTATTTGATGTGGTCCTGTCATTCTTTGATGTGGTCCTGTCATTCTTTGATGTGGTTATCCCATTACTTGATGAGGTAAAACTACGAGACCAATTCGGAAAAATATGTTCTATTTTTAAACAGATTTCAATATATCGTTTGTTTAATGTGCTTTGGATGGGTATCGCTATCCATTGAGTTAAAGTTCAAATTAAAGTTCGAGTGGTTGTTCAGAGTTATTTGGTATGAAAAAGGGGAACGGCAGACAATAATAAGAAAAAAAGTATTAAAAAGTTTACAGTATTTCGGACATAATTGAGATATCCCCAAACCACTTGGTCCTGTTGTTTTTATCCTAAGTTCTCAAACGGAAGCAGTATTTTTGTAATAAATTTGTAAAATATTCCACGGAACCCTGTGTCTCGCCTGATATTGCTGCTGTAAGTATAAAAGCGTCATGTTGATCGGTTGTACATTTATCTACTAGTATAAATTTGTTGGTAAAAAAAAAAAAAAAAAAAAAAAATGTTTTTCTGTAGATGCTTTTTCATGAAATTGAGGAATAACTCCTATACAAGTTTTAAAACACTTCATGGAGGTTTACAAATTTATCATGTCAAAACAGTTTAAATCGGTTTTATTTAACTAAAACAAAACTGTATGGTTTTCAACAATGAGCAAAACCCATACCCTATAGTAAGCTATAAAAGGTCCCGAAATGAAAAATGTAAAAAACTAGAAACCTAACGATCTATAGATAGATAGATAGATAGAGAGATACTTTATTCTCTAAAAACTAAATACAAGTTTACAGAGAAACATACAATATAAATACAGATACAATAGTCGAGGTAAACAAATACAGTATGATATTCTAAAAGTACAAAATTATGATGGCATACATGTTTAGTAACATGTATAATGAAAGGTTAAACTCAATAGAAATAAAAAAATGGAGATGGAGACGCCGACGCCACTATCGACGACGAAATATAGGTTTGTTGTGTCTCACTGCCGCTACATTGATATTGCAGGCTCGACACAAATCAAAAGACTTGAACTTTATTGTTAACAAATGAAACACTTCAAATCAACTCACACTAAAGTTACAGGGAAACGGGGGGAGGGGGGCTCGGACTAAGCGATCAAGCATCAATACTATAAAATAAGAATTCTCCGAATTTTTTTTAGCGTAAATGATCATTTGAACTTATACGAATATCAATCTTTTATTTGTAATCAATTGAATTCCCTGATCTACCTCGCACTAATTGAAAAATAAACTTTTTGGAATATCTCTTTCACATATGACGACGGACATGTTCCAGTGGTCGTAACCATAATACCGTCATCTTTTCCTTGAATGTAAACTACCAAATAAAACCAAATCACTGGGTTTGTACTTTCTCAAATAACACGACGGGTGCCTTTCTGGAGCATCCGAGATCACCCCGATGGATTTATATTACCCAGTCATACCGATCTATTAAATCAGCCAAATGAAACTCTTTTGTATGCCACCGCAACTGAAAGTTGGGGGGCATTTTGTTTTACCCCTGTCCGTCCGTCCGTCCGTCCGTCCGTCCGTCCGTCCCATTATGGGTATATACATTTTGTAGTTATTCCGCATAACTCCTCCTACAGTTTGAATCCTGGGAAGTTTTCTCTTTACTGTCTGTTTGTACATATATTGAAGGTGTGCATGTGGTCAGGGTTTTTATTTTTATTATCTTTTGCTCTTTTGGGAGATAATTGAACTTTTTTTTTGTCATTTTTGGGGTATAAGCGGTTAAATGAGTTGAGTGCGGGGCATCACTTTGTCTAGTTTACATTTTGTTTTCTCGTGTTGTGCTGTTACACAACTGTAACAGTCCGATGTAAGGTTAGGATTTAGCGCTCACATACATGTAAAATGCCGCCACGTGCACTTTCTTTATGTACCTGCCCCAAGTCAGGAGCATGAAGTTCAATTGTTGTCGTTGTATAAATGTGTGTCATTTTTTTTTTGTAGATTGTTTATTTAAAAATAAGACCGTTTGTTTTTACGTTTGAATTTTTTCACATGGTGCATGGTGGCCTTTTGTAGCTGACTATACGGTGTGTTGAAGGCTGTACGGTTGCCTATATATGATTTCTTACATCCACTGCATTTAAACTCTGGTGGATAGTTGTCTCATTGTCAATCACACCACATCTAACTTTATTTCAACTTCTATGTTGCATTTTGTATACTGTAACATTGGTTATCTTTTGTACGCATACCCCGGAGCCCTCTTTTTGGAAGCCCGAGCAAAAGTCCTTGTTCCGCGATAGAAAATTTAATTACGAACTCATATAAGATAGCTCGAATTTCAACTCAAAATCTTAATTAATCTAAATGAGACTTAAATTCGAATCTTACTCAAACTCTACCTCAAAAAGTGACTCAAATTTAATGTTGTAACTAGAACTCTACCTTTAAATGTGACTCAAACTCGAAGTCCAACTCGAAACTCAATGCTAATTAAAACTTTAATTCTAATAATGACTTGAATTCGAAATCGAAGACTAACTCAAAGTTTAACTCAAACAGTAACCCGAACTTTGAACTCTAATTCGATGGATGGCCACACTAATCCAAGGCACATACAACATGTAAATCTATCTAAAAATAGAACAGGTTTTTTCCGAACTAGTCACGTGATTTTACCTCATCAAGTAATGGGATAACCACATCAAAGAATGACAGGACCACTTCAAATAATGAAACAAACACATCATGTAGTGTAAAATCGTCAAATTTTGAAACATCATTACGTAATGTTAAAACCATATAAAGAATAGGCAAATCATCATTACAAAATAACAAAACCACATCATGTAATGAAACAACTACATAACGTCAAGTCACATTCACATCAAGTAATGTTAAAACCACATTGACTAATGACACAACCACATTAAATAATGGTGAAACCACATCGAGTAATGACAAAACCATATTGAGTAATGACAAAACTATATCAAGTCAATACGAAACCATATCGTGTAATATCGAAATATCATTAAGTAATGACTATTCCATATTGAGTTATATCAAAACATCATTACGTAATGTCAAAACCATATTAAGTAAAGACAAAATATCATCAAGTAATAATAAAACAACATAAAGTTATATCAGAGTTCCACATAAGACAGCTGTGGCGTTCCATAGTAAGGTATCTTATCGTGATAGTGCCCCATTCAAAATTTGGCATTTGAACCCCAGATGTTTGTTTAATTTAGTATTGTTGTGGGAATATGCGACTATCAAGTTTACGGATTCGTATATATATACGAATATATATTCCTAAGTGAAAATGGCTTCGTTTTATGAAAAAAAAGTTTTTGAGACGAAAAGCCATTTTACACCGCGTTAACTTACCACGGATTTATACGAAAAGGACCAGATTTTGTTAGTTTATTTATTTGTTTAGTTTGTGTGCTGTTGTTTGTAATACTTATGATGGTCTTTCCTGAAAAATATAAAAGACATCAAGTAAACCTCTTTTAAACTTTATAACTTTACAATTTTCAGATGTCATCTTATCTATGCTTATGTCCTACAACTGTTCTATTCCTTGTAATAATACGTACCTGTTTCAACTCTAGTAGCTGGTAGTATTTGCCTCTAGCATGATTTCTTCCATATATCTGCGGTCATTTGGAAAGATATTTCTAGAAAAAAAATCATGGTTGCGTAGGAAAATGAGCAACATTTAGAAGTACCTAGGGCATACAGATTAATCTGAAGGTCCCTTGTCTCTACGACTTCCAGTTCTCGAAATATAATTTTTCAAAATTGTGCATATTATTTCAAGGGAAATAACTCGCATCAGGGTTGATAACAAAATAATTGTTTATGTTTGTTAGCATTGCCATCTTTTCCTGTAATGTTGTCATTTTAAGATCGATTCTATCTGTAACAATGTTTAAGATATATGCAAATAAAAGAAATTGGTTCAAGGGGATATAACTCTAAAATGATGAAATCCTACGCAGGGTAATCTAGTAATATTTCATAAGATGTACCTATATATTATGCACAGTGAAACTAGCGCTCATCAGCATGTCGTGCTGTGAGACAAGAGAAGATTAAGGGAATATATAACTTTACCAAGCACTCAGGGTTTCGCTCGTAACTAGTAACAAGCATAAGCTCACACATAAAACAAAGAGCTTACCAATTCAAAATTAAATCGAGTACAAAAAAAATGTATAAACAACAGCGATAATATATTTTAAGCAAAACTACAAAATCAAAAAAAAATTTAATATACAAAATGAATATATTAAAAAAGTATAAAACAATCGATGAATATGTGATTCTCTCCTTAGGACAGGTACAATGCTAGACGGTATATGAAACAAGTTTACGATACATGTTATCCCCCTTTTTAAAGGTAAAATGTCAGTCGCATACATAATAAATGCAGGTAAAAAGATAGAGAAATGTTTTATGTCTTTTTCTTTCACATAACTGCACATTCTTCTTCTCCTCCCTTTTTTCCTGATGCCTTTTTGGGGTTCAAGGAATTCCCGAGACCCATTAAAAGTGATGACATTGTTCCTTGTAATGTTTCCATCATTCCCGGGATAAGTTTGCTAAAATCGGCCTCCTGATAGTACTCTTTCTACAAAACAAAACAAAATTCATTGAGATTTTTTCGTGTAGTCATGACATATTTTTTTCTCTAGTCTTCCCAATAACTAACTTTCAAAAGATACTGATTCAATCGTGATTTATTTGTTTGAATATCTCCTTTTGAAGAATAAATTCGTCAACTTCTGTAATCCATCTGTAAGCTTAGTTAAAAGCATGAAAACAACAATTTATAAATTTCATGCGTCCGAAGCGATTTTCTGGATTTACCTTCATCAAGAACACACAAAGCCGATTATTTGAAAGCCAAGGATGACATAAGAACTGAAACAGTCGGAGAGCTATATGACCAAAAAGGACATAAAATAATAAACAAATATATCTTAAGCCAACTTTGTCTGAGGGAGTTGAAACCCTACTTTCTTAATAAATTATAAATTACTAAACGGATAATTTTAGAAAGGTTTATTATAAATCATGAGCTGATGATTCCATCGGAGACTGATAGTCCACAAGCCGCTGTAAAAAATGAAAACAACACTTTTATAAATTTCATGCGTCCAAGGTGCTTTTCTGGATTTACCTTCATCAGGGACACTCAAGGCCGAATATTTGAAAGACAACGATGTATAAGAACGGAATTCAAGTTTTAAAGTAGTTTGCCCTAGTAGCTAAGATTGAAATACTAATGCATATGAAACATGCTCTTATATTGCTTCCTTACTGATCAATTGTAACACTCACATCGATGTCACATGCACATTTTTGTCTTGTGCGATTACGACATTTTGGTTGTTCTTATTATTTTTATTTGGTTTTGATGCCAACAGAAGTGTCATGTGTTTGGCTTCCCATCCTTTTGTTAACGACCTCTATAGCTAGCGTACCGGAAGGATATTCCATGTGCTGTGCGCATATGCGTTAAAAATGAAAACGGTACAACTTCAAGAGAAACGAAACAGATATATACGGTTCCTCTGACTGTAATATTGTGTTATAAAATTTCTCCTTTATATATTGTTTCATCATTTAATTCCTATGGTAATTCATAGGCCAAATATTGCATCGTATTTGCACGAAATAATTCTTTATGGTATGTAATTGAACAAACAAGGCATTTATTTTACTTACAGATTTTGTTTCAACTTCAGGTGGCAAATCTCCCAGATCGTCGAATGCGGCATTGAGTTCTAAAATTTTCATATTCCTTGCTTCTTTGATTTTACGTGTTTCACCTTCTTTCTCTTGATCATACAACATTAATATGCGTTTAATGATCTTTAACTGTTTTTCTCTTTTTTGTATTTCTTGCGTAGTAACTGTGTGTCTGTTTTCTGCAATCCATTCTTCGAGCTAAGAAAGGATAACATAAATTGTGTATTACAATACCATTGTATAACTTACATTCAGAATGCCCTGGCTATATAATTTGCAATTTTGATTCCTGTCTGAACATGATATGAATATGTGGCCTTATTAGCTATTGAAAATGTTTAAACTAGACAGTATTGAAAACAACTGACTCAGAATTTGTTCTTACATTTTTATTTCATATATTTTTGAAATCTTGTACATTAACTTCCGAAAATTAATCTTATCCGTAGTTACCTACTTACATTGGAAGACTAAACCTTATAATATTCCTATATTTTTTCTTTTAACATAAAAGTTTTCAAGTTCAATATATCATAGTAATATTATACCACTACAAAAGATAAGAAGCGTGTGATGCCACCGATGACTTGAAAATAGAAACATATCATATGGAGTTCATCCATCGTGCTAAATAGGTGCTTTTGTCGGTGTGAGTGGTAAAAAAACAGAATAATCCAGTAAGATGTGTGACGTTAAATCAGATGCCTCGTCGAGGAAGAGTTCCTTGCGGTCTAAATGTTAAAGATACATTGCAACAACTATTTAAAGGGGTTCGTAGTTGGCCTTTTGCAAGGTAAAGTTTCTGCCCCTATTCAATATTCCTTCTACAATAAGTGGCAGTACAAATTTCCCGTCCTTCATTCCGGTCGAACCACTTTGTCGTGATTTTGTTTTTGTCCTGTAAATGCACGTTACATATGCGACTGGAGGTCGAGCAAACAACATCTTTTTTTAATTTAATCGTTTGATGAACATTGTGGATTCAAAACAAAACTTTAGAATTGTTAACTACTGTTATCCGTTAGACATACAGTGTTTATGAGTAGGAGCAGAGATTGGTTGAATAGAGTGATATATATTTCTGCGGACTGTTAATGTGTAAGCTAGCACATTTGAATTCGACTTAGGGTTTCAGTCTAGTAAGATTCAGCGTATGATATAGGTAAACAGCATGTTATCGTCCCGAATATTCATGTGATATTTTACGGTGAACGTTAAATTCAAGTCAGCGTTTCACCCAAGAACTAAGCAGTGTATTTTATATATAAAGAAAGTTATAATTCAGAATATGCATGTAATATGTGCTACCGGACAATAAGCTATCCTCATTTAATCATTCAATTTAGTTGAAAATGTGAAGTCCATAACACAGAGTTGAAAGTTTATTTTTTTCTACTGTTAGGGTTATTACTAGCCAAACACTGACGAAAAGAGATTAATTTGATTAGAAATTAAAATTTAGAATTTGCGTATTTATCAACTTAATATGATTATTCAATACTATTTCATGCAAGTCTTTTTAAAGCCATATAGCTGGAAGTCTAATGGTTTAGTCCTACAAGATATCTCTTACGCCACCGTCCAAAAGTTTCAGTAAATTACGTCCTCTTTATTATTAAAAAAATATTTTTTTAAAAAGTTTGAGCAAAAAATTATTGTTTTCTTCTGAAGAATAAAATAAGTAATAATAAATCTGGCGTCAAAGTCAGTTCAAGGGACAAAAAGGCAGGGAAATAATTACTTATGAAATTGTATTAAAAAAATTAGAATCTTACTGCTTCTGCATTAGCTTTGTATGGTGCGTACATCAAATTCTTATTGACCATACTCGTCATCAAAGGGATAACTTCTGGAGGTGTGTCTTTGTCCACTGAAAAAACAGGAAAGTTTCAATGAAGACCTTTCATGATTGGCTTTTTGTACTGTTATCCACTAGAAATGACTTTGGAATTGCAGGACAGGCATCGCATACATGACAGTAGACACTTACCCTGTCATTGAACACAGTGTTTTGGATTTATGCAATATCATTTGTATTAAGTCTCATGGTTGCTTGGAACTGAATTAGGAATTATATCAGTTATCATTTCAATATTTACAAAAAATGAATTCCGTTTTGTATTTCAACTACCATGCAATGGCTAAGCCAGTCAATTAAATCATGTGATTGTTTGTCATCGAGCTTACCTAAATAATGACCACACGTTAGAATACGATTCAAAAGTGTCATGCTTCAACTGTTGATTCATGTCTTACCAACTTCCAATTGATGTATACTCCATATTTCCTTTTGCCCACAAAAGGGGGGGGGGGGGTTGAACGTTCCCATTGAAAGTAAAAATAAAGGCGCTTCGGATGCACAAAATTGAAAAAGTGCTATTTTCGTTTTGAAGTTGGTTGCTGTCTGCCATAAATGTTTCGTTTATTATAATAAGCAGAAAGTAGGACGTTGATTTTATCTTTTGAATTTATATTTTGAACAAACGGTAATAGATGGCATATGTTACCTTTGGGTTTGCCTCCAACCGTTGTAGTTAAATTTATTTTTCCAGAAGGACCTGCCAAACCACCGAAAAGTTTTCCAAAATCGCCATCGAAATCTTCATCAGAGTCATCCGCGTCATCGTCAACTTGTGAATCCGTCTTCTTGTCGCTTTTTTTCTCTTTTTCTTCACTTTTTTTGTCATCGTCATCACTGAGTAACTGCTTGTCTTGGAATATTCTGAAAGCTCCAGCTGTTAATTTATTTGTCCGAGAAAATGATGGCTATAATTGAATATAGAATGACATAAATGCTAACTTCTGGTGTCATTTGGTCTCTGGTTGAGAGTTGTCTGATTTGGATATCATACCACATCTTATTTTCATATTACTAGTAGTATACCAACACAATATGACAATATAGACAAATATGCGTAGGTTTCAGATATTATTCATGTATAAAGTTACACACTATTTTTGAAAGACAACGTTGTCCATGTATTCAGATTACACACTAATTTTGAAAGAAAAAACAACTTTATATAATATTTTTTACCAATAGTATTAGACTTTAGATATAACAGATATTACAACTTGGACTTCTACAATATTAGAGCATTCTTTGAAACTCGAAAGTCCGCTCTAAGTGCAAGTCATCGATCTACATTATAACTCAATTTGTATTAAAAATGAGTTACTTTGTAAGAATATAGTAACATGATGTTGCTCGCTCTGCAAACACACAGTTATAAATACTTGCATTCTCCGCATTCTCTGCCGCCGTTTTCTGCCATGTCCTTATCCTTTTGATTTGTTTTTTAGATAGTCTTAAATGATCTGAAAGAGGAATAGCAATTGTCTTCGTATTTATTTCATCCAAAGAGTCAACATTAGAGGTACCGGGTTTTTTTTTTAAGTTTTACAATCGTCCAAAATCAAAACGATATTGAGTACCAGTATACATATTCAATGTTTGTAAAACAAATTTGACAATTGTACGAATTGTACATTTTTTAACACAACCTTCGACTTGATTCAAGCAAAGTTGTGATGTTTTGATTGTTAGATAAGATTTAAAGAATTATAGTTTATGAAAAAAATGCAATGGTAATTGACCTTGGTTTTTAATTGTGATGGAAAAGACGGGAAACATAACTTCATGACACAAATTCCAACACATAATTGAAAAAAAAATGTAAATGTTATTACAAAGGCACTTTTATCTTTTGTCTTAAATACTAACATGATTAATTCGTTGTAAAATTCATTAGAAAAGCTGAAGCCGCTATGGACTGCTTGTTATGATTGAATATTTTCCTACGACGATCAACAGAAAAATTTAAATCTACGCAAATTACAGAAGGCATTGTGTCATATATTTCCGCAACATTCTTTACTTCAAAAAGAAATTACACAAGTATAGGAGACGATTGACACGTCGCTGAGACATCACATATAACAACAGAATAATAGATAAGTATGTTTATATATAAAATAAGCAAAATGATAACTAACATTTTCATATTGACATCTTTCATGTCAAGTCAAATGTAGAGCAGGATCTGCTTACCTCTCCGGGGCGCCTGAGATCACCGCCGGGTTTTGTTAGGGTTC
Organism: Mytilus californianus; assembly: GCF_021869535.1. Classification (NCBI taxonomy): domain Eukaryota; kingdom Metazoa; phylum Mollusca; class Bivalvia; order Mytilida; family Mytilidae; genus Mytilus; species Mytilus californianus. The sequence goes on from NW_026262701.1 coordinate 34,274,297, forward strand.
GTGTTGTTTAATCTTTATATTTCTATGCTGTGTTTTGTAGACTGTTGTTTAATCTTTAGATTTCTATGTTGTGTTTTGTAGACTGTTGTTTAATCTTTAGATTTCTATGCTGTGTTTTGTAGACTGTTGTTTAATCTTTAGATTTCTATGCTGTGTTTTGTAGACTGTTGTTTAATCTTTATATTTCTATCCTGTGTTTTGTAGACTGTTGTTTAATCTTTAGATTTCTATCCTGTGTTTTGTAGACTGTTGTTTAATCTTAAGATTTCTATGCTGTGTTTTGTAGACTGTTGTTTAATCTTTAGATTTCTATGCTGTGTTTTGTAGAATGTTGTTTAATCTTTATATTTCTATGCTGTGTTTTGTAGACTGTTGTTCAATCTTTATATTTCTATGCTGTGTTTTGTAGACTGTTGTTTAATCTTTATATTTCTATGCTGTGTTTTGTAGACTGTTGTTTAATCTTTATATTTCTATGCTGTGTTTTATAGACTGTAGTTTAATCTTTATATTTCTATGCTGTGTTTTATAGACTGTTGTTTAATCTTTATATTTCTATCCTGTGTTTTGTAGACTGTTGTTTAATCTTTATATTTCTATGCTGTGTTTTACAGACTGTTGTTTAATCTTTATATTTCTATGCTGTGTTTTGTAGACTGTTGTTTAATCTTTAGATTTCTATGCTGTGTTTTGTAGACTGTTGTTTAATCTTTAGATTTCTATGTTGTGTTTTGTAGACTGTTGTTTAATCTTTAGATTTCTATGCTGTGTTTTGTAGACTGTTGTTTAATCTTTAGATTTCTATCCTGTGTTTTGTAGACTGTTGTTTAATCTTTAGATTTCTATGCTGTGTTTTGTAGACTGTTGTTTAATCTTTAGATTTCTATGTTGTGTTTTGTAGTCTGTTATTTTCGACTAATGAGTTTGACTATCTTTTTGATATCTTCCGCCTCTCTTTTGCGAAATATTTGAAATAATTGCATGCGTAGTCATTTTACTCTTCAAATTTCACTTTTTAAAATAGGGTTTAAACCAAGGATTTGTATAGTGAGAAACAGTCATCAAAATAACAACAACAAAAGCACCTTTCACTATATAATTTGAAAAGTTCAAGTATCAAACATAGTTATTTCATATTATCAAAGTTTTTTAACACAATTCCTAATTTTGAAGGAGGAGATTGAACTCAAAGTTGGGGTTTGGACAGCCTTTTTGAGCAGGATTATGACGATGACCAGGAGAGAAAATGCATAGTCAATTTTGTTGCAAATAATGTGTATTGTAACGATGTTTACTGATTTCTTAATCAGAACTGACATAAACTTACATATAAAAGTATCATTATCATGCAAATATATATATTATACTCACAACATATTGACTTTAATCTTGAAGTGACACGGATTCAACGGGTAATGGATGTCTTAAAACGATAAACGAGATGCATCACGGTTAATCTCGCCAAAATCTCATCATACGCAGCTTTTTATATACAATCTATGCAAACTGCCCGCGAGATTCCAATCCTTCTCACTATACAAATCATTAGCATTAGGCAAACCAAAGAAGAAAGTAAATAACATATACTCTAGGCGAATGTAAAAAGGTTATTTTCATATATCCTTTAATAAGGTCTTTTGATGCCACAATTCATCTTACACATAAATGAAAACTTGGTACAACTTACTGAATATCAACAAATCTTCTATTAGTTTTAATAAGTGGATACAATAAAATATCAAATGTTACCAGCCAATTGTTAACGTTAATAGCTGTCTATAGGTGTATTACTTTACCGTACTTTACTGAGGGTCTGGAAGGGGTTTACAGAATAGAGAAAAATGGGCCAATACTCCAGAAAAATGGGTTGAAAAATAAAGAATAGAGAAAAAAAGGCATAAAACAGAAAGAATAGAGAATAATGGGCAAAGGTATCAAGAATAAAGAAGAGTAACTAATGAAGAATACAGAAACGAAGGACCCCTATCCAGACCCTCTTTACTGTAGAAGATTATACAATTTTACAATTTAACTATACGCTTCGTGTGATTTTTGAACGGACCATACTATTTACAAACCTGGTAAGTCTGTTGGCCTCTTAAAATTTGGAAATGCTGACAAAACTTCAAGCATTTTCGATGCCTGATTTGGGTTGAGTGTTATTCGTACGTCTACAAAATAAAAAAATAAAAAAATCAGATGATTCAATCGGGTAGATATTCTGTACAATATCTCTGTCAGGGCACAAATGTAACGTCACGTGATGAGTGTGATACTTTTATCTTGTTAATAGTGCAACAACAATTCAAATAACAGATTCATGAGCATTGATATACACACAAACCATTGGAAACATAATAAGGGGGACCTAACAGAACAGACATACATTTGTTTTAAATTTTCATTACTGGCGTGGCTTCTATAGACGAAGGGGCATATGTTAGTTCACTAGTTGATACAGTTTCTTCAGGTTTAGTTTTGTTTTATATGTATCTGTGTTTAGTTTTTTGTGTGTGTGTGTATTTATCGGTATTATAGGCCGAACGGTGACGACCCATAGTTGCTAACTTCTACAGCATTAAAATGTTGTGGAGAGTTGTCTCATACCATGCACATCTTATTTTTATATTATAGATTTACTCCGGTCTTCAGTCAGGACCTGTTAGTCAAATGCTTTTTGTTAAAATATACTTTTTCACTTTTTTGGTCTTTTGGAAAATGCTGTTTGTGCTGTATTTAGACCCCTCTACCAAGAAATTTGTTTTGCATGCACACGTATAAAAATTACGGTTTTTATCCAACGTAATCATAGGTTTGAACGCTGTTTTCAATTTAGACTTGTTTATATTTTTTTCGTCTGGGCTTGTATTGTATTTTCCTTCGGGTTTATATGATCCGTTCATCCTATTTCGACTCTTCAAAGTTCAAGAGTCTATCCTTAATTGAGGAAAATTATATGGCTTTCCAAATACCGTTTCGATCCCTAACATCACTAAAGAGACATTAATTGTCGAAATCCAGATATGGTGTACAAATTTTTGCACCTCATGTTTGCGGTATACCAACTTTTCCGCAAGTTTATTGTTTTCTGTTTGGTATTAAATTAATAATTAAGATCCAGTTTGTTAGGTCTGGTAATCCGTGTATTTTGCAATCGCCATGGCAGTCAGCAGGATTTTAGAACATCCGTTGTTCGACTTGTTAGTCAAATGCGTTTTGTTAAAATATACTTTTTCACTTTTTTGGTCTTTTGGAAAATGTTGTTTGTACTGTATTTAGACCCCTCTACCAAGAAATTTGTTTTGCATGCACACGTCTAAAAATTGCGGTTTTTATCCAACGCAATCAAAGGTTTGAACGTTGTTTTCAATTAAGACTTGTTTATATATATATATATATCACGGTAGGTATAGTGTCCGTCTGGGATCGTGGTTTTCGAGTGATTTGATCGGGTTTTTTCAAGTGTGACCACTTTTTTCGAGTGAATATGATAAAAAATGTAAACAAACAGACTTCCTTTCTGGTTATAAATGTAAAAAATATGCTAGATCCTTATATACAAGATCATAGAAGGTAGATTAGTATTTTTGATAAAAAGATATTATCAACCCCACATTATTTTGTTAAGTTAAAAACGTTTAATTTTGCCTTACGATACTTTATTCCAAAATATAGATTAATTAAAAAAAAAGAAGATGTGGTATGATTGCCAATGAGACAATTCTTCACAAGAGACCAAATGACACAGAAATTAACAACTATAGGTGACCGTACGGCCTTCAACAATGAGCAAAGCCCATACCGCATAGTCAGTTATAAAAGGCCTCGAAATGACATGTATATTGTTTTTTTCTGATTGTTTACTCCTTTTCCTTAGTTTTTTTGCTCCTATGTTTTTTCAGCACAGTACTATATATCAATCATAAAATATTATTGACTGTAAAAAAAAGGTAGCATGCAATGGAATTAAAAAGATTATGAGTCCCTGTACTCGATTTTAAGACCGTTTTAAAAAGGACCCATTGATTTCTTATATATCGTAGTACTGCAAGGTTATGGTAAAATGTTTTCAGAACGAAAAGCTATCATTAAATTGAAAATGGTTAAATTTGATCAACATAGCAATCTGTTTTTGTGACTTACGAAGAATAAAACTATATATTACTGTCCTTCGATAAACTACAGTTACAAACTAGAAAAAGTCAGTTTTTAAGCCGAATAATGTCTTTTTTCTTATTCACATTTTCTACAAAAATTCCGGACCATTTGTTGAAAAACCCGGACGCGTTTTAAAAGTTGCTCTCGAAAAAAACACGTTCAATATAAAACACTATATTGTAAGTGAACTACAAGGAAATTCTATGTCGTTTGTTTTCAAAACATGTATAGCTTTAGAATAAGATGAACAGTCACGAATAAAACTATAATACTCGCGAAATAGCAGTTAATCGATCTGATCGCATGTAAATTCACTCGAAAAAACCTGATTTACACTCGAAAAAGTTTGACTTGAAAAAAAACACGATCTCCGTCGGACACTACACCTACCGTGTATATATATATTTACTTCCCTTGTCCAATAGTAAAACCCATGCTAATTGTGCTTCGGAATCCGTTTTACGTTTCCTCTTGATGTATAAATACCTATATTACGCGGTTTCACTTACAAAATGTTCAAGAGAAATAAATTATCAGTTACTACATATTACACATATTAAGATTGCACACTTGTGATTCCAACTGTTATACTGAGTTGAGCAATCGTATTTCCTGAATTTAGCAACCCGACTCAAGAGTTCTGAAAACAGTTGGATACAGAATATTATCACCATAATAACTGCAGACTAAAGTTTAATGGAGTATTTTGTCTTATAAGTTTTATGCATTTATAAGACAAAATCGAATGATAACATTCAAAATTGGCGCCACAAGTTTTGCAATTTTCACAATTTTTACCTGTACATTAACATGATAATTACAATATAAATACCTTATAACGGTGTAGAAATAAGTATTTACAAACCGTGCCCATTCAAGTTATACATATTGTAATTTTATCAGTATATGTATTTCATACGATAAATTATCAATTTTAATATTTGCATGGTTTAAAAATGGACCATAACTATTTTGATATATATTTTATTTCTTACTTACCTGACATGTTGAAATTGTTGATATCGATTAGGGATTGTTTGTGTCGATACTAAATCATGGAGACTTTTAATAGACAATAATTAACTGGGTCACCAGCGTTTTCAGTATTATGAATTTAAATAACAAAAATCAATAAATAAGCAATGACGTAAATTGTATTTTAAGTCGGCATATTTGTACATTATAACAAATCAGAACATGACCTCTGTGAAGATCTTTAAACGACTAACACATTATAATCACGCAGTATCAAATATAAGCAAACCCTATCGAATTTGGTTTTTGTGAACCTCAACACTCAATGCCCATTAGGCCAGCGCCTTTCTGTACACCGACTCAGTGGATAATACGTTGTGCACGATGTTCCTACAACACGACGTTACACCAAAAATGGGACGTCAAAGAGTGTTTTCTGAAATTTTGACGTCGATTAATAAAATTTGTTAGTTTCATTCGTTTTTTACATCGCGATGACCTTGAGGTCACTCCGATGTATTGCTATCGCCTAGATTTCCATTATGTAAATTAGTTTTGGGTTTGTAACCGATCTATAAACATGATAAATATGCGCACATAAACGAGTGCAAAATAACATTCCTTGTCATTTGATATAAATACATCTCTTCAATGAATACTGATAAAAATATTTTTGTTTACAACATAAATTAATAATGTGAAAATGTTTTGTAGTTAGATATATATATATAAGTAAAAAATCATTGATAATATCAATGCACACGTACCGAAAAATTGTGTTAAAGCATGCGGAAGAATATCTCAAAGAACGTTTTGCGACAGGACCGGTAACTCTGTAATTGTTTTTGCGGGAAAATATGAATGCCTACTCGTATCCAATCTTAGAAAAATCGAATTTTTACAGAAAAGTGTCCACCATGCACTTGCATTGCACTATTATTAGAACAGTAGAATAGAATGATATACAAACGGATGCAAATCATATATATATAACTGTTATTTAAATATAATATATAACAACAAATCAGTGTATACTGATTTGTATCACTACAATATAATAGTATTACGGTGAAGTTGAATTTCCTGTCATTTATTTATCATACTCGCACGCACCTTTCTAGAAAAAAATATATCTCTGTACATTAACCTCAGTTTCAGGTAAAGAGATATGTTGTTTTTTTTCTGAGACAAGTGCTTTTGACCATCCTCAAGAACTTGTGGTCATCCGATGTTCAGTACTTCAGTACTTTGATTTTATATGTTATGGGTTGATTCTGTCTCTGTTATTTTTGTGATGTATTTTTACCATGAATTACCTCAAGTTGTAGAAATCGGTTACAGTGTTTACCCTTAATTCCCCTTAAAATGTTGTATTGTCGTAGGTGTAGGAAGGCAAAATGGGACGGAATTATTAAATATACAGCTTTCCATAAATAAATTAAAAGCTAATTTTAGAAGCACAAAACTTTAATCACAGGCTGCTAAAATTTTATGGTGCATATTTAGAAATTTTTAATTGATGTTTATATAAGAGTGTTTTCTGAAATTTTGACGTCGATTAATAAAATTTGTTAGTTTCATTCGTTTTTTTATATGTTATGGGTTGATTCTGTCTCTGTTATTTTTGTGATGTATTTTTACCATGAATTACCTCAAGTTGTAGAAATCGGTTACAGTGTTTACCCTTAATTCCCCTTAAAATGTTGTATTGTCGTAGGTGTAGGAAGGCAAAATGGGACGGAATTATTAAATATACAGCTTTCCATAAATAAATTAAAAGCTAATTTTAGAAGCACAAAACTTTAATCACAGGCTGCTAAAATTTTATGGTGCATATTTAGAAATTTTTAATTGATGTTTATATTAGTGTTTCATGTTCTGTCCGACTCGGCTTCTGTCAAAAATCCATTATTTATTTAGGTGGACGATACACATTTTATTACTAGATTTATGATGTCTGTGGTCGAGACGGCAATGTTTTCTTAACCGTCTCATGAACTTGGTGCACGTGTTAATTTTCAATCTTTGTCAGGATTATTCAGTCAGTTGCATTAATTACCTAGTAGCAGTAGCAGTGCAAAAAAATTCAAATCAAATTTTTCGGTTATTTCATAACTATTCTTACAATGCCAACATAACTATACGAATTACGACAGTATACTTATTGTGTTTATATTATACACCCGCAACATTTTCAACAAGAGGTATGAAGATTTAGAATTATACTCGATATTTGACACTTTAGATTGTGTCGAAACGGATCCGGATGGGAATAAATGCTTTATTTTGCAATTTGTGAGATTACATTTACTTGGAAATGAGTAGGCTGATTACTAGTGATGTGTTCTATTAGACGCTACGGAATTATTTGTTCATATAGAAATGGATGCTAAATTTCAAATGGTAACAACTATGTATATAAATATATCTAGTATACAACACTAAACGTACGTCAGAATTTTTCACGTTTGTTATTTACGCTTGCGTTTCTGTCAATGCCGATATTTTCTGCTAATGACTCGGAGTGGATATTGGCTTACAGATAAGATTGCACTGGTATACCAACATTTTTAGACGTCTCTTGAGAATCTGGTACAAATTTATCTTCTAGACAGGTCAGTTTATAGATTTTTCATTGATTCTGAAAGCTATCGTTAAAATAGATATTTTTAAATGATTAATATCGATAGACATGTCATCTCATTTCATATTTTGGTCATACAACAAATTATGCGTGCAGTTTGAAACTGACGAGCAGCAATTTAGCATGATCATTTGAATTATCTACACATTCACTCGATATAAGATCTACAGAAGAGAATTTATTGCGCCTAATTGAGTTCACGATGTTGTATATATATTTTCGACATTCATAGAACGTACGCTTGTAGGCAAGAGACAGAAACAATTACTTTCTATTTATTTATATATACATATATATATCTTTTATTTTTAAAGAATTGTTGTGTTACACAAGGTTCGCAAGTGCATAGGTTCATCTTGAATGTGAAATGTTCTATTTAATATTTGTTTTATCATTGACATGTTTATGGTGATCACCTGATTTAGCACGTGCACATAGACTTCAGATTTTGTATACCATGTACATATGGAACTATGACTACAGAGATGTTACACCAGGTTGTATTTAGTAAACGTTACACTATACTCTTATAGATCATGATACATTATTATTGTTAACACTCAACAAGACTACGTTCTGCATTGAGGCTCTTACTTGACACTATGCTACGGATTCACAAGAATCATGAGAATGAGAGTAAAATCATCGGACTACAACACATTTATTATATGGTACTAGATGATGCCCGCGAAATCGCGGTACAATTGGGCAAGCCACGGGGTTCTTCCTATGCATTGGTTTAAAAATGCAATTTCACATTTACAATTTTACAAATGTATGTTCATACATGTATATATACACTTTACCAAATTTACATAGTTAAGCAGATACATGTCCATTCGCTGTAACTATTCATACTCGACTCTCCCGCATGTCATATATTATATTCACTTCATGAAAGTTTTCGACACTTTCTACATGTAACACCCATCAAATATCATTTACCTCTAGTCCACAAAACTACTTGTACATTAAACTAACAGTCATTAAGACTGTCTGTTATAGTTCATCAAACAATTAACCTTCAAGTATTCAACAACGACGACCTTATCAATTTACCTACGTAAATCTGTTTACAGATTAGGAAAATTAACGAAATTAAGGTTCCATGACACAATGAATGATAGACAAGTCATGCAACTTAACGTTTTATCCTAATATATATACATTTGTCCCCGACAACGATTACATACTATGAGCAAGTAGAAAAGGATATGGTATATATCAATTCATAACACAATATCACAATATGCTTTTATTGCCGTCCTTTATCTCAAGTCACACTGACACTTCAACATAGGGCAAACATCTAACTCATCACAAGTTCAGATGTCACGATACAGTAATAGTTGGATTGATTGAAACTATTATTTTACTACTTACTAGTAGTTGGTTTTTTTTTTTTTTTTTTTTTTTTTTTTTTTGTAATTTGGTTGATTATTACTTAGTAAGGTTTAGTATGTTAAATGATACCAGATATTGTGCACACAGTTACATTCGTTTTTTCTTTATTTCATATTTGGAATATGGAGGAGAAGCTCTTTATCTGTTGTTCATTCAACCAATTGGATATAAGTGATACTTATAGCGTATTTATGTGAAGAACTGACATCATGATCAACTGAAGTTATTGAAGAGGCCTAAATACATACGATCGCGTGAAAAACTGCAATTTAGAACTTTTGCTGACAAATTATCTTCATCACTGTTTATATTTACATTTGACATATTGTTAGCTTACTATTTCACCGACGTAATTTTTTCAAATACATTGTATCAACTACAAGAATAGTATTTATTGTCCGACCGAAGTCCATTTAGACTGCATAGAGATATTTTGTCCAGTAACACAATTAGACAACGATTTTAGCGGACATTCCTTTCAATCAGGCGTGGCTAGCAGCATTATAATTTCATTGTTCAAGAGTGATGGCATCGCTTGTCCGTATTAATTGCTATTTCAGATGTTTCGTTTCAGAAAGCGAAGTAACTATAAATTTAAAAGCTACAAAGACAGATATTTTCCGACAAGGTATTAATTTCATTGTTCAGGATTGATGACATCGCTTTTTCGTATAAATTGCTATTCCAGCTGCTGAGTGTAAGACGAAACCTATAAACGCAAAGCATAATGATTCGTTTTTCGTTGAAGAAATATCGGAAACCCAGTTTCCCGGAACTATTTTATAAGCAAGCTTAAAACAATACTCATGGCATTAGGATATTGTGAAAAGGATTATAGCGGACATTCCTTTCGATCAGGTGCGGCCACTAGCCCTAGTTCTAAAGGTATTGAGGACAGCATGATACAATCACTGGGACTTTGGAAATCAGATTGTTTTAAACGCTACAGTAGAACATTTAAATCGGATATTAAATCCGCGATCGGTTATGACTTTGTAACATGTCCTACATCCTAGCCTTGTGTCTTTTCTTTTCACGTTGATCTCAATATTGTGGTTAAGGATTTTTATATTGACATTAATTTTCTCTAGATCAACTTTAATTTTAACTAGACACAAGGCTTCATCAGGCACAACATCTTCAAATTTTGGGGTTACTCAATATGCAACTTGGGCAGGCAACATAACGTTACATATTTCGTTTTGGGCTATGATATTTTATTTTGGCCAAATATAATATCGTTCCCCAAAATTTTCTGAGTAGTTAGGGTGCCTACGTACCTTAACGAGGAATAGTCTCATCTTGATTGCTCAACAGCTCTATTTCACGTCGGTCTATGCCCACAAAGATTTACTCTTATGCGGTACCACGTGGAAAATCAAGTAAGGCTATACCGCTCGGGAACGGCTTGCTAAAGTACTCTGAGACAAGTAGACTGGTAGACGTACACACACGTGTATGCAAATACCCCTATGGTGACGCATTTCTGTCAAAGATATGTGGCTAGCTCAGGCACAGTATTTTAGCGGCACATTATCCTTAATTATCTGAGAACACACTATCATTTTATGTACATACTGTGTGCTTTGTGTCAACTGCAGGTAGCATGTAATTTGTTTTGTTCTTGATTTACAATATGACAGAACTGAGTGAATTACATGATACTAGAGAAAAAATATCCTCAAGCATTCACACAGTGTGCCGCGCACACTGCTCGGATAGTTAAGTATAATGTTGGCGTCAGTTAGTTTACATTCATCGCTTCTTATTCAATGACGCCAAGGAAGTTTTCTGTAACATAACGTGTTGCCCTTAAGCCCAAATATTTGCATAATAAAAATAATTATTTTATCATGTTTTATATTTTTTCAGTACTTCAACAATATCAGACTGGGTATCTGAAATACTTCCTGCTGGACGTTTAAGGCTTTATATCAACAATAACTACTTTTGTAATTATGGTATAGTGTCTGTGATCGTTCTTATACGAGTGGTCGTTAATAGCTATCAATTATCTGCGGTCAAGGTTTATTTATATTTAGCTGTATATCTCTAATCATTGTTCACGCTAGTAATTCTCTTATCAATTGGTCTATTAAGGTCAACGCATTGAGGTTTTATTAGTTAATTGGCTTTGGTCTGCTGTGTCGGTACTTACTTAGATCATACGCTTGATGTGTATTTTATTATGTTTGAAACATGTTATATAAACATAATGATATGTCATTGTAAATTTTCCATATCTTGATTCAACCCCAATACAAATATATCCGACACTCTGCAAGTGAATAATTTTTTTTACCCTTGATTAATTTGAAATGAATTGTACTTTCCTTGACACACAATTTGTCGAAATACAGCCCTTCAATTATTTGAACCCCAGCTTCAAAATTATTTCCCCAGTCTTCTATAGTTTCTTGCTTAAGTTTTCTAACGTCTGATGTACTTTTTAAATTTTAGAAATCTTCACCTGGATCGTCCGTAAAAACGGGTAATACAATCCCGGGTTGTATTATTTCAATGAAACTGTTTTCGTCGATGTTTGCAATTAGTCTTTCAGTTACCTCCGTTTCATGCACAGGTTTATTTTGACGAAAAGGTCCGGCTTCGCTAGTACATGAATAAGTTTCAGTACGACAGTTATAACATGAGTAGCAGGACAAGTCGCGAACTAAAACTTTTCGAGTACTTGTACTTTTAATTTGGTGAATGTACCTTACTGAAAGGGCGACTTTAAATGATCTATATCTATTTCAGGGTATTTCCGCAACATAACAAAAAATTCACCTTTAACATATAGAGGACTGTCTTGGTGTCTCCAAATTGTCTTTGCAAAAGTTGCACATATCACTCGCATTCTAAATCAAACATTTGCCTCTGGCAACAATAAATCACTAAAAGCTAAAAATGGTTATAAAATATCAAAATTTAATCTGTCGAATCTATGTTCCGAGTTTGTCAGTATGCACTATTCTTTTTTCGACAGCCTTCAATATCGTTTTCCAAATTTCACCACACGATTTGTTTTATTATCAGGAACATTTAATTGAAACAAATTTAGCACATGCAACGTCGGAAATAAGCGTTTTTCGGATTTTTCGACGTTTTCATCCGTTTGGACAAAATGACTACCGTTTTGTAATGTTTCGTAGCATTTTATTCCGTCCAGACCCAAGCATGTAGTTAATAAAAAACAAATCTAGGCATTGTGTACTCTTCGTGTATCTAACTTTTGTTTTTATAAATTATAAATAACTTATTGAAGTATCAGGTAAAAATCCCGAATTAATTGCTTTGACAAATGAAATATCAACTTGGACAAAATGACTACCGCTTGAAAAACGACTGTAAAGAGAAGATTTTATAGAATCTACAATATTTGAACTCACGAACAATGAGGCAAATATTTGTACTATTGGTAGATGTTATTATTATCTTACCATTTTTAGACATTTTCTGTTATATCTACTTATAAAATACACTTTCAGTCGTTGAGTCCACGAAAAACGTCGTTGGACATTTTTCTTATTCCAGCTTAATATGCAGCCGCCGAGTCAAATGAAATTTGACAAAATAATGACTTAATTGTCACAAAGAACCGACACATGTCGTTGTTCTCGCCAAGTTTCAGGAAGATCAGAGAATAAGAAATAGCATCACTATACATAAGAGTTAAAACAGTTGTTCAAAAATGTAACGTTGGACATCCGTTTTTTCACATATAGCTTTGTTGTTTTAATCCTCAAATATACTTATTGTCTAGATATTACTAAGCATATGACCAAGAGCTATAAGAACATTATTGAAAACATATACTGAATTTATTTTTATAGTGGTTAGTGTTTGCTAACATTTTTTGTTTTGTTTTGCGGAGGAAATGTCGAAGATTCTTTTTTAAATCCTATGGGTTGTAGGAACAGCGTGCGTAACGTTACAGCGATCACTAAAATATCATACAAATAGTATCAAACTAAAAAGCATAAACGTCACGCATTAAGATATATATTATAGCTTGCTGTTCGGTGTGAGCCAAGGTTCCGTGTTGAAGGCCGTACTTTGACCTATAATGGTTTACTTTTACAAATTGTGACTTGGATGGAGAGTTGTCTCATTGGCACTCACACCACATCTTCTTATATCTATGCAATAGCATACCAAAAAGCAGCTATATATAAGTATGCAAATTGAAGGGCAAGATGCAAAAAACCACGCTGAAGTACGTCCAGAGCTTTTGTTAATAAATTTTACAATGACTATCAAAGATCCACCATCAACACCAAGTTCCCTATCAAAAAAGGATAACTATTGAAGATGTTTCTTACAATAGACGGGCACATTTTTATGTGTAAATAAAAATGAGAATGGAAATGGGGAATGTGTCAAAGAGACAACAACCCGACCATGTGCATGTTTGTGTATGCGGGCGGTTAAACTAGGTCGTTTCTGACATTGGACAGGCACATTACTATGTGTGTGTGTGTGTGTATATGAGGGTAGTTAAACTAGTATGTTTCTTACATTGGACAGGCGCATTTCCATGTGTGTTTGTGTATGAGGGCGGTTCAACTAGTATGTTTCTGGCGTTCGACAGGCACATCACCATATTTGTGTGTGTATGAGGGCGGTTAAACTAGTATGTTTCATAAATTGGACAGGCACATTCCCATGTGTGTTTGTGTATGAGTGCGGTTAAAGTAGTATGTTTCTGACATTGGACAGCCACATTACCATATATATATGTGTGTGTGAGGATTGTTAAACTAGTATGTTTCTGACATTGAACAGGCATATCACCATATGTATGTGTGTATGAGGACGGTTAAACTAGTATGTTTCTTACATTAGACAGGCATATTATCATTCCCATGTGTGTTTGTGTATGAGTGCGGTTAAACTAGTATTTTTCTGACATTGGACAGCCACATTACCATATATGTGTGTGTATAAGGGTTGTTAAACTAGTATGTTTCTAGCATTGAACAAGCATATCACCATGTGTGTGTGTATATGAGGACGGTTAAAATAGTATGTTTCTGACATCAGACAGGCATATTACCATGTGTGTTTGTGTGTTTTTGTATGAGGGCGGTTTAACTAGTATGTTTATTTCATTGGACAGGCACATTACCATGTGTGAGTGTGTGTGTATGAGGGCTGTTAAATTAGTATGTTGCATACATCGTACAGGGACATTAACATGTGTGTGTGTTTGTATGATGGTGGTTAATCAAGTATGCTTCTGACATAGGACAGGCACATTACCATATGTGTTTGTGTTATTTTGTATGACAGTGGTTTAAGTAGAATGTTTCTGACCTTGGACACTCACAGGGGCATCACCATGTGCATGATGTGTACGTGTTTATATGAGGGGTATGGCAAGTCGTTTTACTATTTATTCTAACTTCATGATATCTTATAAACTTTATAAGATATCTCATATAGTTTATAAGATATCTCATATAGTTTATAAGATATCTCATATAGTTTATAAGATATCTTATATAGTTTATAAGATATCTTATAAATTATATGAAATATCTTATAACTGCCATTCTATGATAGAGCCAGGCAGATGTTAATTCCAGAGGGTTCTCAGAATTTCATGAAATTTATTGTATGCATTGCATATATATTGAAGATATGAACTGTATTTTTTTTGTTTTTTTTTTTTTTTTGATTTGGGGGGTCTTTTAGGGGGCTTAATGTTTTCAGCCTAATTTTGGCGCAATTTTGCTTTACAAATGACAATTTTTTAATCCACTATTTGTCTGCCTATTGCACAACATCTGATTGTTTTCATAGTTTAAACAAGTTATTGTATAGTTAATTTGACATTTCCATTCTTTTAGATATCTTATTTGTTTTTCAAAAAAATATTTTGTTCAAGGGAGATAACCCATTACCTCAAAAAATTGAAAAAACCAAAAAAACATCACATTTTAAAATTGCAAAAAAATTTTACGGACGCTTAAAATTTTATGAAATTGTTTGTTAAAGAACATTTATCACCTATATTAAAATTAACTAAAAGATTTTACTCGGGTTCAAATTTATTTTCAGCTAGTAGTCTTGAATTTCAAAATAGTGATTTTTTTATGAAATATTGGACATATTTTCTTCTGAATTTGGATCTATCGTATTATCAGAGTTTTAAATTTAAATTTTGTATTAACTAATGAATAAAACATACAAAACTGTTTTAAAAAGCATTAATATTTAAATAAATCAATAATGGATTGGATCCAAAATTTTTAAAAAATGATTGAATACCCCCCTTTTTTCATTAAAAAACCAACGTCATTATTAAGTCATTCAAATAGCCTGTTGGATACACTTAGTCACTAGTGCAAGTTTGCATGTATATTATTTGCTACCCACACTTTCTCTCTTTATCTAATTTGGATGACCTTTATCAAAAATGTAATAGTATGATTTGGGAAAACAAGGGGGTGGGTGGGGAACTTATACATGTTTCAACCACGAAAGGATAGAATTTAATAAAACTTATGAACAGTCGATAAGTCTTTTTTATACATATAATCTGATTTTGCATATCTAAAACTACATTTTGAAAGTTTTTATGATTTAATGAATAATAACAAATAAAAATAAATGAAATACAAGTACAAGAAACAGAACAAAACTTTTAAATACATGTACATCAATTTCAAGCAACATTATCATGATTATCAAGCACATGTTAGAACAATTTTTTTAAAGTGATTAAATAAGTCTTCAATACTATAAAGTTAATTGCAGACAGTATCAGAGATCCAGCATGACTAGTAATGTGAAGTAAATACCCATTACATAAATCATATAAATGTTCATGTTCTTTAACTTTTTTATACATCACTGGAAATGCCCAAGTCATAAAGATGCTAAACTTCAAGTGGTACCTTTGTATATAAAAAGAGTTGCTGGAGATATCTTTGATTTAAAGCTTGTGTATATATCAATTAAATTTAAAAGAGTGCTTAATAACAGAATGGAAATTACTTTTTAGAACAAATTATACATGTTTGTACCAAACATTGTCCCCACTATGAAGGGTTAGAAATTTGCTATTCCTATACAAAAATAAAGTGTTACTAGAATGAGGTCAAGGTGAAAAAGCCATTCAGTTGTTTAGGAGGAGTTGCGGATGAGAGATGCTAGCCCTTAGCTTATTGGACTGAAAGATGGACAGAAAGATAGACAGACAAGAATGTTAACTACAAACTTTAGTGATTAAAGACATAATGAACACATTGGCCCTAAGAATTTAAAGTGGTTAGGTTTATGACCCCTTCCATAGCTTTGTCAGTAGGTGTCTGAATAAATTTTCAAAGTGCAATAATTTTATAACAGCAAAAATAATAATTAATCATGTTAATAGAGATGTGCCATTTTATACATATACCAACATGACCAAAGGGAAACATTGTTTAATGCAATATTAGTTATTAATTTTTGCAGAAAATCCAGACTTTAATACAGAGATCTTGTTAGTGGGGGATTTAATATCATGGATATATTCTTTCCTCGAAATAAAGGAAATTAAATCCGCCACAAAAATTTCAGCTTTTATAGTATCAAGCAAAGAATTGTCAGACATAACAGTACAAGAGGAAGGCTGTAGATTTTCTATTAAATTTCAATATGTTTAGCATTGGAACAACAAAAGTAAACATAATCCTTAAAGACGTAATGAACACATTGGTCCTAAGATATTTGTTCAGTTACAGAGTCAACAATGTTCAAAGTCTCAATAGCATCTAACTCTGTTAGAACTTCATTCAAGTCATCATCAACTTCTGTTTTTAAGTTCAATTCTAATCCTGGACGTTCTGGGTTCTGTTTCTGTAGTTTTAATTGTAAGCTTGCAAATACACCTCTAACCTGTTGTGCTGTGACCCAATCATCAGGAGCAAATAATCTTCCCCCTTCGTCGTTTTTTTTCATTTCGAATTTTATTTGCTACAGTAAGGGGATTTGCCTTTTTGCCAGTCCTCTCACCTTCATCAAAAATTTGTTTGATATAATCCTTAACTGAAGCCTTGAAACGCACAAATTTCCTTTCTGATTTTAAGGCCCACCCAGACTTAAAGTTTGATGGCATATCCATAAAATCTGCTCCAATAACAATATTATCCTCATCTTGTTGTTCATTATAGTTTATATTGGTACCATGGGTGCACTTCTCTGCCCAAACTTCCATGGCAACATCAGTCATTTTGTCATTTTCATGGTAAATATGTTGTCCAATGGCAAGATGTTGTTCTAGAGTGGAAGGTTTTCTAAACGACTTGACACACCCAGGAATTGTGCAACTTAAATCTCCATGCTCTACTGAATTATTCAACTTGAGTTTTGTTGGTCTTTAATTTCTTCACCATGTTCACAGGGCTCTTCTATAATCTGAAAATAAAAAAATGGGAAATATTTGACATTACTGATTAAAAGCCATATCTTTATATCATGTTTATAAATCTGATATCTTCTATTAACATACTTTAAAAAATTAATTTGTTAAAACTTTTTCATATATACAAATGGTATATCTACATGTTTTTTTTTTTTGTAATAATAAGAAAGTGACCAAACAGTCTGTCAATATATACAGGCTGTAAAGAGTCTGTATTTCTAACCTAGGTCTATGAGTAACTTCAACATTCATGACATTAGATACTTTCTTACATTGTGGACTTTAATAGAATTCATGAAAAAAATCTTTTTTTTTGGTATATCTTGTTTTGCTGCTAATTTTTTTCTGTTTACCGTTTTTCTCTATTTTTTTTCGTTTTTGTCTCACTCTGAAATGCAAAAAATAGTAAGAAATATATCAATAAAGGTAATCACTAACTTATGACTATAACATGAACCAGGAGTAAACCAACAATTACGGCAAAGTTTGTAAATATTGACTTTTTGATCCTTTTTGCTATTTAAAGTGTCTATCTATCTTTTATAGTTTTCAAGATACATGCAGTAGTAAAAAAAAGTAAAATATTGGTAAAATTTTCATTAGCCCGGTGAGCTAAAAATGTTATACAAGTACTTATCTAGTGTTAATGTTGTCAAGGTTATCTGTATGTCTTGTTTGATTTGCTGTTCTTGTTGAGTCAAAGACACAAAACCTATTTACATACACAAACCTACCTTTATCCTACTCTCATCATAACTGAGGTTTCTGGAGATCTTTTCTTGTATAGTATTTGTGATGAGATATCCACTTCCTATACCAAATGCTTGATAGACTCTGATTCCTTGATCCTCAAAAACAAAGTTTGACATCTTGCTGATCTTGAAGTGTTTAATTGTCCCTATCAAAACAGGTGGGTTCTCAACTGAAATGTCAACTAGTGTTACAAAGGTATTTCTAACACCTTTGTTACTCTCTAGTGCTCTCTTCAAATCTGCTGGATTTTCAATATTATTTCCTTCATTAGCAAATTTTAGCACATGCATCCTACAAGTTCCAGTTCTAGAATCACACAAGTCTTTTCCACTCTGTACTTCACTGAAGTTGTATTCTTTTACCCGTAAATCAAACAGAGAAATGTTCTTCCAAGCGGTAGACAATTTTTTCAAGTGTTTCAATGGCCGTCATGCCATCTGCAGTATAACTATCAAGCCCCTTTAAAGATTTTTTTTGTGATGCAGCACACACTTTGACTATTTTGTATAATGTTGCTTTGGATGGTACAGCGATTTCTTGGTCTTCACAATAGGTTTCATATGCATTGATAATCCTTGAGGCAATCATAGTTCTTATCATTTTAGGTATCTTTATCTGCAGTCCAGATGATAAGTGAAGGGTTTTAGAACCATACCCTACTGCTTGAGAAAAAGATGGACTAAAAAGAAACTGAATAAAGTGTTGTATCTGAAACTTGGACATTCTAACTTGATGAATCTTTGGTGGGTTTATG
The DNA here is from genome assembly GCF_021869535.1 of Mytilus californianus. NCBI lineage: Eukaryota > Metazoa > Mollusca > Bivalvia > Mytilida > Mytilidae > Mytilus > Mytilus californianus. The sequence continues at coordinate 34,293,395 of NW_026262701.1, forward strand.
ATTTGCCCAGGACCATGAGTCGCAGCATATTTTCTTGCAGTATCAATCTTATACTTTGTCAATCCTGGAATTAGCTTACAGAGATCAGTCTTTTTAAAATTGTTCACAATCAAAGATAGAATTTGTATCTGACTCTGATGACCATCTGCTTTTGTATAGGCTTTTACTACAGCCTGGGTCAATGCATCTGCTTCTACTTTGTTTTCTGTTTTACTTGAATAATATTTTTTGAAAACTAATTTCATTAATTCGTCTGTCTGGTTTGGTGCAATACATTCAAATAAATACTGAACACACTCATTAGCTTTCTGTGTGATGTAATCACTCGTTGATTGATGAGTGTTGCTTAATGGTCGAGTCAAGGAGTACCGCAGTGGTTTAAAATTCCCATTAGACAGTATATCCATGCTTCTGTTCAGTTTATCACGAGTATATGTTGGAGGTTTCCATGAGTCTGTGCTAGTTAATTGTGATGACTGTGTACTTGACTGTGATGACTGTGTACTTGATATCTCTGCAAAATTATAAAAGATGTTTAATAAGAAAGTTGAACAAGACCTTGACTTAGGTATCATTTTTTCAATCTCTATACACTACAAACTGCTGAGAGTCTAAAAAAAGACCATATGTTGTGCTCAATATTATCTCAGCAGTTCTTAACTGTACTCGATTATGGTCTTGACTTTACTTAATAAATATTTCTGTGTACGTTGAGTCGGTTTTGGAAAGACCTTTTCAAATGAATTATGTGTTCAGCAATGATGCTGCTTTGAGTCTTGATAAGGGTACCGGTTAATAAAGCTACGCAAAGTTTTTTTTTTATAACAAATGAATATATCAAGTTTAGACAAATATTTCTGTAAAGAACTTTATAATTGTTATAAATATCAATTTTATTCAAAAATCGTTTCTTCCTTAAATATACATGGTAAAATTAATGTTCTAAATGCCTAGTTTTGTGTACACTTAACCTACACAAGGCCTACATTGACTATCAACTGCGTGTAGACAAAACATGATTTAAACTACATGTAAACATTGAGTTTTATCAATGGGAACGTAATTGTGTTTAGTTTACGTGTGAGTTACACTAACACAACACCGAGTTTAGGTCAATGTGAACACGGCCTAAGTCCTTAAATTTGACAGCAATACACCAAAATACAAAACAACCTGGCATTCTGAAAGATAAATTTATAATAAGGATAGCTTTAAGTTTGATGAAAATCACACTATAATTTGTTTCTATTTTTAGCAACAGCATCAATGTTTGTTGGTTGGCCTACATAATTGACAAAAATTTGATAATACATTATGATCCAGGCTAAGATTAAACACAATCCAATCAGCAGTTTCAGGGAAGATTTTTTTAAAGATTGACATTTACAATAGGTCTCTACATGGAAATGAAGATTTATACTGTATTATTTATCAAACTTACCAGAACTATAAATCTGCAGACTTGAATTAATGTCAGCAGCATCAGGATTCATTTCATCAACTGAAAGAGAGAATTCATATTATAATCATTACTATGATTTTAAAAATAATCTATAAATAATGAGCATCCCATTAATCAGTTAGTTTCAGCATTAAATGTAGGTCACAGTGATGCAATTGTTGATGTATTGTGTAGTTCTCTACAATAATGTAGTTTTAATATATCCATGATCAAAAGGATGATACATTACTATAGGAGTGTTTTGATAAATGAATATGAACTGAATACTTAACAAAAGTCAGTGAAGTGTGAAATGTAGGTCATTGTGACTCAAGTTATGCTGAACAGTGTTGTACTATACAAGATGACTGTAGTGAGTACATATCATTGATATATTACCATATATATATATTAAATACTAACATGACTGACTGATGGAAAAGGGTAAATCTAAAGTTCATTTGTATTGTTGTCATGTCAGTCAATGTTTCACGATAAAAGTTCATAAAACTTGAAATTAAATTGAACATCCAACATGACCAACTTAATAAGATCATATTCATCATTTAAGAATTGAACGCTTCTTTTTGTAAATTCATTGGGGTGTAAAAGCGTTGACCGAAGTACATTTTGTATGAAGCGCTTTATTATTTAAATGTGTACATGGTCAAAGCTTTTACAACCCTATGAAAATACCAAAAGAAGCATTCAATACTTGTAATTACATTTTTTTGCTATGATCATGAAAACACAATTACCATGATTACTATCAAGTTTTTTCTTTTATTTACCTGGGCACTTTATTGTAGAAGCACCTGTCAACATGAATGTTACAATTCATTTTGAAATGAAGTTGATTAAGGAATAACGTGAGATTGCAGTTAACCAATCAGAATAACATATTATAATGACACATACATCTAATGTAACTACATAATGTATAAGCAAATGTATGTATAAACCAATTTTTGTGTTTACCGTAATCTTCTGATGGATATGTGGCTGGTGAAAAACATGGACTGCAAGGTACCATCTGTTCACTTGCTTCTATTAATATTCTGTTCATGAAAATTCATTGCAACTTTATGGAACTCCACTTAAATAAAAATAGAAATAGAAGTTAAAATTGTATACTGTACTTGAAGTTAATGTCGAGAATTTCGCAATCGGTAGATATTTGCTAAAATTACTCCATTCTAAAATGCAAATAATTCAATATGCATACATGCATATATATGGATAATCTGATTAATAAAAAAAGAACTTAAATAAACTCTTCAAACCACAGACTTATGTTGTGCTTGGTTCATATCTGTCATATTTTTTTTTGTAAATGTTTTGTTATAAATAAGGCCATTAGTTTTCTCAGTTGAATTGTTTCCTATTTTTCAAGTCTTGGACTTTTAGAGCTAACCATACGGTACTGTATTAGATTGTATCATTGTTGAAGGCTGTATGGTTGCATCCACTTCATGTGAATTTTGGTAGTCTTATTGGCAATCATACCACATCTCCTTTTTTATACCTAAAGAAGTACATACAGTGTGTATTTAATAGTGTAAATATTTGCACCTATATTAACATTATAATTAGTACAGTTATATTACTGTTGCATAATAGCATACATGTTAAGCCTACCAGGTCTTAGTTTTTTGCAAACCTCACACCTCCTGAATTTGCCAGGATTTATACATGTACTTCACTTTTTTTGGATTAATGGCAATGTTTTTATCATGGAATATTGATATGGGGGAGTGAAACCAGCTTAGATATTTCGATGTTTTGTTCTGTTCTGGTATATACCTCCGTTAACTGTAGTTCTAGTATCTAGTTTTTATTAGACCCATTTTTGAATATGCCACGGAAGTGTGGGATAATTGTGGGATATGTTATTCAAATAAATTAGAAAATTTGCAATTGGAAGCCGCAAGAATTGTAACAGGTCTACCAATCTTCACTAAAACTGATACTCTGTACTCTGAGGTTGGCTGGGAATCTTTATATGAAAGACGAAGAAGAAGAAAATTACAGATGTTTTATAATATAAATAAAAAACATGCACCTCAGTACCTGTGTAATCTTGTCCCCCTATGTATACAAAGTACAACCAACTATCCGTTGCGAAACGGTCAAAATATCATTGTTCCATTTTGTAGACTTTCCCTTACCACTGAATCTTTTATTCCATCCACAATACGAGAATGGAATAAGCTTGACTTAAAAATTCGAAACACCGACTCTATATCTAAATTTAAGAGAGAATTGAAAAATGAAAGTGTTCAGAGTAGAGTTGCGCCGTATTATATGTACGGTCCGAGGAAACTGAATATTATTTTAACTCAATTGCGATGTTCCGCTTCATTTTTGAACTCTGACCTTTTCAAAGCTAACATTATACTGGATCCTTCGTGTCAGTGTGGGTCTGATATTGAGGATGTTTATCATTTTCTTTTAGTTTGCCCAAAATACACTACATGTAGAGAAATTTTACTTAACAATCTTAATTGGCTTACTGAAAACTTTATTATTGATACTAAACTATTAACTTGCGGAGATCTTGAACTTTCGAATGAACAAAATCTCCTAATTTTCAAACATGTTCAAGATTTTATTAAAAGGTCTAACAGATTTCGAGTACCTTCATAAAATATTATTGCTACCGGCACGGATGATCATCACCATCAAACCTAAGTCAACATCACAGAAAATATAATTTGCTTCTTTTTTTTCCCCTCCTTTTCCATTCTTCTTGTTCTTTTTTTCTTTTTATTTATAGTTCGTATAATATTTAATGAATTTGTTAGCTTTACATGCATGCTCATAATGTTATTATTGTATATATACTTGTATTGTAATATGGAGAAGACTTCATAAGTATGATTTACTTGTGTCTCATCCATTTTGCTGATATTTAGCAAATAAAATATGTTTAAACTAAACTGTAGTTCTCTGATTTACATTTGATTAAAAGGAAATTATCAAGCCCGGAAATATTGAGCAACCTTTACGGTATTCTGTAAATTTATACAAGCAAATTAATATCCATTTACAAGAAATTATCATGATGATTATGTATATAGGTACATTGTACATGTAGTATGGCCTAAAGAATCAAAGTCACATGATATTCTTATAAATCTTCCCTTATTTGCTATCTAAAAGATGAAAACAGGTAGTAAATGTATATATTATAAACCTTCCAATATCATTTTGTACATCTACAACTGTAAGGTATGTTTTCTTGTGTCTTTCTACACAACTTCTGCATAAACCTGTCATAAATGTAAATATAGAAGGTGGATAAAAAAATGTTATGGTAAAAACTATATGAGATATCTTATAAACTATTATATAAGATATCTTATAAGATATATGAAATATCTTATAAAGTATATAAGATATCTTATATAAAAATTATCTATAAGATATCTTATAAACTTTATATGATATCTTATATACTTTATAATATATCTTATAAACTTTAAATGGTATCTTACAAACTTTAGAAAATATCTTATTAAGTATATAATATTTTATTTTATGAGATATCTTATATATTATGGTTAAACGAGTATGCTTCTGACATTGGACAGGCACATTTGCATTTGGTTTTATGTGTGAATGATGGTGGTCATACTAGAATGTTTCTGATATTGTACCAGCACATTACCATGTAAGTTCGTGTGTGTATGTGTGTGTATGAGGGTAGTTAATCTAGTATCGTTTTCTTCAAAGTTCCCGATCTTCCCCTTTTTATCCAGATAAGTGGATTAATAGAAAATACATAAAAGAACAACAAATCAAAGTACTGTAGTACTGAACATCGGATGACCGCAAGTTCTTGTGTATGGTCACAAGCACTTGTCTCAGAAAAAAAATCACATCTCTATACCTGAAAGTGAGGTTAAGGTACATAGATATATTTTTTTCTGAGACAATTTCGTGCGTGGATGATGAATAAATGACAGGGAATTCAACCTCACCGTAATAACTATTATATTGTAGTGCTTCAAATCAGTATACTGTGGTTTGTTGTTATATATTATATTAATATTTGTATATAACAGTTACATGTATATATAATTTTCATCCATTTGTATATCATTCTATTCTACTATTCTAATAATAGTGCAGTGCAAGTGCATGGTGGACACTCTTCTGTAATAATTCGATTTTTCTAATAGATTGGATTTGAGTAGGCATTCATATTTTACCGCAGCACGTTCTTGAGATATTCTTCCGCATGCGTTAACACAATTTTTCGGTATTCTTGATTTGTTATTGATATCTGGGACTATTATACTAATATAGTATAATAGTCCCAGTTGATATATATATATTTCTCACGACAAAACATTTTCATATCATTTATCTATGTTCTTAAAAATTATTTTCATGAATATTTATTGATGAAATTGATATATAACAAGCGATAAGGTTATCAGTCAAAAACGAAAGTCATGTGGGTAGAAATGTCTGTGGCAACAATACACCGGAATGCCCTCACGGTCATCCGATGTAAAAAGTGGTCAACTCTATAATCAAGTGATTGAGTGTTGTTCGCTTAACGTCCAGTGGCAAATATTTCACGTCTATAATCAAAATTAATGTACAAACTGTGGCAAAACAATACTTAAAAGAATGCTAGCAATTACTGAAAGGAAACTAAAAAACCTTGCTACTACTTCATTTTAACTCTGGTGGATAGTGGATAGTCTTGTTGGCAATTATACCACATCTCCCCATTTTTGTATTATATGAAATTATGCCGTTACTGCATGCTTATTGTCATGTTTTGTATTTTGTTTCATATACACAAAAACAAATGGTACAAGCATTTTCTAATGTCAGTAATCGATTTTTTTTGGCATATACAATGCATTGACTGTAATAGCTTAAAAATGCAAATATAATGCCTTTATTTAAAAAAGTTGATCATTCATTACCTCTAAAGTACAGACCAATATATCACGTATTAGTTGCAGATGTAAAATCCTAGAACTTGTTAAATATTACCACTTTTTAACCACTTACAAAAGAACTAAACTCATTTTATGATTATCAATCTGGTTTTGGTATTTTTGGTATTTTATTTTTTTTTCTATCTAAATGTTCAGTGGTATTCAACTATGAGAATTATATAATTGCATTTTGAACTCGCTGGAAAAGAAAGACATTTCTTTGTTTTTCTGCGATTTTTCCAAACCCTTTGAAAAAATTTGGCATGATGGATTATTACATAAAATGAAGGTTTATAGTATCACTGGTAATGCATTTGGATGGTATAAAGCTACTTGATGGACTAAACGTGGTTACTAAACATTCTTCTTCGAAACTTTGCGATGTTTTACTGTGCTGGATTTCCAAGGTCTGTCATCGGACTCTTGCTTTTTTAAATATTCATTCAGTATGTCGTTGCAGAAAAAAAACAAATTATCTGCGCATTCTGTTTGCAGATGACAGCTCGTTCAGCTATGCAAGTCATAATGCATTCATATACAATCTGTGATAAAACACAACTTGGCTGATCTGAACGAATGATCCAAAAAGTGGTTAATATAAAATAAGGAGATTCTGATGGGGTATGATTGCCAATGAGACAACTATCTAACATAGGAATCCGGGTCCGTTCGCCCTGATTCACGTCCCCCCTAGTACCTGTTCGCCCTGTGTCCGTTCGCTCTGATATTTATTTTTATTTTGTTGTCTTGTTGTATGATGTTTATTATTTGAAAACAGTATGTTAAAGTTTGTTGAAAATATAGTCGAATATTTATGTTGTGGATGGGGGATTACAGAGAGGAGAATAATGGGCAAAAAATATAATAAATCTAGAAATATGGACCCAAAAAATAAAGAATAGAAAATAATAAGGTGCTATAATATAAAGAATGGAGAATAATGAGGTGCTCAAATATGAGGAATAGAAAATAATGGACAAAAAGTATAAAGAATAGAAAAATGACCTATCAAATTAAAGAATACAGAAATGAAGGACCCCCATCCAGACCCTCTTGTATTGCTGCTACCAAATAATCATTTACCTTTAATCCACACCTTAGATTAGCTGGAATGCAAGGTATTTAATATAAAACAACTGAAGACCATGTTATCTGCATGTACTTTTCTTTATTGATACATTTTAACAATTTCAAAATAATCATAAACAGTTATAAAAAGATCCAATTCGAACTTCGCATCACACACCAGTTATGTCCTTACATTGACCATTTTTATATATATAAAAATGTTACTTTCATGATTAATCCACCAATTAATGCTCCAAAACAATCCATTCATTTTTAAATATTTCCATGTTTTTTTTCATGAATTTCGAGAATTTATATAAGAATGAGAGCATTTGATTCAATGTGGCATGACGCTCTCCTACTAAAATTAAAAGAATATAGTGTTTGTGGAAAATGTTGGCTTTTGATTGACAAAATGTATCGTGGCATGAAAAGCTCGATCTTATTCAATAATAAACTGTCGAGATGGTTTCAACTACAACGGAGGAGTGCGTCAAGGAGATGTGTTATCAGCCGTTCTTTACTTAGCTTTTATCAACGACTTGCTTATTGAATTGAACAAAACGAGATACGGTACCATTATCTATGACATAAGCGTCGCATGTTCTGTACAAGCGGGTGATATAGCCCTGATGTCTCCTACAACCCAAGGAATGCAAACCCTTATAAACATTTGCCAGTCGTTTAGTGAGCGTTGGGCCTTTAAGTTTTCGCCCAGAAAGAGTCATGTATTACTGTATGGAAAGTGCCAAAGTAACGCTATTGATAGATTCTTTCTATATGGTTCAGAAATACTAATCGTCAAATCATCTAAACTTGTCGGTATTCTCTTAGAGAGTAGCTTTAATTCTATGGAAAAAACGATGAATGCGTGTCAGATGTTATGTACTACTATTTCCATTATGAACTCTGGTGTTCATCCGGCTATCTTCAGTTCAGAAGAAATTAGAGGAGGAATTCATAAAATCCTGGAAACAAGCTCTTTTTTGTGACTCTAATGAAGATAGTCATGGTAATAAACTAAGATCGTATCGCAAAGTTAAAAATAATTACGAATTAGATAAATATCTCCTACTGGACCTTAACAAAAATGTTATTTCTAAAATGGTAAAAATTAGAATTAGTAATAGCAAATTACTAATAGAAGTTGGTAGATATACTAGAACACCTTTAGAACAGAGAATTTGTCCACTTTGCAAGGATGGAATTGAAGATGAATTCCATTTCCTCATTAAATGTAAAGCGTTAGAATTTAATAGAAATATACTCTTTTGTAATTTAAGTTATATAGTTCCATCTTTTGTTCATATGTCTGAACAAGATAAATTTAGTTTCATTTTGAAAAGTAATGATACTGACATTTGTACTGTATGTGTAGCTGGAATAAGCGATATGTATGATTCGAACATTCATTTAAAGCAAACATAATGTTGTTAAGAACTGTTGTAGTATTAAAGCTTATTGTAATAACTTGAAGTGATAATATAGTATGAATAACACCTCCACGCAATGTAGATATAAAATATGTGTCTCTTATCATTGAGAAAACATATCTCTGTATATTTGTTTTTTTTTTTGTTTATTTTTGTCTGTTTTTGTATTTGTATTTTGTAAATGTCAGCTGGTATCATTCCTGTATTGGAATCTACACCAATAAAATTATTTGATTTGATTTGATTTGATTTGAATACATCTACATGTTTGAAAATTGTAAACCAATTAGCTTATACGAAGGCATTATATGGTTGCGAACTGTGGAACAATCTTACCAAATCTGAATTATTATTGCTTGAACGAGCTCACAGATTCGTATGTAAAGCAGTACAAGGCTTACCTAAAAGGTCCATATCAGACAAGTGTACCAGCCTTCTTTGATGGCCCTGCATTGAGTGTTATATTGACAAATGCAAACTTTTATTTTTCGGCAGATTATGTAGACTGAATTCAGCTCACCTACCAAAGCAGATAATGATGGTCAGACTGCTAGAGTTTAAATACAAATGTGTGGACAATCAGCTTGGTTTCATCCCTGATATTTATAGACTATTTATTAAGTACAATCTCTTGCAATATATTGTTAATCTTATTGAACTAGGATCTTTTCATTCAAAAATTGTCTGAAACAGTGTAGTGTCGCAAAACATTCACAAGACTGAACAATTGAAGTGGTAAGAAAGGATTTCAAATGACAGCGACTTTAACTTTTTCAAACTTATCCATCCAGTCATTAAGTTACATAAAGCATGGATAATTGCGAAGAGATATCCAGATTTAAGGGTTGCTTCAAAGTACATTATTGACCTGTGTGCTATTGTTCGTATTGAAGTTGAACAACTCCTATGTGAAAAATGCGGGAAACTGTTTTACAAACGTTTTAGAACATATACTATGCTCATGTGATTTTGTTCTTGAATATAGAAATGAAATGTGGAGCGACATTATAAACATAAACCAAATCCAGTTTAGTGTCTATATGGACAGCCTATCATTTCTAGAATTCACAGCCACACTTCTATACTATGACACTAAATACCAGCTAGATGACGACGAGAGTATTATATTCTCAAAACTTTGTGTCCAGCATGTATACAACACAAAAAGTCATGTAAACTCTTTAATCGATAAAAGAGGGACGAAAGATACCAGAGGGACAGTCAAACTCATAGATCGAAAACAAACTGACAACGCCATAAATTGCTGGTCATTAGCGACAATCACAATTGCTTAATTTGATGTTCCTTTGATACTTTGAACTGTCTAAATGTGTGTTTTTAATGTGTTTTGTTCCTAATGTGTCTATATGTTACGACATAATCTCTGTAAAAGAGGAAATAAAGTCAATAATAATCTAATCAGCATTCTAATTTACAATCCAAACAACAGTTATTAAAATTTAATTCTAAATAAAACAAATTTAAGAATGAAACCAATTAATGCTCCAAAACAAGCCATTTATTTTTAAATATTTCCATGTTTTTTCATGAATTTCGATTCGAGAATTTATATATTTTTTAATATTGATCATATAAATATCTGAAAAAGTTTATTAAACCTTAATACCACTATATCATTTTTTTTTAAATTAGGGCAACGAACCCAGGACAAACAAACTCTATAGGCGAACGGACTCAGGACGAACAGACCCAGGGCGAACGGGTCCGATACTCCAACATAGTCCAAATGTCGTGGAATGAAGCAACTACAGGTCACCGTACGGCCTTCAACAATGAGTTAAACAATTACTGTATAGTCAGCTTTACAAGGCCCCGACCTGACAAAATGTGAAATTTAAACGAAAAAAACGAAGTGTAGATTTATGACAAAAAATAAACGAAAAATGGTTATAAAAATAATCTTTATTGTCACCAGAGACATATAATCTCTGTTGTCATATATACAAGTCAATATGTTTTTGACAAAATCATAAATTAATACATATACATAAAACATATTAATGCAGTATCAAGCAAACATGAATCGTATCAATGCAATAAAAAAATATATAGAAAATTAAGCTTTATGACATCCAATCTGGTATCTCAAGCATGACCTCATTATTCATGTGCCGATTTCTGAGGTTGTTTGACAAAAATGGTCATATCTATACACAATCAACTAAAATAATATTTTCAGGTAGACAAATTTGACCGCTATTTTCTGTCTTTGGCTCCTTTTCGTGTTTTCTCGCTGGTTAACTTTAAGTGGTGATCGTATTTTTATGTTAACGTTGTGGTGTTTTACCTTTTTGTGTATTTTTATGTTAACGTTGTGGTGTTTTACCTTTTTGTGTATTTTTATGTTAACGTTGTGGTGTTTTACCTTTTTGTGTATTTTTAAGTTAACCGTGCGTTGTGGTGTTTTACCTTTTTGTGTATTTTTAAGTTAACCTTGTGGTGTTTTACCTTTTTGTGTATTTTTAAGTTAACGTTGTGGTGTTTTACCTTTTTATATGTAGTGGTTGTATCTGTTGACTAATTCTTTATTTTTGTATTTTGTTACGTCTTCACATGTTTAACTTAATTTGATTTTATTTTGTTATTACATGATTTTAAGTACTACAAAAATTTAACACTTTAAAAAAATATTATTTCTAATGGTGTTATCTCCTTAAAACAGAGATAATTTATTCTATTTCAATATAAAAAAAAAATACTGTCTATTATAAACAGTTTTGATCATAAAATTGTGCATGCGTCTCCGTCTCCATCTTTTCCTCCTGTCATTGCTTCCCCCAAGCCTGTAAACATTGACTCCATCGTACTTGTTAGTGCTTCAGTCATCCCCTCGAGCATATGGGTGTGGTCACCTTCCTGGTAAAATTCGGCCTACAGAATAAATTGGGAATACTTTAAATGAAAAAAAAATTCAACAAAAATCCCTTTTGTCAAATTGTGGCCAGTCACTATAATCAGTGTTAATTTACTGTTCAAATTATGAAGATAATAAGTGTCTTTTTAAAAGACATTTTGAACAGTTGCAAAAGTTCACATGGAAACTCAACATATACCCCCACGGCACTTACCAAGGAGGAAATCCTTGAATAATCATAGGTCAGTTCTGTGGTCCTTTGGAATTTCAACAAACGATAAAGAACTGGATCTTCCTTCATTATTTTAGATATTTAATCACTTAAGTGTCCTTAAAAAGAACTTAAATGGCTGTATCGTCCACGAAACTACTTTCTTAATTATTAACATCAATTTTATTAGCAATCAAAGTCGGGCTTCAAAGTCATTGTGAAACTACCTACGCTGTTAAAAACCACTCTGATTCAAACAAAAATTCTCTAAAACGAACATTGTGAAGATGTTTGATTTCTTCATATACAACACATTTTTTGTACGTTTGGAAGACGTGTACTTTAACAAACAATGGCAACCAACTGTACCCCCTCCTTGCTGACTTGTTCCTTTATTCACACGAGACAGACTCCATACATGAGCTTCTTTGGAAGAATGTAAAGAAGGTAGCATTATCCTTTAACTTTTCTTATCGCTAGATAGATGATGTCATCCCACTAAATAATTCAAAAATGGTGACTATGTTGAACGCATCTATCCCATCAAACTTTAAAACAACATATACATTTAAGGCAGCCTCATATCTTGACTAACATCTATGAATTGACAATGAGGGTCGGTTGAGATCAAAACTTTACAACAAAAAAGATGAATTCAGCTGCCCAATCATGAACTTTCAATTTTTATGTAGCAACATTTCAGCAACGGGGTTACGCCTGCATATTGAGTATAGCTCTCCCAGTTAATACGATATCCCAGAGCTCGCATTTCCTATCATGTTGCTTTGACAGAAGGTTGCTACTTACAAGCAAGCTATGGAAATTTACAGTTCCAAGTAGTGAAGTTGAAAAATTTTTAAGCACGCCATCACAAGTTTCACCTTTATGGAATATCTGTTTCAAAGATGACGGCGACTATGTCTCAATTGTCGTAACCACAATCCCGTCCTCATTTTCTCAAATGTGACCTTACGATTTAGACTAATTACCAAGTTTGTACTTATACGAGCAACACGATGGGTGCCATGTCAAGCAGGATCTGCTCACCCTTCCGGACCACCCAAGATCACCCCTGTTATTTTGGTGGGGTTCCTGTTGATCAGTTTTGTTGTGTTTTTATACTGTTGTTTGTCTTTGGTCGTTTTTTCGTTTTTTGTCATGACATTGTCAGTTTTTCGACTAATGAGTTTGAAGATCACTTTAGTATCGCTCACCGTTTACACAATACAGAAATTAAAAAAAAATATAACGTGCTTTAATTTATGTACTTTTCTTCATTCTTGACAAGGCAGATTAAAATTTGTCTGACATGATCTTGCATCGATGAAATATATAGCGCTTTTGCAAATCTAGTTTCCAGCATTAAAATAACTTACGGATTTAGCTTGGACTTCTTGTGGCAATTCACCTAACTTCTCGCTCTCTGTTACTAGTTCCATTATTTTCATGTTTCTAGTTTTTGTTATTTCAGGATCTTCATCTTCTTTTTCTTCTTCGTACATTGCTACTATTTGTGTAATTATTTCTAACTGTTTTTCTCTTGTCTTAATATCCTTATTTTCAATTGCTCCCCTGTTTTCTTGAATCCATTCGTCGAGCTAAAAAATAAATAAAAAGCGGACATTAAGTCTTGCATGGTCCTAAGGTGCTGATTTTGCTTTACTTTTCTGTTTGCTTTATTTCGGTTCTGTAGTGTTTTTTTAACATAGTGGGTTCGTTCCTGACTGGCCTCTAGTTAGTCAAAATAATTATGACGTCTTGGAAGGCTATTTTATTTTTTGCTTTGACGCCTTCCTGCGACGTCATAACGCTGAAGCCATTTTTTTTGGTTGGATTTTGAGAGGGAATTTTGCTCTCAACTTTGAGACCCAATTTAGCCATGAATTGTTACATACATTGTTTCAAATGGTGTCTTTGAAATTAGCTACTATTTTTGCAACTTAAACAGGCATTTACGGCGAAACTCAACTTGTTCGTCTTTCACGACTTTTGCACAGTCATAGTATTACGATGAAACTGCGATTATAACTTACGGGTCAAATTTTATTGCACCAGATGCAAAACAATTTTGACAATTAATGCCTCTTCAGTGATGCTCTAACAAAAAATATTCGAAAATCCAAAATTTACCGAATTAAACTTATCACCAGGTTTGTACTTACTTGAGCAACACGATGGATCACCCCCGGTTTTTGATAGGGTTCGTGTTGCTCCTTCTTTAGTTTTCTATGTTGTGTTTTGTAGACTGTTGTTTGTGTTTTGGTGTTTTTATTTTTTTCGCAATGGCGTTGTCAAATTATTTTCGACTCATGAGTTTCAATGTCCCTTTTGTATCTTTCGCCTCTCTTTGAATAAACACATTGAATATCTGATAAAACCAAAAACAGACCAAAAGTTTAGACACACATTTCTTACTCAAATGCTTCACTGCTAATTTTGCCATGACTAATTTCCATTGTATATATAACTGATTTCTATTCAACTTTTAAGTGTATTTGCTTTTTTTTGAAATGCTTAGTTAAGGCATATTATTTATACTACTAATCAAGACAAGTTAATTGTTTCTGCGTCAATATGCCTTTTAAAACGAAGTTCCATTATCACCAGCCCAGGAGTCAGCACTTCTGTGTTGACATGAATTATCATTGATATGGTCATACTTATAAATTAACTGTTTACAAAACTTTGAATTTTTGAAATACTAAGGCTTTTCTACCTCATGAATTGATTACCTTAGCTGTATTTGGCAAAACGTTTAGGAATTTTTGGTCTTCAATGCTCTTCTACTTCGTACTTTTTAACTTTTTTTTATTCGAGCGTCACTGATGAGTCTTTTGTAGACGAAACGCGCGTCTGGCACAAATACAAATTTCAATCCTGGTATCTATGATGAGTTTATTTAGTATACCGCGAAGAGAATAGGTCTTGCAAGCCACAATCAAACATCATTTTCTTAATGTTATGTACCACCGTTGATATTTCGAAAGAAAATCAAAGATATCGATCCCAGTAAAAGTACAGATAATTGTCTATATGCTCCACTCCTGATGCACCAATATTGAAGGCAAAGTCTCTTTAAGAAGAATTTGTCGTCTTCGAATGCATTTAGTTTTCAAATCAATGTTAATGACCCTTACTAAAATAAATACTATATCACTAAATCGTCAGGATGAATTCCCGAATCCTGAGAATAAATCTGTTGCTAATACATTTGTTAACATCGCAAACGATGGAGAAGGGTCTGGATGGGGGGTCCTCCATTTCTGTATTCTTTCATGTTTTAGGCCATTTTTCTCTATTCTTTCATGTTTTAGGCCATTTTTCTCTATTCTTTCTACTTTATGCCCATTATTCTCTATTCTTTATATTTAAGCACCTCATTATTCTCTATTCTTTATTTTTTTGGGTCCATTTTTCTCTATTCTTTACATTTTTTGCCCATTATTCTTTATGATGTTAACCCCCATCCACACCCGCACGTAGGGCTACAATTGTTGCCAAAACGAACTCAACAGTTACTGTAAACCCCCAAACACAACTTCTTAGATTCTAATATATGTTTTAATAGTACTCAAAGTTTCCATTTAGCCAGCTACTATTATATTTTTCCACAATAAAATTTGAATTTCCGAGTCATAGCCTTATGCGGACACAAATGTTAATTCACAATTGTGACATTTATTCAATAAAAATACTTAGTGGATTAAAACAGCGGAATCAAAGTATGTCGTTGGCATTTTGGAAGTTAGATTCCTAACAATATAACTTTATGCTTGACTGTTATAACTGAGTTGTTCATATTGAAATGAAAGACAAACTAGGTGCTATGAAAACCAGGCTTAACCTACCAAATTCCGATGAACTGTGTCTTTATAACAGGTAATTAATAAAACAATCATTTGGCAATTATTTTAGAAATTGATATACTTAGTATTTTCCTGTTTCGTCTGGAATTTTTTATTTTCGATTATAGAAAATAGGTTTGACTTTAGATTATTTGACAGTTTTTTTCTTTCGGACATTTTTGCGCAGAAGAAAAGCTATAATATCTTACCGCATCGCGCGAAGCTTTGTAAGGTTCATACATCAAGTTCTTGTTTATCATGCCCGTCATTCCCGTCATCAAAGGAACCAAACCTTGAGGTCTATTTTCACCATCTGAAACATTAAATCATTTATGTGATATCCGATGGTAGTTTTCTATAAACTAGTATCTTAATGACATTTGAATAAAAGAGATATTTGGCATACTTCAATGAGAAAAAACACATCATAATTTCAACAGAAAAGACACCTTAAGCTCGACAATTAGTGTTCACGCGTGGACAAGGCAGAGGCTATGACAATAAACTGTTATCACAGAGATATGTCTCGCCTTTTTGTAATTTTGATAATGCAAATGTTGAAATTAAAATAGCAATACTTTAACATGTAAGTTATGCAAATATTCAAAGTCAATGAACCATGACTGAAGGTACATGGCTAAACAATCTCCATGGAATGAGATGTGCCAATGCTAATACAATTGCATACCAAATACCATTGACTTATTATAAGTCGTTCCCTTAAAACACACCTAAACACAAACATTAACTTGTAAACTATGTAAAAGTTTCAAAGTCAATGAACCATGATCAGGGGTGGGGCTATATAATCTCCAAGGAAACGATACTTGCAAATGCCAATAAATTTGCATACCAAATATCATTGACTTAACATTAGCAGTTCATCTTAAACTGATCTAATCACAAACTAATACATGTAAACTAAGCAAAAGTTTCAAAGTAAATAGACCATGACTGAGGTGGCGGGGCCAAATATTCTCCATGGAAATGAGATGTGATAATTAATGCTTATACAACTGAACACCAATTAACATTGGCCTACCACTAATGGTTCCCCTTGAACTGACCTAATCACAAACTAATACATGTTAACTTAGCAAAATTTTCAGTCTATAGACCATGACTAAGGGGGCGGAGCCAAATAATCTTCATGGAAATGAGATATGCCAATGCTTATACAACTGCATACCAAATATCATTGACCTACCACTAGTGGTTCCTCATAAATTGACCTAATCACAAAGTAATACATGTAAACTATGAAAAGTTTCAAAGTCAATAGACCTTGACTGAGAGGGCGGGGCCAAATGATCTCCATGGTAATGAGATGTGCCAATGCCAATACAACTGCATACCAAATATCATTGATCTACCACTAGTGGTTCACCATGAACTAGACCTAATCACAAACTAATACATTAATTGTTGACGCCGATGCCGGAAACAGCATACCTATGTCTCGCTTTTTGACTCCGTCAAGGCGAGACAAAAATCTACTATTAGAACCGTATTCTTCAAAATAACACTACACAGTGACCTTGACCCTATTGACTCACAACTTATAGGCTTCTTCGCCATCCATTGTTCTTCAATTTGTTAACTTTACATTCCAATCATGCAAGGGTAACTCAAGTTGTCATCAATACAGCATGTAAAAAATATACCGGTATGTTTAGTAAAGTGATCTATTGACCCCATAAACATTAGGCTTCTTTCCCTATCATATATCATATATCTATATAAGTTTCAGTTAACTCAAGAATTGCAAACTCAAGCTATTATCTGGAAACCGTTTTTTTTTTCATTAATAATTCTACTTTTAGTAACACTTCACAGTGACCTTGAGCCTATTGACCCACAACCAATAGGCTTTCTTTCACTTCCCATTTTCTTCCATTGTTAAAGTTTCATTCTTATCACGCAAGGGCAACTCAAGTTACTAATCCATACACCATTTTAAAATACGAACAGAAACAGTTGAAGAGCTATATGACCAAAAGTACCTAAAAAATAGCCAAATTCATCTAAGGTCAACTTTGCCTGAGGGAGTTGAAACCTCAGTTTCTCTAAAATTTAAAATTTATAAACGGACAATTTTAGAAAATTTGTTATAAATCATGCCAGTACCGAAGTACTGACTACTGGGCTGAGGATACCCTCGGGGACTAATAGTCCACCAGCAGAGGTATCGACCCAGTGCTGTAAAAAATGAAAACAACACGTTATTAATTTAATGCGTCCGAAGCGCTTTTCTGGATTTAAGATATGAATGACATGTATTTTGGTGCCAATCTTAATGTTCTTTTCACGAAATTTTTTTTTATCAAGAAATGGAATTATTATTGGTCCGACAAAAAAACTCCTGTAAAAACCCACCCATATTCATATGACATAATAAAAGCGCAGGCGTAAGCAGCCAGGCATGGGGTAATGGAAATTTGAAATTGTAATGCATAGTAATGCATTACATTTTTCCAAGTAATTGCATGTAATGTGTAATTCAGCAATTTTAGCATTACATGTAATTGTAATTTAATGCATTACTTTAGCAAAAAGTTGTGTAATTTCATGCATTACATTGCATTACATGGCATTACTTTTTTTCTGACACTATATATATATCTTTTAACAGTTTGTTTGATATTTAACAAAAGCAGAATATAAGATTTCTTGAATAACTAAAAACTTATCATTTGAATATTGATTTTCTATTTAATTTTCACAATTTACCAACTTGTACTTTATCATAAAGAATGGGATTATCATTCTCTTACTTAGTTTATTTCATTTTATTTCATATATTTTCCTGCATAAAAATATTGATATTTGAAAAGCATTACTGTAAAAGTGTTCCATTGTTGTCAAAAGATCAGAGAGTACCTTGTCATAATTAAATAACAGATAATTGAACATTGTCATAAAACACTAATTAGTTTGTTTTACAATCAACAACATTTGGTCATAAATTAAGTTCTGTGTTTATTCTATAATTAGGAAAGAATTTCTCAGTAAATATTTTGATTGAAATTAAAAAAAAAAACAAAAACAAATGTATATTTATAAAAGAAAAGTTAACATTAAGTTAAAATGAAGATTAAACTTCATCTCTGTCACTTCTTTTTAGAGAAACACAGAGATGTATTATGTATTGAAACTTTAAAATCAAAGATAGAAGAGCAACCAACTTTGATAAGTTTTGTGAAACAGTCAGGTAGTCCGAAATATCACTGGGATTATCCTAAGCAAAAGGAGGCTACAGATGCATTAATTCAGTATATTGCTGGTGATTTACTTCTATTTGCTACAATTGATAGCCAAAACTTCAAGAACGTTGTTAAAAACTTGACCCAAAATTTAACATTCCAAGCAGAAAACATCTCTTGTCTAAACTTATTCATACTAAAGCCAAGGATATGCTAGAATCTTTGTGATTTCATGTTGTTTTTCAAAATGCATGATTTTTCTTTTCACTTGATAATAAAATTTACAAAATTTAATGTAATGTGTAATTCAATGCATTACTTTGCAAAAGTAATTGTAATTTAATGCATTACTTTGATAAATGCATGTAATTGTAATTGTAATTTAATGCATGGTTTTGTCAAAGTAATTGTAATGTAACGCATTACATTGCAATGTAATTCGCCCCATGCCTGTAAGCAGCTCACGTGTTTACCAAAACGACATTGAATCGTGGTTGACCAACAACTTTCAAGATTGATTGCGGTGACATGTACATTGAAGCCAAGAAAAAGTCGACACAAATTTTCATTGTACAATGAGTGTTGTAAAATTTCCAACTTTCGACCAAATATCAAATCATTTTCTTCTATAGCAGTCAAGAAAAAATATCGACAAACAGGAAGAAACTGCACGGCGAATAAAAAAAAATGCCGCAAGTTACTCGCTAAACCTCAACATTATCAAGCTGCAGACCAAACATTTAATTATTCCCTTTCATAGAAGCTATGAAAACTTTGATGAAAGTTTACTACCCAAGGTCTTTCTTTTCTAGACCTACTTTCTCCTTTAACGACGCAGGTAAAAACTAAAGACTGAGCAACATGTACCCAACCAAAAACCGTACAGCAACTGAATTAGCTCATTACATGGAGTAAGCAATTGTTGGAAGCTTAACTATATAGTAAGAAAGCAACCAAATTTTCACGCAAGCAGTAGATGAAAAAATATTGTTCTCTTATAATTAAAACTGCGGAACAAGACAAACAATTTTTCAATAAAATTGATATTCAGGATTCCTTATAACAACAACAATAACAACATAATGTAAAAACAATAATAGAATAAAGATTAGATGTTTTAAGTTGTTACGAAATTTTACCTTTTTCTGGTTCTGAAGCTGTCGTTCCTATTGGTCCTAACATATTGCCAAATACGTTTCCCATACCCTTACTTAGTTGTTTGAAACCAGAACCCAAATCCCCTAAAGTATTTTGATCTTCATCTTCATCTTCATCAGAAAGGTCACCGAATAAACTGTCTTCTTCATCCTCTTCTTCTTTTATGTCGTCGCTTTCCTTGTCGGTACTAAGCACTTGATTGTCTTGGAATAATCTGAAGGCTCCTGCTGTTAATTTTGTCGACCCAGCAAATGTTGGCTGTTATAAAGCATTATATGTATGATTATTTCGTAAGAGTGAAACCGGTTGGAGAAACATTGTGAAAGTGACTATTTGTGATGTATTGATTTATATGAATACAATTTTAGTGCATTTTCATCGTCTGGGTTTTTTTTACATATATAATTGTATGGAATATTACAACAAACTTGAATAAAAAAATATATCGTAACACAATTGACTCAATTGTTTATTTTATATGAATTCATTCACATGTGTTTGGACATAAGTTCTTCAGTCACTGCATAGTAAATATTACATGTCATTTGGTTTCAGAGTATAGAACATTGTACATTTTAGAGCTTATAATTGGTATAATTTTGTCTAATCAGATTTCTTCATTTTGCTGAGATTTTTCTGTACCTTAAAAAGCTAAATATATCACAGAAAGTTCATCAACTGATTAAAGACGACAGAGAATGAAACCTTACTTTAAGAATTAGTGAAAGATAACTGAAAATCAAATATTACTCCATCCTCTGATACACAAACATTACTTCATTGAATAGTGAATGATCACGGATAATGAGTCAGTGTTTTGTATTCTGGTGAAAGATCAATAGGAATGAAGCATTACTTCATAGTCTAGTAAAAAATCACTTATAAAGAATTTTTACTTCAGGGTCTGGTGAAAGATGACTAAGAATGAGACATTACTTCATCGGCTAGTCACTGCGATTGAAACGTTACGTCGTCTTCTGGTGAAAGAAGACAGAACATAAAACATGTGGGTTCGTGGTCTAGTGATTAAGACCGATGGCTACAGTGCTGAAGATCACGAGTTCGATTCTGACTCGGGTCGCTGGAAATTCAGTACATCAGAAGGATGCTTTTCATCCTCTCACACACATCTCTGGTATCTAGACAGGAGTTTAAACTAGAATGGGTACTTTGGGGGCCTCGGTTTGTCAAAGTTGCCCCCGACTTTGACCTGGAGATCAATCTGCTGATATCTCTTCGGTTTGTCTGTTCCACCCGAGCAGCCCGGTGGTTCTCTCCGAGTACTTCAGCTTCCTCCACCGTAATAACAGACTCTGCCCGGTGTCCTAGCACTCCATTTGTGTTAAGGTGGGGAATGTCCTTGTAAATATTGTAAAAACATTAGGGACACATCTCCATTAATCCCGATAGGGAGTGTACACGGATTCCACTGTACCCTCGCAGCTCTCGAGGGGTGTTCCGAAATCGGAGGGATCTACGTACATACATACATTACTTCATCTTCTGGTGAAAGATGACTGAGAATGAAACATTACTTCATCGGCTAGTCACTGCGATTGAAACGTTACTTCAACTTCTGGTGAAAGATGACAGAGCATAAAATATTACTTCATCGGCTAGTCACTGCGAGTGGAACATTAATCATCTGCTGGTGAAAGATCCATGAACATGGAAGATTACTTCATCTTCTGGTGATTATAACTTAGATTGAAACATTATTTCATCGGCAAGCTAAACATCACTGAAATTTTAATTATTACTTCAATGAAAATTTCATCACCATCTTTTATTCTCCATAATAAGTCGACATACATTCAATCAGACCACATCACCTATTTTTTTGCAGGAATCTGATTATTTCTAAACATAGGAATCAGTTTTTAAAATATAATTTGTCGTCTTTTATCTTTAATCAGAATTGTAGCCTACATAAACATTTAGCTATACGAACTAAAGTGTATAGTGCTTTTAGAATTAAAACCTGCAAGCATGTAGTAAAACAATTAAACTTTCATTCACTTTATTTTCATTTATTAACACCATGCTATACTGATCAGTTTTAGACGTAACAAATTTAACTTACTTTTTCTTTGTTTTCTAGTGCCAGTTTTCGCCACTTCTTCAGCCTTTTTAAATGATACTTTGACAGTCTTAAATGATCTGAAACCAAATATAATCGTAAACTGTTGATAAAAGGAAGCATCAATTCATTTACCAAATGTGTTCAAATCGAGTTAATGGGAAACACGACTGAAATCGACACAACACAACTTTTATGCTCACCATCACAAATTGGTTCACCGAAACGATCTGCATGTCTTTGACCAAACTCAAAGAAATGTTTCGACGTCTTAGATCTCAATCTTCTTTTTCTAATTTGTTATATTACCGAGAGCGACTTATTATCGGATTTGTACTTTCTTAAGGTGCCACATATAAAGAAGGATTTGCTTATCCTTCCAGAGCACATGAATTCACCCCTGGTATTTGGTGAAGCTCGTGTTGCTCAGCCTATGGTTTTCTATGTAATGTTTTGTTATTGTTGTTTGTCCTTTCACCGTATTTTTTTGCCATGGTCTTATCTGTTTTTATTGAACTTATGATTTTCGAATGCCCCTTGATATCTTCTCTGTCTCTTTTTTTAAAAACCAAAATAGTCGTCTTATCTGTAATTTTACCGACTGTGTCCTATTCCAGATTGTTACACTTTATCAAAGCTATTCGATCATGCATACAGAAACGCATTCAGAAACTACGATGTACTATGAGCATAAGGGTTTCTAACCCATTCAAGAACCCGGAGGTTGTGGATGCTTTATCCTCTTTGCATAACAAATATGTTGTTGTTCCAGCAGATAAAGCCTCCAATAATATTGTCTTCATATGTAAAAACCATTACTTGGAATGTCTCACAAAAGAGCTTGGAATAAACAGCAAAACTGGTAATCCTACATATTCTTTAACTTCATTTACAAAGGATGAAATTTTACAAAGTCACAAATCTGTCCTTTCTTTTGGTATCAACATCAAAGAAAACGAAGAAAATCTACCGTCATTATACTGGATACCAAAACTTAACAAAACTCCTTATAAAGAACGATACATAGCTGGATCATCAAGATGTTCAACTAAACATCTTTCTAAAGTGCTGACTACTATTCTTTCTACAGTAAAAGATGGCCTTCAAAAATATTGTGATGAAATATATTCAACCAGTGGTGTCAATCAGATGTGGATTCTTAAAAATTCTAAAGATCTACTACTAAATCTTAGATCACAATCTCTGCAATTTTGCAGCAAGATTAAAACTTTTGATTTTTCTACGCTTTACACTACTATTCCTCACGCTCAATTGAAAGATCGACTTCATCATCTCATCAAACAGAGCTTTTTCTATAAAAAATGGAAATCGTAGATATACATTTCTTGTTTTGGGTTATAATAATTCTTATATTGTGAAGAACCACACTGATTCTATCAGAAAATATACTGAATATGATATTATCAAAATGCTGGACTTTTTGATCGACAATATATATTTGTTGAGTTTGGAGGATTGATATTTCGACAGACAGTCGGTATTTCAATAGGTACTAATTGTGCACCCCTACTGGCCGATTTGTTTTTGTACTCGTATGAAGCAGAATTCATTCAAAACTTTCAAAAAGACAAAAAGAAAAGCACCTTGCGAAATTCTTTAATTTTACTTTCAGATATATTGATGATATCCTATCACTGAATAACCCATATTTCAGTCAGTACTTACATCTCATATATCACAGTGAACTTAAATTAAGGATACTACTGATACTAGAAGGACTGCTTCATACCTTGATCTTTTACTCAATATTAACACAGATCGACGACTTCACACTAAAATCTATGACAAACGGAACGATTTCAACTTCCCAACTATCAATTTCCAATTTCCAATAACATACCCTCTGCCCCATCGTATGGTATTTACATGTCTCCGTTGATACGTTATGCTCGTGCATGTTCACACTATAAGGACTTCATATACAGGAGTGTGCTCCTTACGCAGAAACTGCTCAAACAGAGTTATAAGGAGGAAAGATTAAACATGACACTCCGTAAATTTTTAGGACACCATCACGAATTGATTGATCTATACGATGTGTCCGTTTCTAAACTAACTAACGACAATTTAACCACGTCTTAGATTGTGGTTTACCATCTACGTCGTCTGGTCTGCTAAGTACCGAACGTGACCTATTCCCGAATATGACTGTTTTCCCGAGTGTGAATTCGCATTGCTATAAGACGTGTCTCGGTATTTATACATCCAACATTCATGTATTTAGTTATGATGTTTCGTTTGCAATTCTGTTGGATATTGTGTTATGTCTTATCGTTTGTGGTATGAATTCTATTTTTATTTTCTACATGTATGTAAAAGTTAAGATAATTAATCAGCTAGATCATTTATATGAGTTTTAGTTTAAAGCTACTCTATGCACAGGATTTATTTGTTTTTACAGTTTTGATTTAGAAGAAAAACCGACATGGTTAGAAAATAAATACAATTACACCATTACTAACACAATTCTATATTAATATTCTTGTAATGGTTAGAAAATACATAAAATAACACCATTACAAACTTAATCCCAATCTTATATTCTATTTTTAGAAATTTACCTGTGACGTCACTTTTTGTGATACATTCGTGTGACGCAGAGTTCATAATTCTATTGTGGTGTGAATGGGAGGTGTCCGTTGTAATTCTGTAGTTTATATGTTGTAATGTACTATTATATTATTCTTTATGTATGTCTCTGTCCTGAGTGTTCTTGCGTTTAGTTGTAATGTATTCCTGTCACGTAATGTTGTCATTTTAGCGGTATTTTTAACACTACCATATAAGCAGGGGGTTTGGCTAGCCATAAAACCAGGTTCAACCCACCATTTTTTCTTAAAATGTCCTGTACCAAGTCAGGAATATGGCAGTTGTTATCAAATAGCCCGTATTTATGTATGTTGGCGTTTGCTTTTGTAGCAGTTCAGTGTTTATGTTGTTCCGTTGTTTTCCTCTTATAGTTGATGTGTTTCCCTAGGTTTTTGTTTGTGACCCGGATTTGTTTCAGTTAAATCGATTTATGACTATAAACAGCGGTATACTACTGTTGCTTTTATTTGACTGGGTGTTTCAGATTTATTTTGCATTGCTTTATTAAGTTTTACATTAGTCGTCTGAAATACAGAGAATACTGGAAAAGATGTTTTTAAGTGATTTTTGTGCACTTCTTTTGCAACTTATTGTTTCCCTCTTTGATTTGAAAAAAAAGAGAAGCGGTTTTGTACTGGCAACACTAGTTTAACTGCAAAACACATGATTGTGTGTGTCCTAAGAATTTGGATTTTCTAATGTTTTGGCCTCGACCATAACTGAAAAAATATTAATTGTCAAAAAGCGCATCTGGTGTAGCCACAATGGTCACTTTTTAATATCTTATTATTACTACAGTCTGAAAATCAGAGTATATTTTGCAGTATGTCAAAATTATGGCTAGTATTTCTTCACACTTTCACACCTCATTTAAAAGCGTGTACATTGCTTCAAGAATCACAAGTATATCTTAAGTACGCAGCAACTATTTCAACAAACAAGAGTGCACACGATGAAATGTCTCGCCTTCTTTACTAACCGTTGATTTTATGTTGATAGTCCTAAATATAAAGCTTTACTACAAGTAACACATGAACTTAACATGATCCAAGAAAATGAGGTCAAGGTCAGATAAACCAAACGAGAATTCCATGTACACCTTACAATCATTCAATAAACCAAACATAGTTGACCTATTGCTTATAGTTTCTAAGAAACAGTCTTAACTGAGAAAATTTAACATTGACCAATGAACCATGAAAATGAGGTCAAGGTCAGATGAACCATGCCAGACAGACATGTACACCTTACAATCAATTTATGCATTAAATATAGTTGACATATTGCTTATACAATGTAGTACATAAGAAACAAACTTAACCATGAAAACTGAACACTGACCAATGAACCATCAAAACGAGGTCAAGGTCAGATGATACCTGCCAGACAGACATATACACCTTGCAATCCTTCCATACAACAAATATAGTTGATCTATTGCTTATAGTTGAAAAACAGACCAAAACACAAAAACTTAACACTGAGAAATGAAGCGTGAAAATGAGGTCAAGGTCAAATAAAACCTGTGAGACTGACATGTACATCATAAAATATTTCCATACACCAAATATAGTTGACCTATTGCATATAGTATTAGAAAAAAAAGACCAAAACTCAAAAACTTAACTTTGACCACTGAACCATGAAAATGAGGTCAAGGTCAGATGACACCTACCAGTTGGACATGTACACCTTACAATCAATCCATATACCAAATATAGTAGACCTACTGCTTATAGTATCTGATATATAGACTTGACCACGAAAACTTAACCTTGTTCACGGATCCATGAAATGAGGTCGAGGTCAAATGAAAATTGTCTGACGGCCATGAGGACCTTGCAAGGAACGCACATACCAAATATAGTTATCCTATTACTCATTATAAGAAAGAAATTAACATTACAAAAAATGTTGACTTTTTTTTCAAGTAGTCACTGAACCATGAAAATGAGGTCAAGGACAATGGACATATGACAGACGGAAACTTCGTAACATAAGGCATATATATACAAAGTATGCAGAATCCAAGTCTTCTAGCTTCTAAAATATAAAGCTTTTAAGAAGTTAGCTAACGCCGCCGCCGCCGCCGAATCACTATCCCTATGTCGAGCTTTCTGCGACAAAAGTTGCAGGCTCGACAATAAAAATGGTTAATTTCTCATATATATATCATATATATAAACACACACACAATTTAGCTGTACACTGGAAATCATTGCTTCTCTGTTTCCTATATTATTTTTCCAATTTGTATGAGATTGGCATATGCACCATCTACACCTATACATCCATTTTAAAATATACAAACCTGGTAAGTCTTTTGGTGTCTTGAAACTTGGAAAGGCCGACAACACTTCGAGCATTTTAGATGCTTGGTTTGGATTAAGAGTTATTCGTAGCTCTACAAAAATAATTAAAAAGATTCTTCAAAACATACCTGTTATAATGATTTTAGAATCGTATGAATACATTGAGGTCACATTCATGTGGTTCCAATTTAAAACTTATATTGTAAAACATCAACAACAAAAAATTCTATTTGAAACTACTGTTTTTGCGCGTGTATAAATGATTCCAAAATATGTTTGTCTCATTACATTAAAGGTGATGTCATTGATTAACAAAACCCAAAAATCTATTAAAAATTCTTTGCATGTACTTTTTTTTATGGGAACGTAGATGAATTTGGCTATTATTTGTAGGACCTTTTTGGTCATATAGGTCTTCAACTGCTTCTGTTCTTATACATCCTTTGATTTCAAATATTCGGCATTGAGCGTTACTTATGAAGGTAAATCCAGAAAAGCACTTCGGACTTATGAAATTTATAACTGTTTTTTTTCCCCATAATTTTCATCACTACAATGTTTGGAAAACGTTATATACAAGTTTCGTTTTTTGTTTTTGTTTTTATGTCTATGTTTTTTTTATGTTAAGTGCACTTTTATTAACAAAAGTTATCATGTACGCACTTGACGTCCTCTTTAGACTTTCACAATAATTCTTGGTTTTAAAAAAAAATCCCATGGGATATTGTTAACAGAGTCGTCTAGCAGCTTGATTTACTGTCGAAATATTAGTTTTTAGTAAAGAAGGGATTTATGAAAATACTGATATCAGTTTTTCCTTGGTCAACGTTTTTGTCGTTGGTGATGTCTGTATTAGAGCTACTTAAAGTTAAAATTTGATGTACATTTGATTAAAGAAATAGAATAACTTTTTAAGTTTCAATTAGACGTGGCATATTCCGTTTCAATTCGATAAGTGATCATACGTGTTATTTGGAACTTCTGTTTCCTATTGTTCTGTATGGCCTATTGTGTCCTAGACTTATGTTCACTCTACAGTTAAGTTTGTAATTTACTAAATGCTTAGTTTTTAAAATATTCGATTTAAATATTGTCCTTTTCTCCATCAATTTTCTTCATATCTAATCTAGCTATTTAAAATACATCTTTGATAGAAGAACCAAGAAAACATTAACGAAAGGATTTTGTTTCAAAATGCCATTCAATTATTAACAGGATAAACATTGTGGTCTCACAAGCCTGCTTCACTGAACTGACAATCTCTTAATAGATCCAAGACTTGTTATGAACGAAGAATCGTTTGTATCAATTAAGTCATTTCATATTGATTTAAAGATTTGTCATGTATTTCCCACAACGCTCCAGGTCTCTGTCTTCTGAAATTTGCTTTCTATGCTGTAAAAGAGGATTCGTCAATTAAGTGATTTTAATTAATGTCTTTGGTATGAACACCCTAGAATACATGATTCATGCAATAATACGTAGCATCGTCAGTAGCTGCACCAGTGAGAATGAAAAGATGATTTTCATTAACCTAAATAGTATCGTATATGTGCGTCCCTACTACTCCTCTTCTTGTCCCTGTCACCATCCCATTGTGACTCCATTGTTGATCATCATGGCCAAATAAAGAATAGTTGCTGACATTTTTCAAATATTCAATGAATGATTTCGATTTCACTGTTAATATTAGTTAATCTAAGTTGTTGACCTTAAATGAATTTGGCTATGTTTAAGGTCACCCATAATCATATAGATCTTCACGTGTTAAGGTTTCATAAATCTTTGGCTTTCAAATGTTTTGGCTTGAACGTTTCTGATGAAGGGAAAATCCAGAAAAGCGCATCAGACACATGAAATTCATAAAAATGTTATTTTTATTTACTAGCACTGGGTCGATACCATTGCTAGCAGACTGTTAGTCCCCGAGGATATCAGCAACTGAGTAGTTAGTGCTTCGGTACTGGCATAGTTTTTAACAAACTTAAAACTCCGTTGATAAATTTCCAGAAATTATAAAGAAACTAAGGCAAAGTTGAACTTCTAATGAAGGTAAATCCGGAAGAGCTTTTCTCACGTACGAAATTAATAAAGTGTTATTGTCAATTACTAGCACTGGGTCGATACCACTGCTAGTGGACTATAATTAAGTCCCCGAGGGTATCATCAACTCAGTAGTCAGTGATTCGGTATTGACATGATTTTGTACAAACTTTTCTATACTAAGTAATGCTCCGTTGATAAATTCAGATAATATTAAAAGACTAAGGTTCCTACTCCATCAGGCAAAATTGATGAGATGAATTTGGCTATTTTTGGTTTGGTCATGTACATAGTTGGCTTTAAAATAATTTGTTTTACGCGTTCCTGCTGAAGATAAATCCAGATATTTAGCGCTTTTGACGTACGAGTGAAATAAAGTGTTTTTCGTTCTCATTTACTAAATTATCCTAGCTGTATTTGGCAAAACCTTTCGGGATTTTGCGTCCTCATCGCTCTTCAACTTTTCTTTTTTTTATTCGCGCGTCACTGATGCGTCCTTTTTAGACAAAACGCGCGTCTGGCGAAAACAATTTTAATCATGGTATATATTGTACCCGAGGGTATCGTCAACTTAGTAATCAGTTCTTTTGTACTGACATGACTTAACAAACCTTTCTTAAATTCTCCGCTAATTTCAGAAGTTTCAACTCCCTCATTAAATGCATTTGGCTATTTGTTTAGGTCCTTTTGATCATATAGCTCTTCACGTGTCTTATAACCTGGTATCTGATCATCAATGAGTTGTAACAACCACTAAGTTGATGCAACTTCTGGACGTTTCGCATCCGAGGGTATCATTAGCCCAGTACTCAACACTTTTGTGTTGACATGAAATATCATTGATGTATCCTTTTTTGTAAATTTACTGTTTATAAAATGTTGAATTATTCAAAACACTATGGTTGTTCAACACCAAGGTATACATTTGGCAGTATTTGGCATTTATTAGGAATGTTTGGTTTTAAATGATCTTCAACTTCATCTCTGGTTTTGGCCTTCCAACAGTTCTGTTTTGAGCGCCACTGGTGAATTTTATGAAGACGAAACGCGCGTTTGATGCACTAAATTATAAGCCTTGTATCTTTGATCAGATTTTATACGTCCTTGGCTTTCAAATGTTTTGGTTTGAGCTTTCCTGGTAAAAGTAAATCCAGAAAAGGTGCTTTGAAAGCACGAAATTAATAAAGTGTTATTTTCATTCATAGAAAATGTATGAAAAGCTCTATACAAAGCTCTTACTTTTTGTCAGCTTTGATTCTCTTAAACGTTATTGGATAATAAAATGTCTCCCTCGAGCGTACCTGATGTCTTTTCAAAAATCAACATCTTACTTTCATTTTCGCAGTAGTCGTTAACAGAGGAAGCTTTCTGCCCAAATAACCTGAAAATACTTCTTAAATTTCGGGTTATTTAGAGTTGTTTTGCCTTTTTCTGTCCCAATGGCAAAAATTCTGAAACTGTGGTCGCAAAAACACTAAGTGTAATTAACACACACATTATCAAATTTCTATCCTAACCAGTGTTTGGAAACAATATTTTTTTCAATTTTAATTTTGACACCATCTATTCAGTATCCAATTATATTGCAATCTTTACTTCTTCAGAACATTTTACTGCATACTGGATAACTCGAAACATATTTCGACCTATTTCTGCTCTTTAAATACCAAAATCCACTGTCAGTGTTGATGATGAAATAATTATCAAGTTTCTATCTTTAATTGTATGCCAGGACTTCTATTGAAACCATGTCTTCGGTTTTTCTAACTCTTATAGACCATGCCCCATGGGGCCATACAAAAATGACAAACCCATCTTTCAAATTCCTATTATTCTGAATTTTAAGATTATGGTCTTTTATTCCTTATTATTTATAATTCAGCACCCTATCAAATTTATTATTTTTATAGCTGCATTTTTCTTTATGTATTTTGGACCATTTTTCTGCATTAGGTAAACCCCATTTCAAACCCTCATATAAAATATATGCTATGGCTTAAGCATCACATACTTAATACTTCACAAAATTTTACCAGTAACTCGATAACTCGGAATATATTTTGACCCACAATCTGGCTCTTCACAAATATCAAAGTTCCTAAACCTCGCCACAGACAACTGTTATTGTGTTGATTACATACCAATTTGCGTGATCCTATCTCAAAAAGTGTAGTTGGAAGATCTAGGACAATCGATTTTTAGGTTTTCCCCAGAGGATCATGTCCTAGAGTCACATGAAAATTCTGACACTATTGGTCAACTTTAGAATGTGGCTCCCTATAACGCATTGTTCTGATTCATTGTCCGGGTATTAGTTTTTTTTAACTTAAAATATTTTGGCCTCAGTCATCACTGAAGAGACATTAATGGTCGAAATGTGCATCTGGTGTAATACAATAGGTACAGTAATTGTTATAACTTCACCTTGGTCGATATCTCTGCTGGTGGATTGTTAGTCCCTGATGGTATATCCAACCCCGGTACTGGCATAATACGGATATTGTACTATTTAAGTTTGATTTTATAAAATTTCGAAATCATTTTAAATTAAGGAATGGATCTCCCCCATGCATAGATCAGAATCCTCGTTCGAGTTTGGCTTTACTTTTTGTGTT
The DNA here is from genome assembly GCF_021869535.1 of Mytilus californianus. Lineage (NCBI taxonomy): Eukaryota > Metazoa > Mollusca > Bivalvia > Mytilida > Mytilidae > Mytilus > Mytilus californianus. The sequence goes on from NW_026262701.1 coordinate 34,325,250, forward strand.
TTTGGTTTGTTAGCTCTTTAACGTTTGTATTAGGTTTTGACTTCAAGCATCACCGAAGATACATTAATTGACGAAATGCGCATCTGGTGCAATAACATTGCCACAGTTAATGATATTTGCATATATAATGCGACCTTCTATCTAAAGTAGTTTAGATTTCAATGGTTAACTGGTTGTCATGAAAATTGTTTTGAAAATTGTTTTTGACAATAATTCTGCCATTATTGCAAATATCGAAATTTGGAAATAGATATCAAAGGTACCACGATTATAATTTAATACGCCATACGCGCGTTTCGTCTACATAAGACTCACCAGTGACGCTCAGATCAAAATAGTTATAAAGCCAAACAAGTACAAAGTTGAAGAGCATTGAGGACCCAAAATTCCAAAACGTTGTGCCAAATACGGCTAAGGTAATCTATTCCTGGGATAAGAAAATCCTTAGTTTTTTTAAATATTCAAAGTTTTGAAACAGGAAATTTATAAAAATGACCATATAATTGATATTCATGTCAACACCGAAGTGCTGACTACTGGGCTGGTGATACCCTCGGGGACGAAACGTCCACCAGCAGTGGCATCGACCCAGTGGTGTAAATAGTTATCAAAGGTACCAGGATTATAATTTAATACGCCAGACGCGCGTTTCGTCTACATAAGACTCATCAGTGACGCTCAGATCAAAAAAGTTATAAAGCCAAACAAGTACAAAGTTGAAGATCGTTGAGGACCCAAAATTCCAAAACGTGCCAAATACGGCTAAGGTAATCTATTCCTGGGATAAGAAAATCCTTAGTTTTTCGAAATATTCAAAGTTTTGTAACAGGAAATTTATAAAAATGACCATATAATTGATATTCATGTCAACACCGAAGTGCTGGAAACAATGGCACAATGTATATTTATACATAATTATAATCGTGCAGTTTCTGCAGAATTTATTCAGTGTTATTTTCATTTTTTTAACATGAATCTTATGCATGATCTGATCTTGTTTGCACTTCTTACAACACTCAAAATGTAGCAAGAGTGCACACACTGAAATGTATTCCCTGCATTACTGATTATAATTGAATTTTATGTTGAGGGTCTTAAACATGTTGAATATCAAGGTCTTACAAAAACTTTGCTTGATCAATAATTCATGCAGGTCAGATTAAGCCTGCCAGACGTACATGTTCGCCTTAAAATCATGCAATACACCAAATATAGTTGACCTTTTACTTGCAGTATTTGAAAGCTAATAACGAAAAGCTTAACGTTGATCAATGAGGTCACGTTCAAATGACCCGTCTGACGGACAAAACAATCATTCCATACACCAAACATAATTGACACGTTGTTTATAGTATCTGGCGAACAGACCGTATAACGAAAAATTAACATTGACCAATGAGGTCAAGGTCAGATGAAACCTGTCGAATGGACATGCACACCTTACAATCATCCCATTCACCAAATATAGATTGACCAACAGCTTTTATCTTGGAAAAGTAATCCGAGGTCAACGACAAAAGACATTTTAAAAAGCAGAAACTTCAGAATATAAGGCATATGTATACAGGTCTTCTCCCTTCTGAAATATATACAGCTTTTATATGCAAAAAGCTTACACTATCATTGCCACAAAGGCCGCCAAATAAGCATCCCTTTTTCGCATTATAAGACATTCGTTTTTAATAGGCGCAATAAAACAATCATTTTGGAATGTCCTTTAAAACTAGGTAGACTTTTATTGCTCAAGTCAAAGGCCAAGCTAAAGTCACATTAAAAGTAAATATTCTACGACTTCATTAGAATCTGTTCAACTATCAATGAATTAGTTACATACATACTGCTGAGGGGAAATCACCACTTTCATGATTATTTATCAGCCCTCAGAATCCTATCTTAAACCCTGATTCAGATGCTTCTACAAACATTATATAAGCGACATTTTTAATGCAAATATAATTTGGAGACTGTAGAAAGTTATCCCCATGTTTAAGGTGTATGATCTCATATTTTTATTTATGTATGAATAAGAAGATGTGGTACGAGTGCCAATGAGACAACTATCCATCCAAGTCAAAATGTGTAAAAAGTAAACAATTATAGGTCAAAGTACGGCCTTCAACACGGAGCCTTGGCTCACACCGAACAGCAAGGGCCCCAAAAAAGACTAGTGTAAATCAATTCAAACAGGAAAACTAACGGTCTAATTTATATAAAAAACGAGAAACACTTGGGAACCACACCAACAAACGACAACCACTGAACAACAGGCTCATGACTTAAGACAGGTGCATACTTGTCTTCAAAATAACGTGTGTACTATTTCTTTTTTTCTTTCAGTCTTTATGTTTGTCAAAGTTGTGACAAGTATACAGCTTACCAAAATTATTAGCCCTATTTACATATTATTTCTGTCAAAGCTATTTAAAAAATATCTTGATGTGTCCTGTGATGGCCTAATTATTTTCATTTTCCAATTACCAAACTAAGCAAAAATCTGTAATATTTGTCAAAAATCATTATTGAAGGGCAAAAACTCCTACAAAATTGAAATTTTCATTTATTTATTCGTTTTCTTGTAAATTTTGTATTACTAATCATCAAGACTGTTTCCATTTTTTGTTTATCTACTATTAGTTTATACTGACGCAGTCAGTTATTATTTTGGTGTGTGACCTAAAATGCTGAAATATGGTAACGGCATGCATGATGTCACTTATCATTACTCTGATTTGACGAAATTACGAAATTGAACAAAAACCAACAAAAAAAGATATATGCTACAATAAAAGGAAAACATTAGACATAAACTGTTATCACAGAGATATGAACCATAATGAGGGGGTGGGGTTATATAATCTCCATGGAAATGAAACTTGCAAATGCCAATACATTTGCATACAAAATATCATTGACTTAACATTAGTGGTTCATCTTAAACGGACCTAATCACACAAACTAATACATATGTAAACTAAGCAAAAGTTTCAAAGTCAATAGACCATGACTGAGGGGGCAGGCCGCCAAATATTCTCCATGGAAATAAGATGTGCTAAAGCTTATACAACTGCATACCAATTAACATTGGCCTACCACTAACGGTCCCCCTTAAACTGACCTAATCACAAACTAATACATGAAAACTAAGCAAAAGTTTCAAAGTCAATAAACTATGACTGAGGGGGCGGGGCCAAATAATCTCCATGGAAATGAGATATGCCAATGCTTATACAGCTGCATACCAAATATCATTGACCTACCACTAGTGATTCCCCATAAACTAAGCTAAGCAAAGTTTAAAAGTCAGTAGACCATGACTGAGGGGGCAGGGCCAAATAATCTGCATGGTAATGAGATGTGCCAATGCTAATACAACTGCATACCAAATATCATTGACCTGCCATTAGTGGTTCACCATAAACTAGAACTAATCACAAACTAATACATTGTTGACGCCGCCGCCGCCGTCGTTGCCGACGCCGGAAACAGCATGGCTATGTCTCACTTTTTGACTCCGTCAAGGTGAGACAATAAAATCAGAGATAACTCAACCATGAAATTATCCAGATAAATAAAACAAATTTAGGTAAAGAAGGTGTCATTATCACCACTGTCAAATTGTTCAAATTTTGTAGGCTAAGCCTTAAAAGGGGCATTAGCTATGAGATATAAAAATAATAATTAATTAAAATACGATTTTTTTTTTGTTCAATCAATAATGAAAGTGAAAAAGTGAAATAATAATTCGCTTTTAGCAGCCAGTTTGGTTCAATTTTGTCAAAATAAGCTAAGAAACATTGCTGATGAATTATTCATTTGCAAGTCCGGAGGTCAACTCAATGGTTAATTTAATGACGTCTAGACTAAAATACACACGAAATGCTGATACATATTATCGAATACATGTATCGTAAATTGTTTATTTTAGACTTTTTATGATTTGGATATACGTTTTAGTACGTTAAATCAAATATGAGAATTTGAGTCAGATCGGTGAACATGAATGACAGCTAATGCCCTTTTATGAACAGTTTAAAATATCACTGACAGGTTCATTAGATCTACAATTAAGGCTAATGCTGGTCAATAAGGCTATTAATAACTCAAGTACTATAAATATACCTAATATACTTTGTGTACTTGCAAGTGCAGTCTAAAACTTCCAAGGCGTAATAATAATCCCAAAGAGTACAAAATACATATATTGCAAATTTAATTACTTGTCAAAAGCAGTATTAAATAGATCATCTCCCTTTGGTGTGCGTCGTCAATAACATTACTGCTTATATCCAAACAGCAGAAGTGTCGGTATTATATGTGAGCTCAATTAGGTTGCTATATTGTAAAGACATGCTTCGTGCATTAGTGAATGTGTATGCTCCACTATGAATTTGGTTAGAAAATACATGTACAAGTACATTAAATAGAGTGATGTGGTCTGATTGCCAATGAGACAACTATCCACCAGAGACCAAATGACATTTAGGTCACTGTACATCCTTCAACAAAAATCAAAACCCATACCGCATATATAGCAAACTATAAGAGGCTGGACATCATACTTCTTTTTTAGTTAAGTTTTGTGTTAAGTATGTTGTACCAATGATAAGGACTGAATTATGGCTCTAATGACTAAATTTTGGCTTTATGCCTCAGAAATAAACTGGGGTGTATTTGATGATATCCACATTAACTTTTCAATTATATATTGAAATACTATCCAACTGTATTCGAATCACCAGACCATCATTTTAGGCTAAAGTGACTAGGTCAAGTTTAAGATTCAAAACCATATTTTTCCCCTAACTGTTGATAGCAGTGAATTAATTCATCATTTACACGCTCTTTAATACATTTCACACATAATACTATTGAGGGTATACCGTCTAGTTTCTATAATTATTACTACACAAATGTATCTGTATCAGGTTACATTTGTTTTCTTGTTCGTTTCTGTATGTTTGGAGCTAATTTTCTATATTCAAATAACCAAACACAGTCAGTTATACTTTAAGAATCATATTTTTTGCAGACTTTGTACCATTAAAATCAAGGCACAGTAAATGGTTTGCGTAACAGATTTTCGGAAAATTAGGCATACAACTTTTGCACTTTTTCAACTTAAACTGAAAATTGGAAGAAAAAAAATATTTAACTGAATATACTTAATGAAACTTTATTAAATGGGAGTCCTTGAAATATGTCAGCCTTTGCAAAGTATTTATAAAAAATCTATCAAAAACTTTGCCAAACTTATCTTTAAAAACTCCTTTCTCTCCACCCAGTACATCGATTTTTCTTTAAAAAATGAAAACAACACTTTATACATTTTAAAGCCCTTTTCTGAGCCATATGACCAAAAAGGACCTTAATATAATAGCCAAATCCATCGGAGGTCAACTTTTTCAGAGTAAGTTGAAACCTTAGTTTCTTAATAATCTATAAATTTATAAATGGACAATTCAAGAAAGCTTTGTTATGAATCATGTCAGAACCAAGCTGATATGTTGTTGCAAGATAAGTTTCCATTTTAATGATGTAAATCATTCTAGGGTCACTGATTTAGTTTTTTGGATATGTAGGGAAAATTGTGTTCTAGACGATAAATACCACTAAAAATATGGTTACAAATTGATTTATACATCAAAAATAAGTTGTTAACATCATGATTATATGAAATAAATCAAACATAAATTCAGATGGCATTCAACCATAAATTTTTAGGATTTAATTTTGTTTTTGTCTAGTTCTGATGATTTAAAGATGAGATTAAGAGCATTTTTTACCAATTTTATTTGCATTCTATACAAATGTTCATCTATTTGGAAAGAATTTGTGTTATAGTATTTCATTAAATGAAAGTGATAAATACATTCTTTTTTCCATTCTTAGTTCAAGTTTAACCTACCACAGTTGTATGCAAAATCTTATAAAAATCTGTGACATGACCAATTTACTGTAACTTGAACTTAATTACTTCAACAAGCAACCATTAAACCAAGGAAATAAGTTCCTCATATGTTAGTACTATTAAAGTTGTTCTCTGCATTAACAATCCCAGCAGTTACCATTTATTGTGAATTTTTTACAACCATTAGACATAGAATTTTCTAGAGCTAAGTTCACACCACAGTACATATATGTACAATTCCATTTAATGGCCTTCAAAATTTATAACCTTGCAGTGTAGCTAATGTGTTTTCCATGTACAAAGAAAGAGAAATCATATTTAAAAATTTTATTTTCTTATAAAAGTGAACAGATCTATCATCTACAAAGAAAGTACAGACAAGCAAGTATAAATTAGTGTGCAGTTAATATATTCCAATTGTTATCAAGTTAGATGACACATATTAAATCTACTGTTTACTGCTAAATAGACATTAATCATTTAATTTCAATAATTTTGTAGAAGTTTTTCACTGAAAAGTTTTATCACCTGCCTTTATGCTTTTTCTCATTAAAATTGGTTGATGCCAGTAATAAGTATTATGAGAAATTTTTGCCTTTTCAGATCTGTAAAAATTCCCCTATATTTGATATTGGAATTTTCCAATTCTACAAAACTATTGCTCTGCTCGACAGATGACAATTCAGCATAGGAGCTTGGTAACTTGATATTTATAATGGTTTAATTCCAAAAGTCAAAAAGGTAAAACTTCCAAATTATAGAGTGAAAGATAGCTAAACATTAGCTTAATTTGTGTTAAGACTTTAAAAACTTCCACTATGTTGATAGAAAACAATTGTTACCCAATTATAAAACTGCACACATAAAGCTCCCTAGTAGACCAAAGAGAGGTCTGCCTGGTCAATTAGGTACAAACACTAATTGAAATAGTTTAAAATAACACGAATTAAGCTTAGAATGAACTGAGGATATTTCAATCTCAATCAATCTATATGAACAAAATTGTTAAATCTTAACAAATTTCTTCTTTTACAGTCAATTATACAGAGTAAAAATTCATGTTTAAGCTATCTGAAAAAACTTCCAACAAATATAATTTCATTCGATAAGCTAAAATATCAGTCAAATTAATTTTTTCAATTTATTATATATTACATAAACTATTTCCATCAGTGTTAATACCTATTCGGGTGGCTAAACCAATTATTCCCTTCTAGTGTTTTATGGCCAGAAAAACATGTGTATATAATTTGTCTGAACTTTCCTTATACAATGTTGATTTAATATCACAATCTGCTTTTAACAAACATTGAATACTTATCAAAATAACATAGGTAAAAATATTGTTCTGCATATAAATAAAATATTTAACAATATAATCTACGGTCATCTTAGCTGTTCTCTGCTGCTGCTTCTACAAAAAATTATAAAATAAAAATAAGTGAACCATGGACAGAATTAACACTGTGTTATAAAATTGACTATTGAACTTTTCATTTCTTTCGAAAAAGAAGACAAAATTGGATACATTTATTTCTAAATAAAAAGCATATCTTTTTTTAAACTTTTACAATAAATTTAAAAAAATTATTAATTGGTAAATTTTATTGCCAATCCTAATGTATCAAAACCATATTTAAACTACATGTATCCAAAATGTATTTAAAATAAGATGTGTGGAAAGCTCAGATCTCAATCATGTGTACCTATCTAAAAATGCTATACTAAAGATATCTTTATCAAACACTAGAAACAAAATATATATATAACTCTGTGCTACACACATCAACAAAAAATTTCATTAGTAAAAGTAAGAAACAGGATCTTACATGCCTTTTTATTTTTAGAAATGAGTTACTTCCCATTCAAAGGGAAGGGAAGCTTACTTTTTGGGCAGGTCACACAATTAAAGACATAAAAAATTGCATCTTCAGAGGACTTTTTATTAATATATTTCAGCAAAACCATTTTTTTAAGAAGAACTAAGTATCTTTTTTTCGAAGTAAACTCAGAGTTGACAAAAATGCTGAATATTTTATTTCTGTAAGTCTCAACTTATGTCACTTTTAATGTAAACTGTCATATCCTTAAGGTTACACGAGTTGACCAAAAAATTAGCAAAATATAATAGCACCCAATAAGCCAGGACAATATCTATGGTGACAATAAATTATACACTTTGTGTAATTTTTTAAAGGCATTCCTTTGAACTAAACAGTCCATGTAAATTATAATTGCTATTGGATAAAGTTATCTTTTTATAAAATAGATACATGCATCACCACATGACCATATACGTTAAGATTGTCAAGTTTCAATGCATATATTCTGAAACAGTTTTAATACAAAAATTTGTAAATTTAGATATGTTTTTCATAACAAAAACATTTTTATAAATATTGATTACGTATAAATCTGCATCAGGTGTATGTTTAATCCAATATGTTTTTAAAAATTTCCATATGAGAGGTGAATGAATAGCATCTGATCTTCTATCTAATGGTATTTACAATGATAAGTAAGATTCAGGACTTTCACAAATTTAAGCCACAAGGAGGGGATTTGGGTCCTATTGATCCCTTTTATTCTGCATCTTAAATTATACATTTTTCAATATAACTAAGGGCAAAAAATAAAAGCAAGGACAACTTGTAAGAGTATCATAGGATGACGAATGTAAATGTTCAATAGAAAGCAAAGAAGAGTTGCTAGCTAGCTAAAAACAGGACATCATACTTGATGAACATATACCAACACTTTCAATGGTAAATTTATTGGATCTTAGATGTATTTTCTTAGAACCAGTCAGTTTTTTTGATAATTTTGCTGTGAGAGATATAAATAAAGTACACATTCTTGTTGCAAACACAATTGTTTAGGAAAACAGCCAAAATGAGGTAATTTTACAATAGTTTTATAAATGTCTTGCATGCTTTACTTTAATTTCACTAACTATATGAAAAGATTTGAACAAATTTTGTTGACAAGCAGACTTTCACAATAGCATGTGTAAAGTTTTCGAAGATATAAGTGATGTTTTATTGCTATTTTTTGTAGTGTCCTAAAGCAGCGTATTCCTAACCACAAGTATTTGTACATGTAAAGATTGAAAGTGTTGGTTTTTTCTGTATGGTTACTAATCACAATATTATATAGTAACCAAGTTCATCTGTCATGACAGTTTTAAGATATGTTAAGGTATCCGTACTATATTGATGGTAACATTACAAAATATCTCTCATGTGGTGTTTCAAAATATTTTTGAGAAATATTTTAAGGATGTTCACACCTCTGATTCAAAATAACAAGCTTTTTAAAATATTGTTATACATTTATAATAAATATAAATAAAGGAACTTGAAAAGCAGAAAAAAAATTTAAGGTCAGTGTCAATTGAAAATTTGGCGGGAAATGATTGTCTCTAGATTTTTCATGCATATAACATTGGCCCTTTTTTCTTTCAAAAACTAGGAAAAAAATGAAATTTTAAACTATATGTAATAAAATTATGACAAGAAAAGTAGAGGTTTGGGGGTGAAATTTTTATTGGCAAAACATGGATAAAACTAGACAAAAAGTCAGATACAAGAGTAGCGAACATCCTTGTGGTGAATTATCAACTGATTATAGTATGGAGTCCTTAACATGTATATTTAAGTATCTAGACCTAAGGTAAAGGACATAACTCTTAAAATCACTGATATGTTTGTTTCAACCATTTTAATACAAATTATTCAAAGTTTTTAAATAACACAGATTATTTTACTTCTGTGTCAGAATATATGCTTAAAAAGCAATATTGATGCAAGGGACTATTACAAACACATTAATGATTTTCAGATTTATCTCCCTTAACCTCCCTAGGTCCTTATTCAGTTATGTAACAAACTATACAGGAATGCACACAGAGAGAAATGTGGTATGACAATCCACTTCTAAATTAAATTACACATAAAATACTGACTGTTTTATCAATTGCAATTCTTCATTAAATGTATGAAACAATCAATATCTATTGTAGGCATATTAGTATAAAAAAAAATGCTGAAAAAGCAACACAAACCAACTGTGCATATTATGTTTTGTTTCATATATATACATATATAAGTAAGAGTGAAAGAACAGGAGTTAGTATATTTTTAGAAGATCTAGCAAACTGTAGCAAAACCACCAATGAAGCAAACAGATAGCAGGGCAGAATTGTTCCAAAACATATTTTTTATGAGATGAACTACTTTAAACTCAGAAATTATTGCAAACCTTAATTGTTTTGATTGTTGATAATTTTTACAAAGTGTTTTTCTGAAATGCTGAACACAGATATTTCACTCATAATCTAAATCAAGTTTTAATTAGTTAATGTTTTATGCAATAATGAAAACTTTACAAAAAATTTAAATATTAAAAAAAAGTGTCAAAATTTTTAGAATATTTCATGGTATTTTACTTGAAGGAAACAATTGATAAATTTGAAGCAGTGTGTGAAAACTTTTTTTCTCTTACTCACCATGTTGTCAAGCAGTTTTTCATTTCAACTTGCCAAATTCAATTTCACTAGCTCTTGGCAAGTGACTTATTAATGGGACTTTCCCTCTTTTCATACATGTACATGAATATTGTATGCAACACATAGATATCATTCTAAGTTTACCAACAAAATCTATGTATATTATTTCATATATAAGTTTTCTAATTTATCTTATGTGGTTAATTCCATAACTGGTAACTTGACAATTACTATTTATTTGGAACAATTAATTTTATCTTTTGATTACCTGAGGTGGGGATATCAAATAGATTTTTTCCACAAGTAAAAACTGAAAATTTTTTATTTATGTTATGAACAGACTTCATTATTTCTATAATATAAATTGATGGATATACAGAAGCTTGAGTTGTTGAGCAGTTTCTACTGAAATTATAACATGTTTAAAAATTATAAACATGAAGAATTACACTGTATGTACAAGGATTGGATCATAAAGCATTTTTTTGCTCAGTTTGTGGTTTTCCTTTCCTTTTTAGTTCCTTTCGTTTCTAAATTATTTAGCCCTAAAAACTTTCATTTCCAAGTTTTAAAAAAAAAAATATATAAAATTGGTCAGTTCCCAAGTACAAGAGCTTGCCATATACGTTTCTGACTCGAGTTGGCAAGCAGAGGTTTCACACACTGTAATGAGGGAAAAAACAGCATTTTTTTAACTTGCATTATCACTGAGTTTGAAAGTAGATGAGACTTTATAAAGATTTCAACATCCAAAAATAAAATAATATTTTGGATATGTATTTCAAGTTCCTAGTATAGCTTCCAATAGTTTAAATCATTTTAAAATTCATATGAATGCCTGATATATGTTTGCTTTATTTCACTTTCAATCACATTAGCTGCCACTTCCATAAAAAAGCATTAAATTGCCCTGTACCTTTGTATATTTATTGTCAAGTTTGATAATAATCTCAGAAATTTCAGTCTGCAAAAGATAGATATAGTTATTTATAGATACTGATCATGATCATTACTGAAAAATGAGTGAACGACAAATCTCCTTTAACAATTTATATTATGGATGAATAAGGATTTCTTGATGAATGAATAAATATTACAACCATAGGACTGAATATATAAACAGAGTACTTGAAACTTTCAATTGACAATAGCAAGGTAAAATCATTAAAGCTACCATCCAACAAGAGTGCACACGCTGAAATGTCTCGCCTTCATTACTAATCATTGATATTATGTTGATAGTCCTAAATATAAAGCTTTATTACAACTGTCACATAAACTTAACATTAACCAAGTAAACTAAACATTGAACAATGAACCATGAAAATGAGGTCAAGGTCAGATGAACCATGCTAGGCAGGCATGTACAGCTAACAATTCTTCCATACAACAAATATAGTTGACCTATTGCTTATAGTTTGAGAAAAACAGACCAAAACACAAAAACTTAACACTGAGCAATGAACCTTGAAAATGAGGTCAAGGTCAAATAAAACCTGCGTGACTGACATGTACATCATATTTCCATACACCAAATATAGTTGAACTATTGCATATAGTATTAGAAAATAAGACCAAAACTCAAAAACTTAACTTTGACCACTGAACCATTAAAATGAGGTCAAGGTCAGATGACACCTGCCAGCTAGACATGTACACCTTACAATCATTCCATACACCAAATATAGTAGACCTATTGCATGCAGTATAAGAAAAGCAGACCAAAAAACAAAAACTTAACTATAACCACTGAACCATGAAAATGAGGTCAAGGTCAGATGACAACTGCCAGTTGGACATGTACACCTTACAGTCCTTCCATACACCAAATACACTAGACCTATTGCTTATAGTATCTGAGATATGGACTTGACCACCAAAACTTAACCTTGTTCACTGATCCATGAAATGAGGTTGAGGTCAAGTGAAAACTGTCTGACGGACATGAGGACCTTGCAAGGTACGCACATACCAAATATAGTTATCCTATTACTTATATTAAGAGAGAATTTAACATTACAAAAAATGTTAACTTTTTTTTCAAGTAGTCACTGAACCAAGAAAATGAGGTCAAGGACATTGGACATGTGACTGACGGAAACTTTGGAACATGAGGCATCCATATACAAAGTATGAAGCATCCAGATCTTCCACCTTCTAAAATATAAAGCTTTTAAGAAGTTAGCTAACGCCGCCGCCGCCGGATCACTATCCCTATGTCTAGCTGTCGCAGGCTCCACAAAAACCATTTTTTTCAATTTTCTTATATTTTTTTAGTGACCTTGAACGTTTCAAATAAGCAAGGGAAACTCAAATTACCATCTGGAAACTTAAGTTTTTGTAACAGAGACCTTGACATTTGACCCATTGATGCAAAAATCAATAGGCTTCTTCCTCTTTACTATATCTTCTTTCTGTATAAATTTCATTACAAGCAAACAAAGATTACTCAAGTAACTCTGTAGCAACAATTTTTTCATTTTTTTTCTATTTTGATTACATTGACCTTGATCTATTGACCCTAAAATCCATAGGCTTCTTCCCCTTTCGATTATCTTTCATCTGTATACAAGTTTCATTCAATCATAGGAAACTCAAGTTTCCATTTGGGATCAATCCCCCCCCAATTTTTTTTAATAATAGTGACCTTGACCATTCCAATCAAGCAATGGAAACTCAAGTTACCACCTGGAAACAAGTCCCCCCACTTTTTTTTTTTAGTGACCTTGACCTTTGACCCCAAATCAATAGGCTCCTCCCCATTTCTTATTTCTTTTATCTGTATAAGTTTGTTTCCAATCCAGCAAGGGGTACTCGTTATCATCCAGAAACAATTTGTTTCATACAAAGGAGTAAAAAAGGACAGACAGACAAAGAGATTTCTATAAGCTGTTGAAACTTTTTTTTTGGGGGAGCATAAAAATATGCATTTAGTCTGATTTAAATACAGAAATAACATCCTAATTTCACAGAAATTTCCTAATGGCTACGATAACAGTGGTTCCCAAGGCTTTGAGAATTAAACTGGACATTTGGACATTTTGTCCAGTTAACCATTCTTCTTAATTGAGTTACTGGACCAGACCCTTTTTTACAGGACATTTACACATATGATTTGGACAAAATTAAAAATTTTACTGGTCATTTGGTCCAGTAATGCATATCACTTAACTGGACAAAACCAATTTTTACTGGACCTTGCCCACTGTCCAGCGACCTTGGGAATGACTGAGATAAATCAAACATCAAATGGGAGGTAATTTTTTAAAGGATGTGGCTTTCGATTAATGAATAGATCATTGGAAATTCATTGATATTAATTAATCTATTCTTTTTCATCTTTTTTACGATTTTTTCTTGCTTTAAGACCTTTAAAAGTTGCCTGTATTTTTACAGCTGCTTTCTCAACATCAGGGTCTTTCAAATCAATATCTATTTCTTCCTCTTGACCTTGACCCGATTTCTCACCTTCAGTCTTCTTTTCTCCTTCCTCTGTTTTTTCTTCCTCTTTCTTTTCAACAGATGTATCACTCTTTTTTTCCTGCATTTCTTTTCGTGTTTTATATCCTTTGAATCCTGCTTGAATTTTCGTTGCCGCTTTTTCCACTTCTGGATCATTTAAGTCAATATCAACTTCCTCTTCTTTTGAATCAGTTTTTGTTTCTTCCTCTTTGGAATCAGTTTTTGTTCCTTCCTCTTTGGAATCAGTTTTTGTTCCTTCCTCTTTGGAATCAGTTTTTGTTTCCTCCTTAGATTCAGTATTTGATTCTGATTCTTTCGTTTTACCCTCCTCTACTTGTCCTTGTAATTCTTTTCGTGTTTTATAGCCTCTAAATCCAGCTTGAATTTTAAGTGCTGCATTAGCAGTCTCTGGATCATTTAAATCAATATCAACTTCTTCCTCTTGTTTCTCTTCTTTCTTTTCTTCTGTCTTTACTTCAGTTTCAGATTTCTGAAAAAGAATGATTCAATTATTTTCTCAGACTTTAACCCAAGATGAAAAATTAAAGTCCCGAAGACAATCAAGTAAATCAAAATCTGAAGACTATTAAATAAGATATAATAAATAAACTTTGCTGAATATATCCATGAACTGATTATCAACTAGAGGCAAAGCAAAGATTTCAACAAGCAAATATGAATGATAGTTTAAACACAAATAAGCATGAACCATTTATGAAATCTAATTAATATCAAACTCAAACACTGATAAAAAAATATGCATTCTTCTGTTGACTGAAAACCTCAGTGCTAATATATACAGAATGTTTAAAGTATATTGTAACTCAAAACTCTCCTGACAATAAATCTTTGATGAATTAAACATAACAGAGTATAATGCAAAGAAATGATCAAATTTTACATTTGATTCATGACTTTTGTAATTATTTTTTACATTATTTATCTATTGTTATGTACAGTAATGTCTGCTTTAACCATATCCTTGAGAAAACAAACACCAGTCTAAACGAAACACTTGCATGAATACATATAATAATAAATATACTTCAATAAATTAAACTTTGTACAGCAAATGCCTCTTATTCAAACATGATTGATAAGCTGTAAAAATGTCCCTTGCCACCGTGTAGTGTCAAATAGAGTCACAAGGCATGCTGAAATAGTCCAAGATAATCAAAGTCCAATAACACTATCAGATAATGTCAAAAGATAATATACAGTTTGGTCAACTACACAAGTATGAAAGCTTTCTGGCATATGATGTATGAGGAATTCCATCAACAAGATGTCATTGTGTTAAAATATTGCCCCAAAAATGGTCAATGTCCATCAACTCCAGCAAGAATTGCCAAATCAGTAAAATAGTGGACAAAAGTCTCAGAAGAGTTGTGTTCACAAAGTTTCATTGTTACAATAGATAAAAAAAACATTCAAAGTCAAACGACACATGCAAGAATTGTCTTATCCAAATGATGGTAAAGCTTGACACCTAAACAAAATGACACATAACCCTACCATGTATGAAAGATTTCTGGCAAACAGTCCAAGTAGAGTCCATTCTCAATGTGTCATTGCATTACAATTGAAAAGAAAAGGTCAAAGGTCCATTTCTCATGCAGAAATTGTTAAATCAAAATGACGGTACAGAATGCTCAGCTATGCATTACAACAAACAATCCTACCAAGTATGAAAACTTTCTTGGAAACACTCTCAGAAGAGTTGCTTTCACAAGATATCATTGTGTTACAATGTAAAAATAAAGGTCAAAGTCCCATAACTCCAGCAAAAATTGTCTCATCAAAATGACAGCAGAATAACTACTCCTTAAGACAAACAAATCCCCCACAAGTATAAAGCATTCTGTAATAGTATGTTGTATCTAATGTATAATTATCTGGATCTTTATAGGAACATAAAAATAACTTTAAACAAAACTGCAAACATTCTACATACATGTACTTATACACTGAAATGTAAAGAAATGAACATACTTCAAAATGAACAACTGCACAATTATGGTATACACCAAAAATAAAGAGTAATCTCATATGTCCTTATCTAAAGATTATTTGTCAGTGTATAATGTGGATAATTATAAGGCAACCCATAATTAAAGTCAGATTTATCATCCTATCGATCAAATGAAAAATGTTTGGTATTCCTCTACTATGGATGCCTCATTAAATAAGTAAAACTTTACTCAGATATAAATATATACTTTAACTTTATCAATGAAGAACAGACTATTTTCACATGAAAACTGAATGATTCAATAAGGAGAATGATAGTTGTCTACATCTTGACTTTCATAACTAGAATATCTATAACATTTTATAAACAATAAGATAAAAACAATCTAATATGAGTTTGTTAGTAATTAAATGGTAATAAGTACTTGAAAAATTATTCAAAATTTCAACTTGAATATGCATACATGTATTATAAAAGCATTCTCAATCTAAGATGGCCAAGAAAATAAAGAATAGATTTTATATATGTTATAAAAATTGAATGCAAGTAGGAAAAAGAAATGCCTAGTTTTCAACAAATAACCTGATCAAATTATTTTATATTAATCTCTTTTCCTTATTTCATACAATTTTAATGTCACTAGTCTCCCATGTTCAACTTTAACAGGTTATTTCTTCGATTCCAATGTTTTTTAGACATAATTACAGAAATAAGAAATCACAGGAAAATTTTTTTCTATATTTTTTTATCAAATTCTTTCCGAAAGAAAACTGATAGGTTATCCTTGAAATATTACAATCTGAATAAAATACTGATCCTGTATCCACACTTTGCTAACAGGGATGTGACACTCTGTTCTACTCTCTGATTTGGCATATATTACATCATCCAATGAAATTTCAACATTCAAAATTTCGAAAACGAGTATCATTATATAATTATGACAGAACAAGAAGATCCCTATAGGTCTTTAAAACAGAAAGTAGAATAGAGCCATGTCAGATCATTGTTAGCAAAGCATTGACATAGAATCTGTATAAATTTCAATTAAATTGTAAAAATTATATATGTATTTATATTTTGAATTTTTCTGTTTTAGAGCATCACTCTTCTTGCTTATGTTTATCAAAAACTGTCAAAAAAAGTCCCATTTTGAGGGCTTGGTGTTTATATTTAGTTATGAGAAAAAGCCTAATTATAAAGATATCTTATAGAAAGATGTTTATAACATATATCTTTTGTGTGGAGCCTTAGCTCATATAATATTTTGTCAAAAACAATATTTGAAAGGCCACTTTTAGGAATTATATTGCAATTTCAGGATGTTTATGATATCACAGTGACATCACAACTGACATTTCTGTCCTAAATTCATTAAACTGTGCAGATTATATAATCCTATTCATTTATCACTAAAACCAAATTCATTTTGAAGAGATTGGTATATTTATCTAGTAATATTGTTCTTTCAGCAACATATAATATTTCTTATTAATAAATCCCAACTTTATTGAAGTTGCACAAGCATAAAAATGGGTTAAAAATGTTTTAATCAATATAGATTATTAGAACAAATGTATATATATGGCAGTGATACATATATAAGAATAATATACCAACTCAGGTTTTACAAATATGGAGTAAAAAGGCATATATATATACAGACAAACGAAAGGGAAAATAGGTTAAAAACACATATATAGAAAAATTGCAGCTGAAATTAAGAAATTACATTTTATGTTTTTCAAGCTATGGATTATATCTACAATTATTAGTATGTTTAATGAAGGAACTATAAGACTACAAGGATAAATATGTATTACGAAAATATTATAAAACAGAGAAACTGAAATAGACAAGGCAGGCATGGATATAAAACGGAAAAAAATTCTCAAACCTTCGATTGCATTTCTTTGCGAGTTTGGAAACCTTTAAAGCCTGCCTGAATTTTAATGGCAGCTTTTTCAACATCAGGATCATTTAAATCAATATCTACTTCTTCCTCCTCCTCTTCCTTTTTCTCTGGTACTTTCTCCTCAGACTATATTTGTTTAAAGTAGATAATGCTTAATTTTAGTAACAATAAAAGTGTAAGATTCCATTTAAGCAGAAGAAGTTCCTGTAAGTTTGGAAAAATCATTTTAAGTTGCTATAAGCCTGGTAAAATCAATTTTATATTATTCATACGGCCATTTATGACGTATACATGAATCTGTAAAATCTACAAATAAAATGACACATTTTAAAGCTATTCCATTTCTGTTTTTGTGTTGTTTTCAACCAAAAACAATACTTGTGCTCCATCATCTCAGAGTAATGAGATATTTGTATGAACTAAATAATTGTGCAAACCTTAATATCCACAGAGTAGTGATAAATTTGTATGAACACATGTCTAAATTATGAAGAAAATGATTTAAAAACTAATGTGATAAACACGCACGAAGAATAACTCCTTTGCTATAAACTTGTGGACATGGATTATGCTTAACTAAAAACTACTATGTAATGATGAAAAATAGAATATGGATCAAACCTTGCTTTGCATTTCTTTTCGAGTTTGGAAACCCTTAAAGCCTGCCTGAATTTTAATGGCAGCTTTTTCAACTTCTGGGTCATTTAAATCTATATCTACTTCTTCCTCTTTCTGTGGTTCTGTTTCCTGTATGTAAATGAGGGTGAAACAACAAACGATGAGACATGTAAGTAGCAAGCTAAGTAGTGTAGCAGGATGGTCACAAATAGTGCATACTGTAGATTCATTATTATTCGTGGAATACCAATTTTCATAAATTTCATCAGTAAAGGTAAACAATGAATTTTAAATGTTCAAAGGAGGACAAATTCACTACAGATATAAGAAGATGTGGTATGAGTGCCAATGAGACAACTCTCCATCCAAGTCACAATTTGTAAAAGTAAACCATTATAGGTCAAAGTACGGCCTTCAACATGGAGTCTTGGCTCACACCGAACAGCAAGCTATAAAGGGCCCAAAAATGACTAGTGTAAAACCATTCATAGGTTTGTATGCAGACTTTGGCAGAACCAAAAAATCAAATATTCAAGAAAATTCAATTTTTCCCCAATCCCTGAAAAATTGGTATCCACAAACATAAATGAATCCACAGTAATCAATTAATTATTGCTTTAACACATTTGTAAGACAGTTTTTTTTATTCATATCTCAGGCATTCCATAGATGTTCTGACTATAATAAGAATTAATTCATATGCAGCATTTCCTCAAACCTTGTAAACTTATTTTGTATTTTTTATCAAATTGTATTTAAAATGCAACCAAGAATTACAGAGAGAGAAAAAAAATGTGTGTAGAAACATATCAAGTATTCAATAAAATTTGCGGAATCAATAGTTTCTGCAGGAATCCCAATTATCCTCTTTGACAATTTTTATTCTAATCTGGTTTAAGATATCTGAAACTAACAATATACTTCATGCATACTTAATCATAATTTTTCACAATTACCATTTATGAAGTCATGCTTCATTCTTACTGATTATGTTATATTATAATTATATAATAATGACACATAATTCACAATACTACAAAATGACTGAGATATGATACCATAAAAACTTGACTTGATAAACAGTTAATAAAACTAAACAAAGGAATTAGCCAAATGTTCAAATGTTATGATTGCAATACTGTGACCTATATCAAAATGGAGTTGCTCAACTGTATTTTACTAAATTAGGTACAAATAATCACATCAAACATATTATTGCGATGAATGAATCTACTGGTATTACCGTAGCTATCAAATGACACAATATTTTTTAAAGTCTCCAATTGCTCTCTACATGTTAGTCAGAAAAGTGTCTCCTTGAAAGGTTTTTTTTGTAAATGCAATAAATTTATTGGTTTATTTAAAAAAATTTGCAAATTATATTTATATCTCTAGTCTCTTACTTTGAGCATATAAGCAATACTTGTGAAGAAAGAGGAATAATCAAAACTATAATAAATAGCATCAATTCTTTCGTTTATTTCTTTTTTCTTGGTAAATTTACATCTGTTTCAATCAATTATAAAAAATGCTAAGAGAAGCTAGAGGAAGGGAATAACGAAACACTTAGATACATGTGCTAGAGCTTTTCAGATCTTAAAATGCACAAAAATCAAGTCGAACTAATTGTTTCTAAAATTTTAAGGTGTCTAGCATTTGTCTAAGCAAAGAGCAAGGAAAACAAGACGTCACAAATTATCACCACAAAGGATAAAGCTACATGTAATCTCACATGTATATAATATCAACCTAAGTGTATGAATGGAGTTTGTGTATGGTTCAAATGAATCATTAATAATTCGCAAACTTCTTTGAGATGTGACAATTTTCATTCTTAACAATACAGCTTGTAAAATTGAATATATAAATTTGAGGATGTAGAATATAATGAAGAAAGATACCTGGTTCAATTTACCAACCTGGTTTGTTTGTACGTCAGTTTTGCTTGACATTTCTTTTCGTGTTTTGTGACCTCTGAACCCTGCCTGTATTTTTGTAGCTGCTTTTTCTACTTCTGGGTCATTGAGGTCAATATCAATTTCCTCAGTTTCAGACTGTTTAGTTTGGTCTACTTTTGTTTCAGACTGTGAAGTGCAAAAAGTTGATATTGCTATTAAACACTTGTGTGGAATTAAATGTTTAATTAACTATCAAAAGACACAATGTAAAATTAATGTGAACACTGTGAATTTAATATTGCTCACACAAACCATTACACTCATCAAAATATTCAGTATTTTATGGACTTTTTGAAGTTTAAACCCCCAAATAAATAGAATTTATTTCGATTTTATCGGAAAATCCAATGGTTAGTGTTATAAAATATAGAATATTTTTTTTACCCCTTCAGTTATCAAAATAATCCATAATATACATATTTAAAAGCTCATTAAAAATAATCAGAAACAGAATTTAGCATCACTAAAAATTAGGCATATTAATTTGTCACACAATGATATGAGAAAACACATGAGTTTTTTTTTCAACTGGATGACAGTTCTTGATCTTATAGCAGAGAATAAACTATTTTACTAACAATTGAATATATAACTTATAAAAAAGGAATGGATACGCTTCACAAAAAGGAATGGATACACTTCACAAGAACCGATATTTTATAAAACAGTTATTAAATTACAATGCAAACGAAAATAAAATATAAAATTCATGCTGGGTATAGTCTGCACTGGACAGGTTTCATTGTAATATGGTAAAATCTGATTTTGATTATTTCAGTCCACAAAATGAAAAGGGAGATAACAAAGTAACTTGTGAAATTAATTGAAACATTACTATATACAAATATTGGGTGTTATTCCTTTTAAATGCTTCAAATTGTTTTACAGTGGAAAATATGAATATAGCATAGTACAATCTCATTCAAGCCTTCATTTAACGGAGAAATATTAAGTCTTATATGCACTGAAGTTTTTTCACCTTTATTAAAAGGTTCCATTGCTCCAAAGAATTTGATTCAACTTTTTTACATGCAAGACAAAATTCAGAGCCGTTTTTCAAGAGTGAAAATATGTTGTATCTAATGAAAATTTACATTATTCTGTTTGACCTTGAAAACAATATTTCTGCATGTTTAAAATTCTTTTTGATAAAAAAATAAACTGTTCTTTGCGACATCATCAGATATGGTTGCATTTGTTCATGCTATCACAATAGCAAACTGAAGAGTAAGATATGAATTTTGAAATCATATTTAATTTTGACTAATTTAAACCAAGCAGATGACTTGTGATGAAATATAAAAAGTAGGTCAGGAAAGTATGAAACTGTTACGAATTACAAAAGTGCATACAAAATTTGACATTTCTTTGTTGAACAGAACAAGAACAAAGATTTAAGGATTATTTTTTTTTCTAATTCCAGAAACTATAAATAGCTCAATCAAAAGCATAAGTAGCCAATCTAAAGCAAACTATCAAAGGTTATTCAATTCTGGGAAATAAGTACAGTCATTACAACAAAAGGTAGGGTCAAGGTTTTTCAAAAGGCCAACAAAAAATCATGGGATTATGAATTCTGGGAAATACTGAAAGTGACAACACTTAAGGTGGGACTCAAGGTCAAATTGATCCACACACCTGTACATCAGTTTTGCTTTGCATTTCTTTTCGTGTTTTGTGACCTCTGAACCCTGCTTGTATTTTTGTGGCAGCTTTTTCCACTTCTGGATCATTAAGGTCAATATCTACTTCTTCTTCCTTGCTTTCTGGCTGTTTTTCCTGGAATGTTATCACACATCAAACTTGAGTTACACAAAGACAAACAAAACTCAAAAGTTAGCAATTATTAACAAAACACACATACACACAAAAATTGAGACATTCAAACAAATGCATTTAGAGTTAAATCCCCTATTCTAGCAAAGCAAATTATGAAAAGTTTTCTAAACCTTTATTTAAATGGCCTATTGACTAATTGTGACATTGAACGTATGATCTATTAACTTCTAATTCTATTTAATTATTAGAAATTCTAATTGGAACAATAACAGTTACAATTTCATCATTAGAATCATTCTGGTAAAGTGTAAAGATACAGGTTTCTAATCAAACTAATACAAAGAGCAAGTGACATAATAAACATATAAAATCAAGTTAAAAATAACTTTCATTGACTGTCTAGAACAAACAAACCATAAAAAATAAACAAGCTATTTCACAAATTTTTACACATGCTTCAATAATTCTGTTTTTATGTATTTGCTAAGAAATAGTATTCATTGAAACAAAGTATTTGCCATAGTCTTGACACTATATGATTTTTACTAGGGTGACCAAGGAACAAGTAGATTTGTCCTGAAAGACTTTGAGTCTTCCTCACCTTAAATCAATCATTCCTTAGCAGGTCAGTACCACTGCAACAAAATTAGACAACTGTCTTTTTTTAATCAGATCCCACATGTCCCCAAATTTTGGAATGAGGTTGGTTTAAAATTGATTGGGCTGTATTTAAAAAAAAAAATGTCAATGTATTTACCTTAGTTTGCAGAAGATAGCTTTACTGAATGGTTAGGTTAGTAGTAATTACATTTAGAATCATACATGTACTTTACCAAAGGAGAAACTGAGTGCCATATTCATTTAATTTTCAAGTAACCTATCAATGTTCAGAACTTTGAAGATAAAAACAATTTTGGGTTTTAGGTCATAAAGCTAATTATAATTAAATGAAAGTGGTAAACAAAAAACGTGCCTGCCAGCTTTGGCTCTTTTTTTTTAAGGCAGTTTATGGAATATGTGAACAGAATTACCATGGATATAAAAATCAAATGGATGCTAAGTGGGAGTGTGAAAGGTCACATGATCAATAAGGCCAAAACAGTGAAATGAAAATTATGAAACATAATATATGGCCTAAAGCAAACAAATTTAACTCACATATTTCTCAAATTAATATAAATGACTTATATGTGAAAGGAAATCTATAGAAAATTCTGAAACATACTATGGATACCCCATATCCTTTGTTTTTCTATTAGGTTAAGTGTTAATAATGATATTTATAAGGTTATGAATAAATTTAAAAAAAACATGCAATGAAAGTTTGAGATAACTATTTATAGCTAACACAAGTAGAAATGCAAGATATGCATAATTAGTGAAATGAGGCCAAGAAAAATGATGCACCAAAGACTTAAAAATCTTATTGTATATATTTTGTTATGAGGATTTTCAGTTTTAGAAAATATGCAATTTCCATGAAATTTATTTTTTACTAATGGGTCTAGCATAATATTAATATAATATACCACATAACAAATTTTACATCCTACAATGGACAAAGAAAGCCATTTAATCTACACATCAGATATAAAACAATCTGAAGAATTCTACCAATAAAGCATAAAAGAGGGCTATATACTAAACAGCTTGATGTTCTTGTCTAAACTATGGTAAGAATAAAATTTAACAGTAACTCAAAATTTCCTTAAAATTCTGTCGGAGATACTAAAAATTAGAAGTAGTTCCTTGAGGGTACAGATTTGTGTCCACTCTTCATTTACAAGGATCTAACAACTCTCCATTCTACTTTCTGTTCTGGTCATTATAAGGTCAACTAATGAAATACAAATCCTGTGTCCACACTTCATTTACAAGGATCTTACAAATCTCCATTCTACTTTCTGTTTTGGTCATAATAAGGTCAACCAATGAAAGTTCGTATACCAAATTTTTGTGAAGTAGTGTATCATTACAACAAAACCTGTGATACTTAAAGGTCTTCAAAACCAAGAACAGGTATTGTCAGATCATTGCAGTGAAAGCAAGGACACAGGGTCTATGCTTTAATCAGATAGAATCAATAAAATGTTCATTTCTTTGGATTTGAGGGATACAAAAAAAAAGGTACAAGTTAGCTAAATTTCATTTTCCCCTTACAAATATAAAAGTGCTAAATGGGCAAAAATTTATTTCTAATATTGATGGGCTGAATTCAAGATGAAATAAAAAAAATAATATATTTCAAAGTAAAAGCTTGTAGAGTTGTCGTAAATAAATAGGGTTTTAAAAAAAAATAGTGTGACTGTATGACAAAAAACATTGTCATATTTGCAATATAAAATATTTTGAAATAAAGATGAACTGCACAGATATACCATCTTCATGCTACTCTACATCATGTACTTTGTTAGCTCCATAGATAAAGTAGATAAGTAAAGCATCCTCTGACTAAAGCTATATTTATATATACCCTAGTTGGGAGAGTTATCTATGGTGTTGTAGGTAGTGTTGTGGTTGATTTCTTAACAATTTGAGATCAAATACAGCTGATTGAGTAATATACAATTGCATGCGTAAAAATACATTTCTAAGTGTTAATCTGAAATCAATACATCATCTCAGCTGTGAAATATAGGGTAATAATTTTGTACACTAAAAGTTTCATCAATACACCACTACCTTACAGGCAAATATGGGAGATTACTGATTTTTTTTTAAAGTTTTGGTTAGTTTAAGATAACTCTTTTGTTGTGCTATAAACACTTTAAAATAATGAGTTATCTCTCAATAAAACAGTCAGTGCATAAACTCCTCATTTAAACAGTTGATATGGCCATATCATTGATCAAGAGGGCAAACTGTATTGATTTCTTCAAGGAAGAAAAAAGAAATTTTTCCACAACACCAACCATTAATGACCAGATTAGTATTCTTTAATAGCATTAAGGGAGTATCTTAGTTAACTCTAAATATAAAGCTACATAATGACATCAAGTCATATTGTTAGTGATAGGATTATACATTTACTACATATTGTACAAAAGATTGTTAATGTATAAAAAATACACAGTATAAATATGAAAGAATTTGATTAAAGGTCTGACTACAGATTGTGCGAGATGAACCTTTGGTTTTTTGTGATGTTGTCTGGCCTGATGGCCTCGGAAGCCTGCTTGTATTTTGGTTGCTGCTTTGTCAAGTTCAGTTTGTTCTTTAACCTCTGGTTCCTTTGATTTTGCCTTTAACACATAAAATCAAACTTACAGAAAACCTTCCATGTAAATCACTTAACTACTGACCACACAAATAAGCTTACAGAAAACCTTCCATGTAAATCACTTTTGTCAAACTACTGACCACACAAAAAAGCTTACAGAACTCTGTAACTTTTAAAAAGTATCTATGTGGCTGGGTGTAAAAAATATATGCAACTTAATCATAATCTGAGATTTTTTTAATTTTTTGTGTAATCATATCACATAGTCAAATGTTTAATAAATATCAATATAACAATTCAAAACTTCAAATAATTTAAAATCCAACAAGAAAGATCAACAAGGTTTATAAACATGATTTTATTGATCAGATCCTGTTTCAGTTAAATAATCTCTAGTTCTCAAAATTGTGACATTTCAAACAAACAATGAGTTAAATCCATATGGCCTGGCCTTTTTCTTGTGATCCAATACTGCAATCATTACTTTTTACCAATTTTAAAATAAACAATAAGATCATGTTTTGAGAACTTCCCTCATATTGTTGAATCACTTATTTCTTTTTCTTCATGAAATTTTTAAACCCTGCTTGAATTTGTTCAGTAGCTTTTTGAACATCAGGGTCATTTAAGTCAATATCAACCTCCTCCTCTTCCTCCACCTTAGGGGCCTCTGCAGTGGCTCCCCCTATGGCTCCTACCTCAGTTTTTACATTAGAAACAAGTGTCTCATTTTCATCATGAGGATAATCTATATCTGTCGATGATCCGTCCTAGTATTTAATAGGGGTAAATTTGATAAAACCTTTGAAACAGTCAGCATAAAATAGCTAATAATTAAACCATATGATATCATATATATAAGGAAAAAGGCTACTGCATGTTCAGATCTCCAGGAATTCATTTTTTTGTGAAAATTTCCTTACTTACAAACAAACAAGAAATATCAACTTTAATTTCGAACATGTCTTTAATGCTTAGTATATCAACTATAATAGCATAAAATTTTCTGCAATTATTTTCAGACAATTTTTTCTTCATCATGTGAATTTTTATGTTTTTATGGGAAATAAAGATGTCAGCACATATGATTGCATGATGGTGTCACAGAACAAGTACAAGCTATCGTTTGAATATTTTGAAGGTTTGTGCATCTTTGACTTTTTTAACCTTTCCTTTTCATAAAAGATTCACTTTTAGAGATAATTAGATTTACATCCAACATTTTTTCAAACTTTTCACTGCCTTTTAATACCGTAGTAAGAGTATTCACACTTCAACAATAGGTGTATTAGTACAGAAAAAACATAGAACAACAATTCTATTTTAACACATTTCAAACAATTACAGAATATTTGCACACTTTTGCCCCCAAACAGCACTGCACGAGTTTCTATGTTACCTTTGTTTGGACTTCTTTTCTTGCTTTAAAGCCTTTAAATCCTGCCTGTATTTTGATGGCTGCTTGTTCTACATCAGGATCTGTTAAATCTATATCTACTTCTTCCTCCTCTCCTTTTGGTTGTGTTGGGTCTTTTTCTACACTGTGTAAAATATATTATACTCTGTCTAAATTGGCCATACAGACTACATTTACAATGCAAAAGTACATAAAAAATTGAACTTATTTCATTATATGGCAACAAATGAATCAATAATGAGTCTAACTTTCTCTGGATTATTTTCCTGTATGACCATTTTCAGTATGAGACAAACATGTAGAACTTTGACACACCAGTTATTGGAGTAGTTAAAGGAACAATTCTATTCAGAAAGAATTAATATTTTCGAACAGAAATAAACATATAGGTTCTATCATTCTAAATAATGCGAATTACACCTCCTTCATTAGAAATTCTTAATTCTTTTTTCTCTCAGTGTTAGGATCAATCTATGGAGAACCGATGAATCTTTTCATCTATAATCTCTGTTTTCTATTTTTTTTATTGTTAACAGATTTAATTTTTGCATATTTTCCTGGTTTGTCTTGTTTTCTAAAAATTTATCTCCTGTAAAAGCGTAAAGACATAAAAAATGTCAAAAATATAAGATACCAGTTACAGTGCAAATAAAAAATAGATTTTGCCCCAAAACTCTGGAAATAAAGTATAAAATTTACATCATTTGTTTGACTTTTTCTCTATCCTGGTGACCACGGAAACTTGATTGTATTGTTAAGGCAGCTTCTTCTTCCTGCATGGTTTCAACCTTTTTGACGGCGTCATGACGACGGAATTCTGTTTGAATTTTTAGAGCAGCATCTTGTTGTTGTGGATCACCTGAATCAACCACAGGACTCTAATAATAGAAAAGATAATACAGCTCTCAACAAATCTATTTATAGTTAAGGATGTTTGCTACTCTTGTTTCTGACTTTTTGTCAGATATTCGGAATCCTCTAGTTTTATCCATGTTAGTGCCAATAAAAAATTTGCCTGCTAACCCCTATTTTTCTTTTTATAATTTTATTACATATGGTTTAAATAGCCATATTTGAAAATGCTATAAAATCCTTGTTATTTTTTCATATCTTTTTAAAGAAAAAGGATGCCAATGTTAAATGTATGAAAAGTCTAGAGAGAATTATTTCCCGCCAAATTTTCAATGGCCTATATCTCGAAAACAAGCACACGGACCCTTAATTTTTTTCTGCTTTTTTAGTTCCTTTATTTATATACTATCAATTTATAAAAGTCTTTTAAAAAGCCTGTTATATTGAAACAGAGTAGCGAACATCCTTAAGACGCAGATGAGCCCATTTAAAAAGGAAAACAAATGCATCCTGATAATAACAAAACTGTAAGTCATCTAACTGCATATAATGGTAATAATACTTGTTATTTTTATCATTTTCTCATACTGTGGATTCATTATCATTCATTGGATACCAATTTTCATGGATTTCATGGCAACCCGGGAACCATAAATTTTAATGTACAACAAAATCAAATTCCAAATTTTCAGTAAGAATGTATGCAGACTTTGGCAGAACCACGAAATCAAATATCCACGAAAATGCAAGATTTCCCCAATCAACGAAAATTGGTACCCACGAAAATAAAATCCACAGTATCAATTGTAATTAAGATTTGCATGTCTTTTAGTATTTAAACTTGTAGTTTAACCCTACCCACAAATCCACAAAAAAAAAATTGTATTTCTTTGAGTATTTAAACTTGTAGTTTAACCCTACCCACAAATCCACAAAAGAAAAGATATCCGATGAATATCAATATTTCTATTTGGTAAAGGGTATACATTTTCAAGAAAGAACATTTTCTCAGAAGGAAATATGGAGCTACCACCCTACAACAGTCCTAAGGGGAAAAAAATGATTCAATCGCCATTTCTAATTGGGAAATTAACTACTTTAGATATAATGACAATACTGGTTTTCTTTATGAAAGTGTTTTAACCTCCAAGCAATGTTATTGACCAAAGAGAAATTAGAAAAAAGATTTATCTTCAGTCTTCCCATTAAATCAATATAATTGGTATCTAAAATCATTAGATGTGACTTGGGTAATTCATTTTCTGGTATTACAAGGTCCAGTGGGATATCACACTTATCTATGATTTCATTTAATTGATTTCTAAGACTATATCTTACCTTAAACGAGTCATTGTTATAGAATCTATCTTCTAGTCTAGCACCATGTACAGCTGGGTCATGTCCAGTTTCTGAAAAACAATACTTTTTATTAGTTTAGTACATTTATGCAGTTCCAATATAAAGCAAGACCGAGTAAAGCATTCATTAATGGAACTTATACCCTTGAGAAATCATATTTATATCAATGATCATGTTACATACTAATGGTTGAGATATCATAATTTGCTGGAGCTTCATTTTCCTCTTCCTGGAATATTTTTCCCATCCATCAAAAATAAAATATTCAAATCTAAAAATGTTTCATAATGGCAGTTTTTTACTGAATGATACTAATGACTGTCAAATGATCAAATCATGCAAGTTAAATTTATCTTTTTATAAATACTACTGTAAATTCAGAAATTATTGCGTGCATTTATTATTGCGATTTTCTCATTTTAGACTAAAATGCGATTTAAATTTTTGCGATATTGAGAAAAAATCCTGTTTAATTCATATAAAAAAATTCAAAATGCGAGTTTAAATTATTGCAATTATAACCCTGTCGCATTTTTCGCAATAATAAAAACATCGCAATAATTTCTGAATTTACAGTACCTTATTGGAATTCCAATTATTATTAAGAATTTAAATTAACTTCTTACTTTTATGCATCTTTTGCTACAGATAAAAAATCCAATGTGTGGTTTTAAAAAAGGATACTAACAGAGGATGAAGAATGTGATAATTGAGTTTTCTTACAGTGATAATTGTTCAATAACGCCTTTCATGGTCTCATTGCATCAACTTACGTCAAGAAAAGATGGACGACAGACTACACTACGTCTCTAGACAAAATGCTTGATTAAAACATATACTTTTATCAATAAACAACATCAAACAGACTAGAAAAAATTTACCAATAAACATCCAAATTTGATTAGTTCCCTGAACACAGACAAATAAAATGCTTTGACCAGTTTTCTGGCTTTTTAATGTACTCTGTTACACAATAACTTAATCACTAACCCCTAGGATAAAATCTTATAACTATTATTTGACATGCAAGGTTCCTCTGTATAATATTAAATGGAACTGATCCCGTAATTTCATCACAGAAAATGCAATAATCAATACTCGTACAAATGTAACCATTATTTCTTTTGATTAATGCCTGAGGTGGTTTTCACTAAGTATCATCCATCACTTCAAAACACATTTTCCGACATAAACATTCATGTAGAGTAAAAGAACTGTTATACATGATGAAAATTGAAAAGAAATGTGGTAGATGAATGTGGAGACTTTATCAAGTAGGGTAAAAACAAACTATGGAAACACTCTACACAGGTTTTTAAAGGATGAATTCAAGGTGAATAGCCAGCCTTAATACTGACCTGTAATTGCTATGGAAGTTGAAACTCATTATATTTATCAATATGACATCATGAAGTTGATTGCAAAATATTAATATACAGACACATTTGAAGCCAAAGTCAAAGAACGAAAGTAGGCTTACCCACTTTTTTTTAATCTACCTAAGTATTACAAAATTTAAATATTAAAGGAGAAAAAGTATCTATAAACAAAAAGAATTGTTTACTCATGTATTTTTATAAGAACTTAAAATTGTGTAAATTTGATTTCTAATCAATTTCTAAACTATAATTAAAAAAAAAGATAATTAATTCTTATTAGAAATACCTCCATTTTTATGTGCTATATCATCCTCATCACTTGTTAAATTCCTTTTTTTTGATTCCACAAAATTCTTCAACCTCGAAAATTTACCTCCCATTATGGTTTGCCAATATACACAATTATTGATCAATAAAACTTTTTTTTGTTTTCAGATACAGCCCAGTAAACAGAAATTTATTGCTCTTCATTAAATATTGATAATATCACACATTTATCATGGTCCAAATGTAATTCACTACAACTTTAAAGTGTGAAAAACAATTTAGAAAATGCTTTTATACAAGTTTAGCATTTTCCATCTTTCTGTATCCAATAGCTATATTAAAAGAAATTTTGAAGCAAGAGTATCGTAAGTCATGAACCACTTTGATTCTCTTGGGAGTTGCTTGTCTATACAAACATGGAAAGGAATAATGGCAGAATAAACGATGTCAATTATGTATAAAAATCAATAACATCAATAAAGATTCAAATTCAATTGCTGAATTAATAATTATATTGATAACTATAGCGAGTTTCATCATCCGTAGCAATCACATGTCAGAGATCTATAAAACAGGAAAAATGGAGCAATCATAAACAACTACTTCAATCTGTTCCTGCCTCAAAAAACAGCAATTAGACAATTGTTATGTAAATTCAAATCAAACGAAATTTAATAATACAAAAATTTAAATGACGGTGAACACAGATTTGGATCTGACCAATCATTATCTCTGACGGTGAACAGAGATTTGGATCTGACCAATCATTATCTCTGACATATGGAGCACGAGTTTTTATTCAACAATAAAATTGAAAGTAGACCAAAATACAAGGATAATATATAAACTTACACAATATAGCTAGTTACAAACATATGTTCATGACCAGACCAAATGACAATGAGAAACAATTTGCTAAGGCAAAAGAAAACAATATGATTAAATTAGGGACTATCAGGCTTGGTGCAGACTATTAATATATATTCATGATTAGTCCAAATTATAAAATTATAAGGATCAACTCACATGTGAGCTAGTTATTTTCATGACAAGTCCAAATTTAAAAGGATCAACTTAGCTAGATCTCTTCATGACCAGTTCAAATTACAAAGATCAACTTAGCTAGATCTCTTCATGACAAGTCCAAATTACAATGATCAACTTAGTTAGATCTCTTCATGACCAGTCCAAACTACAAGGATCAACTTTACTAGTCATCTTCATGACCAGTCCAAATTACATGGATCAACTCATTAGCCAGTTATCTTCAAGAAAAGTCTAAATTACAAGGATCAACTATGCTAGTTATCTTCAAGACCACACGGTCTAATTACAAGGATCAACTAAGCTAGTTATCTTCATGACCAGTCCAAATTACAAGGATCAGCTTAGATAGTTATCTTCATGACCAGTCCAAATTACAAGGATCAACTTAGATTTTTTAGTTATCTTCATGATGTTGTATTAATTGAAGCCCAACCTGTCTTACATGTAATAGTCATGACAATAGATTCTTTTCAAAGAAAAATATAAAATGTGTGATTCAGACAAAATCTACAAAAACCTTAAACACAATTGTGAAAACCATAACAAACCTAATGCACCTGATTGACTTAAAAAGTATTTTCTATTTCTGTATAATTGTACATGTTCCTTTAGATCTCTGGTCATTGACTCGGTACATAACTGATACCAATTAAAAGTTTTCGTCAAATATTTATTTTTCAAAACCAAATACAGTCTTGAGATTATGACTGAAGTATTTTCAAAACAGAAAGTCTTATGGTGTAAGTATGATAAATTTCCCAATTATTTGCCATGGGCTTGGGGATCCATTTTAAAACATTTGGAATCACCTTTGCCTGCCTATGGCAGTCATACCTATTTTTTTTAATTTGTGAATGTAAGTATTGACATCTTATTAATTTTGTACAAAATAAAGAGCACAATAGGGTTTCATTTGAATGATTATTTGTATAATTATACCACAATGTGTCTCAAAATGTTTAAGACAGACAGACAGGATCAATAAATTTCAACAGAGCCTTGTATCAGGATTCAAGTCAACACCCAAATATCTGTTAAATAGTGCCAATATCGGAAAATCTAATAGTGTTCTTAACTTCCAACTAAAGCAACATTGTATGTTGTGTTGACATGCCCTGTTTCTTGGCAATGTCAGAGGGTCATTAATTGTGTCTTTTTCGTGTACTATCATTTGACTATACACAATTTTTAAACTGTCAACCATGTCAAATGGATTCAACCATTACCACAAATTCTTTTGTTTATTCCAGACTAACTGGTTTTAATTTGTATGCTATAAATGCTGAGGTTTTGATTAACATAATTGTGTAATAATTAAATGGTGATTGCATAATCAAAGGGACTGGTAATCCTTGCCCGCTCATTGACCTTGTAAGAGTATATGTAGAGATTACCATGCTGTTCTGGCTTTAATTTTGTTTTATAAATCATATTTTAAAACTTTCCAGCTATTTGATATGAATTGCATAACATATATAACTTAGAAAAGTCTAAGAAGAATAATCTTGGGAAAATCTATGTGAGTTATTTCCCCTAATATGACCATTCATTAAAATAAGTTCTATCAGACAACCAAAAAGCTTTACACACTCATTTTTTTGCAAATATATGATTTGTCAGAGATGATCATTTTATTGAGTCGGTCAATATTGCATATAAAATGTCCTTTTCATGAAAAAAAATGTATGCCATTTTTCAAGCTTTTGTGTTACAATGAAAAAAAGGGGGGAGGGAATTTCTATTAAAATTTGGCTTATAGACAGGTAAAATAAAGTTCAAATTATCAAACTTTTTTTCAAAGAGTTGGTTCAGTTCTGTAATTTAAAATATATTGTAACAACTGATTCGCTAAAACTGCATTTATTATTGTCAATTTATTTGTTCTCAGGGTGTATTACAATTAACAAGGAGCATACCAGAGGTTACACTATTTAAGAATCATAGGGAGAAGTGACTTCTCTTTTTGAAGTGGATAGGTAAATTGGTAAGACTTAAAATTGAAGTGCTTGTTCCCTTGCAGTGCAATAATGTTTTGATTTTTACAATGATATCTTGCCATTTGCATCCTATCTATACTTATTTCTTTTTTCATTGAACAAATGTTTTATTTTATGTCTGAGACTATACTATTTCAGTTGTCTCATAAATCAATGTGTCAGTTCATGTCTTAAATTGTTTTTTTATACTTTACACAATTATATTTTCCATTAGTCATGCAGTACTATCATCAAGTATCTAAGACTGTTGCAGCTTTAAAGAAAATAATTCAATAAGAAAAAGAAATAATCATTTATTAATTGAAATTCTATAAGGAAATCTATAGTGTTTAATATATTCATTGATTCTCATTAAAGAATGCATAATCTTTACAATTTAAGTTACTTACATGTAAATCAATAAATTGAAACAATAAATTTGCATAAATATACATTGTATTTATTTGTAACTAAGGGAATCTAATAAAATATAAAGGATGTAAGTTGAATGCATATTTTTCTCTTTTTACTTGAAAATTGCTCTTACTCTTGATCAAAATGGAAATTACCAATGACATGAGCGACAGCTTGAACACCCAAAGGACATGATATAGCTTTTATAGCGGCCACAAAATCAACTCATTTGCCCTAGTTTCCAAGTAGCTGGAGTCCTGCATTATAGGCTGCATCACCGTAAACCGAACATGTTTATCCATAGTTGGATCTTTGTTTGGATGCAACTTTGAAACATGAAATACAATTTGTAGAAAATTTTGCATTAAATGAAAATTTTTTTTAACCTGAAAATGCCTAAACATTTTTAAATGGTTTTATGTGCATGATGTGTGAATGCTGTGTTTAGTAGACAAATTTCACAGCGGAATTAAATGCAAAAAGCACCTGTTCCTACTTTTTAATTTTTTTTAAAGTCTATAAACTACGCAAACTACATGCATTAACTTAGGCAGAGTGATGAGTGCCAGTAGCTGTCGCGTACTAATAAACTCCAGTCTAGGTACTCTAAATAAATTATATATGTACAATGTATGTCTACATTAAATGAAACCGTTACAAACATCCAGAATCGTTGGTTTTAAAGTTATGTTTATAATGTGTGGTGTTCATACTCCAAGCTGTTCTATACAGATAAGAGTTTCTAGGAGTTCCATTTCTTTTGGCTGAAGGCTCAGTTTTATTGTTGTTTTAATATTTATATATATACATGTCCATACTGGTATAGCTTTATTGATAAGATTATACTAAAATATAAGGATATGGGTATAGATAAAGGTTGCACTTTGTAAATACAGCTGATTTTCAAACCCTGCCTCTTTTTGGGAGATATTTAATATTTATAGATATTGTGTTGTGTCTACCTACTGTTTCCTAAATATAATCTCTATATGTTTAATCTCATAGAGACAAAACTTGGTAATTTTACCAGTATCAATACTCTTGGATAGCGTACAAATTAAATTCTCAGGAAGACTCAAAGTGATAGGGTAGTACAGAATTTTAGTACAAGTTTAAACTTTCAGAAGTTCAACATGTTCAAGGCATATAATGTTGAAAATATGCCACACAACCCTATGCTTTGACCTTTGCAATAAATACATGTAGTAGTGTATATGAACTTTCCATTCCAGGATATTATGTTTTACCAAACTTCAAAGTAAAAGTGACAGCTTAAACCATAAAAGGAGTTCCTATTGGGGAATTGCCTTGTCTATATTTAGAGAAAAGCAACCTATATTCTTCATGATTACTTAGAACTTTACAATGTGATTTTCTGAAAAATATGTAGTGAAGAAAGCCTTATTAATAAGGGTACACTGAATACTTGTTAAAAACCCGAAAACTGATTGATATTACCAGAAACTATATTTTATACAGTTTAATATGGCTTATATTGATAATAAAGACTTTAGATTTGAGATATATGTCACTTTTACTCAATTAAAGTGTCCAGTGGTTACCAAAGTCTGATGACATTTACTGGACATTTTAGATATAACTGGACCATATAAACAAAATAAATAAAACAACTTTTGCTTATAATATTAATTCACTACTAAATTCAAAAATCCTATTTCCCTCAACTATCTTTCACAATATTTATGCATTTTTCCTCATAGGGTTTCTGTTTTTTTTTTTTTTTTATCTTTTTCCTTTTCAGTTTCTATTTTTTAATCTTTTATTACTGTTTCCGGGAATTTCAGACCAAGCATTGTTTACCTACATGTCTTTCCGTTATTCATATCAATGTTTACAATAATCAATTTTCAACCGTGGCTTTCATCTGAAATCAATCATTCAGCTTTTAAGGTGTTAGGATCCGGATAATCACCTATTGATAAATTGTTTAACCACCCCCTAAGGCATGTAAGGGGACATGATGAATGATATCTGTATTTTTGGGGGTTCTCATCTGTCGGACAATTTGTACACTACCCAATTAATGATACAACAAAAAAAAAGACTGCTTACAGATGAATTTCAAATAATTTAATTTAAACAATTTATATTGAACACCTGGTCCAAGATGCAACAGAAAACTACTGGACCAGTCCCAATATAACTATTTGTCAATGTCTGACAGACCTTCTGAATCTCTGTGTCTATGTCAACGTACATGTATATTTGTTCCTCCTAACAGAAGTTCTGGAAACTTTATTATAAACAATGCCATATATTATATCTGTTCCTGTTGGAACACATATTCTATACCCTTTATTCTGTAAGGAACAAACACTGTTATATTTGTGCCAGTGGAAATAATATTACAGAATATTTCTTCCTCTTAGAAATTATATTGTGAAGGAACTTATATTCCTTATGTTATGCAAGTTCCTTGTAGAATGATATGGCAAATGTAATTATTTAGACAAAGCTATCCATCTTTTGAATAATTACATCCATCATATTTCTATTCAAGGAAACTTGCATACAACTGCGACGGAATTGCTCTCCTTAGTACTTGTAGAAAATACTTAGTCAGCCGTAAGTGGATGAGAAGGTGATTTTGTAATGAAAATAATGCTCTCCGGTTACATTTGGCGCCTAATTGAACAAGAGTGCACACGCTGAAATGTGTCGCCTTCTTTACTAATCATTGATGTTATGTTGATAGTCCTAAAATATAAAGCTTTACAAATGTATTACAACTGTCACATAAACTTAACATTAACCAAGTAAACCAAACATTGACCAATGAACCATGAAAATGAGGTCAAGGTCAGATGAACCATGCTAGGCAGGCATGTACAGCTGACAATTCTTCCATACAACAAATATAATTGACCTATTGCTTATAGTTTAAGAAAAACAGACCAAAACACAAAAACTTAACACTGAGCAATGAACCTTGAAAATGAGGTCAAGGTCAAATAAAACCTGTGTGACTGACATACAGATCATAAAATATTTCCATACACCAAATATAGTTGAACTATTGCATGTATAGTATTAGAAAAAAAGACAAAAACTAAAAAAATTAACTTTGACCACTGAACCATGAAAATGAGGTCAAGGTCAGATGACATCTGTCAGCTAGACATGTA
Organism: Mytilus californianus; assembly: GCF_021869535.1. Classification (NCBI taxonomy): domain Eukaryota; kingdom Metazoa; phylum Mollusca; class Bivalvia; order Mytilida; family Mytilidae; genus Mytilus; species Mytilus californianus. The sequence continues at coordinate 34,362,446 of NW_026262701.1, forward strand.
CACCTTACAATCATTCCATACACCAAATATAGTAGACCTATTGCATACAGTATAAGAAAAACAGACCAAAACACAAAAACTTAACTATAACCACTGAACCATGAAAATGAGGTCAAGGTCAGATGACACCTGCCAGTTGGACATGTACACCTTACAGACCTTCCATACACTGAATATACTAGACCTAATGCTTATAGTATCTGAGATATGGACTTGACCACCAAAACTTAACCTTGTTCACTGATCCATGAAATGAGGTCGAGGTCAAGTGAAAACTATCTGATGGACATGAGGACCTTGCAAGGTACGCACATACCAAATATAGTTACTCTATTACTTATAATAAGAGAGAATTTAACATTACAAAAAAAGTTAACTTTTTTTTCAAGTAGTCACTGAACCATGAAAATGAGGTCAAGGACATTGAACATGTGACTGACGGAAACTTCGTAACATGAGGCATCCATATACAAAGTATGAAGCATCCAGATCTTTCACCTTCTAAAATATAAAGCTTTTAAGAAGTTAGCTAACGCCGCCGCCGCCGTAGGCGCTGCCGGATCACTATCCCTATGTCGAGCTTTCTGCGACAAAAGTCGCAGGCTCGACAAAAACCCAATGTGGTTAGAGAGGATTTCTAGCTAGGGTATGTGTTGTTTGAGTCATAATGGTATGATGACTCTTCAGGTAGGGGAAGTGTGATGGAATTGCTACTTGGTACTTGTAGTAAATACTTAGTCAGCCGTAAGCGGTTCAGCTAAGGAAGTACTTCTTCAGCTCAGTCAGTTAAAGCACTGCCTTGTAACACAGAGGTCCTGGGTTCAAGTCATGCAGGAGACAAGGCGATTTTGTGATTAAAATCATGCTCTCTGGTTACATTTGGCGCCCAACTAAAGTGCGACAGGATTGCTTCTCTTAGTACATGCAATAGATACTTAGTCAGCCATAAGTTAGTGTTTCCTGCAGGATGTTTTTGCGTGGTATGGCGCCCTGCCTTGTTTTCTTGAGGTGTAATACCACCAAATCATAGTACGTCACATCCGGTTGCATACGAAATAGGTCGAAAAAAAATATTCCCTTGAATTTGACAGTTGTAGGTAATTGATCCTACATTTCATTGCAGTAAAACATTTCTGGGTCATAAACATATATCTCCGGTATTTCAAAGCACCATTATTTTTTTATTTGGGGTTTCTATAGAATATTTTGGAAACTTGAGGTTACATGGTTACTAAAGCTTGTACACAGATTAAAAAAGGGGGGAAAATTTGATTGGTTAACTTCCAGTGATGGTTATTTTCTTATATGCAATGAAATGTTATGTGAATTTTTTTCTATAGTACTGGACAGGATAAAACTTTACTCATGCCAAGTATTTCTTTATTTGAAACAAAGATAAATTCTGCACAATTTTTTGAAAAGTGCAAATTTAACAAAGACTAATAGGGGAAATCAATGGTGGTATTACACCTAATATTGGAAGCTGTACATGCACCTTTGACCTGGAGAGTACTCTCATGTGTTAAAATTTCTTGCTATTTATGTGAAATATTACAAATAATGAAATATTCTGAGTGGATTGAGTCTCCAAAACACATTTTATGAGAAAATTTCCTTGAAATAGGACTTTACCATGAATATTAGTTGACAGAACAAGTCATACTTAGAGTTTTGGGGAGCTTTTTCTCCTTATTTCTTATATTCTGCTATACCAGAAAATTTTTCCTAAGAAATACTTTAATAAATATATAGTTTTAAGTAAATGAAATTATTTTTTAAACAGTAACAACAAATTATTCACCAAAAGAGAAGCTTTGTATGTCCCTCTCTGGAACGTGGCGTAAATTTAAGTTTTACGTAAGGACTTATTGAAACCTCCTTGGAGACAGTAAACTTTTATACGGATAGTTCATTCAGCTTGAATACTTCAATTAATCATTTATTATAACATTTCTATCATAAATGAGTGAAAGTTACCCCAATTTTTTTATTTATTGGCCTAAAAAGTAGAAATTTTGAGAAAATGAGAGGTATAAATGGACCAAAAGAGACCTTATAAGGAAGACAAAGAGGTCCATTAGTAGTATTTATCATCCTTAAGTCATCTTTTGTATCATATTCAACTGTTTGTAGGCAGATAAGATAAATATTTGATCATTTTTTGGTCCACACTATATTCTATCATGATGCGGCTTGGTTTAGGATTTTTGAAGAAATTTTGCTCGAATCGCTGTCATGGCTGTAGATAATTTTGCTCGAATCACTGTCATGGCTGTAGATGTCGTCTTACATTATAGTAGATTTTTCTCAAACTAATGAACTGATTATGACAAAACTTGACAGGAATGCTTGAAATAACCAGTATAACAAAGGAAAAAAGTCACATTCAGTTTGTACACAGATTAAAAAAGGGGGAAAATTTGATTGGTTAACTTCCAGTGATGGTTATTTTCTTATATGCAATGAAATGTTATGTGAATTTTTTTCTATAGTACTGGACAGGATAAAACTTTACTCATGCCAAGTATTTCTTTATTTGAAACAAAGATAAATTCTGCACAATTTTTTGAAAAGTGCAAATTTAACAAAGACTAATAGGGGAAATCAATGGTGGTATTACACCTAATATTGGAAGCTGTACATGCACCTTTGACCTGGAGAGTACTCTCATGTGTTAAAATTTCTTGCTATTTATGTGAAATATTACAAATAATGAAATATTCTGAGTGGATTGAGTCTCCAAAACACATTTTATGAGAAAATTTCCTTGAAATAGGACTTTACCATGAATATTAGTTGACAGAACAAGTCATACTTAGAGTTTTGGGGAGCTTTTTCTCCTTATTTCTTATATTCTGCTATACCAGAAAATTTTTCCTAAGAAATACTTTAATAAATATATAGTTTTAAGTAAGTAAGTGCAAATTTAACAAAGACTAATAGGGGAAAATCAATGGTGGTATTACACCTTGACGCCCTGCCCTTTTTAGGAAAAATTTTTGGCGCCTTGCCCCTTTTCCATCGTATTTTAGAACACTCCACCGTAATTTAATATCGGGTCGGTAATTCATCTTTTTGCAAGACTATTTCGAGATATTTCCCTTGGAACGAAAGTCAAAATTTTAATGGCAGACATTTTAATGAATTTCGTAATGTTTGCACAGTTTTGACGTTGGATTGGGTGTGAATTTACAACGGCTTTCATACTGTTGTTACCTAAATGAAATTAAAGTTAAGAATATAGCTGATATAGTTTTGAATAGTTACAAAAATCAACAACGTTTCAATAAATAAAAAAAAAACACAGATGGAAAAAAATGAAAAGCAGAAGAATATGTATAGCAAGTCTTGAATATTCTAAAACTATTTGTACAGTTATGAGCCAAGATAGCTTTGCTTGATATAAACATGTGAGATCCAAAAGGTATTTGGCACTTCTTTTGACAAGTTTAGTGCATCTAAAAAGCAATGCATTGCATGCCATATGCTCTTGGTCATGCAAAGTCCACATTCACAACAAATCCTTAGACAATTAGTTTCAGTGATCCAGTATTAAAGTTTATAACTGGAGTTATTGATTGAAATGAGACGGTTGCACAATGAACATGGTCAAGATTCTATTAGCCTAGTCTAGAAGTGATAATTTCATTACAAAAAGGAATTAAATTAACAACCTAATACACATATCTTTATTTCTTACCAATAAATATGAAACAATGGTATATTCGATTAAATCCCTATCCATTACAGTACCCTTATATCAATGTAAAGAGTGCCCTAAAAGTCTAGTCCTCTGCGCCGCGCAAAGGGTGCTCTTAAGGTGTATCCAATTGCGCAAAAAAATTTGTAAGAAGAATGATGCTCTCCGGCTACACATGAGACATAAATCATATTCCTGAAGTGAAACTGTACAAATATAAGTGATACATGTATATATCTTAAAATGTAGTTTTATTATCAATATAAGCTGTATAAATCATATAAAATAGACTTTTTGGGTAATATCAATCATTTTCAGGGTACTAAAGTTGTAATAGTACTAATACTATATAAATTATACTTAATTGGCTACCTACAATGTAAGTAATATATGACATTCAAAGCAGCTGATAGTATATGCTTTTGCAACTTTATAAAATGGATAAATGTTTTCATCAAGAAATCTTACCATCACGAACAGCCAGCATCTGTTCGAAGTATTTTGCACCAAATTCATATATGTTGTCTGGTTGATTTCTCAAAACTTCACGTGCAAGACCTTCTAAAACATTTTGAAATCCTTTCGGAACGCGAAGTTTTGTGTTTGAAAATGGAACTGCCATGTTTTTCTTGTAAAAATGACTGAAGAATCAACAGCAATCTATTGCTCACGTTGGCAGTGTAGAAATGTGTTTAGTTTGGCGCCTGTCGTCATAACAATGTACATTCTAAATTTGAACTCAAATCGGACAACACGGAATTTTTTACTTCCGGTATGTCTGAAAACCTATAAACTAAATTATGCTAACACCTACGGGAGTTATTTAAAGAAAGTCAATACTACTATATAAGCAAATAATATTGATACATCAGTACTGTAAAATACAGATCCTGGAAGTTGTATAGTTTCAAGAGTGTTTCAAAGAGTTGTTATATCAGTGGTATATACCGCAATCTTCTTTCCCTCTTGATTGGAATATATACACATATGTCTCTGGGATAGTATAATGAACCTTTTGGGACCAAAAAAAATAAGAATTCGCCGTTTTAGAATCTAAAGGACTTTGGGTAATCTCATTGTTCGTACACCAAAATGAAAATAACGTCACGTCGTTGATTGAACTTTGTAAGCCATTCATATTGAGATTATTTACCAGAATACATGAGATTCTAAAACGGCGGATTGTTTGATGTTGCCTACCTACCCAGTTAAAAAGCAGCCTACCCGAAAAAATTTTATGACAAAAATCGTTTCAAATTTTTGTAAAAGTTTTTTTCATGCTCTTACGTCGTTTTCTTGTAACTTATGGTGTTGCCCACCCCGGCGGCCCTCCTTAAAAAAAAATCCATACCGCTACCTACCCAACCCTGTAAGGCATGGGTAGGCAACAGCAAGCAAAGAATTTGTTAAGGGTGGCCTTGTTGATCATGTATTTCTGGTCATTTTGTCTGATAATAATTTCTCTCTAAGATTTAAAAAAAAAATGTAAATGTTACATATTTGTATTGTTTATTTGAGTTATTTCATATATTTAGTAGCAATCCAATTGTTTGAATTTTACACTATACTTACAATATATTATGTCCCAGCATAGTAGCATTCGGCATGAATCACGGTTAAGTTCATATCATCACCGACGCCAGAGACATATTTGGTACTATTAATGTCCCTGTAGTCGCTAGGAGCATTCCTTCTTTTTTTTATTTCTGCTTTTAATATTTCTTTTAGCTTAGTATTTTTTTTATTTTCTTAAATATTTTATCTTATTTTCTGCCATTACTTTTTAATGTGTCCTCGCTCTACCGTTAATGGCAGTAGTGAAGTTTACTATTGCATGTCCATCTATAAGAATATGTGGTCATTCAACCAATGCCATTGTAAGGTCGTATAGATATGAGCAGAAATCTGTAAAAAAATAAAAAAGGAAACGAGGGGGCCGCAATGTCGAAGTCGAAGTCGAAGAAGTCGAAGTCGAAGAAGAAGAAGAAGAAGAAGAAGAAGAAGAAGAAGAAGAAGAAGAAGAAGAAGAAGAAGAAGAAGAAGACCAAATGTCAGCTAAATTATTTAAATCAGATAAATCAGAAATTTATAAGAAATAGAAAGACAAATGATATGGGGTTTCCATCCATGAAACAAAATCAGTACATGCACATGCAGCAAAAAAAAACAAAAAAACAACAACACGCAAATAGCAAAGGAACAGCGCAAAGTTTATCTCATAACTTACCAATAAATCTCAAACAAGCTCTTCTTTCCAACGAATGGCTATTGAGGTATATACATCATTTAGTAGGAAAGCCACGGGCCCATGATTACCTGACTTAATTCAAATACAAAAATAAAAGTTTTTGATTTCTATACCAGAATATAATAGTTATATCCCCGGTAAGTATTTTTGCTAAGATTGTAAGTTGTATAACCTCATAATTAAAAAAAAATCATTACATGTAGTGTCACGAAATAGAAGTTCCTTCATAACATAAGTTCCGAATGGAAAAAGTATACTGAAATATTACTTACTAGTATCACTTTGCGCATCCTAAAGAAGTTTATCATTAAAGTACACTCACTTTATAATGCATTGCTTCGACTTGTGTGGTAGGAGCTGCTTACCCTTTCGTATAGGCCTCCACAGGTCATATATTTATTATTAAGGCCATCTGACGTCAGAGCATTCTCAGACTACCTTTCATACAACCTGAGTTGACCCCCGGTTGTTGGTGGGGTTACGGCGTGTTTCTGTGACTTGGGACTTCTGTTTGTCCTTTCGTCGTATTTCTCCTTGGCCTTGGTATGATGTATGATTTAATGCTGGAATAGGTATTGTCTGTTTTACTTGGCCTTGGTATTGTCTGTTTTACTTGGCCTGCGATTTTGATGGCTCCGGCACACTTTCGTATTTCACATTTTAAACGAAGAGTAGTATTTTCAATCTTTTTTTTTATATGTTTAACTTTCCTCGGTTTATTTGCTTTGTTCAAGTTACAATTTTAATGGTGAAATGCGATAGAACTGATGTGAAATTATGTATTCATGTATAACATTATCTTTAAAACCCATCGACGATTTCTTGTGAATGACAAATGCGTTTAAAAAAACTACCATTGATTTTTTTATGATTTAGTTAAAATTGTAGAGACAGTACACACTCTATTGCATGAGAAAAAAAGGGGGATCGGCATATGCTTGCATTTTTAGCTGAGTAATAGCAGAAAATCATGTACCATATTTCACCTTGGCATTAACACTTGCAGTTATTCCGACTATCACTGTATTTGATTTTTTAATATTGTTTTTATCGGTATAAATATTGATTTTGTTATCAGTAAATTAAAACCAAAATAAATTTTATTGTTATACATATATGTATATGTACATTGACGGTTCTACAATCCATCGATACCTATATTTAGGCATTGCACAAAGGTCATGTTTTTCTCTGAATGTTAATGACGTCTATAAACTATATCCATTGGATGTTGGATGTGTACTGATTGATATTGGTATCTGAGACAAATGATTTTTTTATTAGTTGTTATTGGCTTTGAACTAGCTTTCAAGTACTCTCAGATCTGTACTTTGTGTCTTTTGTGTTATGTTAGAGTTTTTATGTGCTTCGATTTTATGAGTTAAGCCCTTTTTAACTGATTTTGATAGTTTGTTCTTATATCGTGCTGTTATACCGCTGTCCCAGGTTAGGGGAGGGTTAGGCGCCATCAAACATGTTTAACCCTGACACATTCAGTATGTTTCTGTCCTAAGTCAAGAGCCTGTAATTCAGTGGTTGTCGTTTGTTGCTGAATATCATGTTTTTTTTTCGTATATTGTTTTGTACGTAGGTCAGGCCGTTAGTACGTTTTCTCTTTGGAATTGTTTTACATTTGTCATTTCGGGGCCTTTTATAGCTTACTATGTGTATGGGTTTTGCTCATTGATGAAGGCCATACGGTGACATGTAGTTGTGAACTTCTATGTCATTTGGTCTCTGGTGGAGACTTCATCTTCTTATTTTTATAACCAAGCTATAGGTGGACATCCCATTGGTCCGACACCCCAATAATTTGACTGGCAAAGCAGATTATATTCTACTAGAAGATAAATAATTAAAAAAAATCGAATTTTATTTGCACGTCTGTAGTCATTGAGATCTTGACCCTTCTCACTGGCTTAATTTAACAATGGAAGTATTATACTGACCTTTGATATAGCATGGAATTATTATATATAATACTTCCATGGATATAGTAACCCTAAAATCGATATGTACAGTGCTTCAATTGGCTATGATATCGATCATTTCCTTTAATCACGTATGATTGCGGTCGTATAATAAATTGTATAATGTATTCTTCCTCGTCATTGTAATAAAACTTGAGGCTCACATGAGCCTGTATCGCTAACGTTGAAAAAGTATGCATCATAAAGAACTTCATCAACTATTGTTGGTGGTCTTGGATGTCAATGGCACATATTGCTTAAATGGTTAAAAGTGGCAAGAAGATGGATTGGTATACCTTGCAGACCAGCTGTGTTTGTTTGTCGCAGAGGATAATAATTTACTTACCATGCATGCAGGTTTTATTATATGAGGATAGGAATGCCCTTTACCGTCAGGCGTCAAACGGTCATTTTTTGCTACCGTTAGCATCAAATTGGTTAAAATTTTATCGTGATTCGTCAAAATATCCTTATCGTGATTCGTCAAAGGTCTCATATAATTATCCGTGACCTTTATTTTTTGGAAAAAAATTAACGTGATTCGTCTAAATCAGTCGATTGTTTTATCGTCATAAAGAACGTGTACATTTTATCGTCATGCTCCAAAATTTATCGTTAACGTCATTTGGCAAGATTTTTTTACCGTGATTCGTCATGAAGGTATCCCCATTACGACCCTCTTATCATACGTAAATTTTGTGACAGTTTTACGACAGACGTTCTCGATCGACCCGGTAACTTGTGGTTATGCAAGTATTATGCAATAAAGAAATGTTAGTATACCTGGGACTATATTAGTATAATTAGTATACTTTATTAAGCACAAATTACATCCATAAGATGTTCAAAGGCATAATAACAATTACTTATATAAACAACAATATAATGATGACATTTACATAAAAATAAAACAAAATATTAAACACACAACACAACAAATGACCCCAAGAGGCCCCTGTCCTCAGTTACATAGGCTTTCACTTGCTGACTAGTAGTTGGATTTACAATATATTTCATTTTATTATCAGAAAAATCTTTGGATATAGTCCCAAGTATACAGATCACTAATGAATTTTACAACCATGATTTCTACTATTGAATTATCTGTCAGTTCTCAGCACAAGTATACATAAATTTAAATCTAGCTTCATTGGTAATATTTATAAAAGAGGAAACTATTTCAATAATTTTAGACTGAAGTAATTGTTCTCTAGTTTATTTAAGTTTTGTACATTTATGGGTGAAATGAAATTCCTCTTCTACTTCTGAAAGACACAAGTTACAAATTATCTTTTCTAAAAGAGTTTTAGTAACTTTACATCAGTTTTTTTGCAAATTGTTTCGAAGTTCAGCGGTCTTACAATGAACTCAAGTATAAATACAAAATACTTTTTTTTTGTGTCAAATTATACAGAAATATAACATACAAGGCTGAAAAGGACATTGTGTAAAAGACATTTTATGTTTTTTGTGGCTTCAATTTTCAAAATCAATCAGGTTTCTATCTTTATCCTGAACAAATACCTCGTTTTGTCTTAACAGCCGTCATCATTATAGCTCTTTCTTGCACTCTTCACTATTTTGTAATTTCGGTTTTCAGATTACCCTCCTTTTACCGGAAAAGAATAAAAATCTAAAAACGACTCTAAAATTAGAATTCATATCGGCGGTAAAAACAAAAACAGAAAAATGTGACATGAGAATTTGGCTGTCTACTCTGTTTATAAGTAATTCTAATACATCTGGCACCTTATGTTTTACTTATGGTAATGTAGAATCTTTCCTGATTTTGTTAATGAGTACAATCGTACAGTGAATTACCTTAGTATTTATTACCTTATCATTGGCAGGAGTGCCCCCAGATACATTTTTATGTTGGTTGATATTCCTGAGACTATTAATTATTATACTAAATAACTAACTCTTAGTGTTTCACTGCAATAGCCAGTAAAATCTTGAGCTTTTAAAAAGAAATCTAATAGATGAATCCGTAATATAAACCGAAAGGATTTGCATATTAGTCAATGGTACTTCTCTGGCTATAATTAGTGATTTCATGATGACACATTCCTTTATCCATGTTATTTCTTATAAATATTTTTAGCCTGGTGGTACCAGTGAAAATATGGTGGTCTTGTCTTTGAGAATTTTTATGCCCCGCAACAAAATGTTGAGAGGCATATTAATTTACCCCTGTCTGTCCGGATTAGGATACATTGTTTGTCCGGCTATCTCCTCCTACAGTTTTGGAGGTACAACTTCAATATTTTGTAGGATTTTCATACACATAATGAAGGTGTGCATGGCCACAGGATTTTGATCTTTTTCAAATATTCTGAAAATGACAGGTAGTTAAACTTAGTCTTTTTTGTCAAGCCTGTGACTTTTGTCGCAAAAGTGAGACATAGCGATCCTACATTCTGTTGTCGTGGTCGTCAGCATCCACAAATATTCACTCTGTGGTTAAAGTTTTTGAAATTTAAATAACTTTCTTCAACTATCCTGGATTTCTACCAAACTTGGACAGAAGCTTGTTTATGATCATAAGATAGTATCCAGATGTAAATTTTGTAAAAAAAAATCCTGTTTATCCGTATTTTACTTATAAATGGACTTAGTTTTTCTGCCAGTTAACATTACATTCACTCTGTGGTTAAAGTTTTAAAAATTTCAATAACTTTCTTAAACTATCCTGGATTTGTACCAAACTTGGACAGAAGCTTGTTTATGATCAAAAGCTAGTATCTGGAAGAAAATTTTGTAAAAATTTCTTTCCTGTTTTTCCATATATATTACTTATAAATGGACTTAGTTTTTCTTCCAGTTAACATTACAAACTGAGTGAGTCTGCAGTTGAAGTTTTTAAAACATTTATTAAATTCATAAACCATCCTGGATTTTTACCAAACTTGGACTGAAGCTTCTTACAATCAAAAGATAGTGTCTAGAGGAAAATTTTTAATAATTTTTTCCCCATTTTTGTTTAGCCTGCGAATAACAGCAAAACTAGGCGAGACACTTGGTTCTGCGGAACCCTTATGCATTTTTTCGGTACTAGCTGCATAAAGAGATCATGGTTTGTCTGGCTATCTCATCCTACAGTCATTTTTTTGGTACTACATGTAGCTGCATAAAGAGATCATGTCATGGTTTGTCCAGCTATCTCCTCCTACAGTTACAATATCATACAGTGTTAAATTTATAATTTCCTTTGGTCAGGTGGGGGCATCATTTGTGTCTTACAAACAGCGTAATAATTTCAAGTTGTATGCCAACATCACTGTTTGTCAAATCTAAAATATGTGGAACTATAAGCATGCATATGGCAGAGCAGAAACGGGGGGAGGCATTGTCCATATCCAGGGGTTTCATTATTTTTTTAGACTGGAGGTACCTTTGAGATTATAGGGGGAACCAAACCTAAATGGCGAGGGGTCTGGGGGCCGCTTAAGGCGAAGCCACCCGGAAGTTCATGGATTTTAGCATGTTTAGGGATTTCAGCCTTAATTTTTTACTTAAAAAAAAATAGGGTAAAGTCTGTAATATTTGCTTCAATTTTGGGTAAGTTAACATTGAATTGGTTTTTTTCTAGACATGCTAGAGTAATCATCTGAAAATACATTGCTTATAATTATTTTGTAATCAGTTATAAAATATGTATGACCATGGAAGTATTATATTATTGTCAATATAATACTTCCATGGTATGACCTATAATGCAGGGGTTTCATGTGAAATGTTGTTTATTGCGAACCCAATGAATGTTTTCCACAGTGCCATCTCTATCTTGACCAGGTATTTAAACTTTTGAAAGTTCACCTGTCCTATTGAATAAATACAATAGCTATTGTTCTCTGTGTAGTTTATTCTCTGGGACCTTTAAATTTCTTCTAAGAGAAATCTATCATTCATTGATTAAATTACCTGAGTAAAAAAAATTTCTTATATATAGACAAAAATACTGTTTTTATACTCATTAACTGTGTGTGATGATGTAGTTATTCAATATTAATAATATATTTTCATTCAGTTTAATATAAACATTGATTCAATCATAAAAAGTTGATTTCTGACAAAACTTTCAACATTGTTCCTTTTAAAAAAAAATTTGTTTGACATGAATAAGAACTTGAACATAATGATGTTTCAAATTAAGATCTTCTTAAACGTATTCTATAACTAAACAAAAAAAAATCAAATTTCAATAGGAACATTGATAAAACTTTTGTTAGAAATCAACTTTTTATGATTGAATCAATGTTTATATTAAACTGAATGAAAATATATTATTAATATTGAATAACTACATCATCACACACAGTTAATGAGTATAAAAAAAGTATTTTTGTCTATATATAAGAATTTTTTTTTACTCAAGGTAATTTTATCAATGAATGATAGATTTCTCTTAGAAGAAATTTAAAGGTCCCAGAGAATAAACTACACAGAGAACAATAGCTATTGTATTTATTCAATAGGACAGGTGAACTTGCAAAAGTTTAAATACCTGGTCAAGATAGAGATGGCACTGTGGAAAATTTTCATTGGGTTCGCAATAAATGTTTTGTTTGATTTTATACTTTTATTAAATGTTTTGCATTTGTTCAATTTTGTGAATGAAATTTCATAAGTTACATAGTATATTATTATTGTCGAGCCTGCGACTTTTGTCGCAGAAAGCTCGACATAGGGATAGCGATCCGGCGGCGGCTACGGCGGCGGCGGCGGCGTTAGCTAACTTCTTAAAAGCTTTATATTTTAGAAGATGGAAGACCTGGATGCTTCATACTTTGTATATGGATGCCTCATGTTACGAAGTTTCCGTCAGTCACATGTCCAATGTCCTTGACCTCATTTTCATGGTTCAGTGACTACTTGAAAAAAAAGTTCAGATTTTTTGTAATGTTAAATTCTCTCTTATTATAAGTAGTAGGATAACTATATTTGGTATGTGCGTACCTTGCAAGGTCCTCATGCCCGTCAGACAGTTTTCACTTGACCTCGACCTCATTTCATGGATCAGTGAACAAGGTTAAGTTTTCGTGGTCAAGTCCATATCTCAGATACTATAAGCAATAGGTCTAGTATATTCGGTGTATGGAAGGACTGTAAGGTGTACATGTCCAACTGGCAGGTGTCATCTGACCTTGACCTCATTTTCATGGTTCAGTGGTTATAGTTAAGTTTTTGTGTTTTGGTCTGTTTTTCTTATACTGTATGCAATAGGTCTACTATATTTGGTGTATGGAATGATTGTAAGGTGTACATGTCTAGCTGGCAGGTGTCATCTGACCTTAACCTCATTTTCATGGTTCATTGGTCAAAGTTAAGTTTTTGAGTTTTGGTCTTTTTTTCTAATACTGCATGCAATAGGTCAGCTATATTTGGTGTATGGAATGATTGTAAGGTGTACTTGTCTAGCTGGCAGGTGTCATCTTACCTTGACCTCATTTTCATGGTTCAGTGGTCAAAGTTAAGTTTTTGAGTTTTGGTCTTTTTTTCTAATACTATATGCAATAGTTCAACTATATTTGGTGTATGGAAATATTTTATGATCTATATGTCAGTCACGCAGGTTTTATTTGACCTTGACCTCATTTTCAAGGTTCATTGCTCAGTGTTAAGTTTTTGTGTTTTCGTCTGTTTTTCTTAAACTATAAGCAATAGGTCAACTATATTTGTTGTATGGAAGAATTGTTAGCTGTACATGCCTGCCTAGCATGGTTCATCTGACCTTGACCTCATTTTCATGGTTCATTGGTCAATGTTTAGTTTACTTGGTTAATGTTAAGTTTATGTGACAGTTGTAATAAAGCTTTATATTTAGGACTATCAACATAATATCAATGATTAGTAAAGAAGGCGAGACATTTCAGCGTGTGCACTCTTGTTATTAAAAAAAATGATGATAAAACTTGTTGTAACTTTTTTTATTGCTTTGCTATAATCATAATTGTGTCAATTGTTTGTGTAAGTAATTTAACAGTGTCATGCTCATGCAAACAATTAAACAACATGAACAATAAACATGCTCTCATGCAAAACAGCAAACAAACGTTTTTGATATATGCTAAGTGTTGTGATGGTTGTTCTTGTCAGAAAAAAAAACATGTATTCAACTTTCACTTAACTTTAATATTTATAAAAAGGGGTGATTGTGAAAAAGGGGGGGGGGGGGGGGCAAATTAATCATAGGATTCTTGACTATAGTAAGTAAAAATGTTTTTTTTTTTCACTTCTTCAGAGCTGTCTTTTTTTTCAATTTTAGAAGTCTTAAATCTTGTCAGATATTATATTTTGTAAACGTAACAGTTATGTTAGTTCAGATTGTTTCACGAAGTCTTACACTAAAAAATTCAATCACAACATAGAACACATATCGAGAAGACGGAGATCAGTGACAACGTCCAACGGGAAACGAACTGATTTGATACGATTAACGATTTTCTGAATTTCATAGAATGTTCACCTTTATTAAACCTTTTATTCATAAAATAATCTGTGATACAAGCTGCTTTCCTTTTATTAGACATAATATTGCTGTTGTTGTTTAAATTCATCAACAATTTGCCGCTTGAAAATATACTGCTAAATCGTCGCATTTTAAAGCGCTCTTACGATACAGATACAGACACATGGTTTATAATTATCACTTCTCCTACTTTGGAGGTGTGCCTAAATTGGCAGAAGATAGATCTATACTTTAACGCGGACCTCGACGAAGACACCTTTAAACATACACATGAATGGCGTAGAACGGAGATTATCAAGGAATGAAAGAAATTAGATTTGAACGATCTTCAAAAGAATTTTACACATTTTTTTTTTGTATTTTTATTTTTTCTGCCGGTACCAGACGCCTCCGTAGGCGGGTAAAAGTACCGGGTACCGGGTCTTAATGAATGCACTGCATATCTAGTTTTTGATTATTATGATTTCCTTACATGTTGGTATAAATAAGATAAAGACAACAACTTTATGGTTTCACATCAAATATTGATATAGATTGTATTTAGGAGCTATTCCTAAATAATAGATGACCTAAGAAAAAAGGGTAAAACCACCAACAACTTTTAGCTGAACATTAGGAACACCACTACACCCCAATTGTGCAGACCTACCCTTGTTTTGGTGGTCAATATGGACAGGACCACCAGTTTTCGAGAACACTGTTGTGACTAGTGAGTTCACTTTGTCAGTGCCTGACAATGTAATTGATAGTGATGGTGGTTGCAAGTGATAACTGTTTATCATCTTTAACAAAACAAGTTATATTTTTACTTTGTAGACAGATACCTGTAATGTCATGATCCAATGACAGGAATAACAGCATTTGTAGAAGGCTGGGACTTTGTCCAGACACTTGGAGAGGGAGCCTATGGAGAGTATGTACAGAACAATATTGTTATAGAACATACAGACAGTTGCAGCCATGCAATAATATTGTTTTTTGTCAATTTAATAAAGTTAAACCACAGTACAATTCACACAAAAGTTTACCTCCATCAATCATCATGTCATGCATGTATACCACTATTGTTGGAATGCTACATCCTCATGGATACATTTAGGATTCCTATTTTGGGAATTTTGAAGCACAATTTTGGTGTTGGTTTTTTTTCCTGTGTTTAGCTCTATTTGCCATGTAATTCTCACAGATTTGGTCACTCTCTATCCATGTATGCTGTATTGTAACTTTTGCGAATGGAGACTTGCAAACAATATCTGTTACAGCATAGGTGAACAATGATCTAAGTTAGTGGCAATAAGGAAGTGGGTATGATAATATAAACTACTGTGGATTCATTATTATTCGTAGGTAAAGGTGAACTACAAATTTAAATATTCAACAAAATACACATTTAGGGTTGTATGCAGACTTTGGCAAAACCAAGAAATCTGTGAAAATACAATTTTCTGATTCCAAGAAAATTAGTACTCATGAAAATAAATGAATCCACAGTATATAGATAACAGGAAAATGCTGTTTCAGTTTTCAGGTTTAAATTATTTTTAGTCCATAACTAATGTAGAACTGTCTCCCACTCATTTGGAAATTAAAACGAAAAATACATGATTTGTCATGTTCATATTCATTTCAATCTTTAACTTTATTGTCGAGCCTGCGACTTTTGTCGCAGAAAGCTTGACATAGGGATAGTGATCTGGCGGCGGCGGCTTTAGCTAACTTCTTAAAAGCTTTATATTTTAGAAGGTGTAAAACCTGGATGCTTTATACTTTATATATAGATGCCTTATGTTACGAAGTTTCCGTCTGTCACATGTCCATTGTCCTTGACCTCATTTTCATGGTTCAGTGACTACTTGAAAAAAAAATTTGTGATTTTTTGTTATGTTAATTTCACTCTTATTATGAGTATTAGGATAACTATATTTGGTATGTGCGTACCTTGCAAGATCCTCATGCCCGTCAGACAGTTTTCACTTGACCTCGACCTCATTTCATGGATCAGTGAACAAGGATAAGTTTTGGTGGTCAAGTCCATATCTCAGATACTATAAGCAATAGGTCTAGTATATTCGGTGTATGGAAGGTCTGTAAGGTGTACATGTCCAACTGGCAGGTGTCATCTGACCTTGACCTCATTTTCATGGTTCAGTGGTTATAGTTAAGTTTTGTGTTTTGGTCTGTTTTTCTTATACTGTATGCAATAGGTCTACTATATTTGGTGTATGGAATGATTGTAAGGTGTACATGTCTAGCTGGCAGGTGTCATCTGAACTTGACCTCATTTTCATGGTTCAGTGGTCAAAGTTAAGTTTTTGTGTTTTGGTCTTTTTTTCTAATACTATATGCAATAGGTCAACTATATTTGGTGTATGGAAATATTTTATGATGTACATGTCAGTCTCGCAGGTTTTATTTGACCTTGGCCTCATTTTCACGGTTCATTGCTCAGTGTTAAGTTTTTGTGTTTTGGTCTGTTTTTCTTAAACTATAAGCAATAGGTCAACTATATTTGTTGTATGGAAGGATTATAAGCTGTACATGTCTGCCTGGCAAGGTTCATCTGACCTTGACCTTATTTTCATGGTTCATTGGTCAATGTTTAGTTTTCTTGGTTAAATCTGTTTCTTAGAAACTATAAGTAATAGGTCAACTATATTTAGTGTATTGAATGATTGTAAGGTGTACATGTACTTTTTGTTAGGTTTATATGGCCTTGATCTCATTTTCTTGGATCATGTTAAGTTTATGTGAAAGTTGTAGTAAAGCGTTATATTTAGGACTATCAACATAATATCAATGATTAGTAAAGAAGGCGAGACATTTCAGCGTGTGCACTCTTGTTTTAATTTAGCTTATTGAAAAACATACATGGAATGATTGGAAACTGATCAATTATGACTTATGCAGTATAAATTTTTTGACTTGTTGCCTCTTTAACTTCTGTAATGCACAAAAATCACCCCACCCCTTATGTAATGGCTACTCTATAAAGGTATGAATATCTTCAACATGTTCAAGACAAGAATATGATAATTTACAACATTTCACATTTGATATTATTGCAATTTTGTTTCTACATGATCTTTATTTGTCATTACAGAGTGAAACTTGCTGTTAATACAGATACTCAGGAAGCTGTAGCTGTCAAAATAATAAACCTAGAGAAAACAGCCTCAGCAGCAGAAAATGTCAGGAAAGAGGTCATAATAAATTAAACTCCAAGACTTTGAAGTGGGAATAATATACTAAGATCAAAAGAAGAAAGTTTCATTTCTGTTATCTGATCAACCCTCTGATTTTAACCCCAAGGACAATTTTCTTTCTCCATCATTAAAGTAGAAAATTTCAGTCCATTTATCTTATAGTTCAAAGTTTAAAAGTTTTACGAATACTGTCTTTTTTCTTTGGTGTTCAGTTTTATATATACATGTATATCTAAAATAAAATGAAAAGGTAAGAAAAAAATACATTTATGTATATTTATTTTAAAAAATTGTATATTCAAACTACAGAGATATTTACTTTTACCCATGTTTGGCTTTTTACCATTTCAAGGCCAGGGTCCAGAAAGAGTCATATTTGCCAGTTTCGACCTAAACTGAAAGGCCAATGTCCGAAATGGCAAATTGGTATTTAGATCCAAAAATTATTTTTTTACAGAAATAATTTCGGTCATTACATTGAGATCAGGTCTCTGAATCGCCAATTTTCACTGCACTAATTTTTGTTTAGAAATGCTTTTCCAGTAATAAAACTGCCACTTGAGTTTACCAGATGCTTACTATAAATGAGCACTAACCTATGTTTAAAGTAATTTAAGGCAGTAATTATATTTGCTATTAATATTTGTTTTAGGTTTGTGTCCACAATATGTTGAACCATGAGAGAGTTATCAAGTATTATGGTTCACGTAAAGATAAAAAGATCCAGTATTTATTTCTTGAATATGCCAGTGGTGGAGAGTTGTTCGATAGAATCGGTAAGTGAAGGATATTTGTAAAGGGTATAATTTATGATGTGAAAAACATTGAAAATGGGATAAATATCAATGAGACAGCAACCAACCAATACAATTTAACCTAAAATAAACTAGAGGTTATGATATGACCTTCAACAATGACTTGCATAACTTAAGTATATATATTACCTTCACCCAGGATAATATGTTTCGTTTGTTTGTTTCATATATGTTTATGGAATTTCCAAACATGGACACACAACTTCCACTTCCCCATAATTATCAATTGTATTTCGACAAGGTTGAAACTAAAAATGTTATTAAAAATTATATCATTGTTTTTGTTTTGTTAACAAAAAGAAGATCATGGATCTGATCAAGATATGAAGATTAAATGTAGAATCCCTCATTCTTACTGAAAATAGGAATTGTGACATCTATTTTTCAAAATTAATCATCATTGTACAAACAAACACGAAGAAAGATCAATCATATGTATATTAACTTACAAACAGCAACATATATAAATGTATGAAGATGTAAGAACTGATGAAGAAATTAGTCATTGAGTACAATAATTTACATTAATTCTATCTTTTACAGTTAATGTATTACAAATCTCTATCCATTTTTTATATAGAGCCAGATGCAGGTATGCCACAGATTGAAGCCAACAAATTCTTTAAACAGTTGTTAGCAGGAGTTGTAAGTTTGTATGTAAAGTGTCAATGTATAGGTATACTGACTGACTTAGAGAAACTATATTAATAAAATCAAGTTTCTTCAATGGAGTAAAATTACATCATTATATTAACAGGAAAAATAACTGTTATCTGACACTTAAATTGGTGCACAATGCATTTATTGCCTAGCATCTTTGTTTCTAGCTGTGAAAGTGATATTGATCCTTCATTATTTACTTACTAAATGTATTAAAAATAGTTTATAGATGTCAAAATGTTGCAGAAATGAGAATGTACTAAATTGTAGACCTTTTTTAGATGTTTCTGTTAGTATTTGTAAAAGCACTGTCAAACAATTCGCCCTTTCAGAATCCAAAGGACTATAGGTAATTTCATTGTTCATAACATACCCAAAAACAAAAATAACCACATTGTTTAAAAAAGTATGTTATCTTTTTTCATGTTGTAGGAGTATTTGCACACGAAAGGGGTGACCCACAGAGACCTTAAGCCTGAAAATTTACTTTTGGATGACTTTGGTAAGCTTAAATTTTTTCCTTTCAGTTATCAAAAACAGCTTTTATGTTAAAAAAGGAATACATATATATAGTCTTTAAAAAAGAAATGCATAAAGTTAAAAATTGCTTCAGTTGTGGTAACTGTTCGTCAAAATATTTGTTCCTATAAATTGCAGCTTTCATAGTTCAGTCATCTGTTAACAAGAAAAGCATGAATGAGTATGAATTAAAATTACAGTTTTCTTTTATATAAAGATAAGAAGATGTGGTATAATTGCCAATGAGACAACTCTCCATCAGAGACCAAATGACATAGAAGTTAACAACTATAGGTCACTGTACGACCTTCAGGAATGAGCAAAACCGATACCTCATAGTCAGCTATAAAAGGCCCCGAAATGACAAATGTAAAACAATTCAAACAAGAAAACTAACGGCCTGATTTATGAAAAAAAAAATGATGAATGAAATACAAATATGATATTAAGCAACAAGCTACAACTACTGAATAACAGGATCCCGACTTGGGACAGGCACATACAGAATGTGGCAGGGTTAAACATGTTAGCTGGCGCCCAACCCTCCCCTAACCCGCGACAGTTGTGTAACAGTACAACATCTGAACAAACTATAAAAATCAGTTGAAAAGGGCTTAACTCATCAGATCTATACAAAGCAGAAAAACAAGTAACAAAAACACAGACCAGACGTGGCAGAGTATTTTTACATCCGTACAACAAAAAAGACACCAAGTACAGATCTGAGAGTCATAGCAGTGACTGACAGCTAGTTCAAAGCCAATAACAACTAATAAAACAATCATTTATCTAAGACTAAAGAATCAATCAGCACACATCCAACATCCAATGGTTTTAGTGTAAAGACGTCATAAAGTCAGAGAAAAGCATGACCTTGTGAAATACCAAAATGATGAATTAAATACAGAAAAATATAAGCAAGTAGCAATTTATTTCTGTGGTATTCATGCATAACCTTTACAACAAAGGCAGAGTTTAAAGCACTCTTTGGAATTAAATGTACAACAAAGGCAGAGGTTACAGCACTCTGGAATTAAATGTACAACAAAGGCAGAGGTTATAGCACTCTTTGGAATTAAATGTACAACAAAGGCAGAGGTTACAGCACTCTGGAATTAAATGTACAACAAAAGCAGAGTTTAAAGCACTCTTTGGAATTAAATGTACAACAAAGGCAGAGGTTATAGCACTCTTTGGAATTAAATGTACAACAAAGGCAGAGGTTATAGCACTCTTTGGAATTAAATGTACAACAAAGGTAGAGGTTATAGCACTCTTTGGAATTAAATGTACAACAAAGGTAGAGGTTATAGCACTCTTTGGAATTAAATTGACAAAAAAAGAAGAGGTTATAGCACTCTTTGGAATTAAATGTACAACAAAGGCAGAGGTTACAGCACTCTGGAATTAAATGTACAACAAAGGCAGAGGTTATAGCACTCTTTGGAATTAAATGTACAACAAAGGTAGAGGTTATAGCACTCTTTGGAATCAAATGTACAACAAAGGCAGAGGTTACAGCACTCTGGAATTAAATGTACAACAAAGGCAGAGGTTATAGCACTCTTTGGAATTAAATGTACAACAAAGGTAGAGGTTATAGCACTCTGGAATTAAATGTACAACAAAGGTAGAGGTTATAGCACTCTTTGGAATTAAATGTACAACAAAGGCAGAGGTTATAGCACTCTTTGGAATTAAATTGACAAAAAAAGGCAGAGGTTATAGCACTCTTTAGAATTTAATTGACAAAAAAAGGCAGAGGTTATAGCACTCTTTGGAATTAAATGTACAACAAAGGCAGAGGTTATGGCACTCTTTGGAATTAAATGTACAACAAAGGCAGATGTTATGGCACTCTTTGGAATTAAATGTACAACAAAGGCAGAGGTTATGGCACTCTTTGTAATTAAATGTACAACAAAGGCAGAGGTTATGGCACTCTTTGGAATTAAATGTACAATAAAGGCAAAGGTTATAGCACTCTTTGGAATTAAATGTACAATAAAGGCAGAGGTTATAGCACTCTTTGGAATTAAATGTAAAGTGGAGGCAATCTATTGTGAAGTCAGCAACAAATTAATGTTGATAAACTACTACTTGTACATGTTGTAGCACAAATCATTGATGAAGGAATGAAAACATATGATTAATGATTTGTATTGATGTAAAGACATGAACATTAATTCTGACACTGCAGATCTATTTTGATAAAACAAGGTGGTAGAAGTGATAGGTGCCATTAAAGTTGAATTTCATGGACAAAGAAAAAAATCTCATTTGTCTGTTAGTATCAAAATGCTGTCTTATTTCAAGCCCCAATGCAGCAATTTATGGATGCCGTGCACTTTTACTTGACGTCTGTGCCACTCATAAACTGGTGAATGGATTAAAAAATCCTAGATACATGTATCTTCAGGACTAAATGGCATTGTGCATTTCCTTTTGAGGAAAAAAACAAATTGAAAAAGTAGACCATATATTTCTTTCTTAACATTACTCATTAATTATATGCAAAATTTATTTTTAGACAATTTAAAGATATCTGACTTTGGTCTAGCCACTGTGTTTCGATACCAAGGTAGGGAGAGAATGCTGGAGAAATGTTGTGGAACAGTTCCATATGTTGCACCGGAGGTGCTGTCAAGGCAACCATATCATGCTGAACCAGCTGATATTTGGTCATGTGCCATTATACTGGTAGCCATGTTGGCTGGAGGTATTTATGGTTTTGAATCTATATTTTTGTTTTCTAGTAATTTGAAGACCATGATATCTTTGATAGTATTTGAGTTTTTCTCTCATTGTGCTGCTTAACATAGAAAAATATAGAATAAAATTGTCCTCTTAAGGCAGATGTAATTGTTATAACTACTACTTATAATACAGAAGTATTTTGAATATTTATAAAAAAAACAAATAATTTTAAAAATATGTAAAAAATTTTGTTTACTGTTGCTGATGAGATAATTACATACTGACTATTGCAGGGCTTCATAATTTTTTTTCAACGATGTAAATATGAAAGCTTTCATCTTTTTTCGCAGCTAAACAGACTCACCCACTCATTTATTGAATCATAATTTGTTTACTAATGGGAAAGTTCATGGAATTTTGAAAATTTAACTATCTCGGCTATTTGTGCTCCCAATATGTCAATAATTATGTTTATACTTTGAATTTTGAAACCTTGCTTTTGAGCGTTCTTTTATATACTATTTTATACCATTGTGTAATTTGTTGTATGATAACAAATTGAAAGTTTCTTTATACTAAATCTGTTTTGGAAAACAATGCATTCAAATCTGAAAATATACTTGCATAAACATTGCATAAATGTATAAGGAGATGAGGTATGATTGCCAATGAGACAACTATCCTCCAAAGTTCAAATAAAAGATAGGCAACTGTATGTCTGTTTTTGTCTCGCCTTGACAGAGTCAAAAAGCGAGACATAGGTATGATGTTTCCTGCGGCGGCAGCGACCGCGGCATCAACAATGTATTAGTTTGTGATTAGGTCTAGTTCATGGTGAACCACTAGTGGTAGGTCAATGATATTTGGTATGCAGTTGTATTAGCATTGGCACATCGCATTAACATGGAGATTATTTGGCCCCGCCCCCTCAGTCAAGGTCTATTGACTTTGAAACTTTTCATAGTTTACATGTATTAGTTTGTGATTAGGTCAATTTATGGGGAACCACTAGTGGTAGGTCAATGATATTTGGTATGCAGTTGTATAAGCATTGGCATATCTCATTTCTATGGAGATAATTAATTCCGCACCCTTAGTCATGGTCTGTAGACTTTGAAAAAGTTAACATGTATTAGTTTGTGATTAGGTCAGTTCAAGGGGAACCATTAGTGGTAGGCCAATCTTAATTGGTGTTCAGTTGTATTAGCATTAGCACATCTCATTTCCATGGAGAATATTTGGCCCTGTCCCCTCAGTCATGGTCTATTGACTTTGAAACTTTTGCTTAGTTTACATGTATTAATTTGTGATTAGATCAGTTTAAGATGAACTGCTAATGTTAAGTCAATGATATTTGGTATGCAAATGTATTGGCATTTGCAAGTATTGTTTCCATGGAGATTATATAGCCCCACCCCTGATCATGGTTCATTGAATTTGAAACTTTTACATAGTTTACAAGTTAATAGGTTTGTTTAAAGGGAACGACTTATAATAAGTCAATGGTATTTGGTATGCAGTTGTATTAGCATTGGCACATCTCATTCTATGGAGATTGTTTAGCCATGTACCTTCAGTCATGGTTCATCGACTTTAAATATTTGCATAACTTACATGTTAAAGTATTGCTATTTTAATTTCAACATTTGCATTATCAAAATTACAATAAGGCGAGACATATCTCTGTGATAACAGTTTATTTTTTAAAGTCAAAACATTTTGAAATGTATGCATAAACATTACATACATGAAATAAAATATACTTCATTATAGAACTCCCCTGGGATGAACCAAATTATGGCTGTCAAGAATACTGTAATTGGAAAGACTGTAAAATAACCTTGTCTCCTTGGAACAAAGTGGACAATTTAGCTTTATGTAAGTAATGAATTAAATAGCTTTATGTAAGTAATCCATTGTTTGATATGCAGCAGCAAATATTGTATTATTTTATGTGATATGAAGATACCTTGCTTTTTTATAAGACAAAATTGAATATGATATTTTTAAAGTACATACTTATAAGGGATCACTTGAATTCTTAATTATGAATTCAAGCAGACATGTCTTTGCTCTTAATTCTTGTTGTTCATGCATGTGAGAGAGGCAGCAAATATTACTCTAAAATCTTTGGTTTGATGATGATAGGGACCAGGGCCTAATCTAGGATTTTGAAGAGGGAGAAGTGACTTCTCCTTCCAAGAGAGAGAAGGGAGAAGTGGTCAATTTCTTGGAGAATTGAGATTCCATTACCGTTTCGGTTGCATCGTGTTTTCATGCTTATCACTAAGGAAATTGTTTTATATTCAATAAAAAGATATACTTGCAGTTTTTTCATATGTTATTGTACACAATGTATATATAGAAAGTTCTTAATAAAAAGGTTTAGACAATATATAGTTGTTATTTATTTATTGATACCAGAGACATATTGATACCATTCACGGTGTTCCAGTAAATAAAATTTGTTAATTGGGACATGAGGGAGTAGCCTGCTAGTAATATTATCATGATTATGATGCATTAAATTCATGTGCATCTGCCTCAATTTATTTTTAAAAGTCCAGAAAAAATATAACTCCCCAGTTTACCTGATGAATTTCACATGACTGGGAATTTAATTTATATCACCACTTGTCATTATTTTGTAAAACATTATTGAATGTCCAGGACATTATGTTAGTTGTAAATTGAGATTATCGTTTAAGATTGTAAGTCTATAAATGAAAATATCTTTCAATCGCAATCCGAGCTAATTTCTATCATTTTTTAAAAATATCATCCATATCAACGAAATGGTCGCAAGAAACAATCCACTGCTGATCAAAACCTGGTCGAGTGTCATACGTTTGCAATCACATTATCCATCAGCAGTCTTTCTACCTTTTATATTTCAATATTTATTCAATCAATATAATAAATCTACCATCAATTCCCACCTTTTACCTACCGAATAGTAAAATTGATCGACTCGTGTGTAAGTTATAGAAATAAAACAAATCAGCTGAGTGATTACGCAACATCCTCAGATGAAAATCATCGTAAAATGATAACTTAAACAGACGGTCAGTTTTCCGTTAGAACAGTTTTGAAAGTTATATCCGAGGATGTTCAAAGTCGCCGTTGTATTTATTTAATTTCATCGTTGACAGTATTAGTCCTGGGTCGTTTCGAAAATCTCGATTTTCCTTGTCAGCCGCCATTTTTTTTACCTGTGAGACTTGTCATTCACAAGTTGTCTCCCTTTTACCGATTTTGATAGCGATTTGACTTCGCTATGAAGTCAGTCGGCAAGCGAGATTTAGCGATTTTCAAAATTCTTTGGCGACTTAAATCGTCATTTCGCCGGCAAGATTATGGCCTGATAGGGACAGGAGGGGGGTCTCTTCCAATATAGACGTGCTGCTGGTATGGGTTAACATTTTTGGAATGTCAAATCAATGGGTGAAAAATTTCACAGAGGTTATATACCTAATGGATAAATATTTATATGTTAATGGGTCATACATTTTGTAAATAATCACCTGTTAATAAGTCTTTAAAAACTGTACTGATTTTTTTTATCTAAAAATATGAAGGGTCCCATGTGGTTCACCTAAATAAGTTAACACACAATGTATTTCTGATAACTTGGAAATATATAAATGTGTTATGAATATCCTATTAGTTATATGTATGGGTCAGGATTTATAAAAAACAAGATATTAATGCTGGTGGTTTTTGTATCGCCTGCGACTTTCGTCGCAGTATGCAAGACATAGGGATTACTATCCTGCAGTGGTGTAAACTATTTGTATGAAGTTTTATATTTCACAGGGTTGAAGACCTGGATGCTTCATACCTTATACGCAGATATCTTATGTTACAATGTTCTGTTTGTCAAAATCCATTGTCCTTGACCTCATTTTCATGGTTCAGTGACTGCTTGAAAAAAATTAAAGGTTTTTGTCCTATGAATTTCTCACTTATAATAAGTAATAGTATAAATATATTTGATATATGGTGTCCTTGCAACATCTACATGTCCTTCAGACATTGTTCACCTGACCTCGACCTCATTTCATGGATCAATGATCAAGGCTAAAGTAACGTGATTAGGTCCTTTTCTCAGAAAAAATAAGCAGTATATGTGGTGTATGGAATGATTGTAAGGGGTACATGTCAGTCTGGAATGTTTCATCTGACCTTGACCTCATTTTCATGGTTTATTGGTCAATGTTAAGTTTTTGTGTTATGGTCTGTTTTTCCAAGTACTATAAACAATAGGTCAACTATATTTGGTGTATGGAATGATTGTAAGATGTGCATGTCGGTCTACTTAGTATCATCTGACCTTGACCTCATTTTCATTTTTCATTGGTCAATGTTAAGTTTTTATGTTTTGGTCTGTTTTCCAAATTCTTATAGCTATAGGTCAACTTAACTTTGTATATGGAATAATTGTGAGGTGTACACTTGTGTCTGGCAGGTATCATCTGACCTCGTCCTCATTATCATGGTTTATTGGTCAATGTTAAGTTTTTGTGTTTTGGTCTGTTTTTCAATTACCATAGAGCAATAGGTCAACTATATTTGGTGTATGGAATAAATGTAAGGTGTACATGTCTGTTTGATAGGATTTATCTGACCTTGACCTCATTTTCATGGATCTCTAAAAATGTTAAGTTCATGTGATAGGTGTAGTAAAACCTTAATCTTTAAGACTTTCAACATAAAATCAATGGTCAGTAAAGCAGGTGAGACATTTCAACGTGTGCAATCTTGTTAAACCCTAGCAAGACTTCTGTCCCAAAGTTATATATTGAGACCTGCTATGGATGGGGATCAAAACCATAACCTTTTGTACATTGTTTATCATGCTACCGTGGAACTATTAAGGTTGTTGTGTACAAGTATATATTTCCTTTTCGATCTTTATGAATATAAAAAATCAGATATGAACTGTTTATTCTGTCTATATTTGATACAATTAAATTTGTTTTTTTGATACTACATGTGCTATCAATGCAAATGAATTGGAGAAATAATATGTCTTCCACCTTAACATACCAGATTAACAATACAGGGTACAATTTTGAAATTGAGCACCATGCTGTTACTTGCAACCGCAGATGAATCTTATTGTTTTGTCGGGTCCTTTCGACTTTGACTGTGACTTATTGAGGTTGGTCTGTGTTTGATGGTGAACACAGAAAAGTTGATAGAATTAATTGAAAATTTGACATATTCATGGTCATCTGTGACAGATATTCCATAACAGTCAACCAAATATTGGCACAAACTATATTAATGTTGTAAGCGTCTGTATCTATGTGCCTGAAAACTGATTTGTAATTAAACTCTCACATTAAAGTGGGAAAAAATGTTTTTTCTTACATTTAAAATAGTTTTTGAACTTATGTAATTTCAGCATTACTTAGAAAGTTGCTGGTAGAAAATCCTAAGAAAAGATATACAATTCAACAAGTGAAATCTCATCAGTGGTTCAATAAAAACTTCAACAAACAAGCCAAAAGTAAGTTACTGGTAATGTTTTTAGTACATATATGATTTCAACAGAGTTATTTAATTTATTATTTTTATTTGAAACTTTTCTACAAATTGAGGTCATGGTCCAGCGACTTTCAATTAATAAATAATTTTCAATGTTAAGTTTTCTGCTTAAGTTAGTTTGATAGGAACTACTTGTGATAGATCAATGATCTATTCTATGAAGTTGCATTACTACCAGTAAAAATTAGTTTGATGACTATTTCGAGGCCCTAGCACTAGGTCATGGTCCATTGAGTTGAATTAATTAGAAATATTGCTGTCCATCAGATTGTTTTTTTCTGAATTTTCTACCATGGGTGAGACATATCTCTGTGTCAACATTTTGTTTTATATAAAAGACACTAAGTATGAATATTTTAGAAAATGATAAAATTCAATGTTAAGGAAATAAAAATATGTTTTTTGTCCTTTCATCATAAAAATGCAACCATTTGATGTATCACCCTTCTTCATAAATTTTGGCTGATTCATGCAATTAATATCTTTACAAAAGTACAGAAGTTTCACACATACTGTGAACTTATGGGGAAGGTCTGTTTACAAATAAGGAAAATTTGAGTATAAATGGTAAGTTATAGTCTATCAGTTGACTAATATATAACATATACACTACAATGGTTTATACAGCAAAAACAAAATCGGTGACACCTATATATCAATAAAAAGGAAATTTTGATGGCAATAACATATGATTTAAAAAAAAGATATATATGACAGATTTTTGAGAAAAGGCAATTTAAAGTAAAATAAATATATATTTGTGGTGACGTTTACATGCTCTTAAATATATATGCTATATCTCCAAAAGTATTAAAGTAATTTATATATTGTTGCTGGTTTTCATATGCAGTTCCACATACTCTAGTTTCCTGCAAAATTTCATAAAAATCTGCAAGATTGACCATTTACATACCTGTTAACTTAAAGAATAATGACAAGTAATGGGATGGTAAGGCAATTTGTTTTAATGTATTGCTTAGGAAATGCAAGAAAGGTATGAAATATAAAGGGAGAGTTGTAACTGTGATCTAAGTGAATGTCATAAAGTGTGTTGTACTATAGTAAGTGCCTTTAGATACTGTTAAATGATTGTATTTCAGGTCCCTTTAGTAGAATGCCTTCAAGTTCACCATCAGGATCTCCTTGTGGTACAGGGCCATTCAAGAAAGTTTGCTCAAAGAATGAATTATCACCTAAGTCTACTGATAGGTAATATGCAAACTTAAGAAAAAAGGCATGTAAAATTAACATTTTGAAGGAAACAAAAGTTGTAACATGTATGCATGCATTACGTTAGCCACAATGAGGTGCAGAAAAGCAAAAGAATAAAAGAATGACGTTACAATGTAAATTTCCGAATGTTCCTTATCAACTTCTGCACAACATCATGTTAAAATTCATGTGTGGGGCCTCGGTGGCCGAGTGGTCTAAGTAGTTACTACTGTAATCACTAGCCAGTCAACACTGAGGTTTTGAGTTCGAACCCCGCTCATGCGGGTGCACTAGACTCCAATCTTAATTGACTAGGATTGTCAGTTTTCCTATGGAAGGTAGGTGGTTTTCTCCAGGCACTCCGGCTTCCTCCGCCAATAAAAACTGGCCGCCACGAAATAGCCAAAAAGCGATGCTTAAAAGTGGCGTTAAAACACCAAAAATCAAATCAAATCAAATTCATGTGTTTCTCAACATTTTGTTTAAAATTCTGCCCTTTATTTATGCATACTTATTAATTTAAAAATACCTTTGATCTTGGGTTTTCTGGTCCTAGCATTTAATTATTATCATGAATGAAATCGTTGGCCCCACTTTACTGATCATATTAAATAGTAAACAATATGTAAAAAGGAGATGTGGAGTATATATGTCAATAAGACAGCAACCCACAGGGCCTAATGTAGGATTTTGAAGAGGGAGAAGTGACTTCTCCTTCCATGAGAGAGAAGGGAGAAGTGGTCAACTTCTTAGAGAAGTGAGATTCCAGTACCGTTTCAGTTGCATCGTGTTTTCATGCTTATCACATGTATCACTAAGGAAATTGTTTCATATTCAATAAAAGATATACTTGCAGTTTTTTCATATGTTATTGTACACAATGTATATATATATATAGAAAGTTCTTAATAAAAAGGTTTAGACAATATATAGTTGTTATTTATTTATTAATACCATAATGTGTTCTAAATAAAATTTGTTGATTGGGACACGAGGGAGTAGCCTAGTAATATTATCAAGATTATGATGCATTAAATTCATGTGCATCTGCCTCAATTTATTTTTAAAAACTCCAGAAAAATATGACTCCCAGTTTACCTGATGAATTTCACATGACGGGGAATTTAATTTATATCACCACTTGTCATTATTTTGTAAAACATTATTGAATGTCCAGCACATTTATGTTAGTTGTAAATTAAGATTATCGTTAAAGATTGTAAGTCTATAAATAAAAATATCTTTCAATCTCAAAATAATTATCCGATAAAGAGCTTATTTCTATCATTTTTTAAAAAATATCATCCATATCAACGAAGTGGTCATGAGAAAAAATCCACTGCCGATTACAATCTGGTCGAGTGTCGTACGTTTGCAATCACATTATCCATCAGCTGTCTTTCTACCTTTTATATTTCAATTTTATTCAATGAATATAATAAATCTACCGTTAGTTCCCACCCTTTACCTACCGAATAGTAAAATTGATCGACTCGTGTAGGTAATAAAAATAAAACAAATCAGCTGAGTGATTACGCAACATCCTCAGATGAAAATCATCGTTAAACGATAACTAAACAGGCGGTCAGTATTCCGTTTAAACAGTTTTGAAAGTTATATCCGAGGATGTTCAAAGTCGCCGTTGTATTTATCTAATTTGATCGTTTACAGTATTAGTCCTGGGTCGTTTTGAAAATCTCAATTTTCCTTGTCAGCCGCCATTTTTTTTTACCTGTGAGACTTGTCAATCACAAGTTGTCTCCCTTTTACCGATTTTGATAGCGATTTGACTTCGCTATGAAGTCAGTCGGCCGGCGAGATTTAGCGATTTTCAAAATTCTTTGGCGACTTAAATCGTCATTTTGCCGGCAAGATTATGGCCTGACCCAACAAAAAAAATAATTTAAAGGAATACATATAGTTTTCAACAACAGTCAGGTGCCTATATAATATGTCAGGCTCTCAAAGTCTATAAAAGTTGTAAAAGAAGAAATTTAACAGAAACAATAAAAGATATGCCATTAAAACATGTTCTCCAAATTCGAAAAACTCATTTGACATACAACAACGACTGACAATGTTCCTGACTTGGGACAGGCACATGAAAATGTTGTGGGGTTTAACTTGTTATTTAAAATCTCAACCCTTCCCCTTTTTAGTCAATAGATTAGCAAAACGTACATAAAAGAACATGCAAGAGAAGCAGTACTGAAAAGCAAAGAGTGCTCACAAATACTGAAAGCAAACTCAAAGTACTTAACTTGCTGATGTTAATTACTGTAAATTCAGAAATTTATGCATGCATTTATTATTGCGAATCACTGATTACTAGTAAAATTGTGTGATCTGTGTAATGCGATTAAAAAAAAATTTGTGAAGGAAAATCACTACTGAAATTATGAATGAGAGTTTTTATTATTGCAAACCTGATACTGTCACATTTTGCATTAATAAAAACATTGCAATAATTGTCTGAATTTATAGTACTTTTTTTACAAATTGATGATACATGTACTCTTTGAATGAGTTGAGTTACATGGGTATTGCTGTTAAATGTGTAGCCTTTAATTTTATTAATCTTGCTTATTACTCAAATTACTGTATGAGGTTATGTTAATGAATAATGAATAAATTAAAGAAAGAAAATGTGGTGTATTTATATTTGTCAATAAGACAGCAACCCAACAACACATAACAAAACAACAAAAGACTAGTGTACACATCTATAAACACATATGACGTATAAAAGAACTAAGGACTCCTTTAGAATATATTTACTGAAAGATTTTTGATTGGTTAAGTGTAATAAAACATACATGTGAAAGATACAGCGCTAGCTGATTGCATATGAATTTTTATACCTCCACATCAAAGTTGGGTATATAGTGTTTGAAATGAGGAGAGAAAAATGAGGAAATTTTCAAAAGAAATAAAGCAAGAATAATAAGTTTAAATGGAGAAAATGTAGATTTTATTTTATTGCAATATTACTTTTTACAGTGACTTGTCTCGGATATCCTGTTCTCAGCCA
This sequence comes from Mytilus californianus, assembly GCF_021869535.1. Taxonomy (NCBI): domain Eukaryota; kingdom Metazoa; phylum Mollusca; class Bivalvia; order Mytilida; family Mytilidae; genus Mytilus; species Mytilus californianus. The sequence continues at coordinate 34,394,526 of NW_026262701.1, forward strand.
GAATATAACCAGCATGGTTATCATGGGGAGACAACTCCTACTAATACAGATGATACCAATCATATATTCAGTTTCTCACAGCCAGTTCATCCAGATCATATGTTGTTATCATCACAGTTCCAGGGTACTCCTGGGTCGTCACAGGTAGAGGTTTTTTCTGTAGATTAAACATATATTATTTTTGTATAGGAGTATATTAAAAACTTTTGCATCATACGATGAAATGTAAAAGTTTTGAAATCCTTCAACATTTTTTATATCAAGACTCCATACATCACTTTGAATTGACATTTCCAATCAGTAAAAGAAGACCTTTTAAAAAAATTCAGAAATGATTAGCAATAAACACTTATGAAAAGAATTAGTTTTGAAATATAGATTTGCAAAAGGTTATATATTATTCTAACTTATTCAAGTATTGAATTCATGGATTTCATTCCAAGGAGAGTATGATTTTCAGGACAGGAGAGGTTTGTCCTCTGTCAGTCTAATATGACTATTCAGGTTCTATTCCCTTTTGAAGTCAGTTTGCATTACATACAGAATCTGAATTTTTGTAGACCCCAATGCAAAAACTGGTAAGAAGAATGACAAGATTTTTTGTGAAGACTGACAGAGAAGAGACATATGAAGAATTAGATAAAGTTCTACAGCAGCTCGGTTATAACTGGAAGAAAAATTCACCAGGAATGGTAAGTGTGATATGTATACTGTAAACCTATTTATTTTCGTAGGTTCATTTTTTCTTGTTTAGCCCTTTCCAGCCAATTTCGCTTTGATTGAGAAGATCTAAGATTGACATATTTGCAGCTATTTATATTCGTGTTATTTTTCTTCCCACGAAAATAAGTCACTCGCCAATATAAGTTTGTTTACAGTATATGGATACATGACTTTGGACTTCTGTTTGTTTCTGTATTTAATATTATAGGGTATGGGTAATACAAAGCTTTTGATATCTTAGAAATAACCTGTTAAAGGGAGTTGATACAGTTTCATGGGAGATAAATTTTAACACGATGATTTTCAATGTACTGTTTTCTTTGTGATGACATAGTGGTTATGGAATCTAATTACTGGTCTAAAGATTTGAAAATTTAATATTGCATAAAAACTCCCATCAAATAAGTTAAAAACAAATGTTTTGTCCTTTTTAAATGAAACTGATGACACATATTTGTTGATTGCATTATATTGTATTTGAATTTGGTGGGAAACATTATTACGCTTGTCCAAACTTTGAAAACAAATCTGAAATTTCAATCACGTTTTGAACTGCTGACATGTAGTTTTATTTTTCTGAAATGTACATTAATCAGAGCTTAAGATAAAATTATATTATATTCTATATTTTTTACTAGCAATGTTCATTTTTGTTCATAAACAAATTTTAAAAATCAATTAAGGATTTAATTTATTTAATACAAATTGCAGTACACAAGTACACACAGGAGTAATAATTAAAAATCACCAATGCTGGTGTTGGACATGGGTGTTTGCTGGTGATTGAAGATAATAATATTATGTTTAACAACCCTGATATATAATACCCATATAATAACTATTATACAAAGATATAAAATACAAAGAGAATGAGATGTTAAACAAACACCTCAATTTATTCTGCAAAATTACCACCATTAGTGTTTTTAACTGAATCACCTAGTGTTCACAGGCCTCTACACTAACTTTTTTTTCAACTTGCCCAATAGGACAAGTACATACCAAAACTTACTTGTCCGAATGGATTTGTAACTTGTCCATAAAAAATCTTAATATTAACCTTTTTTGCATTTTAAGTTGATTCAATGAACGAAATGAACTAAAACAATAGAACAGAATTTGATTTATATCTCTTGATATCCTTTTGAATTTGATTTATATCTCTTGATATCCTTTTCAAAAATATGAGTCGAGAACAACTGAATCTAGTCATGTCACAGGACTTAGGTTCTAGTTTTCATTAATGCCAAAGTCTCACTCTGCACATGAGGCACATGATTCGTTAACGTGCCGGTGCCGAACTGTCTTGTCACCTTATCTACAAAGCACATGCTGATTCCGATCAGTAAGACTGGATTCCGGGAATAGTTTGCGTTTTATCTTTTATAATAAAGTATCTGACAAAGAACATGAAGAACCAGTTTTAAATTATCGATCGCAAGTAAACTTGTCAAATTAATATTTGTTTTTATCTTCTTTTCTTGATCTTTCTCGTTTTTTTGTTTATTACTCTGATCATCATAGTTTGATTTAAATTATTTTCTACAGAATGATTTTACTTGTCCCGTCGGACAAGCTTGATATGGCTTTTACTTGTCCGACTTTTTTTTCCTCTGGTACCGGACAATAGGACAAGCATTATTGTCAAGCCCTGGTTCATTTTAATACGCAAACATTCATGACTACAAAATATTTGGGCACTAATACATAAAGATGATAATGTTTTATTTTAACAGGTTACAGTTTCTACAATGGATAAAAGGAATGTTAGTTTGGTGTTTAAAGCTTGCCTGATGGAAATGGGAGAAAACTTATTGCTGGACTTCAGATTGTCAAAGGTATATATATTGAAATGAATTAAAAACGTCAAGTTGAACTTTGATTATTTTAGTACAGGGCCTAATCTAGGATTTTGAAGAGGGAGAAGTGACTACTCCTTCCATGAGAGAGAAGGGAGAAGTGGTCAATTTCTTGGAGAAGTGAGATTCCATTACCGTTTCGGTTTGCAATGGTTTGCATGCTTATCACTAAGGAAATTGTTTTATATGCAATAAAAGATATACTTGCAGTTTTTTCATATGTTATTGTACACAACGTATATATAGAAAGTTCTTAATAAAAATGTTTAGACAATATATAGTTGTTATTTATTTATTGATACCATAATGTGTTCTAAATAAAATTTGTTGATTGGGACATGAGGGAGTAGCCTAGTAATATTATCAAGATTATGATGCATTAAATTCATGTGCATCTGCCTCAATTTATTTTTTAAAGTCCAGAAAAAATATGACTCCCTGTTTACCTGATGAATTTCACACGACTGGGAATTTTATTTTATATATCACCACTTGTCATTATTTTGTAAAACATTATTGAATGTCCAGGACATTATGTTAGTTGTAAATTGAGATTATCGTTAAAGATTGTAAGCCTATAAATGAAAATATCTTTCAATCGCATATTAATTATCCGATAAAGAGCTAATTTCTATCATTTTTGTCGAGCCTTTGACTTTTGTCGAAAAAGCGAGACATAGCGATCCTACATTCCGTCGGCGTCGTCGTTGTTGTCGGAGGCGTCCACAAATATTCACTCTGTGGTTAAAGTTTTTGAAATTTTAATAACTTTCTTAAACTATCCGGGATTTCGACCAAACTTGGACAGAAGCTTGTTTATGATCATAAGATAATATTCAAAAGTAAATTTTGTAAAAAAAAAATCCATTTTTTCTGTATTTTACTTATAAATGGACTTAGTTTTTCTGCCAAGAAACATTACATTCACTCTGTGGTTATAGTTTTTGAAATTTTAATTACTTTCTTAAACTATCCTGGATTTCTACCAAACTTGGAAAGAAGCTTGTTTATGATCATAAGATAGTATCCAGAAGTAAATTTTGTAAAAAAAAATCCATTTTTTCCGTATTTTACTTATAAATGGACTTAGTTTTTCTGCCAGTTAACATTACATTCACTCTGTGGTTAAAGTTTTTAAAATTTTAACAACTTTCTTAAACTATCCTGGATTTGTACCAAACTTGGACAGAAGCTTGTTTATGATTAAAACATAGTATCTAGAAGGAAACTTTGTTAAAATTTTGTTCGATTTTACTTATAAATGGACTTTGTTTTTCTTCCAGTTAACATTACATACCGTCTGCAGTTTAAGTTTTTAAAACATTTATAAGATTCATAAACTATCCTGGATTTTTACCAAACTTGGACAGAAGCTACTTACAATCAAAAGATAGTATAGAGAGGAATATTTTTATTTATTTTTTTCCTCATTTTTGTTGAGCCTGCGATTAACAGCAAAAGTAGGCGAGACACTGGATTCCGCGGAACCCTTACGAATTTTTTAAAGATATCATTCATATCAACGAAATGGTCGTGAGAAAAATTCCACTGCTGATCACAATCTGGTCGAGTGTCGTACGTTTGCAATCACATTATCCATCAGCTGTCTTTCTACCTTTTATATTTCAATTTTTAGTCAATCAATATAATAAATCTACCGTTAATTCCCACCCTTTACCTACCGAATAGTAAAATTAATCGACTTGTGTAATTAATAAAAATAAAACAAATCAGCTGAGTGATTACGCAACATCCTCGGATGAAAATCATCGTAAAATGATAACTTAAACAGACGGTCAGTTTTCAGTTTGAATAGTTTTGAAAGTTATATCCAAGGATTTTCAAAGTCGCCTTTGTATTTATTTAATTTGATCGTTGACAGTATTAGTCCTGGGTCGTTTCGAAAATCTTGATTTTCCTTGTCAGCCGCCATTTTTTTTACCTGTGAGACTTGTCTCCCTTTTACCGATTTTGATAGCGATTTGACTTTGCCATGAAGTCAGTCAGCTGGTGAGATTTAGCGATTTTCAAAATTCGATTATGGCCTGTTAGTACACTCCTCGTTAAAGTGCCAGTTGTGTGAAATAGAATTAAGAACTAAGCCCATTGAATTTGTAGACTGGTCGTATGATATTTCATAGGAACAACTGTTTATGCCAACTTATCCAAAGTAATTTTTTCACTTCCTACACTTTTAACTTGAGTACATTAATCAATTCTACAAAATAATGTATCACTTCATTAAAAAGATATTATAATGGCCATGAATTAATGTTTGATACTTTATAAACATCATATTCCTTTCCAACTCGCTCATCAAAGATTGTTTATTAGGTCTTTCCACTTTTCTGTGGAAAGACCTATTGTATTTGTTCTGATTATTATTAGGTCTTTCCACTTTTCTGTGGAAAGACCTATTGTATTTGTTCTGATTATTATTATGTTCTTCCGCCAAATTTTGTTCTTGCGTAAAATTTTTGTTTCGCAAGATGTCGCTTAGATATTTCTTATATAGTATCATACATTTTATACGCTTTTTATTTTCACCCATTCTTAGCCGAACAATTTTGTTTGTAGGAGTTATCTCCCCGAACACTGTTTTCCTTGTGACTGCATCTCCTCCGTAACCGTAAAAGAAAGCGACAAATTTATTTTATAAAATTACTCGTTATATCCTTTGCATGATTTGTCCTATTTTGACCGAAGCGATATGAAAAAAATTTGACCAAAATGTTAGTCGCGACATGATATAACTGGAAAGTTTTTGTCAAAATGGTACGCGTCATTGTTTTAGGGGTTCCATGCCACTGAAATAGTAAAATGAACAAAATGAACTAATTATAGCCTCAAACTTTGCAGCTATCATGATGTATACATGCATCTTATCTTAATTTATCAACCAAGGTCCACCATCCTCCACCTCCCCTCCCCTCCCCCATCCCCCCCCTCCCCCCTCCCTTTTTATTCTTATTTTTTTTTCTTCTACTTTGAGGAATCCCATTTCGCCTTGAAGTTCAGTCCTGTACATTTTACTGTAAAAATGCAATTCTTCTGATGTACAAACTTCTTAAATAGAAATTCATTCCTGCAAAAATCGGCTCCAATTCATGTTCCTGTTTGACGCGGTCCGCTTGATTGAGAAATAAAATTCAATGACGTAAAAAATTGCTCCCAAATTCGTAAATATTGCTGAAATCCTACAATCAAATTTTTTAATCATGCATTAAAATACAAATCTGTGCTCCCGTAAACATGTGTACGTAAGATGAATGCATGATCCGTCATCAATGACCTGTAAATAATAAAACCAATAGTGATCATGTTTGTCTGATCAGTACACATGTGCTCTGTTCAACGGTCTCCTCTGAAAAGAAATTAATATTCTAACTCCAGACATATATATTCGAGGGTCACGTGACTTCACAACACCATCTCGCGCGCGGACCTAAATTTAGAATAAAACATTCCATATCCAAATAAGGAAAATAAAACTTCCAAGATAAAATTTACTCCGTTTTCCTACAAATTCAATCAAAATGCATACACAACAAATGGATGAAAAATGGAAGTCCGAGGTTACATAGAAACTAGAGAAAATTTATAAACGAATGATGCTAGGATCAATTTTTATGAGGACATCTCAGGCGTCCGTTTGGCTGTGCGAGATGTATAAGTACGCAGTCACGTTCGGTCAGAATATAGGCGTTATTTAAGTTATCTGCGTCGCACAGAGAAAGTGCCAAGCAATCAATCAATCAATCAATCAATCAATCAATCGACCGACCAACCAACCAACCAACCAACCAAGCAAAAAATTAATTAATCATCTTTCGTAGGGGAAAGACCGTTTAACAATTGTTTTTAAAACAATTGATTTATAATTTTTGTTAATTTTCCTTCATCCGCGATTGAAAAATTGATACAAGTTAAGGATCGTAGGGTGCATTCCAGACCAACTGTGACTGAAATTCCTATTTATTACAATGTTAACCACAGACAAATGCATGGCTTAGATGATTGGAGAATTATGAGCCCAAAGTGAAAAATACACATTCACAGTCAATTAAAGTCATATGAAACAAGTTTTATGTAATTATAATGTTATCAAAATTATTGAACCAGTGCATCCATATATACTAAACTAAGTCCTGTTTGCACGTTTTTTTACATTTATTAGGAATCTGTAATGTATTATAAAACAAATAATATATCATTCAGTGATTGTTGATCACAATCTAATTAACTTTTGAGTGTGTTGCTGAAGTTTACCGGATCATGACATTTTATTTGACCTGGTTGGGAATTTAACCCACAACCTCTCACACTCACACAAGTATGCTACTGGAAACCATTGAGACAGTAAAGCTTCATTGAATAAAATAAAAAATTATGGTCATATTGAATTGTTTTCTATACATAGGTGGTCGCTACATGCATATTTTTGTCTGTATCTGATAATTTGACTCCACTTCTTACCGTTATAATCAGTTTGAAACTTATTTTAATTTATACTTTCAGGGAGATGGATTAGAATTCAAAAGACACTTTATAAAGATAAAGAATCAAATGAAACAGATAGTCAGTAAAATCCCCCCAGCCTGGCCTCTTGTTCCATCACAGATTGGATGAATGATATACATGTGTTAAATATCTTTTCTTTGTGGTAGAGATAGTGTTCTAAAAGGAGACGGAATGCTGGCATCACTTGTATGCATGTGACTCATATTTTGATAATTATATATGATACTAGTTGGATGATTTATATGTTTTTTGTTAACTGAATGTAAAATTGCATGTGATATAAATGAAGGAGATTGAATTCTACTGATAAATCATAACAGGAAGTTATGATGTTATATTTCATTAATAATGTGTAGAATAATAACAATAGATACATTAAAAATTAGTAAATGCATTTAGAATTTATTGAATTTTACCATTTATCACTTTTTAAGATACCATTTGGTGTCAAGCTCTACGGTTAATAACATATTTTGGATTTTTGATCCCAGATGCAAAACAGGAATGTCAACTATTTGAATGAAGCTTTACATTTCAGACTAAAAGAGCTGGATAATCAAAATCTTGTAGACATGTTTGCCATATGGTCTGAAGTTTACATTAAGCATGTACTGTACTGTTCTATAATGTATGATGTTGCTGCATATTCAGTGCAGGGCTTTGTAATTTTTAATCAGCAGTTTAATATTGATTGATTGATTAAGGTTTAACACCACTTTCAACACTATTGTGCGATTTTGTGGCGGTCATTTTTAATTGGTGGAGGAAGTCGGAGTCCATAGAGAGAACCACCAACCTTCGGTAGGAAAACTAACAATCCTATTCAATTAAGATTGGAGTCTAATGCACCTACCAAGTGCTGGATTCGAACTCACAACCTCAGTGTTGACAGGCTAGTAATAACTTTGAGCTTGCTTTCGTTAGTTTTAAGTGTAATTTGTTTTAATGCTCTATATACGATAGGAGTGGGGCATTATATTTTCCCATTTGTGCATCTGTACTTCTGTCCATTTATCAGGTTAAAGTTTTGGTTAAGTGTTTGCTGTCACATCAACTTGAAATTTAGTACACATGTTAATTATGAAGTGAACTATTTCATATATTTTCCAAATTAGGGTTTTGACCAAGATTTCATGATTCACTTACAGGGATGGGGTAATCGTAATCGATTGTAATTGATTACATTTTTTCCAGTAATCGACAGTAATCTGTAATCGAAAATATTTTCGATTACATGTAATCGTAATTTAATCGATTACAGCAAAAATTATGATGTAATCATCGATTAATTTTCGATTACATTTCGATTACTTTGGTAAAATAGCTTGATGAAATATAATCTATTTTAATTGAAAGTATGTATGTATTCATCACTTTATAGTACAGATAAAAATAAAATGTATTGATATGACTTAAGAGTTTATCAAATGCCTTGTTTCTATCTATTGGCTCCAGCTGCTTCAACCAGATCTATCAAATTATACTGTATATCTAGCTTTTGAAACAAATGACTTTTCTTGCTGGTCAATAATTTAAGACCTTTTATATAAAAATAAGAAAATAGATTTAAATAAGAAATAAGTCTTAAGTTAAAATCTGTACTATATTGCAGTAGTAAGCTTATTTGTATTAAAATTCCTTAAAGCATAATTTTCAATAATAGTTGGAATTTTAGCTTAGAATAGATAAACATTTGATTCATTATAATGTTATGACATAAAAATTACAAAGTACACGAAATCCTTTTGACAATGAACCAATGGCTATGCATTAAAATTCTTGTTCAGAAATAGAGATACATGTATCCAATTTTTGCACAAAAAATATAAATTGTTTATAATTTTGAAATGAGTATACAAAATTCTCAACAACTTCTTGTCTTTACTAATCAGAATCAGATGAACAAAGACTTCTAATCAATAAGATGAAGACTTTGTTTTGATTTCAATTATGTCTAATTAAGAGGAGATTTACATTATATTGCCCCAGGTTATAATTGTACTCCATTGGCAGTATTATAGCCTGTAATTAGGGAGGTTGTCAAAACAAAAGGATTAATTCATGCATGTAATTATAAATCATAAATTTTCATCTCTAAAATTAGCTGAACTAATTAATTATTCTACTTTTTTATAGTTTTTTTTCAGAGTAAACTTTCAACATTGTAATGAACTATATTCAAATATAGCTGTTAATAATGAGTAAAAACAAAAAACTTAACTTTAGTCAGTATGACAGCAAAAATTTGCAAAAATATGGAGGTAATAACCTAAAATATAAAGAAGTGATTGATGCAATGTGATGCCATTGCAAGAACTTTATCACCAATCATTCATATTGAAAACCAAAATTTCTAGAATTTTTGAATATTTCGGATCCTTAGACAGTAAGAGCTTCCATCTAGAAAACAACTGTCAACATAAAATTTGGAAACATTGCTTTAAATGCTATTTTTGTAAAGTTCAAAATTTCCACTATACATACATTGAACAACATAATTGACTTTGTGTTTAACTTACTTTATTTAATTTGTAATTTTGTAGCATGTAATTGACAGTAATCGAAAAGTAATGTAATTACTTTTGCTAAAGTAATCGATTGCAATCGATTACATACAAAAATCAGAGTAATCAATTATTAATCGATTACACAAAAATCCTTCAAGTAATCGATTATTACATTTGTCAGTAATCGTGCCCATCCCTGTTCACTTAACATCGACATGTGTAATTCAAAAATTTTTGGTTTAAGGTAGTTTGTTTTCACATCAACTTGAATCTTAGTTCATCATCAAATAACCTCTTTAATTTATAAGCCAAATTAGGTTTTTGAGTAATTTCATGGTTTGCTGAACATCAAAATAAGATAGTGCGAGCGGGGCATGGTATCCTATGAATATGTGTGCTTGTTTCTTTTTTTTATACCTTTTTTGTTTATCTTCTGATTGAGATTTAAATGGGGGAGGAAAGAGATCTCAAATTACAAGCCACATTTTCCTTTTTCTGTCCTTAGCAAGGAACCCTGTCAGAAGTTGTTTTATGTCAAATCTTAATGTTTTTTATTATTTGAAGAATTTGATGATAAATTAAGATCTTATATTTTTTCTGTTTTATTTATGTATAACTTTTACATAGTCTCATTTGATTTAGAGCTTGCTATGTTATGTAGACCTGTCTATTGTTGAAGAAGGAATGTTGCCCTCTAGATGTCCTTTGGTTATTTTTGTTCATTGGTTTTTTCTTTCACAGGCATAAACCTGACATCTCCTTTTGTTCATATGTGTTGTCTTTGACTTCATTTTTATGGTCCAGTGACTGCTTTAAAACTAGTTTTTTATCACATGATTTTTAGCTATTCTGGCTTAAATTGCTAGTGCGAACTTTTCCCATCACTTGGCATCCATCCTTTGTTTTTGTCATCCTTTAACTATTACAAAAATCTTCTCCTGAAACTACTGGGCCAAAAGAATCAAACTTGGCCACAATCATCACTGGGGTACCATGTTGAATAGAATGTGTGCGATGATCCTGCCAACTAACATGACAGACATGGCTAAAATTAGAACATATGAGTAAACTGCAAGTTTTGTCTATAATCTTGAAAATCACTAGATAGAAAAAAACCTAACATGGCAATAATGTTTGGAATGTTTAGGTCAACCACTGTTGATTTTGATCAAAACTGTCAGATGACTTCTTATAGGAGTTATTGCCCTTCAATGACAAATTTTAACATTTCTTTTTCATTTTTGCCTTAGAGCTTGAAAACTATGATAGATAAATAGAAACTTTAGATAGCAAAAAAAAACAGCAAGACAATCCCGAAATAGTCCGTCCACTCCTAATTGTAGTTATTGCCCTTTAGTGACGATTTTTACCAATTGTTTGCAATATGACTTATCTTCAAAAATATAATAGATTGATAAAAACTAAAAAGCAAAATTTATCAGACAGACAAGATCTACAAGTAAGTCAATATGACCTTAATCGCCAGTCGACTCCTTATTGGAGTTACTGTCCTTCAATGATGTTTTTAACCAATTTTTCACCTTCCTGCCTACTATCTTGAAAACTATGATTATAGATAGATAGAAACTTTGAATAAAAAAAGATCTATCTAATACAGGAGGTCAATTGATAATTCGACCAAGTTAACATATTTGTAGAACTTATTTTGCTGAATATTTTTGCTATTTACAATTAGTATCTAATATAATTTTGGAAAAAAGCAAAAATGTATGAAATTCATCTATCATCGGCAATAGCTCCTATAAGGGGTAAGTTGATAATTGTTGACTTATTAGTACTTCTTATTTTACGGAAACATTTTTTCTATTAACAATTTCTATTTAAGGTAGCACTACAGTCCTGCAAAAAACACAAAAAAAATGGTAATAATTGTCTTTCAAGTGTAATATCTTTATAAGGAGTCAGTTGACATTTTCCTCTGAATATTTATTATACTACTAAAAAATTCTTTCAATCTGCTTTAGTTTCTGCTAAAAATGCAAAACATCTGTAAAATCATCCTGAATGTGGAATGGGAGTCTTCGCCATCTTGGATTGTAAAATAGCAGAACACAATACATGTAGGTCTACATTTTCAATCAAGTCACCAAATTTCAATGTTAATATAAGAATTTTCTATTAAATGAACTGATCAATATATGTGATTTTCAATTATACTTTTAATATTTTTTATAAAGAAAAATATTTTGATTGCTTTCTAATTTTGTTTAACAAAGCATATAAAGGGTAGGTAATTTGGAAAATGTATAATTTATAAAAGAATCTACAGAAAATGTTTCTATTTTATGTTATAGAAGGAAAAAACATCATTTTTCTCTTTTGATATTCTGAAAGCATTTGTTAAGATCCCTCATAATTTATTTAAAATTCTTATTGAATTTACCTTCTATTCACATATGATAATGATGCCTTTTTTCTCTGTATAATCCATACAAAAAGTCATTTTTTTCACAACATGTAGCTTGAAAACTCCATTGAAATAGACTTTGAAATGCTTCTTACTTTAATCTACCAGTTTTGCTCTTACAGCTTTCCTGCTTGAGATATAAGCCAAAAACTGCAAAATTCGCTGAAACAGACATTTCAGGGGCAATAACACCAAATTGAATTGTCTGATTTTTCTGAAAATTTCTGGGATGTAAACATTGACCTGCTGATAATTTTTACCCATGTCAGTCTTGCTCTAACTACTTTATGTTTACCCCTATATTTTGGTTTTAACAACAGCGGTCATATTTGATGATGGATTGAAGATCCCGGATACAATTCTTAATCTACATTCCCTCAAGAACATTCAGATAAAGTTTGGTACTGGTAACATTTGGTTAAAGTTTACAATGACCTGTTTGTAAAACATGATCATGCACTGATGTACAAAACAGCTAGGAAATGTATCCTAATGTATACCTTCATAAAAACAGAAATTTAGTATGTATGTATATAATTTCGGTCAACACATGGGGAAAAAAAGAGTTAATTATATTTTAAAAGTAAATGGAATAAATCGCCAAATATTGCTGTACGATTCCAAAGGAATTTGGCCTTTTAGTTATGTTTGTCATTTAGCAATTTACTGCCTCACTATTAAAATTAAAGCACTTTAATGTATTCAGGAAGTCTAAGCTTGGTTAACCAATAAAGTACAGAAATACCATGTCTAGTGTATCTTTAAAATAACAGTGTGACAAATACAAATGAATAAATGAAATGTGAGGTAAATTTCAAAGCAACCCAACGACAAAAATAACAAAAAGACATAGAGGTTAACATACAGCCTTAAAAATAGACAGTTGCTTATACGTTATGCCAAACTCTGAATCGTCCTAAGCCTATAAAAGATGTGTGAATAGTTGAACAGATTTAACAGAAATAATCAGAGATGTGCAATCAACGACCAATTATCCAAAACAACGAAAAACATTAAGATATGACCTACTGACGAGGTTCCTGACTTGGGACAGACAGATATAAATAGGCACTGGCTACGATTACCTGCAAAAAGTAACAATAAGAAATAATTATTGTTACTTCCGAGACTAATTGCCGAATTGTATTTCTGGACAGGGACCCGATTTCATACGGAAATTGCAGGTAACAATAATATAATTTTTATTGTTACCTGAAGTTATTGTTACCCGCAAAATTTTACATTTGTAAATTATTTCTTTTTTGTGTGTAGCATTGGGATAACTTGTACTGTCTTCGTGTCATTGTCCCGTATATCTTGTTTCACATATTTGAACAAATTAATGAATGCATGTTTATTTCAATTTAGTATGAATTATATCTTTAATTCTGATCTCTTTCTTTTTTTTGTGCTTTGGACGGTGCTCCTATTTTACAAGAACTTCTTCTATATAACTGCAAAAAAAAATTGCATCTTGGAATCGTTGAAGTTTATCATTAAAATTTTGAAAGTATATAACTTTTCACTGACAACAAATTGGACATCTTGTTTATTCGAATCCATACTTAGTGAGTTGTTTTAATCGACCTCTCTGGCAAAAATGAACGTCATGTTATCAGTAACACAGTTTGCTAGTGACCTAATACGATATATATGGGGTAAGTAAATTCCATATGGGGTGAGAGCGAAACAAAGCTCTCACCCCATAGGGAAGCAAAGCTCTCACCCCATATGGAATTTACTGACCCCATATATATCGTATTAGGTCACTAACACACTGTGTTACGCATTTATCTTACCGACTATCTTAACATGTGGTATTTAGACTAATGGACTATCAAAATGATCAAGTCTTCAATATAAAGATCCTGCTTCAATTGGTCCATACAAAAACAAATGCCAACAATAACAACTTGTTAGCTTTTAATATGTTTTCTTCATTCATTTCAATCGTTCATCACCAATTTCTTCATCTGTTGTCCGAGTGAAACGTTTCATCTGTTGTCCGAGTGAAACGTTCAGATTTTTCCTCAACGCTGTGTTGTTTTTTTTATAAAAGGACGTAATACCACTACTAACCGTGTATTAAAATAGACCACGCCATACTAACCCCATATGAAATATACACGGACTCCACGAGGTCGCTTTTAACCAATGATATTCCTAGAAATGTACAGGAGGTAAGATAATGGTTAATACATCTGGAGTCGGTTTCACGAAAAAACTTGCAACTAAGACTGATCGTAAGTATACTGAATTGTTCATGACTTACGATCAATCTAAGTCGTAAGTTTTTTTGTGAAACCAACTCCTGGAAATTTAATCGTGTTACCAATTTTACGTTTGAATTTATTTCACAGATTGCTCGAAAATCAAACATTTTTTAGATCAGTGCCTGTCTGCATATATAATTTGCGGGTAACAATAACTGCAGGTAACAAATTATTGTTACCTGCAATTTCCGTATGAAATCGGGTCCCTGTCCGGAAATACATTTTGGCAATTAGTCTCGGAAGTAACAATAATTATTTCTTATCGTTACTTTTTGAGGGTAATTGTAGCCAGTGCCTATATAAATATGGCGGGATTAATCTAGTTTTCTTTGGATCTCAACCCTTCCCCTTTTAATATGGATCATTATAAAACGTGCATGAAATATCATGCGATAAAATCCAGTACAGGAAAATCACTGGACTCTAAGATAACGAAACAATCATCTTTCTATTCGAAATTGTTTTATATAGAAGTTAGGAGAGGGAGCAAGACATCGATATTCAAGTTTCAAAATGGAAGAGGTGCATTGTATTCGGTGTTTTTCTGTCTTTAGGTCCACCCCAACCCTACTTCTACCATTTTTTTAGTCAATTATCTGTTATTGTTCATTACAGTTCCTCAGGTTCGGACCCAGGATTTTGTAATAGGGGCCCCTGGTTGGAGTGATACTTGTAAAAAGTCTACGCATTTATCGTATATGAAGCTCCATAAGGGGGCACTAAATCCGACTCTGTTCCATTTGTCTTGAATCAAAGTAAAATTCTGTAAAGACCCGGTCTCGCTTCTTTTGGAGTTCATGCGATTCTATCGGTTTCTGCCACGTTTGTTAACTTGATTTGTCTCTTCTTAAAATATTTACGAGATTTGAACATCGGTAACTGACTACTGTCGTCTTAATTTACCAGTCAATCCGTCAACCTGTCGAATTGCTGATCCATCGTACGGTTGAACCGAAATCTTGAAGAACTGATATCAAGTCTAATTTCTTTGTGTCATGCAAACCAGCTGACCTGTCAACCTGCTGTCTATCTGGCCAGTCGACCTGCTAACCGGAACTTGCAGAACATGAAACAAACTGATATCTATAATAATTTATTTGTGTCTTGCAACCAGCTGACCTGTCAACTGCTGTCTAGCTGGCCTGTAGACCTGCTAACCCGAAGTCTTGTAGAACACGAAACGAACTGATATGCAGACTAATAGATTTGTGTCGTGCAAACCAGCTGACCTGTCAACCTGCTGTCTAGCTGACCCGTCGACCTGTCGACTTGTTGGCCTGTAGACCTTCTAACCCGAAGACTTGTAGAACACGAAACGAACTGATATGCAGACTAATTGATATGTGTCGTGCAAACCAGCTGACCTGTCAACTTGCTGTCTAGCTGACCCGTCGACCTGTCGACTTGGTGGCCTGTAGACCTGCTAACCTGAAGACTTGTGGAACACGAAACGAACTGATATGCAGACTATTTGGTTTGTGTCGTGCAAAACAGCTGACCTGTCAACTTGCTGTCTAGCTGACCCGTCGACCTTTCGACTTGTTGGCCTGCAGACCTGCTAACCTGAAGACTTGTAGAACACGAAACGAACTGATATGCAGACTAATTGATTTGTGTCGTGCAAACCAGCTGACCTGTCAACTTGCTGTCTAGCTGACCAGTCGACCTGTCGACCTGTGGCCTGTAAACCTGCTTACCTGAAGACTTGTAGAACACGAAACGAACTGATATGCAGACTAATTGATTTGTGTCGTGCAAACCAGCTGACCTGTCAACCTACTGTCTAGCTGACCCGTCGACCTGTCGACTTGTTGGCGTGTAGACCTGCTAACCTGAAGACTAGTAGAACACGAAATGAACTGATATGCAGACTAATTGATTTGTGTCGTGAAAACCAGCTGACCTGTTAACCTGTTGGTATGCTGACACGTCAACCTGTTGAAATGGAGTCTCTTAGTACAAAAACTACTTGACATCTAGACTAACTGATATGTGTCCTGTTGAACTGCTGACCTGTCGATCTGTCGACGGTCTGTCCGAAGACTTGTAAAACATGAAACGAACTGATATGTCGACCTGTTGACTCGCCGAATTAACCTCTAGAACATGACATAATGTTAAATACTAGTACTGGCTAATTAATTTGTTGACCTGTCCACCCGTTTACTTGTCTACTTGCTGACTCATTGACCTGTAGACTTGCTTACTTGCCAACTTATTAAATTGCTTACTCGTTGACATGTACAATATATGTACCACAAAATAAAATATGGGCTAATTGACCCTTAGACCTATCGACTGCCGACTGCATCGAAAGAAGACACAGTTTCTGCTTCTGGTAAAGGTTAGTCAAATGCGTTTTGTTAAAATATACTTTTTCACTTTTTTGGTCTTTTGGAAAATGTTGTTTGTGCTGTATTTAGACCCCTCTAACAAGAAATTTGTTTTGCATGCACACGTATAAAAATTGCGGTTTTTATCCAACGCAATCAAAGGTTTGAACGTTGTTTTCAATTTAGACTTGTTTATATTTTTTCGTTTGGGCTTGTATTATATTTGCCTTCGGGTTTATATGATCCGTTCATCCTATTTTGACTCCTCAAAATTCAAGAGTCTATCCTAAATTGAGGTAAATTGTATGGCTTTCCAAATACCGTTTCGATTCCTAACATTACTGAAGAGACATTAATTGTCGAAATCCGGATATGGTGTACAAAATTAAAACCTTTGCACCTTTTGTTTGCGGTATATCATCTTTTCCGCAAGTTTATTACTTTCTGTTTAGTATTAAATTTTTAATTAAGATCCATTTATTACATCGGTGATCCGTTTATTTGACAATCGCCAATGGCAGTCAGCAGGGTTTAAGAACATTTGTTGTTCGACCTGTTAGTCAAATGCGTTTTGTTAAAATATACTTTTTCACTTTTTTTGTTCAGAAGCATTGGAAAATTATAGAAAATGATTCAAATCTTAAAAAAGTATTTTCCTCACCACCAGTCATGGCCTTCAGAAGACCTAAAAACATCCGTGACAAATTAGTGACTTCTGTATTAGCAAAGCAGCCTACTCCATCTCCCGGTTGCTACAAACAATGTGGTCGAAGGAACTGCTTGTGTTGTAAAGCTGCCAATACAAGCAGTTCTTTCATCAGCTCCGTTACTAAACAAAATTATACCATCTACTCAAATTCCAACTGTAAAACGGAGAACTCAATTTATATATTAACATGTGACACATGTGGCATTCAGTATGTGGGAGAAACAATGGACAAATTTAATATTCGGCTCAATAACCATCGTTCATGGTACAAAACCAACAAAAACTGTCCTCTCACAAGACATCTTCGTTCAACGAAACATTCTTTTGATAATGTTACCTTCCAAATCATAGAAGTCAACACCGAGTGGGACACCACGGCGAGAAGGAGAAGAGAAAATTTTTGGATCCACCAACTCCACACTTTAGAACCTGATGGTCTTAACGAAAAAGATGAGAAAAGAAACAGGAAAGATAAAGAATAATTTAGTACACAGCATCGTCCTTTTTATCCTGTAATATTGGCCAATGGACGTTGCTAACTTCAACTACCAATTTTGTAAAAATCTTGAACTTCATCCAAATTATGTATTATTTTCAAGGCAGCTAAATTCAAGTGCAACATATACATTGAGCTGCAAAAGTTTCTTATCATCTACATCCGATTTCACCTGGATAGATGCACGCTTGATAAAGCTAGTTAGTCTAGCGAAATATTGCGTTTATTTTCATCATTTTGTAAATATTTTAAACATTCTTATATTTACATACTAAATAGTGTGTTAAAATTACATTGTTAGGCAATCTATAATTTTATTTGTGTAATTGAATTAATCTCTGTACTGATTAATCCACACTCCCATAGATTTGTATGTCATGTGCTGCTATTTATAGGCACTTATATATAGATATATATATATATATGTTTTGGTATTCAGGTCGTCCATACATTGAACCAAGGAATTTCTGTTAAAAATAGTTAGGAAAACCCACTAGTTTATCTTCCGAAACTAGGAACCAGATAAAAAAATCAAATTAAAATTTAAAGAGTGTTTTTATTTTTTTTTTCTGATATCAATTTGAATATTTGTTAGATAACACCAAAAAGACTAATGTATAAATACGGGATATAGCTATAGTGTCACAGTCAATTTTTAAATTTTTATTTCACTATTCACCGCTTCAACTTGAATAATGAAACATAAACTATTTCATTATTCATTATTCATCACTTAACGTTGAATAGTGAATAGTGAACTATTTCATTATTCATTATTGAATTTTGAATAATGAAAAATGAATAATGGACGTACTTCAGCGTGGTTGTTAGTTATGTAAATTTCACAAAATTATTAGGAAGTCCATTCGTAATAGTTGCCCTGTCGATACCTAATTTCCTGTCAAGTCTTCTAAAGTATCTGGCTGCACCCATTGTTATCTAAATGTTTGTGATGTTTCCGCAGTTTTTTTTCTAAAATGAGATAATCGGACAATAATATATGTTGATGTCTTCGCCCGTCGTTGTTGTAATTTGTTGATATTACTCCTGAGCTTTGTTCCTAATTGCACAGATTCAGTCTTATGGATATTTATGAAATAATTACGATGATCAAACCTATGCCATATTGCATTTTTCTACATACTAAAGGCCTCACTATGGCATTGAGATGAGTTACTGCAATAAAATTGCTATTCCTTTTCTTTAATACTAAAAATAAGGAGATGTGGTATGATTGCCAACGAGACAACTATCCTCCAAAGTTCAAATAAAGTGGATGTAAGCAATTATAGGCAACCGTTTCAAAGCCAATAAAAACTAATAAAATAAATCATGTATCTAAGACTAAAATATCAATCTGTACACATCCGACATCCAATGGATTTAGTGTAAAGACGTCATTAACAGCCAGAGAAAAACATGACATTGTGCAATGCCAAAATATAGGTATCGACAGATTGTAGTACCGTGAAAGTACATATGTGTAATATTTAGTATGGTTTTAATTTACTGATAACAAAATCAATTTTTATACCAATAAAACAATATTTAAAGATTTAATTACAGTGTTGAATAGGTAGTAACCTTTTAGAATAAGTTAAT
The DNA here is from genome assembly GCF_021869535.1 of Mytilus californianus. Lineage (NCBI taxonomy): Eukaryota > Metazoa > Mollusca > Bivalvia > Mytilida > Mytilidae > Mytilus > Mytilus californianus. The sequence continues at coordinate 34,413,977 of NW_026262701.1, forward strand.
TTAAAGGATTCATAAGTTTACCCGGATCGTATCTTAATTTCCGGGACCGGTAAACAGCATCACCGTAAAATTTAGGATGTGCTATTCCGTTTGAAATAAGTTTTCTACAGGTACAGCAAAACGTGAAAAGCTTTTCAAGTGCGTGTACGGTTTGTTTGGTGTCACGAACGACTTACACCTTTCTTTTCCATAACAATAAACTCATATAAAGACCATAAACGATTCATCGAAATGTATAGTTGTAAAAAGAATATTCAAAAATGAAACTAACCAGTTTGTCGATAACAGCCGCCAATTACAACACCAAAACATGTCATTAAACCAAAAAAGTAAAAGAACCACATCATCAAAGGTCATTCAACGATGTGTATGACAGTACCATGCAGAGTATGTTGGTCTTAATCGTAACTATTGCACAAAATAAATATCGATGATTGAATAGATATGTATACCTATCATTTTCAAACACGACACTCATGCACACCAGATGGTCTTTACGGAGCCCTGTTGGTCTCACACAGATTATAAAGTGTCTTTTAAAGTCCTGCGCTGAAGATGTGTAAAGTCTAGCGCTGGAGATGTAAAGTCTAGCGCTAGAGATGTAAAGTCTAGCGCTGGAGATGTAAAGTCCAGCGCTGAAGATGTAAAATCTAGCGCTGGAGATGTAAAGTCCAGTGCTGGAGATCTAAAGTCTGGCGCTGGAGATGTAAAGTCAAGCGCTGAAGATGTAAAGTCTAGCGCTGGAGATGTAAAGTCAAGCGCTGAAGATGTAAAGTCCAGCGCTGGAGATGTAAAGTCAAGCGCTGGAGATGTAAAGTCTAGCGCTGGAGATGTAAAATCAATCGAATTATACGAATTCCAAACAAAAAGAAATTAAAAATTCACCAAAGAGTCAGAAACTCACTAAAATAAGTAAGAAAATACCAAAACGAGAATAAAAAAAATTATAGACGGAAGAAGAAATGAAGCACACTATGACCAGCAAACAACCATTAGATAGCTGATAGTGGGGGCATAAAGAACCCTCAGATAGCTGAAAGTGAGCATAAAGAACCCTCAGATAGCTGATAGTGGGCATAAAGAACCCTTAGATAGCTGGTAGTGGGCAAAGCGAACCCTCAGATAGCTGATAGTGGGCATAAAGAACCCTTAGATAGCTGATAGAGGGCATAAAGAACCCTTAGATAGCTGGTAGTGGGCAAAGCGAACCCTCAGATAGCTGATAGTGGGCATAACGAACCCTTAGATAGCTGATAGTTGGCATAACGAACCTTTAGAAAGCTGCATTCTGGTACAGGATTGTGTGAATGTTCGCCAACGTCGCCAACGTCGCCAACATTTACAAAATCATTACTGTTCGCCAACGTCGCCAACGTCGCCAACATTTACGAAATCATTACTATTCGCCAACGTCGCCAACATTTACGAAATCATTACTGTTCGCCAACGTCGCCAACGTCGCCAACCTTTATGAAATCAATACTGTTCGCCAACGTCGCCAACGTCGCCAACCTTTATTCTATTCTATTCACTATCAGCTATCTAATGATTCGTTATGCCCACTATCAGCTATCTATGGGTTTTTTATGTCCACTTTCAGCTATCTAAGGGTTCTTTATGCCCATTTTCAGCTAGCTAAGGGTTCCTTATGCCCACTATCAGCTATGTGAGGGTTCGTTATGCTCACTTTTAGCTATCAAGGGGTTCGTTATTCCCACTATCAGCTATCTGAGGGTTCTTTATGCCCACTATCAGCTATCTGAGGGTTCTTTATGCCCACTATCAGCTATCTGAGGGTTCTTTATGCTCACTATCAGCTATCTGAGGGTTCTTTATGCCCCCACTATCAGCTATCTAATGGTTGTTTGCTGGTCATAGTGTGCTTCATTTCTTCTTCCGTCTATAAATTTTTTTATTCTCGTTTTGGTATTTTCTTACTTATTTTAGTGAGTTTCTGACTCTTTGGTGAATTTTCTAATTTCTTTTTGTTTGGAATTCGTATAATTCGATTGATTTTACATCTCCAGCGCTAGACTTTACATCTCCAGCGCTTGACTTTACATCTCCAGCGCTGTACTTTACATTTCCAGCGCTTGACTTTACATCTCCAGCGCTGGACTTTACATTTCCAGCGCTTGACTTTACATCTCCAGCGCTAGACTTTACATCTTCAGCGCTTGACTTTACATCTTCAGCGCTTGACTTTACATCTCCAGCGCTTGATTTTACATCTTCAGCGCTAGACTTTACATCTCCAGCGCTTGATTTTACATCTCCAGCGCTTGACTTTACATCTCCAGCGCTAGACTTTGCATATCTCCAGCGCTAGATTTTACACATCTCCAGCGCTAGACTTTACATCCCCAGCGCTAGACTTTACATCTTCAGCGCTTGACTTTACATCTCCAGCGCTAGACTTTAGATCTCCAGCGCTGGACTTTACATCTCCAGCGCTAGACTTTACATCTTCAGCGCTGGACTTTACATCTCCAGCGCTAGACTTTACATCTCTAGCGCTAGACTTTACATCTCCAGCGCTAGACTTTACACATCTTCAGCGCAGGACTTTAAAAGACACTTTATAATCTGTGTGAGACCAACAGGGCTCCGTAGGTCTTGATAGGGTGTCAGATTACCCCCAAGAACCAGTAAAAAAATCGAATTTTGTTTGTATTTTAAAATATCGAATTAATGTTGCTTTCGAAACTTAATTACGATTTGGTTATTTTGCATTCTTGGGGAACTAAACCATCCGTTGTCTGAAACTTATTTTGAAAAAAAATTTGTAAATCTTAACAGTCAAATTATGATATAAAGTTCAAAGCTAGACATAACTTTTCTTGTTATTAAGAATAAGATGTTACATGGTTATCAACGAGACAACGAGCAAATTCTAAAGGATAAAGACGTGAACAATTAAAGGTGTCGACACTCAGCACAGAAACAAATAACAAAAACACAAAAGACAATAGGAACAGATCCAAGAGTATAATCGCGGTTTCCAAAGCTAGTTCAAAGTCGAATTTCAACTATCAAATTAACCATGTAATCGCAGACTGCCCTTTTGTATTTTTCTGCATTTCTTTATTTATATCTTAATGTTTTGTCATTTGGACTAATTGCAGATCTTTAATACTTACTTACTTACTGCCCATTACGCTCATTGGCGTGTGGGGCAGCAACGAAGTTTCTCCACATTTGTCTGTTTTGTGCCATCTTCTTCAAGCTCCCCCAAGTATGTTGGAAGTATGCCATCTCAGACTCAACTGTGCGCCGCCATGTTATCTTAGGTCGTCCTCTTCGCCTCTTTCCCTCTGGGGTCCAGAACATTGCTGCTTTTGTAAGTTCTTCAGGGCTCTTACGTAGTACATGGCCAATCCATTTCCATCTTCTCCTGCTAATGAGTAAGTTGATCTCTTCCTGTTTGCATTTATTGAGGAGGTCCTGGTTGGTGGTTTTTTGTGGCCAAAATATCCTCAGGATTCTCCTCAGACTCTTGGTATGGAATGTAGAGAGCTTCTGTTGGTCTGCCTCTGTCATTCGCCAACATTCAGAACCATACAACAGGATAGGTAGTATACAACTGTTGTATAGTTTTAGCTTTGTCCGGATGGTGTATTGACCAGATTTCCATACAGGCTGCAGGTTATTAAAAGCAGCTCTAGCTTTTGACAGTCTTTGTTTGATGTCAGTGTTGGCTCCACCGTCTGATCTTACAGTACTTCCTAGGTAAGTGAAGGTATCGGTCTGTGGTAATGGTTTCCCGTTTATTATAATTGGTACTGGGTTGTTAATGTTTAAACTCATTACTTCAGTTTTCTTTGTGTTTATTTTCAGACCTATCTGTCCTGCATACTTTTCTATTCGACTGGACTTTTCCTGGATATGTTGGTGAGTGTGCGATAGCATAGCAATATCGTCAGCAAAGTCCAAATCTTCAAGAATGGTGAAAGTTCCCCATCTTATGCCTCTTGGGATATCTGCAGTTGTTTGTCGCATCACCCAGTCGATGGCTATTATAAATAGTGTAGATGACATTACACATCCTTGTCTTACTCCAGTTTTAATTGGGAAATAAAGTTGTTCATTTCCGACTGTACATTTGAAGTTTTCATAAAAAGCCTTGATTAGATGGATCAGGTGTTGTGGGATACCATAAAGTTGTATGATTTTCCAAAGGCTTTCCTTATGAATACTATCAAATGCTTTTTCGAAGTCGATGAAATTGATGTAGAGTTGCCGCTGCCATTCTGTGCATTGTTCAATGATATTTCTCAGGATGAAAATCTGGTCAACGCAGCCTTTTCCCTTGCGGAATCCTGCTTGCTCCTTTCTTAATGAACTGTCGATTGATTCGGATATTCTTTTTATAATAATTTTGGCCATGATCTTGCTAGGAATAGATATAAGAGTGATTCCACGCCAGTTATTGCAGTCATTTAATGCACCCTTTTTAGGTATTCTGATGATGATACCTTTATCCCATTCTGTTGGTACTTTAACTTCTTTCCAGATGTAATGGAAAATTGGTTGGAGGGTATTGGCCGCTAAGATAGGATCAGTTTTGAACAGTTCTGCATTTAGATTATCTGAACCAGGAGCTTTTCCGTTCTTTAGAGTCTTGATTGCTGTTACAATTTCAGATATGGTGGGTGGTTCAATACTTATTTCCAGTTCAATGTTAGGCTCTGGAATAGTAGGTAGTTCTTTTGGAGATGGTCTGTTCAAAATTTCACTGAAGTGTTCTGCCCATCTTTTTTCTTGTTCATTTTCAGATGTTAGTAAATACCCTGTTTGTCTTTCACTGGGATGTTAGGTGATGACTTGCCTTTTCCACAGATGATTTTGGTAATTTTGTAGAGGTTGCCTTGCTCTCTTTTATTAGCCGCTTCTTCTGCCTGATCTGCTAAATTATCCATAAATCTTCTCTTATCAGCTCTAACCTGGGTTTTGACATTGCGATGTATGTCACTATAATCTTGTTGGTATTTGTCTTTCAATCTTAGTGATTTGGTATCATTGACTTTCTTTTTAGCCTGCCTTCTGATGTTAATCTGGTTCCATGTTTCCGGTGTGATCCAATCTTTTTTCTTTGTCTTTTGCTTATAGCCGATACATTCCTCGCTACATTTAGTGTATATATCTGCTATCTCATTCCACTTCTCATCTAATGTTTCATTTTCATCTCTTACTGAGTTTTCCAATACCTGGTATCTGTTCTGTAACTTTATAGCAAATTCTCTTTTAACCTTGCTATCCTCCAGTTTATCAATATCAAAACGCTTCCTTGAGATCTTTAATAGTTATTGTTAAACTTATTTTGTTGGACTCTGACCGATTTATATTTTGGCGTATTGTAAAGCACCCTTATACTAGGATTGCCAAAGACCGCATATTGACCCCTAGATGGCCACCTGCTTTTTATTACGGGATTTCTGTCTCATAAACGTATATCCAACATTTCCTTTAGTCCATACTAATATAGTCGATGAATAGTCAAGACTGGTAGCAACTAATTCCATAATCCGTTTGACTTCTTTAATTTTTACATGTTCTTAGTACGTTGAATTTAATATAAGATACATAAGAACTTCTCATTATGAATATATATGCGACATTGATATTATTTTATTTCACCCCACTGGTGACAGTGCTACAGAAAAATTGTCACCTTGGTGTTCTTCCGACCGAAAGTAAATCCCTTGCCAAAGTAGGGTGTCCGTTCGGGTTCCGCTGAAAGGTGCACAGAGGTAACCTCTATAAATAGTGCTAATCTGCGTAGTACCATTTCGGGTATGAGGGATCTATAACTTCGAAACCATGTCCGATTAGAATGCGGACGTTGAATCCGATGCTTCGTGTAAAGAGAGTGCCACATTCAGGAACCCTTACAACAACACTTTAAGGGGTTGTTTGGCCTGTTGCAGGGCGAAATATTTGTCCGAATCCATTGTATTTCAGTGGCAGTCCGAAATTATCCGCCCTTCATCACTATTGCATTAATTGTTTTTTGAATGTTTCTCTTCCTGAATACATAAAACGTTAAGCAAACAGTTATCAATCAATCAATCAATCAATCAATCAATCAATCAATCAATCAATCAATCAATCAATCAATCAATCAATCAATCGTATTTCATTTAGTACTCCGTACATCCGTATGATGTTGCAAATAGGCATCTTTTATGAAAAATAAAGGCCGATGAACAATGTCCAGAAATTTTGCATCTACATTCAACTTTTAAAGCCCAAAGAAACAGTTGTAAACAATTGAAATATACAAACTGTGCCATTTTTACCTTTTCTGATCAAGATTGTAATTTCTTTTGTTTAATTTCAACTGGCTATCAGCCTGTATAGACTCGTCTGATGTAGACCTTGATATATTATATAGACACTTGTAGATTGTTGAAGGCTGTATGTTTCCTTCTTAATGTATTTTGGTTATTTTTGTCTAACAGGGTTCATCTGACTTGACCTTATTTTTTGGTCGGTTTTTCTGCTGCTATAAGCAATGTGTTATTTGTGTTTATTGTATAGTGTACATGATTTTGATCTCATTTTCCTGGGTCATTTGTAATGTCAAGTTTATGCGATACCTGTACTAAGACCTTGATCTTTATTAAACCTTTAACATAACATTCAATCATAATCAGTAAAGCAAAGTAGAAGTGACATTTTATCATGTTAACCCTGTTCTTTCTAAATAATTTTTCAGTTTTCTAAACTAGATAATTGTGCAAACACTAAGGTTGCAATACTATAAGGCAAAGTTTATCTTGGATGGTTTTGACTGTTCTGATTAGGCCTGTATCATCTTTGATGATCCTTAACCCCTTTCATGTGCTTGTCTTAAAACTTTTGGTCTAGATGAAAGTTATTCCAGAAATAAAACTGGTATCATTTTTTAGTTAATTTCTTTTGTGCATTATTAATTGATGTATATTAGATCTGCTCTAGATCTGCAGACATTACAAATAAATTGGGATGAGTACAACTTTTAAAAAATTTTCAAAGTTCCAAGGGCTGTAATACCACAAAAACAATCAAATAGAATGAAAAGCATTTAAGAAAAACCATTTCGTAAGTATCAATTGATTCCATGCTATGGACAGGAACCCAGGATGACCTAGCTAGTTGTTTACACTCTTAATAATATTTCTTGACGTTTTCTTTTTAAGCAGTCTAATTGTAAAACGTACTATAAGAATCCTTGGTCTTAAACGATAGTCCCTCTCTGGGGGAAAACATTTTGAAATAAAACCTTCCTCCTTCAAATGGCAAACACAAAATAAAAAAGAAGTAGCAAAAATGTTGATATTCGTTTAAAGCAACCTCTTGATTGTTAAGACATAGTAACACTTATAACATACAGCTTTGATGTTTCTGGGCTTTTCTTGTCACTCGCACATCCAATGTACAAGTCATCATTATTATCAATATCAATACAGAGAGAGTTTAAAATACCAATTGTTTTTAAAGAGAGCTTTTGAATAAACTCCCCCTTACTGTCAATTATATGAAGCATGAAGTTGTGCATGTCTGACACTATCAACTTGCCCTCTTTGGTGACTACTAAATCTGTTGGAGTAAAGCTGTTATCCGTGTCAATCTTTCCTTCATAAATCCACTTAGTAAGACCATCGGGGGACATTGCAATAATTCTTCCGTCTGATTTTTTCGAGGAAAGGTCGATAAAGTAAACGCAACCGTTTTTGTCACTTTTTATTCTTGTTACATCTGTCAACATTTTTTTATCTCCAAATCTTTTAATTTCAATTTTGTCATTAAAGTTGACAATGACTATTTTACGAGCACCTTTGTCGTTCGTTTTGAAGATAGGCCCATTATCTCGCAAACTTACATAGATAACACCTTTCGTACTAATATGTACAGCTCTTGGAAATAATGGCGAAAAGGAACGAAACTGTTCAATTCCATCCTTTGTTGCTATATACGTGTAGCAGTCAAGTTCTATAATCGTGAAAAGAAGATCCCCATTGACAGTCGGCGCCATGTCGTAAATGTTATATTCCCTTTTATCCTCTACTTTTTGTAAAAGCTTTAAATCGGTATGTATGGCGTATTTACGTGTCTCGAATGAGTAACCGCTGCTGAGCCAGATATCTTCGCGTCTACTGTTAACAGTTAGTTTAGAAATACGAGAGATGCCTATTGACAAAGTTTTTTTTATCTTTGTAGATATTTGTACACCACACTGCAGAAACCCAAATAGCTTTGCGATTGTTTCGTTTTTGATGGTAGCGAATTCAAAAGAAGGAAGTCTGGGAAAATCCTCCATCCTTATTTGGGTATCATCATTGACAGTTGAGAGCCATTTTTCAGTTTCTTTCATCGTTTCATGCAATAGCTCTACATCTCGAGCTTTCTTTAATATATCACTTAAACATTCCCGTTTTACTGACGAGTTTTCGATGATTTTTGCAATGTTATTTCTTTTCTCGGTGATGAAATTATCAATTAATGCCATCCTTCCTTCCAGTTCTTCAGTCATTCCTAACTTCTGGATTTTTATTTCTGTGATAAGTTTTTCTTCTTGTGTGGCAATTTTAAATTTTATATCCTTGAAATGTTCTGTAACTTCCATAAAGTATTTTTCTATTTTCTCCGATTCTTTCTGGTAAAACGGTAATATGAAATATTCGATCTGTGCGTCAAATGTTTTTATCTTTTCGATTTTTTTCTTGAGGATTTCTTCTAGTTGTAAGAATTGATGTTTTTGGTGTGACTGAGACAAACATACTGGACATACTAGTTGGTCACAACTTTGACAAAATATGCAGTAGGTCTGGTTGTCGTGAATTCTACATGGAATTCGTTTGAGTTTCATTACAGGAAAAATCATTGTACCAATATCCTTCAATGGTATGATGCTGTGCGTCTCCGCCAATTTAAATTTCGGATGTATTTTATCTGTACAGGTGTCACACATTAATAAATCGCATGCAATGCATTTCCATCTAACGGTACTGTTACTTTCGCATAATTGACAAATTATTAAAGTTTGAGCTTCACTTTGTAATTTTGCATCAGTCATTTTCTTCCTGTTTATCAGTCTTTTTTGTGTGTATAATGCCGAGTTTTCCCTTTCCCTGTTTTTGAATAGAAGGAAGGAAGAGCTTGAGTGGTGTAGGAATTCAAAGGGATATTTTTATATTCAACTAAATTTTGACTAAAATGTCTATTTTCGAAAATTCATATTGATTGCTTCCTTATAACACGGAAATTTACAATTGAATTTTGGGTCCACAAGTCAATTGATATGTCAATTAAATCATTCAACAGAAATAGACTGTGTGAACACAGAAGAATTATACTGCAAAAATGACCGACACAGCTGATAAAAATATGAAATATTGCGAGGTTTGTGAAAGGAACAGTTTTTTAAAATGGAAATGTACAGATTGTAAGTTATCGATGTGCCAGTTGTGTACAGAAAATATTCATACAAAATTTAAACTCGCGGAGACACACAAAATAATTTCACTTACAAGTTTTCACGAACGACTTAACCCCAATCATTGCCATATTCATCGAAATCAATTATATTGTATATTTTGTCAAAGTTGTGACCAGTTAGTTTGTCCAACATGTTTGTCAGAAACCATTCACAACATAGTTTAACAGAGGTTGAGGGAATCGTAATAAAATCTATTACACGGATTAAATCCTTTGTAGAACAAATTCAAAATGATGTAAAACCAATATGCAAGGATACATTGAGTAAAATTCGTCAACTCCAGTCAGAAGAACATTATCGATTCCAGAGCATCATTAGTTCAATAAAGCGGCAAGAAGAAATATTGAGTGTACAAATTAAGCTCCACAAAGAGTTTTTGCTAACTAAAGTGCATCTGGAAGAGACTAAAATCAAAGACATCCTTTTGCAGAAAAAGAATACTTTTACGAATAATATTGATAAAATGCGACAAACGAAAATGTTTATTGACAATACATTGCAAGAACCAGGTGACGTCGATGTCGATTATCTGCAGAGGGAGACTAAAGACATCATGAAATGGTTATCTGCAGAAATGTTGTCGCGTCCCAGTGAGCAAACAAACTTGCCAATGCTTCCGATTTTTGAGTCTATGAATTTGAACAAAAAGGTCGTTTCCAAAATTTTTGGTTTCCAAAACTCAATCTCGGAATTGTCCATATCATTCAATAAATCATTCAGTTTGAGTCTTCCCAGTGTTACTCGAATGAAAATTAGCAAATACACCGAAACTATATATCTATGGATAGTTTGTAATGCTGCTCAGAAAATTGAAAAATATTGCATTCTACCAGATCTAAAACTCGAACAAGATATAAGTGAAAAAAAAGTATATGACATGTCAATTACACCATCAGGAGACTTACTGTTTACTTGTTCTAACGATACATGTTTGTATAAAGCGACTAAGGACGGGACAAGAAAACTAAAGTCGTTTGCACCTTTATTTCCAATAGCAATATTCGTTAATTTGGAAGGTGAAATTCATATTAGCTTAAACGAATATGAGATGAATACAAGACATAGTAAAATAGTTACCCTCGACAGCAGGGATAGAAAAGAAATAAAGCATTATAAAAATGGACATATCAAGGAATGTTTTGTGTGTGTCACGCGTATAGCTGACGATTCTGATAGCATTTATCTTGTTGATGCTTTGCCAGAAAACCTAGAGGGTAGAATAGTGGCAATTACCAAAAAAGACGGGCAACTAAAATGGAAGTTTGATGGACAGGTGGAAAAGAGACATCCGTTTACTCCATCGGATTTTGTGAAAACGAAAGTCGATAGTTTGGTTGTAGCCGACATACGGAACAATCTTATATACATACTTGGAAAAAATGGAGCACTTTTACAAATGATTGACACAACTAAGATTGGCTTGACTCTACCGTGTTGTGTTGATATTGACGAAAGTGGTTTACTCTGGGTTGCATTTATACCAACATGTAAAATTACAAAAACTACAAATATACATGTTTTTCGTTGCGATTTGATAATGTCGCCTTGTCACTGAAATATAATGAGAGGGGCATTAGCTAAGATTTAGACAACATTTTAAAATACGATTCTTTTTGTTTTAAGTATCAATAAATGCTGTATTTTGAAATAATATTTCGTTATAAGCAGTCAGTTTGGCCAAAATTTGTCAAAATAAGCTCAAAAACATCGCTGATGTATTATTGACTTACAAGTCAATAATTTAACCTAATTGAAATGAATCCGTATTCATGTGACCTTCAATTTAACCCCTTAGGTGGAGATGGGTTACGCATGTAATAGGCGTGTTCATGCAGCTACTTAAAGGAAAAAAATGTAATTAACATTGAAGGTGAAATAAGGTGAACCATTTGGTTGACTGATTCGATCCACAAAAATCATTCTTATACAGGTAAAAACGATGGTTTACATATTTTTTTAACCTATAACATGAAATCAAACAGACCTAGAAAAATCCAATTGCACGTGCTCTCTATATATTTATATTTATATTCATGGCTGCAAGAATAGTTTTAAATGCTGATCCACTTTCAGCAGTAGCACCACTGTTTAAACAGCTTGGGTGGATGACAGTAGAGAACAGAATTTCATAACATAAATCAGTTTTGATGCACAAATGTCTTAAAAATGAAGCCCCTGTATATTTAACTGAAAAATTTAAAGAAATGCCAGAAATAAACCAATATTCTTTGATGAATACGTCTTACAAACAATTGCAAGTTCCAAAAGCCAAAACAGAGCTGTATAAGAAATCTTTTATATATTCAGGATCTGTTTTATGGAATGACTTACCAATATCCCTGAAAAAATCGACCTCAAGTACAAGTTCATTCAAAAAAAGATCTAAAAAAAACTTGTTGGAACATTAAGAAGCTGTGTAACCTTATATGCATAATAATTTTTCACACACTTACTTAAACTTTGAATATTTTTTATACAAACTTGGTGTATGTAGTCAGTCTGTAATTGTCTCATATTGTAATTTCCTTGTAGTCTCTTGTATATTATATGAAATCTTTTCTGCAATCTCATAAGTGTAAATAATTCCTGTAGTTTAAGAAGGTGGTTGTTTATTATTTTGTTATTGTCGAGTTCTATGCAAAAACTCCTTTTATAAATGTCTAGTGTCAGTGAGCAAAACATTCTAGGTCAACAACGGCAGGCTTACGAAATCTTTTGAGTTATATTTTATTTACCTATCCAAAAGACCAAAGTTTCATAATGTAAGCCTTCCATTGGTGAAATTAAAGTTTAATGATCACATCAACCTATATTTTATAGCTGTAATTTAGGTACATTATTTCTGTATGTATTGATGAGAAGTCCTGAAGTCCAAAATTTAGTTCAAGTAAACTCTCCTTATAAAGCAAATCTCAATTAAAGTCAATACAGCAACCCACATAATTGAGCATTGTACACCAGTTACCAGCTCCAAACAAAACTAAACCAAATTTAACATAAGGGATATCTGTGTGTTAACCAAAACATAATCTTTGCAAGTCATACTGGCTTAAAGTAGGAAGATATGTTAGAATAATAATGTTATTATAAACAATCAAATCAGTTTTGGCCCTTGAGTTATGGCCTCATAAAATTTTGAGTTCCTGTCTGAGCAAGTCAGCTTGCAACCTTCAGTGTGAGGAAGAAACCTGCCTGCCCGACAATGCGCCTGCCGGGGAAGTGGCGCGAGGGGTCTCCACAGAGGGGATGAGACTAGACATCTCATCTGCAGCCGGGGTGTGTAAGGTCTGCATCAGGGGATAGCCCATGTGCTGTAGAGTAGTAGTGGTCTATCAAACTGGCGCTGGAATAAATTTGATAAAATTTGTCCCCGAAATGCTTGAGGATGAATGAAATTTTAGAAATGACCAGTGATAAAATTCAATCAAGGAAATATAATATGAAAAGAAAAATAATATATATCACTAGTAAAATTGCTAAAATGTTTCCCTTTTCATGAAACATTATTGAAGGTGTTAGGAAGGGGACGGTGGGTGGTAAATTGAATAATAGCACTGTAAACTATATCAACTAGTCAGACTGCTATGGACCTAGAAAGTGATTATACAAAGACCATGCATATGGCTTCACACACAGATTCATCTTCGCAAGCCAAGGGTTACGATCCACTTCCCTCCTCTCCACCCTAGGCGGATTGAGATAGAATTTCGGAGACACAAGGTAATGATTTTCATTGGTTGCAGTCAAAATTCGCTGCATCCAATCAAAAAGCGCCTATAACATGATCACGTGTAAATGTAGAAAGTGGATGTAAACAATTGCCACGTGCTTATTGTGCAACAAGTCTTTACATCCCTAAACATACGACTATATTTAGTGACAATTTGAATGTTTTTAATCAACTAATAGAAGTTCCTGTGTATGTTTCTTGCACAAATGCATGACTGTCGACGTATGTTTTCGTTTCCTGCTTTACCAAGTGTGTAGAATCTAGACGCTACCGTGTTTTACCTCCAAATTGAAGAGTTCAAAAAGTAAAATCACAAAAATACTGAACTCCGAGGAAAATTCAATCGGAAAGTCCCTAATCACATGGCAAAATCAAATGACAAAACACATCAAACGAATGGACAACAAATGTCATATTCCTGACTTGGTACAGGCATTTTCAAATGTAGAAAATGGATTGAATCAGTAACTAATCACTATAAAACTACTATAACTATCATTTTTTTCTCTCTGGACGTAAACACAACTGTCCACTTTGTCACGTGATATAATTATTAATTCTTAATGTTAGTTATATATATTTAAAAAAAAAACAAATTGAATTCTTGGACATTATGTTAACAGCTTGACCAATCTAGACTTAATATAGATTATTATATAGATTTTTAGGAGGATTATTGAGAAAAGCTTTTCACATTTGTCTTATGTGTCTTCGTGTACACTTGTCTTAGAGTTTCTGGAACAATACTTTCTCATATTTATACACTTTATATAAAAAAAGTTTCAAACAAGTGAACTTATAAATTAAAATACTATGTTTTATTTTTATAAATATCTTTAATGTATTGCATTTGTGATAAATCACTGAATCCTCTTTAAAACTCTGGCCAGTATTTCATATTACCCAGTATTGCCAGTATTACCCGGTAAAACCCAGTAAAACCCGGGTTTCCCAGTATTTCCCACTGGGCTGGGCAATACTCATAAAACCCGGGTTTTTGCCAACCCTGCCAATTTCACCTGAATTTATTTCATAACACGAAAACAAAACTCACCATCTTTACTAGATACCAAAACGGATATTCAATCTCATAAGTCGAAAAATTCCAGAACTTTATGAGTGGTTGCCTTTGTCATTTTCTCATGGTAATCTTTATACAAAAATTTGTGATAAACGGAACACTTCTCATGATTATCGTCATACACATATTTTTGAAAATCAGGTAGACTTCTCTTTCCTATTGTTGATTTACTTTTCTTGATGTTGATGTCTCCGTTCGATTCTTATGAGCATAAATCGGTCAAAACTTTTACAAATTCCATTGAAAAAAAAATAGAATTATTGTGGATGTAGGATTCCTTTCAAAGAAATATAATTAAAAATTGTTATTTCACATACATCTTTTCACTAGTACTATTCACAAAGCTAACAAGTTCAGGAATTGTCATTCCAATCTTTCTCTTTCGCTTAATATATTTATTGAAAAAGGTTATAATCATACCGTTGTCATTTAGTCAATGTGACTCGAATATTTTGGAATATAAGTCGATAAATTGTAGTTTTAAGCAATTCTACAATGTTTGTTTTTGTTTTATACATTAAAATTTTGTCCAGATTTTTCTTGTCATTTCACCCCCTCTCCCCTGTGCTGTTTTAGACGTTGATCTATGGAATCTTCTATCAAATATAGAGTTTAGGAGGGCATGAATTCAATCAACAACATTGCTTTCAGTAACTATGAGCATTTTTCTATGCGATACAATGTTAAGCATTATTTTTTGTTCGTACTTGTTTTTGTTAGCTATTTAAAAAAAAATCGCTATTTCAGATCTATATATATTTCTTGCATTGTTTGTTATTGTATGCGCTTTTATGTACCTTATGTTTGTAAACTGATCGGAATATAAAGGAGAAGGATTCAGATCTAAAAAAAATGATACTAGTTTAATACCGCAACTTAATCACATGTCTGTCTCATGCCAGTAAATTTATGAGAGGTTGCCTTTGTCATATCTTTTTTTTTTTTGTGAATTTGGTGTTGTGGCAGATCTATAAAAAAATAATATTCCTTATTAGACTCATGACGATTAAGAGCTTATTGAAAATAGTACATTATAGATGTTAGAAATAAAATAAAAGCTAAAAATATTTACCAGAAACCCTTGAAATAAGGGAGAGGGTGGCTGTCATTGATTCTCAAAACTCATGCCGTCACTAAATAATGATAAAATATAAAGAATCCAAAAGGGTGTGCAATGGCGATATGTAGTATAGTAAATGTTGATTTAATTTCAAATCACATTCACGCTGAGATCATGTTAAGTTATAAGTTTTTTTAGTTTGTTTGTCAACCCAGCCACCCCTATGTGTTTTTTGCATACAGAACACTCAGGAATGTGTTTTTTTCATACAGAACACTCAGGACGAAAGCCACGGTCATCTTTAAACGCTACTTGAACACAATTCATTGTATCTATTTGAGTTGCCAGCACTATCAGAGAGACTTTCAAAAGTCTATGTTTAAAAAAAAGCGATTTAAGAATTATTTATCTTAATATTTAAATAAATGAATGTTAAAAATTTTCATGCATATAAGGCATGCATGGTATTAACTTTTTAATCACTTTAAAAACTGTTGGCATCCATCATTTACAATATGTCTTGGTGTTTAAAATCAACATAGTATTTTTTATATTTTTGTATTTACGTTCATGTGCACAAAATACACAACGCGGCAAATTTGAGTTTGTGCAATTTTACTTTTGCATCAAGGGGTTCTGTCGTGCAAATTAGCTCTCCTCGACAATATGTATACGCGAGTATATTTGCGTTCATATGCAAATGTGTGGACGTGAACGTGGCTTTATAATGTTTTGAGTTGAATGTAAAAAATATATTACTACCCATTCATTTTTTTATTGCAGGATAGATGCTCGTTAAGTTTCTGTTTTTCAAATAAAGTTGCCTTTGAATTGTATCATCCACTTGTGGGATAAAAGGTTTTACATTGATTTCATCCTCATTTAAAAGAAAAAGAGAAATGAGAAATCTATACAACAATGTGTGTCATCATAACTATATATATGTGTGTTGGTACCGCGGTATTTCTGGTTTTTAAAATTGTCGAAATCGGGGTACAGATATCATGTACTGGTATGATATTATGCGTGTCTGTCGGTTTGAATTTCGGATGTATTTTGCGTGTACAAGTTTCACTAACCATTTCCTGGTCTGTTTCGTATTTATTTTGTTCCATATATTCTCTTTTTTCTTTATTCCTGTCATTTTAAAGGTCAATTACAATGAGGAAGTAATTATTATAATTGAATAATTGGTGTATTTGTAATTGTTCTGAACGTACATCAATGGTGGTACCTAGTGCCATGTACCTTTTAAGTGGTATGTCAGAAAATCTAAATTTATGTAAAAATTTTATAATGAAAATATAAATGATTATGATATTTATGAACTGTCCATGATATGCTAAAAACTGCAGTTTGAAATTTCCAAGAATAAACTGTTCCAAGATTACCTTACCCAATGGGTGTGTAGAATACTTACAAAATAGAAATATAACAGTTAACCACGCTTAAAACTTGAACAACAAATTAAAGGGGGTAGAAGTCTCTGAGATATTGAAAAAAATATCTGCAGATTTATTTTTACTGTAACAGCTGATTAAGAAGTAAGAAATTTCCATTGTGCATGCTTTTTGAATCATAAGGTCAAATATTCATTTTTTTTTCAAATTCAGACAAAAATTATACCAGCTTGAATATAGGAATATGAAATGAGAAATAAAAGCAATGATTAGATAATTGCAGTCAAAAGGACTAACAGAAAACAGATTTAGCTCAACGAGAATTTTGATTTTGAAATAAAGTTTTATGGTGAGCTGACACAAAAATAAGAAGGTAGAAAAGTCAAAGACGAAGAACTAACAAAATGGAAATTTGATGGACACCACCAAAAACGAAAGCCATAGCTTGGTTCTAATTATAACATCATGTTATTTGTTTATCATAATATACATTTTGTACATGTAATGCTACTTATTATATGAAAATTTGACTAAGTTACTTTTCAAAGGAAGATAACCAAAGTTTTTTTTTTATCAAAACTTTTGCTGTTGAAAAGGTGTTCTTCCTTTTAAACTATTGTATGTGCTTGTATAAATATGTCCACTTATTGATGTACTATCATGTTTGTATTCTTGCCCTCAATTGGTTTAATAAAAATATTGTATTGAAAATAAAGGGTCCGACTAGAATCCCATCTAGAATTTTGAGATAAATAAGATAACAAACAAGTAAATTTCAGGGAAAACGTGTTGGTATTTAACTTTAAAATGTTTTGCGAAAACTTTCTCTGTATTTAGTTGGTTTTATTATTTATATCTCCACATCAGGCACTTCTGTTTCTATCCATGGGGAAATCCACTATCAACGCATATTTACGAGTTGATAGTGGATCTTTCAATGGATAGAAACAAGTGCCTGTGTATCTCCAGTAAGAATTGTTTAGATAAAAAACTATGATCAAGAGAATATGATGAAAAATAATTTTATGCAAGCTTCCTGTCAATTGGTCTCTTGAGTATTTCCCTGACATTTTTCCACAAGGATTTTAATGATAATAGACAATACATGCATTTCGACCCTATGTTCTATTTTTAGACTTGGGGACAATGTTGGTTGACAGACAAGATCATAAAATACACATTTTAAACTGGACAAGTCAAGTTTACTTCTTAGATTAATTGGTCTAGTACCGGTAGTTTCAGAGGAGAAGGTTTTTGCAAAATTTAATGGACATCAATGGATGAAAGATGTCAAGTGATAAGATAATGCTAAAAGCTAATCCATTAAACTCAACATATGTTTTACGATACTACAACCATGAATCATTCCCCCCGTATCTTTAAAAAAAGAAAAACAGTAAAATATGCTTTGTTTATATGAGAAGTATAATGCTGACATAATAGGGCTTATTGTTACAGAGAAGTCCTAATACTGACAACATGTTGCTGTAACCAGGAAATAAGGTTATTGGCCATATATTACTTTTACAACATATCAACACACTTAAAACTGTTGACCTGTCATGCACAGTTTTAAAAGAACAGACCTAAATGCTGAGAAGTGAGAATTTATACCGACCAATAGAGTGTGAAATGAGGTCAGTGAAATATGACATGTCAGACAAACATTCACTGACATAGAAAAAATATTGATGACCTATCGAATAGAGATGTTGATGAACTTCCTGATACAATAAATCATGTAACACTACATTTGCTTCATTAGCAACATGCATAATACTGGTAATTCGTGAGGGTTTGGATGGGATATATAGAATAGAGAATAATTGATGAAAAGTGCAGAATAGAGGGCAAAAAAAAAAGTGGAGGCTCTAAAGATGCTGTGTCGCTCACCTGTATCTTCAACAATAGCTACTTTTTTAGTAAAAAAAAAAATCATCATTAAAGGGGAATAACTCTATTAAGAGTAAATTGACAATTTCAGTCATGTTGATATATTTGTAGATCTTATCCTGCTGATAATTTTCCCTCTTTGAAGTTTCTATTTATCTATACCGGTAATAGTTTTCTAGATAATAGGCAAAAAATGCAAAAAAATGTACAAAATTATCATCAAAGGGCATTAACTCCAATAACGAGTCAACTGAAGATTATGGTAATGTTGACTTATTAGTTGATCCTCTTGTCATGATCATTTATGTTTTTTAAAGATTCTATTAATCTTTTATGGTTTTTAAGATATTAGGCAATGACGCAAACAAGAGTGCACACGCTGAAATGTCTCGCCTTCTTCACTAATCATTGATATTATTTTGATAGTTCTAAATATAAAGCTTTACTACAACTGTCACATAAACTTAACATCATCCAAGAAAATGAGTTCTAAGGTCAGATAAACCAAACTGGAAATACATGTACACCTTACAATCATTCCATACACCAAATATGCTTTAAATATACATGTAGTTGACCTATTGCACATCTAAGAAACAAACTTAACCAGGAAAACTAAACTTAACATTGATCAAAGAACCATAAAAATGAGGTTAAGGTCAGATGAACCCTGCCAGACAGACATGTATACCTTACAATCATTACATGCTTTAAATACAGTTGACCTTTTGCATAAAGAATCTAAGAAACAAACTTAACCAGGAAAACTTAAGATTGACCAATGAACCATGAAAATGTGGTCATGGTCAGATGATAATTGCCAGACAGACGTATACACCTTACAATCATTCCATACACCAAATATAGTTGACTTATTGCTAAAAGTATTAGAAAAAATAGACCAAAAAACAAAAACTTAACATTGAGCAATGAACCGTTAAAATGGGGTCAAGGTCAAATAAAACAAGCCAGACTGACATGTACATCGTAAAATATTTTCATTGACCAAATATAATTCATCTATTGCATACAGTAAAAGAAAAACAGACCAAAACATAAAAAACTTAACTTTAACCACTGAAGCATGAAAATGAGGTCAAGGTCAGATGACACCTGCCAGTTGGACATGTACACCTTATAATCATTCCATACACCAAATATAGTAGGCCTATTGCTCACAGTATCTGAGATATGGACTTGACCACGAAAATTTAACCTTGTTCACTGATCCATGAAATGAGATCAAGTGAAAACTATCTGACAGGCATGAGGACCTTGCAAGGTACGCACATACAAATATAGTTATCCTATTCCTCATAAAAAGAGAGAAATTAAGAGTACTAAAAATTTTAACTTTTTTTTCAAGTAGTCACTGAACCATGAAAATGCAGTCAAGGACAATTTTATAAATAAGGCATCTATATACAAATTATGAAGGATCCAGTTAATCTACTTTATGAAATATTAAGCTTTTAAGAAGTAAGCTAACGTGGCGGCCACCAGATCACTATCCCTATGTCGAGCTTTCTGCAACAGAAGTCACAGGCTCGACAAAAATTGGTTAAAAATCATCATTTAAGGGCAAAAACTCTAATAAGGATTTGTTTGAAGACTTTGGTCATGTTCATTTATTTGTAGATCTTGTCTTGCTGATCATTTTTGCTATTTAAAGTTCTTTCTATTATAATTTTCGAGATAATAAGCAAAATGGGAAAATATAAAAAGGGCAATAACTCCTATAATAATTTGTCTGAAAGTTTTGACGGAAATAGACAAGAGGTAGAGCTCTACATTATGAACATTTTTACCCCCTGACAGATTTTCTCTATTTAAAGCGGTTTTCAAAATAATAGGCAAAACTTGCATTTTACCCAATGTTCCATTTTTAGCCATTTCGGCCATCTTTGTTGGCAAGCAGGGTCATCGGACACAATTTTTAAACTAGATACCCCAATGATGATTGTGGCAATGTTCGTTAAATTGGCCTAGTAGTTTTAGAGGAGAAGATTTTTGTAAAAGTCAACAGATGACGACGATGGACGAGGGCAAGGTGAGCTAAAAATTTGCTAAAAATGAAGAATAGAAAATAATTGGGAGCTAAAGTTTAAAAAATATAGAATAATGGACAAAAGAATTAAAGAATAGAGAAAAATGGTCCCTAGAATTAAAGAATGAAGAAAAAAAGGACCCCATCCAGACCTGCATTCATGATATTCCATCAAGTATTTTAAAATTACATTTTCTCTACAATAGTATCGTCATCATCTACAGTTGGCTCAGTTATATTCACAAAATGTTCTCTTCCTACTTTTAATTTATTCATACAATTTAAAATCAACAAGTACATAGAATACAATGCAAGGAAATATCACAATAAGTATAAATAAATTTAAAAAAACCCAGCTGTACTAGTACTAATCTGAGTCTGAATCTTCACCGAATTTGTTTTTATCAAACTGATCTAATTGTCTTAGAGCATCTTCATTTGTTTCCTCATCAGGATTGTCAATGTCATTTTCTACAAATGCTTCCTTAACTTTCTTCTTTCCATTAGTACTTTTACCCCTAGAAATTTCTTCTTTCTGCAATCAAATATAGAGGAAATGTATCTTAAATCATAACATTTAAACTGATGCACAGTTATTGTCATAAATTACACTTTGAAAATACATGATGTTATGAACAAAACATTGTGGAAAAATGATTCAAGGAATTTTTCAAAGCATACATGAGTTACAGTGTATGAGTAGACATATGAAAATTTACTAATGTTCCATCATATTTATCAGTACCACATATGAACATTAACTATTGTTCCATCTTATTTATCAGTACCACATAAGAAATTTAATTAGTGTTCCATCTGGTTGGTCAGTACCACATATTAAAATTAACTAGTGTTCCATCTGATTAATCAGTTCCACATATGAAAATTTACTAGTTTTCAATCTGATCTGTCAGTACCACATATGAAAATTTACTAGTGTTCCATCTGATTTGTCAGTACCACATATGAAAATTTACTAGTGTTCCATCTGATTTGTCAGTACCACATATGAAAATTTACTAGTGTTCCATCTGATTTGATTTGTCAGTGCCGAAATGCATGTCTTGTGTACTTAACTATAAGCCTTGCTCAGCTTTGTACTAAATTTGGTTGTTCAACTGTTTTAATTTGATCTCAGATAATGAGTCTCATAATAACGGAAACTCACATCTGGCAAACTAAATTTTAAGCCTGATCTCTTTAATGATTATTTTTGACATTTTACATGACATATATGAAAATCATCAAAATTTAAAGGAAGTTTGACTCCTATATAGTTAGTATTGTGTAAAAAATTGATAAAGATTCATTAAGGCATATCTTTTGATGATTAAAGTCACATAACTCTGAAACAACTAAATCCTTCAAATCAAAAAGTATAAATAAAAGGAGATGTAAGGTACAATCAAAGAGACTGCAACACAATGACAAAGAAAGTATCGTACTTTAGTTATTGGAACAGTATGGACATTGTACCATAACATGTCAATCTTTGATGACCATGTAAAAAGGTCAAAAATAAATTTTTTGTAAATGAAAATTGTATTTTGAAGTAAACTAGGTATGAGGTCTATTTGGCAAAGTTTTTGTAAAATGTTGACAAAATACGCATGAACTGATGATTTTTCATAAAAAAATATTTAATCTAAGTTTTACTGATTTGTGTCAGAATATTTTGTTAATATTTTGTGTAAATACGAGGAGTCAGCTACCAAACAACAATTGCTCACAATACAGACAGGATATTGGAAAGATGAAAAAAATCCAAGATTTGTTAATTTGTAAAGATTGATTTACCAATGTATTGTAACAATGTATTCTCAAGGTATTCACATTGTGAACAAGTACAGCTATCAGTTTAAATGTATATGCTAAATCAACTGTGTTGTGTATTGTTGTGTTTTGTATACAGTTGTTTGTCTTTCGTTTATTTTTTTATTTTGCAATGGCATTGTCAGTTCGTTTTCTACTTATGTCAGTTATGAGTTTGAATATCTCTTTGCTATCTTTCATCTCTCTTTATCAGAGAACTGATATAAATTAACAAGCATCATCAATTTTTATTTCATTTGCCAGAATTAAAAATGTTTAAGAAAATTCAAATACATAAGAACATGTACCTTTAACATTTAAATTGACAAAAACAAATCATAACTTAAATTGACAAAAACAATGATTCCTACTAAGTGGTCTTTTTTTGTCCTGCAAATACAAGAAATAATTACTGATGAACAATTCAACTTCTTTAAAACAACCTTGTTTTCTCTTTATTTTGTTTTTATACTTGTTAGAGTTATGTATTATACATTTTGATTTTGAAATGCATACAGCATTTTAAGCTAAAGGGACATAATCCAGTCTTTCTAATATTTGATCACAGTACCTTTATTCTGTCTTCCCTGTGTTTTTTCACTAACTGCTTATCTTCCTCCATTGCTTTAGCAAACTTTTGCATCCTTTCATATTCCTCTAATTTCTCCATTGTTTGAGCTCTCATTAGAAATTCTCTAGTTGCTCTCTCCTCTGTTTAAATAAGTTAAAACTTATATATATAACATATTAAATTCTATTTACAAATTGTTAGTGACCAGACCTTAAGGTAGATATAGAATTAACCATACATTGTACCACATCTCAATTTACATACAGTTTGTGTAACACACTATCACAAAACAGTATTTGGCATAAGGGAGGCAATTCATATAGATTGCAGAATTTTTTTCTTTCTGATCAAATAAAGTTATTAAAAAAAATTGTACAATAGCAATTATAGATTTACTTCTACTATCAATGAAGACCATATGTTGACCTCTATATATTTGTTTTGGTTTGACCTTATTGGAGGGTTGCTGTTTTATTGATGTTCACCCTACCTCTCATTCTTTTCATAATACTTCAAACTCAATTCTTATTTAATACCATTACCTTTTGGTTCATCTTTCCACATATGCACCATTGCTCCACCTGAAAAAAAATCCATTGCTAAATTAGTAACTTGAACATATCCATTGCTGAATTGTTAACTTGAACATATGAACTATTGATACACCTAAAAAATAACCCATTAAACTGCTAAATAAGTTAAATGCACATATGTGCCAGATACCAATTTGAAGTTTGTATGCCATTGACGGAAATAAAACATTTTCCCAAAATTTTTAGCATCACAAAAGAATCTATTTGATGTCACAGACCAAAAGTGATTGTTTTACAAAAATGAGGTCAGTCGTAGTAAAATTCTGGAACATGAAATTAGTTAATTCTCCAGTGGAAACATTAATCTAGTAAATGACTGAATAAGCAACATGAACAATTATTGAAGAGGTTATTATCTTCTTTTAAAAAATATAATTATCATGGCATACTTTGGATAAAGTTTGATGTGAATTTTTTTTCACGTCCTTTGAAAACGTGTTACACTTGCCTATAACTTATATTTTTTTTAAATTAACCAAATTGAAAAATACATTCCGATATAAAAACATAAATGCCATTCATATGGATTCAGTGTGAACAAAACCCAGGGAAGGGAACCAGGGATTTTTTTATTCTCTTTCTGTTGTTTGGTTCCCGCCATAATTAATACTTATTCTGTCTCTTCTGGTCATACAAAAAAAAGTGTGCAAATAAATGTATACATTTGTATTTACAAGGAATCAAATGTGCAAGTTAGTAAAATCAAAATGATGTAAATCTTATAAAGTAAATGCACCTCATGTGATTCAATACTCATCTTAGCTGTTCCAGTATCAGTGAGCAGAGCATTTCAGTTCCTCCAAGCACCTGTGCTACGGGGTTGTACTTAAAAAGAGCTACTATGCATATTTCAACTATTTTTTGTTGGTGTAATTAGTCTATCGGATGTGTCTTTGTGGACATTATAAAAATAAGGAGATGTGGTATAATTGGGATACCACGATTTCTCGAGGACTGCAAGAACAAATTAATATCCCGAAGACAAATTTATTTGTCCTGAAAACATGATTTTACATGGTGTTATACTGCTTAAATTAGTGTAACAGCATACAATTATAAGTTTTAAGACGTTTTAGTCGTTTATACTCAATAAACGTACAAGTTATCTTCAGAAAATCAATTTGTATGTCTTGTATGTAAATTCCTTGTTTAAAACAATATGGCGGACATAATTATTCAAAAGGTAGATAACTCGACTTGAAAGCAAAGTACTGTAATTTGATAAGCTTAAATACCAGAAAGAAGTTATGGTAACTGTATTAAATTTTCATTATTTCAGGTTTTTTAAAGAATCTATTCTTTCAGTACTTTTAATACTTTTATTTTTTTTAAGTTGTCTACCGTTTGAATAATTATATCTGCCATATTGTTTTCAACAAGGAATTTGCATACAAGACCTACTAATCGATTTCTTAAGTAAAATTGCACTTTTATTGAGTAAAAACGAATAATATCTTAAAATGATATTCTTTAATATTGTTTAAAGTGGTATAACACCATGTAAAATCATGTTTTCGGGATAAATCAATTTGTCCTTGGGTTATTCATTTGTTCTTGCAATCCTCGGGAAATCGTGGTACCGGTATAATGGTCATTTTTTTTTAATTTTTTTTTGTTGGTACAACTTGTGTTAGAACTTAAAATTTTTTTTTTTTATAAGTTGGACATGTATAAGTGGATATATAAAAGGAGTCTTAGTCAGTTGAGTAGGTATGCATGGCGATCGCCAAGTATACATAAGATCCATTTAGTTCCATGTATCTTCACAATCATTGCATCGATCAGTCAGAGTTGTTTAATTCTTGAGAGGAAAGGGTACACATTGAAACATTTGTATGAAGACAGATTTCAACAAAAACTTTTATATAAATAAAAGGGAACTATTATAATTAACGTTCAAAACTGAATATCTATCATACTTTGTGACGCGGATGGTGCAACTCTCAACCTCTGTTTGATGTCACTAGATACCAATCGAGATTCAACAGGAGGCTGAAGTTGAACAGACTGCCAAAATGTTTTTGCATAGTTTATGTCCTCTTCTGATGATCCGCTAAATTCTGTAACTTCACCTCGCGTTAAATCAATCGTGACAGCCATACTTTTTTGTGTTGCTATCAACGCTTTTTCGGGTGTAGCTTATGAAAATGAAAAAAAACGCTTACACCAATGCTTAAAATTACAGCATTTTAAAAACAAATGTACATGCAGTGGCAGATATTATTATTTCACCATTTTTTTTATTAAACATTTTTAAAATAATCATTTACTACATGGTACATTTAACTGTCAAAGAAACGATAATTCTTTTGATTGTTTCCCTTTTCCCGTAAAGGTCTCTCTAATTAGAAACAAGAAGCGTCAAAAAGCGACAAGAAGCGACAAGAACACTATTTAGCGACAAGAAAACTTAAAATAATTCTTATTAAACTAACTTATCTAAATAAATATATTGAAAAATATGCATTTTTTTTTTATATATACGGACAGTAATAACGTGATTTTCATTATTTTTATTATATTGATAGATGAAGAAATTAAACATTTGTAAAGAAGAAAGGGATTGTCTAGTTTCTATTAAATATTACGAAATATGTTTAAGATAATGTATGTACTATTTTAAGCAAAGTCATTGTATGAAAAAGTAAAATCACCAAAATACCAAACTCCTAATAAAAGATTGAAGATAACAGTACACACAGGGGTGAAACTTGACACACAATGTGAAACATCAAATGAGAAGACGTTACTAAGTTTAAAAAAAATGTGTCTAATCCATTTGTCCTTTTTGAAAAAAAAATATGTTTAGAAAAAAAAATCAAATGAGAAAAGCGATACGCGTGTCCTTTGTTTTAATTGCTACAATAACATCCAATTATCACCTTTAACTTTGTACACGCGTCAGATTATACAATTACTCGCGCCAGAATATACAAGCATTGTAAATAGTGAACACCTGTTGAAAACAGTCATGCATAAACATGATAAATCGTTTAATGAGGCAATACACAAAATAAAATGATATAAAATATTAACGTTTTAATTACCTTTTTCTCTTGTTTGATTTCAACAAGGATTTCTTACTAAACATATCCTTGGTTCATTGTTTCTCACAAATTATGTCTGTTTTTTTTTCTGCCGGACAATGATGCACAATTAATGATCAATAATGCATTTTGCATGCAGTCAGTTTATTATATATTAGACAAAGAGAGCGTTAAAAAATTATAAAATAATATATATTATTGTTCTAAAACACAAGTAAAAATTAATATCATAATATGACAGGGAAAACGTAATATTTGCTGTAATACATATCACAAATAAATCTAGCATATTAGATCTATGTTTCAAACATGTGTGATGCTTTACTACTATGGATATTGACTTTTTTATAAATTCATATTTATTGATAGAATATTAAATTTCTTGCTTAATTATCCTTCTTGTCGCTTCTTGACGCTTCTTGTCGCTAAAACTCTTGTTGTCGCTAATTAGTGAGACCGTCCCGTAATTTTCACTTCTCTATATTTTATCAATATATGTCTCTGATTTTATTTTATATCTGTCTCAAAGAAGTTTTATATAATGAAAAAAGGGGAAGAATACCAAGACTCTGTCTATTTACATACACTATTAAGTAAAATATGTACACTGTATATAATCAGCACTGTTGACATTAAAACACTTACGTTGAGATTACTATCTCAGCCTTACCGGCCGGGAAAAGAAAACATCGGAATGACATTTTTTTAACCATTTAAATAGCAGTTATTTCCTTTTCTCTGTTGACGGATTAATATAAGAACAATAATGTTTTCGAATCCCTTTGTGTATTACTACGATCATATTTTGTATGTCATGTCTTTCAAATGAAGTATGTTTAAACTAAATGCTATATCACGAATCAAAATAAGATGATCGATTCAAAATAATTTTAATGACATTTTTGTCATCAACTTAATCTGCAATCGAAAATATCAGTGATAATACAGTTTTTATTAAGTATACTTGAATCATTGGATAACGAGTCAAACAAATCATGACAATTAAGATATATCTATATCCCCAGGGGCGGATCCAGGATTTTAGGTTAGGCGCAAACTTACATTTTTTGGGGGTAAAATTATCGAAATATTCATTATTAAGCTGAGGACAACCCATGCTTCACAATTTTTTTTTGGGGGGGGGGGGGGGGCAGGAAAGGCCAGAGTGATTGTACAGTAAATAAAATATCTGACATTGAGATAATGAATTTCTTTGAAGAACTACTTGATCAATGGCTTTTAAACGACAGGTAAGACTATGAATCAGAAAAGGTACATGTGAAAATGCTGGTGGCAACGATTGTTTTTTTTTTATGTTTTTCATTTGCATTTTTTTGTCACCACCATTCACAGTAAAACGTTCGGATGCATAGAACGTTTTCATTATTTGATTGGTTCATATTAACATGTAGAATGTTTTCGTTACAAAATCTCGAAGCAGAAACTTTATATAGCAACATTTGAGTTCATCAAACTTTTCGATCTAGCAACTTGTTATTTTTTCGAATGTCGGAGCCTCGCATGACAGACTCCCGAATGATCAAAAAAGAAAGAAAAAGAAAAAGAAAACGGACAGCTGTTCCCACACTGTGACTACTGTATCATCAGCCTGTCAATACTGAGGTTGCGAGCTTGACTCCAATCTTAATTGACTATGATTGTTAGTTTTCGTTCCGAAGGTCTGTTTTCTCCGGGCACTCCGTCTTCCTCCACCAATAAAAACTGACCGCCACGAAATAGCACAATAGTGGCGAACGTGGCGTTAAACACCAATCAATCAATCAATCAATAAGTGAATTGAAGTTAAAACGTTTTAAAATAAAGAAGCATATTATAACTGACATGTTATGCCAGAGACATGTATTATATGTCTCTGGTTATGCTAAATATTTGAAAATTAAGATTTACAATGCAAATTTGAAATAAGTGGTAAATTACATTACGTATTCTGAAGTGCTAATAAAAACAATTTATAGCTATCCCTAAATATATTTTATAACTTATTTCCGAAGGAAATTAAACGTATTGACACCTACTGACAATTTTAGTGGTGCCTTGTAATTAACAACGTGCCATTTCAAATTGAATTTAAGTTCTGATAAGTGGTTAATATACAACAGCTTGCTGAACTACACTATTAATAAATAAAGTATTTTCGAAATTCAACCATAATATGTCAAACCCAACCGATTTCTAAACACCACCAAACATATTTTTACATACAAATTTGATAAGTTTGCCTTATTCCCCTTTTATCGTTAGTGTTTACAATGTTTTACAGAATTCAAAGCTTTGAATTTTACTAATAACTCACGAATAATTGATCTTGATATGTGTCCGAATACAGAAAACAGAACTATTTTCTTTTCAAACCCTTTCTAAATTAAATACCCCAACAAATGAAATTAAATAAATGGAATCAAACAATGTATTAAAAAAGGATGCACCCAACCTATAAAAGTTGAATGGTCGGTGCCTATAATTTCTGTTTTCCAAAGTATACCATAACTCTCGAGATTTATAAAACTGAGTCGTATTATGGTTTGTCTTTTTATATTTTTGTCCCAGATCAGAAGTAGAGCTATATTAGACCGCATGGTATAATTTAAATGCTCTCGGGTCGTTGAATGAAATATGTACTGTAAACTCATAAAAGTGCAATGCGCATTTAACCATTCTTTATCACTTTATGGAAGAATTGAATTACCCATATTCAATATCATCATGATTTCTGCTTTGTCCTCCATTGGGTGCATTAAAATCTCTCTTTTGTTGAATAGTTTTAACAGAAAAACAAAATTTTTGCATTAATGTGTTTTTCAATTAAAGATGATTTTATCCAATATAACTATATTACCATAATGATAATGAAATAATGCTAATGCAGCTCTAGACAATTTTATAAATCACGTTGATGTGGAAGGATTGTCTATACAAATTTTGTTATGTAAAAAACATGTTTTTAATAAGTAATGACGATGCTTTTAAAATTGGATTAAAAAACAATTTCATGCACGGAGAGGTTTCAATTCCGTTTTTAAAAATTAATCTGCTGTATACTACTAGGCACTGGTAGGCATTAATAATATATACAAATGTGGTGCAGAAAAGCTGGCACATGTGATTAGGAAATCGTAAATTATAAAAAAGCAATCACAGGACTTTCTGCCTCGTCAACTTTTTGACTAGCCAATTTGTCTAAACAGATTTTGAATATTCTGTTTTAGAACAAGTTTTATAACGGCATAACGCTTTTGTTATTTGACGTTTGGGATGATGAATGATTTATCAGACATCTGATGGTACTCTGAAATCATGAGCATATTTTAGGAATTATGATATCATAATTTATCATGTCCGTCTGTCCGTCTTAATTACTTCTGTACTCTTTGACATGAGCATTTCTAACAATATGATAATTATATACTATCTTGTCAGCATGCTATATTATTATACATCAATAGAAAATGAGATAATAAGTAAAAAATAAACAAGTGAAAAGTCGTTTTTGAAAAAAAATGCCGCAACCTATATGAAATCGTAATCTTTCCGTGAATCTACAAAAGCTGTATATAGAAAACTAAAATCATTTGTGACTTACGAGTTTTAAATATCACTCTGATGGACTACCAGCAATATATCCATGTATTCAGAATTTTCACTAACTCCAAGATCGCAGAGAACATGGTACTCTGACTACATAAAAAAAAAAACATCCAAAAAAAAAAACAAAAAAAAAAAAAACAGGTTAACGGCCGCCTTTAAAACATGGTTATTACTGCCGGACAGGAAAAGGCCAGATGACTTTACATATACCCCAGTCAACTCTTATCGTGTAATCTAATCTTTTTGAAAGCCAATAATATACAAACACACTTAGAACCAACTAGTTATAAGTTCAAAAAGAATATAAGAAGCCTGTCTTTATTTTCGTTTCAATTTGGACACTCATCTTTTGTGTCGGCATGTTTCAAAAAAAAATGTTGGGTATTTCCTATATTTATTGAAAACAAATGTTTGTGTCGAGAAAAACAACCCAAACATAGACGATGAATGGCCTGTGTTTTAACTTCAACCGATAAGATAACGTTTACAGCTCTACATATAACTTTGCGTGGCTGCTTTTTACATCGCGATGACCGTGAGGGCATTCCGATGTATTGTTGCCAGAGAGATTTCCATTACATAACTTTCGTGTTTGACTGGTAACCGATCTATAATCTATAAATACGCGGACATCATCGAGT
Source organism: Mytilus californianus (assembly GCF_021869535.1). Taxonomy (NCBI): domain Eukaryota; kingdom Metazoa; phylum Mollusca; class Bivalvia; order Mytilida; family Mytilidae; genus Mytilus; species Mytilus californianus. The sequence goes on from NW_026262701.1 coordinate 34,444,939, forward strand.
GCAAAATAACATTCCTTATCGCTTTTCATAAAATATTTTATTTAGAACATAAATTAATAATATGAAAATGTTTTGTTATATGAAACCGGTAGGATACTATGGAGAACATTTTTGAACAAATTGTTGTTGTGTAATAGACAAAATGTGAATATTCATATTGAATATAAATATTTGGTGCATTTTCAGCCTTACCTTTTTTTCCTATAAATATATATATAAGTAAAAAATCATTAATATCTATGCACACGTACAGAAAAAATTGTGTTAACGCATGCGGAAGAATATCTCAAGAACGTTTGCAATCTCCCATGCAGAGTTATCGGTCCTTGTTCTCTCTCAAGGACCTATAACTCTGCATGGAAGATTTAACGTTTTGCGGGAAAATATGAATGCCTACTCAAATCCAATCTATTAGAAAAATCGAATTATTACAGAAGTGTGTCCACCATGCACTTGCACTGCACTATTATTAATATAGTAGAATAGAATGATATACAAATGGATGAAAATTATATATACATGTAACTGTAATATACAAATATTAATATAATACATAACAACAAACCAGAGTATACTGATTTGTATCACTACAATATAATAGTTATTACGGTGAGGTTGAATTCCCTGTCATTTATTTATCATCCACACACGAACTTGTCTCAGAATTTTTTTTATATCTGTACATTTACCTCACTTTCAGGTATAGAGATGTGATTTTTTTTTCTGAGACAAGTGCTTGTGACCATCCACAAGAACTTGCGGTCAGTACTTCAGTACTTTGATTAAAATTAAGTTAATCTAGTCGCGTGCAACAAAATAAATTCAATTAAATAGCATTACACCAATTATCGCGGTCTAAAGAAGCAGATATCTACCAACTAATGCAGCAAAACTGCACATTTTTGTCAACACCACGGAGTTTATTGATAGCAGTGAATTTTGTTTGATATTCACAATAAGTTAGATTAAAAAAAAGATTTTTTTACACCCATATGTGACAATATTGGCGATGCATTACGATAGTTAGTTGTGGTGCAAGTAGGTTTTCAGACCCATCTTTATCTAATTATATTCCTAGATCCGACTGAGGATATTGTAAAACAGATTATAATATTAATTTTATAAGTAAAAATAAATTGTATCGGACACATACGTAATAAAATGATACGTGCCTTGTATTTAAATGAGGATATTATTAAATTATTAAATTGTCTGGTCTCTGAAGTATTATAGAACTTGATTATGGCATGTTGTTTATTAAATCAAGCCATTTCGTTGTCGTTTTTCCAAGAATATTTTGATAGGCAATCTTTAGAATTATGATATCATGGTTCATCATATTTTCAGATCATATTGAAATATGACTATCTTGGTGATGTGGACTAAATAAGCTGCTACGACTCGCTTGACTTCTGTAGTTTGTTTTCGAAGTATGTAAATTTTCTCTGTCATGTCTATCACGCATAGGAAAGTGCAACACACCAGTTTGGACTAGGGATCACTAATTGTGACATGTTTAAGAATTCTCTCGCCGGCCATTTTGAATCTTTTTTTTTTCACATGTGTTTTATGGAATCTGTGTTATGTATTTAATTTTGTAATCGTGTTCTTATATTCTTTCGCCTTTTTAAAGTATTTTTCAAACATCTAGAATGAGTTCACTCTTAATACGTGTCAAGTTTAAAATCAAAGTGCATTGGAGGTTTGGACGTTTCAGCTACTAGGTATTAAAATTTCTATAAATAATTCGTAATGAAATTTACTGTAGAACTTCTGATGATGCTATAAAAAGCTTGCTAAGAATTACATAACATTTCAATTCCATGAAAATTTAATTTGTTATAATATCTCAACTTGAAAGGTATTTCATACCGTCTTTTTCTAAAATTAATTTAAATTTAACAAATAGGAGTGCTAATCATTTTCACACAAGACCAGCATTCTTCCAACATACAATTCCTTTAGCATGCAATACAATGATAATCTGAGAGTTTATACAATGATGTTGTGAGAACATACGGTTTTGTCAGCTTCTCAGACATAGCTTGGTTAACCCACAGAAAGATGGTTATGAACAAATAAGGAATCTCTTATGCCGATAAGCTATATTTATTTTGAGTAATCGTATATAAACCAGTATACCAAAAAACAAATGTATTTTTCCTCCTCTCGTTTAATTAATTATCATTTGCGTCCCTCTAATCATGGAAGTATTATCTTGACGATATTACTGCCATGCTCTAATGTACTAAATTGAATAATGCATTGAATTTTTATTTCGATTCAGGGAGAGTAGACTATCAGTTCAAATCCCTACTCACACGACTTTTTGAGATCAACGTTATACTGTTTTTAAATTCACCATAAAAATTCGAATCATACTCACTTGGGAAATTCGAATTTTAAAATTAAAAATTAAAGAAATTATTTTTTTTTCTATTTTTAAAATTCAAGGAAAGACTTGTCAATGTTGATACCTTCTACATTATATTTAGAAAATAACCAAAAATAACTGCCATAAAAGATACATATTTAAACAAATATTTTCAAAATATATTGTTACCAATTTAGTTACACCTGTTGTATCAAAGACTATCTTGGGACCGTATTATAACAAAATTATAGTACCGAGAATACGATACATTCTTTTTGTTCATATTTCACAAGAATGGTAAGGTTACTAGATTATCACTTTCAGTAAGGAAACAAATTTCACATATTGACCGGACTTAATCATGTTAATAGTTTAGAATTATTATTAGTGAGTTGGTCAGGTCTCCTTTGCTGTTAACATTAGTTTTAAATTAACTATTCAGATTTTCTTTACTGGTAACATTAGTTTTAAATAACAGTTAGAGTCGATTGACTTATATTAAAGAATTGAGCGACATTGATGATTTATTTGACCTGGACGGTGATGAAAAGGGAATACAATTCCAATTATATACAGTCATGCTGTTTTTGTTTTAGAAAACCTACATACAAATAGCTTATATTGAAGTAAGGGTATTTGCATGCATAATACACAAGTACAAATAATTAGTTTGTGTCCTATATGACCAGTTGAAAATGTCAGTTTTACACTTGTCTTCACATAGTAATTGGTTTTTGTCGATATCGTTAAACGAGTAGTCAACGATGTCTGCATGAAATCCGTGTTTCCCTATTTCCATATGTAATTAAACTTGCCTGTATTTGTATCAACAGTACTTTTTTTACGATGAGAAGCAAAAAATCTCTATTTTTGTTCCAATAAGTACTAAATAATAATACCTCTAAGCATTCCTTTAAGCAAGATGTTTTATTTGGAAAGACCTATCGCTGTTCTGGTGGCCATTATAAAAAAACTTTACTTGCCTTACATTAGCCCAGGTTCGCAAATTGCTTTGCCCTCATGATTCCTCAATTTGAATACATACGGGGATAAAATTCGGAAACAGCAAGTTGTAGAGACTAATATGGTCGTAACCATTGGTCTCATTTGCATATTATGATCTCCACCGAATGTCCAACCAGTCAAAAAAGTTCATACCAGGTAATGCACCTTATTGTCAAATATTACCCTCAAATAACCCCGATGGGATTTAGTAACAATTACTTTAGAACTCACATAATATTAACCGTTAACAGGAAATGGATTTTTCTTTGAATGAATTCTTTGTATAAAAAACCAAACAAGATCACTTACTGGAACCTTTAAATAACATGTTCTTTCAAAAAGTAAGTTTCTTTAAATGCTTAAATTTTACAATAAGCTATACTTTGTACTGGCTTTTTGGATAAATCATCATTAAATGATAAATCTGTCAACCTCTAAATTCTTAGAAATTTAAAATGTTACAATGAAACTTTTATATCTAGGTCTTTAACTAATAGTAAACCATTAAATTGTAATACACTCCCTTTTACTATTTCAATGCATTGCCATGACATACTGTCTTTATTTTCCCCTTTCTTTTTTCAACAAGATTTCAATGCCATTTGACCTTCTAAATACCTATAATTGTATTTTTCAAAATTGAGAATAGTTGATACATTCTATGGATCTTATAAATAATTGCTTTTGTAGATCTATTTTTGGTATAGCTTTCTTTGTCGTTTTCTTTGTGTAACGTATGAAAACTATCATGCAGGAAATATTATTCTACAAAAGGCTATTTAATTTTCACATCTAAAAATGACTACCACTGTTTATAGACAACACATGTCAATGATCTGAAAAGCGATTGGTAATAAAGTCCTTCTTCACGCTTCTTTGTGAAATTTGACAGTTCGGTTATGATCACAAAGGTTTGAAATTCTCAGTGAAGTGTTTTTGGCAGTTTATAAAATAACAATGTAGTATTAGATAATGTTTATAGTACATAACATTTGATCAGGAGGACATTATTATTGTTTCGAAGTCAAACGAAAATAGGATTTCTATCAATTTTCTTCGTATTTTTTTTTTTTTTTTGTTGCCTCTAACTTTTTTGATTCGAGCATTATTGATGAGTCTTTTGTAAATGAAACGCGCGTATGGCGTACAAAATTTTAATCCTGGTATCTTATGATGAGTTAATTTAACTGGAGTTCCATTAGGAAATAATTGGTTGAAAAAATACAGTAACAGTTAATTGCCAGTTTTAATAGTTCAGTGTTTCTGTTGTTCCGTTGTTTTCCTCTTATAGTTGATGTGTTACTCTCGGTCTTAGTTTGCATTTGTTACCCGGATTTGTTTTTGCTTAATCGAACTATGACTATTGAACAGCGGTATACTACTGTTGCCTTTATTTATTGTTCTTCGTAAGCAATTCAATTGAAGTATAGATTTGTGATTTCGTTATGCTTATAACAGTAAAGGTGAGTTACGATAGATCTGAATTTTGAAATCAGACTGCCTGGTAAGCCATATCTTTTCGTCCTTTAACATTTAAGTTCAAAGTTCACCGGATACCAGGTCCTTTAGTACTCATGGTCGAATTTACAATAATTTAGGAGGGGTCTTTCAGCGATTTGACCATATGTTATTGAAAAGCCTGATAAATGTAGGGTATCCAATTTCATTTAACGACATCTTGTAAATAGAAACGGATAGGTATTGCATCACACGATGCGTATCGATATGAGTACTCCAAATAGACTGGATCCCTGTTCTTTATCTGTTTGACTCTCTCAGATACCCGTATGTTGCAAGGTAGAGGACCAGCCTAAGTATACAACAAAAGGTAAACATGACGATAACAGTGATTTGAACACTAGTACCAACCTCCTTTAATAAAATCAGAATATCAGATGACGATATTTGTTTATACTATATAAATACATCAACAGTTTATTAGTTTATCTTTACTGTATTTGAATAGTAAAACATCAAATTGCAGAAAAAAAACCAATTAAAGATCGCAACCTGTTCAGATCGTCGATTATGAAATATAATTTCAATGATCTCTTGGGTTTCGATTGTCTACTGTATCACAGATTTTCAAGCCATCAGAGTCACTGATCGACGTTATAATATCTTATATTTAAATAGTTTCATATGTTTTGTTATCCTGCTATCAGCCATTACTAACTCTATACAAAACAGTTGTTTTGGTTAAATAATGTGATATTCGGGTTGTATATAAGAATTGTCAACTGGTATCCCGATTCAACTTTGGTCGAACAGTAATATTTTGGGGTTTACTTCGCGGTTTGCTTTTAAAAGCAATGTTGATTTCGTAAAATTTTAAATACAAAGATTATGGAGTAAAAGTTTAACATTGAAACGGGAGCATTTTGTTGTAGTATAAAAACACTAATCTTACATTGCCGAAAAAAAATGAACTCTCTACGAAACAGGAGGTAAGTTAGTCGAGTCTCACATTTCCTCCTGTTTCTATAACTTGTGCAAAGAAACTTAAAATGTCCGTCTATGGACGTACAATGCATATTCAAGTGACCGTTATTTTCTAGGAAACATAAAAAATAAAAAAAATCTAGTTCATACTGCTGAGTTACTCACTTTATAAAAAAACATTTCCAATTAACAATATTGAAGGCTATTATCGCATTCATAAAAGAATATTATAAAAAACAATGTCAAACCGTTGCTTTTGCATTTCCGAACTTAAATAATTTTCATTTGTTTATGAAATTCAAAAGAACAGATGTACTCTAAATATGGCTGGAAATTGGATCTGGAACAGAGTGTGTTCAGCAGAAGATTTTTTTTATATCTTTAGTAATAAAATACAGTATTCAACAAACGGAATAATTAAGATCATATTTAAGCCTTTTGTTTATCAAGTTATCATTTGCTTGAAATGTCAAATATTGTATGGTTTCCCAAACAGAACACAGCCCACTTGGTAGCGATCCATTAATAAGCATAGGCCACTTTTATGTATTCTTATAATTACAAATCCCCGGGTTCGAAAGCCAATAAAGTTTATCAGTTTCATCCAGCTAAGACACGAACTAGCCGAGACTTATATAATAGGCTTCGCTTAGATCGATAGCGCTACATTAAGTGGAAAATTTAGATTTACTTGGTACTAATGAGATTGGTCGTGTAAAGATGTCACTATATTATATTATATGATTCAATTGATACGTGTTGAATGCTATCTCTGAAGCACAATCTTGTTTTAACTCGTTAATAACAACAGTCATTCCTCTTCCAACAATTTAATAAACAAGAAAAGTTTTAACACCACTGATAATGTGTTTTTCTTAATTTAAGAGTAAAATGGGATATTTTTTACAACTTATTGAATACTCCTGAAGTTCAAGAATCAACTTTAGATGTCCTTTAAATAATTAAATAAATTCACTTTCCCCATTAACTGTGTTTGACATTCTGTAAGTCGTTACACAATAATACAAAGTCGTACCAAATGAAGTAAACATATACCCGATGGAATTAGAGCAGGCATTTGTCATTATACTGTTTCTTTACAAATGCAAGTGTGTAAATCTTGTGTGATGGATTGCTTATTGAACCATCTCATCTTATTCTAGTTATGTTTCTTTGTTCAGAAACTGTAACATACCTGGTCAAAGTACATGCAACAAAGAGGTGGAAGATACCAAAGGCACAACCATAAGTGGAAATAAAAACTTATCGAAGATACCAGATACTAGTACCAGACGCATGTTTCGTATGCAACAGACTTACCAGTGACGCTCGAATCAAAAAAGTTAAAGGGTCAATTCTAATATGACGTTCTTCTTTCGGTCATGTTCTAATTCGAATAAAACATGGGCTGCACGTGATTGACGTCACACTTGAAATTGCATATTCAGATATAATGTTAAACAACACCGGAGATCAAAATGGACATTTGGTGTTTCTCGCTAGGAAATTAAATAAAATCATTCTAAAAGTAAGTTTAAACAGACATTTTTATCGTGAAACGGTTAATTTTCTATATGTTTTTGGCTTCATCAAATCAAAATGGCTGCCTTTCGAACGTGTATTATAGGTCCACTTCAGAGGATAAAAGTTCCAAATTTTCCTACTAGAATCGAAATAATTCTAGCATGCCATGCTTTATGCTCATTTTAACATTGGTAGGCATTATATTTGTCAACATATTACACCTCGCTTTCGCTCGGTATAAAGATATTGACAAATATTATGTCTACTCATGTTAAAATGAGCATAGAACATAACATGAAAGTATTATTTCTTAAATAAAGTACAAAGAAAAAGAGCATTGAGGACCCACAATTCCAAAAGGTGTTGCCAAATACAGCTAATTGAGATAATATATTCCTGGGGTAAAAAATCCTTAGTCTTTCGAACAATTCAAGATCTGTAAAAAATTCATTTATAAATATGACCATATCAATTATAAGAAGAGAGACAGACACAATCATTGCAAAAGATAAAAGACTACATAAAACAAGAGGCTCTCAAGAGCCTGAATCACTCACCTGTAATTTTTTGCTTAAATCTTTCATCAATGATTATTTTTGCTTTTCAATATATATTAATGAGTGGCTTAAAATTTCCATTTAAATGTTCTTTGTATCTGTCATATTTTCTTCAAAAGCAAAAAAATGCATTTTACCCCTTATGTTCCATTTTAGCCATAGTGGCTATGTTTCTTGACTTACAAGGAAATAAAATACAAAATTTATACTAGATACTCTGAAACTCATTCAGCCCAAGTTTGGCTGAAATTTATTCAGCAGTTTCAAAGGAGAAGATTTTTTAACGTAAGCAAACTAGATATACAAATTGTGAAAATTTGTTTTTAAAGGGCAATAACTCCTTTAGGGGTCAATTGACAATTTTGGTCTACTTATTTGTAGATCTTACTATGCTGAATATTTTTGCTATTTACAGTTTATCTTTATCTATAAAGATAATAACCGAAAACTGCAAAATAACTCATCAATTCAAGGGCAATAACCTAAAAATCAGATACCTGATTTGGCTGATAATTTCAGAGTAAGTAGACCTTGACCTAATGAATTACTTCTTGTCTGATTTCCTCTAAATGCTTTAGTTTTTGAGATATAAACCAAAAATTGCATGTTACCCCTATGTTCTATTTTTAGCCATGGCGGCCATGTTTTTTGACGAAACAGAAAATAAAACACAAACTTTATTCTAGATACCCTAAGAATCATTCAGCTTAAGTTTGGTTGGAATTGCCATGTTCAGTAGTTTCAGAGGAGAAGATGTTTGAAATAGTTAACACCGGACGGACGACGACGACGGACGACGACGGACGCCAAGTGATGGAAAAAGCTCACCGTTCCGAAGTCACCGTTCCTTCGGAGAGCTAAAAACTAATGACCGAAAAACACGAACCGGGGATGATCACAGGGGCTCCGGGAGTGTCAGCGCATGCTCCAAATGTGACACCCGTCGTGTTGATCATAACAAAATGACGTCTCAAATTCATTGATAAGACATCTTACTAAAACGCTCAAAAAATTTCTCTGGTCTAATGCTAAGACATCACCAATTACAAAACATGCCGTTTTTGACATGAATCCGAAACAATTTCACAGGTTTAAGTACATTCCAAAACGCATCAATATATAATAATAAAAAGATGTTATATCATTCCCAACGAGACAACTTTCCACAAGAGGCCAAATGACCTGAAAGTTAGAAACTATAGGTCACCGTACGACCTTCAATAATGAGCCAAATCCATATCACACAGCAAGCTTTAAAAGGCCCCGACATGACAATGTAAAACAATTCAAACGAGAAAACTGCTGCTCTGATTTATAAACAAAACAATTAACGAAAAACAAATATGATAAGCAACAAACGACAACCACTGAATTACAGGCAACTGACTTATATTAGATTACATAGTTTTACATAAAACGGAATACAGCCAGACTTATTTTTATGAAAAAGTATTTGGAGGGTTAGGATGGCTAGAATTGAAAATGAAAATATATATAAAAAAGGGTTTTACAGAACGTCCAGTGGCAAATATGTCATGCAACTTACGATCAGAACAAATTCGAGAATGAATCAAATAGATAAGTTCTGCTTAGATGAAAGGAAGGAAATTTGGACTGTCATTTAAAAAAGGGCGTTTTCGTTTATTTTGGTTAGAAATCTAGACTTGAATCAGACTACATGTATATCAAAATTTATTTTTGCAGGATATTCAACGAATTAGGATCGCTTCTCTCCCTACACATACGGGTTTCGTATTTAACATCCCCTCTTCGACCAGACGCGACTTCGTATTTATATATCTCGCACATTAATACCGACGTCTCCTTCCCAGGATTGACATTACTACCATACTGTTACAGATAACCACATTCCTATAACAAAGTCATTTTTCTTAGAGAGACTATAAAAAGATAATGAAACGTGTATAATATTGAAGGAATTAAACAAATCTGGTTAATATTGGTTGGTTGGGTTGTTTGTCTGACGCCCATGTGTCAGACAATCTTTTCTGTCACGTTTGGGACGAGAACAGCTTGTTCACATATATTTTGGTTTATTCATCAATTTTTAATGCGGCAAAACATTAAATCCATAAGATAATATAGTAACCCATTACTTAGTTATGCCTCTATGCCTCCTAAAGTACCACCAAGTAGACCTCCGTGTTTAATTAATAACTAAAGACAACCAATGGCGTTGTTCTAGATTTGGGCCAGACAAAAGAAAATATGGAAAAGTTATTAGTTAAGTATAATTTTAAGTACTCTTCCCTCCTGGAACGACGTTTAATAACAAGTCAGTTCAGAAAAAAGACCTTTCCGTTATAAAACCCGCATAGTAGACAGTAAACCATGCAGAGGTAAAGAAGAACGGCTAGACTTTACGAACACATGTTGTAACTTAATATTATTGGCTGCTGTGTGCACTACTGTAAATAGATATGATCTACTCACCCAGAACGACAAATTGGAGAGAGAGAGAGAGAGACAACCAGAAAGAAAGATGGAAAGGAAAACAAGCTATATATAGAGCTTAATACCAATTCACGTTCTACATTTTAAATCCGTCTTTATTTCTCTTCTTCACGTAGACGTTTAAGTAATACATCGACACACTGAAATAAAACCAAATGGCAAATCTTCTCTTTCATGACATGTAAACATCAATCAAGACTTCCTCTAACACCATCCTTTTCACATGCATAAATGCAGATATCATTCAAATAGACATTGAAACTGATCTTTCAAATGGACAATTTCGACTTGCCTTTTCCTTTTTGTCCTTGAAAATATAGGTGAAACCGAATGAAATGCACACATGATGATCTGTAACAAATTATGTTGCAGGAAACAAGACATTGAAATGTCTAGACGAAACCATTTCATTGCAAGACATTAGAAAGTAAAATAGTTAATTGCTCTTAGTCTTCTTGTAAATTTTCAAACTAACGGACTAACCATCTAACTATTACTTCCTGTTCCTATTAGTCACAAGCAGAACATTTCTAACTAATTGTTGATAAAATAATTTTGGCCTATGAAAATAATGCTTTGGTTCACAGAATACTGAATCTGAATTCATATGAACAATTATGATCTAGTATAAAGGAAAACAATTCACTAAATGTTGTGATGTCAAAGTTAAGCCTTTTTATGCCTTAAAAATCAAATATAATTCTTCATGTTAAATTAACTTATTACTATTTATCACCTTAAACTATAAGATTATCAGGCCAACATTGTAGCTGAACTTAAGTACATTTGATCATGTTCTGTTTCAACATATTTGTTTTTAATGCTTTAACGTTTTAATGTGCATTTTGCTTTCGTGTACAGAAAGAGGTAGCATGGGTACCAGATGTGATATGATAAATACTTTTATAATGTTTATATAAATAAGAAGATGTGGTATGAGTGCCAATGAGACAACTCTCCATCCAATTCACAATGTGTAAAAAGTAAACAATTATAGATCAAAGTACGGCCTTCAACACGGAGCCTTGGTTCACACCGAACACCAAGCTATAAAGTGCCCCAAAATAACTAGTGTAAAACAATTGAAACAGGAAAACCATGTCTATTCAGAGGTTGTATAAGCGAGGATAGGCCTTTACTAATTAAATTGTTTGGTTAAAAGAAGACTTTGAAGTTAATACCGTTCTCATATCTTCTTCCGCATTGATTTAAAGCGAAAATGTTTTCTTTTTTGGACTGATTATGAAAACAATATATTATATTATTGAAACTGTTAGACGGAATAGAAAATAGATAAAATTTCACGCCAATTTAATCTACTGCATGAAAAAAAAAATCGAGCATTAAAAAATAAAACTGATCAGTCGATTAAAAATATTAACACCGCTATATGTGTATCTTTTTCATCATGCAACAAATTATGGTGAATCGCAACATATGGGAATCGAATGGTGAATACTGGAAGAAAGGAAATGTAAAAAAAAAAAAAATGATTCGTTGTAATCTCTAACTTTAATAATTCAGATGCTTTGTATTTAAAAAAAACCCAACATTTTTTATTGTTATTCAGGAGAATCGTTTACATGGAGTTTTGTTTTATACAATATAAACGCTGACTATTTCGGTCATTATTATTTTTGCTGTATTCCGTTTACAAACGACTTATGATTGGTAATTTCCAGGTAACACATTTCCAAAGTTTAAATTCTTTTTGCTGAAGATTAATTTGCCTTTGCACTAAATGATTTATTAGTTATTTACATAAGTATTACCATACCAATTTAACAACAAATTCTTACACCAAGTTGTCTGTAACAAACGGTACGCAACTTATACTAATACTTCACGCGCAAAAACACATCACGACATACAATGAATAACATTACACTTTACACTAATATCAAATAAGAAAATTTAGCATTTCATGTTGAAATCTGTGAGAATTTTCTATTTTTGTTTTAAAACTTTTATAAGCTATTCCATTATGCTTATTAATCTTTAATATTACATTTTCAGCAGGTGTTGTTAAACAATTATTTCCGCTATATATAATATTAAACTGTACTTTTTATTTTTTATTTGTCATATCATCATTTGAATCTCTCACGTTTCTCTAATATTGTCAAGTGCGATGAAAAGAATACTTTCCCAAAGGAACATAAATAATTATCACTAATGGTGTTTAGTTTATATTTAATGCAATGCTTCTTAACAACCGAGGTGTCATACTTAAATAACATTTTACAAAGTTCGGTGTAAAGTTAGTTTAATGCATTATGCATTTCTAGTTGCAACTGAAACGATCTTAACTGTATGCGATCCTTCTCTTCTTATGTCCAAGATACAATACAAGAACAAATCTGGCAAATTTCGTACAAAGACACGACGGACATGTAAGTGTTTTTCTTAAAATATTTACATGTGCACCGATGACAAAAGTTTAGAACATGATACAAAAATTCCATAGTATAAAATCAAGAGCCAGTGTTAAATTTTTGAAGGATGGAGATATATAACTATCACCTGAAAATGATATTGTTAACAAGCTTTGTGAAACTTTTCTCAAATCATCTTCATCTGTTAACTATAAAGACGTTTTTAAAAAATTAAAAAAAGAAAAAATCAAATAAAAAATCGTGGAAAATTAGAATAAACCCTTTTTCTACAAAAGGTCTTAAGTTAATGGCAACTGTAGTTTATCGATTAACATAAACTGAATTAATCACACGAACTTCAGAAGGATTGAAACTGTGTGTAGCAACAGGATGTGCATCTCCTGTTGTGTATACATTACTTACCATTCGAATCAACACAAAATATCACAGTCGGGAATAGGACACAGTCGATAACATTACAGATAAGAACACTATTCTGGTATCAAAAAGTCTTAAGATTGAGAAAACGTATCGCCATGGAGTTGAGATACAGACCTATCGTGTAGGTCAACCAATTCGTGATGGTGACCGTAAAACTTACGTAGTGTTGATTTCAGTCGTTCTTCTTCATACAAATGTTAATCTGTTAAAGCAGTTTTTGTGAACTACGTCTGGGTATCTTGGGAATTAACACCTATCTAGAAGCTTGCAACCGTTTTGTCTATACCAAAGCATAACAATGATATTCGGATCCCAGTCATTGCAGACCAATTCCTCCTAACAGTTGTGTCTGCAAAACGCTGGAACGGATGGTCAAAAATCACCTTGGTTGGTTAGAGCTATGGTTTTTCGAAATATGAGCATGGTGTGTCATTTTTTTTTTGTTCTCAAAAAGGCAGCCGACACAATATGGACATATGGCACATACTACTTTAAAAGATCTTTTGGGTATGGGAATGAAAGGTAATATGCCCAAACGTGTTGCAGACAGTGGATCAAGATGTAACTTCCGTTTGCAGAAATGTATTCCGACAGTTCTGAAGCCCATTTGCCGACAAGAACATATGTCGTGCTTTTCTGTTACTCCTTATATAGATATAGGAAGATGTGGTATGAGTGCCAATGAGACAACTCTCCATGCAAGTTACAATTTATAAAAGTAAACCATTATAGGTCAAGGTACGGCCTTCAACACGGAGCATTGGCTCACACCGAACAGCAAGCTATAAAGGGCCCCAAAAAATTACTAGTGTAAAACCATTCAAACGGAAAAACCAACGGTCTAATCTATATAAAAACGAGAAACGAGAAACACGTATGAACTACATAAACAGACGACAACTACTGTAATCAGATTCCTGACTTAGGACATGTGCAAACATTTGCAGCGGGATTAAACGTTTTAATGGTACCAAACCTTCTCCCTTTTCTGAAACAATAGTATAACATCACAACATAGAAAAACACACTATAAAATATCAATTGGAAGGCTTAACTCAATTAAAAAAGCTTACATTAAAACACAATGAACGAATAAATTTGACCTGTGACACCTAAATGCAAATACACAGTTAATAAAAAATTACAAGGGATAAATAATTAAAGTCAAAAGTAAATAAACAGGTTTAAACAAAGTTAAAGTATGATATCACTGTGAAATGTCAAACAATTTTTAGAAAATCATCACTTTTGAAGAAACCTGCGTCATATTATACACAGGTAAATGAAAATAATTTTGTTGTTAAGTATACTTCTTCTTATGTGTGTATAAAATCTTCCGTTTAGGAATACCAAGAAATTTCTTTAATATCAATAAAACTAATCTAACACTTGGTACATATGGGGTGAATATCAACAATAAAACTATACAATTAGTGCTAGATAAAACTTCCTGTACAGGTCCAAGAACAGCATCTAAGCTAAAATGAAATAATTTTGATGTTCATAGTACGAAGAAGTAAAAATTTGTAGTAATACCAAATAATCAATGCTGGTATATAGATAAGATCCATGTTAACATTAAATAACAAAAAAGCATTACAAATAGTATCAACAGGTCAAATTAAAAAGAAAGTACGATTTGAGAGTACTCGCAGTTACTGACAGCTAGTTAAAAGCCAAAACAATTAATAATAAAAAATGATGCATCAGAGACTAAAATCAACTAAAAAACATCCCAGGGATTTAGTATTTTAACGTCATGAACAGTCAAAGAAGACATGACTAGTGCAATGCCAAAAATAAATGTATCGACAGGTAGTAGGATAGTTAGGAGTGACTTCTTTATAGATAAAAATGAACGTGTGTGTGTCTCTATACATCCCGTTTGAAAAGAAATTCAAATTTAGTTATGTTTAAATTTGCTAATGACAAAATCGATATTAGTGCCAATGTAAACTATATTCAGAGATCTAATTACGACATTGGTACGATAACCCTTACTGATAAGTTTGTTTAAAGGTTCGATGAGTTTACACGGATCACATAATGATTTCCGCGCTTTAAGTACAATATAACTATAAAATGTAAGATGTGAAATACCATTTTTAATAAGTTTTCTACAGGTACAGCCAAATTTACTAATCAAATCTTTGTATCTATGAAAGAATTCAGTAAAAGTTTTAAGTAATTTATGGTAACGAAATCCCTGACTTAATAATTTACCAGTGATGCATTGATTACGTTCGTTAAAATCTATGACATCACTACACATACTGGCATACCGAACGAGTTGGGATATATAAACACCGTATGATGGAGCCAAAGGCACATCGCCGTCTAAAAAAGGAAAATTAACAATAGGGAATGAAAAATCGTCTCTTTTGTCGTAAATTTTAGTATGGAGTTTCCCTTTAGAAATTGAAATGTCTAAATCTAGAAAAGGACAACTGCTGCTGTTTATGTTAGATTTAGTTAAAGTAAGTTCTTCTGGGTAAGTTTCGGTAGTATATTAAGAGAACTCTTGTTTATTTAACGAAAAAATATCATCCAGATAACGGTAGGTATTGTTGAATGTATCAATCAAATGTATCAATGATGTGTCTCTACTGAGTTTGGTCATAAACTGAGATTCATAGCAATACAGGAATAAATTTGCTATTAAAGGGGCGCAGTTAGTGCCCATAGGAATACCTACTACCTGACGATACACTTTATCGCCGAAACGTATATATATGTTATTTAGGAGAAAATTTAAAGCTTCAATCATATCCTCACATTTCCAGTAAGTGTATCAAGCATACTTTCCTTTTTCGTCACAGAAAAAGGCTTTAAACGAGTTACAGCAAATAAATTTACAATGAGATTTTTCGAAAGACCATTTTATTAAATATGAAATTTTTTTTATACCTATTTTATTTGCTTTTGTCGTCAATATTTATATCAATCTAAGTGTTTAAGTACATGTAAAGTTTATGTTCATGCACTTTTAGCATAAATCAGTTTCTTTTCCGATTAGTTTGTCCTTCTCATATATAACTTTTGCCCGTCTAGTAGAAATGCTTTACTTAATATAGTAGGTCAGCTCCTTTTATAAAACCTACAACAGTACAATAACTCTGTTAGAGTATGATAAATTCTCACTACCATTAAAACCACAAGCAGTATATAGATAAAAACAATTTATTATTCTACAAAATGAAGTTATACATTCCTTCTGATCTCTTGGTTCAATAGCTTCCTTTTTATAACTACTATTCTATTGACTGTGGGTGAAACATAATAGTTATAATAATGTCACGTACTCGGTGTAGTGACTTATGAGTATCGTGCCAGAGTTTATCCCTGGATATTGGAAGATGCACCGTTTCTTATATATCTATCTTTAACTTGTTAATTTGGCCTCTGTCATCCACTAGCAAGGTGTGGGACGTGTTGTTGTCTTTGCACAGTTCTTATGTGTCCAGCAACAACCAGTGCTAACCTGTGCACTTTTACAACTTTGATGTATTCTACCTATGCACTGCTATCCAATGCACTGCTATCCTGTGCACTTTCTGGTCTGTTCCGCCTGTGCACTGCTTAACCAGGACACTCTCTGGTTTATGCTTTACTTGTGCACTTGTTTACCTGTGCACTATAACCGCACAGTCGCCTATGCACCTATTACCCGGTGCGTATGTTTCACTTATAATATCCTCCTGCAACCTTATTCAGGTACGCAGATAGATTCTTATTCAGAATCTATTTAATCTTTTATAAATGAAATAATTACCTTCTTGCTTCTTCTAGACGTCTTGACTATTGATTAAGCGACCCTTATTCTGACAGCGCATCAGGTATTATACTACGTTTTGGACCATACCATTTACTTTGGACGATACCAAATGTCTTATTCCGATGAGTGTTTTTAGAATACCTTACCCTTATTGCTCAAACGTTTGAATGACGGCCCTTATTATTACAACTACCGATCGAAATATTTCCGGGTTTGCTAACCACAACCTGTCCGTTTCCGATTCTAAATATTATAAATATCCATAGCAATGCATAAACAAAACAAAACTGAAAGTAGACAAACGTTCAATTTGAAAACTAAACGAGTTCGTATAACAATGTTTCAGCTTGATAAAAGTAATAATAAGTTGAACCCTAGTAAAATAAAACTGGTGAACTATATTCATCACATTACCCACGCCTCCAGGAAATGCGTCCCCGCATTTATCCAAAATCAATTTAGCACATCTACATCAATTGAACATTTTTCAGTCCCAAACTCTATCCGGGTATTGCCTCGAGCCATGTAATTTAAAAACCACAAATATACATATCGTGAAACAACCGTTACTTCTTCAGTAACTAACCACTAGAACAACTCGTAGATGTATGATCTACCCGACATGACAAGATTCCCACTCAACTGTATACTGTTGTCTTAACATTGGAGGAAACATTTAACATGGGCATCAACTTAAACACATGAACTTTATCCTAAAAACCCTTTAATCGTTTTACATCTTTATTTCAAATATGCATGCTGACAAATTTTTGAGCAACCAAATTTTAACCATGAAAACCAATAAGCCAAATAGTACATCTGAAAACCACCGAAAACATCACAAAGCCAAAACCGGTATGAAATAATTTTGCCTAACAACCGGCCACTTATGGACCACTCAAAGAGCTTGTTGAGAGGGATCTTTAACGTGCACAAAGCGGGGTACTCCCTGAACACGGGACCTCGGATTTAACGTCCCCATCCTACGGACATACATATTAAAATATACAACAAAATAACATTTTTAGTAGTGATTCCCTCACTTTTGATTACAAATTAAACTGTCTTTCCATCAAGACCTCTAAACACTTCTATAAGCGTTCATATAACTTTCTTTTTATATATTCATATACATGATAAGAATATATATACAACAATGTGATCCACATTATCTAACAAAATCATGCAGCCATACCAGCTGCTTGGTAATCCTGCGTGGACGCCCTGTGTAGTCTGACTCATCCCTTGAATCACTTTGTTCAACAATGTTGTCCGCATCATCAGGCTCATCATTGGAAATTTCGGGCACCACACTTTCCGGCACAAAAGTATCATCTTGGTTTTCGTTTTCATACATTTCTGTTTCTCCTCTCAGAAGTTGGCCCTTGCACAACCTCATTCTATCTACATGTATAACCTGTGGTCGACCACGCCTACCACAGTTAATGAGATAATTAACATCCGAGTATTCTTTCAGTACCCGAAAAGGACCACGCCAGTAGGATGTAAATTTAGGAGAATGACCAGCTTTTCGAATTGGAAAGAATACATATACCTGATCGCCTTTCTTAAATTTGCTCCAGTTTAACTGTTTGTCATAATACATTTTCTGACGCAACATTTCCTGTCCTTCGTGTTTTCTAACAAAGCGGTGAGCTTCTTCCATTCGTTCTTGAAGTTCCCACGCCCATTTGTTTTGTGGACTTTTCTTTAAATAATCAGGTACCTCGTACATAAGGTCCACAGGTGTAGCAACTTCGCGACCTAACATCATGTGATTAGGCGTACATCCTGTGGTCTCATGTTGAGCTGATCTATAAGCCATCATAACGTAGGGCAGTAAGCAATCCCAATTGGAATGGTGTTCATCAACATAAGCAGTCAACATTTGTGCCAATGTGCCATTAAACCTCTCTACCATTCTGTCACACTGCGGATGATAGGGCGTGGTTCTAGTCTTGTCTATCTGTAATAACTGACACATTTCTTGAAATAATTCGCTCTCAAACTGCGCGCCTTGGTAAGAGTGAACTACAGTAGGCACGCCGAAACGCGTTATAACCTCTGTTACTAATATATTGGCTACAGTTGACGCAAGCATGTTAGGCATTGGAAAGCTTTCAGTCCATTTGCTGTAATAATCGCTTATAATTAGGATATATTTTTGTCCTCTCTCGGTTTCGGGTAGTTCTCCCAATATATCCATTGCAATCCTTTCCATTGGGTAACCCAATTTCTGCAGCTGCATAGGAGCCCTTTGTCGTTTATTTGGAGCTTTTCTTTTAGCACAGACTTCACATCCGGCTATATATGCTACTACGTCCTGTCGTAAACCAGGCCAATAGAATCTATCTTTAATTCTAGATAGTGTTTTCTTGATGCCAAGGTGACCTGACGTCATGTTATCATGACACTGCTTAAGTATTTGACGTCTTTCTGTGAGGGGTACTATCACTCTACATTTGCTGCTGTCTTTGTGCAATTTGCAAAGTACTCCATCCTGAATCTTCAGGTCATCAAACTGCGACCATAAGCTTTTAAGAACAAAATTGTACTCGCCTAGGTTTTTGAGGTAAGGCTTGTGTCAATCTTGCACCCACTGTCTTACAATTTGCAAATTTTTGTCATTGTCTTGAAGTTGTTTGAGTGATATTTCTTTGTCGTCCTTCGTGTCTCCTTCACATTCATCGGGCTTTGATGACACTGTATGTACAAGTTGTTGTGCCTTCCAATCCGAGCTATATCCACACTGTCTACAAGGTATCCTACTTAACGCATCTGCGTTTCGGTGCTGACTTCCTGGTCTGTGTTTTATTTTCATGTCATACGTACTCAACACCTCAAGCCATCTTGCTAATTGTCCCTCTGCGTTTTTGAAGTTTAACAACCATTGCAATGAGCAGTGGTCGGTTCGAACGATGAATGTTCGGCCATACAGAAAATGACGAAAACTTTTGACAAAGTGTACCACTGATAAAAGTTCTTTTCTGGTGACACAATATTTCCGTTCTGTTTTTGATAGGGTTCTGCTTCCAAAGGCAATGACTGTCTTTTTACCATCAATTTCCTGTGATAGCACAGCTCCAATAGCGTTATTACTCGCGTCAGTATCTAGGATAAAGGGTCTAGATAGGTCTGGATGAGCGAGAATGGGTGCTTTAGTTAGCTATCCTTTCAAGGCTTCGAAAGCTTCCTGACATTCTTCTGTCCATAAGAACTTCTGTCCTTTTTCGGTTAGTTGATGGAGGCATTTAGCGATTTTTGCAAAAATTTTCCATGTACCTCCGGTAATAACCACAAAGACCCAAGAATGAACGTAATTCCCTCGCATCAACTGGAATGGGCCAATCTTTGATGCTCTTTATCTTTTCTGGATCCGTGGCTACCCCTTCTGCGGTGACGACATGCCCAAGAAAGTTAACTTTCTTTGCAAATAGTGTGCACTTTTTGGGCTTAAGCTTTAGGCCAGCCTCTTCAGCCGATCAAAAACCGATCGAGGATTCTTGAGCATCTCCTCGTGAGACTTTTCAACTACAATTATATCATCCAGATAGACTAGACATATACTCCACTGTAGTCCCGCCAATACCCTTTCGATCAATCTTTCGAAGGTTGCTGGTGCGCAGGCCAGACCGAATGGCATCTGTTGAAATTGAAACAGTCCCCGTCGGGTGGCAAATGCAGTTATTGGACGATCTTTCTCTTCCATTTCCACCTGCCAGTATCCCGAACACAGGTCTAAAGTAGAGAACCATTTATTTCCGGATAATTGCTCCAATGAGTCGTCGAAGCGGGGTAATGGATATGCGTCTTTTACTGTTAAATCGTTAACCTTGCGATGATCAACGCAAAAGCGCGTAGTACCATCCTTTTTCTTTACCAGTACTATCCCAGACGACCAGGGACCGTCGGCTGGTTCAATTACTCCGCGTTCCAGCATATCATTGATATGCCTATCGACTTCCTCTCGCATATAAATAGGTGTGCGGCGAGGCGGTTGTTTTACTGGTGCATTATTTCCTGTATTTATGGTGTGGCGCACCAAGTTAGTTCTACCTAAGTCCCTGTCGGATGCTCCAAAAAGATCTTTGTATTCATTTAGGAGATTTTCGACTCCTCGTTTTTGTTCCTGGCTAAGTTCCGCTGCAACTACTCAGCAATTTTTGTAACTCAATACTTAGGACCGGATCATTTTGTTTAACAGTATTATTTTTGTAGTCGCTTATCACGTCCTGGACAGGGCTTATATTTCCTACAATTGTCCCAGCTCTAATTGTCTTCACTGCATTCGAAACATTCATAAAGCGCAGTGGTACGATTTCTGAGGCTTTCACTAAAGTTCTTGCCATTAAAGCGTTGTCCCTTGCTATGAATTTGTCACAGGGTTCAATGACTCCTAAGCCTACTTCATTCTTTGTTGACGGATATTCGTTAATGTGACCTCGGACCAAAACTTCTGTACCTGGCTGTATGCATGTATCTTAAACTACTGACACTCTATAACAACCAAGCTGTCCAGTGAAGTTCAGCGGTATCTTCTGGTTATGGCAAACCATATGTTCTTCTTGTAAATTAATCAGACATCCGTTTTCCCTGAGAAAATCTAAACCAAGTATACCCTCTATAGCAAAATCCGCTACTACTGCCTCTGATAGGTATTTCTTTTGTTCAATCCAAATGTGAAATTCTCCTTTTCCCGCAACGTTTAGTTCAGTTCCGTTTGCTGACATAATAGTTTGAACCACTTGATTCAGCTTTGGCATCTCTTCCTTTCTTAAACTATTGAATAGTTTATTTGATATAAGAGTACCACTGGCTCCTGTGTCTACTAGAAAACTTGACTTTATATTTCCTATAACTACGTCTATATATGCCCCTAATTTTCTTTTGTAGAGTTATTTTGGGCATTCAATTTGATTTGTTTTCTTCGCTGTTTTCTTGTTTGAGAATGTACTGGCCTTGCGGAGCTATTCTCATGGTTCCTGTATTGACCGTTTTCATTGCCTCCCTGCTTTTGTAGCCTACATTCTCGCTTAAAATGTCCATATTTACCGCAGTTGTAACATTGCTGATTTCTTTTCCATTCCGGATCGGCAGATTTCCTTTGTCCACTCTTTTTGAATTCAGTTAACTCCGTTCGAAGTGATTCTAATTGCTTAGAAAACATTTCTGTAAATTTATCGTCCTTATAAGATACCTCTTGTGTACTAGTATCTACATGCGTAGCCCGCATTTGAGGTTTTACAAAATCTTGTCTTTTCTCTGCTTTGTAGAACGCCTCAAGTTCGACAGCTAAACAGATTGCTTCGTTTAAGTTTTGCGGTCTGGATTGTTTAATTTTTATCCTTATCTCACTATCGTGCAATGCATCTAAGAAATAATCCTTTGATAATGTTTCTTTGACTTCAATGGGTGCTAGTGGGTATGCTCTGTTTACTAATAGCCGTATAGTTTGTCCTAGTTCTGGCAAGGTTTCACTTGCGCGCTGGCGCCTCTCCTTCAACTGAACTCTGTATAGTTCGTTCTGATTTGGAGGAGCAAAACGCTCTTCTAATGATTTCACTAAGGTCTCATAATCCATTTTCTTGTCAGTTGGTAAATCGCTGAATACACTCTGTGCGTGCCCTCGAAGGGCAGCGGCCAGATAAAGCCCCTTTTCATATTCATCCCAAACATTGATGATAGCACATGCATCAAAGTGCGATTTAAAATCAACCCATTCGCCAGACTCATCATAATTGGCCAGTTTGATTTCTCTCCTTGTATTCTTTCCTGGCGTATGTACTTTTTCCTGGTTATTGACAACCTGTCTTGCATTCCTTTGGTTATATCTTAAGATAGGAGAAATCTCCACTGAACCTCCGCTACTGGTACAGGGTGCGGCGCTAGTTGTGTTGTATTGCACTTGCTCAGGACGGACTCCCGGGCCTTGCTCACTTATGTAAGGTCCAAACAATGTTGGAGCATCATCAGCTCGTTGAAGCTGTGTTTGGACTGTGCGCTCTGTGGCATCGCCGAAATCCGTGCGCCTCGTCTGAACAATACCAGAATCCGTCAGGTTTCTAGGTTGCCCTTTTGGGGTAGAGTGTTGTTGTGTCAAAAGCCAAGGGTTTTGAGTTTGTCTCAACTTCTCCCTACTTTGCTCAACCTCTTCCTCTAGCGTACTTATATGCTGTTGTAAATCATCCATATTTATTCAATTATCGGTGCACTTACTAATATCCCACCGCTGCCACCAAAATTATGTCACGTACTCGGTGTAGTGACTTATGGGTATCGTACCAGAGTTTACCCCTGGATATTGGAAGATGCACCGTTTCTTATATATCTATCTTTAACTTGTTAATTTGGCCTCTGTCATCCACTAGCAAGGTGTAGGACGTGTTGGTATCTTTGCACAGTCCTTATGTGTCCAGCAACAACCAGTGCTAACCTGTGCACTATTACAACTTTGATGTATTCTACCTATGCACTGCTATCCTGTGCACTTTCTGGTCTGTTCCGCCTGTGCACTGCTTAACTAGTACACTCTCTGGTTTATGCTTTACTTGTGCACTTGTTTACCTGTGCACTATAACCGCACAGTCGCCTATGCACCTATTACCCGGTGCGTATGTTTCACTTATAGTATCCTCCTGCAACCTTATTCAGGTACGCAGATAGATTCTTATTCAGAATCTATTTAATCTTTTATAAATGAAATAATTACCTTCTTGCTTCTTCTAGACGTCTTGACTATTGATTAAGCGATCCTTATTCTGACAGCGCATCAGGTATTATACTAAGTTTTGGACCATACCATTTACTTTGGACGATACCAAATGTCTTATTCCTATGAGTGATTGTAGAATACCTAACCCTTATTGCTCAAACGTTTGAATGACGGCCCTTATTATTACAACTACCGATCGAAATATTTCCGGGTTAGCTAACCACAACCTGTCCGTTTCCGATTCTAAATATTATAAATATCCATAGCAATGCATAAACAAAACAAAACTGAAAGTAGACAAACGTTCAATTTGAAAACTAAACGAGTTCGTATAACAATGTTTTAGCTTGATAAAAGTAATAATAAGTTGAACCCTAGTAAAATAAAACTGGTGAACTATATTCATCACAATAAGAACAATAACTCTCGATATTTAAAATTAAACTAGATCACACCCACGACATCGCGTGTCAGTGACTGAATTAAAGTAGCTACGCCTTATTTTTAGCCTTGATTTTTAGCATTCGTATTGTCATCTGATAAAGTCATCATGATAATAAGGTGCACAGTTTTCTCTGTTTTCAAAATCTTTCTGTTTGAACCCGTCCTGGTTTTCTTACTACAACTGGAAACTGCATGTGACATATACTAATGGTATCGGTATCGGATTCGACCTGGAACTTGTTAATTATTGGTAATATTAATTATGTAGAAAACAAAAGGGGCTGGAATGGTGTAATTTTTAATCAACACCTTTGTCCTATATTAGTTTTATGTAAAGTTGAATTCTTTGATTACCCGTTTTTACGTCATTATAAATGCCGGCTAACAAATTGGACCTCGTTATTTTAGTAGCAAAGATTATATTTGAAATCACACAAAACACTGTCACATCTTATTTTAAAAAAAAGAAAATGTGATATGATTGCCAATGAAACAACTCTCAACAAGAGACCAAATGACACAGAAATAAGCAACTATAGGTCACCGTACGGCCTTCAACAATGAGTAGTCAGCTATTAAAGGCCCCGAAATGAAAAATGTAAAACAATTCAAACGAGAAAACTAACGGCCTGATTATGTACAAAATAATGAACGAAAGACAAATACGATATACAACAACAAACGGCAACCACTGAATTACAGGCTCTTCACTTGGGACAGGCACATACAGAATGTGACGGGGTTAAACTAGTTTGAAGGCGCCAACCCTCCCTTAACCTGGGACAGTGGTGTAACAGTACAATATAAGAACAAACTATAAAAATCAGTTGAAAAGGGCTTAACTCATCAGATGGATACAAAGCAGAAATACATCTAACAAAAACACTGAGTGGACGTGGCAGGGTACTTATACATCCCCACAACAAAAAGACACTGAGCACCGATCTGGGAGTACTCGCAGTTACAGACAGCTAGTTCAAAGACAATAACTACTAATAAAAAAATCATGCATCTAAGACTAAAATGTCAATCAATACAGATCCAATATCCAATGGGTTTAATGTAAAGACATCATTAACAGAGAAAAAAACATGACCTTGTGCAATGCCTAGATACAGGTATCGACAGATTGCACAGCCATGAATTTGCAATTGTATATAAAAATAATATTTAGTTTGGTTTTGATTTACTGATAACAAAATCAATATTAATACCAATAAAAACAATATTCAATGCCTCTTTAAGAAAGCAACAATCAATCAACTATTATATTCATAACTGTATTAATCGTTCACGTAGTCTATTTTTAACGTGCGTTAAATCTTGCTTGTTGTCTTGTTACTAACGTTTGGTTTAAGGTTTTGCTTTTTATCATGTTATGTTTTTCAGGTTGCTTTTATTCAATTGTTGATGAATTCATTGCATTATGTGAAAATATGTCTTTTAAGATTAAAAAAAAGGGTGTGTGCTTCGGAAATTTTGTTTTTCTATCCTAGCACCAAGTATTAAGGCATATATGCTATTGTTACCCTTAAAAATTGAATTACAAGGAGAGGCCCTTTTGACTTTAAGGGTGGATAAATAGCGGTCAGAACCCAATTGATATGAAACGTCAGTAAATTAAATTAAAGTTGGGATATGCCACGATCTCTTGACACACAAGCCTACTATTGTCAATGGAAGTTTGTGTTGTACGAATACAGGCTGTACAGTATACATTTTTGTTTAGGGGCCAGCTGAAGGACGCCTCCGGGTGCGGGAGTTTATCGCTGCATTGAAGACCTATTGGTGGCCTTCAGCTGTTGTCTGCTCTATGGTCGGGTTGTTGTCTCTTTGACACATTCCTCATTTCCATTCTCAATTTTATGTTGGGATGTATAGATACACAGCCGAGTTTGGTTTTGCCAATGGATGTTTTGGATGTATAAATACACAGCCACATCAGTTTTGATGTGCGATTTAACAACCTAATAACATTGGGAACATTAAAAATAAAATGACAGGACATACAAGTGAAAGACTTAGTTAGCGCTGTCCTCAATAATTCTCAATTACGTACTTAATTTTGCCTTTTAACTCTTTTGATTCGACCGTATCTGATGAGTATTTTGACGAAACGCGCGTCTATAACAAAAAAATAACAAAATTATAAGTCTGCATAGTATCTTTGATAAGTTTATTTTTCATAACTTTCTTCCATCAACCGCTTTATTCGACGGTGCTTGTGCCTAGTCGGGACAATGACGTCTAATCACTAATTGTTTAAATAAGGGTCGTTTAAAGAAACTTTCCCTTAACTAGCCAGTTTATATAGTTTATTTTTATTATAAAAAAAATTATACCTCATAGTATAAGTTTAATCGTTCGATATTTCCATATTTTTCTATAATAGTCTGCTGTAACATTACTTTCCTATTCTGTTCTCGAAAAAAAGTATTGTATATTATTTAAGCGATCGCTGTATGATAGACATATGACAACTGTACACTGTAAAAATTGTGCTTAGAAATTAAACACTTGTATTACATGTTTAGTTCTAAACATGTTTAGGATTGTGTTTAATATCTAAACACTTTTCTCAGTAAGCACATTAAATGTAAACATGTCTTGAATTTAAACACTTTTAAATGTGTTATAGAATGAAAGTGTTTAGGAATAAAACACTTATTTCTAAGCTAAACACGATCCTAAACACAATTCTAAACACATTGTACTGAGACACGTTTAGATCAAAACGTGTAAAAAAAGTACACAAAAGATGTGCTTAGAATTGTGTTTAGGATCTAAACACCATTTTTACAGTGTATAAACTGTTTACACTCGTTTTGTATATGGTAAGTGGTTGTGTTCAGAAGTTTGATTGAGTTCAAATATCCTTTGAAGTTAAAGACATGCCTGGATAAGTGATTATTTAGATTTCCTTCCTCGAAGTACACAATGTTATGTGTAATTTCAGGTTGAAGTGTATATTGACATTGTATTAAAAAATATAAATTTGTAGCTGTGTATACGTATCTTTAACCCATGACGATCACAGACGAACCTTTTGTAAGCGACTTTTTGTATTTGTGTCAAAAGGTTTCCAAAAACTTTGACTGACTAAACATAAGCAGTATTGTACAGAGCAGATCAGTAAGTATCTTTTTTGTCATTTGACTTTAACATATTCAGAATTTGATTCGTTCACATGACGTAGACATGAAGCTTCCGCGCTTCATAAAAACGTGTTTCGGTCTTTTACAACTCAATAAAACTACTAAAGAAGCTTTCGATTCTTAGGATTTACATGTGCCATACCAAATTCGTTTTCACTTCACGTGCGATGGCCAGGCTAAATTGTCAGGATATTAGATCATGTCTTAGTTACAAAGCATTGTTTATATGGGGTATACATACATAAAAAGAGATGGGTATTGTATCTCAAGGAGAGCAACCCATAATATAAATTCAGAGATAGTATCAATGTCTTATTTCCATTTTACAAATATCATATGCTTTTATCCTATTTTTTCTTATCGAGTAACAGGGATCAGCTTGTGACGTTTTGTGTCCTAGTCAATTATCGTTTATAAAGGTTTACATGTCTTTATTTTGTTGTTTAAAACAGATATTTTACATGACCGTGACCGGATTTTAAACAACCAGTTTTCAACCTCAGTTCTTATGAGTCAGTTCTTGCTTGATATATGTGAATCCACCAGACATCTGCACTTGAAAGATGTTTAAAACATGTAAAGTTGAAGATTTCAGGTAAAGTTCTTTTACCATTGACTTTAGAACGATGATCTGGTTAATTTATTCGCACATGTCATAGTCAGTGCAAATAGATTTTAGGATAAAAGAATGATACAGTATTGTAAACAAAACAACAGAAGGATTCTTTTTTGCAGAAATGATAAGAAGAAAGTTCACGCAGAAACAAGAAAAACAAGCCTTCTCTGTAAAAAATAAAGAGAAATTACACAATCATGGTAATTATATTCTTTTTTTGTTTGTTTAAGGTACAAATATACAATATTCTTTTCATGTTTTGGTTTTCTTCAAGATTGTAGATAAATGAAAATACATTTAGTTATTGTGTTTTTGAAATATTTCGATAAATACATTGTGATAAACTTCATGTTACGCATATATAGAGGTTTAAAATTCCATAAAACCTGTTTTAACTGTCAGTTGTGTGTGAGAATGTCTATGCTTTATAATTTTAAAGTAAACAATAAAAACAAACCATAAAAACCGAAACAAAACAAAACAAACCATAAAAACCAAAACAAACCATAAAAACCGAAACAAACCATAAAAACCGAAACAAAACAAAACAACCCAGCAAACATGGCTATGATAAGAGTTTTGTGTACTGTTTTGTCTTTTCGGCGTTTTCCATTTTTTGCCATGGCATTGTCAGTTTGTTTTCGACTTTGAATGTCCCTTTGGTATCTTTCGCCTGTCTTTTAAAACATTACACAAGTAGAACATGTAATGTTAAGCAAAACAAACCCATCAAAAGTAAAAAAAAGAAATCAATTATAAACATGACGGAAGCAACTTTGTTTGTTCATTTCTGTCCATGAAAAGAAAAAGAAAATACAGCATTAACAGGTACATTAAAAAACAACAAACGCTTCACATCTTCTTTGAATTAAATAGAGAAAGAAATGAATGTTATTTGTGCTTTTAACTAAGCGATAAACATATACCATATGTTATTTTCGTAAATACTAAACTACATAATCCGATTTTATCTTTAAACACATCTAAATATTTGTCAAAGCTGTTCTAAAGATCTTCTGTAAAAACGATTAAAGTTATAAATGATCATTGCCACTCCATCATAAACGAAAGAGATAAATTAAACAAGATTTATAATTTGACAGTGATAAATGGAAGCATTTATTTAATATTCCACAAACAACGATGTTTAGTTTACATGCAAATCGAACATCTAAAGAATGTAGCGTGTTTGCAGCTTTGTATACCGCATAAAAGTGATAATCATTATACGATATACTTGACCAGGTCACTTAATAATAAAATA
This sequence comes from Mytilus californianus, assembly GCF_021869535.1. Taxonomy (NCBI): domain Eukaryota; kingdom Metazoa; phylum Mollusca; class Bivalvia; order Mytilida; family Mytilidae; genus Mytilus; species Mytilus californianus. The sequence continues at coordinate 34,474,098 of NW_026262701.1, forward strand.
AGATAATTGTAATCTATTCAATGCTTAATATGTCATTAACATCAAAAGATAGTATTATTAGAGAGAATTGATTATCCCAGAACTAATTGCTTGTAATAAAAAAAGTAAGCCAGGCATCACAACGTTACAACTGGCCATCATCTCCCTATACATCTTTGTATCACACATAATCGAGCATGTAATTACGGAAGGTAATTTTTGTCTTTCGTACGTCAAACACTTTCATCAACTATCTGTCTAAAATGACTATAAAGTCAGTATTAGCAACGCATGAAATTTTTCTTCGTCAACTAGAAAAAAATGTTAGACGGAAGAATGATAGGAAAGAAATAATCTATCTTAATCTCTCAAAAAGAGAATACAACACGAAACTGATGCATTTAGCAGTTCATCTTTGTCTTAGTGCAAACATATTTTAGGAGAAAAGAATGATACTGTAACAAAAATAATGTTACATACTAGATTTTCAGAGTAAAGTTCATGATCGGAGAATAAAATTACATAGCACTTTATAGTTACGGTACGTCCAAAAGCGCTTTTCCAGATTTACCTTCATTATGAACGCTCTAAATTTGAAAGCTAGTGTGTATATTAAATACTTCAATATTTGACGAGCTATATACCACCGAAAGGAATATAAAAATAGTAGCTTAGTCCACCTAAGGTCAATTTTGTCCGAGCGAGTTGGAACCCAAGTTTCTAAATAATTTCTAAATTTATTCAAAATCGCAGAAAAGGTCTACGTTAACGCGATAGACACACACACATTTATTTCTTAATTTACATTTCACAGTATGGAGCATGGGATAGTAATACAAAATTATGATCTTTATAATCGAGATATTTGTTGTTAATCGTTCAATTTGATACCAATATTAAATAATATTTTCGACACAAAAAGTAATATATATATAGAGCTGTCTGAACTCTGATTCAATTTAAAATATCAGATTGTCTTCATCGAAAATCGAAAATTTCTCTAGTGCAAAAATAAAAGACTGACTGATTTCTAATACTTGACGTCCAATGGCTAATACTCACAATGTAAATAAATAAATAATAAATCATATAAGTATGTACTTCAAAGTCAGTCGACTGTGATGGAGGGTTGAAAATTTGAACTATAACATTGAAAAAAAGGTGATGTTGTTAAGGGCAGATATTTGGCCTTAAAAAGGCGACCTATGGACCATTAAGAGTTATTGCTACGGTTATTTTATTTTATTTGCAGTGAGCGTTGCACTCTCTATATACAGGATAATGGATTTGACGTGCCCATTTCAATCGGACGTGGTTACGTATTTATACATCATGCACAGTTAAACAGACGTCCCTCCGCATGGGTCTTAGACATGAAAATTAAGTCTATGTAATCATTATATTCATACCCAAATCACTCTTGGGGAAAATGACGTTTTAACATCACCGTTAAGTTCATCTTTATTTCAATGCTTGATACTCTTAGTGGATGCATTATATCTTCTACCTGTTATATAACACAGAAAATACCATAATGATACCTTCTTCAGACCTTCTAGAATGGTATTACCAGCCCAGTAGCCAATACTTCGGTACTGGCATGGCAATACAGATATTATGTGTTACAGAAGTTGTGAAATTATTCTAATTTAAATATATCTTTCTTATGCAAAATCGCAGAAAAGGTCTACGTTAACGCGATAGACACACACACATTTATTTCTGAATTTACATTTCACAGTATGGAGTATGGGATAGTAATACAAAATTATGATCTTTATAATCGAGATATTTGTTGTTAATCGTTCAATTTGATACCAATATTAAATAATATTTTCGACACAAAAAGTAATATATATATAGAGCTGTCTGAACTCTGATTCAATTTAAAATATCAGATTGTCTTCATCGAAAATCGAAAATTTCTCTAGTGCAAAAATAAAAGACTGACTGATTTCTAATACTTGACGTCCAATGGCTAATATTCACAATGTAAATAAATAAATAATAAATCATATAAGTATGTACTTCAAAGTCAGTCGACTGTGATGGAGGGTTGAAAATTTGAACTATAACATTGAAAAAAAGGTGATGTTGTTAAGGGCAGATATTTGGCCTTAAAAAGGCGACCTATGGACCATTAAGAGTTATTGCTACGGTTATTTTATTTTATTTGCAGTGCATGAGCGTTGCACTCTCTATATACAGGATAATGGATTTGACGTGCCCATTTCAATCGGACGTGGTTACGTATTTATACATCATGCACAGTTAAACAGACGTCCCTCCGCATGGGTCTTAGACATGAAAATTAAGTCTATGTAATCATTATATTCATACCCAAATCACTCTTGGGGAAAATGACGTTTTAACATCACCGTTAAGTTCATCTTTATTTCAATGCTTGATACTCTTAGTGGATGCATTATATCTTCTACCTGTTATATAACACAGAAAATACCATAATGATACCTTCTTCAGACCTTCTAGAATGGTATTACCAGCCCAGTAGCCAATACTTCGGTACTGGCATGGCAATACAGATATTATGTGTTACAGAAGTTGTGAAATTATTCTAATTTAAATATATCTTTCTTATGCAAAGCGCTGGTTCCTTACTCATAAGTTTTTGATTTTCAAATTGTTTGGCCTGAAGCATAGCCGAAATATTATCGAAATGCACATCTAGCGCAGTAACATTATTACTCAATCAGACGGCTATAATGCTACATACACGTACATCTAATAAAAATAGAGTTCGCCACAACAAAGATTATTATAATATTAATTAATAGACACGAGCAATTGAACTTCCTGTACAATTATTACATTTCAAATATTGCTAATGCCGAGTAAATTTACCCGCTTTTACATCATCATATACGGGTTATATTAACAAAAAGAAATTCGCCGTGTTATATCAAACACCTTTTCACATTCTGTTCTTTAACGTTGTTCTTACGGAAATTATTTCGCTTGTTAGAAACTCGATATGTGAGAATACCCTCTTGAACAAAATTAATTTTCCAAAAGAGTTAAAAAGACTAGACTAATAACAAGTATGGTTCCTTCCCGAGTTTGTAATATATGATAAGTTTGAACACAATCTCAAAATAAATCTCAGATCGACTTTCAAAGAATTTCATTTGTTTCATCAATGACTAGCATTATATTTAAACAAAACTACGTTTTAAAAAAAGCATGAAAGTCAAAACAAGCCATCATTTAAACAACAAAATTATGAAAAGGAAGGATAGAAATTGTTAAGAAAAAAAGATTTGAACGGAATTTTATTTTTTACTGCAAACTTATACCCTATATATATATTATAATAATTATACTATATGGATGACAAGCTAGAATTCTAATTTGATTTCAGAATATTTTACAATAACAGCATTTCATTAGAACCTACATTGATGTGTGGTCGAATATAAATGACTGCCCAAGGGTTGAGTGTAGAACTTTCGATAATCCTACTTGGACAAAACATCTTCTTTAATGCCATGTATGCGTTTAAGATAATTGTACGACAACACTGTAATATCATGAACTGTCATGTCTAAAAGCATTTCCGTGTAATTGTGACGGAAAAGGACATGTAACATTCTTTAACACGAAATGAAACTTCGTCTTTGCGACCCACGGCTGGTCAATTTAGAGGTTATTTTCACTTACTTAACTATGGCTATTTGGTAAATTAGTCTATGAGAACTACAAGTGTGCCAATCATTCAGGACAGTTCTGACGTGCATATTGTACCCTAGTTGAACACTTAGATATTTGTGCATTATTTTGTCATTCTTATCAATCGAGTTTTTTTTTTGTAATTGATTTTGCTTTATTTTTTTATCACAGATAACTTTCCATCTAAAGAGACACTGTTATTAGATGATTAACCATGTGATATCTATTTTGTCCGTCCTGGTCGCCATTTACGAGCATTTACATTGTCATGTATGTCAGTTTCATACACAATGTAATGATCTTTCACTATTTTCTGCTGCAAAGAATCATATTCCATTATCGAAAGGACCATTTTAAGAGAGACTTGTCAATTATTATAAATTGAAGTAAATTTCCAATTAAGACGATGACGATCGACTCTTTCGTATCTGATTGTAATATAGAATATTACAAGTTATAAAAAACACAGTAAAACAATTTGCAATTAACTTTTGAAGTTTCAATTAACAATTCCCTGTAATCATAAATGCGCATTAGGATATTAGCATTTATTTTTTTAACTTTACAGAAAAGAGCTTTGGACGCACGAAATGGATGAAGTGTAATTTACAATGGCGGCAGAAATCTCGTTTTGTAAATTTAGAATTCTCGCTGTGAAATTTAAAATTGTGTTGTCTTTTTTTAAAAGAAATCAACATGTCAAACATCTGTTTATTTTGGGGTTGGTATTATTTAAATCGCAATATGTTTATACCAATCATAGATATTGCAGACTTTTGATGAGATTGGCGCAGCAACACGAATGTCTCAAATGTAACTAAACGATATTTGTTGAAATAAAGAATTTGACAAGGAGTACTTCAATAACGTGAGAGAAAAGAACGTTCATAAATAACATTTTCTTTTTTAAGTCGAAGAATGCATGTAAAGATTAAGATTCCACGCATGGGGAACAACCTTTTTTAATCTCTTACATATTTTCAATCAGTCAGTTTCAAGGGATTTCTTAAATACCATTGTAAAAAATAATTGTCAGGGGTAAAAATACATGGATTTAAAGTTTTGTCTTTATAATCAATAAAGAAAGTCTCCAATGACTTCCGTTGACACCAATATTTGTTTCGTTTTCCCTAAATGATCATGTAACAATGCCATAATGTTCAGGAAGGTCTACTACGCATATACTTAAATCACGTGACGAATTATTCCTGATGGCCACCGCCTTCACTAGTCCCACTCATTGAAATGATATAATTGATATATCGGTGAACATTTTAAAGCATTCTATTAAAACATCTTAGATTTTTTTGAACTATCTACTATCAATCCTATTTCAGTTCTTTTACAGTTATATTAATTATAAAGTAAAAAGATATGCACACCCCCCTTTTTTGGATGTCGTTAAATTTTTATATATATAAATATAATTGTGTGAATCCAACAGAGACGACCCGGGACAAAAACCCCAACATATATTTTTAATATACCATATCAAAGAATGTCAACAATTACATGTACACACCAAAAGCAATTATACACCCTAAAATAATATCTCAGATTCCTAATATTAATTACAAACGTACACACAATTATGTTTTACTCCGCTACATTCTGTATGTGTCCGTCCCAAGTTAGGAGTCTTTCATTAGGTGGTTGTTGTTGGTGGCTGTCTGTCATATGTGTTTTTCGTTTATTGTTTTTTTTTTTATTGTTTCACATTTTATCATGTCAGGCCTTTTATAGATTGACTATACGGTTTGGGCTCTGCACACTTTTTAAAGCCGTACGGTGACCTATAGTTGATAACATACCATCATTTGAACTTTGTTGGATAGTTGTCTCATTGGCAATGGCTAGTTTGTATAACATTATGATAACGGCGAGATTATGTAAGTCGGTGTGACCTTTTTGTTTTATTTTTTGTTGTCTTGTAACATAAAATGTTATATAAAAACACAGTAAGAAACTTTGGGAAAAATGAAATACAAATAAGTGGAATGGAGAATAATGTTAGAATGCAAACAGAAAATGTCAAAAATTGGCCGAATGGAGAAGGTATGATATGTCAATTTTTATTGCCCATTATCCTTTCCCACAATAAAACCTCAGTTTTTTTTATGTAATTTTTACATCTTAGTATTTTCAGTCATTAAGATAGCATGAGGTTTGTGTTGCAGACTTTTTGACTTCCTTTCTTTTTAATTAGAAAGCAACTGTAGTTTATAGAATAAAAACAGCAAAGATAAAAAGGTACTCTGCTTCAAAATAAATGCAATACTGTCTGCGTCAAAATGATATACATCTTTAATTACAATTACAAAAGATTTTCAAGTTTTAAATGGACCCGCTTTTAGGTGATTAATGGAATATAAATATTTTAGGAAATGGTCTTGATGACGATAAGAAACTGCATCGGTCAATTGCTCATTACAAAAATAATACAAGCAAAATAGAACTGGTTCCTACCAGTCATTATGCAAGAACAAACTTGTACACTATTTCTTCCGGTTAAACCATATTGAATATCCAATGTAGTTGTTTAAAGTTCAATTTACTTTTCATCTTCCTTATGTTGAGGAGTCTGAGAACATTTATAAATGAATTTGATAGCATTTCCAATCTTAAAGATGAGCCAGACTCATCCGTTTTCTAAAGCACTTGTATCATTTTCCGGATGGCGGTATAGAATTAGCGATTTAGCTTTTGTTAATTGGCAATTATTGTCCATTAACGAGAAATGGAGAGGTTTATATACGCATTTGTCTACTTGTAATATCTCCGTCTGATATTTCCGATTGTCGTTTCTCAATTGTGTAGTAATGTTAAAATGTCATTTTGCCATACAATGAAATCAGGTTTTTTTTCCCTAGATGCAAAAATGGTCACCTTTGATCAATGTGATTAATTTACTAAATTGGTGGTGAACGTCAATTTTTGGAGATGATGTGTTGTACTGCATTTACTAGGTGTGCACTCGTTTGATCCATGCGTCGTTTGGTCACGCGTTGTCTTATTTTTGATTTTCAAATACTAATATGCCGATTAGTTGTACTAAAATCAATTGCCCTGATACTTTTTAATTACCTGTAGTTCTCTCTCTTTTTGTAAGGTATATATTTTCGACTTGTATCGGAATTCAAGGGTCCGTAATGCCGTAAAGGTCGTACGGTTGCCTATAAATGCTTACATCTACTTCATTTGAACTTTGGTGGATAGTTGTCTCATTGGCAGTCATACTAAATCTCCTTATTTTTGTAAGATATAACAACTAACGGAGACTTATGATAATATATCGTTTCTTCAACTTTCAGCGGTGGATTCAGGGGAATAATATCGTATATAATTGTTTGGCATACAAAACGTCAAAATTGTTCCCACAGTTACGCCCCCTTACCTAAAATCCATGATCCACCTCGGACTTCTGATGTTGAAGAACAAATATAATTCATCAATTAGACAATTGAACTCAAGGCAGTTTTATATGTTCTTACGATATTTTCCAACACCCTTTAACATTACTTTAAAAAAAAGTAATAATTTTCATAATTTTACTGTGGATAATCCATGTCGTGCCAATGAAAATGATTAAATATTATGTTGAGATAAGATGCCCTTTTTATTGCCTTTGTCCTTGTTGGTGGCTAGTTTAATCCTAAGGTTTTAAATTACTACAGCAACACGTATCGAGTACACCAAAAACAAAACAAAATGCCAGAGAGTGCAGAGTGTCACTCCTCTTCTGATAAAACGTTATACATCTTTTCTTACTACATACTACATACACAATATTTATAGTTCAATATCATTGTAATAAAAAACTATGTGGAATATCGTAAACGAGAAAACGTTGAATGGTGTTATCCCCTTTAAGGTGCATGTAAGCACAAGGCAAGACAGCGGAATGACAATTACTTGTTTTAGTACAAACTGTATGAAAAGAAAAGTCATCGGCACTTTAAGAAAAGAACTTTCAACATTGGAATGGACAGTATTCAAAAATTGAAATGTTACACAATACGAAATTCCCAATATGATAATAAAATAAAAGGAGATATTGGATATACGTCAATGAAACAACACAAAACACCAAAAGAATTATAGAGATTAAGATACGGCATTAAACAAAAGACAGATGTCTTATACAATATACCAAGCTATAAACTTTTTGAAAAATTAAGCAGGTATATGAATCAACGCATGTATTTCTTAAACTGCCTATTTATAAGGGACAATAAACGTACATTTTCATCGATGATTTGTAAGTGGAAAATAAAATCAACACGTGGTGTTATTCTGGTATCCTAAGGCCAAACTAGCAGATAATTTTAAATATTTGCCATTAGTTTAAACAATATTTTATTCGATAAGTCAAATCATGCTATATAATATAATACAGTATAAACAATGGGATTCAGAAACAAGCAACATTGCTTATTTTAATCTGTCTCCAAAAGAATGTTGACATACAATATAATGAATACTTGGAGCATGCTCTGTCAATTGGAATATATTAAGAATAGTAAATACAAAAAAAGATTGATTATATAGTTTGAGAAAAAAGGGAGAAAAAAAAACATAAACAAAAACAAAAAACAAAAAACAAGTGATTGAAATGAGCTAAATGAAATGCAAGGAAAACATATAAATGATGCTTTCATATTATGGTGTGAATCTTTTACTTTTCAATATGTATTTTTGTACCAATACAAAAAGAGTACAATTTTCTTCATCAGTTAAACAATCTGACTCAAAAAGCAAAATATTTGCCATTAACACCGACTTTCAATAAGGACATGTACATTGATATATAAATAATGCAACCACTTGCGATATAATGGAGTTTTATATGTCATACAAGTGATAGGTTTAGCTAGCTATAAAACCAGGTTTAATCCACCATTTTCTACATAAGGAAATGCCTGTACCAAGTCAGGAATATGACAGTTGTTTTCCAATTTATTTTTAATCGAATATTATAAAGCTATTAAAAAAAATCCAATTTGAGTTCTGTATAGTATAGTATCACCATTTATAATATTTCAATTGTTTGTTATCCGTCAACATTAATGTGCATACATTGTAGACATAGAAAACTGCAGAAAATGGACATTTAAAGAAAATATATTTAAGAATTGAGTTTCCGAGGTTCATACTAAAATGTGCACGCGCTCAACGCTTTTACAATCCTATTTTAAAATTATATAAAGATGCATACAATTCTTATGATTACATTTATATGCTACAACCATGAAATTAAGAGGTACATTCAAATTTTCTTGTGTATCTCTATGCATTGTTTTAACATTGTCAAGGAGAAACAGAGTAATTTGTCGCAAACTCAGCGTATATTCTTTAATTGAAAACATGTAAACGGAGCCTCTACAACCACTGGTCATTATTCTTAATGCATGGCTGTATGTACAGACCTTCTAAAATTCAAACTGACCACACGCACGATACACGCACGGTGAATGCACGATACACGCACGGTGAATGCACGATACACGATACACGCACGATGAGCGATGAGCGTTACACGGAGGATTAACGAAAATTGAATGATGAATGATGAACGCACGATACACGCACGATGCACGATGAATGATGAACACACGATACACGCACGATACACGCACGGTGAATGATTCATTGACGAATGAACGATAAGCGCTTAATACACGGTTCTCAAAGCCATTTTATTTGGAATTGCATTTAAAATTGATGTATGATAATGAAAATCTATAAGGGTATACAAATTTTAGATATCTCGCTTTCTGTGTTGATTGGTCGACAGTTTTACTAAACACTCCATGTATTAAATAAATTAATTGTAGTATAGTATTTCCAATATCAATGAGTGTTGTCAAATTATAAAACTCATCGATTTTATAATTCTACTTAATATAATTAATTTATAAATTGCTACGTTTTAAAGAATGGCGATTCCAGCCATTTTTAAAAAGAGGGTTCTCAACCCAGGATAAAAGGGGTGGTTTTAACCATATGTCCCCATTCAAATGCATTGACCCCCCCCCCCCCCCCCTTCTTTTTATCTGCCTAAATTTGTAACCTTAACTAATTAATTATCATATGTTTACGTTCCGAAATTTAGGAAATATTTGAATGTTTCGAAGTTTAGTATGATGTCCATTATCACTGAACTAAAATTCAGCTGAAAAACGCCTTCGGTGCGGGATTTTCTACCCATATGTGGCCTTCGACTGTTTTCTGCCTGTACGTCTAAACACTGCTAAGGACTTATAATATGCCACTAAGGACTCGAAAGGACGTGTTACTTGTACTCTGTTTTCATACTATGGTAGAGATAGATAGATTTTTATTACATAAATTCCAATTTTTAGAGAAAAAGAATCACCATTAAATGAGTAGTTGAACAATATTTGGAACGTGCCGGTTTTTCCTTGATATTGCCGAAAATCAGTGATCCGACTGACACGAGCGAACTTACATAACAACTGATTAAACAATCATAATCTCTTTTTTTTTAATTAAGTTACAATGTTCCTTATATTATCAGAATCTTATGAGTTAATTTAGAGAAAAATATATAATTTGTCAGAAAAATCTGATTCGTACAAATTAATTAGAAATAGCTAAGAAAATGAAATTTACCAAAAAATGAGAAAATTTAAACATTTGTAATACCAAATACTTCATAATATACTTCTGAAGCTACTTTTCGTCCTGAATATGCATGAAATTTTTGCCACTGGACGTTTAAACAACCACTGAATAATCAATCAATCAAATTTTGCTCTCAGTAAAAATGAATTAAACAATATAAGCCACAATTGTATCCATCACTTGGTGTCTGTTGTTTGTTTGTACAGTAAACATACTGATTTTTTTTATATTCCTTATACAATTTCAAGTATGTAATAAAATTCATACATATTTTCAAACATCCTGGCACTTCAAATTTCTAGGAGGTGAGATTCTCGGGGTTTTACCTGAAACTCTTTGGGAAATGCAATTTTTAATTCCAATTCCAATTCCAAACTGTAAAAGATATCCCAAGGTTTTGTAAAATGCATTTCTAATTTGATAAGGAGATTTGAAAAAAAAACGATCTCAATGGTAGTTGAAATTATTCAGTGCAATCATTTTGTGTCCGCCGTTGTCTTTCATACATATCAGTTGGTGTCCAAATTTAAGCCCCCACTTAGGTAAATTAATGATCATTTATAGGGGGGGGGGGGGGCTTTTTTCTCGGGACAAACATTATTTTCCTTCCTTAAAAACAACTTAACAATTTTCTAATTTTTTTCATTTAATCATAAACCGATGAATATTAAAAAAAATTAAAAAATATTTTTATTCTAATATATCTTAATATCTGGGTTATTTTCTTATCCAAATAATTATTTTTTTCATTTTTTTAAGGAAAAAGTGTTATCAGTTATGGCCCCCTCATTTTATACATGACATTTTGCTTGATACTGTATGAACATTATTCGTTGCAACTTTTAAGAAGAAATTACCGACTTTTTTTTAACTAGATAAATATACAACAAAAATACCGTTTTTTCTTCTTGTATCAATTTCTTTTCACAAAAATTAAATATTAACAAAGAATTGTTACACAAATGTAGAGCCCAATTTTATAACGAAGATATTCCTAATCTCTTTACCGAAATCCGCATATCTTTATCTTTTGAAACAAAAAAGTTAAGGATGTCTGTTCATAGGACAAAAATGTCCAAGAAACCGAAATGTTATAAGTAAAATTTTTTAATGTCGAATAATTCAAACCCATTTGTCTTTTAAATTTAGCACATGAAGATATAATTTTTATTACATATACAAATTGATTTTGTAAAAATTAGCTTGTACAAAATGTATATATGTGATCTTTTGTAAAAAAAAATCACTGTGGTTCTAAAACTGTATCACATGCCCATAATTTTCCTAAAGCTAAATGTCATCGTCAGATTATGAGGGTCTGAATAGGGATTCATTATTTCTGTATTCTATCATTTTAGGCATTTTTTTCTAATCGCTATACCTTTTGTCGATCATTCTTTATTCCATATATTCTAGTACCTCATCATTTTCTTTTCTATATATTTGTCTGGTTATTTTTTGTATTCTTTATTTTTTGGTCAATAATTTTCTATTCTATAAACCCCCATCCACACCCTCATGTATAATGGAAGACGATAAACATTTTAGTATACATACCACCCGTTGTCACTTTCACCTGACATACAAACCACAAATTGTTATTTTTACCTGGACACGGGACTTATATAATTACGTAATAACAGAGACTGTATTATATGTCTCTGGTAATAATAACGGATATAGTAAATTCAGTAGAATATAACCTGTATCAACGCACTGGCTTGTTAAATGAATATTGATCTGACAACTGTTTCTCATATTTTTAGTTATTTTAAAATTGAGAATGGAAATGATGAATATGTCAACGAGACAACAACCCGAAAAGAGCAGATGACAGCCGAAGGCCACCATATTTGATAAGGTTTTAGTTTCTAATGAGACAGTAACCATCGTATTTTTAGAAAATCTCTAAACGGATAATGAGAGTTTAGCTACCTTGACTGGCTATACAGCCCAAGCACGGTCGGTCTCTAAAAGTTGCAGAATTTAAGAGCCTATATCAAGAGATAGGCTTTACCTAGCTTTAGGTGTTTAAAAAATATCCATTTAAGAACCAAATGTGGCTTCTTTATATTTATACCAAAATTGAGTTCAAGGCAGTACTAGTATTTTGTCGAAGAGAACAATTACACAAAGTGCAACATACGAGAAGAGGTTTCATTTCCCTTATTTATTTTTTATTGAAGTGAATAATCTTTTGAAATTACTTCACGGAAATATATTTTAAATGAAAAGGTGCAACTGGATGCATCCCTAAAAACAAATTTAAATATATATATATTACCTGAAGATCTGTAAAAGCAGTGAAAGCGCTAGTAAAAGTGATGAATTGAAACCGTTATTATCTTTTATTAATTTTCTTATATGTTACCAGCATACGGATTCTACTTAACTTTTCTTTATATATATATATATATATACATGTATATATAATTTAAATTTGTTTGTTATATATATATATATAAAATGACGGATATTCGTCAATCAGACAGCAATCCAACATAAACACAAGTAAGTTACCTGACATCTAGAATAAGAGGTTTAAGCATACCCCGCGCTGGTCAACTTTCTGAGTTGTGAGTAAAATTCAATATACATGTAGGACTGTGAAACGGGAAATATACGAAAGATTTGTTTTTACGTACGATGAAGTGTCATTCCCTCAATACATACGGGTCCACCGTGAAACTATTCTTATGATTATATAACGGTAAATGATGATCTCATTAGAAGAACAAATTAAGTAAAGATACATGATGAAGCAAGAATAATTTCCACATGCAAAACATCAAATAGGACGATCTCTAAATTAGTACGCGGCAACTTTAACTATTACATTCATAGACAATAACAGTTAGTAAATGCTTTATATACTGACATTGAAACAAATACACTGCTCATAATAATTGCACATCTGTAGACTTTAATCTAGGTATCCCGCGTTATATAAACCATCGCAAACCATCGAACAGCTCATCGCACTTCACGCGTGGCCATCAAACTTTATGATCTCCATTGCACCTCCGAGTCATACACACATATATATTCCGATTTTCTAATAATGGTTTTTATTATTTTAATTCCCAAAGAAATAGGTTTTATTTAAGGGTTTACATATCTTCATAGCTAAAATATTTTGAGACTTATATCACGAACAGATATCTATGACAAACATTTCTTAAATTGTCAGTATATAAATTTAGATTTTTTTTTTTAAGAAACGTAGGTTTCAGCTACAGCAGACTAAATTGGCTTATGATGGATTGAAGGCTTATGTAAAAATAAGAAAATGTGGTATAAGTGCTAGTGAGTCAACTATTCAAGAAAGTTCAAATCAAGAGGAATGCTAGCAGTTATATCTATACGACCTTCAATAATGAAAAAATACGGGAACTGTAAAGTCGGTTATTAAAGGCCCCGCCCCGACATGAAAAAAATATGAAACAATTCAATTGAGCAAACTAACGGCCTTCTTTATTTCAAAGCTACATGTATCTTGCCACAAAAAAAACCCCAAATACATGTATATAACAGAATTGATGTTACTACGTGCTTTTGACTTTGGACAGACACATAAATACACAGAATGTTGTGAATGTGTATAGGCCCTTTATTGGTCATATAGCTCTACACTCCTATCTATTTTATACATTCTTTGGCTTTCAAATATTTAGCATTGAGCGTTCCTAGTGAAAGTAAATCCAGAAAAGCGTTATAGATGCATGAAATTTATAAAGTGTTGTTTTGTGAGGGGATCAAAACGTAGGGATCGATGTTAATGTCTGTTTTATATGTGCAATAATATCGGCCTTCTAACTTTAGTGAAACTCTGCAGTTGTTCAGTGACGGATCCAGGGGGAGGGTTCAGGGGGTTGGAACCCCCCTTTTTTTGGACGATCAATGCATTTGAATGGGGACATATAGTTGGAACCCCCCCCCCTTTTGCCCTGGGTTGGGAACCCCCTTTTTTAAAATGGCTGGATCCGCCCCTGTTGTTTCATGTATTTGATATGCAAATTATCACAAAACTAAAATGATAAGATGGATGAATTGATAGTTGATCGTTTAACGTCCAGTGGCATATATTATAGATTCATTATTAGGGGGAGTACAACAATTATGATATAATGATGAACATTGGCAATCATACCACAAATTCTTTTTTATAAGAACGTACATGTGTAGATTTTCGTCTTTTACTGTAAACGACAGTGTCCCCGGGAGTCAAAGCCGAAATCAAACTTGTGTAAATTTCTGAAACATACATTTCATTATTTAACCCAATGTAAAGCAAAACAAATGATACCGTTTTGAGCTATAAAACCAAGGCAACCTTTTATACTAGTCAAAAGTTGTTGGATCGTGATAGATGCATACGAAACTTCAATTAATTGTTTGTATTTTTCAATCTTTTATATCCGATAAAGATGAACACAAAATCTATCGGATAAAAACTACCGATTTTTCTATAAGATAAAATTTATCCTTATTGGAGTCAAATTTGTCATATGGATTCATAAAGGACAAAACAATGTCCTTAGTAACGGAACAAAAAATACCCCCATGGTAAAATAATCCGTCATTCTTTAATACAAAGTACTATTGTGAATTATTTTTTCGGATATTAATCTTTTAGACATACATTAAAAACGGTGTCCTTGATATGCAACCATGAACACAATGAAAAGTGAATCTGTGAAAGTGTTCCATGTTTATTCATTTAAATAAAGACTTGTTATGATAATACAATATATTTAACTATTTTATCAAAAAATTTAAATAAAAAAGAATATCTTAAACTCGTAAACACAATTTCAAGTTTAAAAAGTTCCTCAATTTAAAATCCTTCTTAAGGAATACGGGATATATTTGCGTGATCTTATACTTGTTTAATTAAAAAAATGCCTTCAAATACATATGTTTATTTGTATTCAATTTTCCACAAAACATATTTAGCTTATTTTAAATGAAAATAAAGAACAGAGAATAAAAACACTATTGAAGAGAAAATACATATTCGTGTTAAATTCGCCTCAGTTTAATTTGTTAATTCAAATTTGACATCTAAAATTTTAATCCGCTATCCACATTTACCTGACAATCTTGTATATTGTATTTTCTCAATGGAATAACCTTACCTGCACGTGACCATCAGAAACGAAGGGTGTCTTCCCGATTGTCCCACTTTTTGAAATTACAGGTAAAAAAGTAATGAAATTTTGTGGGACAATCGGGAATATGTTTGTGGGACAATTGGGAAGTTTAAATGTGGGACAATTGGGAATTGTTTTGATAGTGATTAATTTGTTTTTATAGTCTGTATCAGTTAATTACAGGTTACTAATCACTGTAACTTATAAAATATAAAAAAAAATGAACAAATAATAATACTTACATATTATATTTTGCACATGTAGTAGGTACAATTGAAGTATCATCAAACATGGAATATAATATGAAATCATAAAATTTTAGTCTTAGATGCATGATTTTTTTAATTAGTTTTTATTGGCTTTGAACTAGCTGTCAGTAACTGCGAGTACTCTAAGATCTGTACTTAGTGTCTTTGTTGTGGGGATGTATAAGTAGCCGTCCACGTCCATGTCCACTCTGTGATTTGTTAGATGTATTTCTGTCTGTACCCATCTGATGAAATAAGCCTTCTTCAACTTATTTTTTTGTTGTTTATTCTTATGTTGTACTGTTACAACACTGTCCCAGGTTAGTGGGAGGATTGGCGCCTTCAAATAAGTTTAACCCCGCCACGTTCTGTATGTGTCTGTCCCAAGTCAGGAGCCTGTAATTCAGTGGTTGTCGTTTGTTACTGTGTAACACATTTGTTTTTCGTTCATTATTTTGTACATAAATTAGGTCGTTAGTTTTTCTAGTTTGAATGTTTTTACATTTTTCATATGGGACCTTTAAAGCTGACTCTGCTGTATGGGCTTTGCTCATTGTTGAAGGCCGTATTGTGACCTATAGTTGTAAATTTCTGTGTCATTTAGTCTTTTTTGGAGAGTTGTCTCATTGGCAATCATACCACATCTTTTTTTTTATGGAAGTCTGGTTCTTCTTTATAGTTGGTGACGAGTCCTGTTGACTGCACTGTATGACAAAGACACTGGGAATATTGGAAAAACAACCTTTGATATTGATTCTTAGAAAGGCTGATCTGGCAGAATTCTAGACAACAGCTTCGTTATCAAAAAAAGGAAGTTGTTGGGTTCAGGTGAATCTGACGTTGGGTGTTAGCAGTCTTCAATAGTGCAGAGAATGTTGTATTAATGTCCTCTGACTTCCCTAGTAAAATTGTAAAGACTTCTGGAAAAATCTCTCCATCAACAAGTTCGTGTAAAGTGTAGAATGTAAATGAGTTTATACCTTTTTTTTAGAATTGCATGCATTATTTATTCAAAAACTTTATAGAGAAAATGTAATTAAAATTACGGTATTGAAATTTGTTTTATAAATAACGTAACATTGTATATATATTTCATAAATCAGAAATAATTTTTTTTTAATCAAAAGTGCATTAATCTAATGATTTAAAAAACATTTTTTTTATACTTCTATAAAATTAATATTAAATGTGCAATAAATTAATTCTTGTTTATTTAGCAAAACAAACAACAGTTACATTGTTTATCTAAGAACATTTTACTTCATAAAATAATGTGGGACAATCAGAACTTTTCATGTGGGACAATCAGAACTCTAAAATTTTAAAAAGTGGGACAATCGGGAATAAACCAAACGAAGACAAAAAATATATTTGTAATGGTATTTATCAAAACTTAAATGTTTGAATGTTTAGTAGAATATGAATTTGCCAAATAAGCGAAGAATTATAATCTTGCATTGTTCAACATTGGAGAAATGACTCAAGTTGAACATTAATCATATTTATACTGATTCAATATTTTATTATAGTCTCACCACATACAAACATAAACTGAGAATCACAGAAATAAACATAAAACATTAAAACATTTGCATTGTATGTACCAATCTTAAAAAGAATAATGAGAGACTTTTAAGACACAATATATTTACTCATTTACATTTAAAATTTACAGTGTCCACCTGTACTATATGAAAATAAAACATTTTTTTTTTGAGAACTAGGAAATAAAATGCCGTTTCTTTTCAATGAACTATTGTTGATGTTTTTGGCAACTATAGCAGCAACATTGCCGTTATTAAATAAAAATATAAATTTTTCGCTATCTGATAATTAAAGTTAAAATATTCATTAAAATGTTTAGCTTAATGTATCATAATTTGTCTTAAATCTACATATAATGGGCATTTTAAAATGACACGAAGTTCATCTTCAATAGTAGAGCTACAACACATGTCATCTCGTGGACTTCTTTTCTTTCATACTTTCCAGTTTCTATTTTTAGTGGAGCTACCCCACATCTAAATTTTGCAAAAGCACTGTTGTTTGTAATTGGCGGAATATTTTTTAACAAATAACAGTTGGCCAACAGTATATTTTTAAGCCCATTTCGCTCAGTTGAATAGAAATTCCAATTTTAACTGTTCTGTCGTAGAAATGTCATCATGTTATTGTTTGTACGTAGAACATGTATCATTATATTAAAATGTGTCAGTCCCAGCCAAGATTCACTGAATAACCACGAAATGTTTACAGATGATAAATAAATTATACACCAAAATTCATGAATCTGTATGAACGTTATGTACGATGAAGTTAATTAAGTGTTCACAAGAAAGTAAGTATGAATGTAAATTTTATTTAAAGTCGGAACATATATATACACTTCAACCGTGAGATAAAATATAAGCTTTGATGAGCTCTATAACGGACTATCATATAAAAACCACAATGAATGAACGCTACCCGATTAGAGATGAACGTTTGACAAATGCACGTTATCTGATGTACACAGTTATACACGATTGACGAACGCACGATACACGGTTAAGAATGAATGATTGATGAACGCACGATACACGCACGATACACGCACCATACACGATTAAGAATACACGATGCACGCACGTTACACGGAAAATAAACGGAACGATGAATGATGAGCGCACGATTGGTACACGCACGATACACGCACGATACACGCACGCAACACGCACGATACACGATGAACGCACGGAATAATGGTCAGTTTGAATTTTAGAAGGTCGTATCACAATGGGGTTCTTTTTCATTTTTAAATTTTGGTGAAAAACAATCATAACAAAACAAAATCCAATGGAGGTCAATATATATACGTTGGTTTAACTAGTTTTAAGTGTCTATTGTTTGTTCTTGTGTAATATAAAAATAAGGAGATGTGGTATGCTTGCCAATGGGACAACTATCCACCAAAGTTCCAATAAAGTCGATGTAAACAATTATAGGCAACCGTACGGCCTTCATCAATAAGAAAAACCCATACCGTATAGTCGGCTATAAAAGGCACCGACATGAAAAATATGAAACAATTGAATTGAGAAAACTAACGTCCTAATTCATAACAAAACAATTTACGAAAAACAAATATGACAGACATGAACCAACAACCACTGAACTACAGGCTCCTGACTTGGGACAGGCACATAAAGAATGACCATTTCAATGATATGTCATGTCAACAAAAAGTGCTTACTACTGGGATGGTAAATACCGTATAGTTGGCTATAAAAGGTCCCGACATGAAAAATATGAAACAATATCAATTGAGAAAACTAACGGCCTAATTTATAACAAAACAATTTACGAAAAACAAATATGACAGATATTAACCAACGATAAACACTGAACTACAGGCTCCTCACTTGGGACAGGCACATAAAGAATGTGGCGAGGTTAAACATGTTTGAAGGCGCCAACCCTCCCCAAACCTGGGACAGTGGTGTAACAGTACAATATAAGAACAAACTATTAACTCATCAGATCGATGCAAAGCAGAAAAAACATACAACAAAAACACAGATCGGACGTGGCAGGGAATTTATACATCCTTCATAACAACAAAAGCACAAGTACAGAGTACTCGCAGTTACTGACAGCTAGTTCAAAGCTAATAACAACTAAACAAAAATAATGTAACTGACTGTGCATAACACTAATGTATAGATTTTTTATTTTTATTTTGGTGTAAACTCGCGTCAACGTCTCTTTATAAGCGTGTGATGCTGAATGTATATTTTAAAATGCAAATATTGAAGAAAACAGATACTACTATTATTGACAATATCTTGTAAAATGTACAGTGTATGTTAATGCATCACAATACTGGGCCAAAGTAGAATACCACCCATAGGTTGCGTTAAAAAAATGCATCAGTTTGCCTCACTTTTAAGCATATTTAAGATATTTTTAAGAGGAAACAGATTTTTTTATGAAAAAAATAAACATCTTTTACTACATGTATTCTTTCCAGATTTTTTGTATCAACTGCTTAAATTTTCTAGGTTTCACATTATATCTTCCTTCGTATGTTATTTGTCGTAATGGCCTCGTATTGTATAGAACTATTTTGTATTTGTTGAAATCTCTTCTATTCGGTTAATCTATTTATTGACCATGTTTAGTCGTAGGTCGTTTTAAATGAGACGCAGAGTCGCCCAACTAATCCATAAGGTGGTGGGTCGGATTTGGACATATTGGAGCCACACAATATCCAATATACAGAATAGATTCTGTATTTTATTAAGCAAATCATATTCTGATCCTGCCTAATTTGTTGAAAATACTCTGATGAGAATCTGTATAACATAATTCCCTGTATAACATAATTCGAATTCTGCATATATATACGCAATTAAAATTCTGTATAGTCTGTATTTGTGTATGCAAAGAATTGTTACGTCATGATTCCGTATGTACGGAATTCGAAGTCTATCCATACGGAAATAGTTCTGTATATATCGGTTCATTGTTGTTAGCCAATCAAAATTACGGATTCTAATGAAATATACAATGTATGCAATGTAATTATTTAAATTTGAAGCAGCTGATGGATTAAGATCCTCCTTTACGCTAACTACATATGCAAAGTTACCGCTCCAGCCAGTGTAAGATAACAAGAGGGTAATCCAATAGACTGAGCATTGTCGCCCTGAATGTTTGTTCTAAGTAACTTACATGAAGTTTGAAGAAGATATGATATTTTTTCATATGATAGGAGCCTTAAGTACACGCTAAGATAGACAGATTTCAGATTTATTTTTATCTGGTAGTAATATCTGCACAACTTTTCGACTGAACGTTTTTCTTTAACGTTTATCGGTTCGAGATCCCTTTTCCCCTCAGATGTACTGACTCATTTATCGCAGACGCAATGAAGAACAACAGTATTATCATACTCTTGTTTAGTCCATCTGTTTGGGTAAAAAAAATTACCAATTTACAGGACTACAGAACTTGTTTACTTTATAGAAAGATTAATCTGAAAGACAAATACTAAAATGGGTGCTTTATCAATTACATTACCTAGACATTTGCGTTGAATACCACTTTGCATTAACTTCCTGTAATGAATTGTAATTTTAAAACAAATCCCCGTTTGTGAGATCAAATTTAGTGAAAAGATCTGACCAATTGATAATTTCTGTATCCCTGTTGTAAAAATATTACGGTTATTGAAATCTGAGACTTCACTGGAAACCCTTCACATTAACTACAAGGGGCCTCGGTGATCGCGTGGCCTGAGTAGTCGAACTACTGTATCACTAGCCTGTCAACACAACACTGAGGTTGGAGTTCGAATCCCGCACGTGAAATGTGTACTCGACTCCAATCTTAATTGACTTGGATTGTCAGTTTTCCTACCGAAGGTCGGTGGTTCTCTCCGGGCACTCCGGCTTCCTCCGCCAATAAAAACTGACCACCACGAAATAGCACAATAATGTTGAAAGGGGCGATAAACACCAATCAATCAATAAATCAATCATTCACTACAAAACCTTTGCAAATCAAATATGTACTGGACATTTTCAAATCTTTACTGTAATCAACATAATATAGAGGACTTTGCCGCACCACCCTGTTTGCAAAATTCAGTAGAAGTATGGTTATATGTGCTTTTGTTATTGTTTTGTTTTGTTTCCAAACAACATTTGGTTAATTTGAACGACAACTGAACAAATAACATCACTGACAATAACATGATGTAAACCTCAGATTTACTGGCTCACAGAATAACTTTGTATTTACTTTTATCCAATAAAATACAATTATTTGCTCATATATCAACTACCAATTGTGTTTTGATGACTTGTAACGAGAACTACGATTTAATTAAATAACAAAAAACAAATAAAATTCGTAATGAAACTTGAAAAGTACATAATCATCAAAAAATGATACTATAAAATAATCACCCATTGCATAGCAAAGGTAATTTAACTTGCACTTTAGGGTTCATGCAAATATTTAATGGATATCAATATGAAAATTATTTCAAGGTGTTCAGATTGTTATAACCGATGTACATATACGCGTTTGAGTTGCTTTTAAGTACATTGTCCCATATTACAATAGTGCAATCACTAAGTAGCTTTGAGTTTCACGTTTACAGTTCACTGAAGTGACTTCGTAAGCGGTGACATAGCTTGTGAAACATTTATACTTTAATCAAAGTAGGTTTTAATCTTTTTGATTTAACCTACATTTGTTGTACACTATACTATACGCAAATTTAAAGTAAATGGTAAAAGCCTTAAGTAAAGTTACCATAAAATAGTGTTATATACGATCACTTTTTAATATGCTCGTTGTATTGCGATAAATTTTCGCATTTTATCAGCCTTTCCCTTGCATGCATCACCATGCCCAACTTTTCATAAAAGCCATAGATGCAATGTGAAGATTTTGGGCACGTTAACTGTGCACAATAGCCAAACATGCATTTTATTTGAACTCACATCTGTTTGAAATGCAGAAAACCTGATTATCGGTAGTTGTCGCCATGCAAGTAAGCTCGTCTTTTCTGAATGAGTTTAAACATTTATCTGACATGTCGGTCTATGACTGTAGAGGAACATTATGTTATTTTCTGGTATGTGCGATCTGCTGTAAGTCCGTGTGTCCTGATCAAGTAACAATTTTGGTTAAAGGTAGTTTGGGGTCCCAAAAGCGTGAAACCTAGTACACATCTTCACTTTGATGATGATATGGGTGCGTTTAACGACATTAACTGCTTATACAGGCCTCGCACGGTCAATAAACTGTTTAATAGTTATGCCAAGTTAAGGTTTTGTCTCTTGAGTTAACGGTTCACTGAACATAGAAATGTATTAGTGCGAACGAGTTCTGGTGTCATATTGTCATATAACACTGAGCCGTTATCATTGCTGGTGGACAGTAAGTCCCCCAGGGTGTCATAAACTCAGAGGTCAGTGCTTCGGTACTGACATATTCTTTAACAAACTTTTCTTGAATTCTTCTTTGATACATTTAGAAATATTAAGAAATTAAGGTTCAAACTCCCTCAAGAAAAGTTGACCTTAGAGGAATTTGGCTATTTTTATTTCCCTTTTATCATATAGCTCAAGCGTTCCTGACGAAGGTTAATCCAGGAAAGCGCTTCGGACGCACGAAATTAATAAAGTGGTATTTTTATTTACTAGCATTGGGTCGATACCACAACAGGGCCCGGTTGTTCAACTTGTCGTTAACTTAACGTAAGCGTTAAATTTAACATGTCGTTAAATACTCTAACGTGTCGTTACTTAACCCATGGTTAAAATGGTGTTGTTCAACTTGGTTTAACGCCGTCGTTAGTTAACGATGACGTTAAATATTTTAACCCCTCGTTAAATATTTAACTAAAGTTTAGAGATTATTTTTGTTACCCACAATGCATTGGTTTGTTAATATTTATTTCAACATGGCTGACATTTCTTCTGCTAAAAAACAAAGGGACAGAAAACCTAACTTCACTCAAGAAGAAGTAAATGTTATACAAGATCAAGTACAAAAAAATTACAAAGTGTTAAATGAAAAGTTTGGGGATGGAGTTACCAATTCTAGAAAGACTGCTGTCTGGAGCAGGATTTCTATCTTGGTCAGTGCTCTGGGTGTTGCCAACAGGTCTACCAAAGACTGTAAAGACAAGTGGGCTAACACCAAGAAGGAGGCTAAAAAGGTGTTTGGCCAACTGAACAAAGAGCAGAGGGCTACTGGTGGTGGTCCACAGCCAAAAAGATTGAGTCTGGCCATAGAAAGGACAATAGACCTTTGCAAAGACTCGGCTTCTTTCAAAGGTCTTGAAGGAGTTGAAAGTGTACTTGGTATGTATCAGAAACTAATTCATACTCTTTTGTGAATATATAAAAATAATGAATCTTAAAATGCTATTCGTTATTCAGTTATTCTCTCCGATTTCATGTAACTTATTGCTGATTAAAAAAATCGCCGATTATTTATACCATGTCATCCAAAATTGACAGGTATTTAACTGATTTATTGATCCTTAATCATGTGTAAGCTTAGTATTTAATTGGCTTTCGGCTATGTTCAGTTTTACTCAGTGAATAATAAGTTATTTTAATTCATTTAGTCAATTATTTATGTCGTCTGCATTCACATATTTACGTCCTAAATATTAACCTTGAAAGACGCTCAGCATGCTAATGAACATATTAGGTTTTGAACCTTATTACCTCATGACACACCTTCTTCTAACGATGGTTGATTTCAAATATTGTCATTTGACAATGTTGTAATGATGGTTTGGGACAATACATGTTCAGTTCAAATTTTCGTTTATCCATGGAAGAACCTGCTTGCTGTTATTTCCCTTTGATTTGTAGCCGACAGGACGATGTCTCTCGGACCCTGGCTAACCCCGGACCCTGGCTAACCCGTACCTTAAATTCGATCGTGGAATACGCTCGTAAAGGCCTAGACTAAAACAATTTTATTAATCATCTTTTGATGATCGTTCAAGATTTTGAAAATTAATATATATAGATGGTGTTAAACTTGGTGAATAGAGTGAAAAAGTTATGTTGATAAAAAGGGGGAGGGGGTCCTACAGAAAGGTATACACAGAAGTGCCACTGGAATAGGTCCTTTTTATTTTGTCAAATATACCAAGGGGATGTAATTTCAACATCTAAAATTAAGTGTAAAATGTAGATGGGCCAGTAATTTTCATTTTACAATTAGCAATATATATATAGCCAGTGAGTGACATTGTGAGTTTAAATCCAGCACGGGGCAGGTGCACTCCAATCCAATGATAATTGACTAAGGATTGGAAATTTCCCTACCTAATGTCGGTTGTTTACGCCAGCTTCATCCACCAATATAAACTGACTTCCACGAAATAGCATGGAGTGTTGAAAGTGGCGTTAAACACCAATCCATTAATCCATCAAAACCAATAGATTTACTAGAAAATTATTTTAAATGGTGCAAAACTGCTTTATAATTGGACAGAAGTTTGTCTTCTGATATAGTTCTGTTACTAGCCATCTCATTTTGGTTGTCATTGATGCATATGGTTTGTCAGGCTAGGTCAATGAAAGCAAAGAAAGACTGGCTAAACAAAAAACCTCTTTAAGTAAGAAAATTTAACAATAGACACACATGACTTCCATTCATGATAATTTATAACAACCACCTTATTATATTTTCTAGTTGACAACTCAGCTGCATTGCCAGAGGAGAGTGCAACAAATTCCCAGGACCTGTTTGATACCCCTCCAAGCCATCCACTGTCCCTATCTGGATCTGATTCCATTCATCAGCCAGTACCAATTCTACCAGCTGTAAATATCCAGGTGCCATGCCCAGCAGCTGCAGTAGTTGAGTTGGGGTCTCTAACAACACAGAAAGCAGTAAATCAAAAGAAGAGGAAAGCAACTGCTGATGATGTTTATGAGCTACAGGTAAAATTTCACAATTGCATTTATTTTAGAAATAATTCAGAATAATTTAGAAACGATTGACATACCATTGTCTTATAATGAATGACTCGGTGGTAGGTTCAAGACTGTCATAACTCGGAAAAATGAAAAGGTAAAATTTAACAACACTAAGAAAAATTGACCTTTTGGGTCCCCATCGATTGGTTTGTATCTATAGACAATGATGTGAGACCGTGAATCGATCTTAAATTACACTTAATCAACATTTCATTTTCAGATGTTGCAATCTTCATCTTTATGAAAATCTTCCAATATAATTAATTTAAATTTATGGGCTTCCAGCCTCTGGACAAAGCATATGTCCAACAGATCATACACTATATCTGGAACTCTCAATTTCATGCAAAACTTCTGTAAATTCCACAAGAGTTGTAAGGTATACAGACACATATAAAGATATACCGGTATGTTAAAAATATATAGATTTACATGTATCATTTTCATTTCAGATACTGTATTTGAAGGGAGAAATGGCAAAGCAGACTAAAGAGATGAGGAAATTAGATCTTCAGATAGAGTTGCTGGAAGAAATGAAACGAGACAAAGAGAATACTCCACTAACATTTTCTCAACTTTTAATGAATTAAATTATTTATTTTTCTTATCAATCAACAATTATTTTCCCAAAAAAATGCATGTGTACGGTACCAAGTCACAAATGATGTTTAGGACTCAATTTCTTCGTTCAATAATATTTTGCTTTTTTTTTATTTTGATTTGATATATATACCACTTTTGAGTCTCGTGTTATTTTTTGGTGTATTCGAGACAACTGAATTTTACAATTTGTATGTTATGTTGTTTTTTTTTAATTCTGGCTATGCATTTTTGCGCCTGTCCCAAGTCAGGAGCCTCTGGCCTTTGTTAGTCTTGTATGTTTTTTAATTTTAGTTCATTTATATGTTTTGGAGTTTAGTGTGACGTCCATTTTCACTGAACTAGTACACAATTTTATTTAGGGGCCAGCTGAGGACCACCTCCGGGTGCAGGATTTTCTCGCTGCGTTGAAGACCCATTGGTGGCCTTCGGCTGTTGTCTGCTCTTTGGTCGGGTTGTTGTCTCTTTGACATATTCCCCATTTCCATTCTAAATTTTATTGGAAATGTTTATATTTTGGCACTGTGTTCTGACCTTGGATTTGATCACTCTATTTTTATAAGGGCCATTCATTTTGATCGTTTGCTTTACATCCAGTGGCAAATATTTCATGCATGTTCATGATGAGAACAAATTAACAAAGAGTACAATAGGTATGATCAGACCCCTCACAAGTTTTTGTAAGGGCTCTTATAATATCTTAGCGTTACACTATTTCCACACAATGCAATCAGATTTTACATCCCCTTTCTAACCGGATGTGCCCGCGTATTTACACATCCAACAGTCTATGGAAGACCCACTTTGCGGCAAGGGTTTTACTGATTGGACGAACAAAGTCCAAAGGATGACCTTAAATCTATACCTTAATCCTTAGGGTAAGATATCATTCAGAGTAGAATTAACAAGGAGATGATGTGTAAAAAAGATGTTGACGACGGACACCTAGTAGTGCCAATATCTCACATTACCGTAAATGTAATATGATCTCATAATTTGCTTTCAATTCAACATGTCAAATGCATGTGTTTTGAGAAAACATAACTTGTATTATTTATCACAATTTTATATTGGATGAAAAATAAAGACTCTTTTGTGTTCAAAACATGTATTTCAGTTGAAGAAAACTCTTGCGATATGCTCTCTAATGTGTCTACCATCCTGTTCTCCTTCAAAATGCGGAACTTCCACTGGCTGGTCTTGCTGAACATGTACACCAAAAACATCATCCAAAGGTTCATTCCTTGTTAAAGCTATGTTATGTAGAACAGCACAAGCACCAAAGACTCGACAGACTTTTTCTGGTTTCATTCTGACCTGAAATTTAAAAACATAATTATGGGCATGAAGAGTTAATTTTTAATTCGGATATCTTTCACTTGGAAAAAAATACTGTTTCGGAAGTGTATTCTCTTCTACAATTGTCTCCATGTTAATGACTTTTATTCATTGCATTCTAAAATAAAATGCTCCGCTGGGCGCAGCTTGATACGACCGCAGAGGTCGAACCCTGAACAGTTGGGCCAAGTATGGACACAACTGAATTTGGATTGTGATTAAATATTTGACACAGCATAGGTTTCTGACACAGAATGAATGTGGTCTAAGAACTTAAAAATTTTTAATTTACCTATTCAAACCATATCATTATTATTTGCTTTTATATATAAATCAGAAATAACCAATTTAAAATGGAAAATTTCAAAGAAAAAAAAAAGGAAAAAAAAGGGAAAAAAAATCCCTCCCCCAAATTTTTTGAACCCCCTTATGATTCATCATCCCCAAACTCAATCCCAGCCTTCACTTTGTGGTATGGTACCCTGCAGTACAATTTCAGAGAGATCCATACACTTGAACACAAGTTATTGTCTGGAAACTAGAAAAATACTTATTTTTGGCCCCTTTTTGGCCCTTTATTCCAAAACGTTTTGGGCAATTACCCCCAAACTTAATTCCAGCTTTTCCTTTGTGATATGGAACCTTGTAGTACAATTTCAGAAAGATCCATACACTTACACACAAGTTATTGTCATGAAACTAGTAAAATGCTTGTTTTTTGCCCCTTTTTTGGCCCCTAATTTCTAAAATTTTGAGGCAATTACCCCCAAAATCAATCCCAGCATTCCCTTTGTGATATGGAACCTTGTGGTACAATGTCAGAGAGATCCATGTCTGGAAGTTACAAAAATGCTTATTTTTGGCCCCTTTTTGGCCCCTAATTCCTTAACTGTTGGTACCATAACCCCCAAAATCAATCCCAACCTTCCTTTTGTGGTATTGAACCTTATGGTAAAATTTCATAGAGATCAATTCATTTAAACTAAAGTTAGAGTGCGATAATCAATGTGTCTTCGGACGACGACGACGACGCCAACGTCATACCAATATACGACCGCAAAAACAATGGTTACTTTAATAGCAGGTTCACTATTGACAATCTTTAATTCATATGAACTGTGCGCCTTTCTGCAACAATTGTCTCTAGTTTTAGGGAGCTATCATTTGATTTTTTTGGGGGGAGGGGGGCTTGTATGAAATTTAAAAAAAAAGGCAGGACAGGAGTTTTGAGGAAAAAAAAGGCAGAATGACAATTTATGTAAAAATAAGTGTGAAAAATAAAAAGGCAGGACAGAGATCACAACTAAAAGAAAAAGACAGGACAATTTTTTTTTCATCCTAGCCTCCCCCCCCCCCTAAAAATTAAATGGTAGCTCCCTTAGTGTCTACTTGTCCTTTTCATAATAAGTTTCTTTTTTGTGTCCCTTTTTTCTCTATATATTTTCTTTCTTCTCGATTGAAGTTTTCTTGCATTTGTTGTACAAAACTGCTGAGGTTATTTAACTGTTATAGCTCTGCATCATAAGGGGTGTTTTTAAAGATGATTCGTATATATATTATTTGTACATAAATCTGGAAGTTACTTATCTCGTTTGAATTGTTTAACATTTGTCATTTTTGGGCCTTTTACAGCTGACTATGTGGCGTGGATTATCTCATTGTTGAAGGCCGTACGGTTACCTATAGATGTTAACTTCTATGTAATTTGGTCTCTGGTTTTGAGTATTCTCATTGGCAATCATACCACATATTTTTATTTCAATATATTTTAAGTATTCTATAATTATTCTTACCTCGGAGTGCAAAACATGAAATCTTCTCTTTAAGATTCCAAAAGCCCTTTCAATAATGGATCTTGTGCTGGAGTGTGCTCTATTAAATCTTTGCTGGTGTCTTTCTCTGGGATTTGGATAGGGTGTCATGAGAAAAGGGCGACATGCATACCCGCTATCTCCGAGGATCAAACCGTCTGCAAGTCCTCTGTTGTTTGTCTCCAGGTAATGACACAGGTTTGAGGTGTTGAAGATGTGGGAATCATGGGTTGACCCTGGCCAGTTAGCAGATATATTGGTAAACTTCCCTGAAAATATATTAAACTACTTTAATTTTATGAGGAGTACTTATTTAATGTTACAGTTAACTGCAGCTTGAATAAAGGTCAGTCTATTGTTACTTGTGACAAATAGCGAAGGAAACGTACGTATTTTTTTTTCCTGAAAACAATTTTGAACATACATAAATTATAAAATTATTGAATATACTGATAGGTTCAATCAGAGACATATAATATATGTCTCTGGTTCAATCAAATCATCATGGAATAAAAGTTAAACGTACAAAAAAATTACAACAGTAATATGCTTTCATTTATAAACATTGTATAGATTAGAAATAGTACATATGATTTAAGTGGCACATGAAACAGTGTTTTGGGTCCCCTCACAGGTGCGCGTTCTAATTGAAAAAGATAACATACAATGCCCCCACCCCAACCCCAAAGCCCAACTATGATTTATAAATTGTATAAGCACTAAGGCCCCATTTTTTAATATTACTCAAAAACTTTTCAACGTACAAATGTATTTATACATATTTTTTCTGCTGATGAGGGTATAGTTTAACAAAAGAGCTTTGAACGTACAAATTAAAAAAAAATCCGTTATTTTTATTTATTGAGGGGTGTTCCACGGGTCCCTGATTCACACTTCCTTACCCCCTTACTCCTGGACAAAAATCGATCGAAATTTTTTCCCATGTTCCCTCACCCTGTCCCCCCCCCCATCTTTATTAGCCTCAGATTCCGATATCTGCATCGCCTTTTAATGCAAAATATGCAGATGAACATTTGGGGTGAGGGTCGTCATTTTACAACTCCATTTAAGGAATAAGCGTTCTAAATTTAGTTATCGTGGTCATCGTCGATCGATCACTGGTAATATTTGGGTCGTATAACATCGAGGGCCGAGTTGATCGTTTACTGACGAGAAAGATTAAGGGAGATAATAATTCTGGGAAAACAAATAAACAGACGAAGAGGAGATCAGAGATACACTAGATTACTAAATAAATAAGTACCTTCGTAATCACACACAGCCTGCACGTTCACACTATGGTACCCCTTCCTGTTGACAAAAGCTGCCTCGTCCTCTGATGGTCCTTGTATCTTGACGTGCGTGCAATCAATGCATCCCAAAACATTTGGAAAGTTCATTTGTCTGTGGAAACCACACTTCATTCTGTTTATAGAATTAATGTCTTTTGGCCACTGGATAAAGTTGTCTTTAACATCGAGCAAAGCATTAGTTACATCATTTACTGCTCTAGATACAGTTGCTTTATCGTACCCCATCGTATCTCCAATCACTTGTAAGAATGACCCAGAGGCATAAAACCTTAAGGCTATGCATACTTGTTGTTCCACTGTTAAAGCAGTTTCCTTTGTTGTGGATCTCCTCAATTTATCTCCCACAATATTACATATGTAGGCTATAGAGTCTCTTCCAAACCTATATCTTGTCCTCATTTCAGTATCTGTCAAATTATTTAGATGAGAAACCATTCCTCTGAAGATTCTCTCTTTTCTTTGCCTAGGTACCATCAACAGAGCAGCCATTTTATAAATTATAACCCTTCGTTAAGTATTTAACGAAGGTCTATAGCAGCGTTAGATTTTATAGAAGTTAACGACAGTTTAACGTTGCGTTAAATTTAACGTAAAGATGAACAACAGGTTTAACCATGCGTTAAATTTTAACGATGCGTTAGCATATTTTAACGACAGCGTTAGACTTAACGACAAGTTGAACAACCGGCCCCTGGTGGATTATTAGTTCCCGAGAGTATCGGCAACTCAGTAGTCAGTGCTCCGGTGCTGACATGACTTAAAACAAACTTATCTTGAGTTCTCCGTTGGTAAATTCAAAAATCATTAAGAATGATTATTAACATACACCAAAATCTGGATCTTCAACTCAAATGTGAAATCTATACTTCTCTATAGGTCAAAAATTTGGACACTCAAAGCTGTGTCTCCCAAACCTTACAAGTTTTCATGAACAGGTGCCTAAGAAACATTATTGAAATAAAGTGGCCAAACACCATTTGCAACACAGAAAAGGACAAGACAAGAACCAATAGAACTGACGATTACAACACGTAGATGGAGATGGATTGGACACACAAACATAACTAGTCAGGCGTTGGATTGGAATCCACAGGGCCTCGTAAAAGAGGGTAATCAAAAACCGCTGGCGCAGAGATCTAACTTCTAATTTACAGAAAATCGTGAAAACATGGAGAGAAACTAAGAAACTAGAAATTAAGTTAACTCCAGCAGGTAAAGTGGATCTTAGGGGAATATGGCTTTTTTAAAGGTATCTTTTATCATATAGCTATTCACATGTTAAGGACGTATACATCATTGGCTTTTAAATGTTGGGGTATCAGCTTTACTGCTGAACGTAAATCTACAAAATTAATAAAGTGTTATGTAATGTTCTTGTTTCTTATCAAACAACATCTGTAGATGATCAGTGCGGTATAATTTGTTTTTCGTAAAGGTTCCAAACATTTGTTCGAAATGGGCGAATATACATGTGTGGACGGTAATGTTCCTTTGGCAACATCTTACGGTTTTTATATACCCAGACTTGTTCGCTATGCATATGCCAGTAGTACCGTTTTGAATTTCACTGACCGTAATCAATGTATTAGTGGTAAATTATTAAGTCGTTACCACAAATTACTTAAAACCTTTAATAAATTAGTTCATAGATACGAAAATTAAGTTGGGAAGTTTGACGGTACTATTGGAAATCCATTGGAAGTTGGATGTGTACTGATTGATATTTAAGTCTTAGATACATGTACATGATTTTTTGATTGGATGTTTTTGGCTTTGAACTATCTTTCAGTACCTGCGAGTACTCCCAGATTTGTACTTTGTGTCTTTTGTGTTTTTGTTAGTTGTGTTTTTGTGTTTTGCATCGATGCGATGAGTTAATCCCTTTTCGACTGATTTATATAGTGTGTTCTTATATTGTCCTATCACCTGGTGGAATGTAAATCTCCACAGATATTACCAGCTCTGTTGCCTGTGACTCATTTCACAAATACACCTAACAGGAAAATATTGTACGTCATTTTAGTAGAACTTACGATCATTTTTTTGTCGTAAGATATTTTGAGAAAAGAGCCCCAGCACATCGGTACTGGCATGCAAATACTGATATTGTTTTATTAAAATTTGCTGTTATAAAATAATGAAATGATTCTAAATTAGGGAATGCATTTCTCTCATGCACAGCTCTGATTGCTTGTCTTGCTTGACTTTACTTTTGGTACTTTTTTGGTTTTATAAGCTCTTCAAACTTTGTATTAGGTTTTGAATTTTCAAATATTTAATGTTATCATAATATGAGGATTTATTCTCTTATATCTTGGTTATATCAAATGAAACACTCAATCAACTTAACTTGTTGTATATACTTAACAAAACAGTTGTAGATCCTTATATTAGAAGTGCTTTAAGACTTGGAAATACCACTGGCAATACATTAGTTTATTAAATAATAATTTGTCTGTGGTTTTAAAAGATATGCTTTGTATAATAACAGTATCGTTTAGATAAAAATGATTTGTTAAAAATTAGGCCGTTAGTTTTCTCAATTGAATTGATTCATATTTTTCATGTCGAGGTTATTTATAGTAATACCTGACCATACGGTATGGGTTTTTCTCATTGTTGAAGGCCGTACTGTTGCCTATAATTGCTTACATCCACTTCATTTGAACTGTGGTGGATAGTTGTCTCATTGGCAATCATACCACATCTCCTTTTTTTTACATTGATATGTGATCACCATCTAACCAAGACATTGCTCTTCTTTTTAACCCTGGTTTCCCTGATGAAAATCTGTTTGATAATTGATTATCATCTGACCCAAATTTTGCTCTTTTTTTAATCCTGGTTTCCCCTTATAGTAATGTGTTTGATGTTTGATTATCATCTGACCAAGACACTGCTCTTCCTTTCAACCCCGGTTTCCTCCATATATATGAGTTTGATATTCAATCATCATCTGACCACGACAATGCTCTTCCTTTTAACCCCGATTTCCCTCATAGTAATTTGTTTGATATGTGATCATCATCTGACCAAGACACTGCTCTTCCTTTAAACCCAGTTTCCCTCATCCCTCATAGTAATTTACTTAATATGTGATCATCATATGACTAAGGCACTGCTCTTCCTTTTAACCCCGGTTTCCCTCATAGTAATGTGTTTGATGTGTAATCATCATCTGACCAAAACACTGCCCTTCCTTTAACCCCGGTTTCCCTCATAATAATTAGTTTGATATGTCAGATCGTCATCTGACTAAGACACTGCTCTTCCTTTTACCCCTGTTTCCCTCATAGTAATGTGTTTGATATGTGATCATCATAAAAATTATGACGAAGACACTGCTCTTCCTTTAAACCCGGTTTTCCTCATAGTAATGTGATCATCATCTGACCAAGACACTGTCCTTGCTTTAGACTCCGGTTTCCCTCATAGTAACGTGTTGATTGTTTGATCATCATCTGACCTACACATTGCTCTTCCTGTTAACCCCAGTTTTCCTTATAGCTATATATTGAATGTTAGATCTTCATCTGAATCAAACTCCGATTTCCCCAATAGTGATGTGCTGCGTGGGTGTTAAAGAATTGTTATTTGCGAGCGCTGCATTTTTTGGTTTTCCTTTTGTTAATGGAGTAACGAATAGATATGATCAAAAATAAAAGTAGCCATTTAATAGAAAGAAGTACACAAAAAAAAAAAAAAAAACTCCCACAAAAAACCAAGAAAACTCCTATTCCCAAAACACCAATTTTTGAGGCTTTACAACACCGATACTTTATGGATTGTATTTATGTATTCTTGTCTTTATACATAACGAATTTATTAATATAATATGTTTACACTAAGAATCACACAATATTTATCAAAGACAAAACTAAATTCATATTGTTTAAATTTCCTCTAGACACTTTCTTGGTATATCATTTGAATCAGACTATAGTATAATATATAAGTTGTTTTATTATAATGTCCTAAAATGCAAATTTTTCTATGTGTGGAGCATGACGTATTTATAGATATAATGATTTTTTTCTTTTTTTCCTCAGAGAATGTTTCATCATAACTATTCATATCGTATCATGAATACTTTCAACACCTACGAGAACAATAATTTGACTGGTTTCCGTGAACATTTGTAAAGTTATTCAATATTGATAACTGGTCCTTTTGGTGTTGTTGACGGTGTTGGTGGTTGCGTGGGTTTTGGTGTCGGTGTTGGTGGTGGCGGTGCTGGTGTTGTGATACAAGAGTAGCATATGAGTGAACAATGGTACTTCGGTTTCGACCAGCCCCAATAACGCGCAGTAAACTGCACTACATTTGTTCCTGAGGATAAATTATCGTTGTTTCTAATGGAAAATCCTCGTTTAAAGAATCTATGGCGCGTTACACTGAACTGCCCTGCAACCTACAAAACAATTACAATATGAGAACCGAAAATAGAAATGAATAAACAACGTTTATAATTTCCAATAAAGAGGACTATAAATTTCAATTATTGTTTTGATTAACAGCTGCTAAATTTATAGCTTTTATGATATGATGGAACCAGGCTGTTTTCTCTGGTAGTTTCATCACTTAACTGTATATAATATGTAGTCATCACTTGTTGAATTGAAGGAATGATCATAAACGGACGGTTTATGTCTTCTTGGACATTATTTTCACTCAAAAGCTTGAATGAATTAAGCTTAAACAAAATGATTCCTAAAATGTCAGCTCAAATTTAGCGAATAAAACTATTTCCAACGTTTGAAAAATGTGAACGACGTCTCCCGACAAATTCAAAATATGTGTCTACAATTTGATAAGCACGACTTTGACGAACAAACCAAAAACACAATAAGAGGACACTTTTTTTTCGAGTTATAACACTTAAAAATACAATTTAGCATTTTCTAACGAAATATTTTGTTTATGATTAGGTTTCTATATTACGTCAACATAAACAAGCCTAGTAACAACTGGACACTTGGAATTCATTTTTTTCGCGTTAAAAATTACATTTAGGTTCAACCTATGCTAAAAGTTATCTTTAAAGACATCAATAATTTTGTCAAACCTTCATGGAATTTTATCAAATTGTGATAGAAGCTAGTACGGTGATGTATTTTTAACTCTTACTCCGTTTATCATATGCTCATAAAATAATTTTTAAATTCAGAAACAATAGACTGTCATATTTATATACAACATATGTTCATTGTCGGAAAATATAAAATGTATTTGTACGAACTTTCGAAACATGACGAAAAGCGAGGCTCGCCGATAATATAAAGGTTAATTTTGTACGTACAAGATTTACACATTTCTGAACCAAACTGCATCTTTATGACAATCTAAGAACCTTTACTCTTAGTCTGTATGACATTAGTTTTGTAAAAGACTGAAGTCATGTCATCAAATTTTATATAACTTCGACAAGGTTAGAAACATGTTTAGCTAATATTGAACCACTTAAAGTGTACAAGGATGTTTTTTTTCTTTAAAGTTTTTATGTTTGCATGCATTGTACATCAAAGTCACTTTCTATCAGTAGATTATCTCAAATGACTAATTTTCGTCCTTGTTTGTATATTTTCGGTTTGTGTGCATTGTATCTTTGATTTCTTATTCTGACATTAAATGTTTTACTTTAAGTGTGATGTAAGGTAAATTCAAAAAGTAACTGCGCTTTTCCTTTGTTTTCTGTTTCGAAAATGCGTGAAGTGATTTTGTGTCATGAATTTCTTCGTCTTCATTATTTTGAATAATATCAAGGTTTTAGACAGCTGAACAGTTAACCATACATTTTATTTATATTTGATATTATTCAAGAGAGACGAAAGATACAAAAAGGACATTCAATTTCAGAAGTCGAAAATTAACTGGCAACGCCATGGCTAAAAAAGAAAACGACAAACAAACAACAGTACAAAAAAACACAACAAAGAAAAGATAAAGACTGAACAACACGAACCCCACCAAATACGTGGGTGATCTTAGGTGTTCCGGAAGGGTAAGCAGAACCTGCTCCACATGTGGTATCCGTCGTGTTGCTCATATAAGTACAAATCGGTGATAAGTCTAATTCGGTAGGTCATATTCGGGGTAAAAGGGAATGGGATTGTAGTTACTTGGAACATCATTGGTCGTCATCTGTTAAACAGATATTCAACTCGTAGAAGATATGGTATTGCAAATGACAATGAAATAAAGAATAGGAAAGTTTGCATTATCCCTTCCAAAAAACAACTCGTAGATCTTCCAGACTACAAGAGATAAGCTGTGCTGTGTTTATTGTTAAAATAAAGTTAAAACTTTGGATATAAATTGAGCGTTTCTTCGCTAATATTACACATTTTCTTGATTCCCCCAACTTTGATATAATTACCTCTATAGATTTTACGAATCCGTAAATGTAAATTTTAGCTAAAAGCGTTTCTGTTTCAACATTACATGGAAGATCAAAAGTACAAGATCCTTCCATATCTTTAGTTCTTGGCAACCATCGGTGTGTTCTTCTACTTCCTCGCCAAAAGTGACCTTCACCAACACATATCACTGACAGGAGAACAAATAGAGCAAATCCAAAATACTGCATCTACATTAAGGAGAAAAACAAAAAATGGCTGAGTTCTAAAAACTGGATTAACCCCGCGACATGTCCAAGTGGCTTTTCCAAGTCAGGAACCGTTTCATTCGTTGTACTTTGTCATATCTTACTGTTTTTTCATTGTTATAAATTGATGTTGTTGGTAGACCTTTAATTGTTTCAGTTAGAATTCACGAGATCAAAAAAGACCGGATCGATATAGAGCTTGACATATGAATAAACACGTAATTTTTGTTAGTTTTTGTTAAAATTATCTCTAAATGTCTTCATTTTTTTGTGTCACTGGATTGTTGCTTATAACTTATACCCACACCCCCATTTATTTATACAAATCGCGTTTCAACATAAAGGGCACTGTGGAAGACACAGTCAAGTCTCAATTAAAATAAAAATAAAAATGGGAACATTTCCACAGACTGCGAGCATTTCATCTAAGTTTACAGTGCATGGATTGATACCTTTAAAATACAATTTCGTTATTTTATGCCGCAAAAGTTTAAAAAGTAGTATACAATTTCTTGGGAAATATTTCATATCAATATCATAGCCATGCACTTACAATAAATTCGTCTTTTATTTGTCTTTAAATTCAATTCCTTTCTCCTTTAATTTTTGCAAAAATTGTAATCCGGAGCCCGTACTTGATCTTTTTAATAGACATTTTCGAAAACTTATCGACACTGACGCTTACACCTATGCCTAGGACGACAGGTAACCTTTTTAGGTGGGGTCATCTCAAGGTGTACAATGAGCACAGGCATTTATAAATATATATATATATATATAAATTACACTTTTAATACTGTATAAAAAAATATTTTCAATGATTTGTTGATTTATTGGCTGTGCTTAGAAGCTGAGAATTGACCGATCTTCATATAATTTTAAAAAAAAGGGGGCTTGGCTTTGTGTAAATTAGTAGAACTTTCCACAGAAAGTCAGGATTCTGCTTCGTCAAAATCATCTCTCAATAACGCCGATTATTTTTTTCAATCGTGAAAATGGAAGCCATTGTAGGGATGACCCGCGCTGTCAAATTAGCTCTTGAAAACCGATAAATTTATCCACTTGGCATAATTACGATCCGTACATGACAGTTGTGCTTTAAAAAACAAACGTATCTACTAGCTATAAAGCATCTCGTGTACTTTTAGGCCTTTTGTCAACTAAAAACTATTGTCTGGTTGGTTGTCAGGGGGAAATTTTAAAAGTTAATAAAAACATTCAAAAAATTCTATTTAAGTATTATGTGGAAGGGCAGACTAAACATTTGCAGAGGTTGAAGAATAATTAACCTAGATTGTTTTTTGTTTTTGTTTAAAGTTATGCATTTTTAAGATCCACTTATAAAGTCATGGACTTTTTGTATAAATCCAAGGAGGAGTTAGTGAACAACATTTGTCCCACTTTTTTTGATACATTTCATAAATAAAATAATTAATATGCCTAAATTTTTCACTAAAAAATGAGTGAACGAAAGTTAAACAAAATACAACTAAGAAATACACTTCCAGTTTAAACATTTGAAATAGCACGAAGCTTTTCTTATTTTATTCAAACACACCTACTCTGTTAGAAAGGTATTTTACTTGACCCATATATTTCCTGTTTTGGTACTGTGAATGTGTAGTGTTATTATATCAAAATGTAGCCTAAATATATAAAAAAATAATGGATCTGAAGCGAGACTGTTGTATCAATATTTTTGCTTTATACGTATTCAGGACAAAACAGTCAACTCAAACACGCTTGAACGTAAAAAGGTGTTCCCGATTTTCTCTTTTGATAAAATGAATACCCATTTTGCTTATTTTACCCAAAAACTACATGAAATGTAATTTACTGCTTGAAAAAGATCAATCAGTATAATTCGACAATTAGAAGAAAACAGTTGGAATATCACAAATCATCACTAAAAGAATTCCAAAACTGATGAGAGGACTTTGTGTGTGTAATCTAGGTTAAATTCTTCAACCTCTGCAAATGTTTAGTCTGCCCTTCCACATAATACTTAAATATTTTTTTTATGTTTTTATTAACTTTCAAAATTTCCCCCTGACAACCAACCAGACAATAGTTTTTAGTTGACAAAAGGCCTAAAAGTACACGAGATGCTTTATAGCTAGTAGATACATTTTTTTTTTTAAAACATAACTGTCATGTAAGGATCGTAATTATGCCAAGTGGATAAATTTATCGGTTTTCAAGAGCTAAGTTGACAGCGCGGTTCATCCCTACAATAGCTTCCATTTTCACGATTGAAAAAATTTTTCGGCGTTATTGAGAGCTGATTTTGACGAAGTAGAATCCCGACTTTCTGTAGAAAGTCCTGCTAATTTACACAAAGCCTTCCCCCATTTTTAAAAATTATAATATGAAGATCGGTCAATTCTCAGCTTCTAAACAGAGCCAATAAATCAACAAATCATTGAAAATATTTTTTTATACAGTATTTAAAGTATAAATTATATATATATTTTATAAGTGCCTGTCCTCATTGTACACCTTTAGATGACCCCACCTAAAAAGGTTACCTGTCGTCCTAGGCATAGGTGTAAAAGAGGGACGAAAGATACCAGAGGGACAGTCAAACTCATAGATCGAAAACAAACTGACAACGTCATGGCCAAAAATAAAAAGACAAACAGACAAATAATAGTACAGATGACACAACATAGAAAACTAAAGACTAAGCAACACGAACCCCACCAAAACTGGGGTTGATCTCAGGTGCTCCGAAAGGGTAAGCAGATCCTGCTCCACATGTGGCACCCGTCGTGTTGCTTATGTTATTACAAATCCGGTAAATAGTCTAACTCGGTAAGTCACATTCGAGAAAAAGGGAAACCGTCAGTGTCGATAAGTTTTCGAAAATGTCTAGAAGGAACGAATATACGTTGACACTACTAGATCTTGCTATTTGTTTTGATTTACTATCTATAAGAGCAATCTTCTTTGTTTAAATTCTATTTATTTTATCACAACAAATGGGCGCAGGACGTGTGTGCTTTTTACTTGTAACACGAAACGACATTTGCGCTCCAAACGAAATGTCATTTGCACTTTAAAGTTTTGTTCACCTGAACTAAATTGACCGGACATTTGCGCTTATTGTCTATGCATGTTTATATTATATATCTGTAATCTTAACCAAATCTACCAAAGTCAAGGGAAGATGTTTACACATTTTTTTAAAGTTATCCCGTACTGACCACAAAGTCAGAAGAAGAAAAATATTCAGGGAATCTTAAGTCCTTTTAAGCTGCTTTATATCATCCGTGGATTTAGTAATGGAAACTATGTTCCTCGTGATTTCGTTCTATTGCCTGGAAAGTACGAGGAACTCTATCATCATTATTTATCAGTTTATCTATGCTTGTTTCCTTTTGTGTAGACCGAACTTTAAAGGTTCAGTTATTCTGACTCTCTACTCAACATTATTTTTAACAAGCAGTGATGAATAGGATTTTGATAGACTACAGCTGTAAAAATCCTTGGTAGTTTCTTTTGACTTCACAAAGTAAACGTGACTTGTTAAAGTTACTTGATCATTCAAATAAAATATGTTACTTTTTGTCTTTTCATTTACTAAATTATAAAAATAGTTTTCTAAATTATCATGGACTTGATATTGAAATTATTTAAAAAAAAGGCATTATGTGGGGAATTGGTCAGTCGAAAGTAACCCAGCAACAAAAGAAAGAAACAGAAAACTGTAAACATATGAATGTACTGTGTTTCGAATATCAAATCGTTGTCAAACTTTTCCCTAAGATTTGATAAAGCGCAATTGTCTTTAAAAAGGGAAAATGTCCAAAAAGTTAAAGGGCAAATGCCCATTAAAAAAGCGCAAACGTTCCACGCCGCAAACATTTATCATATTACTGATGACTTTAGAAGAATTGCTGCTCATTAAATCGTTTTCAGTTTAGTTATCAAATACAAAATTTTCTTCTGACTACTATTTATAAAAAATACTCAAAATAAAATTATTTACTTACAACTGTTCACAAATAAAGTTTGATCTGTTTTGTATGAGAAAATAAATCTTAGTGATACTTGCATCTTATTTTATAAAGCCATCCGCTTTGATTACGTATTTGTAAAATAGGTAAGCGTCAAATGATTTGCATAAATGTACAAGATCAATATATCCTGTTTGAAAACATATGAAAAGGAAACAACAATATAAGGACAGGTTAAACAGATTTAATTCAAAAATAATCGGTCAACTTAAAATTTATATTTTCATTATTTACATCGACAGCTATTAATTATAGCTAACTAAATTGCCCCTCCATCTATGAAAAAAAAGCATAATAGGCTTATAGTTTTGTACATCAGACGCGCGTTTCGTCTACGAAAGACTACTCAGTGACGCTCGAATCTTAAAGTTAAAAAGAAAATCAAGTACGAAGTTGAAGAGCATTAAGGACCTAAAAATCTGAAATGTTTTGCCAAATACTGCTGAAGAAACCTATAATTCCTTGTGTAGAAAATCCTTAGTATTTCGAAAAAATTTAAAGTTTTGTAAACAGTTAATTTATAAATATATAAAAATAAGGAGATGTGGTATGATTGCCAATAAGACAACTATTCACCAAAGTTCAGATGAAGTGGATGTAAGCAATTATGGGCAACCGTACGGCCTTCAACAATGAGAAAAACCCATACCGTATAGTCGGCTATAAAAGCCGACATGAAAAATATAAAACAATTCAATTGAGAAAACTAACGTCCTAATTTATAACAAAACTATTTACGAAAAACAAATATGACAGACATGAACCAACAACCACTGAACTACAGGCTCCTGACTTTGGACAGGCACATAAAGGCACACAAAGAATGACCATTTCAATGATATGTCATGTCAACACAGAAGTGCTTACTACTGGGATGGTAAATACTCTCGGGAAGGAAACCTCCACCAGCAGTGGCATCGACCCAGTGGTTGTAAAAAAACATCGAAGATATCAGGCTATGAAATTTGGTTTAAAGAAGTGGGAATAAGTCTGTAATATATATATATATGCCCCTGGTTGATATTCCTTAACTTTGTACTGCTACAAAATTCTATACGAAAAAAAGGAGATGAGTTTGTTGAAATGCGGCGAAGGTTAAACTAGTTTTTGAGTACTAAGTCCTACCATTTTTTATTTCGCTAAAATGACATACGTACAGTAAATTCGTTTAAGAACAGCCTATTTACTATTATATAATATAAGTATGACAGGCGACTTTAACAAAGGTACAAGTAAAGCAATGATAAATAATACTGTATCATAGAAT
The DNA here is from genome assembly GCF_021869535.1 of Mytilus californianus. Taxonomy (NCBI): domain Eukaryota; kingdom Metazoa; phylum Mollusca; class Bivalvia; order Mytilida; family Mytilidae; genus Mytilus; species Mytilus californianus. The sequence continues at coordinate 34,516,265 of NW_026262701.1, forward strand.
GTTGGGAGTTACAATACGTAACCTCAAGTAGAACTCATACATGCAATTCTTTGACAGCGCAGGATGACTTCCCTTTGATCCACAACTGTTGATGGAATAAGCGAAGACATAAAGGCCGTTAGTTCTTTTGTTTGAATTATTTTACATTTGTCATTTCATTGCCTTTTATAGCTTACTATGCGGTATGGATTTTGCTTATTGTTGAAGGCCGTACGGTGACCTATATTTATTAATATCTACGTCTTTTGGTCTCTGGTGGAAAGTTGTCCCATAGTCAATCATACCACGTCTCCTTACTTTTATATATGAAGGGGGTCATTTGACAGTCTATTACACGACCTTTGAACTATTTTTTTTTATTTGAAATACAAATATTATAAATCTGTATACGAAGTAATATCCATCACACGTTCGCAAACTATTATTTTTTAAGACATAATTTCAAGATGGCTTATACAAATATACTCATTTTTTATAAAATTCTTCTACTGATTTGTTACGCGGATCCCTATTAACAAAACAGCAGTAAATATAAAAATAAGGAGATGTGAAAAGCAACTATCCCCAAAGACAAGACAAGGCTATAAACATGTACATGAGGTTAAGGTTCCTTCATCTGGTACGGTATTTGTACAATAAAAAGGAGATGTTGTGTATATATCAACTTCAGGTAAATTACGATGTTTGTTGTTTAATTCTATATAGTATAGACAGGAAAATGACAAATTTTTCTTTTTATATTTATCTATATGCGTATGGGAAGATACCCGTGCAATGACATAAAGTTATAGCTTTGTATGACGTCCTCGATTTTTGAAGACATATATTTTCTTGTAAAATGCTTGAAATTTCAAATGCTTTACAAAAGCGTATATAAATGCACTCGACTCTATAGTGTGGTGTATTACCGCGTCAACGAATACTCGCAGTTACTGAAAGCAAGCCCAAGGGAATTAACCTGCTGATATGCAATCTGCCGAAAATACATACAAACACATCTTTTAACGTTTTACTTGTCACAGTTTATAATGCGATAAGTCGATGATAACACATTTTATTCCTCTCTTCTTACTTCAAAATAGGAATTACTATGCTAATGAATTGGACATCATTCTTTGACAGACACGTGAAATATATTGCATGAAAGTTTTGCTCAATTATCAAATGTCATTTTCAGGAGTTTTGGAGTAACTCCTTGAGGACAAGAGGTATTATTTACATGAATAATTTGTAATATGTCTTTCCCCCCTATGTTCCTGAAGAATTATATCGTAATGATAAGAAGAAGGAGTAGTATCTACATTTGGGAACCGAGATATCAGAAACATTTGACTATTCGAAGCAAAAAAAAATATATTAACCTCTACAGCTTTATCATCGTCGTTGTAAATAACATCTTTATTAAAAGTAGCCGACGTCATCAGACTCCCTTGGCTTCAAATCCGGCTGGCTAAGATGTTGTTATCCGCCAATTTCCTATTTGTTAAAAACGTTAGAACGTATAATATCAAGATTTCCGTCACTGAAATAAATTGTTTCAATTTCTTTGTAAATTTAACCTTTTTTCATTTTTTTTTAAATTTTAAACAGTGCAACAGTGTTTTAATCGCTTTAGCTCTTCTGTCCTGACTTGTGTTTCTTATTGCCTGACGATGGAGAATCCGAGCAGTAAATGGTTTTATTTGGAATCGTCTCACCTGCAGTTTTCAATTCTATATTTATTATCTACAATAGAAACTGACAGCATCTTACATATTAAAAATATTCAATTTACCGCTGCTAATTTTCCTCGATTTAAGTCATTATTAGACCTGTCAAAAAGCCAGATGCTGCATTTTAACTAAACTTGCGATGGTTCAAGGAATGACAGACACTGTGTATGATGTAATCTTCATTCTTTTTTTTAAACTAGACCTAGTCCAGCGTCTAAAATCGGTGATATTTTATTCCTTTTAATGCGGAATATGAATTTCATATGACCAACTAAATTATAGGTTCAGTGATAGTAAACGAAGCCTCTGTACTTCACTGAAATAACATGTATAAAATCTATACTTTAATAAAAAAAAAAGAGAAGAAAATGCAAATGAATAGAGCAGCATAAAGTGAGATACAACGCAACATATAAAACTATGTAACAAACAGAACTTTAAATTGAAGCTTAGGATAAAAAATCCTATTATAGGTTGCAATTCTGTAAATACAGACAATGCAATTTCCCATAGGAACTCCCTTTGCGGCTAAAACTGTGGCACTTTTACTAGAAAGTTTCGTGAAAAATTATATCCCAGAACAGAAAGTTGATATGCACTACTATTGTATTCAAAGGTCAAAATATAGGGCTGTGCGGCATATTTTCAACATTTATATGCCCTGAACTTCTAAGAGTTTAAACTTATACTAAAATTTTATACTACCTCTACCTCCACTTTTGGACCTCCTTATAATTAAATTTTAGCCGCTACCATTTTTTTCTAGACTGGTAACATTCTCAAGTTATGTCTCTATGAGATGAAACACAGCGATCATATCTGGGAACCAGTACGTTAACAAATTAACATATCTATGAATATTATATATCTCCCCAAAAGAGGCTTGTGAAACAGCTGTATTTACAAAGTGCATCCTAAAGAGATGGTCACATGAAGTGCACAAGAAGGGGAAGTTTGTCCTATTCCAACTGCAGTATTATTGGCACAACACATTATATTGCCCTCTAGATATCTATTGGTTATTTTTGTCGTTGGGTTGCTGTCCCATTGAAGTTCGTCCCACATCACATTATATTCATTATGCATATATATTAATATTTTAGTTACTTCAAGTGATTATAACTTTCGGTAATTTGTCAAATCCGGTGAGAATGGGCACATTATGGACTTCAATTTCTAACAATTTATCTCCATTGAAGCTCCGTCAATGACTTTTCCAAATAAGTTATCATTATTTTTAATTATATTTGACAGCTTTAAATCAAGGAAAGTTTTTTCAATACAGCCAGGCTTAAGTATCTTCAGTTTCCGCTTTTCAGGTTTCAGAAGTCTCATGTACGACGAGATTTGAATTATTTTCGTCAATGTCGTCACTCCAGGCTTTGTACATATATGGAATGACAGATTTAAAGCTTGTTTACTCGACGGAGTAAAAAACTTAATACATCATCAAACCTTTCCAGATCTTACTTATAAATAATAAATATTCTAAGCTTATAATTTTAAGATGATAAAAAGGAAGAAGATTGCAACGAGAATGATTTTTTCACATTTTAATATAAATTTGCTTGAATTAAAACAGGCATTAATATTTCATAGTGCCTTTCTGATTGAAATTCTCGAATTGTTAAAGCAATTGTTACAATTTCAATACAAAAGGGAGACATCATGTCATGACGGAAAATTATCGTTTTAGATATGGAAGTGTTGATAAGTGCAACTTTATTAATGTATGACTTCTATTATGTGTACTTTAAGTTTTGTCTTTTGTCTATCGGAATTGCGATGCAGTTCATTCGATTTACTTGATTTATCCATGCATTACTTTCTGTCAAGTTATTTCTGTATCCCGTGGACATTTAAATGTTTGTGCTGTTTCTTTAATATTTTAAAACGTGTTTGTATGGAAACATGATAGTTGATTTGTTGTTTTTTATGCCTTTGCTTCTTAATAGTCCAAAAAAGAACTAACCTCAAACTGATGCTAGAAACAGTCTAACCCTTTTTCCTCTTTTTATTTATTTTACCTTGCTTTGTATTTTCTTTATGGAATAATGGGATTTGATCATCGGTGAATTACTGTTGCCTCTAATTGAAGAGCTTACTATTCCTTTGGGAAGTAGAACAACAATAAAGGTCGTTCCTTTTCTTTGGATTTTATCGTGTTCGTATAAAAATAAGAAGATGTGGTATGATTGCCAATGAGACAACTCTCCACAAGAGACCAAATGACACAGAAATTAACAACTATAGGTCACCGTACGACCTTCAACAATGAGTAAAACCCATACCGCATAGTCAGCTATAAAAGGCCCCGAAATGACACATGTAAAACAATTCAATCGAAAGAACTAACGGCCTTAGTTAGTCAACTAAGCTTATTCCGTCAACTAACGGGCTGGTTTATGTACAAAATAATGAACGAAAAACAAATATGACGACAAACACTGAATAACAGGCTTCTGTCTTGGGACAGGCACATACAGAATGTGGCGGGGTCAAACATGTTAGCCCCCCCACCCCCCCCCCCCCCCCCCCCGCCTCCCCCAAACCTTGGACAGTGGTATAACAGTACAACATATGAACAAACTATAAAAATCAGTTGAAAAGGGTTTAACTCATCAGATCGATACAAAGCACAAAACACAAGTAACAAAAACATAGAGTGGAAAGTTTAGGGATTGTGTGCCATAACATATTATATATACGCCAAATCCATTCTTTTTCGTTTCTTTGTATTTCGTTAACCATAAGACAAAGACAGACAGACAGCACCATGACCATTAAGAAAAATACTGACAAACATCCTACAATTTAGGAATAGCGTAAAGTTAAGTTTCAGAAGACTGCTTGCTACCTGCTTATCATTCTTCTATGGGGGAAGGGAGTCAACATGAAAGAACGACCCCAAAAAATGGAAGCTCTAACTGTAATGATAACAGACAACAAATTTAAGTACGGAGGTCTTTATATGCATACTTGGTCTAATGTCTGTTGTCTGTAAAACTTAAGATTGTTCAAATGCACTAGGCGGCGGAATACAAATCGAATTCTTATTCAGCACGCCACACCAACGTGTGTCGGTAAAACTCATATTAATCTGCGACATTTTGTTTCTGGAATTAATTCAGCTTATATTTTAGTAGTAAAAGTAAGATTATATCGTCAGTAATGACATTATTAGATAACCTAACAAACTCAATGTCACGATTTTATTGCAGAAACGAGTAAAACAGCAATCAAACATTCCAAGATCCATTCGTCAGATTATGATATTCACTCTGTACTAAATGCTAATAAAATGCTATTATATAAATGCTAAACTCAACCCCATTTTCATTCTGATGCATGTAACGAGATGTTATGAACGTTGATTTGGCGATGACAATTTCTATGTTTCAGTAAAATAGTTACATAATAACAAAAAAGCACATATATGGCTGACACATTGACTCTAAAAGAAAGCTGTTAACAAATTAGCATTAAAAATTGAGCGATTCCCAGAAAAATGCAGTTGGTTTTAGAAACGAAAATAACCCACCAGTTACGTATACGATTCCTTTCTAAATAAAATGTCTTTATGTTCCTTCTTTATCAAATTACACTAATCTTCTTTTTTTCGTGTTCAGGTAGAATTTCTATCCATTTGATCATATTGCAACTGATGCAATTAAAATACTCATGATTGACAGTTGTTATCTTCTTATGAAATCAATTCTCTGTAAGGAATTTGATGTCATGTGAATAATATTAACCTTGTCGACGAGATAAAAATCTGGTAATAAGGCTATCCAAAAGAAAAAAGGAAAATCCAGGAATGTCCTTGCAGAGGTAGAAATTTGCTGTAGTCGTGAAAATGCCTAATTTTTTCAATTTCATATGTTAATTTTCTGCTGTTGTTTGGTATTTTCTGTAGAACATCGGTTTTGGAAGAAATTTCTTTTCTGGTAAATGAAAGAAATTGCCAAAAAAACACCATTTATATGACAATTTAATAGGGTATATATGTTAAAATTACATTTCATATTTCATATAAAATGAAGAAACCGCTACCTACAAATTAATAAAAATGGAATGCAATTATGTTTTCAAGACTAACAGTTCACTACATTTTGTTCATAAAAATATTCCATCCTCCTTGGAGGAAATTTCTTCCAATAATTTAAGAAATGTAATCAATTTCCATTTAAGTACACAATTATTGTTATTAAACACAACGTGTTCACTTCATTTTATATCCTTTCTCAAGTTGGAGGAAATTTCTTCCAAGAACTATTAAACCAGTTAAAATCTCTTCCAATAAATATAGAAACATGTAATTTCTATTTCTCCTTGGAACAAATTTCTTCCAGTGCTTTTACAACAGTTAGAAATTTCTTAAAATTTTTAAAAAGTTGAACTATTTCTTTCGACTGCGGAAATGTCTTCAATTAAATTTAACAAAAATTAAAATTGCTTACAAATTATTCAAATAAGATTATTCATTTTATTTTTTCAAATAATGGTTTCTTCCTATAAATTGATACATTTACAACCAGGTATATGTATTTTAATACAAATAAGTCACTTCATTTTTCAAAGACAGAAAGAAAAGGTTCATTTCATCCCATACAAAGGCTCCACTACTTCCAGCCATAAGAAAAAAAATCACTTTATTATGTTCAAATAAGTTTCTGTCACTGATTGGAAAAAAATTCTTCAAATAACTTTTACAGCAGTAAGAAATATGGCACTTCATTTTGTTGAATACCTTTCTGTCACGAATTGGAACCCAGCCAATAACTTCTCAGACAATAACAGTCTTAATGTGACTATGTACTGTCATTTTAAGATGCAATCTGATCAATTCGTTGAGCATAGATAATAATTCTACTACATGTACAGATAAATGCATTTCAATACAATAAACATTAAAAAAAATATTAGTTCCAAAATTAAAAGTAGCTCTAAGAAATTTTTGACTTTGTCTCTTGCAGCAGTTCTCTAGTAAAAGTAAACATATGCATGTACTATTTTTCTGTATCCTTTTTTCCTTTTCTTCTTATCTGAAAAAGTAAAGTACAACATAATTATGTTTTCTGATTAAAACATAAAAATGTATCAAAAATTTCAAAACCTCCCATGATACAGCAAAAACACATGTTAAATGTTTAATCTGACCAAAATTAAGCATGTCTTGTACAGTATTAACAACTGTGGATTATCAACTTTCATGTATTTTGTTAGTATTAGGTAAACCATCAACTAAGGTGTTCAATGTAGTTCAAATTTCCTTTAGGTTTTTATGCAGACCTTGACAAACCATAAAATCAAATTCATTTCCATCAATACAAGAATTAAAATTGATGAAAACATTGATATTAACAAAAATGAATGAATCCACAGAATATTCTGTCAAACAAGTCCATTTTTTAATCAGGTATACTTTTCCAATGACGGTTCTCTATATAGCCAATGTTATGCATAAACAGAAATGACTTTGTGAACATTGTAAAAATAAGGAGATGTGGTATGATTGCCAATGAGACCACTATCCACCAAAGTTCAAATGAAGTGGATGTAAGCAAGTATAGTCAACCGTACGGCCTTCAACAATGAGAAAACCCATACCGTATGGTCGGCTATAAAAGGCGCAGATATGAAAAATATGAAACAAATCAATTGAGAAAACTAACATGCTGATTATAATTTACACAAATGTAAGACTGGGCACACAAATAAGCTGAGCTATATACACAGCATATTATATGCAAAACGATTGTTTTAAAAGGACAATTAATTAATTATCCCAGCTCTCATGCCCACCAGAAGGTACCAATGACCTTTTGACCGTCAAAACCAATATCACAGGCCAAAAACATTTAAAAGTAAAGTATACATTATAATAAGCAGATTATGCCCCTCAGTTGCTTTCATTCGGCAGCAATGTTTTTCAAACATTTTGAACAAATATATGGTTTTATTCTAAAAGCTTTTACATATATTATTCCTATGGAGTTTTATTTCAAACTAATCCAACAGTTTCAGAGATTTTGATAAAAATATAAAACAACAAATGACAAACAATTGATTCTAGGTGGTGGTAATAATTCAAACTAGCATTTTATCAGGTGAGCTGAAAATCCCAGAAAGAACATTGAAGTCCATTTCCAGAATATACTATTTACATATGTACATGTAATATATACTAGGTTAAGGAATTTCACTCAGTTCATACGTTTTATATGGATCAGTTAGGTTATATTGCATTTTGACACTCGGACTTCGTCCTCGGTCAATATGATTTTAACAGGCCCATATATAACGTATTTACCTCGTCAAAAGTCTATAATTGATACATAAACATAGCTCTATTTCAAGTGGTAGTAAACTTTATCCGTGCATTTTTACATTTAAGCTTGCATGTCCAAATTTAGGTTTCTTACCATTACTTCGGTGGCAATTGTTCCTTCTAAAGATATTCCAAGACAATCTTCTGTCTCATCAACAAATGTCGCATTCAAGTCTTGAATAAGGAATTGTAATGATGTTTCTTATTAACGTTCAACCGACAATTAGCTGTCGAGTATCAATGATGTTTTCAAATCCCCTTCTATGGAGTTTTCAGTCTGCAATGATGTTCTGAGCTCGCCATTTCCATCTTCTTATACGGTTCGTTCTATATAATCAAAATTATTATTTAGAAATTCATTTTATCGTCATAGCTTATCATTTCTGTAATTTTTTAAAACAAGAACTGTGTGTGTCTCTTATTACAAAAAAACTAATAATTATTTATTAAACTAGAGATTCTAAAGAGCCAGTTAATGTTTCAACAGAAATCTCTGTGCATCTTAAACAGTGACCACTCTTCAACATTAAAGATTGAAATATTAATTCATGACTAAAATTCTTTTTTTTTTTTTGCTTCTATTTTTTGTTGTTTACAGTTTATCTATAAGTGATGTTCCGATGTTTTTCTTCACAAATAAAACAAGTTCCCATTTTCAAGATCGTTATCTTCAATACTCTAATTACCAGGGGGCAGAGTCTATGAACTTTGATGCTCTAAAAAGATCAATCTTTTATATTTCTGCAGAATTATTTTCTATCAAATTTATGCAATCTGAAGTGGCCCTGAATCTGTTCCTATTAAAATGTATTGTAAGTTTTTTGAGAGATTACTTAAATACTCCCATCATAATTGTAAACCCTTTTGTCTTGAACGATAATTTACATTTATTATGAAAATTGTGTTTTTCCACCTTACCTCAAAGATTGACTAGATTGACTGGATTGAAATCTGATCTTCCGGAATTCTCCCATCCGGCAGTAAAACCAATACTAAAGTCTTCGCCTGTCCAGGATGTATCAGTACACAGTTGCATCCAGTCGAAATGGGGATGTATAAATCGAATGCGATCTATGCACGCTCTATTGCTCTAAAACTCTTGCAACAACTGTTTAGGGGCTCGTAGGTAGTCTTTCGTAAGACACAATTTCTACTCTATCCAACATTTCATCTTTTAATCCAAATTTGTTCGGCCCTTATCCCCAGTCGGCCAATACACCTTATCGCTATTTATTCCCGAATGTGGAGAAGTTCTGAAATTACACAACTTTTCCATGACCTCATAATCCAGTTGAAGCTATCTTGGGCCCTGTTTAAACAATGTATTATTGATAAAACTTTTCAAAGAAACATCTTAAACACTTAAAACCTGGGACTATTATACTAACATCGTGTTTACACCAAAATTTCAATATGGCTGTGAACGGGCCTACTTTTGTAGTTCTAATTATGGAACCTAGTGTACATATTTTCACGAAGTCATATGCTAATGCCACCAGAAGACCATTACTAAGCAAAATTAACCCTGATTATAATAAAAATATTGCACACATAAAAAGGAGTAGGTTATTTTATAGGAACAGTATAATTTATTTGAGCCGTGCATGTGGGTTTCGGTTGTAATGAGAAAGAGATTTATATTCCACTTTTTATTTTAAAAAGTGACAATAAAAATAGGAAAAACAAACTATAACCTATAAATATGATTTTACAACAAACCGAACTTGCGTATCTCTTTTCAATCAACAGTTATAAGAAATTTTATGAATCATATACTTTTTTCCACATCGCCCCTACGCTATTTTCATCCTGAAAATTTCAATCTTTATGTGTCATTTTTATACGACCGCAAAAATTAAAAATTTTTTGGTCGTATATTGGTATGACGTTGGCGTCGTCGTCGTCGTCGTCGTCGTCTGGCGTCGTCCGGCGTCGTCCGAAGACACATTGGTTTTCGCACTCTAACTTTAGTTTAAGTGAATGGATCTCCATGAAATTTTACCATAAGGTTCTATACCACGAAAGGAAGGTTGGGATTGATTTTGGGGGTTATGGTACCAACAGTTAAGGAATTAGGGGCCAAAAAGGGGCCAAAAATAAGCATTTTTGTAACTTCCAGACAATAACTTGTGTGTAAGTGTATGGATCTCTCTGACATTGTACCACAAGGTTCCATATCACAAAGGGAAGGCTGTTATTGATTTTGGGGGTAATTGCCTCAAAATTTTAGGAATTAGGGGCCACAAAAGGGGCAAAAAACAAGCATTTTTCTAGTTTCATGACAATAACTTGTGTGTAAGTGTTTGGATATTTCTGAAATTGTACTACAAGGTTCCATATCACAAAGGGAAAGCTGGAATTGAGTTTGGGGGTAATTGCCCGAAACGTTTAGGAATTGGGGGCCAAAAAGGGGCCAAAAATAAGCATTTTTCTAGTTTCCAGACAATAACTTGTGTTCAAGTGTATGGATCTCTCTGAAATTGTACTGCAAGGTACCATACCACAAAGGGAAGGCTGGGATTGAGTTTGGGGGTGATGAATCATAAGGGGGTTCAAAAAATTTTTTTGGGGGGGGGGATTTTTTTTTTTTCTTTTTTTTTCTTTTTTTCCTTTTTTTTTCTTTTAAAATTTTCCATTTTAAGTTGGTTATTTCTGATTTATATTTAAAAGCAAATAATAATGATATGGTAGGAGATACACACCAAATAGAATGTGTAAATTATTATATAATAAGTATTGTGCAATAGCAAGAAATTTTCAATTGCACAGTATTGCACAATAGCAAGAAATGTTCAATTGCACAGTATTGCACGAAGGCTTGACGCTACCGAAATGGAAAAAGACAACGGTAAACAGACATTCAACCATCAAAAACATGGGAAGCAAACTCTTATGGAGATACAGTTTCTGTTTTATGTCTTACGAAAGCATTATTTTAGGACTGTTTGTTTACTTACATAAACAAACTCGCATTTGCCTAACAGTATCACGATGATATCTTGCATGAGTTCATGTTTAGTATTTTGTATTTAATATGGTTGGGTACGTGTTGCTCAGTCTTTAGTTTCGTTTACTGTTGTTAGTCTGTTTGTCTGTTTCTTTTTTAGCCATAGCGTTGTCAGTTTATTTTCGACTTATGATTTTGAATGTACGTTTGGTATCTTTCGCCTCTCTTTTTTAAAATTAAACGACCTGCGTATTATTTTCTTTTTATCACACATTGCTGCAACCCCATCAATTTCGCGCAATTACTTTCGCACTATTTAAGAATCAAAATTTCTTACAGTTTCCTTGTACTTTAGACATACTTGATGCAATCCAGATTATGTTGTTACTTGATTGTCAACTTTAATTTTCAAATTTGTGAAGACGTAATAGAGTCAGGCAATTCATCAGCAATAAACGACTTCTTTGGTTTAAATACAGGAAAAGACATCAGAATGTTACAGAAAATAATATGATCGAAATAACACGGTATATATGGTAGTTATATGAAGCATGTCGACAACATGCATTATATCTGACATATTGACACGATTTGCAATGATATGAAAAATTATTGATACCATTGTTTTGCAGCCGCATGGACTATTCAGAAATGTTTTTAACATGGTGAAGATATTCTTGTATGTGTTTGTCTGGGAAGCAACTATAATTAAAATTCTTAGCAAGCATGTGCTATAATAACAGATGTGAAGAAATTCCCGTCATTTCAACACTCAGGATATTTTTACTCTGCTTTCGACTCAAGATGGCCAGTTTCGTCACTGAAGCACACAACGTGATGAAAGAATGGGGGAACACTGTCGCAGCAAAATGTAAAAGCTAAATTGAAAATATTTTGGAAATGAATGATAATGCATTATAGATTTATATTTGATTAGGTGTTAAATATTTTGACTTTATCATAGTATAAAAATTGTATCTCAATTTTGCGTTCTATTCTTATTATGTATGACGAAGCTTCACATACCTGCAAATGAATCACTCAAATACACGTGGAATGTGGGAAAAGATTGGTGAAAATAAAACACATTTCGTTTAGAGACCTTTTTTTAAAATTCAATACTTCCCTTACGATTTTTTGTTTCTAGTTGGGGTTTTTTTTTTGGTTTGAATGAAAAACGAAAAAACGAAAAAAAAACATACTAAGTAACATAAACGTGAATACATGCATGGAGAAAACAATGTTCTCTTTTCCCTGTTCAGACGTAAATGTTTAGAAAAGTGACAGTAAAGCAATATAAAAATACACAACGGGTCGACCTTAAACTAATTGCACGGCTGAAAAGATTGCTATTCTAAACGAGACAAAGTATAGATATAAAAGAACAATTATAACCACAAAAGAAAAAGAAAATGGAAGACCTATGGAGACACCGAAACAAATAGAAAACTGATGAAAAGCATAAAATGTCGTCTATAGATATAGTTGTACTTGATAATAGAAATCAATCTCAAACAAAGGAATAATAATATCTACTATATTGAATGATTTGTCAGTCAATCAGTGTTACAATTCGACCTTAATTGTTGGAATTGGATAGCATAAATGGGCATTGTATTTTATTATAGTGTACAATGGTATTTATAATAAAATAAAGAACACTTTGAAGTATAAACTTCTACAATGGCTGCTCATCAAAATCAGTACAATAATATTAAACTATCATTATCCTCGACTTGTGAGATGTGACGATACGCTAATCCTGTATCCAGTCGGTCATTAGTCGCCTTTGTACTTGTAACGTTCATTTGTTCCCGTTTTAATAATAGACAAAGAGTAGTTTTAGATAGATTCAAGTCTATATTTGGCAATTTACATTTCTTAATTTCGAAATATAAACACAATAAATGAATAAGTGAAGTGCTTATCATATGATTTTTTGATATTTTTTCTTATTTTGTTTTAAATTTTATAGATGAAAAAAATATAATGATACAAGGTTAACACAAAATGTCGAACTGGATGAGTCGACTTAGTGAAGACTGCAAGCCTCAATATTTTTATTATTATTACACTTATATTAAAAGTAAGGCAATTGCGATAAAAGTGAGAAATATAAGATGATAAAGGCAAGTGTGGTGAAAGCAAGACAATTGCAGTAAAAGTATGGCAAGAGCGGCAAAAATAAGACAAGTGCGAAAAAGAAGGGTAAGTGCGGTAAAAGTGAGACAAAGGTAGTAAAAATAATGCAAATGCGGTAAAAGTAAGATGAGAGTGATAAAGTAAGGCAATTGGGGTAAAAGTAAGACAAATGCGGTAAAAGTAAAGCAAGTGTGGTAAAAATAAGGTAGGTGCAGTAAATGTAAGGCAAATGCGGCAAAAGTAAGACAAGTGCGGTAAAAGTAAAAACAATTGCGGTAAAATTCTATTTATCTGGACGCATTGAAATAAGGAAGGAAGATAAGTGCTAATTCGTTTGCTTCAGTATCTTCAACATCTTGACCTCTATTTCTTCCAATAGACTTAGTTTCAAACTAACACCACTATAACAATTTAACTATCGCAAAAAAGTCTTACATTATATTTGTAATTGGAGGATCGCGTCAGGAAGAATATTAGTGGATTGAATTAAATATTTTAGGTATTACGTCTATGCAAGTAATTTAATATTTATTTAGAAACAGGTTTTATTCAGATTTGTAAACAAATAATCCAAGCTTTTGAATGACATAAAAATACAGAGAACGGTCGAATATAAATGTAGAAAACTTTTCTTTCGATTTTAACATTTCGGATCAGACTCAATACAAATGATCGACTTTGGGAGATGTTTTATTCACATGCTTCATTTACAGATTAAAAAAATCCAATAAAACTGTTTCACGGTGTAATACACCCTTTTTTAGACAAATTGACGTACAGACATTGTTTTCAAGTTTCTAACAAATTATTCATGCTTGGTTATTTTTCAAAACAATGACTTAAATACAATGCAAGGTTTACTAGATAAGGAATATGATATTATTCAAAGTCTTGCAGCATGATCGTTTATTATTAATGATTATAATGAATTAACTATTGATTGGTACTAATTTGCATTCAGACTAGGTTACTGTTATAATCACTATGCCTATTCCTTTTCTAGTTATCATGACAGCTGTCTGTTTTAATTTGTCGTTTGTATTTCTGTCTATTTACACCACTTCCAATGGGGACTAGACTACTTAACTTTCTGTCTGAGGGTAATCGGCTATCCTTTTAAACAGTTAAGCCTTTCAGCTATACAAGGGTCTTGAAAGCGGGATTTTTCAAAAGCTTGAATGATAATCTTGCATGAATATTTTCGAAAAGATAAAGCTTACCTGTTGGACTTTTTACAAGATAAATCAATTTAATATCTATCAGACAGGTTTGTTGTTTGATAATTATTACCAACAAAGTTGCCTCAGTAATCTTTAAGAATTTTTGATCATCATTACTTTATTTGGCCTTTTTAACTTTTTTTAAATCTAGCGTCACTGGTGAGTCTTTTGTAGTCGAAACGCGCGTCTGGGGCTCTTTTCACAAAAAAAAAAAAATAAAAATTGATCGTATTAAGTTATACTGTAATGTTCATGACTAGTATTTTTTCTCGTAAGAACTTTTGTGAAATGAGTCGCTGGTGTACAAATTTTTAATCCTTGTATCTTCAATGAGTTTATTTACGACCTCTGGGTCGAAGCCACTGCTGGTGGAGGTTTCCTCCCCGATTATATCACCAGCTCGGAGTCAGCACTTCTGTGTTGACATGACCTATCATTTATATGGTCATAATAATAAATTAATTGTTTACAAAACTTTGAATTTTTCGAAATACTAAGGATTTTCTACCCCATAAATAGATAAACTTAGCTGTTTTTGGCAAAACCTTATTTTACCAGACTCAAGCTAGCGAACAATAAGCCAGCGAACAATAAGATGCATCAAGCTAGCGAACAATAAGAAAACGCGCCAACATGATCATGCCTAAAAACCGAAGACTTGCAATAACACGAAACGTACTTTTAAATCTGATGACAATAATTTCCAGTAGGAAGAGGAAATGCAATTCCATTTTAACACAGACAAAGTTAATTAGTTATTCGTGTATTTAATACAACTTTATTTTAAAGCCTAAAATTCCTTTTAGGTAATCCTTTCTCTTTTCTCTCTGATAAGAGATGGGTTTGTTGTCTTTATAATAATTAAACAATTAATAACAACAGTTCACACTCAACTAGTGTAGCGATACAATTAAATCTTCAAGCTTATATATACGATTGAAAAGAAAAGAAAAAAAAATGTTAGATTTTCTTTGAAATAAAAGCTGATAACCATCGTCAAAGATCTAGCTAGTTCATTTTTTTCTAATTATTCAAAAGTAAATAGTCACTCTGGTCATTTATTTATCATATTTCAATAAGAAGAGTGATAAGTGTAAGAGTTACACACAAATAGAACGAAAAACGAGTTGACATAAAGATTTTTGTTAATCTAAACGACAATTTATTTGAATCCAAACCTATGTAAAATAACTATAATCCGTAAAAACTTCCCTACGGCAAAGCTTTTGTCCCAATTAGGTACAAATGATAGGCAATTGCCCAAGGTCGCCTGGACCCAAAGACCCAGGTGGGAAAAGTTACGGATTTTTTTTTAATTGAGGTCCAAAGTTGGGGTAGGGTAACCCTACCACCTCTCAACTTTAATTCATAAAAATAGTCCCTACGGCAAAGCTTTTGTCCCCACTAGGTACAAATGATAGACAATTGCCCAAGGTTGCCTGGACCCAAAGACCCAGGTGGGTAAAGTTACGGAATTTTTTTAATTGAGGTCCCAATTTGGAGTAGGTTGACCCTACCATCTCCCAACTTTAATTCATAAAAAAGTCCCTACGGCAAAGCTTTTGTTCACACTAGGTACAAATGATAGGCAATTACCTAAAGTTGCCTGGACCCAAAGACCCAGGTGGGTAAAGTTACGGAATTTTTTTAATTGAGGTCCAAAGTTGGGGTAAGGTGACCCTACCACCTCCCTTCTTTAATTCATAAAAATGTCCTCACGGCAAACTTTTGTCCACACTAGGTGCAAATGATAAGCAACTGCTTAATGTTGCCCGGACTTAAAGACCCAGGTGGGTAGAATTATTGAATTTCCGCAACTCAAGTCCAAATTTGGGGTGTGGTAACCTTACCCCTCTCCTACTTTAATTCGTAAAAAAGTCCCTACGGCAAAGCTTTTGTCCAATCTAAGTACAAATGATAGGCAATTGCATAATGTTGCCTGGACGACTAAAGGACCCAGGTGGGTAACGTTACGGAACTCCTATAAATGAGGTCCAAAATTTAGGTATGGAGACCCTACTCCTACAAATTTCAATTCGTGTAAAAATTTCCATCGGGCAAAGTTTTTCGCCCACATTAATTACAACTGATTGATCATGGACTAAGGATGCCCACACCTAAAGACCAAGATGGGTTCCCGTTTGAATGGTTTTACACTAGTAATTTTTGGGGCCCTTTATAGCTTACTGTTCGGTGTGAGCCAAGGCTCCGTGTTGAAGACCGTACTGTGACCTATAATGGTTTACTTTTATAAATTTTGACTTGGATGGATAGTTGTCTCATTGGCACTCATACCACATCTTCTTATATCTATAAAGTTACGGTACCTTAACAACTTAGGTCCAAGGTTTGTAGACCATATCTTCTAACTTTAATTCGTAAAAAAAAATCACAGCAAAGCTTTTGTCCACTCTGGTAACAAATGATGGGCAATTGCAGACGGATGCCTGGACCTACAGAACCTGCAGGTGGGCGAAATTCCAGAACTTCTACAACTGTTTTTATATTTGGGGTTTGCACACCCTATCACATCCCTATTTTAATTTTGTCAAAAAATCCTAACGAGTAAGATTTTTTCTACACTAGGAACAAATGATAGGCAATTCTCTATTTGTTGCCTGGAACAGATGGTCCGGTTGGATAAATTCTCAGAACGTTTGCAACTGAGGTCCAAAGTTGGGATATAGAGACCTTTTCCCCTCAAAACGTTAATTCGTAAAATAAAATTCTCTACGCGGCAAAGAATGACCACACCAGGTACAGATGAAATTGAATGGCATAAAATTGCCTGGATAAGATGACCAAGGTGAGTTTAATTCACGGAACTACTGCAACTGAGGTTCATAGTCGGGGTAAGGAGATCCTTCCGTCCAAACTTTAATTGTTAGAAAATTTCCTACGACGAAGATCATGATAGGTAAGGCATTGAAGTTGCCCGGACCAGATAGCAGAGGACGGTCAATTCACCGAATTTCTTCAACTGACTTGCAAAATTAAGGTATGGAGATCCTACCCTCCTAATTTTAATCCTTTAAACCGGGCATGGATACCCCTACTGCTTTGTTTTTGTTGTTCACATTTTTCCACGATATAAAAAAATATATCACACGAAACTACAGTACCATACTAGAAAAAGACCAAATTATTATTATCAGCTTCTTTAGCAACATGTTTTTCAATAACTAGAATACTTAGTTAAACCAAGACGCTCGGTTATAAGTCCAGCTTAATAGACAGGTCTAGTTTTAACTTGAAATATTGTGTAATATTAAACACGCATTAACTATTATATCTAACCTGGACTAAAGGGTCAGTGTCGGCTTTTTAGAATATTTAACGTCTGCCGTTTGCAGTACGTAGTCGTCCGCCGTCATCATCCGTTTACTTTTACAAAAAATTTTCCTCATTATAAAGATCTACTTATTTGATATTGTCGTCAGTTGACTATTTATATTTTGTTGGTTTGTGCAGATAAATTTCTATGTTTTGTTAAATCTTGAGTGTAAACAGCATTCCCTTTTATTTTATCAACAGTTATTTTTCAAGTAGGAATTATGTGTTGTGTGAAATGGCTTTCCGTCAAATAGTTCCTAAAATAACATTTTTTGTAAAATAACGTACTAGACAATTTAAACACTATTCAAATGATTACCCTTCAAGACAAATGTGTTTGTGTCAATAATTTTCTTTTTGAAAAAGCAGATTTCATTCTTCTTTTTGCCAAAGGCTAGCGAACTATATCATGTATCAATGTAGGGTGCGCAACTTTTTTATGAATTAAAGAAGGAAGGGGGTTGGGTCACCATATCCCAACTTTGGACCTCAATTAAAAAAAATCCGTAATTTTACCCACCTGGGTCTTTGGGTCCAGGCAAGCTTAGGCAATTGCCTATCAAATGTACCTAATTGGGACAAAAGCTTTGCCGTAGGTAAGTTTTTACGGATTATAGTTATTTTACATAGGTTTGGATTCAAATAAATTGTCGTTTAGATTAACAAAAATCTTTATGTCAACTCGTTTTTCGTTCTTTTTGTGTGTTACTCTTACACTTATCACTCTTCTTATTGAAATATGATAAATAAATGACCAGAGTGACTATTTACTTTTGAATAATTAGAAAAAAATGAACTAGCTAGATTTTTGACGATGGTTATCAGCTTTTATTTCAAAGAAAATCTAACATTTTTAACACCATATCCCAACTTTGGACCTCAATTAAAAAAAATCCGTAATTTTACCCACCTGGGTCTTTAAGTCCAGGCAAGCTTAGGCAATTGCCTATCAAATGTACCTAGTGTGGACAAAAGCTTTGCCGTAGGGACTTTTTTATGAATTAAAGAAGGAAGGGGGTTGGGTCACCATATCCCAACTTTGGACCTCATTTAAAAAAATTCCGTAATTTTACCCACCTGGGTCTTTGGGTCCAGGCAAGCTTAGGCAATTGCCTATCAAATATACCTAGTGTGGACAAAAGCTTTGCCGTAGGGAAGTTTTTACAGATAATAGTTTGGAGGGGGTTGGTTACATTTTTCACATCGTCTTGGATTCAAAAAAAATTTGTCGTGTTACATTAGCTAAAATCTTTTTGTCAATTCGTTTTTTTGTTCTATTTGTGTGTCACTCTTACACTCATCACTCTTCCTATCAAAATATAATAAATGAATTACCAGTGTAACGATACACTTTTGAATAAAGAGAAAAATGTACTAGTCCTTTGACAAAAGAAGAAAATTGCGTATAATGGTTATTAGCTTTTATTTCTACAGAAAACTAACAAAAAATACTTGACGTTCCATAATCAGTCGTTTTTTTTCTTTTCTTTTCAAACGCATATTTAAGGCAGAAGATTTAATTGTATCGTTACACTAGTTAAGTATGAACTATTGTAATTAATTGTTTCATTATTATAAAGACAACAAACCCATCTTTTATCAGAGAACACTAAAAAGAGAAAGGATTAGCTAAAAGGAATATAAGATACCCGGCTTAAACAAAAATTGTATTAAATACACGAATAACTAATTAACTTTGTCTGTGTTAAAATGGAATTGCATTTCGTCTTCTTACTGGAAATTATTGTCATCAGATTTAAAAGGACGTTTCATGTTATTGCAAGTCTTCGGTTTTTAGGCATGATCATGTTGGCGCGTTTTCTTATTGTTCGCTGGCTTATTGTTCGCTAGCCTAGCTTGATGCTTCTTATTGTTCGCTGGCTTATTGTTCGCTAGCTTGATGCTTCTTATTGTTCGCTAGCTTGAGTCTGGTTTCAGAATATCAGAAGATCCTCAACGCTCTTCAACTTCGTACTTTATTTTGTCATTTTTACTTTTTAAATTCGAGTGTCACTGAAAAGTCTTTTGTAGACGAAACGTGCGTCTGGCGTACAAAATTTGAGTCCAGGTATCTTTGATGAGTTTACTTTAGATAGGGATTTATAGGGGATCACAATCTTCATATCATTAGGGCCCCACCGAATGGCGGTTCGCCCTAAGGGGACGACCATTTGATATTCTGGGGGGGGCCAGGAGGATTTTGAAAATAAATAACTCAGCCTTGATAATCACAAAAATAAATGGTTTGTTCTGTGGTAGTTCGAAAATAAATAACCTGACTTACAATGTATTGAAAATAAATAACTCGGCAGGTCTTTAAGCCATTTTATAAATGCTATTCGAAAGTATGAGGTGGCACCAGATTCTTCATAAAATTCATCTTTTTTTCAAAAAAAATTCGGGAAACACTTCCCAAATCTTTTAATAATAAAGGTATAAATATCATTTAAATATACTTGAAATGACTGAAAATGGGTTTCATTTAACTTTAGGTATATTGGCTCAGGAACACTTACCTCACTTTTATTCCAGGGCTGTAACTACATTGAGGCAAATGCCTTTATGTAGAAAATTTTAAAACCAAAAGCTTGTCTTCATATCAAATTGTTTTCACAGCGAGTTTTTGCAAGAAGCAAGTTCTGTTCTCCCTTGGACGTAGCACCTGTTTTTTCGGGATCAATGTTTCTTTAAATTTGTCTTTTGTTCATTGATTGCCCTTTTGTATTCTCTTAGTGTTGCATTCCTTTTGTGATTTATTAATTTTGTTTTCAACTTGATCATGAGTTTTATTTTATTTAGGACTTGTTAGCTAATTTTACAACTTAACTACTTTAAATTGTATCCCAGTTAAGAGCTACATCAAGTTGTAATTGAAATGTGTTATTAAAAATTACTTGACATAGTTATATCACTGATAATCAGCCCCCTCTTAATTTAATTTGAATAAAACCCCATATAATTTACAGGTATAAAAGATTTAAATGCCGAAACAACAACAAAAAAAAAAAAAAAAAACCAGCAGCCACATACCTAACTATGTGAATTACATTTTTACTTTATTCTTCATATTGGTCTTTTGATGTTGTCCACAAAAACTTAAGTCTTACGCTGAATCTATACATTTTGCTTTGAGACCAAAATATTGTCAAAAAATTATTTAAACAGAACTTGCGTTTTCAGAATAAGAAAGGGTCTGGGAACGCCCAGAAAGCACGATTTTGCATCATTTGTTCTATAGTTTCTTTGGGCATTCAGCAGCATTCAAAACCCTTCAAAAAATTTTTGCCTCGCTCCGCTCGGCGTAAATATATTTCGCAATGCTTTTAAAAGAGGCTAGTACGTCACAGCCCAACTCTAATACCGTGTATGTATGCAATACATGTATATGCAGTTTGGAATTCAGAAGATTCATTTCCGCAGAGGATGATGATTAATTCTGATTAAATGGTACATTAATGACTTGACTGTACATGTATTATTTATAATAAAAAATGAATTTAAAAATTGTATGTTTTCAAATATTATTAATATAGTTATGAAAATAAATAATCAGTCCCTTGTTTTAATGAAAATGAAAAATCTTGCTTCAACAGTGCAGAAAATAAATAATCTGTCCTCTTAGTTTACAAAAATAAATAACCGATCCAAAACAAATCCTCCTGGCCCCCCCCCCCCCAGAATATCAAATGGTCGTCCCCTAAAGTGATCAGCCTGTCCGTCCATCTGTCCGTCCGTAACAAATTGTGTCCGCTCTATATCTAGAGGACCGTTATGATTTTTAAAGTTTATACTTGACATGTATATTAACCAACACCAGAGGGTGTGTCATAATGTATGTACAACTTCCTAGGTCAAAGGTCAAGGTCAAAAACTTTGGTTTCAGTTGACAACCCCATGTCCTATGGTAAAGATCGTGTCCTCTCTATATCTTGAGAACCGTTATGATTTCAAAGTTTATACTTGACATCTACATGTATATTAACCAAAGTCATAATGTACAATGTATGTACAACTTTCTAGGTCAAGGTCAAGGTCAAAAACTTTGGTTTCAGTTGACAACCCCATGTCCGATGGTAAAGATTGCGTCCGCTCTATATCTTGAGATCCGTTATGATTTCAAAGTTTATACTTGACATGTATATTAACCACCACTAGAGGGTGTGTCATAATGTATGTACAACTTCCTAGGTCAAAGGTCAAGGTCAAAAACTTTGGTTTCAGTTGACAACCCCATGTCCAATGGTAAAGATTGCGTCCGCTCTATATCTTGAGAACCGTTATGATTTCAAAGTTTATACTTGACATGTATATTAACCACCACTAGAGGGTGTGTCATAATGTATGTACAACTTCCTAGGTCAAAGGTCAAGGTCAAAAACTTTGGTTTCAGTAACCCCATGTCCTATGGTAAAGATACAAATTTTTTGCCACACGTTATTCACAGCGGGACCCACAGAGATGGCTCCCCTCTCAATGATATCTAGTTTTAATGAAAAAAATTAAAGAAACATGACTTTATTGAACACGTTAATATCTTTTTCTACCTATAATGATTTGTTTTGTGTGTGTTGTGTTGTAGTCTTAGGTTGCTCTCTTAATGAATGACGTAAGCTCTATTCTATAAACATGGAAAAAGTATTTATGTATTAACCATATTCTTGTATGACAGGGGTTTCGAAATTGCATAGCTGGGGTTTCGAAATATTTAAAAAACGAAAGGCAGCACTGCAATGTAAAATATTTTCTTATTTGGAATGGAAATTGACATTAGTTAGATAAGGACTAAACGGCAAAAGGAAGGCTAGCGATTCAAAAAGTGACTAGGTATCTGATTTAACACATGTACATGCAAATGTGGCTAACTTAAATATAGTTAACACGATTTAGTCCAAGTGCATACATATTGTATTGCGACATTTCTGTAATTGAAAACTTTATGATGCACTCTAAATGTCTTTTTGGTTATTTTGTTATTGGTGTCTTTCCAATACTAGTTTTATACTTGACAATGATTAGGTAAGTAAAATTATAGCGAAAGCAAAGAAAGATCAGATTGTTATAAATGTAAGAGCCGTTTGTAATAAACTATTGCATGTAATTGTTTGTGAATTTTTTAAAAATTTAAATCAAAAATATTAATCCTCTGAACTATTTACAGTATTGCCATATGTATCATAGGTCTCTATTATAATTATCTGATGTATATTTATTACAACACTCCCAATAGACATCGTGTTCGAAATAAATTTGACACAGAATTGTGTACTAAATTGATTATATAACGAAATGTTCATGCATATCGGAAAGTTTCACCCAGTGTTTATAAATGTGTGTGTGTGTGTGTTTTTTACAATTAGTTTAAACATATTTTATTTGCCAAAAAACTCACAAAAAGAATTAGAGAAAAGTTAGTCCAACTTAGATCGTCTTCTCCTAAGATACAATATTAGTCAATAGAATTTCAAAGCATGCAAATATCAAATTTATTATTACACATTATATAATCAAACATCTGTAATTTAAATGACATATTAAGCAACAGTATAGAAAAAGGAAAGATAGGAAAAGGGAAAAAAATATGCATGTGTAATGTGTGTGTGTGTGTGTGTGTGTGTATCACTATATTCAGCTTATACACATAAACAAGGAACCTTTTGGTCTTTTTTATATAATCAAAAACATTTCTACAACATTTCTTCATTTTGCTCATTTGTCAGATTTATTCTACCATATGTTATAATCTCTAGATCATAGACAAGTTCATCTGGTAACCAAATAAGTTGACTGGTTTTTACAATTTATCAGATATACATTTTAATTACATATACATTTTTAATTACAATGTACTTGTTATTTCCCAAAACGGTTCAATTTTCTAGTCAATTTTGTGAACAAATCATTACGCAGTACACGTGTTGCAGAGTAATACTGTACATTTTGATATTAAGGTTTATAATTGTGGTAATCTCATACCCAAACGATTTTCAGACCTTTATTAACCAATTGATTAACTAAATGATGAATGTGTTTTTAAAAAATCTTATATAAAACATTTATACAAACGAAGTTATTTTTACTCGATTAGTTTTGATCTTACTTTACGTTTAAAATTGAAAAATATTGCATGCAACTTTGTAATCACGTCTAAAATAATTATAAATTTCATGTAGCTTTTCTCTTTCATGTTTTCTAACGTATGAAATTTCTTCTTTGTAAACCATGTAACTGGCATCAAGAAATATTTGTAATAAAACAACAAGAAACGAGAGATTCGGCTATTACAATAGCTTTAATTGAAATCGTACAAATACAGCTGCTATATTTCGTTACGAAGAGTAAACAATCAGCTTAAAATAATGTGGTCAGTGGTCAGAGATGAAAATATCAATTTTCCTAGGTTATACATTATTTTCTACCGATACAGACCGTATCAGATAAATGTAAAAACACATTGATACTCTTAACTACCCGAGGTAACGTAATTGACCAACGACCGATGGAAATATTTTTATAAATAGGGGGTTGTTCGTATGACAAAGGGAAAAGTGTATTTATGTAATTTTTGCCATATTACACCACGGCTTATTCAAATTCGACAGCCATAATATAGTATATGAAACTATAAACTGGTTATTATAGCATTGAACTTATAAAATATTTTTTTTCATTATGGTATAAACTGACTTTGAGATTAAAACAGCAGTTTTTGACTTTATTCGTCATGCTTAATAGAGCCTCGGCGGTCGAGTGGTCTAAGTAGTGGATCACTAGCCTGTCAACACTGAGGTTGTGAGTAGCGTAGACATATGCCCAAAAATTGCTTAATCTCTAAACATTGCAGATGTAAACAATCAATAAGCACGTGACTCAGATAAAGAACAATAGTAAACATGGTAAAAGCGCTGTTCCCTTGCTTTGAGGTTCGTCAAGTGTATATGGATTTTGTGTCATGAATTGACGAGTACTATTATTTTATCAGCTTCAAAAATATAAAATAATATTCTCAATACTAAAAAGTATGTACATGTACTTGAAGGTGAGAAATTATGGATTTTAACAATGATTGAAGGACTTTTTAAAAATGAGTCGGCTACCTTTTGGAATTTGAACACGTCTGAACGTAATTCGCTGCATTTTTCAAAATTTTAGAATTTACACATCGTAGATTTTTAACGCCTAATTATTCATAACAAGGGAAAGTGAAAAATTTGTGATGAAACCAATATTCCACTATTATTGTAAAAGAGAATTCGTCACTCTTGATGTTGTTTTCAATTTCATTTATTGTTATATTCACTAAGCTACAAAGACAAAACAACAGACATTTTATAGATAGGATCGCACATCAAGGAACTTAATTTTCTTTTATGGGTCTATCGGTTGTAACATCGGAATGATCCGTTTAATTTCTTATCAATCTGGTATAAAAAAATGAAGGTGATATCACCATAGTAAACTTATTATTCTACATGTTATATCAGATCAGCAAACACAAAATATGAATTGTCAACGACAGAGCCAAATATATAATAGAAGATATCCGGACGATGGGTAATAAATGAGGTTTTGAATAACAAAATCGTTCTCATGAAAGAACAATTAATTAAATCCTTGATTTTTTTTACGTCAGAATCGATTCATTTCAATAGATATCAAAATAATGTTCCTTCGTTTAATCGATGTATTCGTGGCAGCTGAGCGTTTCTGATAACGCAATAGAACACACAAATAGAAACAAAGATCAAATTAAATGAGGCATACATTGTAAGTGGAAGATTAAGATCCCAGTGGAGGTAGATTGAGACGGGTAAATGCGAAAGTGATTTAATAGTTTTGAAATTCATGCTTTTTGAATTACACGTTTAAATTAGTTGTCAAGATTGCAGGCTCAGTCGAAACAGAATCTTTAATAGCAAACATTATAAAGACAATCACTGTAAAATTTTACAGAATCTTGCAGTCGTTTTCTATAAGGTGAACTAGTGCTAGAAACATAGAAAGCACACGTAAAATGATACAACCAATTTGACTAAAATTATAAATACCTTCTAAACAAGTAAAAAATAGAATAATAGATTATTTAACTATTTTGATTCGAGCGTCATTGATGAGTCTTTTGTAGGCGAAACGCGCAACTGGTGTACAAAATTTCAATCCTGCAATCTATGATGAATTTAATAATACAGTCTAAATTTATATGCATTTTAATGGTTGCATTTTAGATGTGTAATGGCATATGGGTCTTTGGGTCAAAATATAAAAGTTTTGATATACCGTATTCATACCAAGTTTTAATGGTAATGTCATTACAAATGGGAGCTAATACTTAAAAGTTTTTGAAACGGCGTTCCAAATTATTATCTGTATATACAGATAGTAATGAATTTTTAAACTTTTACTTTTAAGTGCGTTTATCGTTGACTCTGGCATTCGTCGATATAATAGAAAGGGATTTTAAAAACATTTAAAAAACAAAATGAACGGCGTGTGTGTTTATGAGTCAGCCTAAATAAAAAAAACAAGAATATGAGTCCATAGGTCAGCATGCTCCGCTGCCACAACACATTCCAATGTTCAATGAATCTCCTGTGATCAGTGGATCGTGAATTCTTGGTAGAAATACTAATTTTGCATATTTATTATACATTTAATTTCATAATAAACGGGTGTACATAGTTTTTAGAAAATTCTAACCTACATAAAACCCAAACTTTAACCCGATATTGGACGTACGGACGAACCATAAGACGGACGGAAGGACGCAGTTACCGGAAACATAATAGCCTACAACTGCCGTAGGCGGAGAAAAAAAAAAAAAAAAACAGTCGTCAGTTGGTAAAGCTGTGTCTTTCGTTTTCTTCTTATTCAGAAATTCATGGTTGGAATCAGATTTGGGTTAACCAGTTCCAATTCTTTTGAAACTTGCCAATGCACGTAGCTATTAAAATAGGAACCAACGAACATATGGGTATCTGTTTACATGAACATGCGTTAAATTGCCATTGCTGTTAACTAATCTCCCTTTTTGTACTTTAAGCATCTAGAATTTTCATGGTATTTATCAATGCATAAAAAAATTAAAATGATTTAAACAATTTAGCGTTCATGTAGGACAAAAGAGAAACCGAACGCGTTTTTCTGAATATAATCTCCCTTTTTGTACTTTAAGCATCTAGAATTTTCATGGTATTTATTAATGCATAAAAAATTAAAATGATTTAAACAATTTAGCGTTCATGTAGGACAAAAGAGAAACCGAAAGCGTTTTTCTAAATATGCAACATTTGCTTTTCGATCATAAATAATGAAAAGTACATACAAACTGAGATTACAATAAAGCATTTCATGATTAAATTGACATTTCCTATAAATATTGTTACATTAATGTTGCATTGATATATCATATTTACATCATTATAGACCATCTACTGTACATTTGAAATAAAATTTTACAATAATACCTGGAGATTTGGGATTTAAAATTCACTTCATTGGTGTATTAGTTTTCAACAGTGTAAAATAGTTCATCGTGCCATTTGCCTAGGGACTCTCCCTTCTAATAAAAGTTTGTAACATCTCGCTGTAAAATTAGCACTTTATTATTAACTTCAAAGAAACAGTCATGTAAAAACAGCAATAAACAATGGCATTTTTCAAAGGCTTACTATGATAAAATGTCATGTGGTCCCAAAGGTATAGGTCATCTCGCAATTGTTCTCAATTTACGACTTAATACGAATTTTGTAGATCGTATAATATCAATTGTAATCATATTTGTTCCAACTTTGCGAGATAATGCGAGTTATATTGCGAGAACATTGAAAACCTCTCGAGGTTGTTTTCTTCAATGTTGGTAAGAAGACCACTAAACTACTCTATCAAGTGCTGTATTCCCTTTTGATCTTATGATAATTACTTCCTTTCTTTCGGAGGCAACACGGAGAGACTCATCTACAAAGATGATTTCATTCTACAATTCCCGACATCTTCCAAATTTCTAATGAACATTTCTATTGAACTAACAAAAGCGACCAATAAATAAAATTGACATTGATATTTTATTTTTACGTATGTTTTCTCTATCCATGTCACGTCAGTGATCTAGAACAAACGAGAGAATCCTGCTTTCAATTTAATTAAAAGGCAGATACATTTGTAATAGTCATGTTTATTGTTGTCTCCAATCATCACAATCACACAGCGTTATTAAACTTCCCTCTCTTTTTTTGGATTAGATTAGAAAAAAAGAAATATTTACTGTTTAGGTAATTTTAAAAAGGTATGAACAAAAATAGCAAACTCCAAGGTAAATTCAAAAAGCAGCAAGTCCATAAAACCGATAAAATCAAACGTTGGACTTTATCAACCAACGAAACGAATGGAAACAACGGTCACATTTCTGACTTGGTACAGGCATTTTCCGAAGAAAAGGGTGGGTTTTTACATATTATGTCTGTTTGATTTGCTCACACATTGTTGTCAACATAATGGAATTCTATATGACTGTCATTCAAGTGAGAGGTTTAGCTGGCTATAAAACCAGTTTTTTTACAAAAGGAACTACCTGAACCAAGTAAGGAATATAACAGTTGTTTTCCATTCGTTTGATGTGTTGTTTGAGCTTTTGAATTTGCAATTTGATAAGGGACTTTCCGTTTTAAATTTTCCTTGGAGTTCGGTATTTTTGTAATTTTACATTTTAAATCTGGTTTGATAGCTAGATAATAGTTATCAAAGGTACCAGGCTTATAATTTGATACGCCAGACGCGCGTTTCGACTACATAAGACTCCTCAGTGACGCTCAGATCAAAATAGTTAAAAAGCCAAACAAGTATAAAGTTGAAGAGCATTGAGGACCCAAAGTTCCAAAAAAAGTTGTGCCAAATACGGCTAGGTAACCTATGCCTGGGATAAGAAAATCCTTAGTATTTCGAATAATTTAAACTTTTGCAAACAGCAAATTTATAAAAATTACCATACAAATGATATTCATGTCAACACCGAAGTGCTGACTTCTGGGCTGGTGATACCCTCGGGGTAAACCTTCCACTGGAATGACAACCACGATTCTCTTAGTGTTCCGATGTCACGTTAATAACCGAGTATATATATTTTGCACCTCATGTTTGCGGTATATCATCTTTTCCGCGAGTTTATTGTTTTCTGTTTGGTATTAAATTTATAGTTAAGATCCATTTATTTCACCTTGTGATCCGTTTATTTGGCAATCGCCAATGGCAGTCAGCAGGGTTTAAGAACATTTGTTGTTCGACCTGTTAGTCAAATGCGTTTTGTTAAAATATACTTTTTCACATTTTTTGGTCTTTTGGAAAATGTTGTTTGTGCTGTATTTAGACCCTTCTAACAAGAAATTTGTTTTGCATGCACACGTATAAAAATTGCGGTTTTTATCCAACGCAATCATAGGTTTGAACGTTGTTTTCAATTTAGACTTGTATATATATATATATATATATATGTATGTCTGCCTATGTGCACTTTATATATATATATATATATATATATAGGATATATATATATATATATATATATATATAGGATACGTTTAGAACAGAAACACACCAAACATTACCTTTTTTTAAATTCATTTTCGTCAACTATTTACAAAAGAAATCTTCTATGATTTTATTCTACGTTCATCGCAACTGGTGTCATGTCAATGTTGAATATTTTGGAAAATCACTGCTTATTGAATAATGTCTATTTTATGGTTTGAGTACATAATTCTGTAACTTTTCTTCAATCCCACTGTCATTACAACTGATTCATTCCACTGTTGACCAAATGGAAGAATCACTAATATCTAAAATATTATTTCACATCTTTCTAAATTTCTTACCACCATTCTTTCTTCAGTAAAATATGGCATTCAGGAACATTGTAGTTAGATTCAACAAGTGGTGACAATCTGATGTGGATCCTTTAAAATTCTAAAGATCTACTGCATAATCTTTAATCACAATTTTCAATTTTGCAGTAATATCATAAGTTTTTTTTTCTACGCTTTAGACTAAATTAATATTCCCCCTAATATTGCTTAATTGAAAAACTCAATGCATCGTCTCAGTAAACAGAGCCTTTTCTACAAAAAAAGGCGATCGTAAATACAAATTTCTTGTTTAAAGATCAGGAAAAATCTTACTATGTGAAGAACCGCACTGATCCCCCCTAAAAAAAAGACACAGAGGGTGATACACTCAAAATGCTTGACTTTTTGATCGACAACATATTTTGTTAGATTGGCGATTCCTTCTGTTTGTTAGCTTGATTTGTCCTCGGTAAACTGATGTTGCCTTAATGTTTCTTTTGTTCCGCGCAATTGCAAAAAGCGTCAACTTTTGCTGAGAACGTAATGTTATAAAAATTCGTGCTCTTATTTTATATATAAAACATATACTGAACAAATACAGGTTTCTTAATTGGCAGTGGCCATGCACTAAAAACACAAAACCAGCTTTAATCGAACACATAAATATCAGTTGTCTTGTGATGACAATAGAGGAGCAGGAACTACTTACCCTATTGGTTCACCAATGCTAACCCTTGGTTGTTTGTTTGTTAAGGGGCTCCTGATGTTTTTTGTCTTGTTCATCCTTTGTCTTGTTATCATATTTGGCACTTGGTTGAGTACCGTTTGAATATAGAAGAGATATAACATATATGTGAACAAGGCGACACTCCAATGTAGTTTCCGCGATAGAAATAACACATTTTCTACAGCTCCGATTATATAATATTCAAATAGCTGTGGATTTGTTTCAAATATCAATAATGTCTATACATTCGCAAGTTTGGTTACTTTCATCACCTTTTCAATATGAAACATACCATAATCCTCGGACGAACTTCTTACCACTTATAACTATCTCCAGAGTTAAATGATCATTCAAGGTAGCAGTCATTTATAAAAAAAAAAAAAAAAACAGGCGTTGGTCGATTGGTTCTGCTGATGTTCAACAATTATATATTTTAAATTTGAATTGTCATCAGTACTGATAACCGTGTTAAAAGGTCAAGCTCAGATAATTAAGGAATGACTGTAATATTTTTTCTGTCTATGAAGAAATAACATCAAAAATGTGGTGCACACTGAATAACCCGCGTAGCGTGTTATTTTAAAGTGTGCACCACATTTTTTATGTTATTTCGAATAGACAGAAAAAATATTACAGTCATTTCTTATAATTTAATTCTAAATTCCATTTTAAACCGGAGTAAACCATGAAAAAACGTTGATGACGTCACGGTCACATGACAAAATTGTGTCTATGAGCTGATAAACATTACAACGTCAGCCAATCAGAAGACGCGTTACATCAAAAATTAAATTATTAGGGTTTAGAAAAAATCCTTGTAAAAGCGATACCGATCATACAGCTTTGTCAATTGTCATTAACCTCCATGTACACTATTATTACGAAGTAAGGGGCATCCGTATTGATGTTCATGATAAATGTCTAATAGCTCAAAGGTCTAGACTAAAAGCTTTTTATCATAACTAATATTATAATACCAAGGGAGGCGGCGATGAACCAAAAACTGACCTCGTGTTGTTAGGTCTAGAAATAAATAACTTAGTAACAAACATGTAAACACCCAAAGATGACAATGTGCAACACATCAGTCCCAAAACAATATGATAGAAAAACAACATTTTATTCCAGATTTACAGTATTTCTTTTTATAATTCCAAAGGTTACTCCTCGAGTGTAGAACAACGGCTATCTTGTTTTTTTCAGTTAAGCAGGAATCTCCACACTGATGTGACATGCATTTGGCTGTACGGGAATAATATATAGAGTCACGTTTAGTATGAATATGAAACACGTGTTTCAAATCTATGGTGGACCTGTACGTTACTGGTGGTAACACCAAATTTATCATACTACAATTCGTATACGCCCTTAAGTTTTCTATCATGTCAATTAAGAGCCAGTATGCCAGAAAACCATGCAATAGGCTTCAAATGCAATGTTATCATATTGACCTGAAATTTTGCATATATGATACCTTAATTGCAACTACTCGCTGTGCAAAATATTTAAAAAAAAATATCCAATGGTAGTCTCTTTATGAAGCGCCATCTATATATAGCCATGTATGGTCAAAATCATGCTGAAAATTGGGCAATTAAAAATATGTTAATATCTGAGGTTAAAAATTATTTCCCCTATATTTGCTCATTCTGGTCTAAATATCCGCAGTTTAACGAAACTGTTAAAATGGTGAAATTTGCTATTTTCAAAAGTGTACATTTTCTAAGAGGTTTTGCTTGGTTTTCTGGCAGACTGGCTCTTAAGAATAGCAACCCTCTCTTTGAGTTTTCTTTCTTTTTCAGACACTTCCCATTGACATTTGGTTAACTGGCTGTTATCCTGAATATATAGGAAGTAGTTGTACCTGTTCAACTACCAATCAATCATTGTACCAATAAATTTATTTTCCGAATAACCAAAAAAAGTAAATTAATATGTTCTATTTCTACAATATAAACATGCTTTGAGACAACACAAGGCAACACTTTTGATTTCTACATTTCTTATTAAATGCAATATATACATTAACAATATCTGTAAAGTGTAGGAAAATATCAAATGTATTTGACTAGCTTTAGAAACAGAGAGATAAGCGAGGCTCGGCAAGCTTTTACCCGGGTTCGTTGCGAGTATAACTACATTTCATATTTTCCTACACTGTACGAATATTGTATTCATCCTGCAATTCAACATTGAGCTTAAACTTCTATTTTTTTTTTAAATTCCAATCGTTGAATTTGTTATTGAGGACCCCAAATTGAATGTGATGTAAACAGTAATTTGAACATAACTGTACGCTCGCATCAGAACCAGGATACCAGGAGACTATAAACGTCTAGTATACGTTTATCGCTTCATATGTTATCTGTCAAACTGTATTTGTATAGTAAAAGGTCGATTGCAGGATACATGCTTTACTTTGATATGATTTCAGTCATATTGTATATATAAATGATACAATTGATCAACCCTTTATTTATAGACATGTACTTCACTCGGGATCTTCCAATGTATGTTAATAAAAAAGATTTGCACCATGATCCCATTCGATATAATTGATGTCCTGGATTTATCATGTTTTAGCATGAAATTAGGCTAAATTACTGAAAGAATCCCTCCTTCATTATCTAATCTGAAAAAAAACCCTTATTTTGCATTGACCATAATATCATGGTGTAACTTAGATACACCGTATCAGGCAAACGCCCTCCGAGATGGTTTGACATATCTTAATTTTTATGCTGTATTTGAAGTGTTAGTGATAACTTAATGTATAAGTCATTACGGAGATAGTTGGTCAAAACGGGTTACCGGTCATTTAAAACTAGATATGGACGTCTTCGACTTACTAGTTTGCAATCCAGTTTGTAAATAGTTATCAAAGGTACCAGGATTATAATTAAATACGCCAAACGCGCGTTTCGTGTACATAAGACTCATCAGTGACGCTCAAATCAAAATAGTTGTAAGCTACTTCTTGAAAGTGGGGGTAAAAAGCCTAACTGCCATGATATTGTATGAAGGCGATAAGTTGATAGCATGGAAGATTTGCGTCATGTCCAAATTATCAAGTCAAATTATGGTATATAAAAGGATAAAATTAAAAAAAATATAGGAATCTGCTACATTTTCCTTTGGACTAAACTTTTAGTATTTTATTAAAACTATAATGATCCTAATTATAATGGAATGTCTTCCTCAATGTTCATTATCTTTCGCGTAATTATTTTAGATATACAATTTATTACATAAGTAAACAAATATCTAAAGATTTAACTGTTCACTTCTGCATTTTCATCTCATAAAAATAACACGCCAAGAAAAAAATGCCTATGTCAAATTTATGTCTGACAGTTTAAAAATGTGTATCGTTGCAACTTATCAAGCTAACTTACAATTAAAAATAAATCTTCAGACGCATCAGTCACAAATCAAAATGTACAACTATTCAATTAGGAAGGTAAAAAATGCCAAAATGTATAGAATAACTCTAAAGTATTTTAAATTTATCAGTGACAGGTGCGCAGAAAAATTCGATACAAGTGTTATCTGCCAATTCTTATTTAATTGAATGCATGTTTAAGTACCACCTGAAGGAGTCGTGGTTAACTTTTATCTCACTGCAATGTCTCTCCTTATCATATAATAAAAGATTCTACTTATACATCAAGTTAGAATCGATAATTATCCACTCTATACAATTCAAGATACAATAAAATATATCAAGCTAGTGTAGAGAAGCGATTGCCAAATCTGTTTCTCTGTCAGTACCAGAATATAATAGGGTAAATATTTATGATTGGTTTTGTCATCTGCCAATAAAATGTTCTTTTTTCTGTGTGGTTGACTTTATGTGTGGTGTTACAATAGGAAAACCAGAGAATGACAAGAACATACAACTAGTACACATTTTTGTTTAGGGGCCAGTTGAAGCCCGTCTCCGGGTGCGGGATTTTCTCGCTGTGTTGGAGAACCATTGGTGGGCTTCGGCTGTTTTCTGCTCTTTGGGCGGGTTGTTGTCTCTTTGACACATTCCCCATTTCCGTTCTCAATTTTACGATACAACTGAAATTCAACCGATGAAAAATACTCCGTGAAACTTTGAAGAAATTTAAAGCGACTACATTATGTGAATGCGAGAACACATTGTCAGATTGGGATTGTAAGCGATTAATCGATCAGCAAAATTGAGATACACGAACATTTTAACAATTAATAATGTACTTTAGACAAAATCAATCTTATGATCAATAAATGTTGTCTTTGCACAAACCTTATATGCACTGAACAAATAAGTGGAAAGTTTCTCGCAATAGCTCCAATGAGCAATACAGTACCGGTTACCTGGAGAATACGTGCCATGAACCAATCTGTGCTATTAATTAAATTCATATAGGGCATCACAAAATTATTTATTACATTGCAGAAATAGTTTATGTGGTTATTATGTATCAATCATCCATCAACCCAATAAGAAATGACATTATGGACTACATTATTTGAGTCATAAGTCAATACATTAATGATTGCATGTTTTTTTTTTCTGTATATACTTTAGATTCATGTAATATTTTTTTTCATATGAACCCGTTATATCTAAAGCATCTAAGATATTAAGACAAATATAAACGATTGTAATACCCCCCCCCCCCCCCCCCTCCAAAAAAAAAGGAGAAAAAGATACAGTACAAACAGTACAGTTTACCATCTATCTGAATTATCTGCTCAAACAAGATTAATAAGCTTAGCTGCAAGGACATACTTAATACACAGAGTGACGCTGCAATGAAACGTGTCATGCTAAGTAAAGATACTAAAACATTAAGAATACTGACGGTAAAACACGAACAAAAAGACAACTAACCTTAAACTCAAGACCTTAAAAATTACAACTGCTGTATCTTTAATGTATGATAACCCATGTAGCTCTTCAACTTTTTGAAACATGTATATTCTGTACAGAGTGTATGCATATGTAAAGTCTTTTAAAGTCTTTTTGGTCTTTTGGAAAATGTTGTTTGTGCTGTATTTAGACCCCTCTACCAAGAAATTTGTTTTGCATGCACACGTATAAAAATTGCGGTTTTTATCCAACGCAATCATAGGTTTTCACGTTGTTTTCAATTTAGATTTTTGCATATATAAAAGTGATATTGATCTTAATTGCGTAAACGTTTTCAAAAATTATGTATTTTTGTCTGAAAGGTATTTTTTATCTACATCGATATCAATCAAACTCTCTTATTGCTTTGAACCACCTAAAAACGCTGTTTTTATTCATTTATATAAAATTCTGACTAAAAATGTTTCACGTTTTATCTTTACATGACTCATTAATGTGAGTCGAATTAAAACGGTTAAAAAACAAACAAAATCACTGAAGAGGTTGAAGAGGAAGATCAAAAGTTTCAAAAAGTTATGCCAAATATGGCCAAGGTCATGTTTGTCTGATAATAGAAAATCCTTGGTGTTTCAAATGATTTTGACATTTTATAAACAGTTTATTACAGAAATGATGTTGTATTTTGCCGCTGAAAGTTTAACTAACGGCATACCATATAGATTGCTATAAATACCTTCCATCCCTTTGAAATTGATGTGAAAAATTCGAAAAGGGACATCTAATGGTCTCGATGAAGTCAACAAATAAGTCAACACAAATATTCATCATCAAAATAGCACTTTATGAATTTGGTGCGTCAGGAATAACCAGGGAAGAATAAATACTTGATGAGCTATATGACTGAAATAGCTAAAACCATCGAAAGTCAATTTCTCCTCAGTGAGTTGCTATTAGTTTCGTAACAATTTTTCACTATTTATAAACGAAAAATTAAAGATATGTAGATAATAAATCATGTCAGTGACACTGCCTTCAGTTGCTACAATTAAGTACTAACAAACAGTCTACCAGCAGCGGTATTGATCCAATGCTAAGCATCAAAATGAATACATTGTAAACTTGGTGTATCCGAAACGCTTTTCTGGGTTCACCTTTAGCAGGAACGCTCAAAACCAAAGCATTCACAGTCATGGATGTTTAAATACTACAGGAGGTAGATTTACGACCATAAGGGACCTATAAAACTAGTCTAAACCATCTAAAGGCAATAATTTTGCCTGAGAGAGTTGAAACCTTAGTTTCTTAATATTTTTATTAAACCTATAAACGGACAATTTAAGGAATATAGAATATAAATATGATTACTGGATTGTTGATACACCCGGGATTCCCCAGTTCAGCAGCAGCGATACCTATCCAGTGCAAAACAATAAAGTAACACTTTATAAATTTGGTGTGGTTAACCCAAGGTACAAAAAATCAATATGTGTGCAATCATATTACAATATCAAAATTCATGTCACGTGTTTCTATTACAAAGAAAGACTTTTTAACCGGGGCTAAATACAGAAATTTATTGGCTTATATTACTAAAGATAGATAATTAATTCCAGTTTGATAGCTAGTATTTGATTGGAGATTGATTAGGTTATTCTGTCAATCAGAATCGAGCTTTCATTTGAATATGGTTAGCTACGTTTTAAAGTGGCAGGAAAAAGGCAAAATCAAGGTGAACAGTTTCATTTTGAAAATTTAAATGATGCTGAGTTAGACGAAAGACTTCTAACTTTTGATTTTTTTCACAAATAATAAGAAGGAAAAAAATGTTTAAAATGAGCACTGAGACGGAAAAAACGATAGTACAACTTGAAAATAATGGATAAAATTAACGGTACCAATTTGACCAGATGATGCGCTTTTCGACATATAATGTCTCTTCAGCGACGTTCGAAGCCAACACATTTGAAATTCCAAAACCCAATACAAACGTTAACGTTGAAGAGCTGAGTGCACACACGATTTACTGTTTTTGTGTTATTACACAATGAATTAATAATGTAGCTTGAAAAGTGATCAATATGCTACATAACAATAAAAGAGAATAGATACATCATGCATTTATTGACCTTATCGAAATGCGGTACTTTTTTAATATCAACTTTATATTCTAAATTCGCTATTGAATTAAATAGAATGACTGAAGTATCATAAACCAAGTTTACTCGTTTCGTCTTACCAATCTTTTTGTAAAGAAGTCTTCTCATTTTTATCATTCCGATGAGTTTGGCATTTCAAGAAGGAAGCGGAAATGTAAAAAAAAAAACAAACAATAAGAATTGTGTATTGCCATTTGGACAACGTACGGGGTTCTTGGACACAGTTTTAAAAATACATTATGAATAAACTATCAAATTTGTCTATTTAGGAGTTGTCGAACATTCAAGTTAATCGTAATCTAAAATAAACTGGTCATTTTGATAAAAGGGTTCTCAAATGCAATTTAACAAACTGTAACAGCTCAGAAGTTACTGAAATTATTGTTGACATGTTCAAAGAGACAACTTTAATTTACAATACAAATGTCAAAGGTACTTGATTATGCTGTTTCCCCATATACAAAAGTTGTAGGATTAGGCTAGCTGCTGTGGAATTTGTTTAAAAATGTGCGTAACGTGTGCATGTTATGATATCAAAACTATACAATCTTAGACTTTAGAAAAGAACTATATTAGAACTACATTTAAAATGATGTACGGCTATATTGGACAGCCTTTAATCTTAGTCATACATAATTTTATTCGAGAAGTATGCTTTCATTATCCAATCAAGTTAAAATTGTCTTTTTAAGGCATACATAAAATCATTTAACCGAGGACCAAATGAAACTTTAATGATCATCAGCTAAAACCTGCACGGATGTTAAGTCATCCTTCCATATTATCTTTGACAGGTGATGCTTATTTTAATCTCATGTCTTGTAATTCAAACCATTTATTTGCCACTGCTGCAAACGCAATACATCCAAAAGCACAATCTATGCAAGAAAAATCTCAAAGGGCAAGTAAATAATACTTAAGATCTGATAGAAATTGTAATCCCATGTCAATAACATGTAAAGGTTTAACATCCTATAGTAAGGTTTTAAACTGCAAGTAGTGCAGAATTCATTTGATAAGACTTTCATTGTGCATTTATTTTGATGTAGATGTAAAGCTTCCAGCACTGGAATGTCATTATTATTTATATTTCAAATGACGAATATACGTGATTTTTATTCTTTTTTGTGATGTTCTGAATATCAGTATTGTAATTAAATCATATATCAAAAAGGTATAACTTTTCTATGCCAGTGGTTAGCTTACATCATTGGTCTGCTATAGTTATGATATAACATTTTGTTGGTCGCAGACAGTTCTATTGTTTTAGCGTCATGTAAAACACCTCTTTAAATGATATTAAATATATTAAAAAAGAAATGAATTGAAAACAGTCTGATAAAAGAAAAGTCAAATTTGATTGAATAATACGGTCATGGATTTTTTTAAAAAGAAGCGAAGCCCTAAAAAGAAAAAAAATAATACAAATTTAATTTATGTTTTAACCCTCTTGAGCCCCTTATATATCAGAGACATCTAGATATACAGAAAATCTGTTTAACTATCATTAACAGTTTTTTCTAGTGAAATTCAATAGAAAAAAGTGTATACAAATATGATTTGAATAATAAATTTTAAAAAGTCCGAAGGTATTATATACTTTTCATTACTAGTATTTTTCTTTTTAGTCCTTATACTTGGGAGCCAGGATGATCGAAGCTCGAATCTAATCCATTGAGATAAGTAAATTACGGGAATTGGATGAAAAAGGAAAACGAACAGGATGACCGCTTATTGACCAAGGAAATGAAATGAAAGCACATGAATACGAAAGCATGACAAACATATGCTCACTAATACAGGAAGCTACCTAAGGTTATGGGGTGAAAACTGTTGCTCATGTAAAATAAATATGCATTTACACGAATGTAGCCTTGTTTTGTTTTATCCCTGTGTTCCCTAATATTGGATTCGATGTCGTTAGCATGAGGAATGAATCAGTTTGAAATATAAACTGCTGTGTACTTGTTTCCACCATCTAATACAAACAATGTCAAACTTCGACAGTCAACAAGGGTATAAAACAATTCTCTTAAACCATATTTTGTGATTTGTGAACTGATTGAAAATTCTCATTCAATATACAGTTATGGAAATTCTGTTTAGTTTCATAGTAGAATAAATCACTTCAAGTGACATTGAAACATTTTCCCGCAAAAGCGATGTTCTAAAAGCACCAATGTCGATAAATTCATTTCTTCATCTGTAAGTCCATTTTGCATGACATTTTTGATATATGATTTATTTACAATACTGATATTCAGAACAATATGACTTTATAAATAACATATAATCATTTTTTCACGACAATACAGACTAAATGATTGCTGCTAAGTTTCCGCATTTCCGTCCTTAAATTGAAAAATCAGTTTGATTCATGATCAGAACCTTTCCACAATTTCCTTTCCCCTTAATGGCTCTGCTAATGTAAGGACGAGAATTTTGACAAGACAGTCTTGATATAATGATTTTTCATAACATAACTATGTAAAAATTATGTTATTTCGTATCTAGATACGTAAAGGCACGTCATCTGAAACTGGCCTTAATAACTATTCATTATTGAATCCCATGCTGAGCGACTGATCTAATATACAACTCGTAGTTGCATTTATTTGAGCCTTAAAACAGTTAAGTCTAAAAAAGGTAAATGTGATTGATCATTATGTGTGAGTATTTCCATACAAAAAGTTACTTATCGGAATCATAATGAATCATTTATACGAATTAGAGCATCTCTATCATGACATCAGATGACAACCACTCGGAAAGGCATTTATCATTGGTCATTGTCGGAATATCCAAAAGTCCTGAGGATTTCCTTAAAGATTAGTGGTAAAAAATAAAGATGAAAGACATTATCATAGACAGAAGAACAATCAAAGGTTAAATGTAAAAACTATAAAATTTCATATTGGACAAAGACTTCAACAGTCCGAGAGAAGCATGACCTTGTGCAATGCCTAAATATAGTATATAATATCGACAGGATGTAGTACCATAAATGTTCATAAATGTATATCAATACATTTTCAGACATGTTTTAATATATCAAAAACAGCATCAATGTTAGTGGTAAAAATCAAAGATGAAAGACATTCTCATGGACAGAAGAACCATCAAAGGTTGATTGTAAAAATCATAACATTTCATAGTGTATAAGTAGTTGGTTAAGTAGACATATGTAATAGATTTCTTTTCCAATGAGAGAACTATCCAACATAGTCCAAATGAAGCGGATTGAGACAACGACAGGTCATCGTACGACCTTCAACAAAGAGAAAACCCCATTCCTTATAGTCAGCTACTAAAGGCACCGACATGACAAAATGTGAAACAATTCACACAAAAAAAAAAACTAAAAAAAATGTCTGATTTATGACAGAAAAACATATATGACTGATAGCAACAAACGGCATCTACTGAAATACAGACACCTGACTAAGGACAGGCACATATAGAATTTTACGGTGTTTAACATGTTTGTGAGCGTTCGATCCTCCCTTAACCTAGGACAGTGGTGTATCAATCAACACAAGATAACAAATCAAACCGTAAAAAGTAAAAAACAGCTCAGAAATAAATCTTGCTCTGCCAGACTAAAGTATCAATCGGTACACATCCGACGGATTTAGTGTAAAAAATCATGAAGCATGACCTTGTGCAATGCCTAAATGTAGTATATAGTATCGACGTAGGATGTAGGACTATAAGTTTACAAAAATGTACAGCAATGTTTTAATTTATTATTTAAAACATAACATCAATGTCGGTATCTAAAAAACTATACTCAAAGATCTTACTACGGTGTTAATTTGATATCCTGTAAGAATGATTTAAGTCAAATGATCAACGAGTTTACAAAGATCACAACTTTTTAAAGTATCAATCGGTACACATCCGACGGATTTAGTGTAAAAAATCATGAAGCATGACCTTGTGCAATGCCTAAATGTAGTATATAGTATCGACGTAGGATGTAGGACTATAAGTTTTTCAAAAATGTACAGCAATGTTTTAATTTATTATTTAAAACATAACATCAATGCTAGTATCTAAAAAACTATACTCAAAGATCTTACTACGGTGTTAATTTGATATCCTGTAAGAATGATTTAAGTCAAATGATCAACGAGTTTACAAAGATCACAACTTTTTACGGGCCTAAATTAAAAAGAATATATAGATATAATAAAATGAATACTCATTGCAAGATTTACACAAATCAGCGGAAGCGTATCGTGTTTTTAGAATTAGTATATATGTATGTACTGGTCGACTA
Source organism: Mytilus californianus (assembly GCF_021869535.1). Lineage (NCBI taxonomy): Eukaryota > Metazoa > Mollusca > Bivalvia > Mytilida > Mytilidae > Mytilus > Mytilus californianus. The sequence continues at coordinate 34,557,789 of NW_026262701.1, forward strand.
AGAGACACCAATTTTGGAAGCTATTTGTAAATTGTATATAGTAGCATCAAATACCAGAAGTTTAGATATATTAATGTCAAAATATCTTTGGTAAAGTACGATTGACGGAGGCGAAAACATAGTTTTTTCGGTATTTACATTATAAGAAGAGGTATATTAATATAAATGAAGTCTGTTACTTATACTTAAGTACTGAAATTCTTATACGACTGACATGTAATAATTATTATGCTATTCCAAAGTCCAACTCCCTAGAAATGGTACAGGTAGGAAAATGACAAAACTGGTGACAATGTTTATTTGGACGTCGAATCTACCGCAGAATTAAAATGTGCCTTGCAAATTGAAAACAGCGACTGTAGAACTTATGAAGGGTGGGTTTCAATGATTCTTCCTAACATTATTGATTAATTTTCGAGTACAAAGCTTGTCATTGATGTTCCTTTTACCGAAATTGTCATGATGAGAATATGCTCTGGCATAATGTTTCATTTGTAATATATTAATTCCATAGATATGTTGGTCAAACTTATATTTTGTGCAGTTCGGGTTGCTCTATTTTTGATTTTCTGTGTAGTGTTTTGCGGATTGTTGTTTATCTGTTCCTTTGATTGTGACCATGGTATTGTATATCTTTCTTTGACTCATGGTTTTCAATCAATCGGCAAACCTCGGCAGATTCCTCTACCCTACATTAGATTTTTAAAACTGCGGATGTGTGACGAATGGATTTTCGATTGGGTCCCCGGTACCATCTTGATGGTATGTAACAAGGTGACGATAAGAAATACGAAATTGTCGCGTTTATATTGTAGATCATACAGATATGTAGTTTTTTGTTGCTCCTTTAAGCATGTTTCATAGAAAAATCTACATACTAGGCAGATCTTCTTGCTGCAATGTCACTCTTACGGTTTCATACAATTGTGTAGTTTTGTTTTGCTTCTTTACGCCAGTTTTGTAGAAAAATCTACATATAAGGCAGACCTCCTTGCTGCAATGTCATTCTTACGTTTTCATACAATTGTGCAGTTTTGTTTTGCTTCTTTACGCCAGTTTTGTAGAAAAATCTACATATTAGGCAGACCTTCTTGTTGCAATATCATTATTACATTTTCAACTTCACTGAAATATATGAGATGCAAGAGATCACTGCCAAAAGGAGTATTGAATGAAAGGATATAGTCAAAGTTTGAAATTGAAATATTATATCTAACTTGCTTGGCATCTTGTGTTTTTGTCTTTCAAAAGGTTATACATTATAAGTGTACACGAATACATCGACAAGAGCTCCACAACAACAAATATTCCGTGGGAACGACTACCTGTTGCAATATTAATCCAACGAACGCAGTAAATAGGTTGACAGTCAACACTGCAACATTCAACAAAAAAAGTCTTTTAAGTTTGGAGTCTCATTGGCACTCATACCACATCTTCTTATTTATATTGAAAAGAATTCTTAGGTAATTTAGGTATTTTAGGTATAAAATTCAAAGAGAGAAGAACAACATACTCTTCGTTTATATTCATACGCACCAAAGTTAGGAAAAGACAATTTTATGATCTATGACCAATAGCGTTGACGTTATCGATATTCATTAATTAAACGAAGTAGAAATTAAAAAAAAAAGATATTATGTAAGAGCAATCAAGATACTGCATATATAAACGGTTCGGTATACACACATAATATATTATTCATTACTTTACAAAGCACTTAATAATCATAAAAAAATACAAATAATGGGGCAATCATACTCCGAAATAAATACTGGTTATTTGCCAGCCAAACCAAACTTAACCATGTAATCTTTTCAGTTGTTGTTTGTTTAACGTCAAGTGGTATATTTCATGCATGTTCAGGACGAGAACAAAATGAAAATAAATACAATAGTCCTACAATAGGGGTCGACCTGGATAAAGGCGGGAAATTGGGAATGCCACCGAAAAATGAGGGTATATTGAACAGGGAGGGAAGTTTAACCTTACAACAAGCAAAATACAGACCCGTTAAAAAGTTGTTGCAAGGGTTTGGAACGTGCTGTGACACTCTCTCTTCCTGTGGCATCTGATGGCACATCATCATTGTAACCGGACATGGCTGCGAATGGATGCATTCCGACCAGCAAAGCAAACTTCCCAACATGGCATGGTTTAACTGCTGGTCGCAAGAAGATAAAAATAACCATATTTCTATACCCCAGTCACCTTTCAGGTTTTTTTTTTCAGTAGAAACAGTATAAATAGAAGGATGTAGAAATGATATAAGTTGTTACACAACTATGAAAATTATTGACACTTACTTTTCAGTTTATTATACGAAAACAAAATGATAAATAAATATCATGCTACATTAAAGAGCATAACAAACAGTGACGGCATACATCCATTGGTAAACAGGTGAAACAAAATTTTCAATATAAAAAATATCAGTATCAGTTAATTAAAGGCAACAGTAGTATACCGCTATTCGAAATTCATAAATCGATTGAGAAAAGAACAAATCCGTATTACAAACTAAAACTGAGGGAAACACATCAAATATAAGAGGAGAACGACGACACAACAGAAAAAATGGTGGGTTGAACCTGGTTTTGTGGCTAGCCAAACCTCGCACTTTTATGGCAATGTTAAAAATAACACTAAAATGACACCATTACATAGTTATTACTTTGGAAGAGTTTAAAAAATGTAAGTATACATTAGTTTTATTTAGATACCATTTATGAATTATACCTTGAACTTCAAAGAGAAAACCGAGGTTCCTTCTTCATTAACAACTCTCAGTCTCAGCCCTTTTCTTTGTTGTCTGGACCTCCATGTATTTAAAGTTCCTGGTTCTTTTTGTATGTTATATTATAAAGAAAAACTCGTCAAACGAGACATTATTGTTATTTTGATTTGAATTTACTATCACTGGAAAGATTTATGCTTAAGTATATCACCCTTTCAATAGTACGCGCTACGGCACTACGATGATATCTTACAAACATGATTTTGATAGTAGATCCAAATCCATTGGGTAATTTCGTTCAAAACGAGTTTGCTACCTCTTTCGTGACAGTTTTTAACTTCACTAATGAATCATAACATTTTATTGTGTATAAGTAGTTGATTAAATTGGAATATGTGATTGATTTCTTTGCCAATGAGACAACTATCCAGCATAGTCCAAATGAAGCGGATTGAGACAACGACAGGTCACCGTATGACCTTCAACAAGGAGAAAACTCATTCCGCATAGTCAGCTATAAAAGGCCCTGACATGACAAAATGCAAATAATCCAAACAAAAATACCCACAGTCTGATTTATGACCAAAAATATCCAAGAAAACCAAAAAGGACTGACAGTAACAAACGGCAACTACTGAAAAACCAGCACCTGACTTACGACAAGCACATAGAATTGTGCGGTGTTTAACATGTTTGTGAGCTGAGCGTTCAAACCTCCTTAAACATGGGACAGTGGTGTAACAACACAAGTAAACAAAGCAAACCACAAAAAGACAAAAAAAGATAATTAATAAATCTTGTTCTCCCAGACTAAAGTACCAATCAGTACACATCCAAGAGATTTAGTGTAAATATTCAACAGTCTGAGAGAAGCAGGACATTGTGCAATGCCTAAATATAGTATATAATATCGACGTAGGATGTATAACTATAAATTTTCATAAATGTATACAATGTTTTAATTTATTAGAAACAGCATCAATGTTAGTATCGATAAAACATTATTCAGATCTTACTAATGTTAATTTGATACCCTGTAAGAATAATTTAAGTCAAATGATCAAGATTTTAAATAAATCACATCTATTTAAGGGCCTGATGTAATATGATCAATAAATATAATAAAATGAATACGCATTGCAAGATTTACAAAAATCAGTGGAAGCGTATCGTGTTTTAGAATTGGTATATACATGTAATGGTTGACTCAGAGACACAAATTTTGGCCATTTGTAAATTATATATGGTAGCATACAAAAAAATAGAATATGAATTTTCTCCACAAAAGACAGAGTACTGGTATCTTGTTTACCGTAACGTAGTTAGAATAACTGTAAAGCAATTATAAAGGGGTACAGTGGAACATTTTGAAGATCTCGAAAACATTATTGAAAAGAATTCTTAGGTATTTTAGGTATTTTAGGTATAAAATTCAAAGAAAGAAGAACAACATACTCTTCGGTGATATTCATACGCACCAAAGTTAGGAAAAGATAATTTAGAATCTATGACCAATATCATTGACGTTGTCGATATTCATTAACAAAACTACGTAGAAATTAAATAAAAGGTATCATTTAAAAATATATATAACCGGTTCGGTTTGCACACACACTATATTATTCATTACTCTACAAAGTACCTGATAACCATAAGTCATTACAAATAACGGTACAATCATACTCCGAAATACTTATTAGTTATTTGGCAACCAAACCAAACTTAAACATGTAATCTTTTAAGTAGATTGATTGATTGAGTGATTGTTGTTTGCTTAACGTCAATTGGCATATATGTCATGCATGTTCAGGACGAGAACAAAATGAAAATAAATAAATAGTCCTGCAATAGGGTTCAACCTGGATAATAGGCGAGAAATTGGGAACGTCGCTGAAAAATGAGGTTATATTGAACAGGGAGGGAAGTTTAGCCTTACAACAAGCAAACTACGGACCCGTTAAAGAGTTGTTGCAGCGGTTCTTGACGTGCTGTGACACTCTCTTCATGCGGCATCTGATGTCACATCATCATTGAAACCGGACATGGCTGCGAATGTATGCATTCCGAACAGCAAAGCAAACTCCTCACCATGGCAATGGTTGAACTGCTGGTCACAAGAAAACAAAAATTAACCATATTTCTATACCCCAATCACCTTTTAGGTTTCTTTTCAGTAGAAACTATATAAATGGAAGGATTAGAAATGATAAAAGTTGTTAAACAACTTTGGAAATTATTTACATTTACTTTACAGTTTATTATACGAAAACAAAATGATAAATAAATATCATGCTACGTTAAAGACCATTACAAACAGTGACGGCATATATCAATCGGTGAAACAAAATTTTCAATATAAAAAGTATCAGTATTAGTTAAATAGTTATTAATTTGAAAGAGTGTAAAAAAGATGTAAGTAAACATTAGTTTTTTTGGGATACCATTTATGAATTATACCTTGAACTTCAAAGAGGACACCGATGTTCCTTCTTTATTAATAATTCTCAGTCTCAGTCCTTTTGTTTGTTGTCCGGACCTCCATGTTTTGAAAGTTCCTGGTTCTTTTTTTTAATGTTATTTCATAAAGAAAAGCCTTTCAAACGAGAAATTAATTAGTAGTTTGATTTTAATTTACTATCACTGGGAATTCCCGGTGTTTTGCTGCAGTATATCACCCTTTCAACAGTAAGAGCTTTGGCACTATCATGCTATGTTAGAAAGATAATTTTGATAATAAACAAAAATCCCTTGGGAAATATTTCGATCAAAACGAGTTTGCTACCTCTTTCGTGACAGTTTTTAACTTCACTAATGAAGTTTATTCCAAAACAAAAAACAAAACAAAAAACGCATTGCAATATCATATACCTAATTATCTTTATCATTTAAAAATACCAACCAATTACTTGCAATATCAAGGTTTACAATGTTGATTAATGAAGTTGTCTAAGATACAGTTTATTGTAAAACAAAATTAATTTCCAGGTCAAAATTTTCTTTTTTCATGATGTTAGTGAAAGTTTGTTACATGTTTAATGTATAGTAATACACGGTTCTTATGTGTTCAATATGAAAAGGAGGAGATGCGTGGTATGCTTTCATATAAATCAAATATTCACCAAAGACCAACGGACAAGGAAAAAAACTCAGACTACACCGTATGACATTCCACAGTGAGAAAAAATCCATAACGTATAGTTACTATGATAGGCACAGGTATTACAACATGTGAACTAATTTAAAATAGAAAACCAACAACCTAATCATAAGGCTTAGCTATTAATATTCAACATAAAACAATTCTGGTAGACAGCAACCAACAGGTTCCCCCTGGCTTTGGACTGTCACATTAGGAATATTGCGATGTTTAACATGTTTATGACCACACAAAAACTTTCCTAACATAGGAAGGAGTAGTGTAACAATACAACAATACAACAGAAGAACAAACTGTCAACATGAGTTGAAAAGGAATGGATGACGGATAGATGTTTAAAGTGACTATTACATGCACATTAGGACGATGTTTAGTTGATTTTAGTCTCTGATGCATGATTTTTTTATTATTAATTGTTTTTGGCTTTTAACTATTCAGTAATTGCGAGTACTCTGAAATCGTATTTTCTTGTTTATTTGACCTGTCGATACTATTGTAATGCTTTTTTGTTATTTACTTATTCAGGGTTATATCTGGTCTATATTCCAGCTTTGATAAGTGATTGGTATTACTATAATTTTTTCACTTCTTCGTACTATGAACATCAAAATTATTTATTTTGAAAAATATTTCCTTTCTTCATTTGAACTGTACACGTATACCTAACAACAAAATTATTTTCATTTACCTGTGTTTGAAGTAATTGCAAATAGCTGATACTATTGTTCAAGCATATTGTTTTTCTTAAATTGTTTAACATTTCACATCGGTATAACATGTTACTTTAATTATTCTTCCCTTAGTTTATTTATTTTGTATTTACATTGTATCATAGATCAAATTTATTTGTTCAGTGTATGTTCACTGGTGTTAATATGTCTTTTGATTGAGTTAAGCCATTTCAATTGATAGTTTATAGTGTGTCTTTCTATATTGTGATGTTACACTATTGTTTCAGATAGGGGTGAAGGTTTGGTACCATTAAAACGTTTAAACCCGCTGCAATTGTTTGCACCTGTCCTAAGTCGGGAATCTGATGTTCAGTAGTTGTCGTTTGTTGATGTAGTTCATTAGTGTTTCTCGTTTCTCGTTTTTTATAAGATTAGACCGTTGGTTTTCCTGTTTGAATGGTTTTACACTAGTAATGTTTGGGACCCTTTATAGCTTGCTGTTCGGTGTGAGCGCAAAGGCTCCGTGTTGAGGACCGTACTTTGACCTATGATGGTTTACTTTTATAAATTTTGACTTGGATGGAGAGTTGTCTCATTGGCACTCATACCACATCTTCTTATATCTTTTATGTGATATGAATATAAAACCTGCTAAAGCCGGATTTTAACATGATAGTTCACACAGTAATAGTCACTAGCAAGATGTATTACTCTAGCAGGACATATATCATAGGTTTTACTCCTAAAGTTTTTCCAACGAATAAATAGACCATGTAGACTGTTTTTTCAACTTTTTTTTAAATCAATCGTCTTTTTCGCTCTCAATACAAGGCTAATATGTTTTTTTTCAAATTAACTTCCCTTTAAAAGTTATCTTGGTAAGAGCAAGTGAGCATCTTACCTTGATAATGGTTGTTTCATTATTTTGTGTGTGGGAAACATTCATATAGTTACGATGTTATAATTAAAATACACCTTTACAATTAAAAAAAAAATACCACACACAACCAAATATATTAAGGCATTCCGACTGCTTGCGTTATAAAATCCTTTGAAAAACCTAGAAGAATGGTGTCGATTTGTTTGTATTGTCTATGTTTCATATACCATACATATGTAATAATAGCAATTAGATATAATATACACTGCTATATATACAACTTAAAAAAGGACAGACGATTATTTCAAACTTGCATTAATCCAAAATGAAGATTTAGTATATGCAGATGTCTGTACATTGTTTTAAATCTTCGTTTAGGATATTATAGGTATTCCAGCTTAAATTAACTTAAATCTAATCCGCTCAGTTTTACGTTTTACTTCATTAATGCAGTAGATCAACTAACCTATTTAAAGTGATCCAAATTACTCCCGACTAATAATATGTAATGCATAAATCTTAAAGCTACCTGTAGCTCTTCACCAAATTCAAGATCAAAGTATTAAAACATATAAGACAGGTGTGAGATTACTGGCCGATTAAGCTCGTAATAATTATATCCACTTGTGTTATTTTTACTGACTGAAGCTCTGATACTTGAAAGTCTGCAATATTATTTTTTGCACTAATTATTTTGAGCTACCCGAATACTGCAATGTTTTGATGGAAAACGGTTGAGTTTAAACGATAAAAAAAACCAATAAAATTGCACAAGAAAGACCAGATGCATGACCAACTCAACAGATTCAATTTAATAGAAAAGGTTAAAAACGCAGATTTGCAGTCAAATTTCTCTATATTTATCAACGAAGCTACTGTCAGTAGGTATAGCTGTAGTTAATCTGTATTTTCATTGACTCCATACATGGCTGGCAGATCAAAACAATTTGTTTGATATTGGAGATGCAACGAAGAACATTAAATCAAAATGGCATGCTCAATCAGGAAGAAATTTAACTGTGAAAAAAGAAAGGTCAATACGACGGCAATTCAGTTATAAAGGATGGCATTAAAGAAACATTTTCTGAGTACAAGACTACCATCCAACAGTCCCTGGTTTTACTCTTAAATATTTTGTCAATTAATACATAGAAAATGTCTTATATAAAGATAAGTCAACGTGGTATGACTGCTAATGAGACAAAATTCCACCATTTACCAACTCACTTAAAAGTTAGCAACAGTATGGAAATCACTTAAAAGTTAGCAACAGTATAGAAATCACTTAAAAGTAAACAACTATAGGACACCGTCCGGCCTTCAAAAATCAGCAAAACCAATATCGCATAGCAAGCTGTAAGCATGATAAGAGGCTTCGAAATGACAAATAGAAAACAATTCAAAAGTGAAACCTAACAGCTTGCTTAATGTACAAAACAATAAACGAAAAAAAATATATGTTATAACTCATCAGATCGATACAATTTTGTAAGCACAATACAACTAAAAATAACACAGAAGACAAAAAGTACGATTTAAGAGTACTCGCAGTACTAAAATATCATTCACTGCATAGTATCTGTTTTCTTAATTTTGCTTTTAAATCAATTTTCGGTCATTGTGCTCCCGATGCCAGGCGAATATTATTTTTCAAGTAACTTCTCTTAGAAAAGATATCTATGCAAGGACAGGTGACCACCACACCTTGACAATGGTTGCTTTCATTATTTTGTTTGGGAAACGTTCATAGCATTACTTTTTCATATGTAATAATAGCAATTATATGTAATGTATACTGCTATATATACAATTTGCAGTTAAAACAGAACAGACAATTAGTTAAAACTTACATTAATCGAAAGTGAAGATTTATTGTTTGCAGATGTCTGTTACAGTCTTATAATTCTTCGTTCAGAATATTTTATGTGTTCCAGCTTAAATGAACTTAAATCTAATCCGTTCGGATTTACGTTTTGCTTCATTAATGCAGTACATCAACTAAACTATTTAAAGTGAACCAAATGATTCCCCAATAATAACATATAATGCATAAATTTTAATTAGATATAAAAAGATGTGGTATGAGTGCCAATGAGACAGCTCTTCATCCAAGTCGCAATTTGTAAAAGTAAACCATTATAGGTCAAAGTACGGCCTTCAACACGGAGCCTTTGCTCACACCGAACAGCAAGCTATAAAGGGCCCCAAAATGACTAGTGTAAAACCATTCAAACACGAAAACTAACGATCTAATCTATATAAAATACGAGAAACACTTATGAACAACATGTAGCTCTTAATCAAGTTCAAGATCAAAGTACTAAAAAATGTTAGACAGATGTGACATCAGTGGCCGATTAAGTTCGCAATAATTATTACAACTTGTGTTATTTTTAGTGTCTAAGAATCAATCTATCTGTTTGTATTCAATCTTTAGAGTCGACCAAATATTGCAATGTTTCAAGACAAGCGGTTCAGTATGGAACGATTTAAAGGATATAAAACGTGCACATGTCCAGATGTATGAACAATTCAACAGATTCAATTAAAAAGAAAAAGTCAAAGATACAGATTTGCAGTCAAATATCTTTACAGTTAAAAAGAAGCTAATTTAAGTAGGTGTAGCTGTAGTTTCATTGACTTCTTTCATGTCTAGCTGATCAAAACAATTGGTTTAAAATTGAAGATACAACGAAGAACATTTATATCAACATCACATGCTCAATCAGTAAGACATTTACTCATGAATTTCGGTTCAGAGACTTGTGTATGTAAATGGTCGCTTGTCGCGATTAATAAAAGATGGTACAAAGAAAAGTCAATAAGACGCCAATCAGCTATTTAGGGTAGCATTAAATAAACATGTTCTGAGCAAAGACTAGCATGCAACAGTAACGACTTATTTGATTATCATAAACGAATAAAGCTAAATGGATAGTTATTATCTGACTGAGTCGATATGTGGTACTTGATAGAAAAGTTTCGTATCTGCATCTTTATTTCTTATAAAGCCAATGCATTACATCAGTACAGAGATAACAACAATAACTATTTACAATATATACAAAACAAGGAGAGAGGTTACAGAAGTCACTAGCCAGGAGGACAAACAAAAGTATTACCATTTTTTATAAATAAACAAAGTTTCTTCAGGACTGGTTTCCGTGTACTCGACATAAGTTCCGAGAATTTAGATGTATTATGTCGTTGTACAAAATAGGAGGATAAATACTCTGTACGTTTTTGATCGAAAAAAGTACATTCAATTATATAGTGATATTCGTCACCGATTTGTCGATTGTTACATTGATGGCAAACACGGTTTTCTCTCAATACGTTTTGCCACCTTCCTGTTTCAATCGGCAATTTGTTATTAGTCGTTCTAAATCGACAAAGAACAACGGCATCTTTAAAGTCCAAAATATTAAAATATTCCTCAAATTCCAAGTTTTTCTTAAAAATTTTGTAGTTTATAGCTTTTGACGAATTTTGAATAAGGGAATTCCAATTCTGAAGAAACTGGTCTAATAATCTTTGCTTTATAACAGTTTTTAACCAATCTTTATCTATATAATTTTGTGTTTCCCATATATATGAAAAACCACAATCTTGAAATATTTTTTTGACAAATAGAATCCATTTAGTCTGCATATTATAATGAGCGTTCATATGGCGAGAAAGTTGATACAATATGAAGGAAAACTTTGCTTGTTTGCCGTACATCAAATTTGCCCAAAATAATACTGCTCGAACTTTTATATCTATGTCAACCGGATGGCGACCTAGTTCCCCGTAAACCATATAATTTGGTGTTGAGGATTTCAGATTTAAAAGTAATTTACAGAATTTTAAATGTATCTTTTCTAATACCTCATTATTACTAAAACCCCATACTTCGCACCCATACAACAGAATGGGCTTGACAATTTTGTCAAAAAGATCTAGCTGACATTTTATGGAAAGCTGATACATCCTTCCCATTTTCAGGACTTCGTACATGGCTTTTAAGGCCTTATCGGATAAATGTTTTTTTGTCATATTAAAATTCCCTGTTTTAGTAAAAATAATTCCCAAATAGTTAAACTGCTTTACTATCTCAATGTTAGTGTCATTGTAAGAAAATCTGAGATTTTTTGGCAAACGTCCAAAACCAAACACTAAAGCTTTGGTTTTGTCAACGTTTACCTTCAATTTCCAAACCTTACAATAATCATGAAAGGCATTGAGTTGAGTCTGCAGGTCCTGTGCTGATTCGGCCAGCAATACCGTGTCATCTGCATACAATATAATAAAAAACTTTAAATATATTTCTAATTCTCTTTCCAGATCTTCTGAAATAGTTTTAAGTCCTGTGATATTTTTACTGACTAAGAAATTTTCTAAGTCATTCAAAAATAAAGAAAACATACATATCAGTACTTTAAAACTACGCAATAAGCATTCGGTAATGAAATAGAAACGCTTTGAATAAAAAATGTAAAAAAAATAACTTTTCAATAGATGCATAAACTGTATAACTCTTTCAGTGATGTATTTGCTTTATATCTTTTCATCAATATATTGAAACAATATACGTTAATGCTTTTAATTTTAATCGAGATTTTGAATATGAATTTGATTACTCTTCAAAAAGAGAGGAAAGTTTTAAAATTATATTGAACCATGATTAATATATTAATGCAAAAGTTATCAACAAGTTTATAAAATGTGTTCAATCTCCATACATATGTTATCATTCTGTGCCTACAATCATAGACATTACAAACAGAAAAATCACAAGACATCAACACGTCATTTGCGGGAAAACTTGCAATCATGGTTTGTTTAAATGTGTTGTTAATATGTCTTCACACAACATTGAATCTACACATAGCTCTTCACCAAGTTCAAGATCAAAGTATTAAAAAATGTAAGATAGGTATGAGATCACTGTAATAATTGTATTGCCACTTGTGTTATTTTTAGTGTCTGAAGCTCAGATAACTTAAAAGTCAGCAATATAACTTTTTGTATAAGATATAGAGAGACACTCAAATATTGCAATATTTTAAGTAATTGTGGTTAAGTATAGAATGATTGAAAAGGCTACCAAACGCGTACAAGACCAGATGCATGACCAATTGAACAGATACAATTAAAAGGAAAAGTTGAAAATACAAATTTGCAGTCAAATTTCTTCACAGTTAAAAGAATCGAATATTAATGGGTATAGCTGGAGTTCTAGCTGTAGATTCATTAACTTCCTGTATGACTGGCTGTTCCCAAGACATCTTGGTTAAAGTTGAAGATACAACGGACAACATTTAAATCAACATAACATGATCAATTAGGAAGAAAATTAATTATGACATTCGATCCACCGACTTGTATATGTAAATGGCCGCGATTAATAGAAGATATTACAAGGAAAAGTCAGTACGACGGCAATTCAGTTATATACGGTGGTATTAAATACATATGTTCTGAACACAATATAAATGAGAAGATGTGGTATGAGTGCCAATGAGAAAACTATCCATCCAAACAAGACTACCATGCAACAATAGTGAATTAGTTGATTATCACTTTTGTCCTAGCAGGACTTCCATAATTCTAACAATGTGTACTCTTGAATGACAATGTCTTATATCAAAATATGTCAATGTGGTATGACTGCAAATGAGACAACTCTCCACCAGTTACCAAATCACTTAAAAATTAGCAACATTATAGAAAGAAGTTACAATTTAGCAATTATAGGTCACCGTACGGCCTTCAACGATGAACAGAAAACCCATACCGTATGGCAAGCTACAAGAGGCCCCGAAATAACAAATGGAAATCAATTCAAACGAGAAAACTAACGGTCTGATTAATACACAAAACAATAAACTAAAAACAAATATGATATACAGCAACAAACGTCAACCACTGAATTACAGGTTCCTGACTTGGGACAGGCACACACAGAATGTGAAGTGTTTAACATGTTTGCAAACGCCCTAAACCTTCCTAGCCTGTAACATTAGTTTCACAGACTTATAAAATCATTTGAAAGGGCTGAACTCATCAGATCGATACAAAGCACGAAACAACTAACAAAAACACAAAAGACAGAAGATCAGATTTGAGAGTTCTCGCAGTATTTAAAGCTAGTTCAAAGCCAATAATAACTTATAAAATCATGTATCTAAGTCTAAAATAGTATGTTCTTTTTTAAATTTTGATTTTAAATCAATTATCGGTCATTGTACTCCCGATGTTAGGCGAACATGTTTTTTTTTGTTACCTTCTCATTGAAAAATTTTCTTTTTAAGGGCAAGTAACAGCAAACCTTGATAATGGTTGCTTCGTTGTTTTGTTAGGGAAACATTTCACATCATTACGAATATAATGTAATAATTTTAGTACACCTTTCATTTAAAAAAAGAGGCAAATATATTTAGGCATTCCGACTTGCTCTGATTGTGTTATAAAATTCTTTGAAATACCTAGAAGAATGGTGTCGAATTTTTTTTGTATTGTCTATGTCTTATAATCCTTTAATTTTTCACATGTGATAATAGCAATTATATGTAATATATACAACTTGCAGTTAAAAAAGATCAGACGATTATTTAAAACTTGTATTAATCCAAAATGAAGATTTATTGTATGCAGAAGTACTTTACATTGTTTTTTTACATTGTTTTAATTCTACGTTCACGATACTCTAGGTGTTCCAGCTTAAATGAACTTAAATCTAATCCGTTCGGATTTACGTTTTGCTTCTTTAATGCAGTACATCAACTTAACTATTTAACGTGAACCAAACAACTCCCCAACAATAATATATACTCAACAACAAAAGAAACGCACCATCTCCATTTCTTTCTTTGGAGTAAAAATGTCTATTGCATATAACGTTTAAAAAATATTGAAATGAGTCAAAATTTTAAAACAATGTTCTTGAAGTCATAAAAACCAAATTCTGTGAAAAATGAGAATTGTCTTAATTTCAATTTTTGAGATCTCAAAAAAATGCATGTTTTACCAACAACAAAAAATATTGCCAAATTTGTGAAAACTTAAGTAATGTGTAACTTTCCACCTGAAAACAACAAAAATGATCAATTTGAAGCTAACTTATCTATAAGACTTTTGATTTTTTACTTTTGAATCTCCATTGTCGCTACTAAAATGAAAGTTTTTTTTGTTAAAGAAACAAATCAAAGGATATTGGTTATCCATCCATGACACACAATCAGTACATGCACAGCAAAAACAAAGGAACAGCGTTTTTATTGCTGTAAACTCTGCATTCATTTCAAGGTTAATATGCTTAAAATACAATGGATTTCTTAAAATTTCTAGCAAAGCGAAGAGGCTGAAAAACTACTATATATGATAAGATGATGTGCGTTATTTGTGTTGTTAAGTATATAATGCACAAATCTTAAAGCTTCACGTAGCTCTTCACCAAGTTCAAGGTCAAAGTATTAAAAAATGTAAGATAGATGTGAGATCACTGGCCGATTAAATTCGTGATAATTATTGCCACTAGTGTTATTTTTAGTGTCTGAAGCTCAGATACTTGAAGGTCAGCAATATTTCAATTTGTACTAAATGTTTATAACCACTTTAATATTGCAAAGTTTTAAGAAGAAATGGTTATCATACGTGTATAAGACCAAATACATGTACAACGCAACAGATTCCATTAAAAGGAAAATTTGAAAACGCAGATTTGCAGTCAAATTTCTTTACAGTTAAAAAGAAGCTAATATTAGTAGGTGTAGCTGTAGTTTCATTAACTTCCTGAATGACTGGCTGCTCAAAACAATTTGTTTAAAATTGAAGAAACAACGTAGAACATTTAAATCAACATTACATGTTCAATCAGGAAGAAATTTAATCATGAACTTCGGTTCACCAACTTGTATATGTAAATGGTAGCGATTAATAAAAGATAGTGCAAGGAAAAGTCAATAAGACAGCAATTCAGCTTTAAAGGGTAGCATTAAATAAACATGTTCTGAGCACAGGACTGCCATGCAACAGTAACGAATTATTTGATTATCATTGACGAATAAAGCTTAAAGGATAGAAATTTTCTGACTGCGACGATGTGTGGAACTATGTAGAAAATGTTAGCGGCTGTAGAAAAATCGTTTAATTTACAATGACGCAATAAACATAACAGTAATAACATAGAAACGTTATTAGTAAAACATGTATTAAACAAACTTTGCCTTTAATATATGCATAAATTATAAAGAATTGTAAGTTCAGAAATTATTGCGTGCATTAATATTGCGATTTTTGAAAAATTAAAATGCGAGTTTAACTATTGTGAATTTAGGAAAAGCTACATACAGATATATGTATTTGATATCAGAATGCGAGTTATTATTACTGTGATACTCAAGTAGTCGTGTTATTCGCATTAATAAAAACCTCGCAATAATTTCTGAATTTACAGTAACTCTTTCAGTGATTTGCTTTATATCAATACATCAATTATTGAAATTATATACGTTAATGGTGTGTAACTTTAATCGAGTATTTGAATATGTTTTTGATTACTTCTTTATTTAGAGACGGGAGTTTTAACGATATGGAATCATCTGCATTTTTTTTTATTAATCTGGTGCAATCTCCATCAAATATTTCCATTGTGTGCCTTAAATTCAAAGAAACTACAAACAGCTATCAACAAGGTGTTTGCGGGAAGACCTGAATTGTTGGTTTACATATGTTGTTGAGTTGTCGTCTCATTGGTATTAACCCCCTAACATTTGTATCTTCATTTTTTTTCTAGAAAAACATCAAAAATAGGCAGATGAGAAAATTGTAAAATTAAGTGCAGAAACAAACATCAACAAATTTTGTAGTATAAAAAGGGAGCTGTGTCTATGAGAAAACAACTATTCCCCCACACAAATACTTAAATATATAAAAGCATAACCATACAAAATGAGCTGCCTCGGCACCCGATCCTGCAATGTTAGCCAGTAATAGTGGAAATCTATTAGTAAAATTAGTCCGCTAGTAGTACTAATAACAGTATACTTTTATACTGCACAGTACAAATGTTAGAAGTTGTAGAACTAACAACGTACAATATATACATATTACTTAGTACAAACACGGATCTTTCAAGTCCGGGATATTATGGCGTAGTATTACAGTTTCAGTGTTACCACTAATAAGGTTAACAACGTACTTGTTATATTACCCGGATCAACGCCGGGAACAACTTCTGCGGTAAGCGACTGCTTATGTCAGTTTTTGAAACAACACAAATTGTAATTATGGAGTATTACGATATTAGTCGTTATAATTAAGCGACAGCTTTTATAGTTAAAACAATACTCTAAATAGTCCTTTTCTTTTCTTTTTTTTAACGAATGCTTGCTATTCTAAAAAGACTGATTTTGCTTACTCGGAATCATAAAAAGTTTATTTATTTTGTAAAAACGGCTTTTTATTTGTTGGCTTTAGATATATACCTCCACCTGAAGCTAGGCAATAGCTCTTTGGCCAATAAACATCAGACTGAAAAATGAAACTATATTCATTTTTTTCTTCATCTTTTTAGGTTTTATTGGAAAATAGTTGCTATGACGGATCAGTTAGATGATACCTCAGTTCTCACTCCAGCATGATGCAAAATGTATCAAAATAAGCATATATGACTTAAGGATGTTCGCTCATTTTTGTCAGATATTCGGAATCCTCTGGTTTTATCCATTTAGTACCCATTAAAAAATTTGCCCATTAAGCCCTACTTTTCTTTTCATAATTTTATTACATATAGATTAAAAAGTCATATTTGAAAATCTTATAAAACCTTGTTATTTTTTCATAGTTTTTGAAAGAAAATGCTGCCAATGTTAATTTTATGAAAAATCTAGAGAGAATCATTTCCCGCCAAATTTTCAATGGCTTATATCTCAAAAACAAGCACACGGACCTATCATTTTTTTCTTCTTTTTAAGTTCCGTTATGATATTCTATAAATTCATAACAGTCTTGTTATTTTGAAACAGAGTAGCAAACATCCTTAAACATAACAGTTGGATTATCCATACCTGCATGATGGATTGGATACGAAATTTATTAAATAAGCATTATATGACATAAATCGACATAATGCGAAGCATACTTTTCATAACAATTATTGAGAATAATCTGTACATTGCATGTGCATAATCTGTATATATAATTTTTGAGAATATGTTCATGTGCCATGGTATTGTTTACTATTTTGAGCGCTCTTGAATAAAGAATATGTTATAAGACAATTTCGCAGTGTAATATTTTTTAAGATATATTTTTTCGTTTACATGAATTAAGACGCATTTTTTGGAAAAGCAGTTACAAATATATATCAAATATAAACCAGGATTTATAAATGTTTTAACCTATTTATCGCCCCGTTTATCACTCGATTTATTTTTTAATGTTCTAAATTATTTTTATTGGAATCTAGGCTAAACCTCGGTGCTACTTTTAGGTATGCACCCAGATCTACAACGTACGTCACGAGTCACGTGTTATTTGTAAGTTTCCAGCCGCCATTTTTGGAATTTTGAAGCGATCAAAGGTAAGTATTCTATGATTTATTTGCCATGAAAGCATGTATCGGTAAAAATATATAGACAAGCGCATAACAGGGGTCGATACTGACATGGTTTAGCATTACTGTTTCATGTTAACACGACCTAACATTTCAAACACTCTCAAAAACCGTGAGCGGATCCTGCATCTGTACAATGTCAACATTGACGTTTGTGAAAGTACTATCTTTTCCCTCGTAACAGAATGATAAATATCCGAGGGGGGTGGGGGTACAAGTCAAATCGGCACCTGGTTAAGGTAGCACTACAGTCAGAATTTTCTGACTCCAACCAACAGTCTTTAAAGATTAATTTCTCCAAAACTACTCAATGGATTTTAAAAATCTTTAACTCATTTTAAAGCTGAAATATAACTCTTTCTTAATCTATAGATAAATTTATTTTTGGTATGATTAATCTCAAAATATAGCTCATTAATTGCCAAAAAAGTGGTCTTCCAACTTGGATGAAAATGGCACATTCAGGTCAAATGGTAGTAAAAATTTGTTTTCATCCCTTTAATCAATCATTCACAATCTACAAAACCGTGTCTCAGATTTTTGATATATGCCTCCAGTAATAAGATATATTATTTTTACTGCTGGATGTCAAACCTCATTTCACCTTTCATCTTTGGAGACCAATAAATTCATTTAGAAACAAATTATCCAAAAACTGGGACACGGTATTGTAGAAAATACTCCCTTCAATCACATATATCAAAGTCAAGCCAAAGGGGGTACCCATAAAGTTTCTATTTTCATTTTTTCCTTACAATTCTCATGAAAAATTGTTCTGAGAAATGACCTTAAAACTGAATTTCCTCTTAAGAACCCCTATAAATGCCACATAAATACAAAAATTCCACTGGGAACACCCCAGGAGTGTTCTGACACCATTACTTTATCAATAGAACCACACACATTGTGTCTTTGATGCTCTAATGCTGTAAAATTTGCATTTTGTGTGCACTGTATAACAATAACTTTGCATTTGGCGGGAGTTTGACGTCACAGATTTGACCAACATCTGTGATGTAGTAATTAAATAAAGACAAAGCTCCGCCTCTGTCCAGACAGTCTAAGATAAGAGAATAACAGGATTGGCCAGCTGCATCATAATTAATATTTAACATATCATTATTCTCACTATAAAGAATAATTTTCATTTGAATTTTAAAAAGAAATATAATATGACCATGATGACTGAAATTAGTTAAAATATTAAAATTAAAATACATGTCCATAAAAAGATCAAGACCATCCCCTTCTTGAAAATAGACTGTCCAACATGATTTATGAGTTTCATGGAATTAAAAAATTTCACATAAACTTAAAATTAGTTAAAATGCCTAATATTATTTTTAAATGTAGAAGACCAAAGACGAGAAATTTATACAGGCAGTCAGAGGCTTTCAAAGATACTTTCACACTCTTTTCCGTAGTTTTTTTTTCATTTTGGTAGATTTTTTCCTATTCATATCTTTTTCTTTTTCTCTGTTCTAAACTTCCATGTTTTATAAATTAGTTTTGTTGCAATGCAATGAGATATTTATCTTGTGGTCAGGGATTAACAGCTGGACACTGGTATCAACAGATGATTGACATATTAGCCCCTCCCAAATTACCATGTGCTTTTATTTACATAAGTTCATTATCGATTTACTCCCTGTTGTGATATGATAATGACTTTGGGATTTTTACAAACTGTGCAGAATAATACTTACTTCAAAATTATGTGATAAAAAAAATATCTTCAAAAAATCATTGTTAGACTGTAGTGCTACCTTAAATCGGCATCTAGTCAAATCCAATAATATTTCATTATTTGATACAATATAAACAGATAAATAATTCAAAAAATCTCAGTAAAAATGTATAAATGATCTTTCTATCTTTAAATTATTGTTGGGGTTTGGCTTTATCTTTTTAATTTATATTACTCATTACATCTACATATAGCATGTATAGTTAAAAATCACCAAGCAGTTAGAATACATATTATAAGTTTTCTCAACAATCTATGACTGACGTTTTGAATAGTTATCTTTTCAATTGATATTAATAACTTTTATCAATTACAGTTATTATTACATAATTTATTAACATGTTTGTTTGTTTTAAATCTAAACAGGTTGTTATTGATGTTTTTTTACTTTAAAAACTTAGTAAAATACATGAAGCCATTACACAAGCTGTTGTTGTTTGATCATGAGAAAATTAGAAGTAGGAAAAGGGGAAATTATGAGTCCCTTTCATTACTATCACTAATCAACCTTGAATGTCAATTAAGGTGGGTTTTTTTCAGGAAAGTTTAAACAGCATTAAACCAACAATAATGGAAAATTCTCCTTTAGTCATGTTGGTTAAAACAGAGACATATATATGTCTCTGGTTAAAACATGCATAAAAATATCTATAAATACCGCGAATACACATCAAGTTGAATGGAAAAAATACATGCACAGAAACCACCCAAAAATGAAAATAAGTCAATATTTCTAGACAACGCCTTGTTTATTTTAATCTATTTGCTTCAAATACTGAAAATATTTAACATGGGTGGCGAAATGACTACATCGGGTGCCGATTTAACAAGGTACCAATTTGACCAAGTGCAGATTTGATCTCAGGTTACATTTGTACAAGGAGACAAAATTCAGCTAAATACCAAAATTGCAAATACAATTACACATAACCCAGAGATCATTATTTGCTTTCCAAAATAAATTACTGTACCAATCGGAATTTTAACCTGTGACCCTTTGCACAGAAAGTCTCTGCTCTACCAACTCAGCTAAATGAGTAATCCACAAGCACATGTTTAAGTATCAACAAGGTAAGACCTAATGACATACCGGCAATGTCAACATCACTTACCCTGGCTGTGTAAGTGTAATTTCATTCCACCCTGTTTTTATTCCAGGTGACTGTTTTTCACTAGAGAATATTGGATGTAAATAGTGTGAAAGCGTCGATCTTGATCATTGTTTTTGTCCAGCCTGTGACTATTGTCGCAGAAAGCTCGACATAGGGATAGTGATCCGGCGGCAGCGTTAGCTAACTTCTTAAAAGCTTTATATTTTAGCAGGTAGAAGACCTGGATGCTTCATACTTTGTATAAAGATGCCTCATGTTACGAAGTTTCCGTCTGTCACATGTCCATTGTCCTTGACCTCATTTTCATTGTTCAGTGACTACTTGAAAAAAAAGTTAAGATTTTTTGTAATGTTAATTTCTCTCTCATTATGAGTAATAGTATAACTATATATGGTAAGGTATGTGCGTAGCTTGCAAGGTCCTTATGCCCGTCAGACAGTTTTCACTTGACCTCTACCTCATTTCATGGATCAGTGAACAAGGTTAAGTTTTGGTGATCAAGTCCATATCTCAGATACTATTAGCAATCGGTCTTATATATTCGGTGTATGGAAGGACTGTAAGGTGTACATGTCCAACTGGCAGGTGTCATCTGACCATGATCTCATTTTCATAGTTCAGTGGTTATAGTTAAGATTTTGTGTTTTGGTCTATTTCTCTTATACTGTATGCAATAGGTCTACTATATTTGGTGTATGGAATTATTTTATGATGTACATGTCAGTCTTGTAGGTTTTATTTGACCTTGACCTCATTTTCACGGTTCATTGCTCAGTGTTAAGTTTTTGTGTTTTGGTCTGTTTTTCTTAAACCATAAGCAATAGGTCAACTATATTTGTTGTATTGAAGAATTGTAAGCTGTACATCTCTGTCTGACATGGTTCATCTGACCTTGACCTCATTTTCATGGTTCATTGGTCAATGTTTAGTTTTCTTGGTTAAGTCTGTTTCTTAATTTAGAAACTATAAGCAATAGGTCAGCTATATTTTGTGTATTGAATAATTGTAAGATGTACATGTATTTCTTGTTTGGTTTATATGACAGTGACCTCATTTTCTTGGATCATGTTAAGTTTATGTGATAGTTGTAGTAAAGCTTTATATTTAGGACTATCAACATAATATCAATGATTAGTATTTAAGAAGGCGAGACATTTCAGGATGTGCACTCTTGTGTTTATATTAGACCAGTTTATTGTTTAATACATAAATTAATAGGTTAAAATTAGAATAGTTTTCAAGGAACCAGTTTCATTATAAATAGATATTGACATTGAAGATATGATTTTATATCGAAGTCTACCAAAACGCAAATGCACAGAAAAACTTTGGCAATCCAGTATATATGAATATTACAATTTAGTGACAATTTAAAAGCATATATTATATGATTTAATTGATGGTTTTCATTAGAAAAATTATCAAAATTTAATTTGTAAATAAATCATTATATTGTGTTATCATGTAGTGTTCAAAGTGAGTACTAAAATAGTTCATCAGAAGACATCACTGTATATGAATCTTAAATACTTAAGTGTGATAAATCCCAGTTCAAAGTAACTAGTGCAATCATTCCAGGTACAAAATCACTAGTCAGTAGTGTAATAATTCCTGGTTCAAAATCACTAGTGTTATTGTAAGCCATAATAGTGTCCTGTGAAAAATTAAGTGTCCAGTTGGACAGTTTTTCATAGAATTTTGGTATTTAATAATGTCCATTGCCATGATATATTGTCCCTCAAGTAGACAGATTTTTACTGCAAAAGTTATGAAATAGTGTCCACCCACAGGACAAGTTTTCATACTAGTTGCTATTAAATTGTGTCCTCCAAGGGAAGTAATACAAAGGTCATTAAAAAGTTTTATTGTACTTGAAATTTTAATAAAATCAGAAGGATTGAGTAGAAATTGATTTATATAAACAAACAAATAATGGATGGAAGTGAATATAGATACATTTAAGTTCTAAGAAATACCCAGCTAATGCTAATAACAATGAAAGAAGAACAATAAGAAGGGAGTGTGTAAAGTATAAAATCAAATGTGAAGAACTTAACTATATTTATCATGAGAAGAAGGCAAAAGAAAATATTGAATTTTGGTATTAAATAATAATGTCCATTGCCATGCAATATTGTCCCCTAAGTGGACAGAATTTTACAGCAAAAGTTATGAAATATGGTCCACCTACAGGACTAGTTTTCGTAGTAATTGTTATCAAATTGTGTCCTCCAAGGAAAATAATATTGAACAGCATCTGTTACTTGTTTGAATTTAAATCATTATACATGTATATATATATATATATATATATGTTGAAAACATATACAAGTCTAAATTGAAAACGACGTTCAAACCTTATACCTGGTATGATTGCGTTGGATAAAAACCGCAATTTTTATACGTGTGCATATATATATATATATATTAAAAAATAAGAAGATAAGGATGGTATGAGTGCCAATGAGACAACTCTCTGTCAAAGTAACAATGTATTTAAAGTTAGCAATTACAGAATTATAGTATTAAATAATGTCCATGTTCATGGACACTTTTTCATACCTGAGGACATAATTTCATAGGAAATTGTGTCCGGGACACATTTAAATAAGTAAATATTGTCCATGGACAGTATTTACTATGAAATAATGTCCGGTGGACATTATTTCATGGGGACATTAATAAATCCTACATTATCAGAATCCTGGTTCAAAACATTTATGTGAACATTCCATGGATGAAAAACACTAAGTTTACTTTGTCCATTTTTTACATAAATCAGCTATGCAAGTTAAATAGTTAATTCAAATATCCCCCAAAAATACCAAGCCCCATTTTTTATACATTTCCCCTTCAAAAAACTCTCTATAAAATTTTATCAAGAGTGGTGAATATTTTACTCTGGACCTGGATTAAAAACCCTAGTGAATTTTTGTTGGTGGATTATAAACACTTGGGATTTTCATCCTCCACTGGCGGAATCAAACCACTGTTACAACTGCATGTAGGTTTTACTTTTAACCAGTCCCTTGGTTTTTTTGTGTGTTGCTTAAGTGTTTTGTGTGTGGTTATAAATACACTGAAAATATGGAAAAAAAATTCAAATAGTTATAATTGCCATATAATAATAATAGTATAGGTAATATAATAATTACATATTGTGTGAAAAGATTGATTATGCTAATGGTTTGTTTATATTTTCTTTGTTGAAGCTCCGTGCCTAGACTGCAGTTTTTGGCAATTCTCAACATTAGGAAAGAAAACTTGAAAGAAAACTTGAAACAGCAACCAAGATACAGATACATGTATGAACAGTTATTGAATATGTAAAACTTTTATTTTAGCGTACTCAACATCACCTGATTTTGTACTTGAATTAACGTTTTCTGGCTTTCTAATGAACATTGAAAATTTATACTACTCTTATTGGAGACTCAGTTGCAGCAAATTACATTAAATTTAAATTCAAAAGAACACACATTCTAAAATTGAGAATCATTTGAGAACTGAAATGGGGAATGTGTCTAAGAGAAAACAACCCCACCAAAGAGCAGAAATAATCCAAAGGCTACAAATAGGTCTTCATCTCTAGCCAATGTAGAATAAACAAACAGCACTATGCACAAGTCCTAGTCACATGTCAGAATAGGTACATTGTAAATGAAGAAACTAAGCAAAATGACCATGATACATAAATTTACAAAGTTCTACTATCCAGGGATGGGCACGGTTACTGACAAATGTAATCGATTAATAATCGATTACATGAAGGTATTTTGTGCAATCGATTAATAATCGATTACCCAGATTTTTGTATGTAATCGGTTGCAATCGATTACTTTATCAAAAGTAATTACATTACTTTTCGATTACTGTCAATTACATGCTTCAAAATTTAAAACAAAAAAAAAGTAAGTTAAAAACTATTATGTTGATCAACGTTTGTATAGTAGATATTTAGAACTTTACCAAAAAACAGCATTTAAATCATTGTTTCCAAATTATAAGTTGACAGTTGTTATCAATCTTACTGAGGATCAGAATTATTTAAAAAAATCTTGAAATTTGACTTTCAACATGAATTAGAGATGACATTGCATTCCATCAATCACTTATATATATGTTTAAGGTTTTTTTCAATGATTTTGCTTTCGTACTGACTTAAGGTAGCTTTTTTTTTTTATTCATTAAAAGCAGGTATATTTTAGCATAATTATTTACAATGTTGGAAGTTTTCTCTGAAGAAAGTATAAAAAAGTAGAATTATTAATTAGTTCAGCTAATTTTAAGGATCAAAATTTATAATTATAATGACAAACATGATTTAATCCTTTTGTTGGAAAACCACCTTAATTATAGGTTATAAAACTGCCAATGGAGTACAATTTATAACCTGGGGCAAAACATTGTAAATCTCCATCTTAATTAGACAAACAGTAATTGAAATAAAAACAAAGTATGTGTCTTATATAGTGATTAGAAGACTTTGATCATCTGATTAGTAAAGACAAGAAGTTTAAGATTTTTTTATTCTATAATAAAATTATAAACAGTATATATTTATAGTGTCAACGAGGGATACATGTATCTTTTTTCTGAAAAGAATTTCAATGCATAGGCATTGGTTCACTGTTAAAAGGATTGTGTGTACTTATTTTCTATATACATGTATATCATAACATTATAAGAAATCAACTGTTTATCTATTCTAAGCTTAAATCTTATTGAAAAGTATGCTTTTAGGAAATTTAATACAAATAAGCTTACTACTTTAAGGAAGTACAGAACTTAACTTAAGACAGTCATTTCTTATTTCAAATCTATTTTCTTATTTCAAATCTATTTTCTTATTTCAAATCTATTTTCTTATTTTAATATAAAAGGTGTTGACTTATTGACAAGCACATAAATCCATTTGTTTCAAAAGCTAGATATAAAGTAAATTATGGTAGGGGATCTGGTTGATCATAATGCAGCTTGAGACAATAGATAGAAATATAAAGGCAGTTGATAAACTCTTAAGTCATATCAGTACTTCAAAGTGATGAATACATAAATGTTTTCATTTAAAATAGGTTATATTTCATCAAACTATTTTACTAAAGTAATCGAAATGTAATCGAAAGTAATCGATGATTACATTATGATTTTTGCTGTAATCGATTAAATTACGATTACAGATAACGATTACCCCATCCCTGCTACTATCAGTTACTGACATGCCAGTTCCAGATTTGAACTAAACTGATTGACAGATTATGTCTTCATCATATGAAAATCAAGCATAATCCCTCCTGTTTAGGGTGTAGTATCATACCATGGTTAAAAATATGAGAAGAACATAAAATTGAGAATGGAAATGGGGAATATGTCAAAGAGACAACAACCCGACCAAAGAGCAGACAACAGCCGAAGGCCACCAATGGGTCTTCAATGCAGAGAGAAAATCCTGTATCTTGCCAATACCGGTACCTGGTTTTAGAATAAATGTGTTTACATCTGATTTAACGACCCTATGAATGAATCAATATTAATTCCAAAATATGCCATCTTTAATTACCCCAAAACAGTATCGTTACTATATATCCCTTCTAAATAAGTCAGATTAAACTTTTATAAACTGAGGTTTACTGGGGTGACTGACAACATTTTTGTGCTTTGTATAGAATATTACCATAAAATATTTGATGTGAAATTTAATTGCACATCCAAAGTGAAATACCTGAACGTATAAGATGTCTACATGTTGATCTTTATTTATGAATGATGTCCTTGTACCGATTATAATATTTCGTAAATGTTTTGACTAGTTTGTGATATCAAAAACTTTGATGTAATAATTTTCAGTAATACAGAAATTTCTTCCATTAAAATCAAATATGTTGTTACATACACGAGCGAATCGAACAAGTTCAGATATGTATAAACGTTACTCCATAAGATGGAGAGAATTGAATGTCAATAAATGTTTCTTATAATTAGTTCTTGAATAAATTCCAGTAGTATTGCTTTTTTCAAAGATAATATTGTATTATGATGTCATTTTGTGGGGAAAAAATCCCTCTAAACTATTCTATTAGTTAGCTAATTATTCACATACATGAATAAATCCTTATTTTCAGGTACAGATGCCCTTAAAGTTTTTGATGAAGTTAAGAGCAAGATACTATCCCATCCAGCAGTGATACGGTATGACCAATTCCCAGACAATATGACAAAGAATAACAATTGGACACCAACAGTTCACATATGAGAAGATGTTTTTAGGGTAAACCACATTGCCGGTCTTCAAATGACACAGAAATTAACAACTATAAGGTCACCGTACCCCTTCAACAAAGAGCAAAACCAACACCACATACATGACATAGTCACCTATAAAAAGCCCCAAAATAAAAAAAAGTAAAACAATTCTAACGAGAAAACTAATGGCCTAATTTATGTAAAAAATAATATGTATTACTCAGCAACAAATAACAACTACTGAATTCGTAACATATGTTCCTGACATGGGACAGGCACATACAAATGTGCAGGATTAAACTAGTTTGAAGACGCCAACCCTTCCCCTAACCAGGAACAGTGGTGTAACAGTACATCATAACAACAAACTATAAACTTTAAATCAGTTGAAAAAGGCTTCTAACTCATCTCATGGATACGAATAGAATTACATGTAACAAAAACACAAATTGGACATGGATGAGTACTTGTACATCCCAACAACAAAAACTAGAAAACTAATGGCCTAAAGTAATTAATGAACAAAAAAATGAACGAAAAACAAATATGTCAAGAGTTTTGTGCCGACCACCTTTCCATCAGGTGGTCAGCTTTTTTTTCAAATTCCGTTTTTTTTTTTTCGGTTCCACACCGTAAAAATTTAAATACTAATTGCGCCTCGCTGATTTGTTTTCATAGACAAAAATGGCAGATCGTCAAATTTCAATGTTTTCTTTTATTAATCGGGGGAAGAGAAAGGCAGATGACGATGGTGATAAGGAAAATTCTAGGCCAAATAAGTCAACTAAAATGGATATTTGTATTGAAATTGTTGAAATTGAAAAAAAGCATCAAAACAACGGAAAAGGCACGCAAGCGAAGATAAATATGAACAGGACTTTAAATGGCTAATCGTCACAGAGGAAGATTATTACTGTTCTGTGTGCCAAAAATACAGCACTAAAGCGAGGAACAGGACAGAAACTTGGATCAATAGGCCATGCATTCGCAGGAGAAGGGAGTCCTGCAAAAGCCATCTAGCTAGCTGCTATCCGAGATGCACAAAACTAATTTGTCAAATCAAATCAAAGAAGAATATTTGACAGTTTATGTGACTACATCTATTTATTTTTGTTCAATTCCATTAAATGTGAATACAATACTAATCCTTCTTTTTGTGACCCCTACCCACAGTAAAAAAAAAACCAGGTTGGAAATGTTTTAAAAAAAACAACACCCCGTTGCAAGTGTTTTTTTCAAAACACCCACCTTACCTTAGTGAAAAAAGGGGAACACTGTATGTAACACAGCAACAATGGCAATTAATTAACCACTGAATAACAGGGTCCTGACTTGGACAGGCACAAACACTTAAAGTATAGATCTGAGAGTACTCACAGTTACTGACAGCTAGTTCATGTAGTTCAAAGCCAATAACAACTAATAAAAAAAATCATGCATCTAAGACTAATTAAATTATCAATTAATACACATGCAACATCCATATATATGTATATAACTATATGATATTTAGTTTGATTTTAATTTACTGATAACAAATCAATATTAATACCAATAAAAGCAATATTCAAAGATCTAATTACAGTGTTGATTTTGGTAACCTTTTCGAATAAGTTTTTTTAAAGGATCTATAAGTTTACCTGGATCGTTTCTAAATTTCTGGGCTAGGAAAACAATTTAACATATGATCAACATATACATTTGTACTCATATTTGTTCTTTTTTTCTTTTGAGGCAGACTTCATACATGTACAGGAGCTTCTAAGGAGGAATTGAAAAGAAGATTGCATTATCCTTAACTTCACATTTTGCTATAAAGATGATTTCCTTTTATTGAATAATTCAAAGAATGTTGACTTTGTTGAACGCATGTATCCCATTGAACTTGAAATAAAGGATTCAACAGATACAGGTAAATCTGCCTCATATCTTAACTGACATCTAGAAATAGACAATGAGGGTCGGTAAAGAACAAAACTTTTAAGACTAAAGAGATGATTTCATCTTACTAATTATGAACTTTATATTTCTGCAGTTACCACGATCCCAATATGGCGGAGGTAGAAATAAGTAAAATCGATTTCTGCTAATTTTCCGTTTAAATGTGTTGTTTTCAAGAACTACTCAGCCGCCAGGTTGATCTGTATGGTTTTGTTGTGTATGTGTGTTATAAATATCATGTATGGCCTCATTACCGAAATAATATCCATCAAATATTTTAGGAAGATAATCGTAACTTAAATAAAAAGATAATGGTAACTTGTGGACAAATCACTTGAAAGATTAATTGTAACTGCAGAATATTTCAATGATAATAGCTGTTGATTTTGATTTAAAAAAAAGAAAATCATCACTGGTGTTAAACTGATCATAGAAACTGCAGTTACCACTATCCCAATATGGCTGAAATAAGTAAAATCGATTTCTGTTAATTTCTCTGTAAACATGTTGTTTACGAGAATTAGTCTGCTGCTAGCTATGTTGATCTGTTGATGGGGACAGCAACTATATCTAAATGTTGCTTGAAAGTTTGATAGTGTTTCGCAAAAGTTTAAATTGAGGGTAAATATTGATTGGTATTGAGTATACTTAAAGAGGTAAAACATGTACATGTATTCATTAATTTAAATGATTTTAAAGTTTTATTAGATAAAAAAATCAATCAATCAATAACCGTTTTAGCGTGCCCTTAGTACTGGCAACTTGGCTTGTGATACTCTCTGGGACTTGCAGTTCACTTACAGATATATCGACCTAGTAGTAGTTATAAGATTTTAAATAGTTACAATGATCTGGCGCTGCAACAGATGTGTATTTGACAACTCATATCAAGTCTTTTTTAAGTGATTCTCTAGACCAAAACCTAATATGCTACAAATGTCAATTGCCATAATTTGATCAAACTATCTTCTGTTTTTCTGGACAACTTGATATATCCTCTCTCTGAAACACAATTTGTTTTGACCTGCATCTCATTTTAGAATATAACTATGATTTCCCATTTTATGTTATGGCTTGATGGACAGACCGTATATCAAAAAGCTGTGATTAAAATAACTTGTCAATATTTTATGCTCAACCTATATATACCTATCACAATTTTCACAATAATTAAAAAATAAACATCACAAAAAATATTCATTTAAATGTAAAGTCCTATGCATACCAGTTATTTTTTTTCTAAATGTGAACTGTAGAAGCTAGGTCATTATTTGTATTGATATGCCAGGAATAGATTGTCATTATTCACAGTTATACTGTGGAACATGCTTTTTCCCCAATCTGTCAAAATTATATTAAAAAATGTCTACTTCTTTCAGGTGAATCCTTGCTGGGTCATTGAAAAACCTACTGGAAGTTCTTCTGATACTGGAAATTGAAAACAAATGGTCAGTATGATTACATTACCAGCATTGTATAAAATTCCTGTGGTAAAGAGGATTGCTTCAGTAAATGTCAAGCATTAATACTTCATTTCCACTTCATATTGACATTGTTGATGTCGGTGTATAAGATGATATTATATATGATGTTTTACAGTATTACAAAGGAAAATAATAGATTTGTAAATTACCCAAGTTTATTCTGTTTATTTATATCTTAATTTTCTCTTTCCTTAGTTACAAATGTTGTTTTAACTTAATTAAGTGAGTGTTGAATGTAAAAAGATAGAGATGTGGTATGATTACCAATATGACAGCTATCCACAAATGATGTGGATATAAGGGACAATAAATAATGCCTTCAACAATGAGTATTAAAGATCTGAACTTGACAAATTAAAAAGAATAACGACCAGATTTATGACAAAATAAAATGAAAAACAATTAATATGGAAACTAACCACTGAATTTCAGGCTCCTGGTTCCAGATTTTGGACAAGCACATACAGATTTTAATTTGGTTTAACTTGTGAGCACTTAACCAAGGAATATTAACAATATGTAACAAAAAATCTCTCCTTTGGCTTACCTTCTATTGAGTTCTTGCATAGAGTTTTCCATCTATCAGGAAACTGACTTATTTAATTCAAGAAATCCACAATTATTTATTTTTATTTTTCTCTTTATATATTGCATTTTTTCCTTAATATATCAAAAGCTATAATAGAAGAGAAGTGAACGATACCAAATGAACATTCAAAAGACCAACAGACAACCAATAGTGCACAAAACATATAACAGTAAAGACTGAGCAACAAGGACCCCACCAAAAACTGGGAGTGTTCTCAGGTGATCTGGAAGGGTAGGCAGATCCTGCTCCACATATGACAATTGTATAGATGTAGAGATAATTTAACTTGGTTTAACTTGTGAGCACTTAAATATCAAAAATGGTCTAGTTTCTGGTGTCAAAATTTATGAAACCTGAAACTGTATTAAATGTTTCTCTTTTGTTTGGGACAGAATTAAGTATTTGTTTATGTGCATCACTAAAATATGCAAGACAGGCCCTACACCTGACAACCTCATGTTTTTTTATATGACTGCAAAAATATTTTGGGGTTTGCATAATGCTATGATGCTGTCGTTGTCGTCGTTGTCTGATGACACATTTGGTTACTGGACAATAACTTTAGTTAAAGTGAATTGATCTCCATGAAATTTTACAAGAAGGTTCAATACCACAAAAGGAAGGTTGGGATTGATTTTTGGTGTTATGGTACCAACAGTTCAGGATTTAGGGGCCAAAAACAAGTATTTTTATAGTTTCTGGACAATAAACTTGTGTGTAAGTGTATGTGTAGGATTAAATAGTGTCCCCCATGAAATTATGTCCCATGGACAAAATTTCACGGATATGACCTGTGAAATTTTGTCCAGGACAGAATTTTATTATAAAATATTGTCCACTTCTGTGTAAAAGTGTCCCTTGAAAAGATATTCTATTTTAACCTTTGATGGATATTTTTTCGTAGTGAAATCATGTCCAAATTGCATAAAAGTCTTGTCTAATACCAAACAATTTAATTACAATAAATAATAAGACTAAATCGACATTTGTTTTTAAATATACAGTAGGAATCAATGAACTGTTTTAACATCTTTGGATTGTCATTTTTAACAAGATCAATAATATCATGAATAATATTCATAAATACTCGATTGTCGCTTCTTCTTGCGCATACGTTTGGGTCTAAAAGGCATGTATATAAAACATTTCATTGTTTTTAATTTCAAATTGCTTGGCCTTCCTTCTAAATGATCTTCTTTCATTATTATTAAACTCTGGAGGGTATTGACCATCAAACAAAAAGTCATATAGCTGTTTATATTCACCACTTTCCATATTTGTTCACATCTGTTGTCTTGATTTAAATTTCAATTATGATTTGACTAATTGATTAAAACATTTCAATGATTGCTAAATTATGTCCCTTCTTTAGGGACAGAAAAAACAGCTACACTATGAAAAGTTTCCCATGTGACATATTTTTATAAAACATCTATGAAATTATGTCCAAGTACTAGGGACAATTTTTCACTAAGGGAGACACTATTTTATTGTCGAGCCTTCGACTTAAGTCGAAAAAGCGAGACATAGCGATCCTACATTCCGTCGGCGGCGTCCACAAATATTCACTCTGTGGTAAAGTTTTTCAAATTTTAATAACTTTCTTAAACTATCCTGGATTTCTACCAAACTTGGACAGAAGCTTGTTTATGATCATAAGATAGTATCCAGAAGTAAATTTTGTAAAAAAATTAATCCATTTTTTCCTTATTTTACTTTTAAATGGACTTAGATTTTCTGCCAGGAAACAACATATTCACTCTGTGGTTAAAGTTTATAAAATTTTAATAACTTTCTTAAACTATCCTGAGTTTGTACCAAACTTGGACAGGAGCTTGTTTATGATCATAAGATAGTATCCAGAAGTAAATTTTGTAAAAAAATTAATCCATTTTTTCCTTATTTTACTTTTAAATGGACTTAGATTTTCTGCCAGGAAACAACATATTCACTCTGTGGTTAAAGTTTATAAAATTTTAATAACTTTCTTATACTATTTTGGATTTGTACCAAACTTTGACAGAAGCTTGTTTATGATCAAAAGCTAGTATCTAGAAGGAAATTTTATAAAAAAATAAATCCATTTTTTCCGTATTTTAATTTTAAATGGACTTAGATTTTCTGCCAGGAAACAAAACATTCACTCTGTGGTTTAAGTTTTTAAAATTTTTATAACGTTCTTATACTATTTTGGATTTGTACCAAACTTGGACAGAAGCTTGTTTATGATCAAATGCTAGTATCTAGAAGGAAATTTTGTTTTCTTCCAGTTAACATTACATTCAGTCTGCAGTTAAAGTTTTTAAACATTTATTAGATTCATAAACTATCCTGGATTTTTACCAAACTTGGACAGAAGCTTCTTACAATCAAAAGATAGTATCAAGAGGAATATTTTTATTGATTTACTTCCTCATTTTTGTTGAGCCTGTGATTAACAGAAAAAGTAGGCGAGACACTGGGTTCCGCGGAACCCTTACAAATTTTAGTTTACAATATTGATATTCTGTCCCGTGAACGAAATTTCACAGATGAACTGTGAAATATAGTTCAAGAAGACACAATTTCATGGGACAATGGATCTCTCTGAAATTATACCACAAGGTTCCATATCACAAAGGGAAGGCTGTGATTGAGTTTGGGGGTAATTAATTGCCCCAAACATGCAGGACTCAGGGGCAAAAAAGGGGCCAAAAACAAGTTTTGTTTTCTAGTTTCCAGACAATAATTTGTGTTTAAGTGTATGGATCTCTCTAAAATTTGCCTACATGGTTCCATTCTACAAAGGGAAGGCTGGATTTGAGTTTGGGGGTAATTGCTCCAGGGGGGGGGGGGGTTCAAACTTTTTTTAATTTCAAATTTTTTGTAAAGTTTTAAGAAGAAATCTTTAAATGCACAGTATTGCGCAATTGATTTTTAAGATCTTTGACAACATTTGTTTCTTGTCAGAAACCTATATTATGTCAAAAATTTGATCAGAATCCAAATTCAGACAGTAGCAAGCTTGAATATTGTGTCCAAATTTGCCCCAACTGTTCATGGTTCTCCCTCTGCGGTCGTATCAGGCTGCGCTCAGCGAAGCATTTCATTAGTTTCTTTGTTGATTTCAAAGGTATAGGGAAATCATGAATTTTAAATATCAAACAAAGTAAATATATCTTGTAGTCTAGTGTGTTTTAGTTGCATTGCATATCATATCTGTTATCCCTTGTAAAAGAAACTTTTTCTTACGTTAGACTATATTTTTTTTCACAAAATAAAACAAATTATTTTTTCATATTACAACAGGGACAGCATTTTTTTTTACCACCACCACCCACAGAAATAAAAATTAATTAGAACAACACTCCCTTTGCATTTTGGTATTTCAAATACAACCACCCACATAAAATTTTTAAAAAAATACCTTCACTGGGGGGACATAATATTTTCTGGAACAGCCCTTATATGTTTTTTGGGGGACATAGTATTTTCTGGAACAGCCCTTATATGTTTTAGTATAAAAAAAATAGATTTCAAATTTTATCTATTTCAAGTTGATAAACACAAAAAAACCTGTGATAAATTATCTATATTACTCTAACCCAGCTAGATATCAGATGTGGTATTAAGTTTGCCAATGAGACAACTCTCCACCAGAGACCTTATGATGTAGATGTTAATGATAAACCACACATTGAAATGCCTACCTGCTCATTCTGGATATGACATCAAATTTTTCATTATCGAAACAAAATACATTTTACTATCTGTAGCTAGTAACATTATTTTTATACTCTTCATAGATTAGTTTTTGCAAATTAAACTATCTCTTGCAGATGGATTCTATAATCAGAGGGGAGATGTGAAAAAAATCTTTATTAAAGTAGGTTGATAATTCAAATTGAAAAATTCAATTTTAGCACTAACAGGTGGTTTTGCATTTCATTTATTAAAAGTATTATAATTAATAATAGCCATGAAACAATGATTTTATTTTCAGGTCATTTTGGAAGAAAATTGATAGAGGAAAGATACAGATATACAAGAATTTCATATTTGAAATGCACTTAATATTTCTTTTGTATATGATCACCAAATTTTGGCAGTCAAATAAGGCCAATTAAAATTAATTGATAGATTTTCATCCCCGCCCGCCCCTCTGAAAATGTCCCGCTGCGATTTTTTTTATTTTTAAAAATATACGATTTCCGGATTTTGTTCATTTACGTTACCGGTAACCGCCGATAATTTCGATTCATTAAAACTTCCTTTTTCAAATTTCGGTTTTCGTATTTCTTCGAGTAATATAAGTCGACATATTCTTCTGCTCAATGATGACAACATTATCTTTTGAGAATATAGATTGATTACTAGAAGGACATAAATTATTCGGCTTACGAGTAATTGGCGTTGTCCAAGAACGGTAATCACGGTTTGTCACAAATTTCAGTGAATATAAAACCGTCGATTATTTTATTTATACAATGACATTGTGTAAGGAAATTTAGACTGTGAATGATATCCAAAGCGCAAAAATCGTGGAACACATTGATACAAAATCATGACTGGAATAAAGAAATTAACACAAGCACAAACTTGTGCGATTTATGACCGTATATTGAGTACAAAGAGTCGGCCAACGTACAAAATGTATTATAGCTGCCATGGCTTAGATTTACCTCCAAAGCTGTCATTTCAGCCCTTCAATAGAGTTATTAAATAACTTTTTTTTTTTGGTTCAGTTCATGTTTTACATTGTAATTATATTTGCACCTTGCATAAGAATCTTAAAAGCATGAACCCTAGTATTTTCAACACAGTTTGAGTTTTCATTTCACTCTGTACTCATAATATTTGTGTTGCATACCAATGCATATGCTTCATTTTATGGGCACTATAAATCATAACTTAGAAAGCAAAAAATGATCTATGTAGTCTAAAAGAGAACATTTTTCCACGTTTTTGCTATTTACTAAAAATCGGTTTCTAAAGCGGCAATTACATGTAGAACA
Source organism: Mytilus californianus (assembly GCF_021869535.1). Classification (NCBI taxonomy): domain Eukaryota; kingdom Metazoa; phylum Mollusca; class Bivalvia; order Mytilida; family Mytilidae; genus Mytilus; species Mytilus californianus. The sequence goes on from NW_026262701.1 coordinate 34,593,944, forward strand.
ATGGTTGCCAATCGGAAATATTGATTTAAGAATTAAAACAAAAATGTAGAATTCCTTATATAAACATGATATAAGCTTATTATTACCCTTGTACATTGTGTATATGAACAACACGTCTCAAAATGGTTAAGGAGGAAATAAAAATTAAAAAAATAAATCCTCCCACCCGCCCCATTTTTTTCAAAAATCTGGATGAAAATCTTCTTATTAATTTTAGTTGGCCTAATGGTATCATTGTTATCTTTGCCATATAAACAAATATACCTGGTAAAATTTGTTCATTAGAGGAAACTTTAATTACAAATATCTATTCACATTAAATTTAGATGATTTTTTTACCAATTTTTTAATTTTAAAAATAAATCAATTGTTTTTATTCTGTGGGATTCAAAATGTTTTGCCATTTATGATAATCTATTTATTTTGAATAGTCTGAAATACATTTCATGAAAATTTCAAATTCAAAATAAGGCCTCTACAGTGCATACTCCATCACAAATTGAGGTAATGTTAGTATTGATTCTGAGGTAAAGGAGTAGGGGCATTAAGGCCCAGTTTTGGCACAAGAAAATAAAATTTTTGACAACTTTTTCAAATTGGCACATAATGTTTGGAAATGCATTGAGTGAAGAAATATAAATGAAAAACATAAGATTGTTTATATGATGACGTCACAGTTACGTCATAATATGTACCGTTTTCATGAAAAAGATGAAAAATGCAGAATTTTCGCAATTTTTCATCGTTATTTCCATTACGGAAACATCGTGCGCAGCCAAGAAACAACAAAATAATTTAAGAGAAGCTTTATTATAACTATTGAAATAATCTCACCAAATATAAAGTTGTTTCTTGGGTGCGCACATACTTTGCCAATCTTAAATATACTTAGAATTTGATGAAAAACAAGGAAATTCAAGAAATTTTATAAAATATACAAATTTCGTCATGGTTTGTTGCCATGGTAGCTCGTTTAATGTGAAATTTGTTTTTATTTTCTGAAAACCTTGTACCTTAGTCTAGTTAGGACAAATTTAAGGATATGTATGATAACTTTTAAATTTGCAGTAATATTTGGGCCAAATAAGGGGCTTATTGCCCCTGCTCCTTTGTTGCATTTATTATTTTAATGCGGTCAACATATTGCTAGGTCATCATATTAGTGTGTCCAGCATATCGTGGATTCATGAACAGTAATGAGTGCAAATTAGCATAAATATGTGGTCAATTTATGCTGAGACTACATAATTTTTTATTTTGGTTATTATTATTATTATCCACAGTTGTGCATCATAAATTTTTAGAAATGTCTTCTTATAACAGCATTTTAACAAAAACTTATATATAGATGTATTAAGATAAATTTAGTAACTTGTATTAGGACGTCAGCAAAAATTGATAAATAATATAGGCCTATTATGTATTCCATGGGACAGATTTTGTTTTAGTCCATTTTTGTATAAATGTTGCACCTTTATTTTATCTTTTTCTAGATTTTATATGTGGCTCCACTCCTCACCCATTGACATGCTGGTTAAAAAGTAAAGAACACTATATATATATGAATATTTCAGCAAATTATGGTGGCAAATCTGTTAATTTTTTTAGAATAGTCATAAATTTTGCCAAATTATGCAAAAAATATTGTTTTAACAAAAACCCACATACATTTTAGTGGAAAAGCCCTCACAAACTTTCATTGCTTATTAGCATAGATGCAACAAGAACATTAACTAGTTGATTTATAAATTGTAATGTTTGTGACTCATGTTGACTGAAATGACATTGTATGAAATAAAGTTTGTGCCAAAAAATATTACTAGTTTGAACCCAGTATTATATGCAAGTTATTAGTACCTTACTGATGAAGTCAAAGGGAACTATAGGTTTGCACGCCGTTTGTCGGACTATCAGATCAAGTTAACAGTTTTCCACACTTTTTCGTCAGGCTTGAAGATATTTATTTGATATCTCTTGTATAGTTCTGATTGAATGCATTTGTTTTATTTTGTCTCCCCTGTGATGAAACACTATATTTTGGTGTATCGAATGATTGTAAGGTGTACAAGTCAGTCTGACAGCTACATGAACTGTACCATATTTTTATGGTTCATTGGTTAATGTTAAATTCTCACAGTTTGGTCTGTTTCTTAGATACTGTAAGCAGTAAGTCAACAGTATATGATGTATGGAATGATTGCAATCTGTACATTATATATGGTCTGATATTGAACTCATTTGTATGGTTCATTGGTCAATGATCAATTTTCATACTTGCCGGTACTTTGATTTCTCAGATGTTATCAACTATCAGATTTAGTGTGTGGTACGATTGTTTGGTGTATATGACCTTGATCCAACAGAGATTGTGGATTTAAGCAATTAAAGATTATCTGGCTTTCAACAAGGAACAATCGAATAACTCTGTCTCATAGGTGTATAAACAATGTATGAGGGCTTTTAACTAACTCCGACTCATTTAGGTGCATGAAGGTTGTATAGAGTTTACTTATCGAAAAAACTGTTTCATTGATATGTGAACGTTATATAGGTTCTATGCTTATCTGATAGCTCGAATAGCTCTGTTTCATTGGTGTATGAACGTTGTATAGGGTTTATACACCTCAAATAAATTTGTCTCATTGGTATATGAACGTTATATAGGGTTTATACCCATCGAATAACTCTGTCTCATTGGTGTATGAACGTTGTATAGGGTATATACCCATCAAATATTGCTGTCTCATTGGTGTATAAACGTTGTATAGGGTCTATATCCATCAAATAACTGTCTCATTGGTGTATGAACGTTGTATAGGGTAATATACCCATTACATAATTGTCTCATTGGTGTATAAACGTTGTATAGGGTCTATATCCATCAAATAACTGTCTCATTGGTGTATGACCGTAAGGTTGTATATTGTTTATACCCATCGGAAAAACTTTGTCTCATTGGTGTATAAACGTTGTATAGGGTTTATACCCATCGAATAACTCTGTCTCATTGGTGTATGAACGTTGTATATGGTATATACCCATTATATAACTGTGTCTCATTGGTATATGAACGTTGTATAGGGTATATACCCATCGAATAACTTTGTCTCATTGGTATATGAACGTTATATAGGGTTTATACCCATCGAATAACTCTGTCTCATTGATGTATGAACGTTGTATAGGGTATATACCCATCAAATATCGCTGTCTCATTGGTGTATGAACGTTGTATAGGGTATATACCCATTACATAATTGTCTCATTGTTGTATGAACGTTATATAGGGTTTATACCCATCGAATAACTCTGTCTCATTGGTGTATGAACGTTGTTTAGGGTTTATACCCATCGAATAACTCTGTCTCATTGGTGTATGAACGTTATATAGGGTTTATACCCATCGAATAACTCTGTCTCATTGGTGTATGAACGTTGTATAGGGTATATACCCATCAAATATTGCTGTCTCATTGGTGTATAAACGTTGTATAGGGTCTATATCCATCAAATAACTGTCTCATTGGTGTATGAACGTTGTATAGGGTAATATACCCATTACATAATTGTCTCATTGGTGTATAAACGTTTTATAGGGTCTATATCCATCAAATAACTGTCTCATTGGTGTATGACCGTAAGGTTGTATATTGTTTATACCCATCGGAAAAACTTTGTCTCATTGGTGTATAAACGTTGTATAGGGTTTATACCCATCGAATAACTCTGTCTCATTGGTGTATGAACGTTGTATATGGTATACACCCATTATATAACTGTGTCTCATTGGTATATGAACGTTGTATAGGGTATATACCCATCGAATAACTTTGTCTCATTGGTATATGAACGTTATATAGGGTTTATACCCATCGAATAACTCTGTCTCATTGATGTATGAACGTTGTATAGGGTATATACCCATCAAATATCGCTGTCTCATTGGTGTATGAACGTTATATAGGGTTTATACCCATCGAATAACTCTGTCTCATTGGTGTATGAACGAATATAGGGTTTATACCCATTGAATAACTCTGTCTCATTGGTGATTAACGTTGTATAGGGTATATACCCATTATATAACTGTGTCTCATTGGTATATGAACGTTGTATAGGGTTTATACCAACTGATTAACTGTGTATCATTGGTGTATGATCGTTGTATAGGGTTTATTCCCATGGAATAGCTCTGTCTCATTGGTGTATAAACGTTGTATAGGGTTTATACCCATCAGATATCTCTGTCTCATTGGTGTATGAACGTTGTATAGGGTATATACCCATTATATAACTGTGTCTCATTGGTGTATGACTGTTGCATAGGGTTTATACCCGTTGAATAACTGTGAATCATTGGTGTATGAACGTTGTATAGGGTTTATACCCATCGAATAACTCTGTCTCATTGGTGTATGAACGTTGTATAGGGTATATACCCATCAAATATTGCTGTCTCATTGGTGTATAAACGTTGTATAGGGTCTATATCCATCAAATAACTGTCTCATTGGTGTATGAACGTTGTATAGGGTCTATATCCATCAAATAACTCTGTCTCATTGTTGTATGAACGTTGTATATATAGGGTAATATACCCATTACATAATTGTCTCATTGGTATATGCACGTTGTAGAAGGTTTATACCAACTGAATAACTGTATCATTGGTGTATGACCGTAAGGTTGTATATTGTTTATACCCATCGGAAAAACTTTGTCTCATTGGTGTATAAACGTTGTATAGGGTTTATACCCATCGAATAACTCTGTCTCATTGGTGTATGAACGTTGTATATGGTATATACCCATTATATAACTGTGTCTCATTGGTATATGAACGTTGTATAGGGTTTATAACCATCGAATAACTTTGTCTCATTGGTATATGAACGTTATATAGGGTTTATACCCATCTAATAACTCTGTCTCATTGATGTATGAACGTTGTATAGGGTATATACCCATCAAATATCGCTGTCTCATTGGTGTATGAACGTTGTATAGGGTATATACCCATTACATAATTGTCTCATTGTTGTATGAACGTTATATAGGGTTTATACCCATCGAATAACTCTGTCTCATTGGTGTATGAACGTTGTTTAGGGTTTATACCCATCGAATAACTCTGTCTCATTGGTGTATGAACGTTATATAGGGTTTATACCCATCGAATAACTCTGTCTCATTGGTGTATGAACGAATATAGGGTTTATACCCATTGAATAACTCTGTCTCATTGGTGATTAACGTTGTATAGGGTATATACCCATTATATAACTGTGTCTCATTGGTATATGAACGTTGTATAGGGTTTATACCAACTGATTAACTGTGTATCATTGGTGTATGATCGTTGTATAGGGTTTATTCCCATGGAATAGCTCTGTCTCATTGGTGTATAAACGTTGTATAGGGTTTATACCCATCAGATATCTCTGTCTCATTGGTGTATGAACGTTGTATAGGGTATATACCCATTATATAACTGTGTCTCATTGGTGTATGACTGTTGCATAGGGTTTATACCCGTTGAATAACTGTGAATCATTGGTGTATGAACGTTGTATAGGGTTTATACCCATCGAATAACTCTGTCTCATTGGTGTATGAACGTTGTATAGGGTATATACCCATCAAATATTGCTGTCTCATTGGTGTATAAACGTTGTATAGGGTCTATATCCATCAAATAACTGTCTCATTGGTGTATGAACGTTGTATAGGGTCTATATCCATCAAATAACTCTGTCTCATTGTTGTATGAACGTTGTATATATAGGGTAATATACCCATTACATAATTGTCTCATTGGTATATGCACGTTGTAGAAGGTTTATACCAACTGAATAACTGTATCATTGGTGTATGACCGTAAGGTTGTATATTGTTTATACCCATCGGAAAAACTTTGTCTCATTGGTGTATAAACGTTGTATAGGGTTTATACCCATCGAATAACTCTGTCTCATTGGTGTATGAACGTTGTATATGGTATATACCCATTATATAACTGTGTCTCATTGGTATATGAACGTTGTATAGGGTTTATAACCATCGAATAACTTTGTCTCATTGGTATATGAACGTTATATAGGGTTTATACCCATCTAATAACTCTGTCTCATTGATGTATGAACGTTGTATAGGGTATATACCCATCAAATATCGCTGTCTCATTGGTGTATGAACGTTGTATAGGGTATATACCCATTACATAATTGTCTCATTGTTGTATGAACGTTATATAGGGTTTATAACCATCGAATAACTCTGTCTCATTGATGTATGAACGTTGTATAGGGTATATACCCATCAAATATCGCTGTCTCATTGGTGTATGAACGTTGTATAGGGTATATACCCATTACATAATTGTCTCATTGGTGTATGAACGAATATAGGGTTTATACCCATTGAATAACTCTGTCTCATTGGTGATTAACGTTGTATAAGGTATATACCCATTATATAACTGTGTCTCATTGGTATATGAACGTTGTATAGGGTTTATACCAACTGATTAACTGTGTATCATTGGTGTATGATCGTTGTATAGGGTTTATTCCCATGGAATAGCTCTGTCTCATTGGTGTATGAACGTTGTATAGGGTATATACCCATCAAATATTGCTGTCTCATTGGTGTATAAACGTTGTATAGGGTCTATATCCAAAAATAACTGTCTCATTGGTGTATGAACGTTGTATAGGGTAATATACCCATTACATAATTGTCTCATTGGTGTATAAACGTTGTATAGGGTCTATATCCATCAAATAACTGTCTCATTGGTGTATGACCGTAAGGTTGTATATTGTTTATACCCATCGGAAAAACTTTGTTTCATTGGTGTATAAACGTTGTATAGGGTTTATACCCATCGAATAACTCTGTCTCATTGGTATATGAACGTTGTAAAGGATTTATACCAATTGAATCACTCTGTCTCATTGGTGTATGAAAATTAAATAGGGTTTATACCCATCGAATAACTCTGTCTCATTGGTGTATGAACGTTGTATAGGGTCTATATCCATCAAATAACTCTGTCTCATTGTTGTATGAACGTTATATAGGATTTATACCCATAGAATAACTCTGTCTCATTGGTGTATGAACGTTGTTTAGTGTTTATAAACATTGAATAACTCTGTCTCTTGTTGTATGAACGTTATATAGGGTTTATACCCATTACATAACTGTCTCATTGGTGTATGAACGTTTTTAGGATATATACCCTTTAAAACTGTGTCTCATTGGTATTTGAACGTTGTATATGGTTTATATACATCGAATAACTGTGTATCATTGGTGTATGACCGTTGTATAGGGTTTATATCTATTGGATAACTATGTCTCATTGGTATATGAACGTTCTATAGGGTTAATACTCATCGAATATCGCTGTCTCATTGGTGTATAAACGTTGTATAGGGTCTATATTCATCAAATAACTATGTCTCATTGGTGTATGAACGTTGTATAGGGTCTATATCCATCAAATAACTCTGTCTCATTGTTGTATGAACGTTATATAGGGTTTATACCCATCGAATAACCCTGTCTCATTGGTGTATGAACGTTGTTTAGGGTTTATAACCATTGAATAACTCTGTCTCTTGTTGTATGAACGTTATATAGGGTTTATACCCATTACATAACTGTCTCATTGGTGTATGAACGTTGTATATATAGGGTAATATACCCATTACACAACTGTCTCATTGGTATATGAACGTTGTAGAGGGTTTATACCAACTGAATAACTGTATCATTGGTGGATGACCGTTGTATATAGTTTATACCCATCGAAAAAACTTTGTCTCATTGGTGTATAAACGTTGTATAGGGTTTATACCAATCGAATAACTATGTCTAATTGGTGTATGAACGTTATATAGGGTTTATACCAATCGAATATCTCTGTCTCATTTGTGTATGAACGTGGTTTTAGGATATATACCGTTTAAAACTGTGTCTCATTGGTATATGAACGTTGTATATGGTTTATATACATCGAATAACTGTGTATCATTGGTGTATGGCCGTTATATAGGGTTTATATCTATTGGATAACTATGTCTAATTGGTATATGAACGTTCTATAGGGTAAATACTCATCGAATAACACTGTCTCATTGGTATATGAACGTTATATAGGGTATATACCCACCGAATAACTCTGTCTCATTGTTGTATAAACGTAATATAGGGTTTATACCCATCGAATAACTCTGTCTCATTGTTGTATGAACGTTATATAGGTTTATACCCATCGAATAACTCTGTCTCATTGGTGTATGAACGTTATATAGGGTTTATACCCATCGAATAACTCTGTCTCATTGGTGTATGAACGTTGTTTAGGGTTTATAACCATTGAATAACTCTATATCATTGTTGTATGAACGTTATATAGGGTTTATACCCGTTGAATAACTGTCTCATTGGTATATGAACGTTAAATAGGATTTATACCCATCGAATAACTCTGTCTCATTGGTGTAAGGACGATATAGGGTTTATACCCATCGAATAACTCTGTCTCATTGGTATATGAACGTTAAATAGGATTTATACCCATCGAATAACTCTGTCTCATTGGTGTAAGGACGATATAGGGTTTATACCCATCGAATAACTCTGTCTCATTGGTATATGAACGTTAAATAGGATTTATACCCATCGAATAACTCTGTCTCATTGGTGTAAGGACGATATAGGGTTTATACCCATCGAATAACTCTGTCTCATTGGTGTATGGACGATATAGGGTTTATACCCATCGAATAACTCTGTCTCATTGGTGTATAAACGTTGTATAGGGTCTATATGCATAACTGTGTCTCATTGGTGTATGAACGTTGTATAGGGTATATACCCATTATATAACTGTGTCTCATTGGTGTATGAACGTTGTATAGGGTTAATACCCATCGAATAACTTTGTCATGGTATATGAACGTTGCATAGGGTCTATACCCATCAAATAACAATGTCTCATTGGTGTATGAACGTTTACAGAGCATATATTTATCGAATAACTCTGTAGAAAAAGTAATTTAATTTGGCATTTCAATTAAAGTTGTCTTTAAGTATGTCGTTTTACCTGTGGTGCCACCGGTCAAGTAACCACTAGATTGATTGATTGATGTTTGTTTTACATCCAGGGACAAATATTTCATTCATGTTCAGGACGTGATCATATCAATACAATAGTTATGTAATGTAATCGCTAGACTCCGTCTGTGCAACAAACTATTTACGTCCATTGGCAATTATTTCATTCATGCTCAGAACGGGAACAAATTAATAATGTGAATACAATAGGTTGGTCATATAACCACAGGACTCAGCCGTCTGTCCAATTGACTGGACAGAGTTTTTTTCTCGGCTTCAACGAGACGAAATCCTTTTGTATTTGGTCTGCAGCTTGGTAATGTTGTAGCCATTAAATAAGTACAACCGCTGTGCAGCCACTCAATTGTCCACCTGTATACCTTTATATGTGTTAGCACTTCATCCGTATCACCATGTTTCAAATATATGTCCGCCTGTTTCGATAATATATATTTTATAAGACTGTATCTAAGAACCACTGACAATACTTACAGACTGTACGTAAGAACCACAGACAATACTTACAGACTGTATTTAAGAACCACAGACGATACCTAGACTGTATCTAAGAACCACAGACAATACTGACAGACTGCATGTAAGAACCAAAGACAATACTTACAGACTGTATCTAAGTACCTAAGACAATACTAACAGACTTTTTTTAAGAACCACAGACAATACTTACTGGTTGTATCTAAAAACCACAGATAATACTTACAGACTGAATCTAAGAACCACAGACAATACTTACTGGTTGTATCTAAAAACCACAGATAATACTTACAGACTGAATCTAAGAATCACAGACAATACTTACAGACTGTATCTAAGAACCACAGACAATAATGACAGACTGTATGTAAGAACCTTAGTCAATACTTACAGACTGTATCTAAGTACAACAGACAATACTAACAGACTGTATCTTAAAACCACAGACAATACTTACAGACTGTATCTAGGAACCACAGAAAATACTTACTGACTTTATCTAAGAACCACAGACAAAACTTACAGACTGAATCTAGGAACCACAGACAATACTTTCAGACTGTATCCAAGTACCATAGACAATACTTTCAAACTGTATCTAAGTACCACAGACACTACTTACAGGCTGTATTTAGGAACCACAGACAATACTGACAGAATGTATATTAGAAACTCAGACAATGCATACCAAGGTTTGCTGTGGGTAAATTATTTCAATTTGCCTTACATATTTTATCATCTATATTTCATAACTCATTGTCTCGTGTACATGCTTATATCTTTCATTATCTATATTTTACTGATTGTTTCATGTACATTTGCCTTATATCTTTCATAATCTATATTTAACTAAATTAGACTAATGCCTTTGTTTTTCTGCTTGTATAGGTACAGTAAAAGTACATTTCAAAGGCAAAACATCATATTTGACTTCTAAAAACACACAAGAGTGCACACACTGAAATGTCTCACCTGCTTTACTGACCTTTGATTTTATGAGTCTTATAGATTAAGGTTTCACTACAAGTATCACAGACAATTCACATTTTAGATAAACCCTGTCAGACACACATGCACACCTTACAATAATTCCATATACCAAATATAGTTGATCTATTGCTTATGTAGTACTTGAAAAAAAGACTAAAACACAAACAAGAGGCTCTCAAGAACCTGAATCGCTCACCTGTTTTTTTTTGCTTAAAATCTTTCCACAATGATAATTTTGCTTTTCAATATATATTAATGAGTGTAGTAAAAATTCCATTAAAATGTTCTTTGTATCTGTCATATCTTCAAAAGCGAAAAAAATGCATTTTACCCCCTATGTACCATTTTAGTCATATGTTTCTTGACGTACAAGGAAATAAAAAAAAAATTTATACTAGATATTCTGAAACTCATTCAGCCTATGTTTTGCTGAAATTGATTCAGCAGTTTTAAAGCAAGCAAACTAGATGAACAAATTCAGAAAAATTGTCTTTAAAGGGCAGTAACTCCTTAAGGGGTCAATTGAAAATTTTGGTCATTAAACTTTTTTGTAGATCTTATTTTGCTGAACATTTTTGCTGTTTACAGTTTATCTTTATTATTAATAATATTCAAGATAATAACTAAAAACTACAAAATTTCCTTAAAATTACCAATTCAGTGGCAGCAACCCAACAATGGGTTGTTAGATTCATCTGAAAATTTCATGGCTGATAGAACTTGACCTAATGAACAATTTTACTTCCTATCAGATTTGCTCTAAATGCTTTAGTGTTTGAGATATAAGCCAACTAGAGGCTCTAAAGAGCCTGTGTCGCTCACCTTGGTCTATGTGCAAATTAAACAAAGGACACAGATGGATTCATGACAAAATTGTGTTTTGGTGATGGTGATGTGTTTGTAGATCTTACTTTACTGAACATTCTTGATGCTTACAATTATCTCTATCTATAATGAACTTGGCCCAGTAGTTTCAGTGGAAATTATTTTGTAAAAATTTACAAAATTTATGAAAATTGTTAAAAATTGATTATAAAGGGCAATAACTCCTTAAGGGGTCAATTGACCATTTTGGTCATCTTGACTTATTTGTAGGTCTTACTTTGCTGTACATTATTGCTGTTTACAGATTATCTCTATCTATAATAATATTCAAGATAATAACCAAAAGCTGAAAAAATTTCTAAAAATTACCAATTCAGGGGCAGCAACCCAACAACGGGTTGCCTGAATGGTCTGAAAATTTAAGGGCAGATAGATCTTGACCTAATGAACAGTTTTGTTTTTGAAAGATTTGCTCGAAATGCTTTGGGTTTAGATATATGAGTAAAAAACTGCATTTTACCCTATGTACTATTATTAGCCATGTCGGCCATCTTGGTTCGCAGGCGGGGTCATCAGACACAATTTTTAAACTACATACCCTAATGATGATTGTTTACAACTTTGGTTAAATTCATCTTAGTAGTTTCAGAGAAGATTTTTGTAAAAGATAACAAAAATTTACGAAAAATTGTTAAAAATTGACTATAAAAGGGCAATAACTCCTTAAGGGGTCAACTGACCATTTTGGTCATGTTGACTTATTTGTAGAACTTACTTTGCTGAACATTATTGCTGTTTACAGTTTATCTCTATCTATAATAATATTCAAGATAATAACCAAATATGGCAAAATTTCCTTAAAATTACTAATTCAGGGGCAGCAACCTAACAACGGGTAGTCCAATTCATCTGAAAATTTCAGGGCAGATAGACCTTGACCTGATAAACATTTTTACCCATTGCCAGATTTGCTCTCAATGCTTTGGTTTCATAGATATAAGCCAAAATCTACATTTTACCCCTATGTTCTATTTTTAGCCATGGCGGCCATCTTGGTTGGTTGGCCTGGTCACCGGACACATTTTTTAAACTAGATACCCTAATGATGATTGTGGCCAAGTTTGGTTAAATTTGGCCCAGTAGTTTCAGAGGAGAAGATTTTTGTAAAAGTTTACGGACGACGGACGCCAAGTGATGAGAAAAGCTCACTTGGCCCTTTGGGCCAGGTGAGCTAATAACTGCATTTTACCCCTATGTTCAATTTTACCCATGGCGGTGGCGGCCATGTTTTTTGACGAAACAGAAAATAAAACATGGACTTTATTATAGATACCCTCAGAATCATTCAGCTTAAGTTTGGTTGGAATTGGTTTAATAGTTTCAGAGGAGAAGATTTTTTAAAGTAAGATAACATGATAAACAAATTGTGAAAAATTTTCCTCAAAATGCAATAACTCCTTAAGGGGTCAATTGACAATTTTGGTCATATCAACTTATTTGTAGATCTTACTTTGCTGAACATTTTTGCTGTTAAGTTTATCTTTATCATTAATAATATTCAAAATAATAACCAAAAACTGCAAAATTTCCTTAAAATTACCAATTTAGTGGCAGCAACCCAACAATGGGTTATCAGATTCATCTCAAAATTTCGAGGCTGATAGAACTTGACCTAATGAACACTTTTACCCCATGTCAGATTTGCTCTAAATGCTTTGGTTTTTGAGATAGAAGCCAAAAACTGCATTTTACCCCTATGTTCTATTTTTAGCCATGGCGGCCATGTTTTTAGACGAAACAAAAAATAAAACACAAACTTTATTTTAGATACCCTAAGGATCATTTAGCTAAAGTTTGGTAGGAATTGGTTCAGTAGTTTCAAAGGAGAAGATGTTTGAAATATTTTACACCAGACGGACGACGACGACGACAACGGACGACGACAACAGACGCCAAGTGATGGCAAAAGCTCACAGTTCCTTTGGAACAGTGAGCTAAAAACTTAACATTGACCAGTGAATCATGAAAATTAGATCAAGGTCAGATGAAACCTGCCAGACTGACATGTACCCCTTACAATCATTACATACACAACCTATAATTGACATAATGCTTCCAGTATTTTAGAAATGGATCAGATCACATAACTTTAACATAAAATGAGGTCAAGGTCAGAAGAACCCTGTCTGACTGAAATGTAGACATTGCAAGGAACCCATATACCAAATAAAGTTATCCTATTACTCATAGTATGTAAGAAATTCACATGACAAACATTGTTTTTCTTTAAGCAGATGCTGAACCATGAAAATGAGGCTGAGGACAATGGACATTTGACAGAGGGAAATTTCGTAACATATGGTATCTGCAGCATCTAGGTCTTCTAACTTTTGAAATATAAAGCTTTATACAGACAAAAACTGAAATGAAAGGTGTTTTAAGAAAAATGATCCTGTAACATGATAAAGCCATGTATCATAATTTAAAACCATTACATATTGCATAGACTGTATCTAAGAACCACAGAAACAGCATACACGCTGCATGTTTGAATATTGGAAAAATACATTCAGACTAGATCTTGGAACTAGACATAACATACTGAGAATATCTAAGAATCACTGACAATACATACATGTATACATGTAGACCCTCTCTAAGAAACCCACATAATTCACACAGATTGTACCCTGATCTAGTTTTACTTAGTTAAAATAGTAGTCATCATTTAATAAAAAATCATTTCAAACATGCTTAGCTACAATACTAAGTCCAATGCAGGCTTTATATTGCATTCCTTCTGTAAACAGGAAATGTGAATTTGAATATGACAGTACAACCCTCTTGAAGCAATTTTCTCTCTTGTTTTCTATCTTTTGCAGTTTTATTTTCTATATCATGCAAGTTATATTTAAACGCCATATCTATTATTGGAACAGCTTTCCTTTTAATATACATATTGGATAAAAAATCAATCAAAAAATGTTTAATTAGTTTGGTTCTTTATTATAAAACTTTTAATTTTTCTAAATTTGTATATAGGTAAATGAATACATTACCATAAATACCTAAATAAAGTTTACACAACATTTAAAGAAAATTATCTATACATTAGTGACATGCATAAAGCACAAATTATATTTATCATGCATAATATTATGGTATAAAACAAAATAGACAAAAAAGTAACCAATTAAAAAGTATAGAGCAAGAGGTCACTATGTGGTTTTGAGAGATTTTTTTTTTAATAGGAAGACTAATTCAATTGACATTTTAATCTTTTATAATTTATAGACCAAACACATTATTAACAAATTTACCATTTTCAAAAATTAATAATGCACAAGCAATTTATCTTAGAAAGAGACAATATTTAATGCATTTCCTTTTATACATTTAAATAATTGTAAATTAATAAATTGTGATTTTTTGACTTTCTGTCTTGTAACTCTTAGTCCTTTGACTTCTTTCTGTTTTTCAACACATAATGTCAACAATCAACGAGCATAAAATGTGAATAGTCAATTCCAGTTTAAATATTCATCATAATTTAAAGTAAAATTATTTGTAATAATGAAGTATTTAAAGTAAAATTATTTGCAATAATGAAATATTAGCATATCATAATCATTATGTATGTTTTTCTGTATTTACAACATTTAAAAATCACATTGTGAGGTATATTAAACTAGATGATAAATGCATCCTCTATACAATGAAGAAAATCCCCAATGAAAAATGAGATTTAGAACTAACCTGAATTATACAAAAAGAATCACTGGTGTGACACTTTCCAAAGTTTTTTTGTATGGAGTCTTCATAATTTTTTTTTTAGAAATTTGTATTTAATGTATGCCAAGATTCTCTTATCTTTATTTAGAGAGGCATCCATAGTGGACAGTCCTTATGGTATATATATTTTTTTCAAAACTAAACATAATTGGGGCGGGGGGGGGGGATTTATACTACACATATCAAGAAGAAAAAAAACCAGTTCATACCTACAAAATATTAGGTATTCAAGAATGACATCTTAATATTAGGAAATAAAAAAATTAAAGAAAGTAGTTGTCAATGGTACTCAAGTAGGAAAAGGTATAAAAAAACATCTAACACATTTCTAATAAACTGCTTCGCTGAGCGCAGCTGGATACGCCCGCAGAGGTCCAACCCTGAACAGCTGGGGCAAAAATAGACACAATATTCAAGCTTGATACAGGTCTGAATTTGGATTGTAATTAAATATTTGACATATTATAGGTTTCTGAATAAATGTAGTCAAAGAACTTGAAATTGGTTATATGAATTAAATTTATATTCAATTAAAGATTTCTTGCTGTTGTGCAATACACTGTGCTGTTGAGCAATACTTAGTAAATCTTTTGTCAGACTATAAACAAACAATAACTTCTCAATGTTATATCAGAAATTTATAAAAACCTAAAGGGAGGTTATCTTAATAGATATAAATCAGTCATCAAAGTTTAATGAAAACTGCTATAAGCAGTTTAAGGATATTGTCCAAAAACTTGAAAATCACCCCTTTTTTATGAATAAAATCTTATAACTTGGAAACGTAAAATCTTAAATTTATAATAATCAAAAGGGAGCTTACAACAATAGATATAAACAATTTACCAAAGATTCATAAAAAATGCTGAAAGCATTTTTGAGTTATTGTCAGAAAACTGGAAAATCCCCCTTTTTGTAATGAATAAAACCCCATAAATCAGAAACGTCTAGTCTAAAATTTATAAAAATCAAAAGGGAGCTCATGTCGATAGAAATAAACAATTCACCAAAGTTTCTTGCAAATTGGTGAAATTGTTTTTGAGTTATTGTCCAAAAACTGGAAAATTCCCCCTTTTTTAATGAATAAAACCCACAAAACTCGGAAACGGTAAATCCAAAATTTATAAAAAATGAAAGGGAGCTCACGTGAATAGATATAAACAATTCACCAAAGTTTCATGCATATTGGTTAAAGCATTTTTGAGTTACTGTCCGACATGTTGACTACGGACGGACGGACGGACAGACGGTCAATGGTATACCATAATACGTCCCGTAAACGGGCATATGAAAAGGAGAAATTATAAAACAGATATATCAGAACAATACATTTCCTGAATGTTACATTACTCTATCATAGTGGTAAAATATAAAACAAAAACTCAAAACTAAGTGCAATAAAACAAGTCTTCTCTGTTCTTTAAAATTGTTCTTGCCCTTCACTCTTTGACACTTGTATGGCAAGCACTAAGATTAGTCTTGATAAACCTAAAATGAAATGGCTTTCATGTAAAATTCACAAAATCTGGTTCAATTATAGAAATAAACATTCATTCTAAATGAAAAAAAATAAGTTTAAACTGTTTTGATCACATTTCCACAAGATGACCTGGCTTTTCTTTTGATATATTAAACTCAATTTGGAATGGTGTCTTTGTTTCTGATCTTCCAGTTTGGACATGTTGCAAAAAATACCTTTTTTGGTTTAAAAATATTTTATCAAGTATAATTCATTATACGACTGGAACATCTTTAGCTTGAAAGGTAGATCAAACTATCAAAAAATTAAGTGTGATTAAGCGTATCTAAATTTTTTAGAAAAAAAAACTATTAAAATCAAGGGCAGATAATTACATTGATTTGATAGGACAATTTGTTTTGTTTTTATGGGCGGATAGACAGACAGGGTGATACCTATTATTTAATCACCTCAAAAACTTTGTGGGGTGTATAATAAGATGGATAAAGTACAAGATTATATCATGGCAGGAGGTTTTAAACAATAATCTTCAATAGAATTAGCATACAGTACAGTGTAACAATTATATCAGAATTATTTATTTTTTTTTATTTTGGATCTGGAAAATTAAAACTGTACCAGTAAGGTCTCTTCTTATTTTGAAATTAAAGGGAAAAAAAACTAAAAAAAAAAATAATTTGAGAAGACAGTAAAAGTTGATTTTTTGTTCAGGTCTTTAAATAATTCAATTTCTGAATTGATCAAATGTTTAATTAATCCCATGGAAACTGTTTGTAGCAGCATGTCCAGTCTGCCTTACTTCACCAGAGTACTAACCAGATTTTCCATTGGTCAATAAAACATAAAATTTCCATGAAAATTATGGTAAAGATGAATTTAAACATTATCCAATACGCCTGAATTATTAAATGGGTTTTAATGAAGTTGTTAATAGATATAAGAAGTTGTGGTATGAGTGCCAATGAGTTAAGTTTATATGTCTCAAATTAAAAGTATTTTTTTCAGATCAAATAATCCTAAATAAATTTCAGTCTCAAACATAGCATTTTTTTGGGGTGATTGATACCATTGTAGGTCCTGGATTTCTTTCAACATCACCAATTAACACCTGCTCGCTAAAACCTTCACTGTTGTTAAGGCAGATGTTCTTTTGGTTAAAATACTACTCTCAACTTCATTACACTCTGAAACAATATACACATAGATATATATTTATATTATTAGATACAGAACAGAGATAAAGAGTTTTCAGTTGCATTATATACACACTCTTTAACTTGATTGACTTAGTCAGATAAATGAAAAACGGTAAAAATCTTGAAAAAAATACAATTTCAACAACTAAAGATTGCTTAAACATGTTAAAAGTACATTAATAGTGAATGATTAACTGCAATAATTTATATAATATAAAAAGAACTTTTTACAAACACAAATCACCATGTTTAAGATTTTTTTATATATTTATACATAAACTATATTCAAAAGTAAGACTTTTAAAGAGGCAGTATATGCAGAAATAGCATTTTTCTTGAAAGAAATCAAACCTATCAACATATTTGTTTGTGCAAATGTAAATACATGTAATGCCTCTTTAAACTTAATTTAAAATTCAAGTCTGTTGTCAGATTGAAAATGGTGACAATAATGTATACAAAAATATTGTTATTTACTGTATCCAATTAAAAACAAATATCATCTATTATACACTACCAAATGCTCTTTGTGTATCATTCTCATCACAGAAACTCCCCTGTTCCTCAACAGCATTTTCTTTATTTGGTATCTAATAAAAAGAAAAAGCAAATTATATTGAAATTGACCACTCACACTACATATATGATGTATTTAAAAATAAATGGGGAATGTGTCCATGGGACACAGATGGACACAGATGATGCCCCCGCTTGCACATCATATAAAGTTATAAAGGGACATAACTGAAGAACGGTAAAAGTGAACCATTTGGTTGAGGCAAACTAAAGTTAGAGAACAGAAGCCAATTAACTTTGGGACGTACCAACGGACAAGGGTAAAACTTAATGACCCCTCCACTACGGCGGGCATAAAAAAAGAATTAAATGCTTGTTGATACCTGTATGTCCTTTTATTCCACGGGTTCAAATTCACTTTAGGCAAAGGAAGGTCCAGCCTGACCTTTGACCAATTATACTTAAAGGTCAACCCGTCACGAGGGTAAAGAATGTAAGTAACCACATAAGTTCCCTTTCAGTATAGTTGCATATATTAAGATCATTTTAATACTAAATTTTCATATTTTTGCTCAATATGTTTTTGTAATTTTTTTAAACTGCAAATATATTAAAGTACATCGGGTGTAACTAACTACCGGTGGGAAGGTCCAAACCAGTAAATGGAAGGTCATGGACCTCGGACCAACACCAATTTGAACACCTGTTTTCTAGTGTATATAAATCTTCCTCAAGTTCAAATATAAATAACACCATACAGCAGAATTAAATCCATATTAATTAAAGATGTTTGCTAGTCAGGTTTTTAAATTATTGTCAGATTTTGGAATTCCTCTAGTTCTGTCCATTTGAAAACCAAAATTTATTTTTGCCACTTCACTCATTTTTCTTTTCATAAATCTTTATTATGCCGGAGAGAAGCCATTTGTAAAAATCTTATCAAATTCTTGTAATTTTAGCATCCTAGCATTTTGTAATAGTGTTTGTGAAGTAAGATTTGTCAATGATAAAGATATCATAATTCAAGAGAGAATTTTTCCCTGAAAATTTTCAATAGCTTATATCTCAAAAACAAGCATAAACAACACAGTCCTTTAAGTATTTTAGCTCTTTTAGTTGTGAGTGAGTGAGTGAGTGAGTTTATTAATCTCCTATCAATATTTACCACTGTTCTGAAAAGCTTGATATTTTGAAACTGAGTAGAAAACATCCTTTAAGTAATTTACCATATTGTCAAATGGTGTGATGTATTCTGAATGTATATAACTAACCTGAAATGACGAATCTCTGTCTGTCTGAATTCTGCCTACAAAATAAATGAAGGCATAAGAACATAAATTCTTATTTATTTTTTGCTTATAACAATCATATAATAGTGCACATTAAAGACCCATTGGTGGCCTTGGGCTGTTTTCTACTCTTTGGTTGAGTTGTTGTCTCTTTGACACATTACCCGTTTCCATTCTTTATTCTATGTTGATCATTTTATAAATGTGTCAAGCCTTAGAAAATTAAATCTATTTTCTCATGTTTATAGCATGTTGTCTATTTCTCACATTAAGAGATATTTCTTGAATTACACTACAAGGAGTGAATAAAAAATTGCATGAATATGATTGACTGGGAAATGATGGTGTAACATTCCAATTGGTTATATGATAAAAAGTACATGTATCCATAGTTACCTATTCAATTGTGTAATACACGCTTTCTTTTTTTCAAATGTCATGTACACACTTTTTAAATATTTACAAGCATTTTCTTACGTGATAGTTATTGGTTATGAGTTGTTTTTCGGTTCAACGTCCTTGAGTCCTTGAGTTCTTTGAATCGCTAATCTATCAAATGTTTCATTTTTGTTTTGGGAAGATGCCGAGTGTTTGAATGAAGGCTGTAGTTTCATGTAATATATGACATTATCAATCAAACCTTTTTTTATTTTTTTAGTATGGCCAAAATAACATGATCTATCAAAAAGTCTTCTTTTAAGCACATCACTGGACAAACAGGACAATTAAAGGTGCTCTGCAACAATAATCACCATGAATTTAATTAAATGATCAACTATTGCATATATCCCATATCTCTGAACACAAAAAAGTTTCCTACTACGATGGCTTCAGTGAAAGTGGAAATATTAACACACATCTCTGAATACAAAAAAGTTTCATACTACGATGGCTTAATTCGGTGAAAGTGGAAATATATACCAAGAATAGCATTAAACAAGAACTCTGAACTAAAAAAATAACATACTTTAATATGTAATGCTTTGCATTATGAATTGGGCAGAAATGTTTAAAATAAATAAAATGTGTACCTTTTCTTCTTTCTTCATCACACACATTTTCTTCGTAGGCTGCATTGATATGGGTTCAAGCAGTTGCTTTTTTATGTGAGTCTATATTAAGTTAAAACAATCTATTACTATAAATCAGATTTTTCAGCATTAAGACAATAGTTTATGAGCAAACTATGATAATTGATGCTGAAGAACATTTTAATATTATCAAACCTGAAGTTAATATTACATTATAGTTAAATAAATGCATTCAAGATACATTGTAATGTAGTCCAAATATATTCTTTATATGATTTTGTCTTTTGGTTTTGAAGTAACACTATTAATGGATGGAAATGCAGAGATCTGATATATTTATGCAGTTCAATATATATATTTATATATATCAGCACAAGTCATTAAATATATGTTAGACTCAGATTGACGTCCGGTCTCTAATCGACGTCCAAATTTGACGTCACGTTCTAAAATCAGTGTCCAATATTTTAACCCTCTAATTGACGTCCAATGTGACGTTATGAATCACAAAAACGACGTCTGATCGATGAGAGTCTCCTCTCATCGCAATGTCTATAAATTTCATTGAATTATTTATTTTCAAATTGATCTTTGTTTATATTATCTGTATCTTTTTGTCTTTTTGTGAAAATAAATGAAAACAACACGTTATAAATTTAATGCGTACGAAGCACTTTTCTTGATTTACCTTCATCAAAAACTAGTAGCTTACCGAAACAATTACTGTTTTCTTTTATTGGTATCAAAACTAGAAGCTCTCAAGAGCCTGTTTCGCTCACCTGATTCTACTTTGTTTTTGGAAATCATGTTAAAATAGATTAAAATCATAACAGATACCCTAATAATGAGTGAGGCCAAATTTGGTTTAATATTAGCCCTGTAATTTAATAAAAAATCCTGGTGGCCATCTTGAACAGTAAATCAGCAACAAAGTAGCAACACTTCATCAGCACCTCATAAGAAACATTTATGCCATGTTTGGTTTCATTCCATTCAGTGCACCTCTAGAAGAAGCAATTTTGTATGTATTTCCAATAGGGTCTTATGTCAAAGGAAGTCCCCCCGCTGGCGGCCATCGTGGATGAAGGATCAACTTCAAAGTAACAACACTTAGTCGGCACCTCATAAGGAACATTCATGCCATGTTTGGTTTCAATCCATTCAGTGGTTCTCTAAAAGAAGACATTTGTATGTATTGTCCATAGGGTCCTTTGTTAAACACTGTTCCCAGCTGGTGGCCATCTTGGATCATGGATCGGCTTCAAAGTAACAACACTTGGTCAGCACTTCATAAGGAACATTCATGCCATGTTTGGTTTCATTCCATTCAGTGGTTCTCTAAAAGAAGTGGTTCTTTAAAAGAAGACATTTGTATGTATTTCCCATAGGGTCCAATGTTAAACTAAGTCCCCCGCTGGCGGCCATCTTGGATGATGGATCAACACTTGGTCAGCACCTCATAAGGAACATTCAAGCCATGTTTGGTTTCATTCCATTCAGTGGTTCTCTAAAAGAAGACATTTGTAAATATTTCCCATAGGGTCCTATGTTAAACTAAGTCCCCAGCAGGTGGCCATCTTGGATTATGGATCGGCTTCAAAGTAGCAACACTTGGTCAGCACATCATAAGGAACATTCATGCCATGTTTGGTTTCATTCCATTCAGTGGTTCTCTAAAAGAAGACATTTGTATGTATTTCCCATAGGGTCCTATGTTAAACTAAGTCCCCCGCTGCGGCCATCTTGGATGATGGATCGGCTTCAAAGTAACAACACTTGGTCAGCACCTCATAAGAAACATTCATGCCATGTTTGGTTTCATTCCATTCTGTGGTTCTCTAGAAGAAGTTCAAAATGAAAAAAGTTAACGACGACGACAGACGCCAAGTGATGAGAAAAGCTCACTTGGTCCTTCGGGCTAGGTGAGCTAATAAAAGGACAAATGTAACATCAGAAAATGACAATAAGACGATCACAGACATCATTATTACTTTACATGTACATGCATAATAATATTTTGGTGAAAGACCTTCATATTCTTGACCTACGTTGTCGTTTTCTTTTATTGTTCATATAAACAAATACATGTGGGTATACATTGTACGACAATGAGACAACAACCCAAAGACAAAGATAATCAAAAGATATCTAGAGGGCAGTACATCTATACAGACTCAAACAATAGAAAGAATAAAAACGTACGGCAAATTGTTGAAAAGTATTATAATTTGGTTATATTTTTCAACAACCGTTTTGAGTTATAGGTTCAACCCACCTTTGATAAAGATGAGATTTCACTGCGACATGTCCATAAAACGGACGTCAATTAGAGAAGCCAAAAAATTGACGTGGATTTGAGAACAACAAAAAAGACGTCGATTAGAGGGACATAAAATTGGTCGTCGATTTGGAATGTTATTTTATTGTGACGTCAGATTTGGACGTCGATTTGAGGAACGGACATCAATTAGAGACTGGACGTCGATCTGAGTCTTACATATATACAACAATACCTGATAAAAACTATGTTCCAGTAAAGCTTTGTTTGGTAGGACTACAGCCACATCCTCTGTGACCCCAAATACTAGATCACTAGTCTTTACCCTGTATCTATTAAAAATGCACTATATTAAATATGAAATGAAAGTAACTAAAAATTAAACAGTCTTAAACTAAAAGAAAAGGGATTTCAGTAGTTGTACAATCATAAAGTAATATTGTTGGTAGGTTTTAATTTTTTCAGCTCATGTGTAAGTGAGTCCACTTCAAAATTATATCAATGGCCATTCATTATCTCTTTTTAGTTTTTTTTTGTATCAGTGCTGTATCAAATAGACACAATTCATAATCTCTCCATGCATTATAGTGACCAAAGCATAATACCGTGCAGTTACTTTTGTGCATGATGATTAGGTCAATTGCCTTGTTTCTAACGATCTTATTATTCTTTAAATACGGTTTTACTAAAAAAAGCTATAAAACCAGGTTAAATCCATGATTTCCTTCATAAAAAATGCCTGTACCAAGTCAGGAATATGACAGTTGTTTTCTGATTCACTTCATGTATTTGAGCTTTTGATTTTGCCATTTGATAACAGACTTTACATTTTGATTTTTCCTCGGAGTTCAGTATTTTTGTTACTTTACTTTTTACATGTAACTTGCATATCTATCTTATCTAAATATCATTTAATTCCTCTTGAAAGAAGATGTATCATGTGTAATAGGGCCATGTTTCTAGATGTTCAAAACAATAACACCATGCATTCTTGTAAGAGATTTACCAGGAAAAAGTACAAACGGGTTCAGAAATACACATTTTAAGGTTTAATGGCAAAATAATTATCATTCTTATGTAGGTATCTTAAAATAAATATGTAGTTCCAACTCAAACACCTTTGTATTTTTTTTCTGCAGAAGCCCTTTGTAAAATTGTTAACAAATAAAATAATGCATAGTGGAGCAAAACAAAAGATAAACAAATAAAGAGTAATGCAACAATGACCAACCCTGTTTCATAAGTGCCACTTCTTCATCTGTGAGACTACATTAAGAATTAAGAATTTTAAGTTTTATTTTTTGGGGATTAATTATTTAACATTTGATATTTATGAATAAAAAATACAGCATTTATTTTCCATCATAGATTTTATAAACACTTTATTTTGGAAAATGTATATAACATTTATCATGCATGTACCTGGTATAAATCGAAAAGAAAATTTTGATTTCATTCATGTCAATGTTGGATTTATCAGCCAAATAAAAAAAAACATTAAATGTACAAAATACTATCTGATGTTCTGCTATGTTCTCCGGCCATCATTTATGGTATAATATTATTAATGACTATATATATATATATATATATACTATTATAAATGGCCATTTGTAGTCATACTATTCAAAATAATATGCTAACTGTTTTTTCTTTTTTTCTACCAATCTCAACTGAAGACACACTCCTCCTTTTGAATGTAGGGACTCCAATTGATTTCTTCATTTCCATACACTGTTATCAAAATTAAAAATAAAATAACTTTATTAACCAATAACAAAAAATATGATATTTTTTAAAATATTAGCTTTTATTTTTGTGATATGTACACTTCACATAAAAACTGCATTTACAAATATAAAATGTGTGTAACCTGAATAAACTAGCACTTTGAGTCAACTCACACAAGGAAATCCCCCATCCAGCACTGCTATTTTTATATTTATTATAAATCTTTATTGCAATTAAGTTAAAAGTCGAGTTGCTTGAAAATGGGGAAAACTTTCTTAATTTTTTGGTGTACCTCTTTAACATTTTTGAATGATGATTCCTTATAGAATTGTATAACAGTATTGTTGATTCTTTATGTTACAAAAATGTAATCTCTGCACAAAGTATGGTTATTTTCTGAAGAAACAGATAGCCTTTTGAAATACTGTGGATTCATTATTATTCGTTGGATACCAATTTCCGTGGATTTCGTGGGTACAGGTAAACCACGAAATTAAATGTTCAACGAATAACATATTTTCAATAAGGGTTTATGAAGACTTTTGCAAAACCACGAAATCAAATATCCACGAAAATGCAAGTTTTTCCGCAATCCACGAAAATTGGTACCCACGAAAATAAGTGAATCCACAGTACAGCAGATGGCTTGTAGTTTAATTATTATTAAATTTCACAGCCAGCACCGTCATATTAAACGTAAAGGGAGATAGTAACTAAACTATAGTACATATATGTAAAAGACCCTTTCTGCAAATTTCGTTAAGAATGGGCTCTTTGGGGCAGCTGTAGAGGCAATATTATTCGGGCAATTTCCAAGTATATTTCATTTGTCTACATGATTTATTTTCTTACGCTTGATTTGTTCAGTACAGTATACATTTTGTCTTGTATCTACAGTGTATCCTGTTTTATTTTAGAAAATGAACAATGTGTCACTCTCATAAAAGAATTTTAAGCGTGCATGACTTTCCAACATATAGACTATTATAAATAAGTATCGCATAACTTTTTCAAATCCTGCAATCAAAATACCGGGACCCTTTCTCATGCAGTGTATAACTTAAGTTCGAGTACATCTACATGTATGCTGTTCATTAAATGTAAAGTAAATCTGAAAATTCTGTTTAAAAAATCAGACGACACGACCGTTTAAATATGTGACTGTTTATATATATATAATTCTTAAGAAATAGGAGAAATATAATATTTTTGTTTATGTATCTCCCAAAACTTTGTTTGTAGGGTGTATAAAAACAAAAAGTGACAGACATTCCTCCGGCATATTTTCCATTCATTCTTATAATATTAGACATTATTTTCATACCTTAATATCAAACGTGGTTTTAGTTTGGTCTGACCTGTTGCATGCACAGGAAGTCTCACCACTTCAGCATAGGTCATCTTTGATGAACTAGATGCTGTATGAGATGGTGAAGTTGCAACCCCAGTTATGCACAGTGTTCTAATGGGGGCTTCCATCAATTCCATTGGTACAACTTGCTTCAGGTTGGAATTCCCTAGAATTAAAATGCTTCTCAACCTTTTCTGAAGTTTGTAAATCATATCTAAATAAATAAAATCGGTATACAACAGTTTGTCGGATCCACCACAGATTTGGCAATTTTTTCCATTTAATAATAAAGGAGCATAAATACATGTAACTCAAGAACGGTTACAGTGACGGGTGTCAAATTCAAACTTGATCTGTGTTTTGTGGTATTAAGTAGTGTATAAGTTTTATAACATTTGTTGGGACAAACTAAAGTTAGAGACAAGAAAAGAAAGATTCAGCAATTTTTGCGTTAATAAAGGGGCATAACTCACGAACGGTCAAAGTGATGCCACTCAAATTCGAATAAATTGATCTGTGTTCTGTGAAAAAAATAATTGAGTGCAAATAAAGTAAGAAAATGGAAACCAATTTCTGTACAGACAGACATATGTATGGATGGACATCATGACAACAGTAAAAGTTAATGCCCCTTCAACTAGCAGTTGGGCATAACAAAAAAGTTACAATTATATTATTCATTCTGTCTAAGGATTCAGTTAATTTTCCAGATATTTTTTTTAACTTCAATCTATTTATATAGTTTGATTGGTGATTCATTCAGTGGTAAAATAATAAAAAAATCACACCAGATACATCATCTCATACAGGAATAGATAATTGTCACTAAATACTTGTGGCAAACTATTTTTTTTAGACCAGATACATTATCCAATACGAAAATAGATTGTCACTAAATACTTAGCTCTGTAGAGAACAGATATAACGTAACAGTACCCAAATTGCACTGAGTACACAAATTGCACATATTCAACAAAATCAGCTGTGGAAATCTTACAAGTTTTCTTTAAGAATAAACACTTAGTATTTTTATGATTTGACATTACACATGTCTTTTAACATAGCTGAATATATTTAAATATACACAAAACGTTCACAGTAAATATCAACAGATGAAGCTTTCACTGGAAAAAGTAAATCTACGGAATCGTCGTCATGCGAAGTTCTCAAAAAGTCATCATTTCTTATTAAATGGATAGTAAGCATGGACTAATGTCAAATTGTTCTAAATATTTGAAGAAATGGAACAAAACATCTAGCTGTTATTCAATTCTTAAGGATGTGAGTTTAAGAATGGCCGGCTGGCCGATGCAATTTGGGTACTCCTCGTAATGGAATCCTGGATCGTTTGGAGGTCGGTTCATACTCATTTTTCAATGATTCAATATGGATTCAAAATTAAATATGTGTAACTATATAGTAAACAAGTATACATCTACAAAATAAACACAGATTTGAAACTTTTGTCTGCATCATAAAAAAACGTAGGTGAAAAAACTGTCAAAATAGGTGCAATTTGGGTACCGTCATGTTAGTTCTTAAATGTCTTCTCTAATGAAGAATTTGTGCGTTAGCAGGTCCATGTATATGTATCTTTATATTTTCTGCCAATCTGTATCTTGTTATATAGCTTCTGCCAATGTAGGCACACCTCTTCCGAGTAGTGTATTTAACAACATGAATAAAAATATCTTCCACCAATATCACTGTACATTATTTACATTCTTGACGATAAAATTGGGCTTAATGTCAATTTAGACTGCATCAACACTTTAAAATCTAAAATATCTATCTAAAGATATCACTGTTTAAGAGTAGACATCAATTAATCACTTAAGGGTTTATATAAAGTTATTATCTACTTCTACTTCAATATAGGCACACCTTCAGTATGATGCCATTTGATGGTGTTTTCAGTTTGGCAAGCCGCAATCCCGGTAAAGGTTTTTTTTTTTCTACACCGAACAAATTTTATTTGTTAATTCTAGAATTTGATTGCACTTTTATGTAAATATGACAATCTTGCAATAGGTACTAATATTAGCTGCCTGTTTTTTTTTATATAGCGTATTTCAAAAGAGAGAAAAAAAGAAACTTTGTTTTTGTTTACCTTTTCTACCTCACACGTAGAGAGCTAAAATAAAATATAAAACGGAATCAAAATCGGAATTCTTCCGGAGTAATCTCGTTTAATCAATCAATTTTTTAAATAAAATCTTTTTACACGTTGGCGTTTATGTTGTTTTCTCACTTTTGCAAGCATTTTATACACCGTTCAAGTTAATGTCTTTAATGAAATTGAAGGATACGGCGTTGCAAACAGCACTGTATGTAAAACCGAGTACATCTGGAAAACTTGTGTCGACTCGTTTAACCGATTTCTAAAAATGATTTCATTACCCTCAATATCATTACCAGCTGATTACTATGACCAATCTGAATGTCATGTGGATATTTCTGTTTTGTTTCTTCTTTCAATGCTGTCTGTGCCTGACTAGTTGACGTTACTTCCTGAGTTGTGACGCCGATATTTCTAAGTCACGGCTTATCATTTTTTACCCGAAAAGGATCAGACAGCAAAGCCCTTCTTTTACCTCTTCTCGTGTATTGTGTGACTGATTTGGAAATTTTTCCTTATGAAAATCATGTTGGTGCCATTCAACACGCAATTTTCTTTGAATCAAAACAACCCTTGTCATGATTTTTGATGTCCCCGAATTGAACATATTTTGTTATAACTACCAGCAGGTAACATCTATACTGTACAGTATAAAAGTATACTGTTGTTAGTGTTACTAGCAGACTAATTTTACTAATAGATTCCCACTAATAGTGGCTAATATTGCAGGATCGGGTGGCCTCGGATAGAAATCGAACTTATGCAAATGCAAGTTTGCATGTACATGTATAAGACTTTGACTGATTTCGGAACATACAAATACGAAATAAAAGATGAATTCGGGACTGTTTTGTAGGGTTCTTATACCAACTCAATTTTGAAACAGTAACAGAATATGCAAAGAAATTTTTTCAACCCGAAATAAGTTAACAAATGTATTGATATTCATTTGCACAAGGTCGATTTCTATCCGACGCAGCTCAAATGTAATTGTTTGTTCCCCTTGGTAATTTAATTGTTTTATTGCATCTTTCTCAATGACTAATATTATGATATGTCTATATGATGAGTTTATTATTTATTATATATTTCAAATTGGTTGACTGTGCTTTTGCTGCAAATTAAATTTTGTATAAACGTTACTGAACATCACTATTGTATTATTTCATATAATGTAGTTAATATTTATCTATATTTAACTAAATTACCCAAAAACGTAGTGAATTGTCAAAAAAACATGATTCCTCTACACTATAGAAGAAATTTTACGAACAAATTATTTCATTATTCCGGCTCTTCTTACGAAATTCCTACAGGCATTCTACAAGCTCGTGTTTCTTCCGCTATTTAGTCGTATCGGAGTGTAAATAACTGCGAGCATTATTGTATACAGTATTATCTATTATTGTTGTTCACATAGACGTGTTTTGCCGTCTGTAATTTTACTGATATTATTCAATTAGTACATTTTTCTTTATATTCGCGTGTTTTATTATTGACACTTTGTTCTTCCACTGTTAGGTATGACAGGAAACTGAAGTTTAGTACCTATTTAACAAATGACACCCGGAACATTTTATGTGCCCGTCTCGTCAAAGATATTGTCAATGCTTCTGTTTATCGTTTTTTTTTTAGAAATAAAGATTGATTACAAACATGATGTTTCGTCTGCATAAGCTTTGGAACTGTTAAAGCTTGTCATGAGACGTCAGAGCTTGTCTGAAGTTGATATATCACGAATAGTAAACGTGTTTGTATACTTGTGTTGTTTTCGATTTAATCTTTCCCCTAATCTAAACACAATGAGATTTATTGTAAACTAAGGGAGGAGACTGCATCATTTTTACTCTACATGGTATATATAAATACAGACTCATTACCGCTTACTGTATCCCCATGGTAAGTGATGAGAGAATATAACACTGTCTGCACGTTAAACAAGAGGCTCTCAAGAGCCTGAATCGCTCACCTGTATTTCAGAGGAGAAGATTTTTAAATGTTAGCAAACTTGAAGAACAAATTGTGTAAAATTGTCTTTAAAGGGCAATAACTCCTTAAGGGGTCAATTGACAATTTTGGTCATATTAACTTTTTTGTAGATCTTATTTTGCTGAACATTATTGCTGCTTGCTTTGTCAAAACTACAAATTTGGTGGCAGCAACCCAACAATGGGTTGTTCGATTCGTCTGATAATTTCAGAGCCGATAGATCTTGACCAATTAAACAATTTTACCCCATGTCACATTTGATCTAAAAGATTTAGTTTTTGAGATATAAGCCAAAAACTGCATTTGCCCCTTATGTTCTATTGTTAGCCATAGCAGCCATGTTTGTCGATGGATACAAACTTCCGATACAATTTATAAACAAGATACCCTAAGGAACATTTAGTTAAAGTTTGGAGTAATTGGCCCAGTAGTTTCAGAGGAGAAGATTTTTAAATGTTAGCAAACTTGATGTCTAACAAATTGTGTAAAATTGTCTTTAAAGGGTAATAACTCCTTAAGGGGTCAATTGACAATTATGGTCATTTAACTTTTTTGTAGATCTTACTTTGCTGAACATTATTGCTGCTTACAGTTTATATATACATGTATCTATAATAATATTCAAAATAATAACAAAAAACTGCAAAATTTTGTTAAAACTACCAATTCGGTGGCAGCAACCCAACAATGGGTTGTTCGATTCGTCTGAAAATTTCAGGGCCCATAGATCTTGACCAATTAAACAATTTTACCCCGTCACATTTGCTCTAAAAGATTTAGTTTTTGAGATATAAGCCAAAAACTGCATTTGACCCTTATGTTCTTTTTTTAGCCATGGCGGCCATGTTTGTCGATAGATACAAACTTCCGATACAATTTATAAACAAGATACCCTAAGGAACATTTAATTAAAGTTTGAAGGTATTTGGCCCAGTAGTTTCAGAGGAGAAGATTTTTTAAATGTTAGCAAACTTGATGAACAAATTGCGTAAAATTGTCTTTAAAGGGTAATAATTAACTCCTTAAGGGGTCAATTGACAATTATGGTCATATTAACTTTTTTGTAGATCTTACTTTGCTGAACATTATTGCTGCTTACAGTTTATATATATCTATAATAATATTCAAAATAATAACAAAAAACTGCAAAATTTTGTTAAAACTACCAATTCGGTGGCAGCAACCCAACAATGGGATGTTCGATTCGTCTGAAAATTTCAGGGCCCATAGATCTTGACAAATTAAACAATTTTATCCCTGTCACATTTGCTCTAAAAGATTTAGTTTTTGAGATATAAGCCAAAAACTGCATTTGCCCCTTATGTTCTTTTTTTAGCCATGGCGGCCATGTTTGTCGATGGATACAAACTTCCGATACAATTTATAAACAAGATACCCTAAGGAACATTTAGTTAAAGTTTGAAGGTATTTGGCCCAGTAGTTTCAGAGGAGAAGATTTTTGAAATAGTTTACGACGACAGACGACGACAGACGACGGACGCCAAGTGATGGCATAAGCTCACATGGGCCCTTCGGGCCCCGGTGAGCTAAAAACTGAGCAACGTCTGTTGGAGCGTAGTTATGAAAAGAGAAAACAAATAAAAAGTCTTTATTCCAATACAAGACTGGGGAAAAACACAAGTCACGTACAAAAGCTCAAAAATAAATATATATCTATATATTTATCAGGAAACTTCATTACATAATAACAAATATTTGTTCGTAAGAATTTTGGGGACTCGGTGGCCGAGTGGTCTAAGTTGTTTATCTACTGTATCAATAGCCTGTTAACACTGAGGTTGTGAGTTAGAACCCCGCACTTGGTCGGTGCTTTCGACTCCAATCTTAATTGACTAGGATTGCCAGTTTTCCTGAGGAAGATGAGTGGTTCATTCCGGGCACTGTGGCTTCCTCCGTCATTTAAAACTGGTCGCTATTAGTGCTAAAAGTGGTGTTAACACGAAAAATCAATCAATCAATCAATCAATCGTAAGAATTTGTATATCTTGATCATGTGGCATCTATCGTATTAACTGGTCCATTAAAAGAAAAATTAATTTGAAGTTGAGAAAATATTGCCATATACGGATAATACACCTACGTAATAAAACGTTCAGTATAAATAAACAATAAACATTAGCTCTTTCCTTTGTATGTAAGGTCAACCAAGAACGAAGGCATTCATCTATTTGCATTTTTAAATAGATATAAGAAGATGTGGTATGAGTGCCAATGAGACAACTCTCCATCCAAGTCACAATTTGTAAAAGTAAACCATTATAGGTCAAAGTACGGTCTTCAACACGGAGCCTTTGCTCACACCGAACAGCAAGCTATAAAGGGCCCCAAAAATGACTAGTGTAAAACCATTCAAACAGGAAAACCAACGGTCTAATCTATATAAAAAACGAGAAAAGAGAAACACTTATGAACCACATCAACAAACGACAACCAATGAACATCAGGTTCCTGACTTAGGACAGGTGCAAAAAAATTCAGCGGGTTTAAACGTTTTAATCGTTCCATTCACTGATTACAAACATGAATTACCTTTTCACTGATTTCAGAAGAAATATTCATATGTATGTCTAACCTTCGATAAAAAACAAAAACAACATTTTACATTTCATGCGTCCGAAGCACTTTTCTGTTAAATTTTTCTCATTGCCATTCCCTGAAGGGGGTTATTTCAGATATGACACGTTTTTCATTCATGCTAACATTGAGTAGGAAGCCCTAGAACTTTGTGGTAATTATTGTTCTTTTACTGATTCAGAAACGTAATTCTAGAATCCTGTAGGCAACTACAGAAAACTCATAAACACCAAGGTCTTTAATACAAAACAGAAATACATAATAATCATTGGGGTGTTAGGTTGATGTTATATAAACATGTCCTTGTGGTGTGAAATAAAATTCTTGCACGTCCTTGTGGTCTGAATAAAACGCTTACACGTCCTTGTGTTGTAAAATAAAATGCTAACACGTCACTGTAATGTGAAATACAATGTAGTTACCTGTTCTTGTTATGTACTAGATAGGATTGAAAAGTGATGTCATTATGATATATAAATAAATCTATTAATCTTCTAATATCTGACAATTTAATAGTCTACTTTCTTCCTTTAGATACGAAACGTGGTTTCTATTATCAAAACAGAAGAGGAAATTAAAAGAAAATGTTGTTGTATATATTTCATTAATTATGTTTTATTCGTTTTAATCTCCGCATGTTCTGGTGTTATTTGTTATCGTTGGTCTAAGCATGTTTTCGTCTAATTAAAAAGATGTGCTTGATAGATGATACACATGTATACTTGACTTTAGTTACTAAACTGTACACATTTAAATTGATGTGGCACGAACTCTTTGCAGTTTTTGTTAGTATTTGTTTGTTAATTTGTGGTATTATTTGTAACAGTATTAACATACCATTCAGCCAACTTGTATCATGTGTATCAATACATGCATGATATATACGGTTATAACTTCTCTAAAACAGAGCATTGTAGATTTTCCCTCGCATTTTTGCATCAAATTTTGCGAAGGGTTCTGACAAGATCGTGTCTTTGTGTAGTTTATGACGTAGCTGTAAGAAATCTGTTCTGAACAACATGAACCGATAGTAAGAGTGTAGGACGACATGACTTCAGATTAGGTTGAATAGTTTAAGTTTGCTTTGAGTAAATCAAAAGCGTTTATTGTCTTTTAGCTTTCAGCTGCTGATAATAATATAAAACAAAAACAATTATGACAGACAACAACCAACGACAACCACTAGACTACAGACGCTGAACTTGTGACAAGAATATAAAGGATATGGCATGGTTTAACATGGCTGTGAGCGCTCAACCCTCCTTATAATCTCTATAAGTTATTTTTTGTTTCTTTTGCTAGTTCACAGTTCGAGATTAAAAGTGAAAGGGTTGAGATAAGAAAAAAATAATTCAATTACACCACATGCTCAAGTGCCTGTCACAAATAAGGAATCCCACCAGTGATTATGTTTTATTTTAATTTATCTTAATGATTTTGTCTTGGAAAATTAAGTATTTAATATATTCACAACTTTTTTTTTATAATTTTAAACTCAGAGCGACTTAGAGCTTTGCTAATTGTATAGACATTAGCCTTTTGTTTGAGGGTGTATATTGACCTTTCAATGTATTTTGGTTTGTGTTTCCTTTGGTTGTTGTCTCATTTATATATACATAACAGCTCCATTTATTCACTCAGCTTTATGTGTATTTACCATATCCTATTAAAATGAATTAAACTAAAGTTAACCTTCATTATCTCTCTGCCCAATATGACTTCACCCAGTATTTGTTTAAGACGAAAATAGAATCGAACACGGCTGTTATAAAGACAGAAATGTCACGTCTTTTATTTTATCATAGCCATCTCCAGAACGTAACATATCCAAATTTATGTTTAAAGAATTGGTTTGCATCCTGAATGCTATTATCATTTTATTTTTTTAAAGTAATCGTTAACAAACAAGATACCACTATGAACCTGCCATTTTTTTGTAAACATCGGATGTTCATCGAATGTTAACTTTATTTCTTAATCACAGTTATATGTGTTTTTTTTCTTGCATCGGAAGAAGACTTTTAAAACTCGAAAATATCTTCTGTAGTGGTATCTAATTATTTGTGTTTTTTTATATTATGTTTTTGTTTAGTAATTTCTTTTCAGGGAGGAAATGTATATGCTTCCAATTTCGATTGATCTTCGTCATCTAATAAGGCTATTTCATAAGCATTTGTTGACGATTCATTTATATATTAACATAACATTAATACAAGATCTGTACATTCTTAACATAAGTAGATACAACGAAAGGCAATATTGATTTCAATATATTTAAGATTTGCAGTATTTAGGTCAATCTCCGAAACAACGGCGAGTATCCTTCATCAAGTATCATCTCCGAAACAATGGATATTGCTGTTAATCAAATAGCATGTCCACTTCTTCATATTATATGTTTCCTCACAAACCGCGTGATTGTTGTAACTGAACACAGATGACTGACAGCCGTACATTAGCCATAAAAAAATCAAAGACATCTGATGTTAGTTTAACAAAGATTAAATTCTGACGAAAGAACTACTAGAACCTCCGTTTCGAGGTTATTTTTCAATGTTCCATACTCGATTTACTAGTTCTCAAGCTCATTTACAGGACAGTTTCTCCTCCCGTCATCTGAGTCTTATTTCCGTTTTCGATCGGAAGCGTCATATACTGCGAGCATTCCCGATCTATAGGCATGCTTCCACCAATAAACATTCTTTTGAATGTTTCTCGAAACTGTCGGCTCATTCCACAATAAATAAAAAAATTAAGAGGATAACTTAGCAAAATGAAGAAATTGGACATAAGTGACATAATGGCGAAGGTTCGATCATCACAAATATTAACATGTTCGAATGTATTTTGAACAATATTTAGTATCATGATTATTCCCATTGGAAATTCTACCAATAAAAATAATCCGACAACAGCAACCAGCATTAATGTTGTACAGTTGCTGTCCTTTAGCTTTCTGGATTCACTCTTTTTGTTTTGTTTCAACAACTGCATTCTTCTAATTTGTGCCTGTCGCATTGTTAATATTAACAGAGCATTTAGGACTACTAAAAATGTACACGGTATCAGATGGATACATATGACACGGAACCAAAAGTATACATTGTAATAAAGATCCATATGATTCCTAACCCAGGGCTTAAGGACTCTAACACATGCATTTACAGTTTCATTTGGGTTTACATTTGAGGGAGCTTCAATATCTATATAGTCCTCCTCTAGGAACCGCGAAACCTGCGCTAAAGTTGCAATAGCATATATGATTGCTGTTCCTAATAAAACGTTTTGCATCGTACACCATTTACGGGCTTGGAAAGAATGACAAATATAAATATATCGCTGAATTGCCAGTGCCATTGTCAGCCATATTGAAGCCGTGTGGAATATTGTTGGAATATATTCTCCGAAATAAACGTAGATAACGCACCAGTTCAATGGCACTTTTTCCCTATAGTTTCCAAGTGAAAAAAAATAAATGAATACTGGTAAAGGGATAAGTCCAGTAAACATGTCGGACACCGCCATTCCGGCGAGAATTGCATTTGTTGGGGTACGCATATGTTTCTTTAGAAGCACCACAACGACTAGTATATTTGTAACCACAGTGAAGCATATTAAAATGGGTGAGAAGTATCCGTTTATTGGTACGGCATATTCAATAGGTGTCATTATCCTTAGATTCACGAATGGAGGTGTTCCGTTCGGGTTTCCTGTTGCATTTTCCGTCATCTTGGAGGTAACTATGGAGAATAACGGAACGTTACAGCTTAGGCATATCCACAAAACGATTTGAAATGTTGATTTTTTGACGTAGCAGTGTTTTTACTGTATAAATCAACAATTATAGTTATTAAACAACATCGAAATTTGATCTCACGACAAATACTCTGTAGAGATATTTTGGTTTGAGGTCTTAGACGTTGTCTTGTATAACGACAATCATCCTCATTATACTTGCTGTCTTGAGACAGTACTAGCGGAAACGTCCAAGTCTTATTCCATAAACAACTTCAAGCTAACATTTTGCCCTGCAAAGAAAAATGAAAGTTGATTGAGGAAAGGCATTGTAATTGACATAGCATCTAATCATCGCGTCATTATAAAAGTTCAATCAATAAATTTTTCCAAAAGGGAAATTCATCCTCGCTTTTAATCCAATATCTGTGTTCTTGAGGGGCAATTGAAATTGTAAGTTGGTGTGATCACGAATGAATTGAAATTAAACCGAACAATAACAGTCAAGTATGATTCCTATTGCAGGATTATTAAATTTTCAATCAACTTTGAATTACAAATTCTGAGACATTTCAAAATAACTAGTATTGAATACTTCCTATTTCTTGTGAATAGTATCTTTGGGTGGGTTAATAATGTCACTACGCAATAAATGACGTATGATCATCATCTTTGATATTGATTGGGGTTTTGTTATGTTTAAAATATAAAAAAAGAGGCGGAAGACACAAAAGGCCAATAAGAATTATAAATCGAAGAAAAACCGACAACATCATGGGAAAAAACGAAATGACTATACAAAGCACTACATAAAAACTAAAGATTTAGCCAAACAAATCTAACAAAAATCCGGTATTATTAATACTAATATCAGGTGCTAAAACTTAAATCAAATTTACTTTGTAAGTTATTTTGTAAATCCATTAAATGTAAAGTGATAGAAAACAAAGGATAAGGGGTATCCATCCATGACATAAAATCAGTCCATGCACAGCAAAAAAAAGTATAATATTTCAATACACCTTTCCGTAACCCCAATTCATAGCCACACACAAACACACGTATACAAAAAAAAATGCTTTCAATGTATTTCAAACGTTGGAAATAATTCTTAAGCTATGCAAATTGGTTTTTTTTCTTCTTACAAGAGAAGAACAGTGAGAAATAGAAGGATTTACTAGCTAATCTACAGTAGTAGCAGACTATTTTGGGCAGTACATTTATTTATTTACCAGTTTCGCTAGCCTGTTTTCCCATCTTTATAGTTAATCAAACTAAAGATTCACAAAAAGTAATTAAACAGATAGAATATTAGCTTGTTTACCTAGTAATTCTACAAGTGTTTTCTTAAAGTAAAAGAGAAGTAGACAAAGAAAACCATGTTTCAGTGTTTAAGTAAAATAAACAACATATATGCTGTATTTGCACGGAGAAGCATCTTCAATAAAATACTTGTAACTATCTATGTTATTAAATAACACAAAGAGAAAGAGCGTTTTACTTGTCCTCTTCATTTTGATGATTGCTGACTATACTTGATAATTAATTGAAACATTTGACAGTCTGCGATTTTTGCAATACACAAATGATTGCATTATAACCCTTGATTCGTATTTTTCAGTATATTTGTATTCATCACGGAGTCTTGAATAACTCGTAGATAGACTTCATGCACATCTCTTATAATTGGAGAATAAAGGTAATCATGTTTCGCGACATTCTTTTATCTGTCCATTACCAAATGTCTATTGCTATGGTTTGTCTTTGTACTCCAGAGTATTCGAGCATGTTTTATGTTGAGTCATTACAAAAAATACACAAGTTGTTTTAGTGAAATTGTTCATAAAAAGCAAAACAGCTCATTTAAAAACATGAAGATTTGTTAAAGCAAATATAAATGACTTCTTTTATAAATGTTTTCCATTAAATGAAAAAAAAAAAAAAAATAATGGCTTTCTCCATTTGCCAATCAAACTTTTTCATAAAATTGAAGAAAGGATAGTCATCTCCATAATGTTCTAAAGCAGGGTCATAATTTACATTGATTTTAAGTTTCAATGTATGTACATAGGTATTCATAAATTGTCAAAGTCAAAATTTCATGTTCGATTAGGAGAAATGAACCGATTAAAATCAAAAATAATGATAATAAATGTTCCCTTGTGAACAACTTAAGTGGCGCGTATATATAAGAATATAAAAAAAGAGTGTTGTATGTCGTAAACATTATAGTGAAGAGATTTATTTAGGAATTATCTTTTAAGTATAATTTGTAGCATATTTAATATATAAATTAAGAGTCATTCCAGATTAAACATGGCTGTCGCGGCATCTGCAAAGCAAGCTGACTAGTGGGGCCAGTATTGTGCTTGACCAAAAGATTTGTTGATCATTGTTATACGTGAGAAATTATAACATGCTTGACAAAATTCGCTGTTTTAACCATGTACAATGCAAATTTGTGAGATTTACCCGCCGCCACTTTACATCAACTTCTATAGCCCGGAAACAGTAGGTTTTTGTTTCAAACGATATATGGGTTTGGCTTTCCAAAGACCCAAGAGTACCTGATGAAGTTTATTGCAGAAAATATTAGTTTATGCACGTTAATAAATCATTATTATGCAACATTTGCTCCATAATATCGAAAATAGAAATTCTACATACAGTATGAAAGTATAATTTCAGCTGAAAATATTTACAAATCTTGTGTCTTTAAGATACAGGTGTTTGATTTAAATTTTTCTGAACATCAAAAAAGCGAAAAATGCTTTTAAAAATATAGAAATGTTGCATGAATCTGATTGTTCTCAACAAAATGGAATATGTATGAAAAGAAGGTGGTGCAAATTCTCGATATTCGTCATGCTGCAAAATCGTAGTTTTTTTGTGCTCTTTTATAAAAATATCACAATGACCATTCAAAACGAAACGAAAAGAACGGGACGGAAAATAACAGGCACCCATTCCACATGCGTTTAGAATCTTATCATATTGTAAAAATAGAGCAATGTTCTATCCTTTATACTAATCTGGTCGATATGTATTTTAACAATGTGAATTCAGGGGTTGAAGTTAAATGAATTTATGCAGTTTTGATATCTTTCAATCTGCATTTCTCTTGGATCAGCAACAACACTTGAAACAAAACCAAGGGAAATAAAAAATATTGAAAATATTGAATGTGCTAAATCCGTAAGTTTATACATCAGTATTTTGTATTTACAAATTCTTGTCAGAAATTTAATTCTTAATTTCCACTGACAAGGTTTTTGTTTATTCTGATAATCCAATTGTGTTTCAGTCACACAAATGGAAGGTAACTTTCTCTACTTAATAAGTTACAAATGGATAAAACTGTGATATAGTGGTCCACACAGTCAAAAATATAGTCGAATAATATTACTTACAAATCATGTTTGCCATCAATATAAGACCCCCCCCCCCCCTCGAAAAAACATTAAAGGTTTTTACACGAGATTTAAAAAGGCAGTACTTTGGTCGCGTTTCTTTGTGAGAGACCCGAGCGTGATATAGTTAAAATCTAAAAATTATTTAGTATGCAAAATCGAATCGACTTTCTACTTCTTAGTTCTGTATTATAACATGTATATAGTTATATTCGATATAAATGTTATTTCGATAACTCAGATCAGTAAAGTCTGTTTGCATAAACGTATTTGTTTCATATTAAGTATAAAATCTAGCTACAACAAGATATTCTATAATTCATGTGGAAACTACATGCATAAATTGATACAAATCAAGTGTCTGAATGTTAGCATGGTTCGAAGCATAACATGAACTAAAAAATAAGTTTAGCATGATGAAAAAGCAAATTATAACACGGCACAATCTTAAACTGAAACTGATCAAATGTTATAAATGTTGAGTTTTTAGTGCTTTGATCTGAGATTTTTTTTATCACGGAGTCTTGATTAAATAAATCAATCAATAAATTATAAATAATAAGAAATAGTTATTGAATATGTTCTATATGGCAGTGGTGTTGTAAAGGTCTAAAGAAAGGGTATCTTGTTCTTAGAAAGACTCTAAAGTAGGAAAAGAATAAACATTGTTGAAGTCTTTCTTTAATTTTTGTTTGTTGTAAGTTAGTTAGTATCCATTAGTCTTCACGGTTTGTCGTCTAGAAATATTTCTTCAGCACAGAATCTGAATTAAGTAAAAATATTCAATATAAAAAATAAGGGATTATAAAATTTACAGAAAAAAAAAACCCGCTGCTTTAAAAATTCCGCATTATGAAAGTCGTAAACGCGACATAAACAGACGGTTTTATAAAATCTTTTTATATATATATACTTAGAAAACAAAAACTTGTATTACAGATTTAGAGGGTAGTTATTATCTTAACCTACGTGAAGACACCATTGTTTCTTTACAAACAAAATATTGTAATATCATAATATTTCCAACAAGACGTGTGTCTTTATCATTAAATGAAATATTCTTCTAATTATTTGCATGTTTTTGTCATCATCTTCATACACCCTTTCATCGTTTCACCACCTTTTATTAATCGATTCCGAAGGGACGATAATATTATTGTCAACAATAGGTTGATTAAAATTTATCTAGACAAATGTATTTAAAAATGTAACAACTTGTTATCACAAAAATATCATACTAATTTTGTATTATCGATTTGAAATATACAACATAATAAAATTTTCTTTGTTAATATATGACTTGTACAGATGAAAATTTGCGTCGATTTTATAATATAGTGAAAAAATACTCATACCTCATAGCGTTAGCATTTAATTATTCCACATGTTTTTAGCATGTACCACAAAATCCTATTAAATGATTATATTGAACTCTTTTTCATTTTCTTGAAGCTTCTCTCCCATACATAAAGAAAAACAAAGATTATTGGTCAATTAAGCAAATTTACATATTGGTCTAGTATACAGCGTACTTTACTACTAATCACCGACGCGCTTTTTAAATCTGACTTTATTTTCGCTTGATTGGTTCCAATCAAGTAGTTATGGGTTTGTTGTTTACACTTATCTTTGCACTTTGCTCTTTTTCTAACATTTGGAATCTGTAATCATTTCATCTAATAGACAAACAATGAGATTATACACAGATCATCAATAATAGAGTAGGATGGTATAATTGCTTGAATTCGGTGACATTTCTATGTATAAGAAAATTATACAAAGTAATTAACGGAAGCTGTCAACTCAACATGATTTTGATGAAGCTGACACAGAAATTTCTTGCTTTATGATTACGATGAAGATCATTACAAGTAAAAATTCATGACTTTCTTATTGATCTCGCTTTTTTATTATTGTGAAAAACATTTATGTCACTTTTGTCAAATTTTATGTTATGTGTTAATTTGTATTTATGACTTTGTTTAGAGATTAGATGTTAGATAATTTGTAGCAGGTGACACAGTTCTCCACACCGTCTTAATAAAAGATCAGAAATGTAATGCAATAATGGTGTTACATGTTCAATTATTCAAATCGGACTACAACATTTACAGTTTTTGTGTGTCAGAATCGTCACTTGATTTTGTCGACGGTTATATTTTACACACTTAAAAAAGAGCAAAATCTCTCACCACATTTGTCTAGAAGTTGAATGTATTAAGTCGTATTTACACGGTTATGGGAAATTTAAACGTGTCTGACCTCTCGGTCATTCTTCCTTTGTCTCAAACATCGCTCGAATAAACTACGTTAACTTTAATCTGTGATAATATCCTAAGTTACCAAAAATGGAGTATGACAAAAACAAAATAATATACAAACAAATGTAAAATTTCTCTTTTCCATTCCAAGTGCTGATTTTTTTTTTATTATCCTGCACCTTGAGTGCGTTTTAGGTTCTTCTACTAGTTATAGTTTGTCAAAATACGAGCAATTTTTCTAATGTTAGCTACTTTTTTACGCCTCGATTTAAGGACTGTTAAAAACGAATCCGAGCTAAATTGTTAATGATCCTTTTTGAAAACAAATGATTTTATTTTGTAATACCAGTTTTCTGTAATAAACTTAAATTCAATTTTCTTTATTTTTTAGATGCAAATTTTGCAGAAGAAAAGAAAAGGTGAACGAAAGATAATACCCATCGTATTGTTTGATAATTTTACATGATATATTTTGACTGAGATAATTAGGTTTCATGGACCCATCCCTCCCAAGGAGAAAAGACCTACACTTTTTTATTTGCTTAAAAAGTTTGTATATTAGAGTTTCCATATTTTCTTATTACATTTCGGGTCCTCACTTCTTAAAACTTAAAAAAAAAAAATGCTCTCGACTTATAGAAAATTATGTATAAAAAGTATGAAATGAATTACCAAAATTATTGGACCGTTCAAAAGACTAAACCAATCATTAACACCATCTACTTTGAAAAGAAAACCAGACGTTCAAACAAGTCCAGACAGAACGACTTGTAATACACAGGCGTACCATGTGGTTTGGCAAAACCATCTTCAAGTGCAAACAGCAACTACCCCCTTTTTTGTCTAATTAGACAACATATCGTTTAAGTATTATATAAAAAGAAAAAGATTTCAGGTTTATCGAGATGTGTATAAGAACTATCTGATACCTTAGAAGAGGTATTATATAGTAATTTACACAGAAGTTTTATCATTTTATTAGCAAAAAGTTCATATTTTTGCAATTAAACAAGAAAAGGCAAGATAATACAGGGATTCATATTTCCATACAAAAGTCGTGATAAGGTATCAATTAGATGACAGAATAATAGACGCTATTTAGATTTTATTCCAAATCCATTACTACAAAACATCTTCTGAAAGTATTACTGCATCTGGAAAATTTGAGATAATGATACTTTTCCTGTTTTATCAAAACTAATTGCTCTTTTTAGAACAAGAGAAAAGATAAAACATTTATTTATTACTTCTATGTAAATCAGATGTAATCGTCTCATATCTACGGGGCTGACGCCTCACAGATATAAGAAGCTTACATCTAATACATACAATGAATTTAGTCAGATGTCATATGTTAATTTCACTAAAATGAAGGAAGAATCTGATTACACAAAGAATTGTTATATAACTTAAAGCAATCTGTTTAGACTGGGTTTGATTATTTCGTGAGATAAAAGTGACGAAAAGGATAAACGGTATAATCATGTTTATACAATAATATACGACACTTGCCAAGTTGTGGATATGACACGTGCTTATACAATACTACACAACAGGTACCAGGATGGGGATATGACACGTGTTAAGACAATTCTACATGTTAGATAAGATAACTGGTTTGGGATATGACAAGTGTTAATACAACACTACATGACAAATACCAGATTGAAGATATGACAAGTGTTTCATATACTATACTTCATGACAGGTATATTGTATCAGGTTGGGGATAAGGCAAGTGTTAATTATATTACATGACAGGTACCCAGTTGGGGATATGACAAGCGTATACAATACTACATGAGAGCGTATAGGTTAGGGATATATCAAGTGTTAGTTACACTACATGACAGGTACCAGGTTGGGGATATGACAAGTGTTTCCTATATAATACTACATGACAGTGTATATTAGGTTTGGGATAGGACAAGTGTTTATACAATACTACGTGACATATGGTTACAGGTTGGGGTTACTATATGACAGGGTATAGGTTGATGATTTGATAAGTGTTAATACAATACTACATGACATGTACCAGATTGAATATAGGACAAGCCTACACTGCATTTTATATCACTTCTTTGAATTTGTTAATTGAGTTCATATTGCCAAGAAAAGTATCAAATTGG
Source organism: Mytilus californianus (assembly GCF_021869535.1). Lineage (NCBI taxonomy): Eukaryota > Metazoa > Mollusca > Bivalvia > Mytilida > Mytilidae > Mytilus > Mytilus californianus. The sequence continues at coordinate 34,638,285 of NW_026262701.1, forward strand.
CTGTGATAAGTTTAGGGAAGGTTTAGAATGTAAAATATCAATATAATGATAGAGTGAAGATCAGCACGCAATTAGTCATTCACAAAGACGTGTGAACAGGTAAACTACAAACAATCTTAAAAAACCTGAGTTATACATATTATCAGAAAGTTTGCCAATTTTAGTTCAAACTTCCGTTTTCAGATTTGAATAGGTAATCTTCTTGGTAATATCTGTATATTGGTTTTTATATTGTCGTTTTTAACTTTTACTCAAAACATCGGGTCTTTACAAAGTTTTTATAGAGTAAATGATTCGTTTGGTCCACAGATAAATCTGACCTCATTGTATGAACGTTTTGTACTCGTAAGGTTAAACATCGTTAGTCTTGGTAAAAACAGACAGTTCATATGAGACAAAATTATGATTATTTTCATGTTTTCGGGCTCTGGTTATTATTGAAATATAAAATGTTTTAGAATACTTACATGCCCGTCATAGAACTTCTGATTTTCCTTTGTCATTCGGATTTATTAATATCTGTAAAATAATATACAGTATTGATTTACTATATTCAATACATGACTAAGTGTCTGTGAACCCGTTTTTTTTTTGTCTCAGTGCCATAACTATCTACCTGTACTCTTATAAAAAAAAACCCGAGGCTGCAGTCTGATTGAGGGTATCTAGTTAGAGACCTGATAGCTGTATGATATCCAATTACATTTCATAGTATAAAAATGTACAGTAATACTGATCTATATATTGTTTATATATATTTTATACATATATAATTTCTCTGCTTTATCAGTTATTGTCCAGTATATATAAATATACATTTGAGTGGGAAATTTAGTTTCTTTATAATTTCTAAATTTATAAACGGACAATTTTAGAAAGGCTTGTTATACATCATGTCATTATTGAAGTACTGACTACTACGCTGATGATACTCTCGGGAACTAATAGTCCACAAGCAGCGGTATCGACCCAGTGCTGTAAAAATTTAAAACAACAATTTCATGCGTCCGAAGCGCTCTTCTGGATCTACCTTCATCAGGAATGCTACAAGCCGAACATTTGAAAGCCAAGGGTGATGGATTTTAAGTTAACATTGATGAACCAACCCACAAATCAGTAGGGTAGTTGTCTCTTTCCAAGGGCTGCTTCCGAGCAAGGATTTGAAAAGGTTGAACACAAATTTTAAAAGATATCACCCATAAATCAAATTTTGGTCCAATTCAGAATTGTTAGTGTGACCTTGACTTTTAACTCAGTGATCTCACATCAACAGGATTCTTCTTCATCTAAACAGTTGCCGTTATCAAACCAAGTTTGGTATCAGTTGCACATATGTTTCTAAAGATATCATCCAGAAAACACAACTTAAGGATCACCAGTCCTTCACCTTTCATTTGATACCTTAATTACTAAAATACATTCTTCATAGTTTGATATTTACTATTTTGTTTTAAATATGTATACTAGTACTACTTTCCAGTATGTTCTTTTTTGACTGGGTCCGATTTGATGGTGTTACATCTTACAAAGTCTATCCGAATCATTTTGCAAAGAATTCCGCTCAACTGGTGCTAGGGGTCGTCTTAAACTTGCAGTGATTTTTTTTTTTGCTCCGTGTCGAAGACCTCATTGTGACTTTGAAATGAATAACAGCAATAAAAGCGCTATACCTTTGCTTTTTTGTGTTTTTCGCTGTGCATGTACCGATTGTGTGTCATGGATGGATGCCCCATAACCTTTGTTTTTCTATTACAATATCTTGGATTTTGATCACCTATTAAAGACCACCAAGTCTTTTAATTAAAACATTGGAAAATAAATATTTTCGTAAATTTCTCTCTCAAAAATGTTGATAACAATAAAAAAAAACCTGTTCCCTGCTACAAGAGAGTAATGTAACTATTAGGAAAATTCTATGGTAACTGGTACATTGTTCTATGGTAACTGGTACATAGAACATTAAAAAAAAATACATATTACATAATCATCAAAATAGCAAACGACTCTATTTCTATATTCTGATAAGAAGTTATATGGTTCTGAGACAAATTGTCAACAATAGTGATAAGCATCAATTCCAATTCTGGCAACATCGGTAGAATAGCATCGTTATCTAAGATTTAATTTACCGATCCATGACAAAGGCGAACGATGTTAAATTAAGATATTAATTTTATCAATCTTTAATTGCAATCCATCCATCAAAATAGTCAGATCGTGTCACTTTAAATAATGAGGAATGGTCTGGTTCCAAAAAGTAACATTTATAAAACAGGGAACAATCTGAATACTTTGTATTTCATTACGTAATTCTATTTTTATTCATACATTTTCTATAAATTCATCTCGATGAGATTTTTGTAGGTTTAGTCTTCTGAAAACCAATAATGTGTTTTACAATGCAATTGTCGGGAGGTTTTAGCAGTATTTGTTATATTTCTCTGCCAGTTATAATTTCTAAGTTGTAGATGTTACCTCCTGGCAGTGTTATTCAATGCACTGGTCTCCTCAAACTGGTACTAGGGTACGATTTACACTTGCAGTGAGGTAAGCGTTTTTACTACTCACTGTTACTGTAAGATGAACAACAGCAATTTTAAAAAGCGTTCCCAAAACATTCAATAAAGGGTAGTACCATGGAATATAACACTTCCTTGGTAAAGTTGATCAGTTCATTTTTGTGCTTAAAGTTACTTCCTATGCATTAGTATAACTTGTCTGTTGTGTTATGTAGAGACTAAGTAATCCATCACCATTCGGCGAGAAACTAGAAACACAATATATATACAAATATCAAGGCAAGAGACATGAAATTGCAACAAACAAAAACAAAACTGTTCAAATTGTTGATTGACCACCAAAGACCTAAATTGGTACTAGGTCTCGAATAAAAATATATCGCTAAAATAGTGATAAACAAAGTTCGTCGAATAAAAAGTTCAGACTGAGATCTTAAATTGCGGTTATACACAAACTATAACTTTAAACAATGAAACCTAGACAAAGGCATGAGTTCATAAAATTGAGAATGGAAATGGGGAATGTGTCAAAGAGACAACAACCCGACCATAGAACAGACAACAGCAGAAGGTCACCAACAGGTCTTCATATCTGTTTTATTATAAGAAATAATATTTTGTATAAAGTCATATAAACCATTTGTCTGACCCTAGACTCTTTGATAATAAGGGTTTGGACTGTATTATCAAAAAGGCATTTTTATCATAATATGATTCTACAGAGTAAACCCATTTATGTTGTTTGAACTGAAGTAACAATCTGTTGGCTTTTCGTTCACACATTGTTGTCAAAATCATGGAATTTTATGCGACTGTCATACAAGTGAGAGGTTTAGCTAGCTATAAAACCAGGTTTAATCCACCATTCTCTACAAAAAGAAATGCCTGTACCAAGTCAGGAATATAACAGTTGTTTTCCATTCGTTTGATGTGTTTGATCTTTTGATTTTGCCATTTCAATGGGACTTTCCGTTTTGAATTTTCTTGGAGTTTGGTATTTTTGTTATTTTACTTTTAACATTTACTTATAGCGCACTTCTGGGAATATTGATCAAATTACACACATATACATGCATATATTGTGATGCATTTGACAAGTAACGATATCAAATACAATTTCATAAGCACTTGGAACTTTATGTGACGAAACGCACATTTAGAGGTCACTGGAACTCGATTTATTTGCTATTGATCTAGTATGGATGCAACATTGAGTTAAAATTCGCTCAATTATTGTCATACGTTATGAAATAATGATGCATAAACCCGTCGTTGCTTAAAAGTAGCTGTTACAGTCTTGGTTATATTTGAAAAGAATATCATATTTCATAATTGTGCAAGGAAATCTGCAAAAGACAGTCAATCATCTTTTATGATCTTAGGTTGTAATAATTCAAACTGAAACTGTTTTACGTGAATTTATGCATTTGAAAAATGACAGTAAGTTGATACAAACAGATAAATACTTTTTATCATAAAGTAATTCTTTTATTATTTTTTATTACATAACAGGGCCATTTTAATTTTTAGCCCGTGACTTTTCACAACGTTACGAGTTTTGTTTATGGTAACCAATTTGTTTTTGGTTAAAAGGAAGATTATTTCGCTACATTTTGGCTCTTTAATTCGGTATAAGTGCTTTTGATGAAAATTACAAATTTATAGATTATTTGTTGCAATTTTGATTAAGTTTTAGTAACAATATTACATCATTTTTGGTAAGTGGCAAATAAACACTGATTTATATGTTGCTGGATGCGGTTACAGTTTAATACTTAATGGGATAAAAAGAAAAATAACCCAGGAGATGATGGAATAAAAATAAAATGGATTTAAAATATTACTTGAAAAGCATCATTATTACATGAAAATGACACTTGTGAATGTATTCCTCTTTATGACTATCTGTCATCTAACCAATGTAACATGTACTCTAAGACAAGATTGATGTGAATTAGAAAATCTAGCTATTGTGTTATAAAATTGTAAAAAAAGCAAATAATTGACATTAATGAGTCTACTATGTCATAATGTCGATTGAAATAAAATCATAGAAAGAACACGGAAATGAATCTGAAAAGCGCATGGATTAGCTTCTATTGAAAATGATAAGTACGGAAGCGTAATAGCGCCACACAGTTTTTATATTTCTTCCTATCTTTGCGTTATCGTTATAACGCAAACCTTTGCGTATACAACATCTTTGCGTTGTAACTCAAAACTTTGCGAAACAACGCAAACCTTTGCGAAATAATGCAAACATTTGGTTTATCTTATTTTTTATTTTGCCGCTGGACGTTAAGCATCCATCCATCATCATCACCATCATCATCATTAGGAGTTGCAACTTGTACTGATATATTATTTATTTAGTAATGAATGAAAACTTTGTTAAGCACGGTATCAATCACACCTGGATTGTCAACAGTGTTTGAGCAAACTTAAAACACTAAAACACATACAGAAACACAAAAAGCAAAACTTATGTATTAGGGAGCTACCATTTGATTTTTATGGGGGGGGGGGGGGGGGGGGGGCTAGGATGAAATTTGAAAAAAATAGGCAGGACAGGAGTTTTGAGTAAAAGAAAAGGCAGGATGAGATTATTTGCAAAAAAAAAGGCAGGATGACAATTTATGTAAAAAAAAGTCAGGATAAATTAAAAAAAAAAGGCAGGACCGAATAGAGTGAAAAATAAAAAGGCAGGACGGAATAGAGGGAAAAATAAATAGGCAGGACAAAATTTTTCATCCTAGCCTCCCCATAAAAATCAAATGGTAGCTCCCTTAGAAACTTTAAGCGATTTTTCTTCTGACAATTCAGAATTATTTTACTGAATCCGTACATATATTTTAATTTTTTTTAAATATGTATTGAAACGGTTAAAGATGAATACATTGCATATCAGTTCTAACTTTTTTGTGAATTTATTTTTGGAATTTTCCTTTCAGCAAAGGTGAAGGCGGATAGAAATTAATATATATCGCTTTTCAATTAGGTTTCTCTAAATCAGGCTGAAGAAATTACATCACCTGAAAAGGGAATGCTTTCAAATCGTATTCAGTAAATGTTTTACACGAACGGTGGGTAGTCTATTTAATAATGCAAACTGAATCATCAGCTAAAACGATTTTTATACAGCTTCAGTAAATCAATTGTATTGAATATGGTATTTGTTGGAAAACCGGGTCATCGATACGCCTGATATTAAGGAGTCAATATTCGATATGGATTCGTGTGTTTTATGCATGATAGATATAAGAAGATGTGGTACGTGTATGAGTGCCAATGAGACAACATAATGACAGTATTTCTACTTGTTTTCAATGATGCATACGAATTGCACTTTAACAATACATTTTTTTTAACAATCCTTAGTTAGTTAAATATCTCGATGTACAAAATATAAAAATTGACCAATAAATTATAGGTTTCATAACTAGTGAAAATTGAATATCACGTGATATTAACTCGGAGTTACTTAATTTCAATGTAATAATAAAAGAGCGATTATCATTACTATTGAAATTAAATAACGAAATTTGATATTAACCGATATCCAATTCTCAAGAGTTGTCAATATTTTTTTTATGTTAGAAATAATCTTTGATCTGGTAAAATATTTGTATTTCACAAGCTTAACTTCAAATATAGTTCTGCTATTAGTATCGACTACTGTTAACATTTGACGTTTTCAAGCTTTTTGTACTCTTTAGAATGAAATCAGATTTGATACAGGTGAGTGTTTTGTTTATTACTGAAGAAATCACAAATACCTGTTGCCAAGGGAAGAATGTAGTCCGTTGTGACCTTTGACAGTCATCATCGCCCTTACGAATTGCTAACGAAAATGTCTCAATTTCGTAACACATTGGCATGACAGGCCAACCAAATTAACGCATTTTAGTATCATTTATTCATTCACCACTCTGTACATTGTGATTCGAGAAATATCTCTTAATGTGGAAAACAGATAACAGGCAACAAACATAAGAGAATTTAATATACATATCGGTTATGAAACAAAGATTGCTATAGATATGATAGCGATATACCGACAATGTTTGAAATAACATTTGTTTGCGTTTTTTAAAAAAAAAGTTGACGGGGTAAAAAATTTTATCCCCAATTTATTATATGGATTTACATTGCAAAATGTAATGCTTAAAGAAATATATACGTTTTCAAATAACAGTAGTTGTTTATATATATTGAAATAGTTGTTTAGTTAACGTAAGGATAGGCTTTAACTTAAATAATATGCTGCTTGGTGCAAACGATCAAGTTATATTTTCCGTCATAAACTATCGAATAATGTTCATGCAAATTGTATTTACAAAATATACGAGCGCTTGAATTTAAATTAGCATACAATAATAGTTGACATTCAAAAAACCATTGCAAAAATAGTTGAAACAATCAGATAAAGAATTCTTCAAACTCTCATGAAGAATAGAAATTATCATCAAAGATAGTTCAAGACTTTAATTGATTAGCGTTGTTTGATGAATTAGTTTTGGACGAGATAGAAAAGAGATGCAGATGAACTGTGCAAATAAGGCTTATTCCGGAAATTGCTTTCCAGTCATCGACTAAATTATTATATAGATGATTTTATCAGAGCTTCATTATACCCGGAGTAAACCACTGAAACCTAAATAACAACGGAACGGAAATCGTCTCGGAACCTCTTGGATTACATTGGATTCCTCATTATCATCAAATACGTGCATGATGACTTTATCGTTCATCTAATGTTTGGAGGAAGTTTTCTACTACGTAAAGAATATTGTCCAATTTTAAACAAGCATGCACCGATTTACAAATAATTTGCTTGTCCGATGTTCAAGACGTATATTTAACAATTTAGCACATACTATTATAGTTTGTTAAGAAATATAAGAGGAAGCAATCGCTATAAACCAACACACGTTTATTAATGTTTTTTTTTTAAACTTATATTTAATTTTTGGTTTAGAGATTTTATTGCGACTTTTTGTTAACAGGGGTCTCCATGCTAGCGCTTCCGTAACCTGTTAACGGTATTAACCATCAATAATATATTTACAATATAAAATGATAAGCAGTTGATGTATCATTGCTTTGATCTTTTTTACGAAATAAGAAGACCGCGCATTTTATACTAATCTGAAAACTGGTTATTATTTGTTGACACATTTTGGTTATAAAATGCCGTAAACTGTTTTAGACGAATTTTGTTTTGACAAGTCCTTTTAGAACTGTACCGTTAATCCTCTTCAGGTACATACCATAATTACAGATACACTATGCACATTATTTGTACAAGTTGTATTGTCTAGTCCTAATAGACTAAGTATTATGAATGAAAATTAAGCAGTAAATCACTTCATACCTATATCAGAATTTCTTTCCAAAGCTCTAATATTTTTTTCAATATATCTTATAGAAACATATTGAACATATATACGATATAGACAGAGCTATGGAACAAGTTAATCAAATTGTGTTATAGATGGTCTATGTAACGCATCCGAACCAATAATCAAATTATTTTAGTCAGATTCTCTTTAAAATATTAAGTAAATAATGTATCGCATGCAGCGTTATATCAATACGATCCTGATTACGAAGTTTGCTTATTTATTGCTATTAATATTTTTACCATATAGTCATTACGTTTTCTTAAATTTGCCATAGGATCAATTGGGTTACAAAATAAAAGTTTTCCCATTACTCTAAGTGCAGTTTCACACACCACTTAATAATCCAAAATAATGAAAGTAGTTTTTCGCATTAAATCACTAATCATATGCATATTGATTGTGATTGAATTTAAATTGACAATGACGTCATATCTTATATAAGGATCGAAGCAACATGCGAGTTATACAAGTAGTGGATGAAAACTGGAGTAGATTGTATATTTGAAACGTTTGAAGAAATAAATTGTGGATAACAGTATTTTTTTCAACTGTTGAATTTGTGATTATTGTAAAAGATTGCGTATTCACCCTTTTACGTATTTATAACTAATCTCAAAATCTTAAAAATTCACGTACAGAGAGAAAGATATTTTACTAAGGCTTTAATTTATACATTGCTAGAATGGTATTTTACTAGCACAAATTAACATAGCCGAAATATCTTGTTGAATATGAAGGTTTTACCTTTATGTTCAGTAAACAATTTAGATTTCATTTCGTAAAATTATAAATTCTAACTTCTCATTTTAGTTCTTTCTATGTCGAAAAACGATTCCCAATATAATCAATACATTTTTGTTAACACTAGCTGGAAATTAGTTGCAATTTTAAAAGAATCAGTATCAACCGCTGCCAAAGTAGTAAGAACGGAATGTGAATCATTCTGTAATGACATAAAATATCCACAATATAATGTTAAAGTGAGGATAATCATGGTGTATCAGTTCATGGCAAGAAATTCTACGCGAAAATGAACAGCGCTTTTTGCGGCTCTTCATCTTCAAGTCACAGTAAGAACTTGACTCTACAGCAAAAAATATCCCCTTACAGAAAATCAAAATAGCACCGGTCTGAGCGAAACGCTTTGCATGCTTTATGTCGATTACTCTACGTCTGTGTGTTGAAGAACGCAGTTGCGGGGTAATATACACACATTATAAGATTGTGAGTTTGTTATTTAGAAAGTTTAGAAAAACACTTTACGGGCGAGAATCCGTAAAGCGGAATAGGATAAAAGCCGTTATTTAACACCTGCATGTATAATCGCATAAAACCTTGTTAAGTTTTCCATTCCACCCATTCAAAATTATACTTATTTTATAGATAAATGAAAAGCTGATTATACAGTCTGGTCATTTTGTAATTTTATTGTGGTGTCATATCAAAGGCACTTGTCTCTGAAAAAATTACCTTTATACTTAATTAAGGCTATAGATACAAGTGCCTGAGTGTCATAAATATACATATCCTATGCCACAGTGGACAAACAATAGTCAGTATATTTATACATTGTATATGGTTTTAACTTGGGTAAAATATAATATATTAGTCACATCATTCCATATCCAAAAGTCCATTTGACTAGCATCGACTTCGTATATGTATATGACTACGCTGCTGGGGTCTCGTGGTAGCGTGCTCGCCTCGTATTTGTTGTTAAATCTATAAATACGCGTCATTTAGGAACAAGAGCAAAACATGGTAGGTTCTGAGTCAGAATAATGTGTCTGGGTAAGGTGAAACGCTGATTAGAAGAACTAAGATGTGTTTTGGTTATTATTAGTTAAGTTGTTTGGTTTCTGTCTCTATGACCTTTACTCCAAATCTCAATTTATTCAGATTAGAAAATATTTGTTTATAGAAGAAAAGATGCAAGCAGAAAATTATCAACAAGTTAATATAAGTCTTCTTCTAAACACAATTATAGGACACGTAATATCGAAGTAATAGGATGAAATTCTTATATTCTTAAATAAGTTGTAATGATCTGAAAAAAGATCTACTCTATTTATCGACGTCGCCCGGAATAATTATTAATGCATTTTCATTGTTTAGATTCATGAAGGGAACTTTACTTATGAATATAAATTGAATGTAATTAGTCATTGGAATACTAAGTCTCAAAGCTATTACAGACAGGATATTTGCAAATGACATCTGAATATAGTTCCACCAGATACATAATAGCTTTTAACCCCACGGTGGATTAACTTATTCCTCAAAATCTGTTTTATTCTATTAACATTAGAAAAATCTGACGATAAATTTTCAAATAGCAATAAAACCACTTTCAATCAATGTCATTATGAATTAAAAAATATAGCTTAAAACAACACGCTATTAGATTTTTTTTCTGCAATGGCGTTTTAGGATTTATTGCAATATGGTTAAAAAGTTCTAATGAATAATTTTCTTTTAATCCGATTTAAATTTCATATACATGAAAGTTACTTTTTCTTAGAATATTTCTTGAAATACAGATACTGACATAAGTGAAAGTAATTAAATAGTATCTTTTGTTGATAAAATTAGTTGTCAATTTGTGATGAAAAGAGGAAGAAACTGGTTTTTTTTTTAGAGAATTTTACTCAAGCAAATGCAGTGATGTTTTCGTTGGTAAGTGGGCATTGAGTTATATAAAGTACTCTCAATAGAATCATTGCCCGAAAGGAAAGTTTTCTTTGAAGGACATCAGTGACCATGATTCAGTCTAGTACCTATAATCTATGTATGTTGGCGTTTGTTTTTGTAGCAGTTCAGTGTTTATGTTGTTCCGTTGCTTTCCTCTTATAGTTGATGTGTTTCCCTTGGTTTTGGTTTGTTTCAGTTAAATCGATTTATGACTATTGAACAGCGGTATACTACTGTTGCCTTTTTATACCACAAATGGAAAATGCTTTAAACGTTACATTCACAGTCAAATCACCATTAAATTAAATGAGGTTTACTTGAGTTTGTGGGCGTTATGTGTTCCTCGAACTGACTGATAATGGTGTATCACATGGAACCAAACTAAATTGTTTATATAGTTATCAACAGTTGAAGACCGTATGTTTACTTCAGGCGTTTTTTGTTTTTGTATGGTTGGGTTGCTGACTCATATATTCCACTTCTCTTTTTTATTCATTCGCAAGGTTTTGAAGATGGTTACGACCATAGATATTCAGCTAGATACTGAGTTTACCTTTACTATGATAAATTTATCAGATATCCAAGATCTGATAAGTTTTCTTGGGATTGTTCATACTATATCTCTTAAGCTATAGACGTATCCGGGAGGAAAATCAATTTTGCTATTGTTGGGGAAAAATACTGGGAAAACCAAACAATAAGCGCTTACCCTTCCAGAGCACCTGAGATCACCCCGTATGTTTTGTGGGTTTTGTGTAGCAGTCTTGTTTTTTCTGTTGTGTTTTGTATACTGTTGTTTGTCCTTTCCTCTTTTTTCGTTTTTTTTGTGTCATGGCATTGTCAGTTTGTTTTTGCCATGACATTGTCAGTTCGTTTTTTGCCATGACACTGTCAGTTCGTTTTTTGCCATAACATTGTCAGTTCGTTTTTTGCCATGAATGACATTGTCAGTTAGTTTTTTTGCCATGGCATTGTCAGTTCGTTTTTTGCCATGACATTGTCAGTCAGTTTTTTGCCATGATATTGTCAGTTCGTTTTTTGCCATGACATTGTCAGTTAGTTTTTTGCCATGACATTGTCAGTTCGTTTTCGGCTAATGAGTTTGATTATTCCTTTTGTATCTTTCGCCCCTCTTTTCTTGATCTAATATATTTTTCAAAGTTGCGTGCTGCCCAGTCGAAGAACGTGACAAAGCATTCGACATTTATATATATATTCATTAGATTTACAATTAGAGATTTGAAGACCATTAATGAGATGGTATACTGCCAGTTGATGAAACAGATGTCTGACTTAATGGCTAATTGTCAAGTAATCCTCAGCTAACATGTCTCTTAACTTATTAAGATATCTCTGGTCACACGAAGCCAAAACAATCAATTATTCTAAGTGTGCTTATTAAGCACGGCGATTTATAGTTTAGGTTTCCTGATTCAGCTGTAGTCTTTGAAAAGGAGCAATTACAATTTATTAAAGAGGGTAGTTCGAACAATTACGTAAGCCACGAGACGGATTAGACATGTAAAAACATGTACATTAAGATGCACGTATTCAACTCGGTCTACCCATGGAAATGGAAAAATTAGACTGAGTTACAGCATTTTGTCATTTTGAAAGAAAACTTCAAAGCGTTAATGAGTAGTTTGGCTTTTGGATTTTTTTCATGTACTTTTGTTCTTAGCAAACACTTCGTATATATCTAACAATGTCTAAGTTTTTATGAACTATTTTACAGAGATTTAATAATTATATAACTTATATAACAAACAATACATAACTTCTTATTAAATCAAATGGGGTGAGAAATTGTATTTTGTACTTAATGTTACGCAATCTGAACCTGAATAATTCATTCTCTGCATATTCGAAAACAGTTTGTATGTTCTCATTACAAACATCAAGTTACCATGAATCTTAATAAATTTTACATTTCTGTAACAAGAAATTTATTGCAAGTTGAATATAAATGTCGAATACACCTTTAACTTACGAAAGATAATGATGTATAGCGGAACTTTAATGTACCATGTGCACATGGTATTAAACTTAGTTTGATTTACGTTTCTAATGGAATACAAGTCTCTGTACAAGTTTTCTATTGAATCAGTAGCATGGTATTCACCCACACGTTGTCAATTACTTCAGGTTAAGATTGTAGTCTGTGGCGATTTAAGCAAAAAAAAAAAGAAAACAAAAAAAAAGAAAAAATAACACAAAAAAAAATACACAAAAACACAAAAACAAAAACCAAAAAGCTAACGTTTTAATAAACTGAACAGATCAATATTACAATAAATATTATAATATATTTCAACAGCATCTAGATAAAAAAAGTTATACAGATAAATTATAGATTTCTGATCGTTAAGACGGAAAAGTTAGATAGGTAAGCCACAAAACACGACCATTCAAATAGAAAAGTTAGAAAAGGAAACCACAAATTCCAGGAGACGTACAGGTAAGTCACAAATGTTTGGTCACTGAGATTGAAAAGTAAGACAGGTAAGTACTAAATTCCTGATCAATAAGACGGAAAAGTTAAATAGGTAAGTCACAAATTTCTGGTCATTGAGATTGAAAAGTAAGACCAGTTAAGTACTAAATTCCTGATCATTAAGACGGAAAAGTTAGACAGGTAAGTCACAAATTCCTCCACGGTAATTACATTAACAGTACCAATGCTAACTAATGCAACATATGCGCATTTCGACAAGTAATGTCTCTTCGGTGACGATGAAGTCCAAAAAAAAAATGAAAAGTAAGACACCAAATACAAACGTTTGGGAGCTGACAAAACAAAACGAAAAAGACCAAAAGTAAAGCCAATCCCGGAATAGGAATCAGAGATATTCATGAGGGAGATGCAGTACAATATCTTCGCAACAGACTTCAAAGAAATTAACAAGCAATGTTTGAATGTCCCTTTGGTGTCTTTCGCCTCTCCTTTTAAAATCTATGTAGTGTTTTGTAGACTTTGTTTGTTCGTCGACGTTTTTTTTTTTGTCATGACGATGTCATGCAGGTTCTCCTCGTTATATGAGTTTTGAATTTTCCCTTTGGTATCTTCTGTCTCTTTTTTGTAGGTTTTTAAAGCACAGAAATGATCTTTTAAATGAATCCAGTACGAACTTATGTTATCTGCAAATGAAGGGGAATAACTCTTCAAACATTGTTTAGACACACATTCATGTGAAATATGCTAACATCGTATGAAAAAAGATAACTACAAATGAAGAAAATCAGATAGTGTAACGCAATTGTCAAAGCTTTACTGAGAGAACAGATCCATACCACTTAAATAGAAGACTAATGCATTTTATATTATGTAAGTGGGATTAAAATTAATCGGATTAAAATTTAAATGAACAGTGAGCAAATTGTTCCAATAAAAACCACTGAACTTAAAGAATTGCGTGGATGGATTTTTTTTTCAATAGTAATGTATAAAAGATTCTCCTCATTTACATAAATCCGAATTATAACATAGACGAAAACTTTAAAGTTAAGTAGATTAAATATGGATTTGTATTCATCTATAATGGAAGTTTTATGATTTTATAGTGCCGATGTAACACACTCAAAATATTCCTTCCATGTGATATTGGGTCAATTGTCATCATTCTGCATGCAATAAATTTATGTGCAGAGTATAATATTGATTGTTATGTGAAAATTTAAGAAAATGTTTGCTTTTGCGATTAAATTGTGGTTTTATATATCATTTCAATATGCAATCTGGCTTCGTGAAATGACTCTGTGTACGAAGTAAGAACAGAACCAGTTTACATTTAACAATTTCGCGTTTCTACATTCACGTTGTGAGATTTCTAAAAGGAAAAAAAAAAGAAAACAAATTTGCCATGCATTTATTAAATGAATAAAAATTTTACATGTGGGTATATAAAGACAATTATGTACATTTTGTTCATATGCAAATATCATGGCACAACCTTTGTTTTATGTTATTTGTTGATGTTAAAGTCATATGAAACTTCAAATAAAAAAAAAAGTATGTTTTATATACTTGAATGGCTAAGTTTTACTATAAAACCAGTGTAAGTAAACTTTCTTGCAAAATAAAATACTTAATATTATCAAAATCTTCATAAATGTACTGTTATGAATTATTGTCATCCCGTACACTAATTCGCCGATATTTTCCCGTATGCAGTGACCTTAACTACGAAACCTCTCTTTGGAACTTCGACCACCACACAGCGCAATTGCGAGGGGAAACACGTGATGTAAGAATGTAAACAAACATGCACTGGAAGGTAAGTAGTAATAACTGATTCTTAAAGAACGTTAATACAACAAATCATTTAATAACTGTTAATGAACAGTTAGATTAACAAATGGGAACGCTTGGAAAATATAAAAAAAAATATCATGACATTGTCAATTCACCTGTTTGTCACGTGCTCCACTGCTCTGTGTTGATTGTTTATCAATGTCCCGATCCGATAAACTTCGGCAACATACTCGAAAGTTAATTAGCTTGCGATCAACAATCACTGAATGAAATATTATTTGTTGATACTGCGTTATAGATTCGTAATAGATATAAAAAAGCGTACATAAAGGACTTAGTTTAGTATATATAGATATAGGAAGATGTGGTATGAGTGCCAATGAGACAACTCTCCATCCAAGTTACAATTTATAAAAGTAAGCCATTATAGGTCAAGGTACGGCCTTCAACACGGAG
Organism: Mytilus californianus; assembly: GCF_021869535.1. Classification (NCBI taxonomy): domain Eukaryota; kingdom Metazoa; phylum Mollusca; class Bivalvia; order Mytilida; family Mytilidae; genus Mytilus; species Mytilus californianus. The sequence continues at coordinate 34,653,608 of NW_026262701.1, forward strand.
CATTGGCTCACACCGAACAGCAAGCTATAAAGGGCCTCAAAAAATGCATGTATTGGTTCAATAATTTCGATTACAATAAAATTACAAGAAACTCGTTTAAGACTTTAATGCAACATTGTTGACTTTTTAAAAACAGTAACTTACAAATGCATTTTATTGTAAACAATATAATTTAATCCTTTCTTAAATATGTGTGAATTGTCTATGCACATACATATTCATGTCAACAGAATTATTTATTAAATACAAGGTAGGAGATATAAAACTGAGGTCGATATGTTCTGTACGGCAATTTTCAATGACCTCCAATGAGGGTCTCTCCTGATCGTTACGACAATGTTTTCACGAGATAAATTAAAAAAGCAAACACAATCGAATAGTCAAATAAGAAAAAAACATTAATAAAAAACCCCCATAAAACAAAATACGAGATCAATCATTAGATGCTGCGGAAGGGTAACATTGTAACATCTGTTATCAAAGTCGATATCGAGTCATACTTAATACAGACATTAAATTGATAAACATTGAATTATCAAAATAAAAAAATGTAAGATTAGAAATAAAAAAAGAAAAAGTTTGTTATAACAAACGTATTTTTTTTTGGGGGGGGCCTGATCCATTATATGAAAAGGAAAAGATCAGTCTTGTAAACGTAAAATATGTCCAATGGTTATACCTTCGTACAGCAAGCCAAAATATGCACAGCAGAATAAACAAAAACTGTGTTTATCAATTTGTATGAGACAGACTGTGTTCATTTACAAGTGTTCAAAAGGTGGTATAGGACTTGGACCCGAACCAGCATCGTACCTTGGATCATTAAACATCTTTAGAATAAACCATAAACTTTATACGGATCTTTTATAAATATATATACTTTTTATTTTGAGGAAGGAATTGAAATGAAAACTGCATATCCCATGCGTTGTTCACTATATATATTTCCTAAAATTGATACCTTTATATATTTCATAAAATTATTACATTTTTCATAAAATTGTTCACTAAATATATTTCATAAAATTGTTTACTGTATATATTTCATAAAATTGTTCACTATATATATTTCATTAAACTGTACACTATATATTTACTTCATACAATTAACATTATTCCCAACATATGCTTCTTTCAGTGCGACATACAATGCCAATAAGTATTTAATAGATAAACAATATAGTTACATATAAATGTCCTAAGTCAGGAACCTGATGTTCAGTGGTTGTCGTTTGTTGATGTGGTTCATAAGTGTTTCTCTTTTCTCATTTTTTATATAGATTAGACCGTTGGTTTTCCTGTTTGAATGGTTTTACGCTAGTCATTTTTGGGGCCCTTTATAGCTTGTTGTTCGGTGTGAGCCAAGGCTCCGTGTTGAAGGCCTTACTTTGACCTATAATGGTTTACTTTTACAAATTGTGACTTGGATGAAGAGTTGTCTCATTGGCACTCATGCCACATCTTCTTATATATATATACAGCCTGGGCCTTTGTCTGTTTTCTGCTCTTTGGTCAAATTGTTGTCTATTTGACACATTCCCCGTTGCCATTCTCTATTCTATTTGTAATTCAAAACTTATATTCATCAATTTTCCAGTCTTTATTGATATTTTATTTCTAAGACGTTTGTAATCTAACATCTTTCTTCATCTATCCTATCGAATATGAAACTGAATGGACGCATTATTTTGATTATTTAAAACATAAGAAGTCCCCTGATTAAGTATTTTGTTCAGATCGGAATCAACGGCAATGAAATACTAGACCCTGGATAAATGTATTTTACCGATGACTCTGCAATTTTTCAAATCATTCCGAGAAATATTTGAAAAAAAAATATTGAAACGGTTTCAATTAAAGATGAAAGACTTAATTCCTCGCTTAATACATGTATAACTCTTATCGTTAAGTATTATTTAAATATGATTAAATGAAGTTAAGGTGTACTTCAATGAGACAGCAACACAACGGCAAAAATAACCAATAAAAATCAAGATGTTAACACATAGCCTTTTCAACAACGATACCATATATGAAGCGTCTAAAACATCCTGTATCTTCAAAGGTGGGGGAGAAATTGAAAAAAAATCAAAGATTTGCCGATATAAAACCATATTCTTTAAAAAACAAAAACATTAAGACATGAAATAACACATCTAACCACGAGGTCCCCGACATAACTATGAATATTTCAAAACATGTTTTTCTTGGCAGGATATAATAGCCGATTCATCGAAGTAATATAAAAGCAAAACAACGTTTGAAGACTTTTAAATGTTAAATGGTTGTGTCTTATAGCAAATTTCACCACTACAAAAGATTACCTCAAAGGTAAATCAAAGTACTGAAGTACTGAACATCGGATGACCGCAAGTTCTTGTGGATGGTCAAAAGCACTTGTCTCAGAAAAAAATCACATCTCTAAACCTGAAACTGAGGTTAATGTACAGAGATATATTTTTTTCTGAGACAAGTTCGTGCGTGTGTGATGAATAAATGACAGGAAATTCAACCTCACCGTAATAACTATTATATTGTAGTGATACAAATCAGTATACACTGGCTTGTTGTTATATACTAGTATTATATTAATATAACAGTTACATATATATATAATTTTCATCCATTTGTATATCATTCTATTCTACTGTTCTAATAATAGTGCAGTGCAAGTGCATGGTGGACACTCTTCTGTAAAAAATCGATTTTTCTAAAAGATTGGATATGAGTAGGCATTCATATTTTCCCGCAAAAACAATCTTTCATGCAGAGTTACCGGTCCTTGCGGGGATTGCCGAGATATTCTCCCGCATGCATTCACACAATTTTTCGGTACGTGTGCATAGATATTATCAATGATTTTTTACTCATATATATATATGTATATATATATCTAACGACAAAACACTTTCATATTATTAATTGATGTTCTAAACAAAAATATTTTTATCAGTATTCATTGAAGAGACGTATTCAGTTTAATTATAACAAACAATAAGGAATGTTATTTTGCACTCGTTAATGTACGCGTATTTATCATGTTTATAGATCGGTTACAAACCCAAAACAGAAGTTACGTAATGGAAATCTAGGCGATGGCAAAACATCGGAATGCCCTCACGGTCATCGCGATGTAAAAACAAACAAACTAAAAGATAAAAAAGCTCATAATAAAAAAGGGGAAAAGAAACCACATAAACTATAAAATAAACAATTGACTGACTAGTTACATGTATTTTCCAGAGAAAACATCGTGATTGAATATGTTGCACGACGTAAAACCCTTAACTTCTTCATTGTATGACATTACCTTATACTAGATTCGAAGATTTAAATAACAGTCGTATCAACTCTAGGTTCCAAATACCCCTATTAATGTTTATATTGTAACAGCATTGCGTCAACACATTTAGTTGATATACTTAGCTTCATCGTGTACACGTGTTCTAATAATTAAAAGATAAGACATTTAATGAAGCGCTACAATATTGCCAATTGCCTAGAAAATACAATTGTTTGTGGATTATTTTTGATACACTTGTAAGCTATCGTAATTACGAAAAGTCAAGTGTGGGCCAAAACTTCTGAATAATAGGTTATCGCTAGTAAAATGGATTAACATTTACAGAAGGAAAGCTTTTAAGCAATACTGTCACGTGAGATCAGTCAACAAAACAGAATGCACACGATGTCTGCAGTACTGCCAAACTATGTTCTTAAGTGAAAGATTTAACCTTTGTTTGCTTCAACCTTTGATCTGTATTTATCACATTTTAACATACAAACATATATTTATGCATTGTATGGTATATATTGGATTTTTGTTTTGTTCATTTTACAGTTGCCTGATATAAATCGTTTTAAGCAAAAATATTTTTGTGACGCCTTTAACATAATGGCGGTGTACAATGTTTTCAAATGAATATATCTTTGTCGAAATATTAATTTCCTTGTGCAATGGAAAAACGTATAACACACATTTCAAAAAATGATAATAAACATTGTCGATATAACGAAAAAAAAAAACTGACAAAGAAACCGGGCGTATCATTAGGTACGCCAGTCGCAAGCTTCGTCTACAAAAAAATCATTTGTGACTCTTGAATAAAAAAAAATTAAAAGGTCAAACTAGGTACGAAGTTGATGAGCATTGAAGACCAAAAAATCCGAAAGGTTTTGCCAAAATATAGTTACGGTAATCTATCCCTGGGGTAGAACATCCTTAGTATATCAAACGATTAAAGTTTTTTGTAAACAGTGTATTTGTAATATTACCATATCAATGATAATTCATGTCAACACAGAAGTTATCATATCAAAAGTTTAGAATATTACGAATACAAAGAAAAATCAGGAACACACTATAAATACTCGGAAAACTATGTTTTTATAATCCATGCAAGTTTATTAATGATCGTCATTCGGTATTGAGACTTCGGTCCGTTGAAATATTTTCCATGTGTCTACCTATTGGGAATGTTTTAGAGAGAAATAAGAAAGACGAAATATCATTTCAGGTAAAAGAAATGAGAATGAAATCAATCGAAATCAATTTACTATACTTAACAGCGTTCATGAGTTCAGGTTTGTCGACAGGGTAAACATTATATACCATGAGACACGGTTTGTCGACCAGGTTTGTCGGCAGGCTGAACATTATATATCATGAGACCAGGTTTGTTGGCAGGCTGAACATTATATATCATGAGACCAGGTTTGTCGGCAGGCTGAACATTATATATCATGAGACCCGGTTTGTCGACAGGACTATAAGACCAGGTTTGTCGGCAGGCTGAACATTATATATCATGAGACCAGGTTTGTCGACAGGACCACGAGACCAGGTTTGTCGGCAGGCTGAACATTATATATCATGGGAACTGGTTTGTCGACAGGACCACGAGACCAGGTTTGTCGGCAGGCTGAACATTATATATAATGAGACCAGGTTTGTCGACAGGACTATAAGACCAGGTTTGTCGGCAAGCTGAACATTATATATCATGGGATCAGGTTTGTTGACAGGACCACGAGACTAGGTTTGTCGGCAGGATGAACATTATATATCATGGGACCAGGTTTGTCAACAGGACTATAAGACTAGGTTTGTCGGCAAGCTGAACATTATATATCATGGGACCAGGTTTGTCGACAGGACCACGAGACCAGGTTTGTCGGCAAGCTGAACATTATATATCATGAGACCAGGTTTGTCGACAGGACTATAAGACCAGGTTTGTCGACAAGCTGAACATTATATATCATGGGACCAGGTTTGTCGACAGGACCACGGGACCAGGTTTGTCGGCAAGCTGAACATTATATATCACGAGACCAGGTTTGTCGGCAAGCTGAACATTATATATCATGAGACCAGGTTTGTCGACAGGACCACGGGACCAGGTTTGTCGGCAAGCTGAACATTATATATCATGGGAGCAGGTTTGTCGACAGGACCACGAGACCAGGTTTGTCGGCAAGCTGAACATTATATATCATGGGACCAGGTTTGTCGACAGGACCATGAAACCAGGTTTGTCCACAGGACCATGATACCTGGTTTGTCGACAGGGTAAATATGATATGACATTCATGCATCAAACAAACAAACAAACAGACAACTTTTTGCAAGTATATCTCTGTTTTTCTCATGAAAAGCTTAATACGTGGCATGCGCAATACATTTTAATCACGAATGTGAGTCATTAAATTAAAGAGATTCAAATGCTTATTACAATTAGGATTCAATAAATAAATTAATTGATCTTAAATAAAAATGAAAATATTAATTTCAGTGAGTTCCTGTCTTTTCCAAAGATGTTAATGAAGTATATATATGTAAATATTCAAAGTGTATTTTAAAATGCTAATTCCAATACTATGTAACAACCTAACAAATATACATAGTAATGAAAATAACAAGATGATTATCCAGTGAAATGGAAACAAAATCATGTACATTGGCTGTCAGGATTAAGGTCTATTATTATGTTAGTGTCTTATGCATATTAAGTTGATGCTTGCTTCATGTTTTCTGTGACATTCTGGTAATGTTTTATTTTATAGTTATTGCAATGTATCGGAAACCCTGTGCATTTATTGTTGTTTTCTGTGGAGAAATTAGCTTTGATGAGCTTGTCCTTTTCTGAAAAGTCTTTATTGAACAGCCTTTAATATACATGTTTCATGATGTACTACGTAACAGAACATAAATAAAACATTACGCATTTAATGACTGCATGTCCTCAGATTATTTATTGAATAATAGCTTTATAGTGTACTTTCAAGCCTTAAAATAAAAATGTTGGATCAATGCTTTAAACACAATCAGATATGAGTTTTTGTAAGGAGGTTTTCTCAACCCTGACAGTTATTATATTGAAGATTTTCGTGACTTGTGCAGTTGTAAACATTTTAATTCGAAAATTATAGAAGAAATTGAAAATGAAAAGGTTACAAAACTCAAAATTGTTTTATTTTTAAATATCAAAGTTCAACACATTGGAAATTGTTTATTTAGTTTGACATTTATTAAAAATAAAAATAAAATCATTTTTTTTATATAAAAGTATATTAATTTTTTTGTAACTTAGGTTGAGATTGCGATATTAATTATATCGGTGTCTTTATTCAATAATTTCCAGAATATCTGCAATAGACCATCATTTGTTTACATTTTTGTTACAAAAATGGGCATTGTTGCAGGTTTCTTATATTCCAATATACATGCATAATAGGTTTCTTGATAATTTGATTTTATTAAAAAAAAACAATAAAAGGAGTATAATTGTTGATTTAGATGTTTTATTGGCGTCTTAATTACACTCCACGTTAGCAACGTTGTTCATATAACAAGAAATTATATGACATGCTGTGAATAATCGGTACCAATTCTAACAAGTAATTGCATTAGTGATCAGGTTGGCGTGTTCGATTCCTTATCATTTAATTGACCTGTGAAAATGTCACCTGCAATGTGCCATAAACAAAAATATATTTGTTGGAGAGCCTTTTATAAAGAAGGTTAATAGATCAATACACTTTCATCACTGATATATTATCACATTCATTCGGAAAAGCTAGACTTTCTCAGTTGTCCAGGATATACCTAAAACAGAATTCACTTGAAATAATTTAATCGATAACCAATCACAGATTTAGAGTTACGACTATAGAGTTCAATTTTATTTCTCAAGTTCACTCCTTGGAATTCTCATTCGTTGCAATCATGCACTACTTTTCATATTTGTAGCTACTGTTAAAATAACATTGAAGTACAAGGCTAATTATCACAAACAAAATTTGAATACAACACAGACGAAACATGCATTGGATGAGCGACAAGACTTTAATCAACCTCGACAAGACTTGAAAAAACAGTGACATGACTTGAAATAACAGTAACAAGACTTGAAACAACAGCGGAAGCTTTGGGTTTGGTTATATGTTTCAAAACATTGACTGCAAGGCCTTCCATATGTTCGATAATTGGATGGAAACATTACAATTCTTGGCACATCACATTTGAAACATCAGACAGAAAATACATGAAAAATCAATGATAACAACGATTATTTTTAAATTCTTTACACGGATTAGAGGGAATTAGTCTTCCCACATTCGTTACTGTAAATGTCTAAGAATACAAATTATTAATTGTAATTGAAGTTGCATTTCACCTTAAGTAAAATCACTGAACAATTTACTTTTCCGTATCTGATATATGTTTCTAGTATTCAAACAACAGCTGTATCTGCCATAGCTAGCTTACTGTAATACCGAACATATTTTAACCTAGCTTTCTTAATTATGCGCCGTCTCTTATTTCCTTGTTTCATCCTGTTTGTAGCTGGAGTTCGTACTTTTATATTGTGTGTTTTTTACGATATATGATCTAGACAGGCAAAAAGGGGGTGGGTGCAGATGTTAAACTGTGGTATAATTCCACCACAATTTGTGCTTATACAGAGTCACTGGGCCGTGTGTTTTGTTTATTGTTGTTTGTTTTTATTTATACGTTGGTTTCTTCGGAGTAGTCGTGTGTTGGTGGTTGGTTTAGGTCTTCTGTAATCCCAAATATCTTTTGTAGTTCCTGCTACCCCTTTTATCTGTCAAGTGTCAAGAAGGCAATAAAAAAAAACACACAACATTATTATTGTCACTCAATCAGCTATCCACGAAACCTTCAAGAGACAAAACGCACACAAAGAAATCCCCAAATAGTACCTGTTAACATCCTGGAGTAAGATATTAGATGTAAGAACATTAAATAGTATCTAGGTTATCCCATTTAAAATTGATTGGTTACGTCAAAGTCGTGATGAAATTACATACTAATTATTCGGATGTAGAATAATGCCCAATAATTGCTTCAATTTACCCTCCATATTTTGAAAATCACCAACAGAGTTATTTAAAACACAATAAAATTCATTGATGTGAACTTTTTATTATACACTTCAGCTATACATTACAAGTACATTGTACATGTGAATGGTTCGTGAAAGTAGAGCAAGTCAGGAATACTACAACAACGACATTGTTTGATAAACTAGGTTTAATAAAATGGAATCGTTGAAGTTATTTTATCATCATTTGCATTTATCAATGAGAATATTGGCATTACATGCAAGTCTTGACGCGATATAAGATACATCACAGGAAAAACATGAGGCGGAAAGTATCTAAGGGAGATTCAAAACTCATAAGTCGAGGATAAGAGACCGACAACATCATGGCATGGAAAACAATTAAACAATATACGAATAAAAACAAATTAAAAAATATAAATTACTGAGCAACACGAAAATGGTCAATGATATTATACTTATTTCTTACACGAAATGGACATTCTTAACTTAAAACTTTTAAGTACAAGAACTAACTGACTTATTCTAATTTTAATTGAAGCTACCCTCTTTAAATAAAGAATTTATTATTTTTATCATTGATAATAATAATAATAATAATAATAATAATAATAATAATAATAATAATAATAATAATAATAATAATATAATAATAATAATAATAATTATCATCATCAATGTAATTTCCGGTAAATAACATCAATTAGTCGCAGTAGAAGTGTCCTCCTGGATCCTGAACGACATAACAGTATTTTTCCCATAATGCAACAATATTTACAAAAAGTTCTTAAGGAAGTTTTGATTGGGGTCATGTTGTTATCATAAAACTTCAGTTTGATTCATTAAAATACACGATATCAAATCACCTTATAATTGGAAGAAAAAAAATCAAATTAAATCCGTAGATCAGATAAGCAAACCTGCATGGTTTAATTGGATCTATTTTAATAGAATTTTCCTATACACAGATGATGGCATATGATAAGGTTTCCTGCATCAATTAATTTGTTAAGTACATCGCAATAAAAACGTGTTCACTTAATAATATTGACCATCATTGCCGTAGTATCAATATGTCAAGATATTTATTGAAATGATTGGAAATAATGGTTTCAGAAATAAATAATGGCAAGCATTTTCAAGCTAATTACACAGTATATACAAATATTTATCATGTAAAAAACAGTTTAAATGGCATTTTGATTCAATAAATAATTGATAATTTCAATAAAACATGATTTCACCAAATACATAGCTTTTAAGACTAGCATAAAGAAACATAATGGCTTCATATACATGTCTTTACATTTACAAACTAATTTACCATACAAATTATTGCATAATTGTTATTTTAGAGCGCGCCAGAAATAATGTCTGTAGATAGGATCTCTCGTTATGTTACATAATTTTTTCTTTATTATTTTCAATATTTAGGTTATAATTTCCAATTAAGACCTAATCATGTTCTATTCACATTTTTCCAATATTTGTTTTCGTTTTATTCTTTTCAGTATTATTTTTTCAAACCAAAATTAACTTTTTATACATTGTGAATTGGATGGAGAGTTGTCTCATTGGCACTCACACCACATCTACTTATTTATATGATCATAGATACCAGTATTAAAATTTTATACGCCAGACGCGCGTTTTGTCTACAAAAGACTCATCAATGACGCTCGAATCAAAAAAGTTAAAAAGGCCAAATAAAGTACGAAGTTGAAAACCACATTACGCTAAACAATCCATAAAATAAGTACCATGGTCACGTATCAATGCCAAGACTATGACAAAAACACAGTCCCTAGGTACTACATTCATTTATAATATTAGTGATTCAGATTCATTTCCAAGGTTTCATACTGATTATTAAATCACAGCCTACAACAATATCAAGTTAACAATGTACTGTTTTTTTCTTTGGCATATACAATTTATTACCCTTTGTCCTAGCAGAGACAAATATAGACACTTACAATGTAAGCGATAAGAAAAGGTTTTAGTAAATTCATACATTGTAAGTGAGCGTTTTGTTCCATTCAGTTGAAATAAAGTTAAACAGCTTAGCAATACAATAATCTAATTATCGAAAACAATTTTGATACCAAAGTCTGAATCGTTCATAATTTTCTGTCTTTATTTGATAGAATGTAAATCTAAGGTATATAAGACGAATACCAAACGATAACAACCACCAAAAGATATCTTAAAGTTCTTAACAGGCTTCCTTGCAAATATCCAAAAGATATCTTAAAGTTCTTAACAGGCTTCCTTACAAATATCCAAAAGATATCTTAAAGTTCTTAACAGGCTTCCTTACAAATATCCAAAAGATTTCTTAAAGTTCTTAACAGGCTTCCTTACAAATATCCAAAAGATATCTTAAAGTTGTTAAAAAGGCTTCCTTACAAATAATTTCAAGTCTATTACGGTGACTTGTCTTTAAAAAAATACAAAAAAAAAAACCACTTTACTTTCAAATAAGTGTTACATTTGGATGTTGTTTTATTGACGTATAACCCGCGCACATCTTTCATCTTTCATTCACATCTATATATACCAGAGTCTAGATACAACATATTCTTATTTAGTTGAAGTTGACTAAGCATGATGAAATGGATATATATACTTATTTCTTGTTCATTAAAGAATCTTATTTAAAACAATAAATTCATTTAATTGCAAATAATGAAATAAACTGTTTTTTCATGTTTTTTTTTATTTAAATGCATTCATTTAGACAAATTTAGCAATGAGGCAATTTCTTCTATAAAGTATAAAAGTGTCATGTAAAGGGAGCTACCATTAGATTTTTATTGGGGGGGGAGGGGGGGGCTAGGATGAAAATTTTTTGTCCTGCATTTTTTTTTAGTTGTAATCTCTGTCCTGCCTTTTTTATTTTTTACTCTATTCGGTCCTGCCTTTTTTTTCATTAGTTTATCCTAGCCCCCATAAAAATCAAATGGTACTCCCTAACCAAAAATAACGTTTAATATAAAAATAAAGAGGTGCGGTATGATTCCCAATGAGACAACTATCTACACAAGTTCAAATAAAGTGGATGTAAGCAATTATAGGCAACCTTTTTATTACGGCATTCAACCATGAGAAAAACCCATACCGTAAACATTTTGTAACACTGTTATCTATCAAATACCTAGAATATTCGAAGCAGATGAAGACGAAAACAACCAAATAATATAAATTTTAAAAAACCGGGACGTCACATAAAAGTAAAGAAGTAAAGAAAAATTGTTGACATTGCAGAATAAATTACAAATTCTACAATTCTGCTTGGCAATAAATTTTATGGTTATGTGTTTTGCATTGAGATGGAGTAGAACAAATCATCTCTGATTATTTGACTGTTTGAAGATGTTTTGTAAAATCTAGTTGAGTTCTAACATTAAACGAATCACAGCTGTATGTGATATTATATGAGTACCATCATATGCATGAACATAACTTATTAAATGACTCGTTAAGTTTGAAGCAAGCCCGTCACGATCAATACCTTACCAATTTGAACACTCAACTGTAAGAACGTCGTTAAAATCTCTATATAATTTAGATTTGATTACCCTTGTAATATTGTATAGAACATTCAGATTAATAAGACATAATCGTTGTGCTTCCATTTTTATAATTTGGGAGGCAAACCATTCTGCTTGTTAAATTCAAAAGGAAATTACCCTAGGCTTTTTTATGTTATGTCATACAAGTAACATGTGTTATACAGTTTATCAGTTCCGAAAAATGTTTAAAAAATACATCAGTACGGCTGTACTTAAGACACTTTGTATGTCTCAAACACCATTGAGAAATAACTATCCAGACTATGAGTCGTTGATCTTAAGTTTTTAATTTTGAACAAAATGAGATGTGCGGTCAACATCCGCAAGTCCTTACCAAACATTACTTGACATGTAAAATCATCAATGAACATGTTGATTCCATATCAACAGGTTAAGTACTTTGGGCTTGCTTTCAGTAACTGCACGTGAACACTCTTAAACATGTGATCTATTGTTGTACTGCTTGTAAGAGATTAAAGAAATGTAAACAAGACGTACTGATAAGTTATAAACAACAATGTAAAATCCTAAATTAACCCAGACAACTAAACAACAATATAAATAAAAAATTAACACATACTAAAAAAAAAAATTGTAAAATTCCAAATTTACTAAGACAAAATCAAAAACAACATCGTAAAATTCGAAATTAACCCAGACAACTGAAGAACAATGTAAAATTCCAAATTAACGCAGACAACTAAACAACAATGTAAAATGCCAAATTAACACAGACAAATAAACAACAATGTAAAATGCCAAATTAAAACAGACATGTAAACAACAATACACAATTCCAATAATAAAAAAATAAAAATGACAAAGAAACAACATGTGATCGAGATAAACAAGTGAATGGTTAAGTGCTTAACGACAAGTTTAATAACGTCACATTGTATGTGCCTGTCATTAGCCAGGAACCTCGTCAGTGATTGTCTTTAGTCATATCTTTATTTATTTTTGATATTTTAGGGGATTTGTTGTTAATTTTAGATTAACAAAGTGGACATAAAGATAGATGACAGGATCATTCTATCTGTAGTGAGTTGAGAAACTTAAACACCCTAAACGGTAAAAAAAAGAGGCGGAAGATATCAAAGGTACATTCAACAGATTTACCAATTGTTGGTGGTGACTGTAGAACATAATTCCCAATACAAAATTACATGGTACCGATTATACCATGCCAGAAACATCGTTATTGGTTGTCCTTAGTTACATCTTCATGTTTTTGTTCTATATGAAATTTGATATGACTGATATTTTTTTTATAGATCCTATTTGATATATTCACAACTTTTCTCAACTAGGGGCAATATATACAGTTTGACATATTGAATAGACGTTTGTTTATTACAAATATTAGACAAAACCATGGCCAAAAAGAAAAACAAAAAGTCATTAAAACACAACATAGAAATCTAATGATTTCTCAACACGAACCTTACTTGTGATGGTGATGAACACATGTGTTGTTTTCATAGATCATAGTTTTTAAGAATTAAAAAAAATAACGACTCAATGGTGTAAGAAAAAGATACCAAGGGAACATTCAAAACTCATAAGTCGAAGAGAAACTGACAACACCATGGCAAAAAATGAAAGAATGTTAGGTATAAAAAGTTTAGCCGTGAAATTAATTGTTAACTATCTGATGTGTGAAAATACTCCGTCTATTAAGCTTAATATTAAAAAATAATAGGCGTTTATGACCAAAGAATACATTTTACTTTTAGACCGATAAACAAATCAGTTTCTGCCAAAGACTTATTTTGCACGAGGGGTTAAGAACCTTTTAGTTATTCATGCCAAGAAACATTGGGATCTATTAATATATACAAAGACAGCTTTTAAAGTTAAAATTGCATCTAATCCGGAATAGAACGGAAATTTGTCTAAACGGAACTCATGTATCAGGAAATATCGTAAACATTCGACAGTTCATTTATCCAAACATCAATCTAAACCGAAAATAGTCCATTAGGGGTTCATTTTAGACACGTTTCATTGCAATCATTAACAAAATAGACTACCTAAATTGTTAGTTCACATTATTGAAAACTGTTACAAGCACATGTTACATATTCAACAATCACTTATTAAAAATCAGATTAACCCTTGACCTTGATGTTATGTTGTCTTTTCAGCAAGGTACAGATACTAATTGGTTATTGACGTAAGGTAAAGCGATAAGGATTTTACGTTCTTCGTGACCTTTTGTAAGGCCTTTGCGAATAAAGCAGTGTTTTTTTTAATCTGCTACTTTTTATGAGTGCAAATAAATATTGGTCCCAATAAATAGCTTTTAATTTGTAAAACAAACTGAAATTTATTGAAGATTACCACGATATATTGTGGGAAATCAATTTTTAATATGTTTCCTAGGATGCAAAGGGAATTGTTTGAGATGAATTTTATCACCAAGGTTGCTATATGATCTTTCAAAAGTGTCGGAAATAGCAAATCAAATTAATGATAACCATAGAAATACTTTTCTAGTTCTATGCTGAATATGTGGACTTTGCAATGCGATATTCCTCAAAAGATTGTATGTGGGTATTATTTTCCAAGGCTTTGAGAAATGTCAATCTGGGAAATTGCAAGTGAATTTTAATTGACGCAGAATTATTTTCTACAAAAAAAGCTTTAGGGGAAAACTATTCAAATTCTTAATAAAAGAGCTTGAATTCTTTCCACGAAAATACTACAATAATGCATATATTATCTTCTAAACTTAAATGTTCTCACTCGTGATACTGGCAGACAAACTAAGTTGAATGACATCTAGTTTGAAATGCATCATTCGAAAGGGTAACGGAACTGTTACGTTGTCATTAAAGAGAGGTAGGATAACGGCACTGTTACGTTGTCATTAAAGAGAGGGAGGGTAATTGAACTGTTACGTTGTTATTAAAGAGGAGGGTAATTGAACTGTTACGTTGTCATTAAAGAGGAGGGTCACGGCACTTTTACGTTGTCATTAAAGAGAGGGAGGGTAACGGAACTGTCACGTTGTCATTAAAGAGAGATAGGGTAACGAAACTGTTACGTTGTCATTAAAGAGAGGGAGGGCAACGGAACTGTTACGTTTTCATTAAAGAGAGGGAGGGTAACGGAACTGTTACGTTGTCATTAAAGAGAGGGAGGGTATCGAAACTGTTACGTTGTCATTAAAGAGAGGGAGGGTAACGAAACTGTTACGTTGTCATTAAAGAGAGGGAGGGTAACGGACCTGTAACGTTGTTATTAAAGAGAGGAAGGGTATCGAAACTGTTACGTTTCATTAAAGAGAGGA
Source organism: Mytilus californianus (assembly GCF_021869535.1). Lineage (NCBI taxonomy): Eukaryota > Metazoa > Mollusca > Bivalvia > Mytilida > Mytilidae > Mytilus > Mytilus californianus. The sequence continues at coordinate 34,668,847 of NW_026262701.1, forward strand.
TATACCTTGATTCAGGCAGATACCTCTATTAATCATTTGTGATCATAATGTGTATGTTATAGGCATTCAAGGCTTATTAAGCTTTCGTGTGAAAATGAATTAAAATAATCTATATTGCTAAGAAGCTTAGAATCTATTATTAATAATTATTTCCACAAACGTACATGTGATTTCTAAAATCACTAACTTACTACATCAATGAAGATGGTCAAGTTATTGTGGGGCGTGATACGGACATTCTTTCCATAAGCCATTTGACGTCATGAAAGGACTACTGACGTCATAAGAGGAGACATCTGTTGCAGCATTTTCTATTTTGTTACCCTTTATACAGTAGTTGTTTCTGACTAGGTTTGTACACGATCTTATAAAAATGTCCCAATCTAAGTCCGTGTGTAATCTTTAGATCTATAATTGGTCCTCATTATTTAATTAAAAAGCAGTCAGTTTCAATTTAGATAAGAATTTTTCCATTATTTTCTACAACAAATGTCTTTAAATTAAAGATAATTGTTCAAATCAAATATTTGTTTTTGTTTTTCGTTTATAACTTGACAATTATAGTTCCCTTCTTTTTTCTTCGCCGCGATATAGCCTATTTGCGCGGATGCGGCGTAAAGCCAACCTCAATCAATCAATCAATCGTCTTTTTTCCTAAGAAACCTACATAGTTTTAATTCTACATCGAAAGTTTGCGATTTACCTTCTTTTATATACTTAACAATTCATAAATAAATGCATTAAATTGAGAATGGAGATGGGGAATGTGTAAAAGAGACAACAACCCGACCATAGAGCAGACAACAGCCGAAGCACACATTACGTACACATTGCATTTCATATTTATAATTTCAAGAAATCTTCTTTATTTTATTTTAGCAATATCGAGAATGGTCATAATTAGTAATGAATAGTGAATACCAAGTGACAATGTTAACACCATGGTATTACCAAGTGGCAGCGTTAGCACCATGTTAATACCAAATGGAAACGTTAACACCATGTTAATACCAGATTGATATGAAACAGAAGTAGTTGTACAGCATATACCATTCTCTTTTTTATTCTGAAGGTCGTTAGTACCGTCAATTAGACAATAGCATGGACTTTCCTATTAAAACAATAGTAATATAGAAATTGGTATTTTGGAGAATTAACACATGTACTGGTTATATATATACCCTTTATATTAAATTTGTTTCACGGTAGCCTGTTTCGAAGAGGCAATCATAGTTGTTGCAAATGAACTGTTAGCATTGCGTATATCTTAGTTTATAACTACACGAATTTTACACATTCGGCATTATATCTCTTGCTTAAAGCCATATTGTCACTATCAAGTTTTCCATAAAAAAAACTTGGCCAAAGAAAATTAGGTCAAACTCATCTGTTGATATTATCAAAGTTTTAGTGGGGATTTGTAGCAGAAAAAGTTTTACAAAAAGTAAAGTGGCTAAAAAAATTTCCAACAGAATGATTGTATTGTCTTCTGTGTATTATCATTTTGAGGGGGATTAGAAATAAAAAAGTTATATTTGAGGCATACGAATCTTATACCCCTTTGTTCTCGACGAATTCTATGAATTTCTCTCTCATGCAATTTGACCCTTACAATTTCTTTTAGTTTTACGCGAAGTCGTAATGCCTTTTCAGTTTTTCATATCCTACCTTTTTACCTTGATCTCTTGTTTTGCAAACAAAATTGCTACACTGGATGAGTTTATAAATTTCAGTTTGCTTCATAAATCAAAATCTATTTATTGGGACCAATATGTATTTGCACTCTATGATCGGCTAATTCCCACCAAAGACCATCCCTAATTTCAAGAAAAATAAGAGGAAATCTTTTAATGAATATTTTCTTGGTGAAAGAAAACGGTGATAGTGACAACAGTGCTAGAATAAATGTAAAACTATGGGATAGTTGTTTCTACACTATATTCTATCTATTAATGTAAAACTATGGGATAGTTGTTTCTACACTATATTCTATCTATTAATGGAAAACTATGGGATAGTTGTTTCTACATTATATTCTATCTATTAATGGAAAACTATGGGATAGTTGTTTCTACACTATATTCTATCTATTAATGGAAAACTATGGGATAGTTGTTTCTACACTTTATTCTATCTATTAATGGAAAACTATGGGATAGTTGTTTCTACACTTTATTCTATCTATTAATGGAAAACTATGGGATAGTTGTTTTTACACTATATTCTATCTATTAATGTAAAACTATGGGATAGTTGTTTCTACACTATATTCTATCTATTAATGGAAAACTATGGGATAGTTGTTTTTACACTATATTCTATCTATTAATGTAAAACTATGGGATAGTTGTTTCTACACTATATTCTATCTATTAATGGAAAACTATGGGATAGTTGTTTCTACATTATATTCTATCTATTAATGGAAAACTATGGGATAGTTGTTTCTACACTATATTCTATCTATTAATGGAAAACTATGGGATAGTTGTTTCTACACTTTATTCTATCTATTAATGGAAAACTATGGGATAGTTGTTTCTACACTTTATTCTATCTATTAATGGAAAACTATGGGATAGTTGTTTTTACACTATATTCTATCTATTAATGTAAAACTATGGGATAGTTGTTTCTACACTATATTCTATCTATTAATGGAAAACTATGGGATAGTTGTTTTTACACTATATTCTATCTGATAGTTGTTTCTACACTATATTCTATCTATTAATGGAAAACTATGGGATAGTTGTTTCTACACTATATTCTATCTATTAATGGAAAACTATGGGATAGTTGTTTTTACACTATATTCTATCTATTAATGTAAAACTATGGGATAGTTGTTTCTACACTATATTCTATCTATTAATGGAAAACTATGGGATAGTTGTTTTTACACTATATTCTATCTATTAATGGAAAACTATGGGATAGTTGTTTCTACACTTTATTCTATCTATTAATGGAAAACTATGGGATAGTTGTTTCTACACTTTATTCTATCTATTAATGGAAAACTATGGGATAGTTGTTTTTACACTATATTCTATCTATTAATGTAAAACTATGGGATAGTTGTTTCTACACTATATTCTATCTATTAATGGAAAACTATGGGATAGTTGTTTTTACACTATATTCTATCTATTAATGTAAAACTATGGGATAGTTGTTTCTACACTATATTCTATCTATTTATGGAAAACTATGGGATAGTTGTTTCTACACTATATTCTATCTATTAATGGAAAAAATGGACATATAACATTATTTTGTATTCATTAAAAAAGTAAATAATTTGGAAACAAAAGCTCAGTTTATGCAGACTTTGAGCGAGTGCTGTTTAACGTTAGACATTTGAAACGTAGACTTTTTATATGCTGATTGTCATAGAAGTTGACCTATGATCATTCATTTTATACAATACTGTTGACATTTTGGTTTATTTGTTAAATAAAAAGTGATAGATCGACTTAGCCATATTCACTTCCGTAGAGGAAAATATCATAGACTGTAAATTGAAAATCCCATCAGAATATAATTGCGGCAATCTTGTGATCTGTGTTTATTTACTATAGCTAGCACCTGGTTGATACAAACATCATAATTCACAAGACCAACAATCAATACTTAGACTTAATACTGTGAAACTACATGGCCTAATAAATCCTATTTCATAACCGATCTAGTGTTTAACTTTTCAATTTACACGCTAAATCTTGATTTATATTTATTGACTTATGACTGAATACAAGAATTCAAATGATGTAGAAGCTGCTGGAAACAAGATATCTCTGAATTGTTGTCGTGCTCCTGCAGGGATGAATGCAGTGATTTAAAATGATGTAATTTATACTGTTTAAAACTTCAGTTAAACGTATTTACATGAAACTATTTCAATAGAATGATTAATTTGCACGAAAAAGTAAAAGGAATAAAGTCGACTATCACTTCCAAAAGAGGATTAATTAGGTATAAACACTTTTACGTTTGGCTGTAAATCTTTCAAGATTTGTTATGCATCTTCCAAAACATGATCAATGATACTGCTGCATTATAAGGCTGTTTTATAAAATTTCCTTAATTTGATATTTTTATGCGCCTCTTTATACCATTTCCTGTGCAAGAAAACGACGGAATTATTGCTGAAAAATTGTCATCTGTTAAATTATTTATGTAACTCAAGTAAAATCGTCATCAAGAGTTAACTGTATAATCAGCTCACAGAGCGAGTGTGTTTTTCATAGCCCTTTTTACTACTTATAAAACAAGTTAACCTTGAACATAAATGATACATGATGTAGAATGCACATCCAATGATGTAAGAACTGATTCAACTCCGAAACGATTAAATTTTAAAGTTTTAAAACGCAAGACTTGCTATGGATTCTAAATGTTTTAAATAATAATGCTGACAATGGAGATATGTCGTCGAGTACACAAAAAAACAATGGTAAAACATGTTGATTTGTAGACATTGTACAGACATACATTTATTTATGTTTTTATATGATCTGCAGAATTCACTAGGTTGTCTTCTCATGTATAGTTATAATACCATAATCAGACAACGGCACGATAATGTGGGTCATTATAAAATTATCCCGAACGAAAGGTAGGATGAGGTGAGCCACACATGGGTTATTAGGACAAATTAAATCCGGTGATATGTTGCATACGTTGCTTAGACATTAACCCAGAAAGAAAGACAGAATTGTGACTACGATAAAAGGAATAAATCTGTGGTCATTTGTAAAATAGATATTCTTTAAATAAACTCATCATAGATACCAGTCTTGTACGCCCCACGCTAATTTCGTTCACAAAAGACTCATCGGTGACGCTCGAATAAAAAAAAAGTAAAAAAAATGAAATAAAGTACGAAGCTGAAGAGCATGTCAATTAAATCATAATGTCGTCCGTAAACTTTCAAAGAGATGAACTCTACCTTCTGTCAGTTTGTTAGGGATTTTTGGCACATATTTTTAAAAGTCAGAATTTGACTTCGAAACTGGAATAAAAAGCATATAATTTCTAAATCTTTTATAATTTTCTATACCACAAAATTGCAAAATTTCTAGCTGATAATAGAGTATATGCAATGTCTCTAACTGAAAAGTTTTATAATATACCTAATTGTATATTAGGGTATATGCAATTTCTCCTGTTCAATATAACTTCTAATTTCTTATTTAGCTAAATGCAGTGTATATGAAATTTCCCAGATCAAAATGTGAATTCGTTCTTTTGTATATTGACTAAAGAAGGAATACGTTAGCATATTCATTTACTTAAATTGTTACTACACGTTAAAGTGTTATCTGTTTGACCAACTGAAAAGTACATGTATAAGCAAAAGGACTTTTAACATGATTGATTGACTGGTTATTTGTGTTTAACGCAACTGTCAACAGTCTTGGCTATATCGTGGCTGCCAGTTTTTATTGGCGGTGAGTGCGCAGAGAAAACCACCGGCTTTGAACAACAATCAAACATAAAACTTTCTTGTCTCGGAACAATGAAGACTTTGATGAGTTGTTTGCAGATGTAAAGATATTGAACGGAAATCAACTTAGGAGTTCCACATGCGCAACTTTATACACCATATGGTCATTTACAATGTAAATACTCGGTTATTTGTACGAAAGGTTATAGCAAAGAAATCTTGAAACTTACAACTGCCTCTAAAAAAACCCCCATTGAAATGATTTTCTGCTTATATGTTATAATGTTTTTAACCCTTACCTTGATTTTATTTACTACCTCTTGTGCAACTTGTAATGAATTCTGCATATCTAAATTCTGTAATTTTTCATTTAATAAAAAATATGCTTTTCTAAGGCGAGGTTGACCTTTGAATATTTTTTGTTATTCCTCTTATGCTTTATGTTAATTTTGGATGCAATGCCCCCCCCCCCCCCCCATGTACAATGAATATATCTTAGGCTATCCTAACGTTTGGGTTTGATTGTTTTTGATAAGGGTAAACACAGAAATCACATCAAACGCAGTTCAAACCAATTTTTACTGTGGTATACAAGGAAACCCGTACTCTTTATATAAGCACATGAAGCTACCATGAGTTCGGTTTAGCCTTATTTAATAGTTTTCAGTGTCGTTTGCGCCGCATAACGTTGTAATCAATTGTTAAAGATCCCTTTTTTGCAAGACTGTTGATCGTTTCAAACATGCTTAAATTACATTGGTTGATGTGAATTTGTCAAAAAAAAGTTTAATGTCACTAAATCTTTAGTTTGTCTGTAAAGTGCATTCTTGACTGTCCATCTTCAATATAGGATGTTTTATTACTCGCTTTTCAACTTTAAACAAAAATTGAAACAGTTCTATTTTTCTTTTTCAAATTTCTTCGCTTATTCTTCCCTTCACCTATGGTTTTTGTGGGATTTGTGTTGCTAAGTCTTTAGTTTTCTATGTTGTGTTTTGCTAAGTCTTTAGTTTTCTATGTTGTGTTTTCTAAGTCTTTAGTTTTCTATGTTGTGTTTTCTAAGTCTTTAGTTTTCTATGTTGTGTTTTGCTAAGTCTTTAGTTTTCTATGTTGTGTTTTGTGTAGTCTTTAGTTTTCTATGATGTGTTTTGTGTAGTCTTTAGTTTTCTATGTTGTGTTTTGTGTAGTCTTTAATTTTCTATGTTGTGTTTTGCTAAGTCTTTAGTTTTCTATGTTGTGTTTTGTGTAGTCTTTAGTTTTCTATGTTGTGTTTTGCTAAGTCTTTAGTTTTCTATGTTGTGTTTTGTGTAGTCTTTAGTTTTCTATGTTGTGTTTTGCTAAGTCTTTAGTTTTCTATGTTGTGTTTTGCTAAGTCTTTAGTTTTCTATGTTGTGTTTTGTGTAGTCTTTAGTTTTCTATGTTGTGTTTTGTGTAGTCTTTAGTTTTCTATGTTGTGTTTTGCTAAGTCTTTAGTTTTCTATGTTGTGTTTTGCTAAGTCTTTAGTTTTGTATGTTGTGTTTTCTAAGTCTTTTGTTTTCTATGTTGTGTTTTGCTAAGTCTTTAGTTTTCTATGTTGTGTTTTGCCAAGTCTTTAGTTTTCTATGTTGTGTTTTGTGTAGTCTTTAGTTTTCTATGTTGTGTTTTGTGTATTATTGTTTGTGTTTTGTGTACTATTGTTTGTGTTTTGTGTATTATTGTTTGTGTTTTGTGTATTATTGTTAGTGTTTTGGTCGTTTTTCGTTTTTGTTTTTGCCATGGCATCTTCAGTTTGTTTTCGACTTATGAGTTTGAATATCCCTTTGGTATCTTTCGCCTTTCTTTTGCCGTGTTTTTATGCAATGACACTTTATGAATTACTAGTATTCTGACTGTTTTTTCTTCTTCAATATAATCACTATTTTTTATTGATTGTCAATGGGTAATTTTAAAGAACCTAGTAATATGGACAAGACAAAAAAAATGTTGCAATTATATGATACAACGAGGAATGATGTAGTAAGTGCACTTTCCAGAATAACGTAGAAATGGCAGTTGCATAACATATAAACAGTATCCTATTGAACTTATTTACCATGCTAAAATATAGATTCGTAGTTACGTATAGAATATTTTTTTGTTTTCGTCCCGGTTTGAAAAAAATAATCCCTACGTTTCCCCGGAAATGTTACGAATAAATCAATCCACCTTTACAAAAAATGCACATAGTACCAGTAGGAGACATTAAATATTTGATATACTGTCAGACGTCACGTAATTTGATTTGTATTTGATATAAAAATCTATAAAACGTCCCATCAATTACATTTTAATTCAAGAATAACAGTTTTCATAGTTTGTAGACTATAAAATTCATCTAGGTTGAAAAAAGATGGTTTTGCAAAAGATCGTGTGGGCTCTGACTCACTGATAATATTCAGTCCTAATGCCAGTAAATTATAATAGAGGGTGTAGGTAGGTTTTTACTATATAAGGTTATTATAATTCTTATTTTTGTAAGTAAAGGGAGATTCGAGGCAAGACAAGAAGGATGGGCATATTTCATAAATAAATCAAATTTTTTATCGAGGGTTCCGGAGAAGTTTCATAAAAAACAATCATTTTCAAAAATAACTGGATATCTAGACAAATACGCGAGTAACTTCTCATATATATTTTATCCTATATTTCCTCTCTATTTTGGCAGATAGTTACTCGCGAGTTACTTCTCTAATATTTTATCCTTTATTTCCTCTCTATTTTGGCAGATAGTTACTCGCGAGTTACTTCTCTTATATTTTATCCTTTATTTCCTCTCTATTTTGGCAGATAGTTACCCGCGAGTTACTTCTCTAATATTTTATCCTTTATTTCCTCTCTATTTTGGCAGATAGTAAAATACTCGCGAGTTACTTCTCTAATATTTTATCCTTTATTTCCTCTCTATTTTTGGCAGATAGTTACTCGCGAGTTACTTCTCTAATATCTTATCCTTTATTTTCTCTCTTTTGGCCAGTTTGTTTATCGGTATTTATGTTGACTGAATAGTCTGTTTACCAATTTCTTAATTGATCCTATAATTAGAAATATAAAAATAAGAAGATGACCAAATGACACAGAAATTAACAACTATAGTTCTACAATGAGTAAAAACCATACCGCATAGTCAACTATAAAAGGCCCCGAAATGACAAATGTAAAACAATTCAAGCGAGAAAACTAACGGCCTGATTTATGTACAATATAATGGACGAAACACAAATATGATATACTACAACAAACGACAACCATTGAATTACAGGCTCCTTACTTGGGACAGTCACATACGGAATGTGGCGAGGTTAAACTATTTTGAAGGCGCCAACCCTCTCAACCTGGGACAGTGGTGTAACAGTACAACATTAAGAAGAAACTATAAAAATCGGTTGAAAAGGGCTTAACTCATCAGATGGATACAAAGCAAAAATACATCTAACAAAAATACAGAGCGGACGTGGCAGTGTACTTATATATCCCCACAACAAAAAGATACTAAGTACAGATCTGAGAGTACTCGCTATTACTGACTGCTATTTCAAAGCCAATAACAACAAATAAAAGAAATCATGCATCTAAGACTAAAATATCAATCAGTTCACATCCAACATCCAATGAATTTAGTGTGAAGACGTCATTAACAGTTAGAGAAAAACATGACCTTGTGTAATGCCAAAATACAAGTATCGACAGATTTTAGAGCCATGAATGTGCATATATATAAAGTATATAAAAAAATATTTAGTTTGATTCTAATTTACTGATTTCAAAACCAATATTAATACCAATAAAACAATATTCAAAGATCTAATTATAGTGATGAATTGGTAACCTTTAAGAAATCCATTTGTATGAGTTGTTTCCCTTAGGAGAGACATAAATTTACATTGACAATGAAGAGCTACCGACAAAAGAAAATTTATCGGTGTGTAATATTTAAATTTTTCGAATCTTTTAATTTCAGTGATTTTTTTTAGCCAAACAGTTTGATATCAATAGTTTTTTTAAACACCTATATTCCACTTTAAACTTATCATGCTTTGTATGGGAAGCAGCCAATTTTGTCCGGTTTGGAAACAGTCTACAATTAGTAAAGGGAAACAACTTGTGTGAAAGTTTGTTTTTAAACAATCAAATTGGTACTTGGCAAATATACTATAGCCTTATACCATCATTATTTCCTACCAAGTTGTCTATCGTTTTTCTCAATGTGCCCCTCGGTTGTTTAAACATTTGTATAATGTCCGTATTTATTTGCAGTGACAATGTCGGTCATTTTATGATACAATTTGTTAGTAAGATTTTAAGTGGGTATGGTACTGGTCTACATGTAAGTAGACTTAAAATAAAACTACTTTAAACCAAACAAATTTGATGTGCTGGTTAAAATTCAGAAATGCCGTCATTAGTTGTCGTTATTGTTTCTTAATGGTTTTTGTGTCGTTTGATTGCTGTCATATATCCACCATCTCCTCTTATCCATGTTGATATTATTTGGCATTTGTTTTCACTACTGAAACGTCTTTGTATATAATTCCAAATATTATAACTTCTAATACAAATCCCTCCGAGTTAATATCCTAACCTATATGTTTATTGATTATAGTTATACAGTTTCACAATCAGCAACACTCACCTGAGCAGAACGAGATAATTAAATTTCCACATAAACGGACAAAGATTTTACTTTGGTTCTGTAAACGATACGGGAAAGTCAGAAACTTAAACTACCCATTGAGCTTTTATTAATTCCAGACGAAATAACAGAAGAATTTCTTTCACAAACCAAACATCAATCGACGACTCCAGATTTAATTAAGGTGTGTTGACAAATTCTCAATTAAAGCCATTGAGAGATGAGCTTTCCCTTTATTATAATTACTGATACAAATCAACATGAAACTGTTGGTATGTAAAATAGTTATTTTCGGTACCGGTATTTTTTGTTTTGGTTCTTGTTTATCTAGAAAGTTATTTTGCAGTTTATCGAAGGTGTTTCGTCTAGAAAGTTAGGCTCTAACTCATAATATCATAAGCATTAGAAAAGCCATATTATGGTAACCATTCCGGAGAGCATTGTAAAGTTATTAAGAATATGCGGTACGATTGCCAATGAGACAACTATCCACCCCGTATCACAAAGGATCCATTGGGATTTGCTAAATTTCGGAAAATTAAATATTACATGGTACCACAAAAATTGAAACGCATATGTAAAAATGTCTTAGCTTTGAACAAAGCCATCAACCATATCTAATTTTACGATATGGACATAGAAATTGAAGAAATTGTAACTATTACCGCTTACTTAAAATGAATTGCGCATATTGACCCAATGGGCCTTTTCGGAGAAATGTATATAATTTAATTACCGCATAACCAACATTTGAAAATCAGTTATGAGAACATTTTGTATAACATTTTCACCAATGACAACGGATATGTTCCGCTTGCGGTAGTAACACAATCGGTTTTCGTGGGATTCGTGTTGCTCAATCTTCACGGTTTGTAAATGTTTTGTGATCATTAAATTTTTCTGCCTGTTTATCTCTCTTTTTGGCAATGGTTGTGTTTGTCACTCTGATTCTCTCCTTTACAGTTTCTAAGTCAATCCAAAAAAATAGCCTGTACGTTCTTACTTATATATATGACCTACTGGTCTGCTTCTTATTAAATTGAAATATTAATTACAATATTTATATAACTTTACCACCGTGCTTGTATCGTCGTCGGTACACAACAGCAACTTTAAAACTTTGATAAACTAGTTTTTCTGGTTTTAAATTCATTTTTATAATCAAACGCTTGGCATTTAAAATCACACTATTAAAAAGTCTAATAAAGACTTTACTGTTATGATTGCTTCCAGCAGAATGCCACTTTAAAGGGTAAATATGCGTTATCAAACCAAAAGTGACGTTGAATGAAAGCATAAGAGAACCACGTACTAAATCAATTATGTCTTTGTCAGCTAACAGCATTCCATAAATTCAGTTCAAGCTACGGAGCTACTAAACATTAAATTTTACAGCAATTTTATTGTATTAAGAAGAAGCACTTTAAGTTAAAAAGATTCAACAGCAGTTTTAAAGACTAACTGTTACAGACAGTTAAATCAAGTAACACAATGTATGACTCATAATAGTTAAAAGTATACACGTCGACTGTGATAGGAATAGGTGATAATTACATCAGTTAAACGTTCTCTCTAGTTTTAAAACTAGCAGAGTTAAAGTTTGAGATGAAACTCCTTTTTCCCACACGAACTACGCATATTTTTTTAAGAGAAATGTATATAAAACACGTTTAACAATTCTTTCGATCCCTTTTTAAAGTATAATTTTGAATACATTGTCCGGTTGCCTTTTAAAATTTAGAATCTCAAAATGGATTTGGAGTTAACGTCCAACCCAATAAAAAGTAAAAACAACAAAAATACTGAACTCCAACGAAAATTAAAAACGGAAAGTCCCTTAACAATTGACAAAATCAAAAGCTCAAACACTTGAAACGAATGGAAAACAACTGTCATATTCCTGACTTGGTACAAGCATTTCCTTATGTAGAAAATGATGGATTAAACCTGGTTTTAAAGCTAGCTAAACCTCTCACTTGTGTGACAGTCGCATAAAAATCCATTATATTGACAACAATGTGTGAACAAAACGAACAAACACAATAGGTAAAAATGTCAATAACGCACATATACTGTAAATTCAGAAATTACTGCGTGCATTTATTATTGCGATTTTGTCATTTTAGACTAAAATGCGATTTTAATTTTTGCGATATTGAGAAAATTCTGTTTAATTCATATAGAAAATTTCAAAATGCGAGTTTAAATTATTGCGATTATAACCCATTCGCATTTTTCGCAATAATAAAAACATTGCAATAATTTCTGAATTTACACAAAATCAACAGAAATCTAAAGGCCAACATGTGTTTTCAACAATAGATAAGTGATCATTAGATATAAAACCATATACTTAACCGACCATAATCTAGAACAGTAGTGAACAAATTTAACAGATATCATCAAAGATCTAAATTATTTAAGTTTGAATATTTCCCTGACGTGTTGTTTAATTAGGGATTTGACTCAATGATGCATTTTTATCATTTGATGTTTAGAAAATCAACTATATTAGAAAAGTTATTGTCAATTTCAGATATTATTGCGTGCTTTTTTATTGTGATTTTCGAAGAATGAACAAAGATGCAAGTTTAGTTATTGCGATTTTAGGAAAAGCTTCATACAGATGTATGTACCAGATATCATAATGCGAGTTCTTATTATTGCGATACTCAAGGATTCGCATTATTTGCATTAATAAAGCTGACTTTGCAATTATTTCTGAATTTACAGTACATGGACATATGTATGAGAAAGAAACGCATTGATATGAGTCTTGACATAATTAAAAACTCGTGAATATGCTTCAACAAAACCAAAAGTTCAGCATATGCGAAAAGATACCCCAAAAAATTTGCTGTAATCTCACTAGGTAAATTCAATATAAACCTGAAAATATATATTTCTATTATGATAACTTTCACTGTCTTTTTCAAATTTCATATTTACACAATATGGACAATCAAATATGTTAAGACAATAAGCGCTGTTTACATACAATAATATAATACTTTGCTGGATATAGTACACGTGTTATCAAGTCGGAAGCACAAAATAAAAGATAAAAAATCATTAAAAGAAATTGAAGTTGAATTTTTATTATAGATTTGTCGTTAAAAATATTTAACTACAAGAACTTAATATTTTTCGCAGTCAAAGAATTTTTCCTGGGCTATCGAATATAACAATGCAACACAGCAATACCATTCTCCTGTAATTTTAGTTATTAAATATATCCTGTTAAAATGGGAGAAATTGAATCTTGAAGTGCAACAAATGTCTGCAACGAATTGTCAAAGATAAAATGTTCTAATCTTTTCAACCTGTGAAGGTATGTGCATATATACGCGTGGCCTGTAATTAGTGAAATCAGTTATAAAAAGGGCGAATTTGAACCTTAAAGTGCGACAAATATAAAAATAAGGAGATGAGACAACTATCCACCAAAGTTCAAATAAAGTGGATGTAAGCAATTATAGGCAACTTTAAAACTTTGATAAACTAGTTTTTCTGGTTTTAAATTCATTTTTATAATCAAACGCTTGGCATTTAAAATCACACTATTAAAAAGTCTAATATAGATAGCTAGTCTTTAACACACAAAATAAAAAATGTCAGCTTTAACAATAATAACGACAGTTATATTGAATAGAAAAACATTGTTAGTTGAAGGAAATAATCCATAAAAAGAGATCTTATTTTTTAGTTGTAACATACATCTGCAACTAATTGTCAAAGATAAAATGTTGTTATCTTTTCAACCTGTAAAGGTATATGCATGTACGCGTGGCCTGTAATTAGTGAAATCAGTTATAAAAAGGGCGAATTTGAATCTTGAAGTGCAACAAAATGTCAACTTTTACAAGCAAGAACGATAGCTATATTGAATTGAAAAACATTGTTAGTTGAGTGAAATGATCCATACAGAAAGGATATATCATATTTTTTAGGTGCAGCATACATCTGCAACGAATTGTCAAAGATACAATGTTCTTATCTTTTCTACCTGTAAAGGTATATGCATGTACGCGTGATCTGTAACTAGTGAAATCAGCCAATATTACATCTAATCAATTAAACTTTAAGTGGAAAAATCACTTTAGGTTTAATAAAATTAACCTACGTAAAAGCAAAGATTTTTCCTTAAAAGAAGAATTGATTTCCTTTGTCATGCAAGTATAACGGAAAAGTATCAGAACTTTCATTTGGATAATATGAATACGATTAGTTAAAGAAAATGCGTCGGTTCTTACTTCCTGATAAATCCCGACAAACAAATAAATTCTTACAAAAAAGGAATTCCATCATCACCGTACTGGGATAATACTGCAGACAATCCAAAAAATATGGCACAGCAATCAACAATCCAAAAATATGACACAGCGATCGACAATCCAAAAATATGACACAGCGATCGACAATCCAAAAATATGACACAGCGATCAACAATCCAAAAATATGACACAGCGATCGACAATTCAAAAATATGACACAGCGATCGACAATCCAAAAATATGACACAGCGATCGACAATCCAAAAATATGACACAGCGATCAACAATCCAAAAAAAATGACATAGCTACGGACAATCTTAAAATAAGACATAGCTGTAAAGAAAGAAAAAAGAAAATAAATGTAATTATAGACAATCCAAAAATGAAATAGTATATGAAAAATGTATGGTAAAAGTGCAGATAATTAAAAAATATGACACTTGTAGACAATCTAAAAATATGACAAAACTGAAGTAATCCCCAAAATATGTCAAACTGCAGACAATCCAAAATATAGACTATCTGTAGAGAGAGCAACAATATGACACAGCGATAGGCAATCCAAAAAACCAGACGTCGTACCCTAATATCAAAGTCAGTAATTTGTAACAACAAAAAAACAAAACAAAACAAAAAAAAAAGGGAATGAGACATAACCTCGCATCACTGTTTTTCTTTTAAAAACATTAAAATAAATGCATTTACAGCACAGCAATATTTCGTGGTGTACAAGCATTACACAACGTAAATTGATAAATACATTGACCTGTGAAAGATTGATGTGCTGTTCAAAAACATGACTTAAACGATTATAAATTGCAAACCTTTTGACTTTCAAATTACTAAATATTTTATCGTTTAATTTGCACATTCATCTGATCCAATTGTAAAATATCAGGATCCTGCGTGCAATTGAACATACAAGATGAATTACAAGGTTCGAAAGAGTCAGTTAATCTCTTACTTAATTATATAATAGTCCCGGCATCAATTAATACAAGACTCAACTGTGCTGATTTTAACTTTTTTAATTGATAATGCTTGACAACCGGGCGTCTTAAAAATCTCATGATTTAGTTTCTATGTCGCTCTTCGTAACATTATAACCTTAATCTAAAAGACAAGGTGGGTGTTTTTAAACAACCAAGAAGGCAGCTGTATATGTAAGCCATTGATACAGTTTTGATTTTCGGATGCATGTTCGTCTTGTTATACCAGTAACCTAAGATTTGTATTGATTGGATACAAATCTTTTGTTAATTAGTCCTTTTCGGGTTCCCGAAGGTATCACCAGCCCAGTAGTCATGACATGAATTATCATTGATATACAAAACTTTGAATTGTTCGAAATACTCAGTATTTTCTACCCCAGGAACAGATTACCTTAGTTGTATTTGGCAAAACCTTTCAGAATTGTTGGCCCTTAATCTTATTCAACTTCGTATTTTTTGTTGCTTTTTAATCTTTTTGATTCGAGCGATGATGAGTCTTGTAGACGAAACGCGCGTCTGGCGTACAAACTCATAATCCTGGTATCTTCCTTTTGTAACTTTTTAAATTTGAATTGGAAAAAGAAAATAACAGCATGAGTTCTAGAAAAAATACGTATGCGAACAAATTATACAAAGTATGAAGTGCTTTCATCCAGGACTAAGTATACAATTAATTTGGCTGGATATTAAACATGATTCCTATAGGCCCATATTGTTTTCTGTCATCTTTTTGAAGAAAAAAACATTGAACTATTTTCTTCTTTGTTCATCGAAGAATTGTACTTGTGATTCATATTAAAGTTTCATGTAATCGACTGACGCTTTTAATTTCAAAAAGATTTATTCATCGATTCAAAGTAACTAGAATTTTACATTCTGTTTATTCTACTGATAAGGTTCTGGCGGAAGTGACGTCATGCATAGATTAAACCGATATTAAGGACAAAATTCTGCAGATTATTTTTAATTTGTATCAATGTCTTTATCTTATTGAAGTACCATAATTTCGAGTTGGCCCTTTCCATATATTTAAAGAAGGAAACAATTTGATTATATTTATATCTTTAGATAATTCTGACATTTAGATACTCAGAATAAATACTCAGACATATGTAGGAAATTGTTAAATTTATTTATGCGAGCTTTATCAGCAAGAAGAAAAGCAAGAATCGTCAAGGTTTCAACCTGTTTCTTGGCGAATACCATAACTTAATTATATATCTTCTGTCAGTGTATGTTCACTTAGATGTGCACATCTCATTGGCACTCATACCGCATCTTCTTATATCTACATATTGTTTTTATCCTGCAATTTAAGATAAGCACTTACATGGTTATTTTTTGTTTTTTTATTCTTAGCTGTTGCTTAAAAAAAAAAAGAAATCGGCATTGCCAGCCAACGGACCATGAGAGGATACCACAAACAATTATCACGTAAACAGTTATTTGATTGATTGATTGATTGATTTGATTGTTGGTTGCTTAACGTCCAGTGGCAAATAATTCATGCATGTTCAGGACGAAAACCAGTTATTTAGACATAAGCGTTCGCTCACAATACAAGAAGGATAACAGAAGACGATATTTATATCGTACCAGTTTTAATTTTAGTATAGTAAAATAGCTGATTACAAATGAAGATTAGCTTTGTGCATACATTCTTTTGTTACATTTACAAGCGTATGTACATGTACTTGGGTATGTTTTACATGTATAAACACCTGTCAATATTGTTAAAGGCCGTACACTAACCTATGGATGTCCTAAGTTGTTTTAGTGTAACTATATTGCTTACCAATTAACACATACACTATAAGTCCACTTTAATTCGTTACACACTACAAAGAGCTTAAGAAGGCCCTACAAAGTTGAGCGCTTAAAATAGAACGGACAAGAGCGAAAATTAATTTAACAGCAAAATAAGAAAACTATAACAAATGAAGGCAAACAACTAGTTGATGTCGGTAAGAAAACAAGTATATGATGATCTCATATCATTTCACGTTTTAATTTGTGATCTCAAAATATAATCCAAGAGGGATCTATATACTGTTTTTGGAACAGTGAAACAAAAATAAATGACATAAAAGGCAACACATTGGCGCAAATTGAAACTCCTCGAGTCTGAAGTACACCCAAGGACAAAATTTTACTGTTTAATTAATTTCATAGGAAACTCATCGTGTCTGCACAACATCCATGAAAAAGGTTTTACTATTTAATTAATCTTTATCGAGACACTCGATGAAATATGAAAATGGAACATTGAAAACGCTTTGTCGTTACTTTTAAAAATCGTCATTACATGTATATACATGACTTCCCAGGCCGTTAGATTGAGAGGAAGATTTTCCTGTAGTCTAATTGTTAACATAAATGTTTATCACCTTCTGATGGTCTTTAGTACACACTTCTGATCATTTTTTGCAACATCTTTTCTCGTATATAGTGAGATTCTTGTTTGTGTTTTCTCGCGATACTATCGTGTATAAGTTGCAACTTTTGGCGCGTGTTAAACCGTTACTCTTATAGTTAACAGTTCCGTTACAGGATTCTTAATTTAAAAGACATAATTATAAACAGATGTTTTATCATTATAGGGGATACTAGTAGGTGAAAGATACAGCATATTTAATACAGGGCATACGAAAAGCTAATTCGACAACTATAAAAAAATACTTATGATAAAAGAATCACAATTAAGCTATATTAGATAAACACAAATAATTTATAAGAAAAATACAAATTTAAACAAAATTATCTGCGGAATCATACAATGGAAAAACGAAGCTTTCTTGTTTTAGTAATTAAAGGTAGAACAAATACAAAGTATCACAGTCACGCAATTATCTATTTCTGAGCCTAAGTTATTCCTTACACTTGGAGTTAAACACATTCATTAATACGTATATTGAGGAGATTTTCATCTACTCTAAATAGCAAAGAGACAGGAGATTCAACGTCAAACGAAATAACTAATTACAAAACCCTTTTTATCATAGCTTCTAAATTACATTTATAATGTATATGAAGCTAATTGCAGGGCATAATTCCTGTACATAAAACTGCACGAATCCTATTAGAATATATCAATAACTATTGTGGAGGAAATAAAAAATAGAATGTTTTTAGCCAATTATTCATTATGCATTTTACATTTTATGTAATTTAAACAAATCAAACGAAAACGAAAACGTTAATAGTCAAGGACGTATATTAGATTGTTAGTTATACGTCCTTGTTAATAGTGCATTGAAAAAATCCTCTCATACCGTAAACATGTTTATGTATGTTATCTTTAAATCGTAGAGCAAAATAAATAAGAACAGTAACATTTGTATCTTTCACTTAAAATGAAATAGATGTTTTAAAGTTTTATGAATTTTTAAAAAGTTTAAGGAAACTAAATGGTATTAACGCGATTTTCAAGCGCGAAAATGTTTATCCATAATGTATTTACCAGGTTTTTTAATAACTCTAATGTCAAAGTGTAGTTATTTTGATGACAAGGACATTTATAGGAAGATTCCAAAAAGGAAGTAGAATATACCGGGGAAAGGGAGGGGGGCAATAAAAACAAACCAGTAGTGTTAGGAAATACTGACACCTTGTCTCGGAATAAGATGGTAGGACAAACCTGTATTTTAAGGCACTCGAATCAAAATATAAATTAGGGTCAAATAAAAAATAGAATGATGGCTATTACTATAATATGACAAGTCAGTTGATGTTCCCGAAGTTTCTCGCGATAGACCAAAGTGTACGGAAGTCATCTTGTGATTGTATTCCGACACTCTGTCTTGTAAGAGATCACATGGTTTATTAGTTAATATACCTCTGTTTTGTTTAATATTTTTGTGTCACTACGATCTTGTTTTCCCTTCAAATTGACATCAATTCATTCGGTGTGAGTGAAAGAGATTTTTTTTCAAATACCAATGGGATTGCTACTTATAATATAGATTCTGTCAAATTTCTTCAACTTGAAAAAATGTTATAAAGAAGACTTATCACTTTTAAGTTCAAAGTTCGTAGTCAAGGATTCTATTACAAATCATATTTATTAGAAAAACCTTTTTACACTATATCAAGGAAACAAACATATAGAAAAAGATAAATTATTATTTCTAATCTGTTTTGTTCTTCCTAGCATATTGCATTAGTAAATCTGATTGAATTAGAAGGCTCTAATCCTGAACGGTTTCTGTCAAACGGAAATAAAAATTTATTCCAAAACTAAAGGTATTGATTTTATTTGATAAGCTATAACCACGCAGAAACTGTAATCGGATTAGCTGGTTGAGGTACCATCTACCACATAACTCCACAGCATAAAATAATAAGTGTGCTAAGATTGATTTTTAATGGCAAATAAACAGCTACCAAGCTTTCAAACTTATCTGAAAGCTTTTAAGGACAAAAAGGTTCATAATGTTTTAAAATATAAATCAAAGAATGGGTTCTAAAAATGCTACAAAGCAATCAATGTATGAATTTAAATGTAAAAATTCCATTGTATAAAGTAAACAAATTGATTTTCACAATTAAAAAAATAGAACTTCCAGTAATGCTAACATTTCATGATATAAAATTGTATTCTACTATAACAAATATTTTGTTATACTTGCTGCGGCAGCTATCTTAAAATAATATGTTTGGTGAAAATGTGCTTTGTTATTACAAGTATATCTAAGAAATAATTTCATGAATTTCAGGTATGAATGTGTTTTAATTGTAATTAAAATAAAATTCTATATATTATAACCTTGGTTTGATCCCCGGCTATGTCAAACAAAAGACTAAAAAAATAGTATATGCTGCTTCTCTGCTGCATTTTGTAGAAAGAACAAAGATTGTTCGGCTCGTTGTCAGAATAATATGTCTGGGTAGTTAAAAATCCGGTTAAACGTATCGGGTTCATAATCAAATCACAAAGATATTTTCTCTTTCTGATATGCATGTAATATTTGCCCCTGGACGTTAAGCACCGATCCATCATTATTTGTTTTTGTAAAAGAATTTGTATAATCCTAATCAATATCAAATCAAAATACTAGAGGCCTACAATTTACTGGATACAAGAAAAAACGACAACAAAACTATCTATTCGTTTCATAAACTTAGAGAATACATAACAACAGATATCAGGAAACTTCAAACATTTTTGACAGTACAATAAAAAACACTTAACTTATAGTTTTCATCCAGAGTAGATATATATTTTCTCCAACTTCCAGTAAAATCACTTCAGCATGAAATGAATTTTACTGTGTGTATACTTTTTTGTGACTGTGAGTATACATTTTTGTGACAGTGTGTATACTTTTATGTGGCAGTGTGTACGTTAAGCAAACATAACAGAGATGATTTTCTTGCCTATTTAGTGTCTTTAGATGTTTTTGTTTGTTTTTCATTTCTAGTGCTTGGGCATGTATATGCAGGTCATCTTAAGGCTAAAATCATATCCGGATAAAATGGATCAGAAAAGAATGAAAAAGGTTGAAAAAAGGTTTGATTGATTGATGGTTGCTTTACGCCGCCTCAACACAAAAAGGCTATATCGCGGCGAATAAAGGTTAAAAAAAGAGCTGTAGTATTACAAAATTATATAACATAACAAAACAACAGTAAAGGATTTATAGGACATGATTTTTGAAATGAGGATGCCAATAAGTTAGAGTTTTGTCTGTCTAAAATCTGCTCGAGTACAGGCATGACTGACCGAATTTGTTTTATTTCCAAAAGCTGATTCTAGATAGATCTTCCTGAAATTACCAACTCTTTCCAAAAGCTGATAGCTCGATAGATCATGCTGAAATTACTAACTCTATAACAACTCTGATCTGGTACACAAATTAGTCTACACGTGTACCCGAACAGAGTTTGTCACAGAATGTAGATAAAAAAACCAGCTCTGATCTAGGTGAAAAATAAATCTGCATTGCAAATCCTCTATGTAGTTCAGTTGATAAACATTGGACATGCAAGTTGTCGAACTCGAAACTATAGATTGAAAGTTTTTCGATGGCCTTGTTTCCTTGAATAATTTTCCCTGCTTATATTGTGTCTGTTTTTGGTACTTGCCTCCATGAAGCAATCCTAGCCCCGCCGTCATACGAAGAGACTTGAGAAAAACTGTCATTTACAATTGTTTGGATGAGACGTTTTGTGACCATAAGCATGCGATCAGCATGTTATAAGCACATTTTTATCAAAAGCTGAAATGCGTACTTAATTACAAGACCCACATTTCCTTTTAGAAATGAAAACCAAAAATTTTTTGACTGACCTATTGGTTTGAAAGATCAAATTTTTGTTTGAAAGAGATAGAAACTTTGAAATTTTCATTTTTCCACTCTAGGGGAATAGAATCATGTAAGTAAGTACACAAATGTGCAATCCTGTCGCGAGTAATATAAAATATGAGAAAATACTTTGGGCTATAAAGCTTCTTAACTCATGCGAGTATATCCTGCAATGCGATGCAATCACTTCTTCATCTAAGCTCTATCAGCATATGATAAAGTAATGACGTAAGTCTTTGTGAACCCTCTCGTGAGGCATTTATCAATCCAAAGAAAAGTTAATTTTGCAATAAATTCAAAATATGGCCATTAGAGATATAATATATAACTTTAATGGGGGTTGATATTATCTTGGTAATAGGGCTTTTATTTGATTTGCATCTATATCACAATACAACGTGCAGCGGTATTACATATGGATAGATCACGTTTGGAAGGTATATTCAATACGTTGTCAGTGTTGGACGCCTCATATTAGTCTTTTTTCTAGTACAGAACAATTTTATTTTATGCATGGAAATGTAGCGATATGATCTTGAGGTTATGCCAGCGGTGTATGTGGTATCCTTTTTATGGTATTTTTGATGCAATAACATTTTATGCGTTTTACAGTATCATGTTATTATTTATTGTGCATATTTTAATTGTTTCCTTTACTAGACAATCTCTGTCAATATCATCTGTTGATGATTAATTGTACAAAGCACGTGTACTCTTATTTCTGCAGAAAAAAAAATCAATTTCCGTCGTCGTTATTTAGCGAGACAAATATTGAAATGACTTGGTGGGTGAAATGTCCAATATCAGTTTACTTGTCCCGTAAGAAAAGCAGAGTCATAACGGAAGTTTTCACGGTGCTTTTCCGAAAAAGTTGTTTTTAATGCTCAACCCAACCTTTGTAAATCTCATTCCATGGAATAACAAAAGAGGGGCGGAAGGACCTTTTTTCGGTACGTTGGGGTTGAGCCGTTTAATTCGCGGGATATTGAGAATTCGGGAATGTGGGATTTGATTATATCGTGATGCGTTCGTGACACGTTATTGTCACCGAAATTCAGGATTTGGCATTAATGTTTTCTGAAATAAGGTTTTAACTCTCCTCCCTCCTTTCAAAGGTGCATAGAAGGGAGTGCAATAAAAATAAGATTAAAAATGCACATAAAATAATTTACATGTACCATTGGAATAAATATAGAATTTCAAGTTTATTAAATAAGATCCCAAAAAAGTTACATTTTACAAGGTGTATACTTAAATAAAATTGTGAGTTTTCAATTCTCTCTGCTCTTTCAACTATTTTGAATCTTTTGTTCAATATTCATAATCAAATGCTTAAAAATGCCATTTGGCTAAGAAAAAAATGTGGACCTGTTGAAAAGAGCAATTTATTGGAAGACTTTCCTTTTGATATTGTGAATAAAGCATACAAATCATACAAAATCCATTATAGTGCCGGAAGAAAGCAAAAATGAAAACGAGACTCTACGAAGATCTTCATTTCATCTTTGTAGATGATGCGCAAAAAATGCATCCCAGAACACATCTGTATCTTTGAAACAATTTGGACTGTTTGAAAATCAATACAAAGATGTAGATTTTCACAGAGCGTATCGTATCAAATTTCACCATCTGCCCTGCAGTTGGTCCTGATATTGGGATTTGATTTGCAAATCTTTTTAATTAAGACCGTTACGACATCTGTTGGATAAATTCTCAAATATCACGTTGGATTTAATACACTAAGTCTGTTATAATTGGCAAAATCAGGAAGATATAAACTATGAAAATGAACGGCTTGGTTTATTATCTAAATATATATCAATAAGAATGATGTTATGATATTATACAGTGTTTATCTGGATAACAAAATAAAGGTACAAGATATAATTCCATAAAGCATGTGTAAAATAATTAATAATGTTGTCGATAATAATTGATAGGAACTGATCAAATAGTTACTGCGAACTTTTTTGGATGGATTTTTTTGATTGGACAAACGAAATCGAATAGGCAGTGGGACGGGAGGAGATAAATTGGGCAATCGACACTCCAGAAAGAAAGAGGAAAACTTTATGCGCCCTACAGTTTCATCCTATAACTATTAGCCTGTTAAAAAAATGCTTGCCCAAAACCCTAAAGTATGTTTCACTGCCACTGACAAAATAAATACCATGGTAAATCCAATTCTACGATGGTTTGATTATTCAAAACAAGACACAAATCACAAAAACCCGGAAGCCAAAAAAAGAAAACGTTTGAGAGCATAAACACTATAACGACCTTAGCTGGACAACTAAAACTGTCTAAACAGGACAACCAAATCTGCCTAAACAGGACAAGTTTTCCTACCCGAGGCATCGGAAAGTTTTACTTCCCTATTCCGACCGTTCAGGACTGCGTCATCCCGTACATCTAACGGAAGCCCCTCTGTAGTATGAGTTTACAACCGAGTGAAAGAAGTCATGGAGACCATATATTTCTATGCACTAGCCAACACTTTTGGTGGTAATTGGCAAAGGGCCTTATTAATTTCAACTCAAATAATTCAGTCGTTATATTCCGCTGCTCTACGATGACTACACAAACCTCGCAAGTTGGAGAGATAGATTACGGGGAGGAATTGACTTATTTTGGGTTATTTTGATTTGGAAATATGTATACTGTCTTCCATATATAAGTAGAATGACGCCATTAAAAAGATACACTTGAACTCAGATAGTTTTCACCAATAATCTTTTATGAAGTAGAAATTAATTTTTTGTTTCAAATACTATATAATCTAGAATTCCGATACATTTCCCTTTTTTTATGGCTTAAAACTTTTGTATATCTTTACAATTTAAGATTAGCCGTGACATTCTTATAAATATACTGATATCTGTGTTAGCTATCAATAAAATTACTTGCACAAGATTAAGCGAAATTAGATACCAGTACTTGAATCAGACAGTTTATTCTCTCATTTTGTACAAAACAAACGACTTTAAAAATCTTTTAAGGAATGACGAGTCTGTAGTAAAAGCTCACTGAGGATGTTTTTTCTCTCGTTAATCATAATTAATATTTTTATGAATCGAAAACCGAAACAATACTTAAAAATATATAAGCTACAAAGAAAGGCATTGAGCTCTGGCAATACTGAGTACAAAATGATTTTGGTCTTATGAATATTCGGAATATAAGTAATTTGAAATCTAATACACTCTGGGTAACATTTTTAAAAGCGTACATCAATACATTGTGATTGGTTAACAAAGTCCTATACAATGCAAATCCAACAGACAACCAACTGAGAGTAACGGACTGGTTAACACAACATTACCGACCAAAGAGCAGAAAACAATACAAGGCCACCAATGAGTCTTCAACGCGGCGATAAAATCCCGCACCCGGAGGCGAGCTTCAGCTGGTCCCTTAACAATAACGTATACAAGTTCTGAGAAATGGGCGCCACACTTCATTATAGTACACAATAATGTTAACTCCGAAGGTATCAAGAGTTAAAATGAAATTAGGTTTGCATCACTGCTGACAAGGTTTTATGGTCGCCATCGTATATTGATAAGCTACTCAACAGTTTCATATAACTGTCAATACTACCCTAAGGTGCCTTATTCGCAAACTGTGTTTAACTTTTTCACTAATACTAAGTACTAAAAGGTCTACAGTGTCCAATGAAGGGTGAGGCAAACGGAACTTATACCATCCCGGACCACATTATGCCATCTGAGGATGTGTGTGCATGTCCATGAGATTTACTGTGGACTTGTACTGTCCTACGGATTTTGAACTTTTGATATTTGATTAGACGTCCTTAATTCGACCTAGATGACATGACATATGCTATCTAGACGCAACATGATAAAATCAATCTCTGAAAGATGAAGTGTGGTAGGGTTAAAACAAACAATACACGTCTCAATTCCTTTAAAAAAAGCTCATCAAATATACCAGGAATATAATTTTGTACGCAAGACGCGCGTTTCGTCTGAAAAAAGAATCGACAGTGACGTTCGAATGAAAACAGATTAAAGGCCAAATAGAGTACGAAGTTGAACAGCATTTAAGACCAACAATTCCGAAAGGTTTTGTTAAATACCGCTCAAGAAATCTGTTCCTGAGGTAGTATTTTAAACAATTCAAATTTTGGTAAACAGATAATTATTAAATCAAATTAGAAGTTTTAAAAACTATAAAATCAAAAGTTGTCAAAATTAGAAGTACTTGTTTTGTATATTTCAATATTGTTTTACGATTCTTGAACAAGTGGAATAGGTTCTGCATTTTAACTAGTAGCTAGAATATTGAAAATAAGTCACCCAACAATCGATTACATGATTCATTATACATGTACTTACACTCTTTAAAACATGAATAATTATTTTTTGGATGAATTGTTGGATCGTTTTCAAATTTTTTTTCTTTCGATCAAAATGTCTTATTTAGTTCTCAACTTGAAAGACGAAGTATTTGAAAAGAATAGTTTTTTTTTATAAAGAGTAAATAAAGGCAACAGTAGTATACCGGTGTTCAAAAGTCAAAATAAGATTCAATACCAATGCTTTTAACCACCGTTTTCAGCTATACTGGTAGCCATCAGAGTTTAATCAAACGTCAAAAACAATTGTGTCTTAACACTGATTTTTATCGAGTTTCATGGAAAAAAACACAAAGTGTAAAATAATCTAAAATACATCTGTTCAATAACCGGACGCGCAAAATTATTCATAATTTGTACAAAGACCCACCTGAAAATTAATGGCTTAAGTAAGTGCAGATGATAGCGTGCTTTTTATTCATTGGAACGAACACTGTCATTAAGAAGTATCAAATATTAAAGGACTTCTACTAAATAAATATTTTAACTGACTGCCTGCAAACCAAACATTCTATTAGCACTAGCTAAAAGGAGAATGTTGTCCTTGCTAATGGAACACTTCATTTCTCGTTTTTCTCATCGCCTTCATGTGTCGGAAATGTGTTTCAGACTTCATAATCGTGTTTCCAGACGAGAAAACAATCAGGTAGTCGATAAATCGAGATATGATAAAAGCTTTTAGACCTCTTTATATTGGATGAGGGTACATTGACAAAGATATTTGATATTATTGACGGAATGTTGCTGCAATGGCCTTATTCGAACAAGCACATCCGTTTAAAGATGTATAATGTTTACAGAATGTTTCGTGTATCAGTATTTATTCACCTTTATAAAATCTTGGTCTACATGGTCAATACTTCATCTTATAGAAAATAAAAACATGCAGTATGATAGCCATGACAAAATTATCCATAAAGACAATAGGTCAATGATGTAAACAATTACAGGTCACCGTACGTATTTGCTTATAAGTTTTTGTATGCTTGTTCTGTTATTTCTCGTTGTATTCTAATAATTTTTCATCAAAAGTATTCCTTTTGTACAACAAAATGCTTAAGCATAAAAACGTATTTATTACTTACATAGATATAAGAAGATGTGGTATGAGTCACAATTTGTAAAAGTAAACCATTATATTTAGATTACACAGTATATTTCAGGCCCTGTCATTTTCTCGGGAAGTGTTTTTATACCTGAATTTACCTGATTGAACTTTATGGCATTAAACAATCTTGTGTAATGATGAATATATAGATATAAGAAGATGTGGTATGAGTGCCAATGAGACAACTCTCCATCCAAGTCACAATTTGTAAAAGTAAACCGTTATAGGTCAAAGTACGACCTTCAACACGGAGCCTTGGCTCACACCGAACATCAAGCTATAAAGGGTCCCAAAAATGACTAGTGTAAAACCATTCAAACACGAAAAATAGTTTGGCATTGTTATGTAAATTTTGGTATAAAATATTTAAAAAAATTAAAAATAACAATATATGAATAAAGAACAAAGTTAATTACTGTCTTATGAAAAGTAACAACAATATCCTAGACTATATTGTTTTAAAATACAATAAAATTATGAAAGAAAAATTAAGAAAATAAATAAATAAATAAATAAATAAATCTTGTCTTAAACTATTCCAGAAATAGATCAGGATCTGATATAGGGTAGATCTGTCAGAAACAGTCCAAGGATAGAACTGTAAGGGTTGATTCTAGAGTAGAACTGTCAGAATATGTTCTAAGTTAGAACTGTCAGCCTATGTTGTACGGTAGAACTGTCCAAAACTTTTCTAGAAACTTTTTTCATCCTCTCCAACAACAGAAATACAAAGCAGGAATCAGGCCGCAATATGCATTCCCCCTTTTTTTGAATTTAACTTGGAGTTCAGTATTTTCGTTAATACATTTTTCTAGTTGTTTTGGCGTAGCAAACATTTTCACACATCTTTCGCTATTTAGCAACGCTATCCGATGTACGGGGAATGAAAATCAAATATGTAAACAGAGTAAACACCCTACCCCCTGCCCCAAGATAAAATTATCTCATTTTCGTTTAAGTTGAAATTGGAATCTAGAAATACTTTTTTTTCAGTTACAAAACGTTTAATCTTTGTAAATGTATTACTATTTGATTGTTTTGAATGAAAAGTCGATATAAAAAATTTCGGGATATGAGGATGCGAATTTTATTTTTGATAGATATTTTCACTAAGATTATAAGGCAACTTCACTGAAACCATAGTTCCATATGCTCTCTGACAAAATATTCCAAACTACAATATTGGTATCTGCTTTAACTTTATCAACTCAATTTTCATTATTGACCTGAATTTTGGCAATGCGGGAGTACTCTATTCATATAAATTAAGAGTTGAATCTGACAGCACGTTTCAAACTCTATGAAAAATGAAAGATTTTAAAGTATATGTATGTATTTTAAATATTTCGAGAGCAAAAAACTGTAAAACAAACTGAATATGGTCTACAACGAGAAACATAAAACATAAAACAGTTCATTGCCATCAAAGGGAAAAGAAGTCATGTAACTACAAACATTTTCCTTACCTGATAAACAAACCTTTTTTTTTATCAATTAAATACAAAAAAGATGTTTTATATCAATCAAACATCAATCGAATATTTAGACCTATAAGGTATAAATATATTGAATACAATATTCGAAGCAGCCTCGTGTCAAAAGGAGGGATTGGTTATTGCAGTTTTTCTATCTTGCAACATACTAAATATAATCTGTTGCATGTTTTACTTCATAAAAAAAACCCTCACCAAAGATAACTGGCATATAATTGTGTACGCCAGACGCGCGGCGCGTTTCATCTACTAAAGATTCATCAGTGAGGCTCGAATCAAAAAGTTAAAAGACTAAATAAAGTACGAAGTTGAAGAGCATTCAGGACTCAAAATTCCGAATGTTCAAACAGATCAAGAAAGATACATCATATTTCGACGAAATCATTTTTTCTTAAGTCATCCTTTTATTTATATATAAACTCTTACAATGTCTGCTATTTTGTTGCACACTTTTGGCAAATATCGCAATTTGCACATTCATGCTTTTTCAAGTTAAAAGATTGTCTTCATGTTTTTTTTCAAGTAAAAAGATTGTCTTCATGACATGGCAATGATAACTGTAAATGTTAGGATTACAAACCGTGTGATTTTTAATCAATGTATGTTGAACCTTGAAAATAACTAATATAAAAAATAATATGTTTTATTGATGTAACCTACCACCTGTGACAGATATTTACAAATATAAATATGTAATTGAATAAAATATATAAATAAGATACAAAAATCAGCCGTTATGAATAGATAGTTGCGGCTCAACAGAAAATGTGTATATTTTGATCAGTTCCTATTACACAGTCGTTTCTGACCTTGAAAGATTTTTTTACGACAAACAATTAAGTACTTTAAAAACCCTAAAAACAAAAAAAAGAAATATGTAAAGACATCCGGCTCGTTTAGAATGCTTTGCTTTTATTCTTAAACCAATGGAACATTTTAAAATGTCAGTACTCGCCTTTTTAGTTATAAATCTTGATTATACGACGTTTTGATGTGAAAGTAACCACCTTCAAAATTAAAAGAAAACATTGATTATAGTATTGATTGCACTTACAGCAATATTTTCTTACATTCATTGAACGAACCTAATAAAAGAAGACGTTTCTCCATCATAACATTACAAGAATCAGTGTTTGTTCAGACATTAACATTGACAGGTACTTGTTCATTTTCCTCCGTTTAACTAAGTCAAACTATTAATTCCAGTTATGTTACATTCACCTTGTAGTTTTGTTTCTACCTATATCTTTGGTTGATAAGTTTTCCATCTGTTATTTAAAAGATTTAGCATTGATTCGGAACATGGTAATTCAAACATAATTTAAATCTACTTTGATGCCAAAAAACATCAGAATTCGATACAGTTATGTTATTGTTCAAGAATTTTCCTACGAAATATGCAAAAATCAAGAAATTGCATTCGCTCTTTTACGTTTTTTTTCAATTAACATTTAAGAAAAGATTTAGTTTTTGTCGATTTTATATAATCCATTGTTTTAATATATTTTTATTATTGTTTTTTAGAGTCAGCATAAATAATTAAACCATTTGAACACTGCAGTAATTAGTAGACTAGGTACAACTAACATGTGGAAATATAAAATAAGAAAATGATAAGGAAAATTTTCCATGTATTATTAAATAATGATTAGTTTCATATTATGCTTCAGAAGTAATTCTTTGATAAAACAAAATGATTTTAGTAATTGTATATAACCCATCATAATAACACTGTTTCAAAGGAATTGTAACTATTACATGTATTAACGAGGGAAAATGATCAAATTTCTTTCTAATTCAAAATTAAAAAATAGTTTTGTTCAAAAATACCAAAAATATATTTACAAAAATATCAGTATACGAATTAGCGGAATTCCCATTATTTTATGTAATTTCGTACATCTTTTAATATATATCATTATCACATATGATTATTATCAATAATTCTGTAATATTCCCTTTTTTAGACAATTTAAATCGACATAATATCAATCAAACGAAAGAAAACTTACCTTTCATAAAATATAACTTTTAACGTCTCTTATCTTTCTTTTCTATCACTTTTATCAGTATTATTACTTTAATCCCGGTACATTATAACATGTTCGCTAACATTGATCAGTTACCGGTGTGACAGTCGCTATATACAAAATCTATTGAATGCTCTGCTGTGTGAGGCGCTGTTATCGATCAGTTATTCAGCCTGTCGGCCGAAGCTTTCCGTAACACTGCAATGAAAAAGTTTCCATAACTAATAAACTACCAGAATCTTTTGAAGTCAGTATATATTATGTTGCGTAGGCTGTGGTTGTTGTTTGGTAGCTTCTCTCTGCTTAAGGATTTAACATTTGTTATTAGAGCGGATTATAGTTTTACATGGCGCTCAGTATAATGAAGTGACATTCTGTATAAGATAATTATCTGGTAGATGCATGTACGTCTTGCTTGAATCCTTAATAATAATGTAAATTTCTTCCAAACAATAAACAAACATACTTTAATTTATTATACTATTGATCCACAGTCTGCAATTTCAATGTGATTTTTTTTTAAATGAAATGAAAAAAAGTATATGAATTAAAATGACGGCGAAAGTGAGACAATTAAAATCTAGATTATCAGGTTTTTGATCCGATAATGTTAAGATTTAAATTATCTGATAATGGATTTTGATGGAAAACTATTGATTTTAACAATATTTCTTTGTTAAGTATATTCAAGCGGAAATACCTTGAAATAAATTGAAGTAATTTAAAAAATAAGTCTTAAAATGTATAATACCAACGTGAAATACAAAATACTATACATAAAGCAGTGGAAAGGGCAAAGTTCTCACTATGATTGAAAAAAAATTATGAATGCACTTCATCCCTTACAATTACAACAATGACCAGTAGGGAAGGAATACAATCACTATCACACCAGCTCAGTAGCCAGTAATGAAAATAAGGATATCGTGTTTTTGAAATTTTCTGTTACATAATTTAAGAAATTGTTTTAAATTAAGGAATATATCTCCCTCATGCAAAGCTCTGATTCCTTACCCGGCTTTTGCTATACTTTTTGTCCTTTTTGGTTTTATCAGATCTTCAATTTTTGAGTAAGTTTTGACTGAAAAGACATTTATTGTCGAAATGCGGATCTGGTGCAGTAAAATTGGAACCGTCTATATTATTATTACAACTGGTTAGATACCTCTGCTGGTAGATCGTAATTCCCCGAGGGTATCACCAGAACAGTAACCAATACTTCGGTACTGGCATGAAAATACGGATATTGTGTTATTGAAATTTTCTGTTACGTAATTTTTGAAATTATCTTAAAAAAGGGAATATATCGCACCCATACAAAAGTTTGATTTCTTACCCGGCTTTGGTTATACTTTTGTCCTTTTCGGTTATATCAGCTCTTCAAATAGAATTTAGATTTTCGAATTGTTTAGCCCCGAGCATGACTGAAGAGACATATGTTGCCGAAATCCGCATCTGATGTTTAAATCATTAAATGATAATGGACGCAATTACTTTTAAATAATAGAATAACAAAAGTTCTAACCTATGAAAAAAAAACAACATGTATTAATCTAGCTGTCACCATGTAACTAAGCTGCATGCTTCTAATGACTTAAATTAAGGTATCCTTCGACAATTTTTATTTTGAACCAGCTAAAAAAAACCACGTGTAAAATCTAAATATATATATCTTTGTAATTCATTACGAAATTTTTTATTCTGACGTCATTAATAATTTTGAAAGCTAAGACGGTAACTCAGAATTCAACATCAGAAATTTGAAATTCAATGTCTAAATTTAAAATTCGAGACTCGAACTCCAATATTTTATTTTGTACATTTAAAATTGTTGAATATTTCGAAGGCATTTAATCATTAGCAAATAAATGGTTCTGTAGAAAAAAACTTGCAAGCTTGAGGATACCGTTTGTTTTTAGAAGTTTCCACTAAATCAATCCAAGCAAACTCAAATTGTAGAACAATATGTAAAAAAATTACTAAAATCTGGCAATTAAAGTCCCATAACTCTGGAACAACAAACCAGAAATATAAAAAAGCAAAAGGGGGCTTACTTTCAACAAACTCCACAATAATGTGAAGTGTGTAGGAAATCAATCCAGGAATATTGGAGTAAGTGCGCAATTTGTAAAAAATGCCATTAATGATACAGTTAAAGTTCCGTAACACAGGAACGACAACCCGGTAAATAAAAAATAAAAAATCACAAAGATGCTTTCTTTCATTAATCCTTACATTAATATAAAATTTTGAGAAAATCAAATTAGGAAAACTTGAGTAAGTGCGCGATTTGTGAAAAACTACCCAAAATCTAGATCTAAGAGTCAACGTTCCGTCACGCTGGAATGATATAGCAAAAAAATGGAAAGGGAGCTTTCTTCCTTCAATTTTAATGTTTTTAAAAATTTTATATGAGAATTGGTTAAAGCGAATTTGAGTTTTCGTACGAAGTGTTGACGGACGACCGGATGGATTGACTTTAAAAACATAAACTAATGTGAATTACTTATAAGATAGATCAAGTTAAATCGTTATAGTTTGCCGACGTTTTGGCCGACTTCTTCAAAATTTGAATTGAACGCTTGAAAAAGGAAAGGGAGTTCAAGTATCATTTTGGCTGATATTAAACCTGACAATTAAAATATTTAAAACGTACGCCGATCACTACACCACTAGTGAAATGTTTTTTTCAATAAACAAGAATGATTGAATAAAACAACTTTTCAGACTGAACAAAAACTGAGTAACAATAACGAAAGTATAGTTGGAACTAGACATAGAAATACAACCACTAATTAAAGACCACCTTTTTTCAATTGCTAAATCCTGCAATTTCATAGTTTTGTGGGTTTTTTTTTGTATGTGAAATTCAAACTCAAACCTAAGCTTTTCTGTAAGAAACTATATCTTTGATGAACTTGTCCTCAAATATCGAAATACCTTTTATTGCATACAAGTTAAGACTGATTCCCTGGCAAATGCCACAAGACGATGAAACAACTCATCATACATACCAGGCTTATTTTGTTTATTACGACAGACCTGCGTTTCATCTACATAAGACAATTCATCAGTGGCGCTCGATTCTAAACGATTGCAAGACAAAATCAATAACAGAGTAGTAGAGCATTGTAAAACAAACATTCAAAAAATAGTTGATCCAAATATGGCTTAGGCTATATATGCCTGGAGGTAGTAAAACTTCAGGTTTTTATTAAAAAAAAACATTTTATCAACGGAAAATTAACAAAAATTGACATATCAGTTTATTTCATGTCAGCACGACAGTGCCAACTACTGGGCTTGAGACACCCACGTGGACGAAACGTCTACCAGCAGTGGCATGAACACAGTGGTTATAAAAACTCATAAAAGATCCCAGATTCCAATTTAACCGAGGTACAGTTTACCCTATTTGTATAATCCAGTAAATCTTTTCATGTTTCTTGGTGTAATATACCACAATTACTTGAAATTGTATTCCTGTTTCTTACTTGTGTTATTTTACTTACAATTGTAAATTAGAAAAATTAAAGTCATTTTACGAGGTAATAGTAAATTATACCTTCAATTAATTATTTGGCCAAATCAGCATTTTCAATATGCAAATGTACGTACATATGACTTCAAATTGCTATTTTTACGTGGGATAAAAATTCTTTTACAAGCTAAAAAAAATAAACTTATTCTCATCAAAATCACACTTCCACCTTCCCGTGGTATGCAAGGTGCAACTGACAGACGGACGATGTATTTTCTGAAATCATCTATACTACTAAAATAACGAAGTCCAATTTGGCTAGCCGGCATCACGTAAAAAGGACGAAGAAAAAAAATCAACTGTATATATAATTTATATAGGGAAATGGTGTTAATTAAAAATTACACCAATCAAGGCTCTTTTGTTTTCCACATAATTAATACTACCAATAATTAACAAGTTCCGGGTCGAATCTAATACCGATACCAATAGTATATGTCACATGTAGTTTCCGGTTGTAGTAAGAACACTAGGACTGGTTCAAACAGAAAGATTTTGAAAGATTTTGAAAGCAGAGAAAACTGTGCACCTTAATATTAGCATGACTTTATCAGATGACAATACCAGTACTAAACATCCAGGCTAAAAATAAGGCGTAGGTACTTAAATTCAGTCACGGACCCGCGATGTCGCGGGTGTGTTTTAATATCAATAACTTCTATAGCACTTATGTTCCTCATGACTTATGTTTAAATGAAAATAGACGCTAATGAAAAAAAAAAAGATTCAAATGAAATGTTGATTGGCGCAAATGAACAAAAGGGTTCAAATGAAATGTTGATTGGCGCAAATGAAAAAAGCCGATCGTAACAAAAGAGAGACAAAAGATACCAACGGGATATTCAAAGTTGAAATCAAACTGACCATACCATGGCAAGAATCGAAAAAAAGACAAACAACAGTTCATAAAATACAACATAGAAACCTAAAGACTCAGAAACACGAACATCACCGGGGGTGACCGCAGGTGTTCTGGAAGGGTAAGCAGATCCTGCTCCACATGTTACACCCGTCGTAAAGCTCATTTAAGTACAAATCATGTGCTTAGTTTAATTTGGTAGGTTACATTCGAGGACAAGAGGACGGAATTATGATTACGACTTTTGGAACATATCTGTTGTCATCTGTGAAACAGATATTCCGTAACTGTCAAGTAACTCTTGATGGCTAGAAGTAATGAGATTTGAAAAAAAAAATTTACTTCGAAAGTTACAATGACATCTGATATTGTATTAATATGAAATAAGTTGCATTAAGACACAGTACTACTAACCACAATGTGTTATATTCATTGAAAATTTAATGACAATAGACGAACCTTAATAATTACAAGGACATTAGAGATGTGTTAATGAGGAAAGAAGTCAACAAGCTTAACGTTAAATCCATAAAAAGCAACGTTCCATTCAAATAGATCAAACGCAAAGCAATATGAGCATGTTGCATACATACATATATATACTTTAGGATTGTTTTAATATAATACCGAATTTCATATGTTTGCAACACATTTACCAAACTATTTGAGATATATAATGAGAATTTCCAATGAATATTGCTATTTTCAATCAATTTTTTGAAACATTTGTGTGATCAAATAATAAATTTATTTTAATCAAAGTCTTTTTGTTTTCTCTTTTAACTATAATATCTTATAGTCATTAAGTATGGTTTTCACGTAATATTTATTTTCATAATGGTTTTACACAGAGTGACGATTGATTCAATTAAATGAGGAATATCACCACTATATTTCATTTAGTCCTATAAAAATATAAACTAGGCAATCGGGGACGCACAAACAATTAGGTACAGTCATGTACAAAGATTTTCAGAGACAATGAAAACTTCATTGGGATTTTGTTTTTATATTGAAACATATGTCGTATGTCATTTGAACTAAACAATTCAATATGGCTTTTCCACGGCCGTTTGCAGATTATCATCTCCAATGACTCTTAATACATTCATTGCATTGATGCTAAGCAGCAGGCAAGATATAATAGGATTAAACATATTTTTTCTAGAGGTTA
Organism: Mytilus californianus; assembly: GCF_021869535.1. Classification (NCBI taxonomy): domain Eukaryota; kingdom Metazoa; phylum Mollusca; class Bivalvia; order Mytilida; family Mytilidae; genus Mytilus; species Mytilus californianus. The sequence continues at coordinate 34,705,103 of NW_026262701.1, forward strand.
TTGATGCGTAAGCTTGTCTGATTAACTCACAAACAGAATAAGATGGACTTTTATGTAGTTTTTGAATCAGCGACCCAGTTTACACATCATTAACATCTAAAAAAATGTGTTCAACCCTTACAGTTCTCAACCCAAATATTTTTTTTCTTTCATTATCATTTTTATTTAGAACCCAAGGATTCCATGCATTTGTACAGGGCATTAACATACAGCAGTGAAACAAGGTGTTTACAAAGCTTACGGAAACAGTTTCGGAAACATGGTCTTTCAAAATTTAAAACAAGAGAAAATATTCTAACGGCCCAATCACATTCAAGTATTTCCAGATATGCATAGCATATACGAATTATTCACCATTAAATCTAGCATACTAGTAAGTGAATGCGTCTAATATTTTGTTATATAATTTGATTTCAGGAAACCTACAAAGGGATCCATTTCACCCACCTTATGTATTAATGATAATATTTCATTAAAAGTTACAAGAAAATTGAAGAATGCATTCTTAAATATGATTATATATATATATATATATATATATATATATATATATAACCATTTTTATATTTCCTGTAAGTATTTCCTCATATAATAAAATGCAAAAAAAGCATACTAAATTATTCATATTTTTGTATAAGATTTTAAACTCAAAATAATATGCTTTATCTTCCCTTCATGACTATTGACACATATGTTGTATGTTATTGTTCCTGCAGATAAAGAAACAACCAATTTTATTTGCATTTGCAAAATCATTTTATGGAATATCGAACATAAAAAATTGGAATTCGCAGCAAATATTGGAACCTCACATATACCCTACATTTTTATACATCATTCACCAAAGATGATATTGTAGAAAATCATAAATCCGTCCATATTTTCTATATTATCAACATACAAAACGATGAACCTCACAAAATCCATAAAACAAATATTGAGATGACTTATGTTCAACCAGTGGTATCAATGGATGATGCTTATAGATTTCTATGATCTATTTCAAAATCTTCAATCATAACCATTACAATTTCGTAGTAATATCGAATTCTTTGATTTTTCTATGCTCTAAACTCCTATTCCCAATGCTCAATTGAAAGATACTAATATAGTCGTTCGGAGTGTGGATTCGCATGGCGTTTGATGCATTAATATCAGGAGACGCTCATCCTGTAGACAAACCAGGTTCGGCTTCTTTTTATGTCTTTTTTGAAGGCTACATGTGAACATGGTTTGCTTAACATTTTTGTCTATATGAAACTTCAAAGCAATCAAGGAACAAAAACAATGCATTAGAATTCAAGTCTAAATGCGATTCCCTCAGGTTTTTTCCTTGATTTGAATCTCCTAAATTGATTTATAAGACTTGAACATTGGTAAACATTCATCAAAGAAACCAGGCTTATAATTCGTTACGCACAATGCGCGTTTCGTCTACATAGGACTAATGTTGCTTTCATTTACCTCACCGTATGTAGCTCATTCTTGAAAGCTATATGATGACCTGTTTATATTGACTTTCTTGTAATTTGATCTTTGAAGATTATTTCTGCTAGGTTCATTTGTTTGTATTAAAAAACTTTGTTACATTTTCACTGATAGTTGATGTTCCATCATCTTTATTTAACGAGTTTGCTCTCTTTTGGTTATATTCTGACCGAATTTCTCGTTTCCTACAGAAATGTTATAGAAATTATATCGATATTATTTCTCTAAAAGACACCGTTCCTAAGACTGATCTAAGGAATCAGCATTATTATAATTCATTTAGGAAACTTTATTTTTTCAATATTTGCTTCTATTATGCCAAACAAATATTTACTCTGTTGTAGTAGTAGTTGTGCACATTTAATAATTCGTTAGAAAAACAAAAAAGTGTTTATATGAGGCAGTCTTCAATTTTTCTAATTCATTTAAATAAATACTCAAAATAGTAGAAACACTAATGAAAACATGTTATATGGCATGTAGCTTATTTTCTTAAAACGAGTAAATGTAAAGATACTCAGATCGGGATATTAACCTTCTTCATCAAAGAGAAAGAGAAAATATTAAAATGTATAAGCAATGGCAGAATTGTATTTTTTTATTCCATCTTCTTTTCTGTAAATGTTTTTATACACAATATTTTCTTTTAATCTTTATTTTCTTTTTCATTCTATATCTTACCTGACAGGAAAGATAATTGGTCGAAGTTGAAGGTCGTATGATGATCTGTTGACATTCAATTTATCATCCTTTGATCCGTGTTGCATATTTATATTAGCAAAAAATTTACCACATTTTATTTCATATGAAAGAATTTCATTTCCCAGATGATTACATTTCCAGAAAGTATAACAAAAAAAAATTCTCTGAAGTTTTAATATTATGTTTGAATCTGTAACGGATCATCTGCATTCTTATTGGCATTTTTTTTATGTCTAAGACAAACTGTACATATAGTCATTCGTTGGAGAATTGTCCGATGAAAGTATAATGCGGACAACTTTTTTTATTCATTTTTTTTTTGATTATCAAAATTTATTATTGGGCAAGGAATTGTATATATTCGTTGGAAAATTGTCCGATGAAAGTATCATGCGGACAACTTTTTTTATTCATTTTTTTTTTTTATTTTCAAAATTTATGATTGGGCAAGGAATTGTATATTTAAAAGAATGGGAACGCTGACGACTTAATTATATAATTCCTTGAATATGGTCAAATTCGAACAAATGTCTTAATGTGGAGTATGGTGTTTTGAAAACCTCACATCGGGAATATGATAGTTGTTTTTCGGTCTTTCCGTTGGTTGATATAGTCGAGCGTTTAGTTCTGTCAGTTTTTATGGACTTTCCCCAAGTTTTATTTTACATTGGAGTTCTGTATTTTTGTTAATATATTTTGAAGAAACATTTAAATTCAAATGTGGTAACAAGGCAGACTAAACAATTAACCAAAAATGGGGAACAAAAGAACACATGCATAGTTTTCATTATTATTTTTTATTTCTATGATTTAGAATTTTTATTTGGCAAACAGGGCACTTAACAAGTATAATGAGTTATAAATTCCAACGTTTGTATAAAGAAATTAAATAGACCTCATTAAAATTCACATATTTGAGGAATAGTTCTCAATCGTTCTTTTCTTTGTCTTTGTCTTTTAATTATATTTTTCACAATACATGCAGTAAATGCCTTCAAAAGTCATTGCTGCTAATTTATAAATCACCAATACAACAGTCATACATTCTTAAATCACTAAAGAGGCTTTCTTTAAATACCTATGTAAATAACGTTATCTATCTTTAAAAATTTGTAATATACAAACTAATGTTCACGTACAAATGTGTTTATACACATTTACCTTTTATACTTTATTTTGAAATGATTTAAATGAGAAGCCTTCCGTCTGACACTACATGTAGCTTTTTAGATTGTATAACGTAAATGGAACCGTTAGTTGACCAATGACCAAAATTCAACATAATAGTAAATGTTTGCAAATGTATATTAAGAAACAGTACAAACCTGTTTGTTTTTGTCTTGTGATACTTGATATAGCTTATATTTCACAATGCAACGGTTTCGAATGCCTCTCTCCTACTTGTTATAATGAATGGCGACCGTTTGATATGCCGGATCCAACTTATCGAAAAGGTTTGTGTGGACGGTATTGTCAAGCAACGTGGATTTGTGATCCTTGTCAAGTATTAAGCAACGATACAGGTAAATGTTTTTTTTATGTATAATTCTCTTAGGGATTATTAAAATTTCTTCTCGATAATGTCAACAAAAGGGAAGCTGAAGTTTGAATATTCATTGTGCCCTGAACATGGCTACGTTGAAAACGTAAAATTATTTTGGAGGTTAGACTTATCGAAAAAAAGACAGATCACACAGGTATTTTTCCACACACACGTGCTTAAATTTAATGGTATTTCATATTTTGTTCAATTGATAAGACCACTTGGCCTAAAGCCATCACTTGACGTCCGTCTTTCATTGCCCTTACACATTTTCTTAAATGCAACAAAAATCTAAAAATAAAATCACCAAATGGTTCAATTTCTACTAGTAACTTATCAATGGTTAATATGCCTTATTTTTATATTTGAATTTAAATTTTGAGATATTAGACTTAAAACTTGGACAGACCTGCATACTCCTTTTATCTTTTTTATTTTATTTAATTTTTAGCTGATGAAATAGATGAAATGCTGGTTGACATACCAGCACACAAAGATATATGCACACATTCATATGAAGACAAATACAGAATTTCTGTAGCCATAGTGAACATAATGACAGCGCAAGAAGGGTATTGTATCATAATTTGATGATGTATGCTTTTTATTTATGATCTGATGATATAATTACAGATTTCAAACTCGACCATCACGGGAGAACATTAATTGTCGAAATGCGAATTTTGTGCTGTAAAATTTGTACTTATAACGTTATCACTACCATTGGGTGGATACCTCTGCTTGTGTACTGTAAGTTCCCGGTCGTGAGGGTATCACTACGTAGCCATGATGTTGGCATGAAGATACTGACATCGTTTTATTTACACAAGTGACATAAATCCATATTTCTACCAATCTTATAATAGCTACCGGTTTCTACAGCTAAACTATGAGATGATGAACGGTATTTGTAAATAAACGATTTGTACATAACATTCACACTACGATCTAAATAAAATTGCAACCCATATAGATCCTAAATAAATCTATAAAAATAACAATTGGATGATTTTTCAAAAAAGGCATTCATTTCAGTCACAAAATTATTCTTCACTCTTTCTCTGAATTCGTGTAGAAATGATTTAGTATTATTAACACCATGGTTATACCATACATCATAATATCCATATTGGTATAAAGTATCTCTAATTTTACATGCCCAATTGTACTTGTCATTATATCTAACAATAGACCTTTCTAACATTTCTTAATAACAACTCTTTAAAATACAGTTTCCAGTACATAATAGTTTGAACCAATATTTCAGCATTCTATAATATCAATTGACAAATATAGGGAATCTTCCTAATTCACAATATACCATACACATGTAGTTAACAGTTGAATTCTTCACTTGAAGAATACGTTTTAAGTAACTGACATGGACCTTTTCAACATCATCTGCTTTGCAGCGTCTACAAACTTCACAACCATAATTTAGGATAAAAGATATATATGTGTCAAATAATATAAGCAAAGTTTCATGATTAAAACAATCATCATGTGTTTTACTAAATAGACTAAATACTGTCTTTATTTTTTGATTCGCTATCCTTTATTTTTAACAGTTCAGTTTCGATGTCATTGACGTTAAACGTTGGGGCCCTTTATAGCTTACTGTTCGGTAAGAGCCAAGGCTCCGTGTTGAAGACCGTACTTTGCCCTATAAAGGTTTCCTTTTATAAATTTTGACTTGGATGGAGAGTTGTCTCATTGGCACTCATACCACATCTTCTTATATCTACAAAAGAGGAGATAGGGACTCCCCTTGCACTAGACCAACATTACCTGAGAAAAAATTAGACAAAATACCATCAGAATTCACACAGCTTTTAAATTTTGAGTACATTGACTTTATTACACACAATAATCTACCAATAATAACAAGTTTAACTTATCTTAACCATAGTTTCAAGTACGACACACTATCAATAGTTATTTCGTAATCTATAAAACAACAGTATATTCTTTTACCCGATATAAGAGACTTTAAACTTAACGAATGAAGGGCGAAGATGGCGTTAGTCGTCCCGTATCCTGTCGGAAACATAACTGAGCATCTTTGAGTATGCAGTTATTGTTTCTCAACGCTGTGAGCTTGAAGTTGACAACGGACGCGGTGAATAATTCACTAATGTTAAAAACGAGTGCAATACCACGATAGTTAGATAATTACCAGGATCATTTAACAGATCCTTTTTAAACATTGGAACAATTATGCTTTTTGTCCATTAATCTGGGAAAACACTGTAGTTCAGTATACAGTTAAAAAATTTGCCAAAAATTGGTTTTATTAAATTTTCACTGAACAAGATGTATTCATTTATAACATTTCAAGTTACATGTTCATCACTGACATAAAATATCTCATTTAAATATGTTTCTGAACAATTTGAATTCATCAAGAAATAATATCAGTGTACATTCGTTTTGTCAAAATTTGCTTCATTTCCAGTTGTATTATACAATGTATGAATCAAGTTGCACCAAACTATAGCTAGTACTAAGTTACGAAATGAAATGACCTTTATTTTTACACTTATGTATCTTTACCACAGCAAAAAAGAAGAAGATGCAAAATATTTTGCCACTTACTTGAGAAAAGACAAATGGAATTTCGAATCTGGCAATTGCGGAAATAATGTGGTGATATTCCTGTCCAAAGACGACATACAAGTAAGTGATGCAGCTTCTTCTTAGACTTTATATAGGGCTGTCAATTGATTCTTTAGATCACTCCTCTTCCTCAATTTTTAACATATTTTGAAAAATACTTTGTCACCTTACCTCCTCAAACTGTCAAAGGCCCTGACATCTACACATTCACTTTGTCAAAATTTCAATTGAAACAACAGATTAACACTAATACAATAACACAAATAAACTTATGAAGTTTAAGTGACAGGCACAGAAAATGGTTGTTTTTACTTTATACTTGAATGGTCAAGTGTTTTATAATTTGCCTCTATATGACACATTTAGAATTGTTTTCAAATGTTTTACGAAAAAAATATATATTGATTACCCGTATGTGTATTAGATCATATCCCTGAAATGCAAAACTTTAAACATAAGTAGTGCACAAATATTGATCCTAGTATAAAATGAAATTTAACTTTTCAAACAGAGTAGGTCAATTTCGATGTAACTGTTTGCCAAATTATTATTGTGCATGGCCATATACAAGAAAGCAAAATTGTTTGTTACACGCTGGGTCAAACAGCTATACGACAAGCTTTGAATTGCGCAGATTTTAGACTTTAAAATATAATGAAATAGAGTAAATGAATTCGAGAGCGGCTGCCAAAGTTCAACAACTGTCCATCGTTTTATACAAAATCACAAAGATCCAACGACAACTACAATCCCAGGTGTATAAATATATCTGATGGTCAAATAATGTAATTAAATCATGACCCGAGCATTGAGTCTGAAGAAGACTTCAACAATGTAACTAAATAAAACAAAATACGATATCAATAACGATGTATAATATTTCCACAACAGGTGTACACATCAGCTGGCGAATCTGCTTTTAAAGTATTGACAACAAAGTGTATAAATAGAATTTACAAGAAAGTTAGGAAGGACTATTTTGCAGACGACAATTTCGGTGGAGGATTGAAGTATATCATACAAGAATACAAGTATGTTTTTTTCTTAGAATGACCTTGTAATATGTGTATATTGGACTTTCATCACTTGAAGTATTTTTTTCCTGTACCTGTTCATTAGAAAATGACAAATATAAAAATAAGGAGATGTGGTACGATTGCCAATGAGACGACTATCCAACCAAGTTCAAATGAAGTGGATGTAAGCAATTACAGTCAACCGTATAGCCTTCAACACTGAGGAAAAAAACATACCATATAGTCGGCTATAAAAGGCCCCGACGTGAAAAATATGAAATAATTCAATTGAAAAACTAAATTAGGCAATTTATAACAAAACAATTTACGAAAAACAAAAATGGCAGACATGAACCAACGACAACCACTGAACTACAGGCTCCCTCCTGACTTGGGACAGGCACATAAAGAATGTATCGGGGTTAAACATGTGTGTGAGCGCTCAACCCTCCCCTAACCTTGGACAGTGGTGTTGCAGCACAACATAAGAACAAACTATAAAAATCAGTTGAAAAAGGCTTAACTCATCAGATCGATACAAAGCAGAAAAACCTCTAACAAAAACACAGACCGGACATGGCAGGGTATTTATACATCCCTAACAACAACAAAAAGACACAAAGTACAGATCTGAGAGTGATTGCAGTTACTGACAGCTAGTTCAAAGCCAATAACAACTAATAAAAGAAATCATGTATCTTAGAATAACAGTCAGAGGAAAAACATGACGTTTTGCGATGCCAAAATATAGGTATCAACAGAGTAGTACCGTGAAAGTGTATATGTGTATAACAATACTATTTAGTATGGTTTTAATTTACTGATAACAAAATCAATATGTATACCAATAAAAACAATATTCAAAGATCTAATTACAGTGTTAAATTGGTAACCTTTTAGAATAAGTTTATTCAAAGGATTGATACGTTTACCTAGATCGTATATAAATATCCGGGATCGGTAAACAACATCACCGTAAAATATAGGATGTACTATTCCGTCTGAAATCATTTTTTGGTACAGCCAAACTTGCAAACCAATATTTGTATCTATGGAAGAATTAAGTAAAGGTTTTCAGTGATTTGTTGTAACGAAATCTCTGACTTAGTAATTTACCAGTAATACATAGATTACGCTAATTGAAATCCAAAACGTCACTACAGACACGGACATAGCGACGAGTTGGGATATATAAACACCGTAACAGTGCTTAAAGAACATCACCGTCAAAAATAGTAAGATAAACAATAGGAAAAGAAAAATCATCCCTTTTGTCGTAAAGTTTTGTGTAGAGTTTCTGGTGTAAAACGAAAATGTTTAAATCTAGGAAAAGACACGTATTGCTGAAGTTAAAATTTGAATTTATTGAGGGTAAGTTCCTTTGGGTCAATTTCTGCAGTATAATTAGAGTATTCCTGATTATTAAACGAAAATATATCATCAAGATAACGGTAAGTGTTGTTGAATTTATCAATTAAATGGAGTTTGTACGGGTCTTTACTGAGTTTGACCATAAACTGTGATTCATAATAGTACAAGGTAATTACGTTATAATTATTCCATGAGGACGCGGTGTGTCAGTGTAAGATTATCCCGATGGCCGGAGGGGATAACTATTTTACATCCCAGCTGTTCTAGATTAGATAAAAAAACCATTTACGCTTCATAAAATCTAGTTTAGAACGCCACACAATCATTATCATATACTTTATATATTACTATATGGTATATACCCTTTATGAGCCCCTGACACAATGTTTAAATATGTTAAATTAACAATGATTTGTATCCAGTCATGCTGGTGTATGGGTATGTCTCGTGTGTCTATATAATGATAAAAAAAAAAGTCTCGTGTGTCTATATGATAAAGGTCTTGAGTTCTATTCCCAGGATAGACACTGAATTTTTCAACATAAATTTTGATCCCGTCATTGTGTTGTTTGTATTATTTTTCATTTTTACTTGTGTGCGTTGTCCGTGTGACTTCTTATGTTTCTTTGATACATATGACGTGTCTCTGTACTTTAAACATCCCGCCATTGTGTTATTGTTCTATTATAATTTTTGCAAACTTTGAACGACACAATTATTTCATATCTCTACCTGTGTGACGTTTACATTCTGACGTCAAACACGCGATTCTACACCAGAGTTAATGTTAAAATTACGATTCGGTCCCAGTGCTTAAAATCCCTCCATCCTTTATGGGTTGATTTGGCATACATAAATGAAATACAATAATAAGTAAGCAATGAATGATGTTGTTAAATGTGATATATGCTTTTTGTGCTTCTTTGTTAAATATTTGTTTGTTTTTGTTGTGATTAAGATTGTGACACGGTTTTGACTGCTGTACCCCTATTTTGACGTTTTTACCTATTATTTCTGTTTGTTTTATTCACGCATCGTTGTCAATATAATGGAATTTGATGCGACTGTCATACAAGTGAGAGGTTTAGCGCTATAAAACCAGGTTCAATCCACCATTTTCTACATAAGAAAATGCATGTACCAAGTCAGGAATATGACAGTTGTTGTCCATTCGTTTGATGTGTTTGTACTTTTGATTTTGCCATTTGATTAGGAACTTTCCGGTTTGAATTTTCCTCGGAGTTTTTTTGTGATTTAACTTTTTGATAGTTAGTCTTTTCCGTATAAATATTTCTAAGTTTTAGTATAAATTTGACATTCCCGCCAAAATGTTACAGAACAAAGGAAAGCATGCAGAACAAAGAAACTCAAGCTAGAGTGATCTGGTAGGGGTGATCCGGCTCAGATTACCCCTGGTAGAACAAAGGAGCTGGGATGTAACACACAATATAGCCACATTGATCCACAGAATGAAAGTTTATCTGATCTTAATATGGTGAAATCAAAATTGTTCTCACCAAAAAGAAAATCAGGTAAAGCCGCAAAAGGTGAACATTTTTCATATTATACGGAGTTCATTTACAGGTTTTTGCTCCTAACAAAATCTCCTGCTAGGTTTTGAGAAAAAACGACTAAATAAAGGCAACAGTAGTATACCGATGTTCGAAATTCATAAATCGATTGAGAAAAAACAAATCCGGGTTACAAACTAAAACTGAGGGAAACACATTAAATATAGGAGAACTACGACACAACAGAAACAAAACATTAAAATGTAACACACACAGAAACGAACTATAATATAACAATGGCCATTTTCCTGACTTGGTACAGGACATTTTAAGAAAAAAAATGGTGGGTTGAACCTTGGTTTTGTGACTCCAAACCTCCCACTAAAATCGATACTACATATGTTTATGAACACCTTCTTAAATTGTTTGACCGAAAAAAATGCGTATTCGTATCAACTCACGAATACATGTTTTCATGGTCTGTGATCATAATAGTTCAGGATATTTCCTAACGCAAAATATTTTACAGAGTCTAGATTCGCATGGCGAGTTATGCATGCAAAACAGGACAGGACCTTGTTGACAAACCCGGAGTCTAACTTTGTTTGTATTTCATGGGATTCCATTACCAGTTATATGGTTTGCTACTGACATTAATTGATGACGTCACCATTAAGAGTAAACGTGACGGCATGAACCCCATATGAAATCTACTGACCCCATACGGATCCATAGGGGGTCACCACGTGATGGCGTTAAAAACCAATCATAACGTCATAATTTATCCGAGGTGCGATAACAGGTTTTATTCTCTCACGGTTTGTTTTATTCAAAATGAATTCATGACGTTTTCAACATCATAAAACTACTGTTGCCTGTCATTATTCATAATTTCTATTCCGGCTATTCATTACAATTTAGATTTGTTTGCGTTCAAAATGTCTATTTTCAATGTGTTCCTGTGCCAAACATCAATATTTAAATGTCTGAAGGTCTCACAGATCCCTATCGAAACAAGTGAAATGAACAGAATGTCCAACAATTCAGACATGTAAAACATTGCTATAAATGTAAGAAACGTTCCAATAAATCTTTTTCTTCAATAAGACATTATTAATTTGATTTACATCATATTGACCATTAAATCAAAATTTATAGTGTCTGTTCGTCCATGTTGCATGTTCTCAAACTGTTTAATTACCGTAAATAAAAACACGACACGAAACAGACAAAATACGCAGAAAATAAGGCCAAAGCAAAAGCAAACAATGAAACATTGAACATTTGTAGGTCCCTACTATGTATTTGTTGCCTAAACTACACAAAAAACAGTAAACTATCGTTTCATCTCGGCCTCTTGTAAGTGTTCTACAAATAATGTTTCAGTGATTTGAACTTGTTCCTTAACTACTTTCAAAGAACTTAATATCATTAACTTTTGTAATAAAACATATGAAAGTAGTGGAATTTACTATTTTTGGAGTGAAAAATTTCTTTGGATGTTTTAGATGAATTACGTGCTTTTGATGGCCCTTTTGATTCTGTTGACAGTTTTGAATTTTCAACTCTTCACACTACACTTCAAAACAATCCTATCAAACAAAAGTTTTCCTATTTAATTAAATGGTCGTTTGATAAATCTGCTTGCAAATATATTTGCTGCAACTTATTTAAAGCCTTCTTCTCTAATGAGAAAGGTAAATGTGCTAGATATACTTACTGGAGTTGTGATAAGATGATTGAAGCTGTTAATTTTCTCCTTGATAACATTGATGTACGTTTCGGCAATAAAGTTTATCGACAGGTTGGAGGTAGTCATATGGGCAAAAATTGCGCCCCTTTAACGGCATACTTGTACCTGTATTGTTATAACTCACAGTGTATGGCCAAACTCAGTAAAGACTCGTCTAAATTCCTTTTAATAGATAAATTCAACAACACTTATCGTTATCTCAATGATATTTTTTCGTTAAGTAATCAAGAATTGTACAAATATATTGCCGAAATTTACAACAAAACTTACTTAAAATAAATCAAATATGAACGGTAATAACTGTCCTTTCCTAAATCTAGATATTTCAGTTTTACACTCTAAACTCTACACGAAAATTTACGACTAAAGGGACGATTTTTCGTTTTCTATTGTTTTCCCTTTTGGACGGTGATGTTCCTTTGGGTTTATATATCACAACTCGTTCACTATGCCCGTGTCTGTAGTGACGTTTTGTATTTCAATGAACGTAATATATGTATTACTGGTAAATTTTTAAGTCAAGGATTTTGTTACCACAAATTACTTAAAAATTTACTAAATTCATCCACGGAGATATTGTTTACCGAACCCGGAAATTTAGATACGATCCGGGTATACTTGTCGATCCTTTAAATAAACTTATTTAAAAGGTTACCATTCAACACTATAGTTAGATCTTTGAATATTGTTTTTATTGATACAGATATTGATTTTGTTATCAGTAAATTAAAATCAAACTAAATATTATTGCTATTTACATATGCACATTCATGGCTCTACAATCTGTCGATACCTGTATCTTGGCATTGCATTGTTTTTCTCTGACTGTTAATGACGTCTTTACACTAAATCCATATGATGTTGGATGTGTACTGATTGATATTTTAGTCTTAAATGCATGATTTTTTTATAAGCTGTCATTGGCTATGCACTAGCTGTCAGTAACCTCAAACCTGTACTTTATTAGTGTCTTTTTTGTTTTGGGGATGTATAAATACCCTGCCACGTTCGGTCTGTGTTTTTGTGCTTTGTATCGATCTGATGAGTTAAACCTTTTTCAACTGATTTTTATTGTTTGATCGTATGTTGTACTGTTACACCACTGTCCCAGATTAAGGGGAGGGTTTGGCGCCAAAAACTAGTTTAACCCCGCCACATTCTGTATGTGCCTGTCCAACGTCAGGAGCCTGTAATTCAGTGGTTGTTGTTTGTTGCTGTAAATCACTTTTTTTTCGTTCCTTGTTTTGTTCATAAATCAGGCCGTTAGTTTTCTGTTTGAACTGTTTTACATTTATCCTTGCGGGGCCTTTTATAGCTGACTATGCAAGAGGGGTTTTGCTGATTGTTGAAGGCCGTACGGTGACCTATAGTTGTTAACTTCTATGTCATTTGGTCTCTGGTGGAGAGTTGTCTCACTGGCAATCACACCACTACTTCTTATTTTTATAAATGAAAAGACTGTCTGTTATTATTTTGATACGATTGAGGTACAAAAACGGTCATTTTAGCATCTTGACTGACCAGAGAAATGATGCAACTTAAAGGCGTAGTAATACAAATATAAATTGTTGATTACGTATACTGAATAGTTAAACATATATTGTCAAGCTATTTATTTGCTCTTATTTCTTTAGTTTTATTTCAGGAAAGCTTTAAAGAATGGTAGTTGTGACGACTCGAACGGGTGGATTTGGGTTATAGTGGGTTGTGTTGTCGGATTTCTTGTGATAGTTTGTGTTCCCCTCATAGTTTTGAAATATAGATCGGGTGATTGCAGTGGAGGGTGGTCAGGTGGAATTGTCAGTGGTGGTGGTGGTGGTGGTAGTGGTGGCGGGGGTGGAGGAGGAGGAGGAGGAGGTGGTGGTGGTGGTTGATGAAACAACTTTCCAATGAAGTTTGTTATAACTTTTTCGTTTGCCTTAGCATTTTTGGTGAGGTGAACTTGAGTAAGATATTTCACTTCTTACCATATATTTGTATATTGGGCTTCATATGAAATATTTTGCAAAATATGTGCTATGATGTCATTAAGGACATAACTATGTTAAATGCACCGGTTCCTATGCAATATTGTTAATATAACCTTTTAAAACAGTCTGCAAAACACTACAAAAATACCGAAGACACAGCAACACGAACCCATCAAAAATGGTTGATATCAGGTGCTATTTGATAACTTTTACCTGAAGATCCATAAATGTAGTATGTAGATGTTCAGTAAAAATCTCATAAGTCTTAAAAGCTATTGTGAGAACTACAGCGGTTGCCTTTTTCTTGCTATGTATATATTGTCTGTCACAAGATACCAATCTTAGTAAACAACAAAGAGAAAGATAATACCAAGGAGACATTCAAGAACTACAAATGGAAGAAAAAGGACAACAACATACCCAAACAAAAACATGGCAAAGACAAACAACAGTTTACAAAACAAACTACACATAAAACTAAAGACTAACCAAACAAAAACCGTGGTCGATCTCATGTGCTCCGTAAAACGTAAGCAGATTCTGATATACTTATAAAGGAAGCTTCGTGTCCGATACTAGTGTAAGTTTGATTATAATGGTTTACTTTTTTAAATTTTGACTTGGATGGAGAGTTGTCTCATTGGCACTCATACCACATCTTCTTATATCTATTGACACTGGTGAACATGTAGGATTTATTACAGCGTTTTTAGTTGTGCAACTACGACGTATCTCTATTAATGGGATTTTTTACAATTGAAAGAACAAGGACTGATCGGCCCGGAGTCAGAACAATGTGTCCGGGTAGAGTGACATGTCTTCCTGCGGACTGTTACTTTAATATTTTACCAGTTTTTTTTAAATAGAAATTGAATCAAAGCACTTTAATGGATATAGATTGAGAAAGTTACTAAATTGATAATCATTTCGGGTTATGGGCATTAAGGAAAACTAAAACGAAAAATCCGACTTAGCGTGTGGGTCTATTACAAAGCAGGATTCATATTCATATCAGATTTACATGTTCCCGACCTGATATATCATCATCATCATCATAGTCTTCCGTCGTCATCATTATCGTCCATCGTCATCGTCATCATCATCATCATCAGCAGCAGCAGTGGTTGATATTTTGAATTAAACCAAATAGCACTGTGTTACTTTTTTCCGAGGGAAATCATAAATTGATTACTTCACAAAAACAAATAAGGTGTAATCTGAATTCTGAGTCTTTAATAGTAGAATATAGATTTTCAGTTGTATTTTACCATATAAATTAACAACAAAAACGAATTGAATTGTTTACAAACAAAAACTGTGTAAAGGCTCTACGTGAACATGAACATGAGTGATGCCACAACTCTGAATAATTTGCAAAGGGGTTTTTACTTCACAAAATACTTTCGTCTAACTTATTTTAAAACTTGCTGCACTAATAATATTTTACCAGTTTTTTGTTTTTTTTCAAATAGAAATTGAATTAAAGAACTTTAATGGATAAAAATTGAGAAAGTTACAAAATTGATAATCATCTAGGCTTATGGGCATTAAGGAAAACTAAAAAAAACGAAAATTATACAAACACTTTAAAGATGTTTTTGTTACCCCTCTGACATTATTGCTTACGATCCAGACTTTACCATTACTTGTTGATGAAATTTTAGAATCGTGTACGTACAATGCAGAATATGGTTACCCTGTCGGCACATCTGATATCACTCCTTTTTGAGCTCATGAGAATCCGATATACCACCTTTACACTAATTGAAGTGACAACCGCAGACAAGTTCATAACAAAAAAGAAAACTTTTCTTGAAGGGACGATTTACCAATTAAAATCAATTTGTCATATTTATTCAATACATAGTCTACAAATAGGCCGGTAAACACCATAGACCAAGTTTTCTTCGCCAAGACAACAACTTCTGTATTAACCTTATATAGTATATATTATGAATTTAACGTCCAAAAACTTTTTACCTCCTTATTTTGATACATTATAGCATAGAACCCGCTATAATTTCGAGTACTTATAATCAATTGCAGTAGAAGTGATTTTTTTTATATAATTCAGACTAAAGTAGAGGAAAAAAATTCTTTCCATATGAAACTGTGAAACATCTAAATTAAGACATAACATATCAATATGTCTATGTTATTACAGGGAATATGAATTTTCTCAACAAACGCGGCCAAAATATCGTCCACCATCGAATATAGATTAGAAAAATTGTACCCAAATAATTAAAAATGCTCTATAATCCGCTTAATAATAGTGGGTTGTCGTAAATTCTGCACGAAAGGTCTTAAAAATGAAATAATCGATTCAAAGACGTATGATTCTTGGAATGTCAATAAAGACACTCATATCATTATTACATCTCATTACAACTTAAAGCCTCCTCTGAACATTTGAAAGTCCTTACTATTTATTGACTACCTTAACTGAACAAAATGTCTGACAGATTTCTTTTTATCTCGACTATTCTTTCTGTCCTTTTAACTAGTGTCCTGACTATATTATCAAAACAATATTATAAATTTTGTAATAAAGCATGTGAAAATAATGAAATTAATTATTTTTGGAGTGTTAGAAATGTCCTTAAATAAGTGGTGTGTTTTTAATGGTCCTTCTGATTCGCATGACAGTTATAAATTTAAGATTCTCCACTCCACAAATCCATATAATCTTATCAAACAAAATTTTTCTTATTTTATCAAAAATAATCCTTCGGAAAATCTGAATGCAAATTTATGTGCCTTTTTAAGTAATAAAAAGATAAATATGCTAGAATCTCTCTGGAATTTGATTAAGACAAAAATCAATAGCAATCGTTTCGGCAATAAGATTATCAAAGTTGTATGCTTTCATGTGGGAACTAGTTGCGCCCCTTTATTAGCAAACGTTTTTCTTATTTGTTATGGTTCTCACTTTATGGCGAAACTCTGTAAAGACAAGGCTAAAATATATTTGATAATAAAAACATTAAATAATACATACCGTAATCATGGTGATATATATATATACTTTGAATTACTACAAATTTGCTAATTTTACTGCGGACATTTACCACAACAAACTTTAGATAAATCTAGAAACTTTAGATAAATCTAGAAAACTTTAGATAAATCTATGAACATCAAGATTTGTCCTTTTATTATTTGGATATTTTCCATTTCACAGGGGAAACTAAACGAAAAATCGTTTTTGGCCCGGCCGTCTTAAGGCTTGTACAGTTTTCCAGCTCATCCGCATTGTCACTGTCTGTAATATTTTAGGCTATGTATAACTTATATATTAAGTTAGGGATTTCGTTTTCACAAGTCATATTACTTTAAACATCAATAATTTTTGTAAATTCAATGATTTGGTTTTTCAGTTTGGCTGTTCACGTAGAATCATATAACAAACGGGATATTGTTTATAGAGCCTGTAAATTAAGATGCAATCCATATAAACTTGTTCCTTTGAGTAAACTCATACTTTCTAAATCTGTTTTTAAATTTAGCCCGGAAGTAAGATCTTTGAATATTGTCTTTATCTGTATTAACATTAATTGTACATCCAATGGTTAAATACATGACAAAAATGTGTTGCTATCCAGATATGAACACTTATGTTACTCGTACAACTCGATGATACGGATATTTTGGCATAAAAACAAAATCAAGCTTCTCTAAGACTGACGTCTTTATACTAAGTCCATTAGATGAGTACTGATTGACATCTTAGCCTGGGAGAACAAAAATTAGAAGACATTGTTCTTTCAACTACCTTTTCAGTAGAAAGGTACTTTGTGTCTTTTTGTTGTTTGGTTTTGTGCTTAGAACTACTCCGGCGTGACAAACCCTTTCCAACTGTCTCTTACATTTTGCTTTTATATTTTATTGTTACATGACAATCTCGGGTTAACCCCGCCAATTTATGTATGTGCCAGACCCAAACCTGAAACGGGTTATCGTTGGTTGTTATCTGCAATATTGATTTTTCTTTCATTGTTGCAGCATAAAACAGGTCGTAGATTTTCTTTTTTAAATGGTATCACTTTTTTTCACACGGGTTTTTTTTTTAAAGCTTATTATACAGTTTTGCTTTTACTCCTTGTTTAAGTTCTAACGGTGACCTGTAATCGGTCACCTGCGTGACCTGTAATCGGTCACCTGCTTGTCGTTTGGTCTTTGTGGATGGTTGTCTATTCGGTTATTATATCCTTATATTTATTCTGACGACTTGTGACAGGTCCATAAACACATTGGTTTGTCCCATCTTTACGGGCATGTACATGTTTAAAGTGTTAACACTTGAATATTGATTGATGTAGAAAGTGGTTAAAGTTTTATTAGTAAATTGTTGCATAACACTCGTAACATCAGAAAATGCGTGTTCTAATGTGCATTACATGCTCGAATGTATCAACTATATGTATGAGGTCCTGGTTGGAGATTACAGAATAGAGAGTAATGGGCTAAACAAAATTAATAGAGAAAAATTGACCCAAAATGCAAAGAACAGAGAATTATGGGTTGATAAAAAATAAAGAATATAGAATAATGGGCAAGCAAATAAAGAATAGAGAAAAATGAATCAAAAATTTAAAGAACACAGAATGAAAACACCCCCATTCAGACCCTCAACTATATTGTTTTTTTGTAAATTTTATTACGTTTTGTCACTTTGATGTCGTTAGCCTTGTCATGATATCAAATACAATGCACTGACTAACTTTGAAACATGTTGAAATAATTAAGTCTTAATTCTAGATGACAAAGACACAAATCACAACCTTGTAATTTTTTCCCGTTCATCTGATAGTACAATAGGAGCAATCACCTTTGGAATGGGATTGTTTTACAGAAAGGATTTAATAATAAAATCATATTTGAAAATTGGCTTTAACGGTGCAGATCATTTGACTGGAAAGGTAGACTACCTTGACTATTTCAATATAAAAATCAAGGTGATATAACAAACAAATTTAAAAAGTAATACAACATTAAATTTGGCAAAATTTTCTAAAAGAGAGAAATATTACCCCACAAAGATAATAGGACGGTCCTGAATGTTTTAATATCTAATGAAATGTAATGTGTTTCCTTCATTCAGTTTGGATTCAAACTTAAGTAGATATAAGAAGATGTGGTATGAGTGCCAATGAGACAACTCTCCATCCAAGTCACAATTTGTAAAAGTAGAGCATTACAGATTAAATTACGGCCTTCAAAACGCAGCCTTGGCTCACACCGAAAAGCAAGCTATAAAGGGACCCAAAAATGACTAGTGTAAAACCATTCAAACAGGAAAACCAACGGTCTAATCTATATAAAAAACGAGATACGAGAAACACCTATGAACCACATCAACAACTGAACATCAGTTCCTGACTAAGGACAGGTGCAAACAAATGCAGCGGGTTTAAACGTTTTCATAGGCGCCAACCTTCACCCTACCTGAAACAATAGTGTAACATCACAACATAGAAAGACACACTAGAAAATATTAATTGTAATGGCTTAACTCCATCAAAAGACATATAAACCAAAACTCTGAACGAATAATTTTGATCTATGACACAATGTAAATACAAAATTAGTAAAACAAGATGTAAAACAATATCAGAAAGACAACCATAACCTTGGACAAAATGCCGCCAAATAAAATAACGTACACAGGTAAATAAAATTAATTTTGTAGTAAGGTACATGTATACATGGAGTACGGAAATAATTTTTACAAAATAAATAATTTTGTTGTTCCTGTCCAGTTGAATCGATATTTAGCCTGAAATTATTTTTTTTTTATTTATGAAGTTTGTAGGTGAACACGTATACACAAGTGCAGGATAAGACTTGGTTTTAAATTATAGGAAACATATGAATTATTGATATCTATGTAAAGACGCCATCACGAGTTGGTTGACCGTTTATGGAATATCCGTTCACTGTGATGACGGTGGATATGTTCCAATTGCCGTAACCACATTCTTGTCCTCTTTTCCTCGAATGTGACCTACAGAATTAGTCGATTTGGGTAACTGCAAATAATTTCGGATGATGCACAAAGTTCCATCATGAAGAAACTTCATTAAATTCTTGAGTAATGCAAGACCAGACAAGAAAAGATGAATGAAAGTTCATACAGTCATATACAGTCATATACAAGCCGTATTTATGATAGTCTTGTAAAAAAGAGGCGAAAAATACCAAAGTAATATTCAAACTCATAAGTTAAAAACAAACTGACAATGTCATGGCAAAAAACGAAAAACGATAAAAAGAAAAACAACAGTGTACTAAACACAACATAAAAACTATAGACCAAGCATCACGAACTCCACTAAAAACCGGGGATGATCTCAGATGCACCGGAAGTGTAAGCAGATCATGCTCCACATGTGGCACCAGTCGTGTTGCTCATGTCTAGCACATCCTTCGTTTTGTCTGTTGCCCTTACTAAAAATTAATAACAAGGCAGTTAGGCTTAAAATAAAGTTTAATAAAAATATAAGAAGATATGGTATGCTTGTCAATAAGACACCTCTCTAACTGATAACTGACAGCAAATGGCGTAATATATCTGCGAGCACCGCTCTCCACCCCCCCCCCCCCCCCCCAAAAAAAACAAAAACAAAAACAAAGGATATTATTTGGTAATGAAACTGATTCAAGTTATTATCTCTCCAACACACAAAATGTCATAGAAAGACAGCATCTTCTCTGCGATAAAGCATTTTGCGCTAAAGCGATGTAAAAACACACACACACACACACACACACACACACACACACCAATCGATCAATCTATTAGAGTGTTGATTATATTTTAAGGCAACAACGCTGAAAAAGACATAAGGTATAATAACATAACAAAATCAAAGAATGTAACGTAAACAGATAATTGTACAATGCCCAATATGTACAACTAAAAATTAACTCTTGTAAGATATCAGAAATCGAAATTTTTTATTTGCCCATTCATATAAAAATAAGAAGATGTGGTATGATTGCTTATGAGACAACTCTCCACAAGAGACCAAATGACACAGAAATTAACAACTATAGGTCACCGTACGGCCTTCAACAATGAGCAAAGCCCATACCGCATAGTCAGCTATTAAAGGCCCTGAAATGACAAATGTAAAACAATTCAAAAGAGAAAACAAACGGCCTGATTTATGTACAAAATAATGAACGAAAAACAAATATGATATACAGCAACAAACGACAACTACTGAATTACAGGCTCCTGACTTAGGACAGGCACATACAGAATGTGGCGGAGATAAACATGTTAGCGGGCGCCAAACCCTTCCCTAATCATGGTTATTTAATTGTGTCTTAAATATTTATCTATCAGTTTTATAAGAGAATCAACAAACAGATTATTGTGACAATATTTACTGCAGAACAACGTTTTTGCAATTACTCTTGCGAGATTAGTAGAAGACAAGATGATTTTTACTGCTACAATTCTCCGTTCGAATTAATTATAAACATATTTCAGTGTGTCTCTGTTGATAAAATAGATTGTCATGTAAAGCTTCATTGTTTTTGCTGACATATCAATTTCAATAATTTTTTAATGCATTCATTGTAAAATATTTTAATCAGGTAGTAATGATTTATAAACAAAAGTGTTATTGTCCCAATAGAAATCGTTGTTATCATATTAATTGTTCCCGGGTGAAAGCTAGAGTAGATGGCAGCTCAGTAAGTTTTTACAATTACTTCCATAACTTTATCTATAGGGACGATAAGCATTACAAACAGAAATATATTATCTTATTTTTATATTGTGTCATGGGTTTGTCGACATATTTCATGATTATCTTCAAAGATGCTTCATTTATTTGATGCATATTTGGTAAGGTAACTGCACATTTTCAATAAAGCAAGTCCTTTAAAACTGAACGTCTATATGTAATTATATTGAACATAAACAACAATTATAATAACACAGCATCATATTATATCACGTTAATTATAGATACAGACCTAGAAAGAAAAACAGCTGCGTGCTCTGTTCATGTTGATTTCCAAAAACTATATATAACATAACTTTAAACAGGAATATAGATTGAATATCAAAAGTATGATTAAAAATGTTGACATTTAAGAATAAGGCTTTGTCTTAAAACTGATGTTGTGAAGCTGGCCTTGAACTAAAAAAAATTATTAAAAATTAATAGTTCTCCTTAATCAGGTCTTCGTGAGACCTCATGCTTTTTACAAGAATTCAAAACGATTTGATATTAATTTTAATAAAATGGTCCTTTGATAAATCTGGTTGTAACTTATCGGTTGTAGTCGTTACAATTCCTGTTTTGTTAATAAAAAGTACTAAACAATTTAATTTACTGGACTTGTAAACAATTTTAGGATATATATAGTAAAATTTAAGTTACAATTTAGAGATAAAGTATACATGCAAGTAATAAGTATCAGATATAAGGACAAACTGTATGTTCCAAGCCTCTTATCGCATATTTTTTCCTTTACTGTTATTTACTATTGTTGTTCTGTCTTTAGAACGAATATCAATTCGCTTTTATAAGATATAAGAATAAAACATTTCTAATATTTTTCTGTATCGAAATTTTGTACAAATTTTCCTTGGGCATTGAACAAGATGAGGTCTTAAGCTTCCTACCATGTCCACGTCGTTGCTGTTTGAAATATACTTGGCAATCGACGGAATCATAATTTTACAAATGACGAGCTAAAAAGTTAACCCTCCTGGATGAAATCAAAAAGCATATCTTTATCTTAAGGATATGGCGATCCTAAGATCATCATAATGCACATTAATTTCTGTTCTAAACGCTTGGCCTGAGTTGGGGCGTGCTTGATAAAGGGCTAAGATATGTCATAAGATGGTATTAAAACACGCTCTAGTCCTAATACGTTTTCGTTAGTCAGGCTCCAGGAAAAAATAATTTAAAATATCAACAGCTTATATAATTTTAGCTTGCTTTCATTAACCGAGAGCTTCTTCTTACGATAAAGTGTTGAATTGCTTTCCACGCAATTATGCCTTCGTTGCCTGTTATACCGGATTAAAGAATTGTATGTGATTTTTCTTGTATTGATATATATCTTCCTTTTTTTAGCTGTTGTTTTTTCAGTGATCGAGTTGAATGGGAGAATTGAGTGCCACCAGGCAGCATGACTAAAACCCTGTCAAAATCAAGAACCTCGTCCGTGACGGTCTTTTGTTAAAAATAACCGATTATATTTTTTGTCTATATGGAATTTGGCGTTGATGAAAGATCGGTGATAGTCTCTTAAACTTAAATTTTTTTTTAATCTAAGACTCGGGGCGAATTAAAGTTTGAAATATTGTATTGGCACTTCTCTATTGTCACCTGTTTGTAACCTCTAGATGTCATTTGGGTGTTTTTGTGTCGTTTGGTTGCAATTTCATTGACGTTTACCCAACGTCGATTTTTTTGCCAATTGACAGTTCAGATATCACTTATTTTATGAATACATGGAGATGTTGGGTTGTTTGTCAATGAGACAGCAGCCCAATGACAGAAATAACCACAAGACATCTAAACGGCAACATTAAGTCCTAGTCCTTTATTTAATAAATGGTATACAATCTTAATACCGTAATCGTATAGCCAGTATGAAACATACGACAATACTGTTTGCTACTTTATAACGATCCTTGACTTTATAACGATCCTGGACTTTATAATGATCCTGAACTTTATAACGATCCTGGACTTTATAACGATCCTGGACTTTATAATGATCCTGAACTTTAAAATGATCCTAAAACAACAGATCAAACCACTTTAGGTGTTATACATAAACTGATTATAACTTGATTCCACCCAATTTATTACAACATTGTAAGCATCACGCAATCTTCTTTCAAGTGAAAGTCAAAAGTAGTTTATCGTCACTGTATAATGAAATACTCTTCATTTTTTGTATGTTTGCAATAACTAGTTGATTATTCACAGAAAGATCAATCAAAAAGTGATAAGATAAAATAAGCCTTTTGACCTTTCAACACCTTGCAGAATGCCAATTCCTATAAACTTTTTAAACTGCTTAACTAATTGGTTTTAGCAGATAATTGCAACATTCTTATAGTTGCATTCACATACATGCATTTGGAACAAATTTAAAATTAACAACTGAAGCATGCAAATAATGTAAATAAATCTTCAATTTTCAGATATTTTTTTTAATCGGATGAAATAAATTATCTGGTTGACGGGTCTAAATTAGTAGGCATTTTGGGTGGACAGTTTTTAGTCTCTGGTTTTTAGTTATATTTACAAAAACAGCAAGTAATTATATAACCAAAATAGAACAGAGGTTTAAGGTTAAACGTGTGTGTATGAGATCTTTTAATGACACAGAACACAGAAGGGTGTATGGAAACTTCGTACTGAAATCATGGTAGATCTAGACGCCAGATGAACAAGCAAGTGTGATATAATTCATTTTCAGTTTTAGGGAAAAGAGGTATTTATTTTCCTAACATTGGACTCTTTTTCGCTCGAAGAAAGTCAACTTTAGAGCTCCGTGTTTGAATTTACGAGTAAATCATATGGTTGCGCATTTCTTGTTTTATTTATTCAGGAATAACTGCAATATGTAATTTGACAAATGTTGAATAATAATAGAAGAGAAAGGATATGGGGTATCCATCCATGACACAAAATCAGTATATACACAGAAAAAAAAACACAACAAGCAAAGAAACAGCGCTTTTATTGCTGTTTTTCATCTCAAAGTCACTGTGAGGCCTTCAAAATGGAACAAAACTTTCACCTCACTGAACGTTTAAGACGGTCCCTAACTACATGGATTTAAATTTTAAAGATGCCTTTTTTACGAGACAAATGTAAAATAGCGGCTGTCATGGGTAGCACAAGTACAAATGTAAGCTCAATGAGAAAATTATCGTGTCTTCTGAAATCATTTGAATTTGTTTTAAAAAACTATCATATAGTACTTCTGACACACACATTACTCTTCATAGTTCAGGAGAAGAAAAATGATCTGACTATTGTTGTCTTTACTGGGGAAAAAATACATCGTTTAATAAGGTGGATACGACTAATATATATGGTGTACGAGTGTACTGATTGTAGTTAGATTGCTTGGAATACCCTCTACCAATATATATGGTGTACGAGTGTACTGATTGTAGTTAGATTGCTTGGAATACCCTCTACCAATATCTTGTTTGAAATGTTACTGAATTAATGCTTTTGAAGAGGAAAATGTTCGGTTTTATTGACTTGGAAAATATATACTAGCTATTCCAACGTTAAAAGAGAATATCAGGGTTTTTTTATCAGTGGGTTAACTTATGTAAAAACGAATAAAAAGCCATTAGATTTACTCGACATCATAGTCATATGCTAACAAGGTATATAATAAATTTAAGATGCAACTCATGTCATTCAACATAGAAACTGAAGAAGTTCGTGAACTATGGTGCAATGAATAGGAACTATGACTTGACACTGTTCTGTACGTCATTGTAATGTGTATATCATTATTTACCCTCTTGTTACTGTAACAGTGTAAAATGTCTTAGGGTGAAATAAAAACTTGAAAAACTTGATTTTTATTGAAAATAAATTCAATTCTTAAATTTCCATTTAAATTTTTCACATGAAATAAACATGTGTATTGTTGGCACTGTCAGAGTACGACTGTCCTGTACTGTTAAGACAAGTACCGAACACAAAGCAACTCAATGAACATTTTTTAACTTGTCCAAAAAGCATCGTTTAAATATAGTACGTGTCTTTTAAATTACATGGGTTGTGATTAGCAGCATCAAGTATGTTCAAGGTAATAATTTTAGGTGTATAGACAAACTGTTGAACACCTGAAATAAAACAGCTTTGTGTTGTTTTGTATTGTTAATTACTGATTAGTAAGGTAGCAAGCAGTATGATCTAACAAAATGTGTTCAAATATATTGGCTGTTTTGACAATTTTACGCTTTATGAAATTTCAGTTTATATAGCTTTTTAAACTGTTTGCGCTAGATGTTCTAAGCAACTAAAATATCAGCCAGGTGCTAAAACTAACTTGATGACCCATTTGCAGACGTCTACACTAACATGCACATACTTGCGTCTGTAATAGATCTAAAACCAAACCAGCTAATAATCATAATATAACAAATCTGAGTGTTCTTTATTGCACGCAATCATCGGAATATATAAAAACAATCATTATGGACTAGGTGAAAAAGTAAGTTGACCTCATGAATGAAATTGTGTACCTGTATATGTTAAATATAACAATCTGTAAACCGAAACTGATAAATTTAACAAAGTTAATCTGTTCACATCCTTGTCCTTTTGGTGGTTATGCATAGTCGTCTCATTAGAAATTGTGCGACATCTCCTTATTTTTATATAAACCTGAAAATATACAATTGAAGTTAAACAGTTTCCAATACAAATATCAGCCAGCATCCATCCTATAGGGCTATGAAGCACGTTGTTCCAAAAATATTTAAAAATCAATTATTCATAGGAAGTTATTTGAAATAATCAATGTCATTGGTGCAACAGGGATGTATTGGAAATGGAAATTGTGATTGGTTTAGCCTTCTCCAGCAATCGAATCAGTTCGAACCTAGGTTTTGCAATAGATAGAATATAAAAGTAGTCAAACTATCCCCGATCTATGATAATTTTTTCAAGGTAACTTGCCTGATAATTATATTAATTTGTCTGCCCCCATGAACGTTTTATTTGCAATCAACTTAAGTGGTAGAAGCTTTTGTGAATTAATATTAGAGCCATCTAGTTCTGTAATTGCAAAAACTAAACCTGAAACAGATTGAAACAGGTTTTAGAAGATGATCAAATCTATTTGATCCCCTTTATTTGTTTACTAAAATGAAAAAAAAACATGATGCTAAGTATGTGTTATAATAATTTATTTTGGAAGCATGCCATTACATGTACTAATGAAAAGCAAATGAATAAATGCATTATTTGATTAACTTTGCGTGATTTACAAGGATATATTTTCAAAAGTTACATTTTGTCTTGGTCGTTATTATGACTTAGACAGATGTCTGATAATGGAACGCGATATACATAATAAATAATCCCGGGAATCCATCAATGGAAATTAACCACAGATCATGGTATCGGTTAATTGTATTGTAATGGTCGAACTCGTGAAGGTGTAAACAAGAAAACACAGGTGACGACAACAACACTTTATTTCGATATTAAATCAAAAATTCTCTTTAAATACAAGTCGACTGTTAATAAATGACATAATTTCAAATTTTTGATAAACGTAGGAACACGTACCAACTGTGATAAATAGTGAAGAGAAATATCGCCCTTGCAAACGAAACTCTTCAATGTTTGTAACTTCAATGCACAAATGTCTAAAAGGGATGTCACAGTGGCGCAGGTCAGGTCCCTTTTGGTCATATATCTCTTCACGTTTTTCAGTATTCTTACATCCTTTGTTTTCAAATATTTGGTTTTGAAAGTTCCTGAGAAAGTAAATCCAGAAAAGCTATCAAGTGTTATTTTTTATGTCTTCTTACAAGAGACCACATGACAATTATGTAAACAACTATAGGACACTTCAACAATAAACAAAATCCATACCGTGTAGTGAGCTATAAAAGGCCCCGGCATAATAAAATGTGAAACAATTCAAGTGAGTAAACCACTGATCATAGTTTTGCATAAAACTACAATCGTAAAAAAAGAAATATGACACACAACAACCTTCGACAACCTCTGAAATACAGGCTCCTGACTTGGATAGGTCCATAAGTAATGTAGCAGGATTAAACATGTTTGTGAGCGCTCAATCATTCCTTAACATTGGACAATGTTGCAACAGCATAACATAAGGACAAACTACAAGAATCAGTTGGAAAAGACTGGACTCATTAGATCGATACAACGCAGGAAAAAACCCAAACAAAAAGACAAAAAACTCTCGGTACTAACCATAGAGATACCAAAAGCTAGTTCGAAGCCAATTCTAACCAAATAAAAAAATAAACCATGGTTTTCTCAGACTAACAATACTCTTATTACTCTAGATGGAAGCCATTATAATCATAGTGTTTATATATAGCTATTTCGATAATACATTATATGTGTTTGTCGTCCAAGCATGTTGCAATCGTAGGAATGGTGTAATTACAGGGAATTAATGTTGAACCTGCATGTTCAGTTATTGTAATTTGAATGACGGCATGGGAGTTACTTTAATACGTAGCTTTTATTTCATTAACCCAGTAACAAGATGTTATTAAGTCAAATCAAATAATCACACAAGTTGCATGTTGTTTATACATAGCAATTCCAATTTGGAATTCTCTTTTACGAAAAATGCGACGGGATACATATAGCATTAATTAGAATCGCATTTTAAGTTCTGACAGCAACTATTGTATGCAGCAATTTAAATGCACACGGAATGACCACTTCTTGACTTTATGTCGTTTATGTGATAAAAAGTTTGAAATGCATTACTAGTAAGTTAAAACAATAACAACCCAACTAAAAAGAAAAAGAAAAAAAACATTCACCAATTATTCACTATTAGTTATTCAATCTCCCGGAACAGAGTTCATATCAGTTCCGTACGGGCTTTGCAATACTTCACTGAATATCAGTTTGGTGTCGTACAAGTTCATGTTTCTATTCCCATAAAGTTACCGATAATGCTCGTCTTTTAACGAGACGTTTGTTGTTTATTCTGCACCATATGATATATTATTGCAATCGCATGTATTTGCTATTTCTGTTTAGTAAGTATTTATGAGGTGATAAATTGTAATTGCCGCTTTCCACATCGATTGATTCTTAATTCATTATTTCAAAAGAAAAACCAACAACACAGATTTTTTTAGATTTTTTTTTACTGTACCTGACTTTTACCAAATGCCCTCGTCTTGTCCTGGATTATCAGGCAAATGTCCTGTATTTTTCATACGATTTATCAACTGAATCAAGTCCGTTAGCGATAACAACCGGAAATTAAACTATCTGACGTTAATATACACGAGAACAGAGAGAGCAGTAATGTTGACCCTGACGCTTAATCTTTAAGTATAAAAATGGAGAAAAAAAAAACACTTTATACACTTCGTGGGCCCGAAGCGCTTTTCTATATTTACCTAACTCGGGAACGCTCAAATCCAAATCTGAAAGCAAAGTATGTAAAAATACTGGAATACATCCGGAGCTATGTGACAAAAAGGGACTTAATAACCTTATTCACCTAAGTCAACTTAGTTCCTTAATAGTTTATAAATTTATAAATGGAAGTTTAAGAAAGGTACATGTATGTTACAAGTCGTGTCATTGTCGAAGCACTGAGCTGATTCTGATGATTCACTAAGGGGAATAGCAGTCCACTAGCAGCGGTATCGACCCAGTGCAGAAATTCAAAATCATTTTATAAACTTAAGTGAATACGATGCGCCATTTTGAATTTACCTTTACCAGGATCGCTCAAAACTCCCCAAAAATAAAGACATAAGATCAATGGTGCTTAACTCGATGCACTTTTCACTTTAACTGATTGTTGAAGACTTCGTTTTAACTGCATTAAAACACTGATGTATAATTGATGTGCTGATAATAGTAAAACCTTCAGTGTGTTGCAAGTCCAGGATCCGTATCGAAAAAGATGGGATGATAGATCATTCATTGTCGTTATAAATATTAGAATAAGAGCAACCGTATGTATACAAGAACTGATAAGGACAAATAAGTAACGATTATACATCGTTTATATAATTAAAGAATTTTAAAATGGTTTGATTGGTTGATTGTTGTTTGGTAAAGCTCAGTTGCAAGAAACGCCTTATAAAACACCTAACGAACTGTAGAGCTACCCTTCATCTGGCATTCAATATCCTAAATCTCTTTCTCAGCACATTTTATGATAGGGGCATGTACTAATATACATATATAGTTCTCAGCATAGTCATTGTTTATTTAAATCTATTGAATAACATATACATGTCTTGACATGAAATGACTCGTGTAAACAGAGAGAGTAGATTGATTGATTGTTGGTTGATTGACGAAAAGACAGACAAAGACAAAGACACTTTACAGAAAGCTTAAATCTGAGCAACAAGAACCCAACCAAAAACCGCAAGTTATCCCCGGTGAACCAGAGTAGTATGGAAAAAGATGGGATGGTCGTTACATATATACGGTGTAATGCACATTTGGGTGATGTTTTATTCAAACATGTATATGGTCGTCTTTTTGTCTCTGCTGGATAGTTGTCTCATTTGTAAACATACCACATCTCCATTTAGTATATGTTTCAACCTAACCATTAGCCCATTTAGCGCACGGGTCGAGTTCAAATATGACCAGTTTCAAGTGTATGACCTAGTTCTTAAAATATTCATTAAATTAATGAAGAAAATGTACAAAGAATCTTCTGTTATAAAAATAAGATGTTGAATGCATGGTTGCAAATGAGACAACCAAAGTACGAGGATGTACGCAACTTAAGTCACTGTATACAGCCTTCAACAATGGGCAATATCTTTACCGTATACTAGTATTCAGCTATAAAAGGCCCAGACATAAGAAGAATGTAAAGCAATTTAAAAGAGAAGACCAACGACCTGATTCATGCATAACACAATTAAAGACAGGCAGACAGGGACCACCACTGGAATACAGGTTCCTGACTTTGGACAGACAAATAAAGCATGTGGTGGAATTAAACATGTTTGCAAGCACTAAATCTTAGTGAACTTAAGTATGCTTTAACGATTTGTTTTTGTTGTATTCAAGCAATATCCTATAGATAATACAGATATAGTTAGAATAGGACGCATTTGACATTTAATGTTTATAATTGTGACTTTCAATAACCTAAATATATTAAACAAAATGATTTGAAACTTAAACACTATATCAATAACAACTAAACAAAGTTTAATATAAATTTGACAAATGTAAGGTTTGTTGTACCAGAGAAATGCCTTCAATAATGTGGAACATAAACAAATTTAAGATTTTCATTCTAGAAATTGGAATTGTTTTAACGAAATTTTAACACGATATTATAAAACATTAGACACGGGTCGAGTTCAGTTTGAAATAGTCTTCGTGTTCATTTCACAAATAACTCAGTTTTGTAGAACCTGCCAAAAAGTGTTTTCCAAACAGAACGTTTTACTTACTATCAACTTGAATATAAAAGAATCTAAAAATTCATTAAAATACATCCCATTAGACATTGCTATTGAGGACATTCAACTTCGATGCACTTTTGAAACGCATGTTTTTGTAAAATTTTACATCGAAGATATCCGGACTAAAAATGAATAAATTTGATTTAAATGAGTTCTTAAATATTGTACAGCTTCGCATTTAACAGGATTCTTACGTGATACTGACAACGATCTATGGGTATTTCAGATTAATATAATAATAAAGATCTTTATACGTTTTTCATAGAATTACTACTGAGCTTTTAATGCTTTTTTAAACAGTTCAGTAATTCATTTAATACGATCTTACGCGATGGTTTTTTAATGTAAACAAATATAGTTTTCGTATACTATAGTTTTTGTATACACGTGCACTTTTAGTTGAGGCAAATTCAAACAAGTCTAACATTGCTACATGTATGTAGTCTGCAAGGTAATAGGATGGCATCTTTCAATATCATGTCGTAAAGAAAAATTCTCCTGGGAACAACTCGTAGTGGGACGACTTCATGCCGACGGACACTACACGGAGTACGTGCTTCTAGATGGAAACAAATAATTGTTGTGAGATGTTTTTTTTTTAAATTCAATTTGAATGCAATTCGTTGGATAGACACGAGTTTTAAGAAGTTGTCTGTTAAAAAACAATGTTATAATCATTATGGTTAATTTTCATTTTAGTCTATTAAGTAAGGTGGTGTCGTTCATAAAGGTCACTCGAGATAAATTTCTTAAAACGCAACCGAGCCAAGCAAAAATTAAAAACTATATCCAATTGTGCCATTGTTTCATGTGTTTGTTTAAGAAAATATCTGTTTTACAAATCGTAAAGATTTAAAGAAGAGGAAGCAGCCTGTATTACATCTTCCACTACCGAACAATAACTTACAT
This sequence comes from Mytilus californianus, assembly GCF_021869535.1. Taxonomy (NCBI): domain Eukaryota; kingdom Metazoa; phylum Mollusca; class Bivalvia; order Mytilida; family Mytilidae; genus Mytilus; species Mytilus californianus. The sequence goes on from NW_026262701.1 coordinate 34,737,188, forward strand.
TTTTTTTTCGGAAGTTACAGTATGGGGAGTTATCAGTTCCCCCAAAAGTGCTTCACATTGAAAAAAAAAAACCCGGAAAATATCATCACGGTAACATGTTCAAATTCTTCCGATTAAATCTTCGTTCTAAACAACGGGCAGCTTAAAAATAATTAAATTAAACATTATAGTTCGTACATACTTACATACGTTTGAAAACTTGCATTTTCTCTACTTTTTATGTAATTTACGAAAATTATCAATTATCACTTATCATAATTGCATCTTTTGTCAATTCTTTTAAAACAAGAGACTGCTAAACTACAGCAATTCCGGATAAATCTTCAAATTCAAACGTGACATCGGTATTCTATTGTGTTTAATATTTAAATTTGAAAAGCTGAAACGGTTCTGAATCTATTAAAAGCTTGTATCGACCGTTACAATGTCCACCTGCCCAGAATTGATCACCGTATATTTTCGTTAGGAAAACGCTGTAAAAATTGAATTTTCGTCATTACGATTCTAGTTTTCGAAAAGGAGTTTTATTAGTAAACGATGCATGACTATTTCTCCTGAATTTGTTCCATTCAATCACGGGATTAAATCCCCAAAGTTGTTGAAACTCAGATGAATTTTGCTTAATTTTTATTTGATAAGTTTATTGCAATAATCAAACAATAGGATTAAAAACAAGTTATTTCAACTTATATTAAGTCCTCTCCTTACATATACAATACACATATATGTTGACAGCAAACGCATAAATAATATAGCTTCAGTTATAGAAAATAAAGGATGGAGCAACAGAAAAAAGCTTTAAAAAAAGCAAACACGACAGAAAAGAAAATAGAAAAAGACAAAGACTGTCACAAAACTTTTGACTTGGAATGTTAAATTTTTTTGACAGTTTAATGAAACAACGATCTTTATCAAAAATTTAATTTCGTAAGATATAAAATTGAGAATGGAAATGGGGAATGTGTCAAAGAGACAACAACCCGACCATAGAGCAGACAACAGCCGAAGGCCACCAATGGGTCTTCAATGCAGCGAGAAACTCCCGCACCCTGAGGCGTCCTTCAGCTGGCCCCTAAACAAATATGTATACTAGTTCAGTGATAATGGACGTCATACTAAACTCCAAATTATACACAAGAAACTAAAATTAAAAATGATACAAGACTAACAAAGGCCAGAGGCTCCTGACTTGGGACAGGCGCAAAAATGCGGCGGGATTAAACATGTTTTTTGAGATCTCAACCCTCCCCCTATACCTCTAGCCAATGTAGAAAAAATAAACGTACAACAGTACGCACAGTAAAACTCAGTTTAAGAGAAGTCCGAGTCCGATGTCAGAATAGGAAACAAAAGAAAATAAACAAAATGACAATAATATATAAATAACAACAGACTACTAGCAGTTACTGACATGCCAGCTCCAGACCTCAATTAAACTGATTGAAAGATTATGTCTTCGTCATATGAATATCAGGCACAATCCCTCCTGTTAGGGGTTTAGTATTATACCGTCATAAAATATATGAGAAGAACATAACCCGTGTCATGCCAACAACTGGTTTTAGAATAAATATGTTTAATTCCGATGCAAAGACCCTATAAGTGAATCAATATTAAAGCCAAAATATGCAATTTTTAATGACCTGACAACAGTATCGTAACTATATCCCTTCTTAATAAGTCTGTTTAAAGGTTTTGTTAGCTTTGAGGTGAATACTGACATTTTTGTGCTTTGTTAAGAATATTACCATAAAAGATTGGATGTGAAATACCCGAACGTATAAGATGTCTGCATGTTGAGTTATATTTACGAATGATGTCCTTATACCGATGATAAAATTTATTAAATGTTTTGACTAGTTTATGATATCGAAAACCCTGGTGTAATAATTTTTCAGTAATATATAAATTTCTGTCGCTAAAATCTAATACGTTGTTACATACACGAGCGAATCGTACAAGTTGAGATACATGTATATAAACACCATAAGATAGTGACAAGGGAACATCACCATCTAAAAATGGATAATTAACGATAGGAAATGAAAAATCATCTCTTTTATCATACATTTTTGTATTAAGCTTCCCGTTAATGATATACATACTGAAGTTGTCATTATTGAGAGCCAATATATCATCCAAATATCTAAAAGTATTGTTAAATTTTTGTATCAGATGTTGTTTCGATGGGTCTTTGCTGATTTTAGTCATAAATTGTAACTCATAACAATACAAAAACAGGTTCGCAATAAGTGGTGCACAGTTAGTCCCCATTGGAATTCCGATAACTTGACGATATACGGAATCTCCAAAGCGAACAAAAATGTTATCAAGTAAAAATTCAAGGGCAGATATAGTATCAAAGCATTTCCAATTGACATAGCTCTTTTGTTTGTTGCTACTTTTCCAAACAATAGTGTTTCAATATCAATGTGTATGTTCATAATTATCAGATCGTTAACTAGTCAGAGATATTCCTTGGTAAAAATATAATTGGCATTATAGAAAGTAATGGATGGCATCTTCAACAGGAGAACCGCAGGAGCATTTAGTATCGTTCACTACATGGACCTTAAATCTGCATTTAGTGAACTACACTGGTGCCTTAGCCTTGCATGCAGTCTATTAAATTTTCTGGACCCTTCATCATAATATGTTGGGAGATCTAAATGGTTCTCACATTATTTTCTGTTTGAATTGTGGGATAGTTGGTGCGTTTCTTATAGTTGGATTTAAATTATTGCATATTCTGACAGTAGATGGTACGGATGACTTTTCAGTAATTCATAGTCTACAATGTACGTCTAAGGGGTATATAATTATCATTTTTTTCTTAGGTTGTATTCATTGACATCAGATGTAACTGGGGGTAGACAGCTGATTAAATATTGGGGACAAAATTTATTATGAATTTAATAGAAAATTGTTAATTTTCGTTGTCTACGCCTTTCTGCTAAAGTTTCCCAGCTCATTTCAAAATATGAGGATTCTAAACTTGAAAATTTTGTCAGCCGTGTTACTTTGACTTGCAGCTTTTATTTGTATTTTTTCTAGTTTATTAGTTTCATTTTCAAAATACACATCCCATACTTCGCATCTATATTCCAAAAATGGTCTTAAAAATGGCATAAATATTATGTAAACCTTTTCTGGAAGGTGTAAATTTTAGTTTTCTCAGTACATTTACTTAATTTAATGCAGACTTCGTAATATAATATATATGGCTGGTCCAGTTTCCATCTGATGAAAGTGTGACACCTAAATGCTTGTGACATTTAACAACTTCAACGATTCATTTCTAAGACTTGTGTTTTAACATTTGTAATTACCAAAGCTTTCTTTGGATTAAAAATCTATTAGCGTTTTTTTTTTTTGGCCTTTTCAATTAAACTAAAAATATCCTTATTAATTATATCACTCTCAATTGCTTAATGGATACAGCAATAATTTCCCAATATGTCCTGACCATATGTGCATAACATTAAAATTTCAATGATTAAGATTTCTAATGTAGACTATTTTGAAGAAAAAAAAACAATGAGAAATTGTACATGCTTTAGTCAAATTTACGTCGATGGATTGGTCGATCGATTTTTGAGTAAACGCCTCGTGGCACATATTCTATGTATTGTATTTAAGACAAACATTAAAGACTTTGTCAACCAAACTCATTTCATGTCTAAAAGAGTACACACGGACGAGGTAGATCAGAGGCAAGCCACAGATGCGACGACATAGAAAGTAGTACATATACGAAGGACCACACTTAGAGAGTGCGCGTAATGTACTTTCACCAATATTAAATTGCTAGAAGAACGGATGCTAACAATACAGCATTTTGTAAGAGACAAGCGAACAAACTGTGATATTTACATATATGACATACTTAGGAAAGGAAAATTAAATACTTGGAAACTTGAAACTAAGTTATAAAGTTATATATTGCGGAAATGTACCAAAAAGAACTTACTTTAAATAAATCAAATATAAACGGCTATAACTGTCTATTCCTAGAATTAGATATTTCAGTTTTACACGAAAAACTCTACACTAAAACTTCACAACATATTTGTTTTTCGTTTATTGTTTTGTTCATAAACCAGGCCGTTAATTTTCTCGTTTGAATTGTTTTACATTTGTCATTTCGGGGTATTTTATAGCTTACTATGCGGTATGGGTTTTGCTTATTGTTAAAGGTCGTGTATATTGAATTAAAAGTAAAATACGGAATGGCTGATGCACTAGTCCAAGTACTATGAGATATAATGTTCAGTCTACATTTGACAGTTGATGTCTGCTTTTAGCTATTTACAACGAACTTATGCACTAATATAAAATGTCGATTTAAACCACTATCTAATTCACATCAAATTAATCGTATTTATCGGTTCGACCTTCCAAAACCAATTATAAAAGAATCTCTGTAGCGTTAGTATATGCATTTTATCAATATACCCAATATGATCGAGCTTACTATTACTAATTCATATGATTTCATCGGTTTCAATGGAAATAGATGTCGTAACATCAATAGTTTCTTTATGATAATAGGAATCAACCACGCAGAAAATATATGAATGATTGATCATAGATTGTTATTTGCATAAAGTCATTGGCAAACAATTCATGCATATTCAGGACCAGAATAATTTACCATTAAATTAACAGATAGATTCTACAAAGTGGTGCGTCGTCCAGGATCAAGGGCGGGATTATTTGTACTGCAACTGGAATAGAGGGCATGATGGAAATGGGCAGAAATTTTGCATTTTTAATGTCCGAGTTTAACGTGCAAAAAGCGTGGCACCGGACGTGGTTGCGTATTTATACATCCAAACAGCAATAACGGAAATGAATTTAAGTGGATATAACTCTATATCCTAGTCCCGGGGAGGAAAGGGGGGGGGGGAACATTTGTGAAATTTCTGTAAATGTTAATAAAGATAACAAACAGAATTAAATCCTTTTTATTCTAAAAAATATTTGTTTACACTACATATAAACTGGTGGTTTTACGTGTACTGGTTATAATAATGATATTTGAAAGTACTTTTAACCTATTTTTCGCAAATTTGAATAAAATGCATGACAATGACAAACGCTTGTGAAAAAATATTTTTAATTAAAAACAAAAGCTTATAGACTTACATAAAGACAGGATTGACATCGTTAAAGGTATTAAACTTAAATCAAACTCCAAACCATTAAACATATGCTGTGTATTAGTTTATTCCACATGGCTAGAGGTGTAGGGGGAGGGTTGAGATCTTACAAAACTTGTTTAACCTCGCCGCATTTTTGCGCCTATCCCAAGGCAGGAACCTCGGGCCTTTGTACGGAAGCGTATTAGCGCCACACGTTTTTTTTATATTTCTTCCTATGTTTGCGTTATAACGCAAACCTTTGCGAAATAACGCAAACATTTGCGTTATAACGCAAAACTTTGCGATATAACGCAAACCTTTGCGTTATAACGCAAAACTTTGCGATATAACGCAAACCTTTGCGAAATAACGCAAACCTTTACGTTATGACGCAAACCTTTTGCGTTATAGAGGATAATACATGTATATATATATATATATATTTATATGTTTCGATTCCTAACATCACTGAAGAGACATTAATTGTCGAAATCCGGATATGGTGTACAAAAACCTTTGCACCTTTTGTTTGCGGTATACCATCTTCTCCGCAAGTTTATTGTTTTTTGTTTAGTATTTAATTTATAATTAAGATCCATTTATTACATCGGTGATCCGTTAATTTGGAAATCGCCAATGGCAGTTAGCAGGGTTTAAGAACATTTGTTGTTCGACCTGTTAGTCAAATGCGTTTTGTTAAAATATACTTTTTCACTTTTTTGGTCTTTTGGAAAATGTTGTTTGTGCTGTATTTAGACCCCTCTAACAAGAAATTTGTTTTGCATGCACACGTATAAAAATTGCGGTTTTTATCCAACGCAATCATAGGTTTGTACGTTGTTTTCAATTTAGACTTGTTTATATTTTTTCGTTTGGGCTTGTATTATATTTGCCTTCGGGTTTATATGATCCGTTCATCCTATTTTGACTCCTCAAAATTCAAGAGTCTATCCCAAATTGAGGTAAATTGTATGGCTTTCCAAATACCGTTTCGATTTCTAACATCACTGAAGAGACATTAATTGTCGAAATCCGGATATGGTGTACAAAAACCTTTGCACCTTTTGTTTGCGGTATACCATCTTCTCCGCAAGTTTATTGTTTTCTGTTTAGTATTTAATTTATAATTAAGATTCATTTATTACATCGGTGATCCGTTTATTTGGCAATTGCCAATGCCAGTCAGCAGGGTTTAAGAACATTTGTTGTTCGACCTGTTAGTCAAATGCGTTTTGTTAAAATATACTTTTTCACTTTTTTGGTCTTTTGGAAAATGTTGTTTGTGCTGTATTTAGACCCCTCTAACAAGAAATTTGTTTTGCATGCACACGTATAAAAATTGCGGTTTTTATCCAACGCAATCATAGGTTTGAACGTTGTTTTCAATTTAGACTTGTTTATATATATATATATATATATATATATATATATATATATATATTACAAAGAAAATTGAGTAAATTGAAGTTATACCGAAGAAAATAAAAAATCAACCCCGCTAGTGTAGCCGAATTTAAGTATACTTCCAAAGTAAGCGCTCGTTTTAGCATTGTGTAAGATTGGTTAGATTCAAACAAGCTACCCTTTTTCCATAAATGTATAAGATGAAGATGTTATTTTATTATAATTATGTTCTCTACATTCAAATTTCTACCAAAGCATCTAAAATAGCTACCTTACCAGATTGAAATTAAAATTCAATGACTTTTTTTAAAGAATCTTTATCATATTCTGAGTTTTCAACAAACGATTTCTTATATCAAAATTTAAAAAGAATATAATCTTAAACAATAGATCGCTTGTGGTCCTGATACAACCTCCAACGATAGGCAGCTGATGGATTCACAAAGTTTTGTTCCAACAAATGTTTAAAGTACCACAAACGTAAAAACGGTAAAATCAAAATGGCGGTACTATATAGTCAACTTCACATGATGACAAACAAAGGTACATGTACCAAGTTAAAGAGTCTCCGAGTATAAATGTGTTGCGGACGGACAGACGGACGGAAGGACGGAAATCATTTATCATATCCCCAGCTTAAATAAGGCTTTACTCATCAGTTCGGTACCAATTAAACTACTTTTGTCGTCTTAAATTCAGCCCAACAATTATTCATGAATGATTTTGTTTCAGCTCTAGAGATGCAAATGATTTGTCAATTATCTAGATAACGCATGTCGTTTTACAAGTTAAAATATTGTTATATTTATCGCAATTCTAAAATTGCCACTATGAAACATATGATAACATTTTGTTAAAATCCCTATGGGACTCGTTTACTGGTGGTAAAAACTGTCATACAGAAAGTGTTCTTCTGCTCATGTTTAAAAGCGTTAGCATAACCTTCAATAACTGTTTTAAAAAACAACGAATTTATTTCAATACAATTTGAAATTTGACGTTTGCACCATTGTGTTAATGCAATGTATTGATTTATGGTTTCTATAATTTGATAAATGCAGCAAAATCATAAAATATTATTTCATATTTATAAATTCTGATTTTTATTCAAATTATAGCCAAAAGGTCAATATCTAAATGTAATAAAACAAAATCCTACTGGAATTTGCAAATAGTAAAATTCTTCAACCTTCAAATTTATATTAAAAAAATGAAAGTAACACATTATAAATGTCATGCGTCCGAAGCGCTTTTCTGGATATGCCTTCATCAGGAACGCTCAAAGCCGAATATTTGAAACCTAGAATGTATAATAACCTAAATATTGATGAGCTATATGACCAAAAAGGACCTACAAAATCGCCAAATTTATCCAATGTCATTTTTCCGGAAATAGTTGAAACCTTGGCTTCTTATAATTTCAAAATTTATTAACGGACAATTTTAGAAAGGTTTGTTATAAATCATGTCAGTACCGAAGTACTGACTACTGAGTTGATGATACCCATTAAAGTTATTAATAAATGAATAGGTGGTATGATATATTAACTTTAATGAAAAAATGCATGTTGTTTTGTCATGTTTGACTAAAATGATCATTTTCATACATTGTAGTTTTAAGTAAAATCAAATCAAAGATTTTTAACTGACATTAACATATCTATATAAATATAAAAATAAGAAGATGTGGTATGATTGCCAATGAGACAGCTCTCCACAAGAGACCAACTGACACAGGAATTATCAACTATAGGTCACCGTACGGCCTCCAACAATGAGTAAAACATATTACGGCAAAATATCTTTTCGGGTAAGGCTTAATTTCATATTTAAATCAAAATGTGCAAATTTGTTTTACTCTTAAATTTACTATATTTGGAGTCAAAAGCAAACAAGATTTAAGATGATAAACTTCCTTTACATGTATATCAATATTGTTATATTACTGGTGAAATGTTTCATACATGCGAAATATTATATGAGTATTCTATACTACTTCATCCTTATCGATTTCAAAGTCTAAAAAGTGGCATCAATGTGCATTTTTCTTTTCGGAAATTTAAACAAGATTTAAACAAGCTAAAGTATGCATTGCTGGTTTGTAAAAAAAAAATACTTTTATTAAATATCAATGAAGGAAATTCTATTGTGTCTTTAGTTTTCTCGTAAAATTCACTACTTCCTATACATAGAGAAAACACATTTAATCATAATGATCAAAAGTACCTTTCTTTTACGTACATGCATGTATATACACTCTACTCTCCGACTAGAATAGTTCTTCTACTAAATAAAGTTGGTATGAAATGTTTTTTTTCCTATGAAACAACGGAAAAAGTTCAAAATGCGTTGGATTGCAGGAATAATTAGAACTTGCACGAGTTTCATTATCAAATTTTATATTAAATTCTATGCATCATCTTAGAAACCAGTAATACCAGTAATTATAAAACAATTAGGCCTAAACATCTGATAAAAATTGCATAAATACAAATACAAGTAATGTTCCATATTCTAGGTAGATGTCTCATCGCCGCAAAGTAGCACTAAATATACACTGGCTGTCTTTTTGTATTGATTCTTGTTAAAAATGAGACTACATGTGAGCCTGGTACGCCCAATACAAGGAAACCGTCAAAGAAGAATCTGTTGATCTTTGAAAGAAAAATAAAATCCAAGAAAATCATAGTTTTAATGTATTTTATTTTTAAATGTTTTACAATGTATTACATATTACTGTTACGTAATACTTATAAGAATTCATATTAAACCAAAATGATTTTTCTATCAATGTTAAAAGTATATAATTTTACTGTCATGCGCAATGTAGTTTAGATATCAATCTCAATGCTTTGCTCTATAAATAAAAATTCATGATAAAAATTAATCTATATCAGTCATATTTTTCTCTAAAGCCTATCGTGACACTATTGAGTGAAGTATTCTGTTTTAACTTTAGAAATTCTTTGTTGTTTTCAATCTAATCAGTTTGTTAGAATGCACTTCACAATGGGATACGTCTGAATTGTTGGTTTACTCTGTCAATCCTTTATGAAGAAAAAGTAAAAGAAACCGCTAAAGGAAATTAATTTATCTTAAGATCGCGTTGAATGTCGCGGTCGCGTTAATTTTAATTTTGATGAGTAGGATAGACGGATTTCAGCTATAAAAAAGCTTAAAGGGAGAGCATTTATGTTTAAGTACTGAAATCTGATGGTATGTTGAAATAATCATTGAAATCTTTTGTATTGCTGTGTTTCTAGTATGTATATTAATAACAACTGTTCATGGCAGCTAACGTGATTGTTTTTCCATTGTAAATATAACTTATATGTTTCTCCTTTGTGAAAGCCTTCATGCAACAAAGAAAAACAAACAAAACTGTTCTATAGCTCATCTTAGATTCTTTGTATTCTTCGTTGTTGAAGAGAATAGCAATGAATAGAACATTAGCTGTAAAACATACACCAAATGATGCTATTGACAGACGAAATGAATGAAGTCAATAGAATTTACGGTCTGTAAAAAGTACGAAAATTCTTTGACAAAACACCGCTAACTCCATTGCATCTGTTTTATTATCAAGTGACGGAACGTGGTTATAATGCGAATTTTTATACTTGACATTTTCTTTTTTGCTTCGTGATGATGGAATAATATTCTATTTGCCAAGAAAATAAGTCTATTTTGAAACACAGCTTTTATTGCCAGTAAAACTTGCATTACATTCAATCAATCAACTTGCATTACCATATCCTTTTATTGTGCAAAATAAATGCATTTTAAAAGTTTAATGAAAAATGGTAAATTAGATTTAAGCATGTTTTTGGGGAAATTCTTAACTCGACAATCAACAGGATTTCCGAAGTCAGACATTCTTCACATTGTGAGATAATATCATAAAAACTATTTTGTTTTTCCCAGTTACATTGAGATAAAGTTTAAATAAATTAATAACAATAATAATAACCATTAAAATAATAACAGTCTTCATAATAATAACCAGAATTTTAATTGCAAGCAGTAGCGGATGTCACCCCAAAGTAAATGCCACCACATTAAATCTTGGCTCTGTGTCAAAATTACCAGTCATGTGATGAACCATAAAAAACCTTGCAAACACTCTTTTAGGGGTCCGTAGGTTACATGTTGCAAGGCAATATTGCTATCCCTGTTCAACATACCTTCATTATTCCACTGGCAGTATAAATATCCCGCCCTTCATTTCGGTCCATCCACTTTTCAGAACATACATATTGGATTTATTGTTAATTTTTCTCGTCATGAATATGCTTGAAAAATTGCATCTGAACGTTAAATAAGCATCAATCAACAAAACCCAATCAATCTTTGCTTTTCGTTGTTCCTCTCAATTTGAATACATGCTACTATACTTTAGAAAACACTTAACGATAAGAGATAATTATTGGAATTAAAATGTTCCGGAAGAAAATGTGGTAGACATTTCCTTTGCGATAACATACTTAGTCATCTTGACCACCTTCTTTTCTTCCAATCCATTTAAATTCACATAATTACTTCTTACCGTGCTTTAACTGTTTTAAAATCCGCCAGATAAATCACATTTTCGTCTCTTTCAATATAAACGCTGTAAATGCTGATTAGACCACGACCCTGAGTACAGATTCCCAGAATATCTGGTTTAGCTGTTTTGTTCATTATCTTATAATTATTGGTTTTGGATTTTCAAATATTTTAGCCTCAAGTATAACTGAAGAGACGTTAATTGTCGAAATGTGCATCTGGCGTAAAACAATGGCACTATTAATGTTTTTCTTAAACTAAAAAATGTCATTCATTTAAATACAAATAGACAGGAATCATAACTTATGATATAATGAAAACTTTAAAACCTTTCATAAATTTCATCTCTGAAGTTATAGTATATGCAACACAGGACTCATGCTACCGAACTTTGGAGGTAATTATACTTATTTTTTATCTCCTTTAAGAATATATTTGATGACCATCAAACATTGGTTAACTTTAAATTTGTGCAGACTGTATTTGTATATCTATTTACTCAGCAATGGATTATTCCAGGACAGACGTTCATCAGAAAACCATAGTTTGCTTTAGACCATGGTACTACCCAGAATAACAGAAAATTTATTATGAAACAGATTCTTGAAGAAACTTATGCAAGCATGTATGACTGGATTGATTATTCTTAAAAGACCATTTCTATTCAGTCACTGATCAATGTACTGTTAAAAGTTCCGAAGGCAAAACGAATTTATCTGGTTAAGAGGATGGGTTGGCTACAAGCTTTTCCCGAGAAACTAACAGAACATTACAGGGGCCAGATAGGTAAGTCTGTACATGCTTTGGTTAAGGCAAACATAATTAGAAATTACGTGCATTGTGGTCCATTATCTCACAAAATAAAGTTAAATTGAATGAAAGTTGTATCAAAAAGAAATTTCCGTAGTCAACAATTTCATACTTATTCGAAAATTTCATAGGAAAAAGTAAGACAAAGGCACTTTATTAAAATTCTAATTAGTATTATGAAGCCTCATCAATCAGTAACATATGCACAATATAACGCTGACTGAAAAATATTCCGGAAATATAATTAACACATCTATAACTTCAGGCTCAACTAGAGTTGCAATACCTACAGTGTAACTGAATTTCGGGTATGTAAACAGAAATCATGAAGAGATACACGCACCTTTGAAATATATTTCATCTTAAAGGCAACAGAGTTTACCGATGTTCAAATATCAATTAAGATGAAAATAAAGGGGGACAAACCTATGTGAATAGCATGAACTCCGAAAAGAACGAGGTCGGGTAAATCGTCAGGTCTCCTGCATCACAAGCTGTCAAAATCACTAGACTTGCGGTTCAAACCATGACCACTTCGACCTTAAAAATTGCTGGGAAAAAAAACATGCAAGCGAGCTAAAGGCACGAAATAAAACTATATGGTTAACCTAGTAATACGTATCAATGTAGAATTTGTTTTGGTGTGTTAAATTACAAACCATGCATATTAGCAAGTCAAATTTTGAAAAAAGGATGCAACGGTTCTTGATATTTTCATACCTTTAGAAAAATCCAAGTAATACCAGACTCTGGAAATTTAAAAATGTAAATATGTCGACTAATAAGACAACACAATTATATATAATACTAGCTCTTGTGAGGTGTGCAATATTATTAAGACACCAAATAAGATACTCTTGTGGTCAATTCTTTTTTATTGGTAAAATGTGGGAAAAGTTAAGAAATTATTTTTGTAATATGTGAACGGTTGCAATATGATATGGCGACTAAAATGACCTTGCAATACAACAAATAGCCATACAAATGTATGTGCTCTTACACGTAATGCAAAAGAAGTTAAACCACAAAATTATATTTGAAGGGGTTGATGTTGCATTTATTAATACTATCTCAGATGTCATCCTTTCAGGTTTTGAAAGATTTCATGTCCAAGTCACAATGTGGCAGCAAAGCTCACCAGAAAGTATTAACAATTACAATTTTAACAACACGTTTGTAGACAGCTTAAATACAATAAAGTGAAATGTGAACAAAAAGATATATCGCTTATATTTTTTGTTGGATTCTGAGTATGAGCTAATATGATTGACATCTACACGATTGAGTATGAGCTAATATGATTGACATCTACACGATAACTTAAAAAAAATGTTATGCAATTATAGAAAAATTACGTGTGGTAACGTATCTCCTTTTTTTCCATATCAAAAATTATCACACTTTTTACATGTCTGTATAAATCATATCACGGGTATCTTAAACCAGTTTTAGTGCATTGTATCAAGATGGCAGGTACCGAATGCAAGAATTAGGTTTTCTTGTTATAGTTCCTTTTGAATAATGATCAATCGAAAAATTGGTAGACTAGACAGAGTTTTTAATATTGGCATTATACCAATCATCATAGGTTAAGTTCTGAACATAAGTTATTAAATTGAATTAAATGGTTTTTGAAATCCATCTATAGGTATATCTTATCCCTCATTTTAACCACAAAGGCCTATGATTTATGATTCCATAAATCTTGTTGATAGTGAATTAGTGAACTTTGTGGCTGTTTTTTTGGTTTTGGCTAATCTATTCATGTTTTATAAAAATATAAAATTACGAAAAAAAAAAAACCAACAATAGAGCACAATAAGGGAAATCAACTAAATTCAATAGGTTCCTTGTAATCTGCAATCCACTACCAAGTAAATCATAATATAATGTCCAACAAACCATCATAATTCTTATATGATTTGCATATTAGGGAATACGTTTATATGATTGGTCGAGAGGGCCTCCGATAGTGGCTCTTAAAGTTATTTATTTTTCGATAGACGACGTTGACGGAGCTACTTTTTGCAACCAATGTAAACAAGATGGCGGCGATAATAACACAAACCGGCGGGACGTTAAAAATATTTATTTTCACTTCGCATTCATCGTTAAATTAAATAATAAACACAAAACATTCATTTGGATGAAAATAACATATTTTTGTAGTTTATTTTTTATCAGATAGCAACTTTTATGGAGTACATTTTTTTGCGTTAACCAAAAAATATAGTCATGGCCAGGCCAATTCAATGACACAAATATACAATTTACGTGTGATAGAGTTTACGAGTGGGGAAATTAAATTCCTTATCTTCAATTTTAAAGAATTATAAGGATTAAACGCATTTTTAAAGATTTTATTTGTTTGTGAGTGAATTGGTCAAGTTTATACACCAATAAATTCCTTTAAAAAGACGTTTAATCCTTTAATAAAAATATCTTGCTTTCTTTACTTTAGAAAATATGAAACCATTTGCAATAAGCAGTTCTATTCAACGATCTGTAATTTTCATAAATTATCAAATTGTATCATAGAAATCTTCTCTCGAAAAATTATATAGGTGACATTCATGAAGTTGCTCGCATACAGTACATTGACCAACTTGTCATTTACACAGATGACCTCCGGACACTTCCTTAACCAGATATAATAATAGCTAATTCATCTTTCCTAAGGTAAAACACGGAATCTAATAATTAGAATATTGTCCCAAAACTCAGTTTCTTATCATTTCCATTTGATTATCTTCTAGTTATTAACTACAAATAAATGATACGACATTTTGTTTTCATATGTAAAGGAAATATCTACAAAATGTCTGCTTCCACTTTAAACAGTATAAAAGGCGCTTTATTTGTCTTTGTACAATCTGGCCTAAATCCATAAGTTTGTTTTTTTACCTCGTAAACATGTAAATGTTAAAATGAATGCGTGTAAAATTTAAAGGTTTATTAGAATTTCCTGTCATATTTGTTTATGTAAAAATATACGCATTTTAAAAACACAAAATACTTTAAAAATTGTCAAATGCAGTGGAAATAAAAAGCATAAAAATATGATGACAAATGTAGTTCTTAAGTACTATATACTTGGAAATTGTTCAGTGTAGTAGAAATAAAATATATAAAATTAATATGACAAATTATTCAATTGACTTTTCAGAATTATATATGTCTTTTGACTGAATAAAAAACAAAAAATTAGTCAGATAGTTATAGCACAAGAACACTTTAGGGTGTTTTATCGTGAAAGTAGCAACTCCTGTAACATATACGTTTTTCTTGTATGCTGGGAAAAATACGGTCAAATTCTTTGAATGTGATGAGTTATTAATACTATTTTAATACTCCCAATCGGATGCGTATCCAGAAACACGTGTGCCCCCAGAAATATTTCATATGACCACTGGGTCGGTGCTGCTGCCAGACTATCAGAGGGTAACATCTACCATGAAGACAAGGATTCCCTATTTGGCATATATTTTGTCTGTAAATTTCCAGATAATAAGATAATATACTTGTGCTGAAGATTAGGTCGCAACTCCCACGGACATTTTTTCCTTAGACGGTTATTTACTTTTCTCTGCAAGCCTCTCCATTTTTGGTGCTTTCCGATGTTTTATAGTTTTGGCTTTCAAAACCTATGGTGTTGAGCGCACCGCCTGATGAAGAAAACAAAACACAAAATAATATTATTTATGTGTGTATAGCACGTGTCTTGGGAATACGAAGGTAAAGAACCTCGATTCAAATGGGGGTGGGGGGTATTAAACAAAAGGGGTCAACTTCAATCCGGAATTAAGAAGGAAAATTATTATAAATGCTTTAAATTTCTATTTTGATTATCCGACCTGACAATTATGGCGCAAAAATTCAAGTTAGAATCACAGTAACAATACAAAGTAGCAATAATTTGCAGAGTTGAAGGAAAATACTCATTCTGTTCCAAAATTCATTCTCGAAACAAATTGTGAGGAAAAGCAGTAGCATATCATGTACCTTGTATCAAACTATATTCTGAATAAAGTTGTTGCTCATATCTGTATATTGCATGCAACAATAAGACAACTTTAGCAGGTTAACCCTAAATTCACCCAGTTGGGAAACATTTCCCATTTGAAGAAAGCGAATAGTCTACATGTAATCGTTTGTGATTATCTGTAAGGTGTCTATATGTCTAATAAAGTTTCATCGCATTGATGAATTGACCAATCAGAAACGTTAAAAAACGTCCAATAAGCTATTAAGGCAACATCATTTCTGAACTGATTAATTTGCAAATCTGAATAATTTACATTCTTTAAGGAATGAAATAGGGATATTATATATATTATATTTCATATGATTTAGAAAAAAAAGTGCATGCATTTAAAAATACTTTCATTGACTTGGTTCTTTTAAACCAGATACTGTCTGTGACAATATAAATTTAGCAATTATAGTATTTTAACTTATCACCGTATATGAATATCAAAAAGGAGTCCACACGTGACCGAACGATGCGTGATTTAAACGAGTATGAACCCTTTTCAATCTGTATTACTGGTTTAGTTCTGGTTTAGTTGGATTTACTTTATGTATTGCACTGATAAAGTACGTGTATTAAATAAAAATCTAATTCACGTGTTTATGATTTGGGTTTCTCACCAGGATCTCCTTTATACTGAAAGCAACGCATTATTTCTTGACAACATTGAATAACATTTAGGATAAAACTAATTTCGTAAAATCTGAAATTGTATCACTTCACATAATGATTCTTGTCGTATAACAGATTAACACTGTAATGTTATCCCAGAAATGTCCATTAAACTGCATTTTTCCGTAAAAATGTACAACAAATGTACTTTTCTAAATGATTAAGGCGTAGAATTGGTTTTCATGCTGGTTTTATTTGATTAAAACAATACGTTGTATCTTTACTATTGCATCCCGTTAACGTTTAACTGGAAAATATAGATTTTTATAATTTTTATATGGAGAAAAAACCAATCCGTTTTGGATGCAGATACATATGTCAGTCAGAGACACTTCCCGCAAGTTAATCCAAATAATGTCAGTCGTTATATTCCGCCAATCTCCGATTGATCGCCGAGGGCGCATAATGTTTTGATTTACCCGCTCGCGATTTGTTTCATATGTTAATTATAAGAAGAAATATATTCCTGCTGTATTAAAATTACGTGTATTTAGTTATCAAGCGGCAATCTTGAAACTCCGTCTGGAAAAACAGAACCACTAAATAATAACATGAGTATATATAGTTTTGAACAGGTATAAAACGAAGGTATTTGATAGACTTGAAAGAGATTTAATTATTTGCGACTTGAGTAATACCATTTTGATATGGACTTACTATCGAGACATTATTAACAGGAGATTTTTGGAAAACGTTAATGATTCAACAACCAAATGTTACTTGCTGACAAAGAACATCTACAAGATGCATGTTACTGGCAGACCATCTACAGGATGCATGTTACTGGCAGACAAAGAACATCTACAAGATGCATGTTACTGGCAGACAAAGAACATCTACAGGATGCATGTTACTGGCAGACCATCTACAGGATGCATGTTACTGGCAGACCATCTACAGGATGCATGTTACTGGCAAACAAAGAACATCTACAGGATGCATGTTACTGGCAGACCATCTACAGGATGCATGTTACTGGCAGACAAAGAACAGGATGCATGTTACTGGCAGACCATCTACAGGATGCATGTTACTGGCAGACCATCTACAGGATGCATGTTACTGGCAGACCATCTACAGGATGCATGTTACTGGCAGACCATCTACAGGATGCATGTTACTGGCAGACAAAGAACATCTACAGGATGCATGTTTCTGGCAGACAAAGAACATCTATAGTGTCATAGAGTCATTTTATAGCTCATTTTATATTTTTGTGAAAATTTAGTTTTCAGGAAAGAGGAAAAAGTTTAATTCAATTTCTTTATTTAAGGTCTCTTCAGAAAGCTGCAAGTGTGATTAAAAAGTAATTTTGATTTATATTCGTTCATTATTGTTGAAGGAAATCATTTTTATATTCTCGATAGATTTTTAGCAAATATTTATTTTGGCATTTGTCACTTTAGATTTTCTCTTTGTTAAGCTTTATTTTTATCAATATAAGATGTTTAGCGACAAGCTAAGTGAACACAATTAGACATGTTTTTTCTAAGTCTACTGTCCTTTAAACACAAACAAGTTGTTGTGTAAACAACATACATGTATGTCTAGGTAACCTGGTCAATTAGGGTTCTTTGTTCTGTCCAGCAAAGATCTTTCCACGCCCCTTTTTACCCAAAAATATCAGGGTAACTAAGGTGGCTTGGAGGTTTTACGAATTTGATTGGTCGGACCTGTAACAGTAACGCGAAATTGAACAAGTGAAATTCGGTCCCAAAAGTGGCACTTTCTCATGCGCTTTTGAAGAAACAAGATGATTTTACAAAACAATTGCACTGTGTTTCTCATTACTGTTTCCGGCTCTTGCTCATCCCCCTAAGTCCGCAAGGTGTGCTGTTGGTTAAGTCCAATCCTAACAGTCAAACAACAGTCCATTGAACCCAGAAACCCAATTCTGATAAAAGGATACATGTTACTGGCAGACAAAGAACATCTATAGAATACATTTACTGGCGACAGCCAACCTTTCTTAAATGGAAGAGCTTACATTCTGCAAAAATGATTTTCAAAGTCGATGTCATTTTTAAGAATTTTACAAGGAAATAAGAATAATCACAATGCCAAAACATTGAGTCAATATACATTCGATTCCCTGTTTTATTATTTGGGTGTCTCTTGTTTTTTACGGCTTTCAAGAAATTATAAAAATAAAAAATCTTATTTTTTTGGATACATGCTGTTTCTAAAAATGAACAAGGCATCATGTTCAGCTTGATTCAGATAGATATTTTGTGTTTATAATGCAACAGTTCAATACTATATTTGTAGAACTAATATATTTGTGATCTGTTGGTTTCTGTACCTTTATGTTATGGAATATATGTGTCACAGACTTATACTTTAAAATTTGTACTGGCCATGACGGGTACCTCTAGTGGAGCAGAATCACCCTAGGTGTTGTTGGGGTAGGATTCGTGCTGCTCAGTCTTTAGTTTCTTTTGGAGTGATTTCTGAATTTGTTTGTTTATGCGTACGTGACGTCTTTTGTTGGATTTTTTATTTGCCATGGCATTGCCAGTTTCTTTCGGCTTATGAGTTTTTAATGTTCACTTGGTATCTTCCACCTCTAAATTAACTTTCGTTTCTTTTTTACATGAACTTGTTTATCAGCTCATTTGGCCCTTTAATTGATCTATCAAGAACATTACCGTCATAACTGAAAATAGAACAAAGGGATGCAATGCAAATAATTGTCTTACATCTCGAAAACTGTAGAAAATAGTTAAATTTTGACAGGGGCAAAAAAGAAAGTCAAGATCAACAGTTTCTCGACACTAATTTACTGATGAACCCTTATCATACTGTAGTTATTGCATTTTATAATGATTCAATGAAATTTTAACAGAGTGTTTGTATTATCTTGAAAACAACTATAATAATTGATAGAGACAAAAGTGACAAACAAGCAAATTGGTATCCATAAAATATTTCATTGATATTGTAATGGCTGATTAGGAGGATCAGATGATTTCTTTCTTTTCTTTGGGGGGGGGGGGGGGGGGGGGGGGGTTAATATTTTTTATATTATGATATTTATGTTAATAACTACTAGTATGAATTTTTGTCAGATACACGATTCGGGCTCATTGGAGCCTCTAGTTTGTTGTTTTGTATTTCTTATAGTTTTGGATTCTTGAATTCGATTATTACATTTACGTTGTCGGTAAAGAAATATTTAGCTATGTTAAGATACTGATAATTTGATTATTTAGTACATGTTTTAATGTTTAGGTATTTTAAGTCACTTCATTTTATATTAAGAAGAAAAATAAACAATAATACTAAAACAACATTATTAAATTGATTATCCAATATTTAAGACAATTACGAAATCGCAAAAGTACAAATCTTCGGATATAAAAATGAAATCTTACAAAATACGTCATAAAAGTATAGACTAAGTCACGTTTACATTTTATATTACACGATAATTTAAGTAAATACAATAAAATAGAACAAATGCATAAAAACCTAAACGAGTTCACCAAATGATAAGGATACTGCTTCGACATTGTGAACAATTATCAAAAATATTAATCACTCTGCCTTCGATAAATAAAATTTCAAAGGTATTGGAAATCAAATCATTTTATAAGAGCGAACCAACAGTATAATAAAACAACGTTATCAAAGTAATTAACAATTTGTACAAATATTCGGATATAAGAATGAAATCTTACAAAATACGTCATAAAATCATGATAAACATAGTCACGTTTACATTTGATATAACAGGATAATTTACGTAAATACAATGAAATAGAACAAATGCGTAAAAACCAAAACGAGTTCGCCAAATGATAGTATACTGCTTCGACATCGTAAACAATTGTCCAATAATCACCCTGCTTTAGACATGTACATTTTTAATGTTTTGTGACACATATGGTGATCTGTAATTCTTCTTTTTTTTTATTTTAAAGGTCATCGGTTCAAATGTGTTACAGTATAGTATCACTTGTATATACTATTCATCATATAAAGAACAACAAATCTTTATTTCTCAATAAAAAAAAAACGACTTCAAATTACATTTACATATGCTGCAATACATTGTATCTGAAAGAAAACTAAATAATTTAGTCGAATTAAACTTGTCAAATAAAACAAAAGTGTACAAGTGTAAGAGTAGAATACAATTGATTTTGACAGGATATGGCGGATGGATCCTGATTTTGACGTCGCATATTTAAAAGGATGGCTCCGGTTAAATGCTTTCTGAAGTAATTGATCACCTGACCGGAGCTTACATTATCTTTCATTCAACACTTGACAGAAAAGAAGTTCCGTGCATACGTAGTCTTGTCCCGTCCGGCCCTTCACAAAATATATTCCAAAGGTATAATGGACATTTACGGGAATCAACCTAGTGAAGGCATGACCAGAGTTCACGTTACTGAAAATCGATTTTGCGTTTGTATAACTAAAGTCACATAAATTTCCCTCAATTCGTCGCAATACTTCGACATATATTGATTTTTTTGTGTGAATGGTTCCCAAAAACATTCCAAAACTGTCAAATATGACAGGTAACTGCATATATAAACAAGGCCCATTACAATGAATAATAGTGAACATATAAGATTAAATCAAAAACATTGACAAGACAGGTCAAAACCAGGAGGGAGTTGATACGAATTTTGAGGAATGCACTCGAAAATGGACGAAACGAGAGTACGTGGAACAAGACATTTTGTCTGAATGTAACAAAAGCGTTCCGTAATTTTTTCAAAGACGAATCAATAAATGAAGGACCTAGAAGTTGTGCAAGCTTTAATAACATGTGTAATAAACATGTCGTTATTCCAGGCCTGTGGATAAAACCTCTGACAAATATTGATTTTATGTGCAAACACCGCTATTTTGAGGATAATGTACCCTTTTGTTGTTCCAATGCTAAACATATGGAAATTTTATAAAAAATCCGCAGGTTTTGTCCCTGTACTCCTATATTTGACATTTTCGGTGTTTAATAAATAGAGGATTATTGCATGCAGTGCTAGCAATGATTTCCCTAAAATAAGTTTATAAATAAAGATATTGGTCCTATTGTTTATAGTATATGAGAAATAGACCAAACCACAAAAACTAAAAATTATTCAATGAACCACGAAAGTGAGGTCAAGGTCAGATGAAACCTGTCAGTCAGACATGTAGCCCTTACGACCATTCCATACACCAAATATAGTTGACTTATTGCTTACAGTATCTGAGATACGGACTTGACCACGTAACTTTAACCTTGGGCAATGACCCATGGAATAAGGTCGACGTCATGTGAACCCTACCTGATGGACATGTAAACGTTGAAAGGAACCCATATACCAAATATAGTTATCCTATCACTCATAATAAGTGAGTTTTATACTTGACAAAAAAACTGTAATTTTTTTTTGCAGTCACTGAACCATCATAGTGAGGTCAAGGACAATGGATATATGACAGATGGAAACTTCGTAACATAAGGTATCTACATACAAGGTATGAAGCATCCAGGTCTTCTACCTTCTGAAATATAAAGCTTTAAACAAATAGTTTATGCCGTTACCGCCGCCGGATTGTAATACTTATGTCTCGCATACTGCGACTTTTGTAGCAGGCGAGACAAACATGGACTTATTCAAGTACACCTTCTAGAGTGCGCTCGACTTTAGTGACTCAGCACGAGATTTTTTGGATTGCAAAGGATGTCAAGAACTTTTTGTAGACAATAAATGATAGCACATCATGGACAAACAAGTGAGTAATCTATGTTTACAATTTTATAACAAAAATCTCTCTAATAAACTTTGTGGTTTTTTTTTTAAATCTTGGCTTTATTTGCAACCAATTCCCCATTTTCTATTAAATGCAATAAAATATCTAACAGTATTGCTTTGAACAACGTTTCCCTTTGGTATATGTACAAAGTAGCATGTCACTTTTAATCTGGATTCTTTTCTGTTTTGACATTGTAGTACTTTGAAAATTTCGTAATACACAAATGAAAAGGATTCGTATCTCCAATACATCAATCTAGTAATCCAATTCACCAACCACTTTTATTCCTTACAAATGCATAATGTTTTTGAAATTCACAAATCTATACTTTTTGGCTTTCGAATTGAAAAAAAATAGGATTTTGATATTCCTTCTTATATTGGATACTCATTTGATACAAGAATAAATACAAAGAACGTCACATGTACATAGCTGGATCTTTTTGTTTTTCAATTAACCCCTTTCCAAGATTCTTGCAATTTTTCTCATTACAGCCAAATAAGGTCTTTAAATATTTGAAGATGTGCTATCTACCAACAGTGACAGTTAGATATGGTTTTTTTGAAAATTTAAATGATTTGCTAGAATGGCTACAGTCATATCAAAAGTTTGTCAACAATATTAACTACTTTGACTTCTGAATTATACACTAAACAGTGTTTCTTCCATATGAAAGGTAAACGGTAAACGTAGATACAAGTTCATTGTTCTAGGTAGAGAAAATACCAATTTCTTGAGGACCTTACAGATTCAAATAACAAAACATAAATCAACAGAACGATTGCTCTTTTAATCTATCTATCTGGTGAATTGTTATACCAATAAAAAATGGCATTCAAATGGGGTATATCCATGAGTCCCTGCTAGACAATTGTTCTTGTGCTCATATGAAGCAAATTTTACATACAGAGGTATGATAATAATTAAACCAACAAACTACTCAAGTATGGTTATGAAAAATAAGAACTGAAATTATTTTTTTCAAAAGTTCTACAGCGGCCAACATTGATTGTTTGATCATTCAGTATCTCAGTCTTTCGGGTCAATAATGACATTTTTACTATATTATAGATTCCACACATAAATTATGTACGATTGTAATAATACCGTTCTGGCTAGAGGTTTTGCTCTGACAAGAAATGGAACTACTAGATGAAAATTTGAAATCGCATGATGGGTGATGCACGCATTGCAGGAGATGCTTATCTTGTCCACGCGTCTGAATTCCCTTCGTTGCTAATTCGATTTAAATCGTTTTTACTCCCATTTTTGTCTGTTATATGATTGGATATCGGTATACTACCTATATAACTACAATTTGCGTATTCATACGTGTAGTTTGACTTTGTATTTCAGGTAAATTTCTAATTGGGGCTAAAGAAAGGACGAATAAAAGTACTTGTTATTTCTTTGGCAATTTATCGTCATCATTTCATCATTGACAGAAGATAAGCACAAATAATTAATCTCTTTCAAAACCTTGGGACGGAGCATGTCATTTCTATTCTTTCAGGCAAAGATCATATAGTTAGGTCAACCTGGACGATACATATGCGTTACGGGTATTATACGATCGTAGTATTTGCAAAACAAAATCAAGTCAAAATCACCAAATGAATATGTTCCATTTCTGTTACCGAATCGTATCTAGTGCTTCTGCACACGATTTTACTGGGGACTGAACAGATATTTGTAATTTGAGATGACAATTTATGTAGAATTGTAGTCCGAGTAACCAAGTATCGTGAAGCTCAGTTTATCAAAAGGTAAAAATTATAGTATAAAGTTACTGGTAGATGCGGTTTAGGACTACACAGAAAAGAAAACGAGGAAGTTGAAACACTTTATGAAGTGACCAGCCTCGTGATGGCATCAATATTAACTAAAATTAGACGAAGAATCAATGAGAACAAAGAGGTCTAATGTTTCCCAAAAAAAAAAGTTTCAAACATACGAATCCTTCTAGCAAAAACACATTAAAAAGTAGAATTGCATTATAACACAGAGACATTAAAAGTACACGTGGAAAAACATTATATACCATAACCAATATACCTTAGAAGGAAATACTTATGAATCATAAATCTTTATTGTATTAGTTGTACATTTCCGATAGTAACATTGCTGATGACCTGTGTCATGAAATATATGTAAAACTTTATAAATTTTATCATGTAATAAATGTTCCTAAAGGAATTGTTCTTATTGCGTAAACCCCTGAGGGTTTACGCAGTATATATTGGACGATGTCCGTAGCCTTTCGGAACACCGGTTGTTATTCGGAATACACCTGTTCTTTTTATGACCACCTTTCATGTACATGCGCAATAGCTTATAAATTGACCTGTTGAATAAGTATTAGCATCTTAAAGTTGCTATAGAGATATGTTACATATGATGCGAAATTTATTATGATGCAAGCTACTTTAATAAGCATTTGAATACTTCCTTGCACGCAATTACATGCTGCTAATATTTACTTACATATATGCGTACTTATTTTAATTAGAGTCGAACGTTGAAACTAGCTGTGTTTAGATATGAGATAAGATTTCATGTAAACAATGCGATTTATATTCAGAACGAGAATCGTTAAAACTAAAATCTATAAAAGAAGTATTACTAGCATTTCATTTAAGATTTTGAGTCAGGGAAGATGTACTTGATGTACAAAGCAGGCTAATTCATTTTTTTATACTGAAATTAGAAAGAAGTCTTTCTTGCACTTTATTAAAATTTTACGTCTAGAATAGACCAAGGACGTATATAATCTATTATACGTCCTTGAATGGATGTAAAAAACGAGGATTTTTCGAAAAAAATATCGTTTATTAAGAATAACGTTTAAATTAATTATGAAAGTACATTGCAAATTGAAATACAGTTATTTTCTTTGTTTAAATATTGCAACATTATTTCCTTTTAAAAAAAAGGAGGTCATATAACCTTCTTGATTAAAATAACAAATCAGATTGTTATAGGTATATCTGTATCCTTTTTCGTTATTAGAATGTGAATAAATAGATCTTGAATATGAAAAAAAATATACTAAAACTGAAATCTAAATCTAAAATATATTTAAAAAAAATACATTTGACCATGCAGATGAAAGAAATAATAATTCAAGCAATGAAATAACGAATTAAATGTGCCGCTTTAATTACGATCGATAACCTTAAAATTAATCATGCCTGCAATTTCAGCAGACTTAACAGGGTCAGCGATAAGATATCAAATGCCTATTTATAGACACCGAGTGATGACAGATGCAGGCAGAGATAAGAAAAAATAATGTCTATTTATAGTTATCTGGGCCAGGGAACAGATTATCTAACCTGTAGTAATTAAGGCTCTTCAAAATGTTCGTCAAAATAAAAAAAAAATAATTATTATTTCTTGAAAACGATCAGATGATGAATTTTCGGTTTTAATATATTAAATACGAAATGTAAAATAGTGCAAGGAGATTTTGAAAGACGACAGGATAATTGATACTTAGGTTGTATGCATGTAAAATAGTTTTTAGGAAATTTTGAAGTTTATTTTATTTATGCTATATTTTTATAATTTTGACCACAAGTAGCAGAGCTTTGTGTGACCATTGTGATTATGTACCGATGTGAACGCGTTATCTAATTAATTAAAAGCTCAGGGTCAACTGTTCTCATAACTGTGTAAACTAAACTTTCTCTGATGTCTTATATGACAGCTACGGTGTATGGGTTGTAAGTGTTTCTTTATGATGTTAAAGTTGCGTTGCAAAAACAAATCGGTTGTTGTACTAATTAATTAGATTACAAGACAGTAAGTGAGTATAAAATTATTTATAATTGATACTGAGAGAATCTTAATTATATAGAGCGACGCCTGTTGTTACCATATGTTGACATAATGGCTACATTGAAAGTCCATGCAGGTGGAGTGAGATGTAGACTTTACGAATGAGACAATAGCCTTTTTAGTAATCTAATTTAGAAAAAATAGAAAGACAATATAAATACTAAAAAAAAAAAATCATAGAAAGATCTTGCGAGGTTAATGATTTTTTTTTTCTTATTATAATTACGTTTTTAAATGGTTTTTTTTAGTAGTCAAATACTTTAGGATACGTTACACATCTCATGCTCTCGTATAAAACTGGTGCAATTGAAAGAAAAAATCGTCACAAGTGAAATGCAGATCGGCGCAAATGCAAAACGCCGGTTTAAGATAAATTAACTAAGAGATTTACCCCTTACAAAATATTATACTATTTGTTCTGCCTTTCTTAATACATTTGTCCTGCCTTTCTTTAAAAATTTGTCCTGACTTTCTTAATTCAATAATCTGAAATCCATTTTTAATTCATCAAATGGTCGCGCGGTAAAAATCTTTCTCCTGTCTTACTTAAAAAAATTCTTATACCCAGTTATATTTCATCAAATGGTTGCTCGCAACAATAAAAATCTTTTTCTCCCCACCGTACCCAGAGGAGGGACGACATTGAAGGTGTCTCCCACTTACTGTATTTTTAAATCCATAAATAACTTATCAAAAGGTAGCTCGCCAAAAAAAGATTCCTCCTTTTGTTTTCCTTAAAAAAAAATTCTTAAACTTTTTAATCTATCAAATAGTCGCTTATAGCAGTAACAAGGATTTTTATATTATTTCAATATTTAGATTATTCTAATGGATTTGCCAAATGTCAGAGGGAATATCTGTTTTAAATGTGGTAAGGATACCAATGAGACAATTCTCCATCAAGACACAGTGTAGTCAAAGTAAGCAGTTATAGGTTATAATACAGCCTTCAACACAAAGGCTTGGCTCACATTGAACTGCATCCTACTAGGGGCCCCAGACACTGTTGTAAAACAATTCAAACAGGAAAAATCAAATCTAATTTAACTTCAAACCAGAAACAAAAAGCAAATATGAACTGCACAAAAAAAAACCCATTAAACAACATGCTTCTGGCTTGGGACATGTGCTTATGAATACACCTGTTTTAAAAGAATTTACATACATACCTTAAGACAGTAGTGTAACTTTACCATGTAAAAGACACCCTTTAAAAGTTAATGAAAAAACGTGTTCAAATAAAAAAAGGAACACCTTACAACAGTTCATAAATGTGGCCTTTAAACAAACTAATGTTTAGAAATGGGTATTCAGTGATAATTTCAGGTTTGATTATGTTAGTGTTTTGTTGTTTTCAATTTAGTTTGTTTATTTATAAGTACAAGGTGTAAGCTGTTTTGTCTAGGCTGTAAATAGCTTTCTTATGAATTGGTTTTGGTCATCAAGGTGAAGAAAATACAGTGGAATTCAAATTATATATATTATTTACAATTAAACTTGCAGGCCTTTTTTCATGACCCACAATTAAAAATATAAGAAAACATCAAATAAAAAAGGGACATTCAAAAAATATCTTCAAATCTAGTTAAAAGTTTTAAAACGTTTTTGTTTTTAACAAAAGAGCTTTGTCATCTAAAACTTTTAAGAGCATAAAACACACAACTTAAAATTGCCAATGCTTACTACCCTAAGCGTCACAAAAACCTTGCAGAGCAGGTGTAAGGATCTTAATAATGAACAATATCAAGCAATTGTTCAAATAACCATGAACATATCTCAAATTCTAATAAAAACACGTATTGCATTTCTTTTTTTAATCACAAATAATCATTAATTGATTAAATTTCTTCACATTTGTATTTGAACATAAGCCTAGAAACTAACTCTTATCTAAAAAAAAACAATTAACTAATATTTAATGCCAAACTAGCATTTGGGTTTACGATTGCATTTCTTTTTTTAAAGAAAGCAACTTGTATTATATGTTTTCCATTGCCATAATAAAGCTTCCAATTCAATGTAAAAAATACTATAGAAGAAAAATTCTCTTTGGAACATTGAAAACATGATAAAATTGCTTTGAAAAAAATAATATCGTCTTTGTGTTATATAACATTTATTCTGTTTTGAACAAAAAACATTACATACAAAACATTTAGGAATATTTGTTATGTTAACTTATATCTATAAAAAAAAAAACATAATATCTAACATGTTTGTTCTGTTATCATTCGTTGTTCATTTCTTCATGATAAGGAAATATTTATAATACTATTTCTTCTATCTTCAACACAAAACTGTCTCTTTGGTCGTTTTAAATCTCCGGTTCATTTTCTGGTGAACCAAATTCAAAGATTTCATTGATGTTTATACCAAATACATCTGTTTAAGTATTATATGTTGACTGTTTTATAAAAATTGCATCATCATTTTCTGTGCTATGTGTATCTACTTCCATTGAATCATTATTATTGTCATCAGTTTCATCTTTACTGTCCTCATTTTTTTTATGTCTTCATTATAGTTGTCAACTTTGTTATCCTCTACATTTTAATTTGTTTAGTCATCTTTACTCAATTCCATCTACTCATAATACTTCTTAAAATTGTTCTGTCTGTAATTTCCAATAATGTTGTCGTCATTGCATCAATCCTGGGTATATTTGTAATTATATATGGACTTAACCTTTTATTCTTACCTAAGTTTTTTTTAGTTCTTTACCAACACCGGTTCTCCAGTATAATATTCATTTTTAGAAACATTATGCCATTTATCGAAATCAGCCTTCTGTTCCTTTGTGTAACTGACAAATTATCAACTACAATATCAGTTACATTTTCCATTGAATATTATTCAATGTTATTTGCTGTTTTCTCAATTTCATCCGGTGATTTTTCTATGTATTTTTGGAATGTATTGGGTGTATCACCAAATACATTTTCATTTGGTTGAATTAGATTTCTCCAGTACAGAAGAAAAAATAGATAGTATCTAGAAATTGACTGCTTTGAAATGTTTTAGGCAAAAAATATATTTCCCAGTTTGATGCATTATCTTGCACTAATATGTTCAACATTCCTTTTCATATTTTGTTTATACGTGCACGTTTGGTATTTGACTGAGGGTGGTGAGCAGTTATTAGAATGTGCTTGTATACATATTTACTTTGTACAGTTTCAGTCAGCAACGAAGTGAATTATCCTCCGATATCGCTTATCAGATTCAAAGGAACTCCCTGCCTACAAAATAAATCGTATAGCCTATCGTCAACATCAGAGGCTAATTTCCTTTTCAAATGAAATGGCTCAAGGTAGTTGAAAAATAGTCAGAACGTATCTATACCCATTATCAGAATGTATCTATACCCATTCGCAGGCAAAGGGTGTCCTTTTTCATCATTTAATGGCCCAATAAAGTCAATGTCAATTTTCTTCCAAATTTTCTTCATGTTCCAGTTTCGGTTGATTTGCTTTTTGGTTTGCCATTGTTGGCATCTCGTAATACACTCAATAACATCTTTTGACTTACCTTTCCAGTAATATCTTTCGGAAAAGTTTGTAGAAACTGTTTCTTCTTTCCTAGATGATAACCATTATTAGCATGACAAAGTTAAAGAATTGATGTTTCTTGGTCTTAGTTTTTGATAACATTTTTTTCACCATTATAATATTTTCCTCCTTTGTTATATAGTTTCCCATGTTCAATAGAAACATTTACTGTCCTATTCCTTACTCTTCTCTTCTCATTTTCTCCCATTCCTATTTAAAACACAAACAAAATTATCACAATTCCAAAGTAACAAACAATGTTATGAAAATATGATGTAATAATTTTTTTCTATGTTTTTTTTTATATTTGTAAAAAGTAAAATAACAAAAATACTGAACTCCAAGGAAAGTTCAAATTCAAGTCCTGTATATGATCCATTATTCATAAATTCGCCTTTTCAGAATTTAAAAGACCATGGGTAATATCATTGGTCGTACCCCAAAATGCAAACAACGTCACGTCATTGGTTAGAATTCAATTGTTTTAGACGTTGTAAGCCACGTTGTAAGTTTTGGTGTACGCTTTTGAAAATATTACCTATAATGTATTAGATTTTGAAACGGCGAGTTGCATGACAATGATAAATAAAATCAAATATACTAATGTTTAGGTTAATGAAGTTATAAAAAATTGAATTCTTACCTTCAATATAAGTTCCATCATTTAAGAAAGAAATTATCTTGCCATATTCCCCTGTATCCATTATTAACACTTATGTCCTAACATTAGCAAATATTAAACGTTCATGGTCATTTTATTGGTCATTTATATAATATATAACCAATGAAGTGAGCTGTATTTACCTTGACATTACATTACCTTTAAACACTTTAACATATGTTCTTTGTATTACAGATCAATTATATGTAAGGACAAACTAATATGTAATATATTTTCTTAGAAATAATTAATGGTAAACTAATTTGTCTGAAAGGAAAAACATATTATAAGGAACACATATACGTTGATACTCCCGTAGTATTGTGAGTGTCAAAACTATACATGACTCTTTTTAAACAATGAAAAATCAATAGTATTCGATAAATCCTCTTTTGAACTTATCAAAATATCAAGGTTATAATTTGGTACGGTTCGCCAGACGCGCTTTTCGTATAAAACTCGGTATATATACCTAACAGCACTCAAAGAACGACTTCGATTAGTGTTTTGAATCATTTGTTGTATTTTTTAAACCCTCAAGATTTATTTGAATGTTGTAAGATTAAAGACATTCTATTTTGTAGTAGTAGTGATCAGTCTTTTTTCCTACTTCCTTCATGTCAATCCCTACTGATGAATTAAAGGATTGTCTAAAATAAACTTCTATCCATCATTGTTGTTTTTTGTAAGTAATGGAAAAAGAAGATAGGCAAATCTGGTTTTATGAATACAAAATAATTACTTTCTTTGTCAGAAACCACGCTGATTGAAATATAAATTTCTAAAAAGAGATATTCTTAGCATGCCGAAGTTTTCATTCGATAACGTTTTCGTTAAATCTGAAGACAGATTATCCAACAGACAATTTACACTTAGATGCCACCAAACGCGTACTCCTCCTTCCGGGTTTATACTTTAACTCGTATAAGATATAATTTACGAAAGAGTAATCAAAACTCAAAAGTTATTGCCTATTTCGCACTTTTCTGCTATAAAGATGATTCAATTCCTTTGAACAACATTACATAAACTCATCATAGATACGAGGCTTAAAATTGTGTACGTCAGACGCATGTTCGTGTTTAGAAGACTCACCAGTGACGCTCGAATCAAAAAAGTTAAAAAGGAAAAAATAATAACAATGTTGAAGAGTATTGAGGATCCAAAATGTTGAAAGCTTTTGCCAAATACAGCTTACTTAAGGTTATCTATTCCTGGGGTAGAAAACTTAGAAGTCCGAGAAATTCCAAGTTTTGTAAAAAGTTAATTTACTATTTATATTAAGAACACAACAGAAACCACTGTTTCCCTCATACATATACATGTACTTTTATTGTTCCATTGTACAATACAGACGTTTAGACCTTGTTGATTTTCATTTTTGGCTGTATAGGTAGCAACATGCACATACATACCTTTACTACTTGAGTATGGTGTATATATATCGCAGTTCCATCTTCGTAAGATTCTGTAAACTAAAGTGATATCCCTGGAAGTGACCAAGAACTGTCAAATTCACTGTCTAGTCAATTTAAGCATAAACTAATATCAGGTGAGTGTTCCGTAACAGTTGGAATAATACCTCTTAATCAGTCTTAATTATTGGACGTTCTACGTTTGTGCAGCAATACATTTGCGCCAAAAAAAAGTTTGCATGTATCAAATGTGCCAAAAATAAAACAATTAATTCGCACATTAACAAGTACAAAATTTTCACTTTTGTAGGTGTATATGTCATTATGATCATCTAAAATTTGTTGGAACTCTTCACGAGTTTCGTCTTTCTCTATGTATAGACCGTCAATACATGTTATATCACCCTTTTGTAAGTTTCCGCGATCTATTTTAACTGGGTCTGATGAAAAGATCTTTGACAGCCGTTCTGAAATTTGGTTTGTTGTCTCCCTTTAACATGTATTCCGTAGTATTTGTCGTTCAAGGTTGTGGGAGTTTACTTACCCATCCAAATTGCAATACATGTACACTTTCTTTGTGTATCGCAAACTGATAAACACATTACATAAGTGAACATTACTTACCTGCTACATGTTTTGATAAATGTAGCTGTGGGGATAGCGGTGAACTGTAGAGGGAAAAATGCGCTTTTCATAGCTATATTAAGGCGCTTTAAATAGATATGATATTTTAGATATTTGCGCTTTTGTATAGTTTTCAAACGGTAATTAGCGCAAATGTCTAATTTATTTTTTATCAGGTGAAGATGTCCAAAATGACAGAAGGCATTTCTCACCTGTTGATTAGCATTCTGTTACAGGATTTGATTCTAAGGGCTTACAAAATTTGACACACTTATTATGAGCTGAGATCACTGGCAATATACGATAAAAGATAATGATACTAGTACGTACAATTATCTAACCCTTCGGAAAGCATGATATCACTGGATTGCCGAAATCGTTAGGTTTTTTTTTAAGTATTTGTTGTTTTAATCGTATTTTTTCAGTTTCACTGTTCTTATCTCGTTGCCTTTTACTTGTCTCGTTTTTATTTAATTGTGTCCTGGGTTTCCAATAGTAATGTCACGACCCTTCTTTTCCTGAAAAATTTAAAAAAAGAAAAAAAATTTGTCCTATCAAATTCATTATAATTATCCGACCTTGATTTTAATAAGATTTTTTCTGAAAATTTTATTTACACTTAACGACACTTAAATTTTTGATAGTTTTAACTTAATTTTTTTGTATTAGATGTTTCTGTTGTATATTAGTAGATACTTTTTAAAATATTTTTAAAACAAAAAAAAAGTATTTTTGCAACATGACTAGAATGAATGCTCTGATGAAAGACATCCGATCTACCTTCAAGCTCAATATTTGCAGGGATCACTAAAAACGGTGAAGGAAAATGATTCGGATATTTTTTTCAGTCGAAATTTCAAATAAGGCCAAAAGAAGTTCAACTAGAGCAAGTATTTATTAAAGGCATTACACATAGTATCTTCTAACTATAGTATAAATAAACTCATCAAAGATATCAGGCTTTAAATTATTAACACCAGAAGCACGTTTCGTCTACAAAAAAATCATCTCTGAGGGGTGTCACGTAGATTTGTGAGTAGAGTAATCATATGGTATATTTAAAGAATATACACTAAGGACAATTTTAATTTCTTCTGGCTCACTTGCATATGACATCGATGAACGTGACGAGACGACAGCAGATAACAGATATTTTCGTCTAAGAGAGCTAAAACTGGTATGTTTGATAAATGAAGCATCCACAAGATGCACAGCAAAAGTTGAATTTGTCAATTATTTTCGTATTTATAACATAATGTAATTTCTACATTTCTGTTTCCTTCATCCTTAATTTAAATTTGTCAGTTGAATAGCCTTACATGAATCAACATTGGTTTATAAGTAGGTTATTCGTTGGTTGGATAATTCTGTTATGTCTTGAGAGGTAGTTTCCAATTATTTGTTTTAATTTCAAGCGAAACGAGGCAACAATTATCGTCAATAAGGCGTTTTATTAGAATTATTCTACTTGTATTGATTATTACAGCAGCTCGGTTAAACTTGCACTTTAAACACTTTTTTGCAGTTTTCATTTACTAAAGATGAAAAAAATTCTTACTGAGAAAACATATACATAAAAAGTCATTGTATCAACAGTAAACATTGTGACATTCATATCGAAAATATCGAAAACATTTTGACAGATATAACTTAACAAGGATTTGTATCAATTGGTTCCATCGACTAATATTGTCTATATTCATCCGAACTTTGGTTCTGTCTTGGACAAATGTCAGAACTCAATATCGATTGTCTGTTTTTGACAAGTTGGTATTATATTGGATGTTACCACTTAATTAACGGGTTAGATTCAGTTAGAGCCTTGTTACAGGAATTAAAATCAACAACTATTTACTTAATAAGAACAATTCGTCTAAGTATCGGCCATGCTGACACTTTTACAATTTATAGAACTTGTGGGTTGCGATTTGATATATAATAATCGTTGTTAGTGGTCACAATTTGTATCATTAAATAAGTCAGTCAATCATGAATAATAGAAAATCATTATAATTGAACTGTACATTACTTAAATATTTATAATATTGTATGAAACAATTTGGAAACCGTTTGAAGATTTAAAAAACTTGATTGAAACCACGTTGCTTAAAACACTACAAAATAAGAATTAAATTCTGTCTAATTTTTATGTAATATCCTGCTTGAGAAATTAACTGTTATTTACTAAAGCAATCTATATAGTGCATTGAAACGCCTATCGTTACATTGTATGATCTAAGAACGAAATCATTTTTAACAATTTCCCTTAAGTTAAACAACTTCCTTTAAATGTTCGATATATAAAATTTAATTGATATTTCGTAAGCTGAACGATTTAAATATGTTTTCATAAGAGACTTTTAAAATGTCTATTTTTCTAGTAAAATACTTGCTACAGTAAACAAAAATGCCTTTTAAGCCTTTTTTTGTCTTGCGTTTTGTAATTGAGTTGGTCAATTCTGTCTTTTGACCATTAATTTTACAAATATCTAGTTTTCAGAATGTGTGGCTTCAATTTAAGACTTTTCTTTTTTCCAGACGAAGGTTATTTTGGTCAATTTTAAGTCTTCAGTTGGTGTATATTTGACAATACTTGATAACTGGATATCTACATTTGATGGCTTCGTAATTTCAAATGGAGAAACCATTGAACACCTTAGACAAAATACGATATGGTGATAACCGTCTTTTTTCTTACTTTCTTTTTGTATTTCGTTATTTAATTTGTGACTTCATCTGAAACATATACTGGACAGTAATTTGATAACTTTAGCACAATAAAGGCAAAAACGACTACCTACAAAATAAAGATTATAGTTAAATTGCCGTCGCAATGCACAAGTCAAATGATTTGCTGTTTTTATTATGTTAGTAAGCCATTCTATAAGTAAGGGGAGATAATAATCTCGTATTGAACATAACTTTATTAAATTCTTATGTCATTATTCGATCATGCACAATTGTTATTGGGTGTCTGGTCCGTTATACACAGGAGAAAAAGAAAATCACACGTTGAAGAAAGTTAAACTCCAACTCCAAGACGAAAATAGTTCAACATATTGAATTCTTATGTCATGAACATGTTTTAAAGCAACGAATTAGCATTACTAAACAATTTAACAGAGAAATAAAAGTGCTTCAGACCAACAATATACATGTAAATGAGGAAATAGAATTCAAATAATTGCATTTCTTCATAGGACCGGTTTTGCAATAAAGTTAATTTTCCAATTAAATTCATAGTACATTTTGTCAAAGAAGTCGTTTCTACTCATACAAAATCATGCCCTACTTCAGGAAAGTAGAATTTATTTGAAATCTTCCTTAACTTTTTAAAGCAGGTCTTTTAAAGTGTGGACTTTGATTTTGAAACCCCGTGGTATTCGAGAAAATTATTTTGTAAACGAATGTTGTCAGACAGAGGTTATAGAATTAAGCTTTCGTGAACCATTAAACGAATATATTCAGGACAGGAACAACTTAAACCGGGCAGGATTTGCAAAGAAAAATTTAAATTGTCACTATAAGAAAAGTGTATTTCGTAAAAGCATATATTTTACTTTGCCATATGTCATCTATCACATCAAAAGGTGATAGCAAGGTTTCTATAAGTTCTACTAGAGATGACCAGGATATTGACGAACGAAACTATCTCGACGAACGAACGTATTAGGAGCGGTAATTGTATGTTTACAAACGTATTTAAAACCTAAAAGGTGTTATCATGTTTGAACTGTATTTGTATGCAATCACGATAATAAGAGAGAAATGCATTAAATATGCCGATTTTAAAATGGTTTTCATAATATGATCGATAAAAGACGTTTAAAAGTTTCTGAAAGTGTTACGTATTTTACGATATCATGTAGTTGTTTATAATAGTTGAAATCATGATGAAATGTACATCACGCATAGGATTATTCCAGTGCACCGACAACTTTTACTATACTCATACAGATATGAATGCATAATTTCGATGTTTTGAAACAATATATAAATGTGCTGTTGTGGGATCGCATTTTTATCTGTCTTTTTAATTGGGTATTCAAGTTTTATACAATCTCATCGATCAGTTTATATATAAAAAAATATATAGTTTTTTTTTACCCGTTCAAAAATGATTTCTGTTGTAAAGCTTTTTTATTATACCTGTCAACCTCTGACGAAGGCAATTTGTTTTAGTGTAAAAACTGGTCATGAGATCACATTAAAGTTTTTTTATTGAAATTTAACCACACACAAGGCATAACTGGTCCATTAACAATGCATTTGATGACATTAAAGATCACTTTCAAGCCTTACAACAATTTATAAGACAAATACAGATATCAATATATATCAAGATGACCACAGGCGTTTGTGGGGTAGACCCCCCCCCCTCTTTGCTCTTTTCTTTGCTTTTTTTTTTTAGTAATTATAATTGCTTTAAATATCAGATTTTCCATGTTTATACCACTTATCTACATTTTTTGTATCACTACTTCGTATGTCTCACTTAATTACGAGTGAATTTACCAACGTGAACTCTGTTACAACTCCTTAGTTTACTATTCATACTTCGAACAGCATTATTATTACAATATATATATATATATATATATATCTCAATTGTTTTTATCGCACCAAGCTTATGCAAAAAACAAACATACGTTATAGTCAAGGCTCCGTGTTGAAGGCCGTACTTTGACCCATAATGGTTTACTTTTTACTGACAAACCTGTTCGTGCATTTTTCATTGTTATTCAACGCAAAATAATTATATAAGATACCTGGGACGATCTCATTTCATAAAGGATCTCTTTTGTTTACTTATTGTACCTCGAACTTATTAACCCGGAGTAGGTCTTTAAGTTGAGGTTCAATTTACTAAAAGTTAATCGGGCATGACTAATAAGACGCGCCCTCTTAGAATCAGGGGGTCCAAAATAGGATCCGGAAAAAACAGCCAGCGAAATACAATAATTTACAATTTCAGAGAAACAAAGTGCTTTTTGTTGATTTAAAATCTCCGGTCAATAATCAGACGGTCTTTGAGTGGAAATCCAAACCTGTCCGAAACCGGAAATGTTGGTTGCAATAGGAATTTGTTTAAATAAATAAATAAATAAATAAATAAATAAATAAATAAATAAATAAATAATCTTTATTTCAAGAGGATAATCCCATTAGTTAAAACTAATCTTCCTGAGAGTCCTCAAAATAATAACATATTTATAAGTACATACAGTATTATAATGTCAGATATATTATACACAATATGCAATTGTATCTAGATAATAATGAAAAAGGATATTCATTTGCACAATTGATGAAAAATTTGTAACATTTTGTTTTAAAAGATGCAAGTGTATTACTCATTTTTATTTCATTTGGTAAACTGTTCCATATTTGAGAACCTGAATATGTAAATGTTTTCTTTAAAAAGTTTGTTTTTGGTTTCGGAAGATTTAATAGTTTTTCATCAGCTGAACGTAAATTATAATTCTGATTATCAATAAAATGAAAGTTTTCTTGTTAATAGTTAGGAACCATATCATTTAATGATTTAAATACAAGTATTGCCTTTTTATATTGAATGCGTTTTTCCACATTTAACCAGTTTAAACTCTTAAACAACAAACTGGATGATGTCATTATGTCAGCTTCTACTATAATCCTAGCAGAATTCTTTAATAACTTATTAAGTTTATTTATTCCACTTTC
Source organism: Mytilus californianus (assembly GCF_021869535.1). Taxonomy (NCBI): domain Eukaryota; kingdom Metazoa; phylum Mollusca; class Bivalvia; order Mytilida; family Mytilidae; genus Mytilus; species Mytilus californianus. The sequence goes on from NW_026262701.1 coordinate 34,775,344, forward strand.
ATAGCAACTTCCCCATATATTACAACAATAATCAAACAATGGCAGAATATAAGCATTAAAATAAATAATACGTATATGTATAGGTAAATATTTTCTTATCTTTTGTAATAAATTAATTCTATTTGATATTGTACATGACATTTTATCTACTAGTATTTGCTCATTCCAATTTAGGTTTTTGTCGATATATAAACCGAGAAGTTTTTCACAATCTACATTCTCTATTTGTTCATCTGAAATTTTGATATCTAAACTGTTCCCAGTTGAATAAAGCCTCTGTTTTGAACCAATAATCATTGATTTACACTTTTTGGCATTTAGTTTCATACAATTTTGCGAACACCAGTTTTCAATTACATGAATATCATTTTGAAGCTTAGCAGTTAACTGAAGTACATCATTACCTTTACTATGTAATGTTGAATCATCTGCATACAAATCTTTTAATGAATTTTCTATGTTCAGTGGTAAATCATTGATATATAAAATAAATAACAGAGGGCCAAGGATAGAGCCTTGTGGTACACCAGTTTTTATGCATTTAGTATTAGACATGACGTTATTGACCTTAACTTGTTGACTTCGTTCAAACAAGTATGACTTAAACCAGTTTAGTGTACAGTTTGAAACATTATAATATTCAAGCCTTTTTAATAAAACAATATGATTAACCAGATCAAAAGCTTTCTTTAAATCTAAAAATATAACTCCGTTTATTTCTCCATTATCTATATTTGCTAACCATTCATCTACTAATTTAGTAAGTGCAGTTGTGCACGAATGTTTAGGTCTGAAACCTGACTGTGTAGTATTAAGAAGGTCATTACTATTTAAATATATATACAAACTATCAGCTATATGTCGCTCTATGATTTTGGAGAGACAAGGCAAAACTGCTATTGGTCTATAATTATCAGGATTACAAGCATCGCCACTTTTAAAAATTGGGCAAACTCTTGCAGTTTTAAATACTAAGAAATTTACCACATTTGATGCTTAGATTAAATAAATATGTTAAAGCTGGTGCAATGACATCGCTGCACATACTCAAAATATTTGGTCCAACATCATCTAAACCAGTTGCTTTAGACTTGTCAAGTTTTTTTAAATACATTTTTACATCTAAAATACTCATTTCTGGTATAATGAATTTTTCACTACCCCTTTGTAACTTTGATTTCACAAATTTGTTGAGTACATCGAAACTTGGACCTTCATCATTATTACATAATTTGTTATCAACTATACCTTCAGCAATATTTGTGAAATGCACATTAAATGTATTTGCTATATCAACATCATTTTGAATTACACTATTTTTATATTCCAAATGCGTGATATTATTATGTAATTTTTTGGGATTTAGACTTTTGACATACTTCCAAATAGTTTTACTATCTTTACAATTTGAGATAGCATTTTGGAAATAATTTTTCTTTGCCTGTTCTACTAAAAATGTAACCTTAGTACGCCAAATTTTATAATTATATATATCCCCAATTCTATGAAAATAATCTCTTTGGTGTCTAGCGCTATTTATATCAGAAGTCCACCACTCTGGTTGTTGAGTATTTTTCACCCTTTTAATTTTCTTAGGAGCATGCTTGTCTAGGGTGCTCAGAAATAGATTATACCAATAATTAGCTGCTTCATCAACATCTCCAATCGATTCAATGAGATGAAAAGGAGTATTTGTTAAATTTTCAATAAATTTATTTTTATCAAATTGTTTGAATGATCTATATTCTATGGACAAATGCTCCATTTTTGATATTTTTGGGTTAAGTTTTTCTTGTTACGCAAACAGGATAATGATCACTGACAGCATAACTAGGCACATTTACTTCTGTAATATGTTCTACATCGGTAGTATAAATATGGTCTATAGTAGTTACACATTTATCTGTTACTCTTGTGGGTTTATGTACAATTTGTTGTAAACCATATAAATTAATACAGTCCTTCCATTTTTGATTTCCGACAACTGTATGATCTATATGTGAATAGTTTATATTGAAATCTCCTAAAAGTATAATTTCTTTATTTTCTGCTGACGCTTTTTCTATTTCTTTTTCAACTGAATCAATCCAAGATTGCAATGAACTCGGTGGACGATAAAAAATGCCTATTAAAATAGAGTTTGTGTTTGGAAAAATAATTTCAATCCATAAAGATTCAATAGTACCTATTTCTAAATCGATTCTTCTCTGGTGACATACACTATTTCGTATGTACGCAATCACACCTCCTCCATCATTAATAGCGTTTCTATCTTTTCTTTCTATTTTGTAACCTTCAGTTTGTAATGTTTCGGTACCAATTTCATCATTTAAAAATGTTTCTACCATACCAAATATATCAAATAATTGTTCATATTTTAATACGAATTTTATTTCTTCAATTTTGGGTTGAAAAAAATTAAGGTGTTTACAAAATAAGTCCATATCTCATTTACTTATAGTAGCCGTTATTGGTTGTGAATGTATGTCGTTTTGTTTTTGGCATTCGTCTACCGTAGAGAGAAAAACAGTGGGGGGAGCTAATAGCTTAACTTCCGATTTTGATCATGGTTCAACTTTATTCTAGTATGGCATACGTTTTACCTGTAGCCAACGCTCTATCTTATTAAAGTGTCACTCTATTGTTATCAATTGCTTCAGGTCGATCCAATTTCATCTCGTCGTGAATATGCATGACATATTTGCCACTGGACACTAAGGGAACAATCAATTAATCAGCTTCATTTAGTGAAGTATAACCGTTAGTCTTCAGTTCATAATTATCTCAAACAGTTTTCCAATTTTTATACATTTGATATTTATTTAAATTTGATTTTTTAAGCGTAAGTATTAGCATTTCTTTCCTCATTTTTCTCTGCTATTATTTTTCTTTCCTCATTTTTCCCTGCTATTATTTTTTTTAACATTAAATAACGTAGTCCACACCATGGGTTACATTTTATCTTATCCAGCCAAACTAGGAGGAGGTGAGTGAACAGAAAAAAATCTTCATTGAGTGTCTATAAATCATATATTGAAGCGTACAACGACGGCAGTCTCGTCTAGGTGTCAAGTTTTTTTTTATATCTGGTATAGTTGTCACAAAAGCAAAAATGAGTAAAAACAAATGTTGGCAACAATTTATATAAGTATTAAACTTATTTTGGCCGTTTAATTTATTTTTGAGATATTGTCTTACTGATCGGTTTTGTTATTTGCGTATTTATACATTCGAATAGCCAAACGGACGCACCCCTTTAGCAAGGGTATACTGTCGGACGGAAGAAGTCCAGATATGTCAATATTTTTATACCAAAGCCAATCCTTTGGTTTTGAATAAAAGGAGATAAAGGTATACATTTATGCGATAGAAACACAACGACACAGACAAATTAAACATTAAGAGTCAACATACAGTCTTTTGTAATAAGAAAGATGCCTATATAGAATAATAAGCTCAAAGCCGCCCCATGACAAAAAAATACGGAGTTAATTTAAAAATATTTACCGTCAAAGATATCCCAACAGGCACATTTGATTTAATATTATTTACCGTCAAAGATATCCCAACAAACACAATTGATTTAATATTATTAACTGTCAAAGATATCCCAACAGGCAAAAGTATTTGGTTGAAAAATATCAAATGCCCTTTTTTAATTTCGATCGGTGGAAATTAAAGAAGGTGTAATATAAGCCAGTAGAAGATAAACACTTCACGGTAACGGTAAAATAAATGATGATAATGGAACGTCCATTATCATCATTTATTTTACCGTTACCGTGAAGTGTTTTTCTTCTACTGTAACGGTAAAATAAATGCATATTCAGGACGAAAACATGTAAATATAATATGAATATTAAGCCTGCTTTGTACTAGACCGACATGCTGAGCCGGATTTTTAACGTGTAAGTTCACAAGCTGATCGTTCGCAGGAAGAAAATTCACCCTACCCGGACACATTTCTGACTCCGAGCCGACCAGTCTGTGCTTTTACTCATAAATGCCGCTTGTTCAAGCGTTGAAACAGAAAATACCTATTTTAACGTCTTTGTTGAACCCGGTGGGGATTCGAACCAACGACCTCGCCTTCACACTCCAACGAGACCAACCAGGAGAGCGGTAGTATAGAATATCATACCAAAAGCTCAAGTACAATAAACAATACAGTTTCACAGAATTCTCACAGTTACTAAAGCGTGCTAAAAGTATCTAACCTAAATTAGATGCGTTAAATGATATTGGAAACTACACGTTAATATCGATGGACGACTTCAGAGTAGATTTCTTGGATCAACGCTCGCGTGCACCTTTTACTATTGTAGCAAACATTGAATTATTAATGTGATTAGTAAGCTACACACACAGGTTATATTTCTTTAAACTACATGCAGAACCATGCGATTTCCTTCACTTCGACGTTTTTATGTTGGATTTATTCATTAATATGTATAAACAGCCGCTCCCGTTTCGTACGATTCGTCAAGTTACGCTTTCGTACGTTCGTTCGTCAATATCCTGGTCATCACTATTATATTCATAGGCCGTGACAAAAGTACAGGACATCCGTTTTACCGTGTCTTCACCGACTGGGTAGACGTTTCATGTGAAGTCTAGGGAATGAGGTAAAACAAACATTGTAGTAAGATTCTTGTGAGTTTGTCCTTGTTTCTTCCTGAGTTTATTTGCTGATCCGTTTTAGAATTTGTATGATTATGTTTTAACCTCAAATAAAATTTTTTAGTGTCTTATGTAAGACGCCCACAACATATTTTAAAATGATTCGCGGAATGGTTTCTTGAAAGTTGATTGTATGTAATCAATTAAACATTTCGTGAGATAAGTTAAATACTAGAGTTTATACTCATTGAAAAAAACAAAGCTAATAAATTAGTGAGTGAGATTTAAAAATATATGTGTTTATAAAAAAATAAGTATGTTCCATGACTGAAATTTCTGCTGCCTGTCATTGATAGATTGAAATTTGCACCAGCAAAATAACTTCGTTTGCAAAATTGAAATTGGTACATTGAAATAAGAAGATGTGGTATGAGTGCCAAAGAGACAACTCTCCATCCCAAGTCACAATGTTTAAAAAGTAAAACAATTATAGGTCAAAGTACGGCCTTCCACACGACGGAGCCTTGGCTCACACCGAACAGCAAGCTATAAAGGGTCCCAAAATAACTAGTGTAAAACAATTCAAACATGAAAACCAACGGTCTAATCTATATAAAAAATACGAGAAACGAGAAACACTTAAGAACCACATCAACAAACGACAACCACTGAAACAGGTTCCTGACTTAGGACAGGTGCAAACAATTGCAACGGGTTTAAACGTTTTAGCAGGCGCCAACCTTCAACCCTGAAATAGTAGTGTAACATTACAACACAGAGAGACACACTATAAAATATCAATTGAAATGGTTTAACTCAATCAAAAAGACATATTAACAAAAAGAAGTAAACATATACACTGAACGAATAAATTTGATCTATGACACAATGTCAAAAAGACAACTATAACCTTGGACAAAGTGGCGTTAAATAAAATAACGTACACAGGTAAATTTAAATATAATAATTTTGGTGTTAGGAGTACGGAGATATTTTTTACAAAATAAATAAATTCGTTGTTCATAGTACGAGAACAGCAGTGAAAATTTATCGTCATTCTGAATACTTATCAAAGGTGGTAAATATTTAAAACAGTGAGACGAGATATAACACCAAATAAGTAAACATTTGTCTCATTGGCACTCACACCACATCTTCTTATTGATATTGAATAACAAAAATGCATTACAAATTGTGTAACAATTCAAATTAACACGAAAGTTTTTAGAGTACTCGCAGTTACTGAAAGCTAGTAGTTAAAAGCCAAAAACAATTAGTAATAAAAAATTCATGCATCAGAGACTAAAATCAACTAAAACACATCCCAGGGATTTAGGATTTAACGCTATGGACAGTCAAAGAAGACATGACTTGTGTAATGCCAAATAAAAGTATCGACAGCCAGTAGAATAGTTTTGATTTAACCTTGTAATAAATATGTATAATGATGTGTATTTATACATAAAAAAATAATACATTCGAAAAGGATACAAATTTAATTTGTTGATGACAAAATCGATATTTGTGCCAATGTAAACAATATTCAAAGATCTTATTACAACATTAATAAGATAACCTTTACTAATAAGTTTGTTTAAAGGTTCGATGAGTTTACACGCATCACATAGTACTTTCCGCGCTTTTAGTACAATATTACCGTAAAATTTAGGATGTGAAATACCGTTTTTAATCAGTTTTCTACAGGTACAGCCAAATTTACTAATCAAATCTGTGTATCTATGAAAGAATTTAGTAAAATTTTTAGAAATTTATGGTAACGAAATCCCTGACTTAATAATTTATCAGTGATGCATTTATTACGTTCGTTAAAATCTATGACATCACTACACATACGGGCACAACGAACGAGTTGGGATATTTAAACACCGTACGATGAAGCCAAAGGAACACCGCCGTCTAAAAAAGGAAAATTAACAATAGGGAATGAAAAATCGTCTTTTTTTGTCGTAAATTTTAGTATGGAGTTTCCCTTTATAAATTGAAATGTCTAAATCTAGAAAAGGACAACTACTGCTGTTTATTTTAGATTTATTTAAAGTAAGTTCCTTTGGGTAAATTTCGGTAGTATATTTAGAGAACTCTGGATTATTTAACGAAAACATATCATCAAGATAACGGTAGCTTTTGTTGAATGTGTCAACTAAATGTAACAATGACGTGTCTTTACTGAGTTTGGTTATAAACTGAGATTCATAGCAATACAGGAATAAATCTGCTATTAAAGGGACGTAATTAGTGCCCATAGGAATACCTACTACCTGTCGATACACTTTATCGCCAAAACGTACATATATGTTGTCCAGGAGAAAATTTAAAGATTCAATCATATCTTCACATTTCCAGTAAGTGTATCAGCATATTTTCCTTTTTCGTTACAGAAAAAGGCTTTAAACGAGATACAGCAAATAAATTTGCAATGAGATTTTTCAAAAGACCATTTAATTAAATATGAAAACTTTTTCTTGATAAGATTGTGTGGAAGTGTAGTGTAGAGAGTAGAAAAATCATAACTGTCAACTGAATTAAAAGAACCATCAAAAGCACGAATTTTATCTTAAACCTCTAAATAATTTTTAACACTCCAAAAATAATTAATACCATTATTTTGCTTATTTTACTCACTCAGTTTTTTTTTTCTTTTTACCTTTTGTTGTTTAGTAGATATTTTACTTTTTCAAACAATACAGACAAAAACCAAGTTATACAGGTTATATAATAGAAAAACAAAGCATATGGGGTATCCATCCGTGACACAAAATAGCACCTGTATATTGACTATATATATCTCCCAATCAATACGATATTCCACAACTTGCATTTCTAATCATTATTTGCTTGGTAGAAGGTTGCTGCTTACAATGAAGCTATTGAGCTACGAGTTACAAGTGGTGAAATTGAAATCATCCCTTCGACTTTCCATTTCTATGTAGAAACAGTCCAGCAGCGCCTGCGTACAGAGTATATACATGTAACTCTCAGTTGTAAAATAGTCCAAGGATAGTATTTCCTATCATGATTTCCTTGATAGAGCGTTGCTTCTCATATGGAAGCTATTCAACCAAAAGTTCCAAGTGGTGAAGTTGAAATAATCCTTTCGTAAATTTTGCGGACGCCATCACGAGTTGGTTTACTGTTATGGAATATCTGTTTCACAGATGACGACGGATATGTTTCAATTGTCGTAACTACAATGCTGTCCCCTATTCCCCGAATGAGACCTACCGAATTAGACTTATCACCGAGTTTGTACTTACACGAGCAACAGGACGGGTGCCACAAGTGGAGCAGGATCTGCTTACCCTTCCGGAGCACCTGAGATCACCCCTAGTTTTTGGTGGGTTTGTGATGCCCAGTCTTTAGTTTTCTATGTTGTGTTTTGTGTACTGTTGTTTGTCTGTTGGTCTTTTTCTTTTTTAGTCATGTCGTATTTCGATTTATGAGTTTGAATGTCCTTTTGGTATCTTTTTCCTATCTTTCGAAAATTTTACGGACGCCATCACGAGTTGGTTATGATATATCTGGTTCACAGCTGACGACGAATATATTCCAATTGTCGTAAACAAAATCCGTCCTCTTTTCCTCGAATGTGACCTACCAAATTAGACTTATTACCGGATTTTTAACTTACATGAGCAACATGACGTGTGTCACAGGATCTGCCTACCCTTCTGGAGTACCTGAGTTCACCACCGGTGTTTGGTGAGGTTCGTGTTACTCAGTCTTTAATTTTCTTTGTTGTGTTTTGTGTACTGTTTGTCGTCTCGTCGTTTTTCGTTTTTTCCAATGGCATTGTCAGTTTGTTTTTGACTTATGAGTTTAAATATCCATTTTGCATCTTTCGTCTCTCTTTTATAGATTTGTGAAAATATTTTATTCAAATTTCAAATTTATTGATAGATTTAGTTGTGGTTATGTTTGGAACGACATATTTTTCAACCTATGGCAATTTTAAAAACAGATATTATTAAATAAAAAATATATATTAAGTGTGATAGAAATATCGGTGCTTAACATGAGATTTAGAAATTAAGACAATACTTAATATCTATTTTCAGTATCAGTGTCAAACATGTTTGAATTTTGTAAATTTAAACATTTTTGTTGTGATGAAATTCCCGAATTACGGTTTTTAATCTTAATATCCAACATAATACACTTTCCTAACAACCAGTTTTGTTCAAAGCATGGACTTCTTATCTTACATCATAGACATTTCCGCAGATCACAAAATTGGAATACAGCATTTTTTGCTATAAATTGTCTAGATTATCGAAAAAAAAAACAAATCAGAAAATCATTTACTATCCCAGCTGATTCATTATAATCCAACCGTATATTTGAGCATTAAGGAGTTGCTTTGATTAATACACATTGCTTTACATACTCTACGTTACCATTTATTTCAAATGTTTCCCAGTAGCATTTGAAAATCTAGATAAACTGTTCTAAGTGAAATCCGTTTTATTCAATAATAGCTTCAGTGAATGTATCCTTTAATATTTCACTGATCGTTAAGTAAAATTGATAATAGATCCTTTACTACACCAGAATTCTATACAATGATTTATTGAGTTATTTTTCAATATTGAAATCTGTATTATAGGAAACAATAATAGATGTGAATCAAGTTTTAGGAAACGACTTAATCAGCATGAAAAAAAATGTTAATTAAACACAATCATGTTAAAATTATACATTAAGATGAAACGGAGAAAAAATTGAAAAATCAAATGCTGTTCATGTATCATGGCGTATATAACAACTTCATGTATTAAATGATTTTTATCCAAGGTATGAGACCGAATCCTTTATATTACTTCACACCAAAGCTGGAAAACCAAAGATGTTTGGTGACACAAGGAGCAGAATGCTATTATATGTCAGTCAAGATAGTATTTCCCGATTAGTGCATGTATACATTAATTACATTAAAACTGTGCTGTTCTTGCTATTCTAATTAGTAATTTTGGCAACATTTTTGTTTTCGTATGTTATCTTTTGAATCTTATGTCCTTCTTTTATCAAACATTATATAATATAGTTTGATAATGCCTTATGGAATGAAGGGGACCCGTGAGGTCCATTGGTGAAAGTTCAAGGTCACAGCAGCTATTCATATACAAACAATTTTGCAAACAATTGGTTTGGTGATATCTTTTGAACTACCTTTTACCAAATATAGCTCAGTCGATAATGTTTCTTGGGGCGAAGAAGACCGCTTTCGATTTTGGAGTCAAAGGTCAATTCGTCCAGTTTACAGCAGCTATTGCTAGAATAAAATGTTGGCAACATTTTGGTTTCCGCATGTTGTCTTTTAGACCATATGTCTAACCTTTACCAATTGGATTTGGTAATGCGACATGAGATAAAGAAAAAACAAAAAAGATCACTTTTAATTTTGAGGTAACTAGGTGACATTTTAAGGTTACAGCAGATTTCATGAACTGCATCTCACAAACGTTTGGGTTTGAGATGTTAGCTCTTATAAATCCATTTGTCCAAACGTCAACACACTAAGCTTGGGAATGCCATTTATAAAGAAAAAGACCCTTTTAATTATTTATTCAGTAGGTCAGAGGTCAAGGTACCGTGCTTACAAATATATTGGAAATTTGAAATAAGTTTTGTTTCGGAACAATGCTGTTCAGTTAAATTAGATCTTTACCTGTGATGGATAATGCACAAAGGGAGCGAAAAAGACTCCAATGACAAAATTACAGAAGCAATTGATAGAATGATAGATCATGATAGAATGAAACTTGCGCAAATTCTTTGTATCCCACAATTTAACCTAAATTATCGACAGAGTTTACAGTCTTTATTGTGCCTAAAATGTGTTTCTTATACAACAAATCCATAACGATCGCAACTCGGCTCATAACACAATTGTGCATCTGTAATTGTAAAGGTACAAAATGTAATCCTGTGACTCATTGTTGTTCAAATATTTTCTATTTCAACGTGTTAATGACGTCATAGTGTACGAATGACATCTATTCACTGAAATGTTCCGCTTTTATGATCCTATTCAGTTATCAATGAATGTCCAACCAATAAGGATTTGTGTTTTTAAGGTTTTGGGGGCAAAATAATTTATTATACCTCATCCCTTTCTTATACTATTTATCGAACATTTTTTTCAACTAAGTAAATCGCAAGCACATAGTTTCGATTTGCCTGATTCCTTAAGAGTAAATAAGCAGCTATAATATATGAAATAACTTTTTCTACAAATTGTTCTGTTTTCGAAAGCAGGTTTGTATTTTATTAAGTAGTCCGTGAAGTTAAGTGCCAGTCAGACGTGGGATTAAATCGGTCGAAATACATTGTATGCTTTAAATGTATGTAACAGATCTTTTTTTTTCATTTCTGGATAATTGAAACAACAATATATACTGTATACATCTAAAATTTAGTTTTAAACATATAGTTATTTCAATAGTATTCGGCTTAAACTATCTTGGTTAGAAACTCATATTGTATATACAAACTTGCGAGTGCAACTATAATACACGCGGGAAAATATACTATAATATCTAGAATATTGTAAGCCAATATATCCTAACAATTTACATTTTACACCACTTTGTAATAAATGACTATAAAGAACACTAACCTGAAACTATTCATGTAGGCCTATATTTATTTTTTATAAATGTACATACGAGAGAGTTCCTAACCAATAAGATCAAACTAAAATACGTTGTTTTAGCAACAACAAAAAGTAGGTTTCTCTTTTAATTGATTTCAAATTTTGTCACCACGCTATCTTTTATAGCTTACTGCAAATGTAATTATACGACATATGTTTCAAATTGACTCATTGTTTAAGGCCATACATGTGAATTGATCTAAACTTGTTTACATCCTGGTTCAGTTTTCTCTTGTAGAAAGTTGTCTCATCAAGATGATGTAGATAATATATATTGTGAATTTGTTAATATAATGCATAATGAGATGAATTCCAAACTAAATACAAAAACAAAACTTTTGAATAGTTGTAACAATAAAAGAAGACGTTTCAAGAAACCGTGGTGGTCCAATGACTTGACTTCAAAGTGGAATGAGACATGTTCGGCCGAGAACCAGTATCTGCGTTGTACGAACAATAGCAATAAATCTGCATTAAGAACTCTGTATTTGAACAAGAGAAAGGGCTTTGATAAACTTGTTCAACAATCTAAACGCTGTTATTGGCACCAATGTCAAGAAGACTTGTTATATATGAACAATAATGACTCCAAACAATTTTGGCGGAAAATTGGTAACATTGGTATAGGAAATGAAAGGCAATCGGCTATTCCGAATGAAGTTGTGCTGTCAGACGGCTCTGTAACAAACAATTTGGACTCAGTATTGCATAAATGGAAAGATTGTTTTTATAATTTGTTAAATCAGAGTAACAACTCACATCCTAAACTTGTAAAAGAAGATTTAAATTTAGAAAATATTATTGTTTCTGATTTATTAGATAATGAAATAACTTTTGATGAAGTTCATAATATTGTCATGAGTTCAAAGAATAATAAAAGCCCAGGTGTAGATTTAATTCAATCTGAATTGTGTAAAAATTTCTTAGTTATTTGTACTTTAACAAAATTATTTAATTTATGTTTTAAATCTAGTAAAATTCCAAATACTTGGAATAAAGGTATAATTAATCCAATACCAAAATGTTCAACTTCTGATCCTAATTCCATTGTCATACAGAGGTATTACTTTAGCACCATGTGCATACAAACTTTATTGTAGTGTTTTAAATAATAGATTAACAGAATGGTTAGATGAAAGGGAGATAATTAATGATGAACAAAATGGTTTTATCAAAGGCAGGAGTACTATTGACCATGTCTCCACTTTAACGTCAATAATTGAAACTAGGAAAAAATGTAAATTGTCAACTTTTGTCTCTTTTGTAGATTTTAAGAAGGCATATGATACAATTGACAGGTCACTATTGTTTAACAAATTAACAGATTTAGGTATAAGTACAAAGTTTATGTGTGCTTTGCAAGCCATTTATTCAAATATAGAATGCTGTGTTCGTGTGAACGGTAATACTACTGATTGGTTCAGTGTAAATACTGGTTTGAAACAAGGATGTGTTTTATCCACAGTCATGTTTAATATTTTCATTAATAACTTAATTGATGATATAAAAGCATTAAATATTGGTATAGACATTAACGGTGAAAAGGTTGCTATTTTATTATATGCAGATGATCTTGTTTTATTGTCTGAAAATACAGAAGATATGCAGAAATTGATTAATGTATTAGGTGTATGGTGTAATGATAATTGTTTAAAAGTTAATTTATATAAATCAAAAATCATGCATTTTAGAAACCCCTCTGTGATAAGATCAGATTTTGTTTTTAATATAAATGATGAAGTCATTGATTATGTTTCTAGCTATCAATATTTAGGTTTAGTATTAAATGAATTTTTAGATTATAAAGTTATGGCAAAGGCAGTTGCAAAGTCAGCAAGTCGGGCATTAGGCCTTCTTATAGTAAAATGTAAAGCACATGGTGGCTTTCAACACAATATTTTTACCAAATTATTTGACACTTTAGTTTGGTCAGTCATCAATTACGGCTCAGCTATTTGGGGTACAAGTGAGTTCTCCTGCATCTCAGCAGTTCAGAACCGAGCCATGAGATTTTGTATGGGAGTTGGAAAGTATACCCCCAATGATGCTGTTTCAGGTGACATGGGTTGGAAGCCTCCATATGTTAAACAGTGGTCTAACATTTTAAGACACTGGGCAAGATGTACAAAAATGGATAATGACAGGAGAAATTATAAAGTATTTATATGGTCAATTAGAAAAAGTAGTTATAAAATTAAAAATTGGAGTTATAAAGTTATAGATATGTTGAAACTTTACAATATGGACAGATTTTGTAATGTAGATGATTATATACTGGATAAAAATATAATTTATCAGTTAGAAGTTAATATTTTTGATAATTATAAAACTGAATGGAGTACAAGGCTTGATTCTTATGGTCAAGGAAATAAGTTGAGAACTTATAAATTGTTTAAATTTTCATACTCTACTGAACAATATTTGTTGCAAAATATACCTATTCGATATCGCAGTGCATATGCGAAATTTAGATGTGGAGTAGCACCTTTAAAAATTGAAACTGATCGTTACGAAAGATTAGATTTAGATAAAAGATTATGTTTCAATTGTGATGATATAGAAGATGAAAAACATGTACTGTTAACATGTCCATTATATGAAGATTTAAGGCAGTCTTTATTTATTGATATAATTCAACATAATAATATGTTTTTAACTTTGTCAGATGATGAAAAATTTATATTTTTGTTCAAAAATGAAAATGTTTGTAGTTCTGTTGCCAAAACCTGCCATAATATTTTATTGCGACGAAATAGTATCTTATACTGTTAAGAAATCATTGTTATTTTTTTTTTATGTACATGTAACAGGTTTTATCCTTGAATGTGCATGGTGATATTGCACTTTTATGTTTTGTGTAAATAACAAAATTATGTTTTAATTCTGTTGTTTTATAATTGTATATAACAGTCTCTCATAGTTCTTTTAAGAATGGCACATGCATTCTAAATTTTTATATTGTGTACTTGATATTATAATGTGTTTATACTTGTATGTATGTGGTGAGACTTTAATAAACTATTGAATCTGAATCTCATTTGCAATGATTGTGTTACCATGGTTTTTTATATCTTTATCTATTTCCTCCAAAATCTTCGTGCATTGTCTTTAGTTCTACAGTATGTGGCGACATTATCTTTCTCTTTTCTCCCTTAAACATGGATTAATTCTTTGTTTGAAACAAAACAAAATAGTGTGACCAAACGTAAATTTGTTGTTTTATATAATTAAATTATCGCTTTTATAGTTTACATATATTTGTAAAAGTTATCTTTTCATAGCGAACTTTTTTTTATTCATGAATAAATATGTCACTATATATATCATCATTTCGCAAGTATGTCTTTTAGAACCAAAGTATTTTCAAGAAAAAAGTAATGAACTTTCAATTTCGTGTTAATGTTTGCATATCTTAAACAGATATTAAATGGTGTAAGCCTCATATTAGAAAACAAATGATGGCGGCCCTATTGAGGCTGGTTTTAGTTGGTTCTTTATTGAAAACATTTTAAAGATTACAAAACAATTATTTTTTTCGTTCCGAGTTTCCTCACGCTTTTAATGTAATGCACACTTGAGAACATTGAAAGTCCTCTTTGAATTCTAAATGTAACAAAGGCATGATGCGCCTGCGTTTAAAGTTCTGGGTTCAGAATTTCAGTTATTAACTTTTTACTGTAGCATTTGTTGTAAAAACATTTACGCATGCGTATATTTGTAGTTATGAACTGTACAGGAGGGTTTTATATTTGTGCATAATTTTCATCAAAAGATTTTGACAGAAACAGAGATATATAACAGTGCAATCTCTGGGTTCCATTAATGTGCCATGTCTAGACGTTCGTTTTCAATATTATAAATTGACTTTTATAAATGAGATAATGTAAGTTGACGAAACCTCTGAAATATTTTATTTCGGTAACTTTCCATTACTTTTCGAATTAAATAACGAATTTTGTTTGATTTTATGAAAGATAATCTTTGGCCATAGCGTCTGTTAACTTAGTCAGCTTCTGTCATATTTATAAGATTGGACCGCCATTTGATACTGGTATTACATTAAGATCGATGCACAAAAATAATGAATTGCTAACTTGACTGTGTAATCGGCAAAATAAGTGAATTATATGTTATATAGACCTGAAATATGTATATTCCTCCCAATCCATATTTATGTTAGATTAGTAAAGTCTCTAATACTATTTGCTGTCTGTCACCGACAATTGTTTTCGTTTTTACTTTATTTCGTGATATGTCTCTTTGACAGACGCCCGGTAAAAGGATATTTGAAACTAAATGTGTAATCAACTGTGTATTTTTCAATGCATTCGTTAACCTGATGTCACTTCTACCAAACATGGTTCTATAAAACATGTACTGGTTCAATCTCTGACTATTCTGGACAAAATGTTGTTATAATTCTCGAGCATGCATGTAAGTAAACTTAAGGAATTTTTCATACACTATTAATATGCTGTCTCCGATTTTCGATGAGGATATCCGAAGATTCATTTTCCGACGCTTTGAATGGTGAGGCGAAAAATACCAAAGGGAAATTCAAACTTATTAGTCGAAAATAAACTGACAACGCCATGGCCCAAAAAAAAATGTATTTGGCCTTTTCGTGGTTATGGTATGTTTCCCGTAGAAATCCTCGATGAACGTAAACGAAACGAAACACATTCGAGTCTTCAACAAAAGACAGGTGTCTTTAAAATATACAAAAAAAAAATATCATTAAATCGATGCGAGTCTATAAACATTTTGAATGAAATAAAAAGCAAAACAATAAAACAATTCTCATTAAAGAATAATATTAAGATAATGCTATGATATACGACAGCTACTGAATAGATAATTGCTGACTTAAGACAGACAAATGAAAAGATGGCAGTGTTAATCTAGTTTTGTTATATCTCAATCATTCACCTTTTCTTATTTCGATTAGTAGATAAGCACACCATACATAAATGATAGCACAAATAATAAACACCAGTCCAGGAAGATTTGAAATATCGATTGCATAGAATATTTCATACAGCAACGTTATTTATAGTGCAAAAAAAAAAACATTTTGTGCAGTACCAAAAAAAAACTCTTCGACCACACAAAAACAAAAGAAACCTTTTTTGTATTCTTTATAGCTTTTAAACTTAACAGATTGATATCTATCCCCCCAAAAAATAGTTACGCAGTGATTGAACAGTAACAGTACAACTATAAACCTTTAAGCCAAGAATACATACTTTAGGGACATGCATGTATGACCTAAGTCAGGAGCCTGTTGTTCAGTGGTTGTCGTTTGTTGGTGTGGTTCATAAGTGTTTTTCGTTTCTCGTTTTTTATTTAGATTATACGGTTGGTTTTCCTGTTTGAATTGTTTTACACTTGTCTTTTTGGGGCCCTTATAGCTTGCTGTTCGGTGTGAGTCAAGGCTCCGAGTTGAAAGTCGTACTTTGACCTATAATTGTTTACTTTTTACACATTGTGACTTGGATGGATAGTTGTCTCATTGGCACTCATACCACATCAATTTACAAATCATTATAATCTGCATCTAAATATTTAAAAACAAATTAACACACTTCCAGAGATAACATCAATTAAAAAAATTGTGAAATAGATATATTCTCTTTTATGAATTGTCATAAAAAATGTTTAATGGTCCTTAATGTATTAAAAATTTCATCAAAATCCGAAATACTGCCAAATATGGACACTTCGATCTTACCTATGAAAAAGTACATTCTCAATATGAAAGAAGAGATTTGGAAACCCCACTGCATATTTTTAACAAATATCAAGGTTATTCACAGTAAAGTATATCTCCATCAAATACCAGTATTCAGTATCTAAGCTGGCTTTACATTAATTAAACTTATCAATACCACATATAATTGTAAAACACAAAACAAAAGAAACATTGGTTTATCTTGACAAACTACTTGTTCGATTCGGCTGAACGTAAATCGATCTTTAAAATCTTATCGTCTGCGACATTTTTGTAACATTAGTGATACTTTAATTTAGTTTGTTCTGCATCACGCCATATCTATAGCTCTATTATTCCATTTTTCTTGCCGGATCAACCTTCGGTAATACAATTTTATACATAATATTTCATTCTTAATCCTCCTATGTGATATACATTCAGTCATTTATGAGATTCTTCCTGTTTCTAACACAAAATAATGACTGGCATCCCTGAAATCCAATCTTCATCAATAAAACACAGAACAAGGATTAAATAGCTATGAAATTCACATTAAAGCCTTCAGAACTTATACAGAATGTAATCACTAGTGCGTAATCATTATGATAAATTGACTTTGTTTTAAACAAAACGTTTGTGAGTAATGTACCAGTCTTTGTCAGATGTTCTTGTTCAGCTTTTAATTAAAAAGTTTTACTCTTATTGCCGCTGCAGTGATTCTATTGTTTCCTAGGAATCGTCATGATGGTTCATGAGACTTTATTCGAGGTCTTAACATGTCATATAAGTACAATAGCATTATTCTAGTTCAATGCTCTTGTCAAATCGTGCCAGTAGAAAGCAGTTGTGACATGCACGAATGCTTGATCGTGGCCTTATTAGTCAAATCTGTGTAGTTACTGTATAGTAATTCCGGTACGTTTACAAAAAGGTTCTATACTAGCTCTTATAGGACGTTTTAAAATTTGTGAAGGAAATTAATTTTACCCTTTTTTTATGATTTCATTTTTTTCTATTTATATAAATCTGTCAGAATTTTCAACTCTCACTTTTACCTCACACGGATTTATAAAAATAAGAAGGTTTGGTATGATTGCCAATAAGACAACTCTCCACAAGTGACCAAATGACACACAAATTAACAACTGTAGGTCACCGTACGGCCGCCAACTATGAACAAAGCCCATACCGCATAGACAGCTATAAAAGGCCACCAAATGACAAATGTAAAACAATTCAAACGAGAAAACTAATTGCCTAATTTATGTATAAAATAATGAACGAAAAAACAAATATGTTACACAGCAACAAACGACAACCACTGAATAACAGGCTCATGACTTGGGACAGGCACATACAGAATGTGGCGGGGTTACACTAATTTGTTGGCGCCAAACCCTCCCTTTAACCTGGGACAGTGGTGTAACGGCACAACATGATAACAAACTATGCAAATTAATAAACGAAAAAACACAAATATTAGAAACAGCAATATACAACAACCACTCAATTACTTAATGACTTGGGACAGGCACATATATAATGTGGCGGGGTTAAACTAGTTTGAAGTCGCCAACCCTCCCCTAACCTGGGACAGTGGTGTGTAACAGTACAATATAAGAATAATTTATCACATTTATTTCATGTGATTTCAAAACTTTGATTTTAAGAACGTAAAATTTATCGTGCTTAATTAAACCTTTGAGTTAGGGCCACATTAAGGTGATTTTAGTTCTTCGGAATAAATCTCATTAAACTTCACAGATAAGGATATTTTATTAATCTCTTAAATGGGAGTTGATGTTGATATTTTCACTGCACAATATGAATATTTTCCGAGAACCAATAAATAATTATATCACTTTTTTCACCGTTTTAGATAGAAGATATCCAGAAAAAAAAAAATAACGGTAGATGTCAATAAGTTATCGCGGAATTTCGAAAAGTTTTTATAAATCATCGTCTGAAAGTTTTTATGAGGAAAAGCCATAACTGTTGTTTTAATTTCTTATATGAAAAAATTTAGTTTAAGACGCCAAACTTCTATATTTAGAGAGTAAACCCCTTTATGATAATAGAGCTGACTATTCAAGTTTAAAAATCACACCGCCTTTTCATATTTTTGACTAATGTCATCATCTTAAACCGTATTTTTATTATACAAAATATTATAGATGTTAACAATTATTCTGAAATATGTAGTCCGGCTGTCCTCTTCATGTACTCTCTAGTGATTTATATGGAAATGTTATTGCTGAAAGAAAACCTTAATACTTCCTTTGTTTGTGAAGATGTTCAATAAGAAAATCTCCAGACAATTTGTAAAATGTAATACTTTTGTATTATATCTCATATAAAGGATACGGTAACACTATTATCGTCTCTTTTATTCCAATTAATTGAAGACCAGACGGTAAAAGTTTACAATTTCCCCTCGGTTACCTCGATATGTTTTTTTGAAGAGGAGTTCAATAGATGTATAATTACTTTTCTGATGTCTCCGAGTCATTTCATGGTTCTTATTAAACTCTGGAGAAAATTTATTTTTATCTCCTTATATTCCAATATCGCCAATTAATTGGTGTTATTGCAAGAAGTCAGTTAGATATCATATATCTACAGAATGTTTTTACGTAACGTTACAATTACTCTATATTGCCCATCCCGCGATTTTCTTCTCATTTATTGATACTTTTCATAAAGTGACAAAATGGCAACATCGGTTTCCATTCGTACATGAACGCACATTCACTTAATATCCAAAAAGAATCCAGAAAGAATCGACCTCACGTCATTCATGACCCATGGCTAGTGCCGCAGAAAGTTTTTACGTCATTTATATATATATTTTTGTTATATATATATAACAGGAGATGTTGAGTAAATAAAAATTACCAAGAAATCAAGCGACACAATGAAACAGCTGAGATTTTAAGAGGCCACAATACTGTTATCAATAAAAGATAAGGTATTTAGTGTTTTCCCAATTAGATATATTACCTGGAAATGTGATGCAATTTTAGAAAAAGTTGAAAACAATCGTACGCTTTGTACTTAATCTTTTCGTAGATGAGTAAAAATGTTTTGAGACAAGGTATCACTAAATGAATTAAATTTAAACTCAAGACAATGAAAATAAATTTATTCTTAGACAATAAAAATATCCTTTTATTAATTTCGTGCGTCGTTCTAGATTTAAAATCGTCAGGAACACTCTAACCTTATCATTTAAAAGCCAAGGAATAGGGGGGAGGTATGATAAATGCCAAGGAATAGGGGAGGAGGCATGATAAAAGCAATTAGTTGGCCACTGAAATTACAAACAGTAAAACTATTCAAGACTTTCAAAATTATTGCTGTTCTATTTATGAATGAATAGGATGTCGGTGTGACGTCACAAAAAATAAGTTTAAATTGACATATTTGAACAGGTTTTGCCACAAAAAGATATTTACAAACATAAGCATCTTTAAAAACATGTTTTGCAGCACAATGTATATTGGTAACGCCTAGAATGATTTCTAAATTTGGAAGACCAACTTAAATCAGGAAAAGCAGTTTTTGCATTTTTTCACTACATTCAAGAATTTTGAAATCTTAATTACAATATTTAAGACGACTAATATCTGTCAGACGTATATCTTATAAATTTTACGGACGCCATCACGAGTTGGTTGACCGTTATGGAATAACCGTTTCACAGATGATATCGGATATGTTCCTTATGTCGTAACTACAATACCCTTCCCTTTTCACGAATGTGACTTACCGAATTAGACTATTTACCGGATTTGTAATAACATAAGCAACACGACGGGTGCCACATGTGGAGCAGGATCTGCTTACCCTTCCGGAGCACCTGAGATCACCCCCAGTTTTTGGTGGGGTTCGTGTTGCTTAGTCTTTAGTTTTCTATGTTGTGTCATCTGTACTATTATTTGTCTGTTTGTCTTTTTATTTTTGGCCATGGCGTTGTCAGTTTGTTTTCGATCTATGAGTTTGACTGTCCCTCTGGTATCTATCGTTCCTCTTTTATGAACATCTGAGAGGTGTTATTTGGTAGATTCCAAAACTTGCATTTCCTATCATGATTTCCCTGAACTTTCTCTTATTTGGGTATACTTTAGGTCCTTTTCGGTTTGATCCGCTTTCAACATTTGAATTAGATTTTTGATAGTCAAATATTTTGCCCTCGAGCATCACTGAAGAGACATTAATTGTCGAAATGCGCATCTACTTCGCAATATTTGACTTGGCTTTGCAACTGTTTTGATTCGAGCGCCACTGATAAGTTTTATGTAGACGAAACGTGCGTCCGGCGTACCAAATTATGAGACTGGTATCGTTGATGAGTTTTTACCACCACTTGGCCGATGCCACTGCTAGGGGACGTTTCGTCCCAGAGGATATCACCCGGTCAGTAGTCAGCTCTTTTGTGCTGGCATGACATATCGTTGATATGTTCATTTTCTGCAAGTTTATGGTTATAAAATGTTGAAATAAACAATCTTTTAGGATTTTCTACTCCCAGATATAGATGGTCTTTGTCGTATTACGAATTTTTGGAATTGTCGGTTATTAATGCTCTTCAGCTTCATAATATTTAATTTGGCTTTGCAGTTGTGTTGATTTCAGAAACATTGGCGAACTTGTGTAGACGAAACGTAAGTATGGCATACTAAATTATATTCCTGGTATCTTTGATGATTTTTGAGATCCAATATTAAAAAAAATATAACAAAATACTGAACACAAATGTAAATTCAAAAAGGGGAAGTCCACGTAAAATTATATTTGTTCTTTGTTGTTCCTGAACATTTAAATTTCTAACGTTCATCTGCATTCAAAAATATCGCATATTATATATGGTACAACTTTTTCATTTCAACTGTTGCGTTTCCTTTCCTTAATGCCGCCGTTTCGTTGGCTCCGTATTGAGTTTACATTCCTCTATTTGATATTTATACGTTTGCAGTTACGTCTCAGATTGCATTAAGACAGACACCGTACAAAGGGACAAGCTTTCATTTGTTGTTAAAACGCGAACCTCGTTGTGAAAAAATACAGGAGTAACTGTTATTGTTAAATCATTACGCTACTGCAGGAAATAAATAAAGAGTGATGTTTCACATTCATCTTTAAATGGAAATTTTATGTTTCTCAAAATCTTTCTTTATTGAATGTAAAGACCTTGAGTAGAGCTAATATTGACCTTTGGTTTCAAATCATCAAGTCATAATTGTATAGGGAGTTAATATCGATTTTTTTATATAAAGTTTGAATGAGGAATAACATGTCTTAATTATTTTTCACTGTATAGACATTCTGTACCCCAATATGAATAAAAGAATATGTAAACATCTTTGAGCAAATAAGGAAACAATACAAAAGCAAAAAGACATCACGAGTTCAGCATACGGTCTTAAATAAAAGACAAATTATGTCTTTCCAAGAACCAAACTCTTATTATTCCAAAATGAACTAAATAAATGAACAAATTCAACAGATATAATAATTGTCCTGTCATCGACACCAAATTCAATAAAAGACAAAACGTTTAGAAATACTTGAACATTTTACGAGAGCGTGGTTTCACGTTCTTCAAATCTATTTTAAGTACATCAGCTGATATATGATTATTAGAAGGCATGGTTTCTATGAATTAACTCATTATAGATACCAGGGTCTAAACTTTGTATGTCAGATGCGCGTTTCGTCTGCAAAAGATTTATCAGTGACGCTCGATTCAAGTCAACTAAATACTTAAGTTGTTTGCGTTCAGTATAACGAACCTTCTTTGATACTGCTATTTAGCATAGTATTCTGCATTAACGATCATATCGCTCAGCTATAGCTTCAGATGTCGTTAAACTTTTCTTAAAGACAATTTAAATCATTCCATTGAGAATTGTATAAAGACAAAACTTTGTCTTTAGATGTATGTTATTATACAGTTCTTTGAAGTTTTACTAATTTCATTAGTACAATTTTAAAAATCTTTGTCGCAAAATGTCTCAAAAAAGAGGTGGAAGTTACCAAAGGAATAGTCAAATTCATGAGTTGAAACCGAACTGACAACGCCATGGCCAAAAACAAAAAACGACAGTCTACAAAACACATCACAGGTGTTCAGGAAAAGTAAGCAGATCCTGCTCCAAATAATGCACCCATCGTAATGCTCATGTAAGTCGGTGATAAGTCTAATTCGGTAGTTCCTATCCATTGTCATCTGTGAAACAGATATTCCATTGCGGTCAACCAACTCGTGATGGCGTCAGTAAAATTTTCGAAAGGATGACTTCAAATTCACCACTTGGAACTTTTGGTTTACTAACTAACTTGTAAGTAACAACCCTCTATAAAGGGAATCCTGATTGGAAATGCAAGATCTGGAATATTATTTCGACCTTATATGCATGCGCTCCTGGAATGTTGCTAAATAGAAATGGAAATTTCACAATTGGGAAGCTGGAGTCATCTCTTTCATCGTAAAGTTTTTTTTATCAACCGACCCTCATTGTCAATTTCTAGATGTAATATTAGTCACGATATGAGACAGAACTAACTGTATCAGTTGTATCCTTTATTTCAAGTGCGATGGGTTAGATGCGTTAAACATAGTCAATAAACTTTGAATTATTCAGGTAGAGGACATCATCTATATAGCGGAACATGAAGTGAAAGGATAATGCTAGCTTCTTTTTAGTCTTCATTAGAAGCTCTTGCATGTCATTCTCATATGAATAAAAGTACAAGTCGACAAGAAGAAGAGCAAAGTTGGTTCAATTGATAATGTCGATTGTTTGTTGAATAACATGTCATCCGAACGTTACAAATATGTTTTAAAAAAATACGATTTATCCCTACCTAAAACTTGATATTTGTATATACGTTAGCTATTCGTTTTTATGAAACAAAGCACCACCCATTCTTTTGATTTGTCTTTTAGTTTTGAATAGGAAGTATTTGTGTAAAGTGTAGAAAAGTCAAATGTTTTAATACTATTGCAAGATGAAAGAGACTTAGATTGTATGTACTTTTATAGATCTTTGGAATTTTTTAGTATCCACATCTGATTCACACCGGCCCTAGAGTAGGTATTTTACAATAACTCTAACTCTGAAACACGGCATTGATTGCTGATAAAAATTGTGTTAACAATTTAGAAAAAAATGTTCCGTTGATCACTTGGACAACTCAGCAATATAACGTTGTTTGTAGGGACACTTATGCAATTTAGGTAGCCAATACAGTGAATGAAAATCCAGTTCTTCATTCTTTGGTTGAAATTACAAAGGAACATAGAACAGACCTGTGATCATTCAGGATTTCCTCTTTGGTAAGTGTCGTGAGCGTATATGTTGAGTTTCAAAGTGAATTTTCAATACCTAATTCCGTTATCAAGCAATTTATGTAATGTTATTTACACACAAACACGATGTTATTTTCAAGGCTTTATCGGTCAGGGACAACAACATATTTGTCATGCAGGTAGAACATGTGCTTAGCAATATTTGAGTCTTAAAAGATCGATGTAGCATGTGTATTCATAGACCCATTCTGGTTTTTAATTCTTATAATATCAACTTCCTCACATCTCATAACCCATTCGGAGAGTGTATCTACGTCTTACTTTTCGCGTTAAGCCCATTGCCTGGCTTAATTCTCAACGAAATTTATCAGTATTTTGAAGTTGATGAATGTAGGCTAAAGAAATTTGGGGCCCTTTGATAACACATTTCGCACCAAGGTGTTCATTGACAATGTTCAGTTATAACTTGGCTTGATTAAAAATCTTGAAATGTCATCTAAAGACGAAGGAAAAATATCCGACCAGGATTGTCTTATACTTCTATTATTGATAATAATGATACTTTAAAAAACGCTGTATACTTTTGTCATATATGATATATCTGCTAACACCTTCATAGTCACAATCTTCTATAAACAGAAACCTGAAGGCCATTTTAAACACAAACAGTTGTTTATATGATAAATGTTAAATCACATATTATATTCTTATGTCAGTATTCATTCGAATGCTTATCATTCACTTGTGTAGAACACTGTAAAAAAAGGAAATGATCGAATGAGGACAATTTCTTTCAAGACTAGGATACATCATGTTAAGGAATAAATAAACACATCAAGGCAACTTTATATCTATCAATCTCATTTGTAACAAGAAAAAAACAAAAAAATAACAACACTTTGTATATTCTATTCAGCCGAATATTTTTTGTGATGTCATACAAAATGATTCGTTTCTCTTAATCACTGTTTAATTTAATTTACGTCTGGTTGAATAAACTGCTGTTTAATTATGACTATTTCTACAGTGACACCTTCCAGACTGTCTTAATGACCTTTGAATTATTTATCTTTATTTTAACAACTGAATTAAAAAATCTTTCAGCAACATAGTCCTATGTCAGATGTAGTTCAAAATCGAAGAAATAAATTGTGAACTATATGACTTATTTATTGTTTTTCAAGGTAAAAAATAAATGATAACACATTAAAGAGATACAAAAAATATGTCATCTTTGTAAAAATATGTAACATGTAGGAAATTTATTTGAAGCTTGCAAGATTTCGTCATTTTCATTTTTATGATGCGCATGGTACTGCAGTCTCTTCCTTTTAATTTTCGATAATTACATAGTATTGTAATCTTTCATTTCATGGTACTGCAATCTCCTTTCTATTTTTCATTATTAATATGATGATAGTTATTCAATGATATCACTGATATTCCCTGCTTATAAAATGCTAATAATAATAAAAACACAATATCTGTATGTTCATGCTAGTACCGACGTACTGACTACTGGGCTGGTGATACCCTCGGGGACTAACAGTCCAGCAGCAGAGGTATCGCCACAGTGGTAGATATAGCATTAACGATTTTTTAATTATTGCAGAAAAAAGTACGCAACAATTAATTTTAAGCAAAACTCAAAATCATTTGACAAGTTTATAGCAACCTCAAAATATGACTGATTTAATTTAAATTTAAGTATCGAATATTTCTGCATAGGCGATGAATTGACCACAACAGTGAAATGTCATTGTTTTTTGTTCTTTCGATTTTATCATGGGAACCAAATTTGAATTAAAGTGTTTGTGCAAATAATGTTTAATAAAGACAACAGTAGTATAACGCTGTTCAAAAGTCATAAATCGATTAAGAGAAAACAAATCCGGGTTACAAACTAAAACCGAGGGAAACACATCAACTATAAGAGGAAAACAACGGAACAACAGAAACACTGAACTGCAACAAAAACAAACGCTAACATGCATAGAAACGGACCATTTGTTAACAACTGCCATATTCCTGACTTGGTACAGGACATTTTAAGAAAAAATGGTGGGTTGAACTTGGTTTTATGGCTAGACAAACCTCCCGCTTACTAGTATATGGCAATGTTAAAAAATATCGCTAAAATGACAACACTACGTCACATGAATACAGTACAAACAAAGCAAGAACACTCAGCACAGAGAAACGCATAAATAAATAAATAATATGATAGTACATTACAACATGTAAACCGCAGAATAACAACGGACATCTCCCATTAACGACAGCACAAACTGCGCGTCACATGAATGAATCAACGCCACAAAAAGTGACGTATTTTTGTGATGTATATATAATCTTGAAATTAATACAGTTATATGGAACGAGATCCAAAAAATTCACAATTGTTTTCACAATAATAGTCCAAATAATTATCATGATTATGACGGTCTTGAAAGGCTATTTTAAATTAATGCTGTGACGACGTCATAATTATTTGGACTAACACAATACTTTATCCATGGAAAATTGTAATTAACTCGACTATACTGACAAATAAGACATATGTAAAATGTACCGAAAATACAGAATTCAAACCACAAACGATAACACATAACACAATAGACAAGCGTACTTACAAAAGAAACATCATAACTAAATACATGAATGTTGGATGTATAAATACCGAGACACGTCGTATAGCAATGCGAATTCACACTCTGCAAAATAGTCATATTCGGGAATAGGTCACGTTCGGTACTTAGCAGACAGACGACGTAGATGGTAAACCACAATCTAAGACGTGGTAAAAATGTCGTTAGTTTAGACACAGACACATCGTATAGATCAACCAATTCGTTATGGTGTCCATATGATTTACGGAGTGTCATTTTTAATCTTTCCTCCTCATAACTCTGTTGGAGCAATTTCTGCGTAAGGAGAGATATACAAGAAATTTATAATTTACAAGCCAAGCTTGAACATATATAAGCATGTAGTCAGCAGCTCTTCACGGCAAAAAAAGTACGATTAAAATCGATTGTCAATAAAACTCAAATGTTCCTGACTTAAATCTTCAGATATTTGGGAAAGCGGTGGTAAGGTGGTTTTTTCTTCTTTTTTTTTTGTCTTTTTTTTTTGTCTTCCTTCAAATGAATTTTAACGCAACAGCACCCGTAAAAACCGACATTTTTCCTGTAGTGCCATGTTATTGCCTTGCCAATTATGTTCGCATTTCGTTGCATCGTACTATAAAGGTTTGAAGTCGGTTTGTTGGGGTTCCTGTTGTGCTGGCTCGTCCAGTCAGTTTAAACCAGGTGATTGGGTTAACTAAGAGATAAAACAATCAGGTGCTGACTTTTATTCTATCACCAATCCAAAAGTGGTAAATAACCGAAAATACAAAATAAAGTACAATTTTACAATGTGTCAAATAATTATTAAGGTTTATAAATCATCTGGTATTGAGTAACGGTGTAGTCCGGAATGTAGCACTTCATGATCCAATACGGCGTGGTCCAGAATGAAGCAATGAAATACTCCCAATATAAAGATTTATACTCAGACTCGATTAACCAGTTGAAATATATCACAGGCAGTTTGAAGGCATCAAATATCACATTTCAAAAGTTACTCACGCTGTGGTTAGCCACAAATTGCGATCCAGGATGAATCCTGCGACAGTCCTATGTCCAGTGATGTAACGTGGCAAGGTTGATTTGTAAAAGACGGATGCGAGGCTACGGTAACAATAAAATGTTGTACGGTGATGTCCAGATTTCACTCCGGAAAATATAAACTAATCGTGAATATAATTACACAAAATATATAAACAGATTAGCGGATCTAAGGCAACACACCTGTCAATATAATACTTCCATGCATAGAATTAAACATTTATAATCTGAATGTGCATTTACCTTATTCATCATGCATAGCCGTAACAATTGGATTCAGCAAGAGATGCAGGCATTTAGTGACCTATTAAAGTGGTATTACATCTTGATGAAATTCGGTTCTTAGATATGAAACCTCTAGTTGATAACCCAATCATACCAAAACCTAGATACCAAGACGCTGTTAGGAACATAGACTTGAAAACTTGTTTCAAATATTGAAATCGTTACCGTACTGTAGTCATTGTATTTGATTATCATTTTAAAAGAACTTAGTTGGTTCGAAAATTTTTTGTATTTTGATTATGAGTTTATGAAAGGTTCTGTAAATCACGGGTTCACTTATACAGCCCCGGGAGTATTTATTGAGATTGACATATTAAAATATATCAAATTACCCTTCTTTATCTAACATAATTCTTTTGCATGTATTAGTAAATCGCACATAAAATCTGCATCATAGTACTGTGAAAGTACTTTTATTCGTGGGGTACCAATTTTCGTGGTTTTCGTGGATGGCTTCATCCACGAATTTAAGTGTCCAACGAAAGATAACTACCGTTGTCCAAATCAAGACATTGAAAGATCCCATGTAGGTTTGAATACATGGATATTGGCATGTAATCTAGAGAATACATCGAATATCAACAAACGCACTATGGACTATACATACAACTTCAGACAGGATTTTACCGATTTAATCTTTAAAAAACCTAAACTGTACGACTTTTAACCTTTTAATTCTCATGAAAAATTAGTTTTAAACGATGAAAGTCAGACTTCCGGTGATATATGCGATGATTAAGTGTTCATTTTATCTCCTCATGATACTCATAGGGAAAAAAATAACAATTTCATATTGGACTTTCTTTTTTTACTTCATATGAATTCATTCAACAATTCAATGTACATTTGTAGCGTTTTTTCATGTACACATTTTCTTTAAAAGAGGGACAAAAGATACCAGAAGGACAGTCAAACTCATAGATCGAAAAAAAACTGACAACGCCATGGCCAAAAATAAAAAGACAAACAGACAAATAATAGTACAGATGACACAACATAGAAAACTAAAGACTAAAGACTAAGTGACATGTTTATGGCCCAATTAACACCTTTGATGATCGTTAATCTATTGATCATTCGATACCGGGGGTAACGGGTTAATTGGTGTCATCCCTTTTGATTACACGTGTGCAACAGTTTAAATGTTTACTTTCCAATTTCCTTCAATAGATAAGTCGACACTGTAAAAGAGCATAGATGAATCAGCTTATTTCCCTAAGCTATTATTTTATTAAAAAATTGATGAATGTTGTCAATACTGAAAGCTGACAAACAAGCAAGTGAAAATGAACACCTTATTTGCAATGTCCCACAAATCATTTTAAAACAGCATAGGATTATTTTAAGAATATTTTTTTCTGGCGGCTTCAATTTCTTTATTCTTTTTTTTTCTTCAGAAAACTACAATCCACAAATTTAAGAACCCACGAACATGTAACTTTTGCTCAAACCACGAAAATTGATACCAACGAATAAAAGTACTTTCACAGTAATTGATTTTAAATTAAGGGTGGATGCCGAAACGAGAATTGTTGATGTCCTGCTTAAATTTGCAGCCACTTTACAGAATTTTCAGATATTCAGCACATTTCTTTGGAAATAAATTGATAAAGAAGACACTAAAAGGACAAACAAACCGATAAGTCGAAAAGACATTCGATAATGGCATGAGCGGAAAAAACAACAGATGTGATTGTGGATACGAAAATGAGAATATCTTTATGGTCATTCCGTAACTCTAAAACGAAATCATGATGGCGTCCTTAAAACTTTCAAAAAGATTCCTTCAAGTTTTACCCTTGATTCAATAGCTTTCCTTGTAACTTAACGTAAGCAGTAATCATCTATCAATCGAATTCTTATATGAAACGCAATTACCGTTAACACAGAACGGGAAGACAAAGAATAATGATAGCTTCTTTTCATTTTATCTTGAAAGCTCCTGTTTTTAGTCAGCAAGATATGAACAACGGGATAAGGCGACAATAAGAGGAGCACAGCTGTTTCCATATAAACTTCGATTGTCTTTTAGACAAAAAAACATGCTCCAAAACATAAAAAATTAAAATAAAACAAATCAAGCATCATCATGATGTCAGTTTTAGAAAACTTATTTTTTGAAATCAGTGTATGTGTTTAAAAAGTATGATTTATTCCTCTCTAACTCAAGATATTTCTATCGTGTACGTTTGTCATTCTTTTGCATGAAACACAGTAAAATAATTTCTTACTACCTTGATTTAATTTTAGATTTACAATATGATATTTTATAGGGTAGAGAAATCAAATATTCTAGCTTAAGTAGTTTTACAGTAACGCTGAAGTCCGGATTTGATTGTGGATAAAATATATATAAACAATTAGGAAAGAGGTTTTGTAGAGCATTTGCCTAACCCGGCAATAAAGCGTTGAATTATAAAGTCCTAACGTTAACATGTATTGTTGTTCAGCATTTAGAATCCTTTAAAACACCAATATTCCTGCTAGATTAAAGACAATAAGTTAACTGAAACTTTGTTATTCAGTTCTTATATAAAATGATATTAATATTTTTTTCATATTTCAGTTAAAACTAATCAAATGATAGGAAATTAAAAAAAAAAATTATAAGCATATTTGAATGAAAATTTGAAAAATGTATGGCAAATATGCTTTTTGTATCCTATCAATCGCCTTTTAAAGACTTCGAGATACTAGCATTATGTCATCTTTTTTAACCATTCTAGTGTAGACGACAAACAACGCTTGATATTTATCTTGTACTCAAAGCCGGAGTTATTGTATTGGTTTGAGGTAAACAGTATAATGTACAGTCTTGTACAAATCTGTCCAGTTTTCAAAGTCAAATTTTGTTAATCAGTGGCGATAAATTGCAACTTAATTATAGCAAGTTCTGAAACGTATAAATAATGAAAGACACTTTTACAGGGACATTTACTACTAAACGAGGAAGCACACATTTAAAAAAGTGAGAAAACCATGCTGCAACTAGCATTTGTTCTTTGTGAACTTCATTGATATATTTAATGCAAAGCATGCTATAATACCGACTCTTATGAATTAGTTCGTGGTTTTGTAGACGTCTTAATAGCTGTGTTCACTATCTTATTATACATTAGCTTCATACGGACTATAATAAATTTTCTATTTTCAGTTTATTTCTGTGCTGAAGTGTGATAAAAGAATAAGTCATTTTATCACAATTGTTCGTATTTAATCTTTTAGCACTTGAAATCAATTATGAAGCCATGCTTTCTGTAAGTGAAACCGTTTCTGATTTAACTTATCATTAAGGCGATCCGTTTTTAACACACTAAACATCAGAATTAATAGATTGTTTGCGTGTGGAAGTTTTTACAACGAATGGTACTTGTATATCCTATGGCACAATTAAATATTTTTGTAATAAAGACATTTTGAACATCGTTGTTGATATCGATTTATGTGACTTATTCTTTGATGATATACATGATAAGTAATAGTCTAATTTATTATTCAATTTTATGTTCTGAATAAAACAATGTATTGAAATTATTAAACAAGTATGTCTATAAGATAAAGGAGTTGTGAGATAAGTGCCAATGATACAACTATCCACGAAAGTCTAAATGTTTGTATACCAAATAGGCTACAAATGCAATTTCCTGTTTCCATAGAAGATTTTGAATTGTCTATTTCATGGGGGAAGTACTGTGTGTACTTTGGCGAAATCATTAACACACTTAGTATTGATAAACAAGCTTTTTTCAATTTTTGAATACTCAAATCCAATATTGTTAAAAAAACAGATAGATTTTTATTTATGAGCTTGATTATGTGTTATTTTTCAAGTTTTCTTCCAAATTCAGAAAGGTCAGCGACTGACAAAAGATGTTTATTATACATAATTGTATTTGTGTACTTTTGTGATTTACATTGTTAACAATGAGACTGCTTCCTGTTCAGTTTCATGACAAAAAGTTGTCAAATTCTTTCAAAACATTTTTGTCTAACTTTTTAATGCTTACGAAGTCACCGAGACACAAGTATTTATTTATTCATTCACTCTACCTTCTCTTTTCGTTTTCATTTCTTTACTTCCTTTCGTAACCCAGGAAGCCTTATCTTACAAGGATAAGATTTGTTCTGCCACAAATAAACAATATGAGTATATACTTCTCACATTTATATAAATTATATTCGTTCAAAGCCGTAAGGGAAAACCTTTCAGTGTATAGTCGTCATTATTTTAATGGATTATGACAACGACCAAGACGTTTCGGACTCATTATTCAGGTATTTATATGTATGCTTCAGGGATATGTTATAAAAATTGAAAGGACTCGGAATAAAAGGTGCCTTTCATGCCATGGAACTCATCTTGACTGTATCCTCGTATGTTTGTACTTGTTGACATTTGTTATGTTTTTTAATAGTTAACATATTATTGTTCTCTGACAATTTAACTTTTCCTTGCGTTATGTTTGAGAGGTGATTTATGATTATTAAAAAGCTATCCTATACAATAACTGTCTTTTGATGAGGTAAATGTGTGGGTTTATTGACTTCTGTAAAAAAAAAAAAAGATATCTACTTAATATGAATTCATAAGAATTAAATATAGTGTTATAAACTGACTGTTTCTGTATTGGCCCTGTTATAGATTCGAGATTAGCTGTATTGGACCCGAGTCTCGAAGAGTTGTCGGTGTCGTCAGCATGAACATGTTAAGATGGACTTAATAACACACAAAACATATACATAAACTCATCACAGATACCAGTATTAAAATTGTGTACTCTAGAACTACACTTTGTTTCTATTATAGCACCAGCTAACCAGTGACAGGATCTTAATTAAAATTCAATTATAGAATATGATCTTCTACATCTGGTCTGCGAATAGTTTCCTTATGTCAAATGAAACATTGTCAGCCTAGTTGCAACATAGTTTCAACCAGCAAGAATACTCAAATGGCATAACAAAATATTCACAAGAAACTGTTGTAAGAAATGTTGAGTCATGGGTCGAATTTCCTTTGATACACAAATTCTAACTCAATAATATCATAATTATAAATCCTACCTCTTTTAATTGTTATTAACTTTTTTCTTGTCCTTAATATGCTATGTATATGTGCTACTAGATTTAAGTTAGCAGCAATATATTGATGAAATTATTTTTGTTATTATTGAAAACCTTTAGTAACGAACAAACAAACAAACTGGATTGCCATTTTTGGGTAGTGTTGTACAAAGACCGAAAACGTGATAGATAGGTGGATTTTTAGCAGACATCATCCAAATGAATTTGGATTTGCTATTCAAGAGGCTTACATTTGATATGCGTTTTCAACTTTGAAATAGAATACGAAACAATCTGGCATGGAACCTTGTATAAGGTCCTTGCAGTAGGACATCAGGGATGCACGTACACATGGCTTTACGGTTCGAAGATTCAAATAAAAATCATTAAAGTTACCTGGCTTTGGTTGTACTTTTTATCCTTTTTGGTTTATAAGCATTTCATTTTTTGAATAAGTTTTAAATATTTTGGCCTCGAGCATCACTGACGAGACATTTATTGTCAAAATGCGCATTTGGTTAAGAAAAATTTGTACCGTTAATGTTACATTTTTTTTTGTATTTCATATAAAGGAGACAATTAATAGTAGCCATTGTTATTTTTTGCACCTAAAAAGTCCTTGGGTAAAGAAATATGGTTACCTGGACTTTTCAGATTAATCAGTGATTACCTTGCTGATAAGGATCTTCCGATTGTATTTGAGGGATTTTTAAACATAGTATGTATGATTGAAAGGTAACGCCTAAGCCGATGTCTGTTGTAGAAAGAATATCATGAAGTCTGTACGTTAAAGAAACCTTGCAACAACTCTTTGAGAGGTCTGTAGATTGCCCTGCTGCAATACAAATATTTGCTCCTTTCCGACATACCCTCATCATTTGACAGTGGCAGTCTACATTACACGCTCTTAACCCTGGTCGAACAACTTACCACAGCCTAACTATTGTAATTATTGTAAAATTGTTTTCGTCGTTAATAAGCATTATACATTTGCCAGTATATTTCAACTAAGCAGCAATCTATTGTTCAAACTCTTTTGTAATTATTCATACTTTTTAGTAATAAACAAACATACCGCAGTTTCACTGTTGTTCAGTGGTTGTCGTTGGTTCATGTCTGTCATATTTGTTTTTCGTAAATTGTTGTGTTATAAATTAGGCCGTTAGTTTTCTCAATTGAATTGTTTCATATTTTGCATGTCGGAGCCTTTTATAGCCGACCATACGGTATGGGTTTTTCTCATTGTTGAAGGCCGTACGGTTGCCTATACTTGCTTACATCTACTTCATTTGAACTTTGGTGGATAGTTGTCTCATTGGTAATCATATCACATCTACTTGTTTTTATATACAATGAAACAAAGGCAGTGTTTTACAAAGACCGAAAACATAAGTATAAACAAATACAAATAGATTGTGGGAAATCATTTAAGTGCTGAAATAAGTGCAGCGATAAAATAGAAAATCAAGAAGTCTGTATTTTATTTAAATATGACCAAGGCAAACATTGATGGACAATATTCATATATCATATATTTGATTTAACTTTTGTAAAACCTATTGTTTTATACAGATTTATGCCGATTCATACATCTTTTGCAAGGTTCAAGTTGTTCAGTAGGCTATGGAGTTGTTAATAAAGAAATGGATTTTTACCAGACACCCGCCAAATGTATTCGATATCTAGGAGACTTACATTTGAAATTTCGTTTCAAATTTTTTTTAGTTTTAGTTGCTTTTTGACATTCTAAAGGGAAGTAAAATGATCAAAGCGAGATAACTATGAGGTAAAGTTTCAATAACTATTATTATTCAAATTATCGTAACCTGCATGTACATCAGGAACGTAATCTTTTATACATGCTATTAATGTTTTACCCTACCGCATATCTACTAGACGTGTTAGACATAAAATCCAATTTATTTATGAAAAATCAAAAGAGATCTTTTTCAATGATATCAATATGTGATAACGTTTTGACAAATGTTGAAACAGCCAGAACAGTTATGCGACTGATTTTATCAACAAATTACTCAATTTATGGCTTTTGATTTTCGCTATAAACTGTAAGTTTTATGGCCAGCTTAGTTTTGAAATAAATCACAAATATGAAATTGGTGTCAGAAAAGCTAATTATGATTTAAACAATGCAAATTTTACCAACAAAGTTATTATAACGGACTTGTACTCTGACAAGCAGTTAAATAACATGGGTTATATATATGTTGTGTACAAGTTATCATTTTGTACAAATTAGTATGTGTACAATAAGAACGTACAAATTATAATTTGTGTATTTTCAGTTTGTACAAATTATAAAAAAAAAAAAAAAATTCAATGTGCTTAGCGGACAAATAAATGAAAAAAATATGACCTATAAGCAATTTACAACATATTTATTAAGGTATAAATTAAAACTTTAAAACAACAAAATTATTAAAGATTTTTAGGAATTTAACTTTTAAAGAAAGACAA
The DNA here is from genome assembly GCF_021869535.1 of Mytilus californianus. NCBI lineage: Eukaryota > Metazoa > Mollusca > Bivalvia > Mytilida > Mytilidae > Mytilus > Mytilus californianus. Next base: position 34,811,157 of record NW_026262701.1, read on the forward strand.
TATATTCATATAAAACTATACAATTTTTAACGTCATATTGATTCATTTATATATTGCATTGAGGTTGAAACTGAACTCCTGTGCACTGGTCTTTCGAATGGTCATTTGCAATAGTAAAAGTTATAGTGTTCAATAAAATGGCCAGTATTGTTGATCAACAGGATATATTCTATCAAGAAGTTCACCAATTTGCTGAGAATAAAACATCAAAGCACAACCATCTTTATACTAAGGACAAATTGCACAATTCCAAGTGTAAATGCAAAATGTAGAATAAATTGTGTAATTCGAGGTGTCATGGTTCGCTCACCTGCTCCAACAAATAAAAGCATTGTATTTTATTGTATAGTATTGTAAATAGAGTTATCAAACGATTTTTTATCAATTTGAAAACTTATTCTATGTAAAATATTGTACAAGTTATAAGTGAAATTAAGCCTTATTGTGTACAAATTAAAAGAATCCTTTACTAGAAATAAGTAAACTTTAGAATTTATTTATACTTGCTGAAGATTCCTTTTCGAACGGATTACTTATAGGTATATTCCGCCATATAAAGGATGTTTTAACATTTGTTCTCAATGAATACAATATTTAGTGTCGGTAATTTTCTATTAGTTTGATCGCAGAACCTGTTTACCGAAAATGCAATAATGCAATACATAGGTACGTTTTATTTCCCTTTTCCATCAGAGCCGAAGAACCACAAATAGCTGTCTACATGACATATTTGCAATTTTTCTTTTACGAGATAAACATGTTTTCGATATTTTATGGAAATTGCATTAATAATATCGAATTGCAAAAGTCGGAAAACATGTTCAGAAATCAAATTTATCTTCTTTTCTCTGTTTAGAAGATATTCAGTCTTGTTGCACTTTTACTACTAATCCACAGAAGCATCTTTTCAGATAGTATAATGTTATGAGATTGTAAGGGGGATCCATAAAACTATATTTCAAATATTTGACATATTGTTTGTTAATTATTTTGTTATAATGAACTTAAAGAAGGGTGCATATTTGTTTAAAGAAGATTAAATTTCATATACAATTCATCAATTTAATAAAAGACAGAATGTTTGTGTATATGACTCTTCTATGTCGGTTAGTTTATCGCACAACGTTTCTTATTGTTTCATAATTGAGAAGAATATTGAACTTTGTTGTAATCAATTTTATTTGACAAATATGTGGTACTATATCAAGAGTTAAAATTTTTAGTATTTTGTATACATAAATATAGTTTAATATGTATGTTGGCGTTTGTTTTTATTGCAGTCAGTGTGTCTGTTGTTCCGTTGTTTTCCTCTTATAGTTGATGTGTTTCCCTCGGTTTAAGTTTGTAACCCGAATTTGTTTTCTATTAATCGATTTATGACTTTTGAACAGCGGTAAACTACTGTTGCCTTTATTTAATAGACTTCACTCCATATTGCCATTCACATTCAAAATTTTGACAAGTATAGCAGAACGGCTGAGAAACAGATGGACAAGATTCACAAAAATAGTTTGTTTTGGTATAAGTTGAAACGAGAAAAAAGTCAGAGATTTTTATTAGTTTTTTAAAGTTACCGAAAGTGATATTTACATTTTTTTTTTTACTTAAGCAGAGCTAAAGACGCCTTGTTAAATAACATATAATTCAAGACGAAATTAGCGCTTCTGACAAAATAAGTTAAAATATGAGCTGAGCACGCACACAATAGAGCATTTATTATGTATTAAAATACTGTATGAACATAATTATAGCACTTATCCATGAAAATATAGAACAAAATGTCATAAAATTGTTTTACTTTGCGGCTGGACATGTTTTCCATTGACAAGTTCCAGTTATTTTATTCCGAAGGCATGCATCTGTCAAATGTTCGTTTTCCTTTGGATTGTAGGTGCAGGAGTCTTTTTCGCTCGGACATTTCGATGTCTTGCATTTTTCATATATTATCTGAAATAAAAATAGTATTTATCGTATAGCTTCTTACATGTGTGATTATAGTATTTAGTTGAACAACTGGGTTGGAGTTTCACCATAATAAATTACTATAATGCTTGTAAATATAGTGTTTTCAAATAAATATGGGCTGCCAGCACTTTGATCATTTTGTCTTTTTGTTATTTGTTTCAAGTACCTTATTGATGAGTCAAGCCTTTTCCAACTCATGTTTACTTTTATGTTGTGTTGCTACATCAATGTCACATGTTAGGGGCGGATTGAATGGTCACAGATTCTTTATGTGCTTGTCTCAAGACAGGAAAAAATGAAACAACACGTTATAAATTTCATGCGTCCGAAGCGCTTTTCTTGATTTACCTTCATCAGGAACGCTCAAAGCCGAATATTTGAAAGCCAAGGATGTATAAGTACCGAAACGTTGAAGAGCTAAAACCAAAAAAGGACCTAAAAAAGCCAATCCCATCTAAGGCCAACTTTGCCTGAGGAAGTTGAAACCTTATTAGTTTCTTTATAATTTCAAAATTTATAAACGGGCAATTTAAGAAATTTTGTTATAAATCATGTCAGTACCGAAGTACAGACTACTGAGCTGATAATACCCGCGGGGACTGATAGTCCACCAGCAGAGGTATCCACTCAGTGCTGTAAAAAATGAAAACAACACGTTATAAATTTCATGCGTCCGAAGCGCTTTTCTGGATTTACCTTCATCAGGAACGCTCAAAGCCGAATATTTGAAAGCCAATATTTGGGAACCTGTAATCCAATGGCTGTCGTTGGTTGCTATCAGCCATACTTATTTTCGTTTATTATTGTTTGTATAAATTTAGTTGTTTCATATTCTGTCATTCCATTTATAGCTTAAAAAGATGGGCGAAAGTTATCAAAGCGCATCATTCAATCTCATAAGTCGAAAATAAACTGACAACGCTATGGCAAAAAAAGGGAAGGACCAAAAGACAGAAAACAGTATACAAACACAACATAGAAAACTAAAGACTGATCAACACGAACCCCACCACAAACCCAGGGTTATCTCAGGTGCTCCAGAAGGGTTAGAAGTTCCTGCTCCACATGTGGCACCTGTCGTGTTGCTCTTCAAAGAACAAATCCGGTAATAAGTTTAATTCGGTAGATTTAATAAATGATATGGGTTTTACTCATTGTTGTTGACCATATGATGTCCTGTAATTGTTTAAATCAACATATCTTTATTATTTCTTAATATATGATAGGATTATAGTATATAAACTCATTATAGACAAAAGAAGCAAGTTAATGATTAAAATAAAACAGATCCTTTTTGAGCTGGTTAAACATTCCTTTATGTGACTTATTGCTTTTACACAATTATTTTTGTATATTTTTTTGTTATGTGTTGTCTGGTTGCTGTTTCATTGACGTCAAATAATCTTTTATTGAGTCTTTTGTTATATAAAACTCAAGTCGAAACAGACAAAATAGCCCAAGCATAAAAAAGCAGTAATTTCTTTTCTATTTACCAGGTTTAATCAACCATTTTCTAAATAAGGAAATGCCTGTATCAAGTCAGGAATATGACAGTTGTTTTCCATTCGTTTGATGTGTTTGAGGTTGGGATTTTGCCATTTGATAAGGCACTTTCCGTTTTGAATTTTCCTTGGATTTCGATATTTTTTTTATTTTACTTTTTTCTACATGATCAACAGAAATCAAAATTTACAACTGAATATTAAGACCTTTTGTTCAATGTTATTGTCTTAATATGTCACGACAATTAATTGTCTTCTTAATTATTAGGGGTGAGACAGAGGTACATGTAACAGTTTTCAAACTTTAACCTTCTTTACATGTCTTACTCTATAGTCTGTAACATTCAAAATATTTTTACCATTTTTGCAATTTAACTATTCCACTTTTTTCTATTTACAAAGTGGTATACGTCTTTATCTATATTACAGAAACTTGGTTTATCTACAGGTTAAACAATTCAGAATGAATAGTTATATTCAATATATAAATAAGGAGTATGGTATGATTGCGATGATACAACTATCTACCGGAGTTCAAATGAGTGGATATAAGCAATTATAAATGTCACCGTACGGCCTTGTGGAAGTGTAGTGTAAAGAGTTAAAAAGTCAAAACTGTCAATAGAATCAAAAGGACCACCAAAAGCATTAGAAAAACCCATATACTATAGTCACCATAAACGGCTCCGACATGAAAAAATGTGAAACAATTCAAACGAGAAAACAAATGGTCTAATTTAAAACAAAACAATTTACAAAAAGCAAACATGACAACAAGAACCTAGTAAATTTCATGTTACTTGTTCACATGTACAACATACTTAATCGTTGTAAACATTAAACGTTATTCTTTCTTAATACATAGAATTGCGGGGGTATCCTTCAATAATGTAGCAACTGAAACTTGAACAAAGAAAGAAGGAAACATGCATGGAAGAATGAAAAAAATCCCTATCCGTGATTTACGGTGGTTGAACGGTAAAATATTGCCTATCTGCATGTACACTTGCGACAAGGAAACCAGTGAAATAAAATTTGTCAAAAGATGTTGAACTATAGTTATTACATTTTTCATCATCTTCTTGAGCATGCTATAATAATTACCTTACAATTGCAGTTGTTATAATCATCCGTACTACAAGGAATATCCATTCCAACCACAACTAAATTACACTGTGAAATCCAGTGCTTACCCTCTGAAAGTCAAATATATATTTAACTACTTATTTATGAGTGCCTCAGTATTTCAAGATGTTTTATTTTATTGTAATAAATTTATTTAGGTTTCCATATTTAAATATATACTTTTCTACATTGGCTAGAGGTATAGGGGGAGGGTTGAGATCTCATAAACATGTTTAACCCCGCCGCATTTTTGCGCCTGTCCCAAGTCAGGAGCCTCTAGCCTTTGTTAGTCTTGTATTATTTTTAATTTTAGTTTCTTGTGTACAATTTGGAGTTTAGTATGGCGTTCATTATCAATGAACTAGTATATATATTTGTTTAGGGGCCAGCTGAAGGACGCCTCCGGGTGCGGGAATTTCTCGCTGCATTGAAGACCTGTTGGTGGCCTTCTGCTGTTGTCTGTTCTGTGGTCGGGTTGTTGTCTCTTTGACACATTCCCCATTTCCATTCTCAATTTTATTCAAGAGTCCTTCATTTTAAAGATAATTAATCAAAGATACTTGAATACGCTTGAAAGGCCATCAAAACCTTGACTGGAGTATTAAAATATGGTTATTTCTGGTCTTACATACGGCAGTAAAAACCCTTTGCCAAAGAGGGTGTTCGTTTGGCTGTGTGAGTTGTGTAAGTACGTCGCCACGTTTAGTCGGAATGGAACCATTAAATCCATTGCTTCGTGTAAAGATTGTTTAGATTTCTATACGTTGAGGAACCTTGCAACAACTCTTTAATTTATTGTATATGTTTCAAGCGTCATTAATGAATCTTTTGTAAACAAAACACTTCAGTTTTTATTCCAAACTAATGAGGTGGGAATTATATATATATATATATATATATATATAACTTATGGCAGTGCTGAAGCATCGGCAACTGTTACCCTCGGTGAAATATATAGTTACGTTTTCCTTATTCAAATATATTAAGACTGACTGTCACCATGCAGTGTTTTGTTCAGAATAATTGACCAATTTATCTTAATTTACGCAATTTAATGTATTCATATTTTATAAGTGTGACTAAGGAATTTAAAAAAAATTAAGTTCTGCTTTTTTATTTGACGTTGTTATTTGTCTGTAAGTCTCAATACTGTAAAAGATATAGATATACTGTTATAAAAATAAGCTTACCGCTATCATACATTCCTGAAATTATAAGAAATGTTACATAAAAATGCGAACGACTTACAACTACACAATTACTGATTGTTAAATATACCTTTTGTCATTATAAAAAATAATATGTAAAAATAATAACATAAATACCGAACTCCAGAAAACTTTATCAACCAACGGAACGAATGGAAAACAACTGTCATATGTCTGCCTTGATACAGGCATTTCCCGAAAAAACAAATGGTTTGTTAAACCTGGTTATATAGTTAGCTAAATCTTCCACTTGTATAACAGTTACTCATAGTTCCGTTATATTGACAAAATTGTCTGAACAACCCAAAGAAACGCAAGTTGTAAACGTGACAATAATTGGGATCCATCTCCAAAAATTTGTGAACATACACCACAGACATACAACACGAAACAATACTTATTAGTCATGGCTGCTGCCGAATAACAAAACTCGAACTCGATCTGTACATAATTATACACCATAAACAAAACACAAGCTCAATATATATATATGGATAAAATCTGTCGTAGAGTTGTCACTGGTTCAGACTTACTTATAATATAATTATTTCTGTGACTGTATCCTACATTAATTTGTAAGATCCTCTACGATAGATAATTCAGCTGATCTGGTACATTCCATCTTCATGCCTTATATATCATGTACTGTGTTACGACGCTAGATAAAAACTGACGAGGAGAGGTAACACACGGTCACCGAAAGCTTGATTTTAGTCGAGCCTAGGTGATTGAGTGGTCTAGCGCGCCGGGCATAGTGCAAGGCGATTTGGTGCCACGATATCCCAGTAGCATGAATTCGAATCCCGGCCAGTGAAGAACAAAAATTTGCTTCCGCAAATTTACAGATCTAACATTGTTGGGCTGTTATTTAGACGAATTAAATATACAGAATGTGTTTTCAGCCTTGTATACCCTCACTGGTGATCCGATGGATAAAATCTGTCGTAGAGTTGTCACTGGTTCAGACTTTCTTAAATATATATATATATATACAAGTCTAAATTGAAAACATAAATATATATATACAACTCGTCTAAACATCAGCCCAACAATGTTAGATCTGTAAATTTGCTTTCGCAAATTTTTAGTTCTTCCCTCGCCGGGATTCGAACTCATGCTACTGAGATCTCGTGACACCAATTCGTCTGCACAGTATCCGTCGCGCTAGACCACTCGACCACCTAGGCTTCACTAACATATATATGAAAAAAGTAAAATCACAAAAATACTGAACTCCGAGGAAAATTCAAAAAGGAAAGTCCCCAATCAAATGGCAAAATAAAAAAAACAAACACATCAAACGAATGGATAACAACTGTCATATTCCTGACTTGGTACAGGCATTTTCTTTTATAGAAAATGGTGGATTGAACCTGGTTTTATAGCTAGCTAAACCTCTCACTTGTATGACAGTCGCATCAAATTCCATTATACTGACAACGATGCGTGAACAAAACAAACAGACACAATAGGTAAAAATGTCAAAATAAGGGGTATAGCAGTCAACATTGTGTTATCATCTTAATCACTATAAAACAAACAAATGTAACGAAGAAGCACAAAAAGGCATACATCAAATTTAACATCCTCATTTTGCTTATATTATACGATTTTATTTATCTATGTAAAATCCACCCATAAAGGATGGAAGGTTTTAAGTACTGGCGTAAAATCGCGCGTTTGAAATTCGCACAGGTAGACATAAAATAATTTTGTCGTTCAAAGTATGACGGGATAAATAAATACAGAGTCACGTAAAATGGATATAACAAAAAACAGACTTAACAGTAAAAGTAATATAAATAAATACAATAAAATAATTGTGTGGTACAAAGTATGACGATATACATAAGTACAGAGTCACGTCAAATGTATATCACAAAAAACAGACTCAACAGTAAAAGTAATATTAATAAATAAAATAATTTTGTCGTTCAAAGTATGAACGAAGAAAAGTAATTTTGGAGGGCCGAAATGTCTGACGTAGATAAAAGTGTATGCCGGCCCACTGTATGACGTGACATGCAGACTAATTTACCCTTCATTGGATTATTCCTCAATAATGATATATTTACAAATTGGCAGTTGTTAATATTTTTGAATACCGTATGTCGACCTCGAGACATATTTTTTGATTGTCTTTTGTATTATTCTGGAATCCGTCGCGTTGACTTATATCTTTTTATTCGAATGTACAAAAATGTATAGGTAAATAAACGCAACAGTAGTTTAATGATGTTCAAAACTCGTAAAAATTCATTTTGAATATACATATAAAGAAAAGAAAAATACAGAGGGAATTTCGACAGGGTCAGTGGTTGCTGCAATTCATAGGCATTGAGATTGAGTCAAAAATATAATGATAAGGAATAGGAAATCGCTTGTAAATTTACAGATTAGATGTCGCCTATTCTGTAGATCGTAGATCTAACAAATCAGTCGGGTGTGGAGACAACGACAAATCGTATCGCTCAACTATTTAGGATTGTTGAAATTCCTTAAAATCAAAAGAGGAAGTTTCACTTGGGTAATGTTATCATGCTTGTTTTTAAACGAAGACATTTCATTTACATACACAGTGTTGAATGTGTTTAGAGCTTAGAATATATATATAAAAAACATTGATATATAATTCAATCAATTTCCGCATTATCATAATACCACTACCGCATCTCTGGTATTGTCAGATAATATTAATCAGGTTTGATTATTGCAATTTTTAAGTGCACAATGTCAAATGATTCACATAAAATTGAATATACATACCTCCTAAAATATAATGGTGGGATGGCTGAAGAGTTACACCACACGTGCTATTGGTAGAATTTGTAAAAAGTTCCAGATAGTCCCATGGCATTAATTCATTGTTTTCCTAGCAATAGAAGTTACTGTACAGTCATATTCTTAAATTCGTGTACATAATCTATATAGATTGATATGTATTATTTTTTAATACTATCGTTCAAAGGGTCCTTCTTTATATTTTGTTGTTGGTGGAAACAAAAGTATTCGAAGAATTTTTTTTATGAGATGGCCGTTGGGTGGCAATCCATGTTGATTTATTAAGTCGGTTGCCTTTATATTGTTTATGTAAGAGCACCTTCCCATTGCTGATACAGAGCGAGGTTTCATTAGATTTAATTCAACCGATTTTGGACATTTTACCGGTCCGCAGGTTCTCGTACAGTCAAATTTCTAAATCCGTGTATATAATCTACAGGCGCAGAGGCAAATTCTAGGAAGTTATGCAAATCGTATTTTTGTTGCTTAAATTTACAAACTTTTTTTTAAATGTCCATAGTTGTGTTATTAACCTAATTAACTGTTATAGAATATACTTTATAGAATATACTATCGTTCAAAGGGACCTTCTTTATATTTGTTGGTGGAAACAAAAGTTTTCGAAGAATTTTGTTTATTTTTGTTATGAGATGGCCGTTGTTTGGTTATCCATATTGATTTATGAAGTCAGTTGCCTTTATACTGTTTATGTGAGAGCACTTCCCATTGCTCATACAGAGCAAGGTTTCATTCGGTTTAATTCAACCGATTTTGGACATTTTGGACATCCTAAGGTGCTCGTTATCGAATTATTCCCCCTTGTCTTAACTTTTTTCAATGATAAAGAAGAGTATTCTATTGAAAACAATATAAATGGTATCGTAAAAAAAAAGATCGTTTTACAGAAAAACTGACCAAATATTTCATATTCAAAAATTGATTATTTATTTGTAAGTATTACGGTGAATTCTTTCTACAGAATAAAACCTAAAGCACTGTATGATATCTGTATAATTGTTACTTGTTTATATGAGACATTCTATCTTATTTTGTTTTAAATTTGAGTGAATTGTAAATACTTCTCATCGTTAAAAGCCATAAGCATGGTCATCCATCGAGTTTGGATTTCGTTTCTTTTTACCGTGTGCTTTTAGTTAATTGCTGCTTCGTTGGTGTGCTTGATCTGTATCTGGTTTTTTATGCATATGAAATAGTCTATGTGACAACTGTTTTATTTCCTTACCTTGTAATTATTCAAAACATACGTTATGTATTTTCTTCCTGAATCACCTTCGTCGTTTAATTTATGTTTAAGTATTACAACCTTAATTACTGAAATTACATTAATATGTATTGTATTAGTTCATAAGTTAGATATCATACGAAAATGTAATAAAACTCAACAAAAACACAAATAACAATTGACTACATCTTTTTTATATACTAGTATATAGCAACCATGTGTCAAGTCAATGCGGAATGCGAAAAAAAAATTATTATTTTATATTCAATTTTAAATATATATTTCAATTCTAATGATTCTTTCAATATCTTTTCAAGTAATAATACTATTTACACACGTGGATACATGTTGATTCAACAGTTATTTTTTGTTTTCTTTCGTATCTACATTTGGAGCAAAATTAAAATCATCATGGTTAAGACCAAAATGCTAATGAAACAAACTATTACAATTAATAGCAGCCATGTGGGTTAATTGACTGAACTGTCTGACTATTGGGTTGATAAAAATGTTTAGAATATCAACTGGAAATTAACTGCACAAGGTATATTTATAAATTGTAGCAATGTGGTCTTTACATAAAGAATATGTAGTCTCTAATATATTTATTGAAGGATTATACGCTAAATCATAATTGACGTGGCAGCTAAACATGGTATTTTGAATCCCGAACAGTCAAACAAACGCTTTATGAGAAAAGTTATCAACACGAAAACAGATTATTCTGGTATCCACTACATAAATAAGTTGAATGTAAAACAAATTTAGTCAACAATATAGTACTGCCATATAACGAGATTTGAAATTGAAAGGTGATAGATTAGATTATAAAGCACATACCGAATTCATCATCACAGAAATGTTGATGAAGAGTTTTATTTCCACATGTACATTCACCATTCACATTCACGGTCATGGTTACAAGCATCAACAAGAATATGATCAATAACATGTTTTCTGAAATGCACCAAACAATACATTTGTTGATGATAAAAAAAAATCACTATGAAGATTCTGTCAATATATTAATCTTTTTTTTCCATATTGCATACCAGTTTTATGTTTCGGTTGATAAATGTAGAGCGAAATGGTCTCAGATTTTATTCAAATATAAGCAATTTCGAGTAGCAAAATTTTACTACATTTATTGGTATTTTTTGCGAAAAAGAAATGCAAAAGAAATGTTCAAATAAATATTCTCGCTTCAGAGTAGTCAAACTGATCATTAAACGAAAAAGGCAACTAACCGTCACTGTACAGTGTTAGATTGACAGAAAAATAGAATTTTCTGGCATATTTTCTTTTAGAAAATGTTATATATTATCGACGTGATAACAAGTTGACCAGTAGTGGTGCACAATTAGTACCCATTGGAAAATCAACTGTCTGCTGAAATATCAGTCCATCAAACTCAAATTTCCTAAAATTTACACAGATTGACGACTTCAAACTAGGATCTATGACGATTGTGACGATTTCGGTTTTCCCATTGCCAACAACCATAGGATATGATTACAATGTCGACACACCCAGTCCCTCTAAGTTAGAATTCGTGCCATTCCCTCTGTATATTCTCTTCGTTTGAATATATAAAAAGGATTAACGGCTTTTGAACATCTGTAGTCTAACTTTGATGAACTAAGAATTATTTAGAAACTAGGGTTCCAACATCCTCAGCCAATATTGCTTTAGATAGATTGGTTTTTTACGGTCCCTATTGGTCAAATAGTTCATTACGTTTCTACGTATTTTTACATCCTTGCTTTCAGTCTTTTAGTTTTTAGAGTTCCTGATGAAGATAAATCCAGAAAATTGCTTTGGACCCATATAATTTTTGAATCAGAAAATATTTGCTTGATAAGATAATACAGTACTGTATACATCGCGAAGAAATCTGGACTGTGTATACAGAGTAAAAAAATCATAAAGGTGTATACAGGGTGAAGACATTATAAAGGTGTATACAGAGTAAATAAATTATAAAGGTGTATACAGAGTAAAGAAATCATAAAGGTGTATACAGAGTGATGAAATCATAAAGGTGTATACAGAGTAAATAAATCATAAATGTGTATACAGAGTAAAGAAATCATAAAGGTGTATACAGAGTAAAGAAATCATAAAGGTGTATACAGAGTAAAGAAATCATAAAGGTGTATTTAGAATAAAGAAATCATAAATTTGTATTGTGAGTAAAAACATTAGAATTGTCAAAAGAGACAAACTGTTCATCAAAGAAACGCAGCTTATCCAGTATTACTATCAAGAAATAGTTAATACTGCTTCTAAAATACATATGGTCATTACATTTGATAACAATGTTAAGGAAAACAATTGGGCTGGAATCAAAGGAATCACCCAGTTATAGCAATAACTGTGACAGCACAAATGTCAATTGCGCATTTTGACCCTGGGTTAACATCAACGGTTAAAACTTTACTACACCTGATGCGCATTTCGACAATTCATAACAATAAATATCTTTTCAGTAATGTTCTAGGCCAAATTATTAGAAATTTACAAATCTCAATATGAAAAATAAGATTAAAGTAGATGAGCATATAATAAGCTACGATAGGGATCACGTGATGTGAAACAACCCAAAAGAGTAAAAAACAACTGCTTGATTTATACTACAACAATGAACAAAGACCAAATATGGCAGACAGATTACACGCTCCTGGCTCGGGATATGTTTTGAAGCGCTCAAAAACAGTTACCCGAGGCAGTGGTATAACAGTAAAATATAGGAACAAACGGGAAAGGCTTGACTTATCAGATCATTATTTAGCACAAAAACAAGAAAATAACAATAGACACAGAGCAAGTATCTAAGAGTATTCACAGTTACTGAGAGCTAACAATTTCAAATATTGAATAAACCATGTTTCCCAGACTAAAATATAAAAAAATAGCACTTTAAAGGATTTAGTATAAAGACTTAATAAAAAGAGTTCGAAAGTATAAATATCGACATGGTATGTAGTAAAGGATGTGGATATGGGTTTAATAGAGAATAATGGGGAAAAATATAAAGAATAGAGAATAACAAGGAGCTAAAATATAAGGAATAGAGAATATCGTGCAAAAAGTAAAAAGAATAGAGAAAAGTAGCCTAAAAAAACAAAGAATACAGAAATGACGGACCGCCCATTCCGACCCTCATAGTACCATAGGTGTTAAAAGCTGGATAGTAAAACATGCTCCTAGATATTTAAGAAACTATTTAAATCTATGTTTAAACCGTTAAAGACAATATTCGAACATCATAATACAATGTTTATTCAAAGGACTTACAAGTTTACATGGGTACAAATAAGGATGTAATACTAGTAAGTAGCAATATTCAGTTATTCTGTATACTATAAAAATCAATGAAAAGTGTTTGAGTTGTCTGTCCAGTAATGCAATTATTCTTTTAAGATTATGAAAAGTCGGTTGAACGTTTTCTAAACATATTTTGGTGTAATGTTAATTTCGCCACGTTCTCGCACATGTAGATCGATGCAATACTTAATGTGATAATTAAATGATTAAGGGCATACGATACGTTTGCAGCTAACTAAAGTTGTCGTCAATTTATTTCCCAGGGAAAGATCATATAGTACTATAATATAGTATACTATATACCATATAAGACACATTTCCCTGGGAAACAATAAGATTTCTGGTGCAAAATATCGGAAATACTTACGCGTAAAATAGTACCATCTTACTTTCTATTTCCCTGGGAAACTTTTCATGAATACCAGTTGATTATGTATAGTTTCACAGGGAAATATTTTGGTTGACTGTTTCCTATGGAAATTATTTATTTTCATAAAAAGGTAGATACTTTTCGGCTATTCTTTTTCATAAAAACTAATTATATATGTGATATTCCTTTTTGTATCACTGATTGATCGTGTAATCCTCTGAAATTAAGCTTTCAAAGTTAAGATGATTTCAATAAGTAAAATTGAATCATGTTCAGAAATCTATGCACTTTTCTTACATTGTAGGAAAGTCGAATTTCTATTGTTTTCCACACAAAACACGTTCCCTGTGGACATTATTTATTTTCTCAACAACAAAGAAGTAGTTTATTTGTGTATATTTTTCAAAAGTATCTATTACCTATTTATATATAGTTTTTTTTTGTCTCCCTCTGATATGTTGAATTATTCCGATGGAGTCAGATGAATTTTAGTGGCAATGCGAAATCATCTTTCTAACTCTTTGTAGTTTTATACATTTTATTTGAATAACAATCACATTTAATTCTTTCCACCAAGATAATTTTTATTGCTATTTTTTTTCCTGGATAATTATCAATTAACTATTACAAAAACGCCGAAACAAGATACTCTATTGTTTATAGTTGTAAGTAATGTTAAGACTAAAAATAATCATAGTTCTTGAACCAAGACATATGATAATATAATTTTGTTTGCAAGTATCCTTTCAAATGAAATATTAAACCAGTAGCATATCATAGATTTTCATTAGTAGTACTAAATCATGTTGTTAAATCTCCGCATCTGTCCTACACTATATATGGATAACAAGTGAATAATTATGTATTGTTTCCCGTAGAAATATTTTTGTTTTCTGCTTCCTGCTTGTTTGTAATTTTCTGCAACTATTATCTTTTTATGATGTAGGAAAGATGCAGAGATTTATCATTATGATTAAGAACTACTAATGCAACTCAACTAAACGCTACTGGTTTAGTGTGTCATTTGAGAGAATAATTACCAATAAATATCATATTAAGACCTCATTCGTGAAGACAATATTTCCTTTTGTCTTGACATTTATGAAACATGTATACATTAGAGTATCTAATAAAGATAAGAAGGTGTGGTATGATTGCCAATGAGACAACTCTCAACCAGAGACCAAATGATATAGAAGTTTACAAGTATGGGTCACCGTACGACCTTCAACAATGATCAAAACCCATACCCTATAGTCAGCTATAAAATGCTCCTGACTTGGGACAGGCAAATACAGAATGTCGGTTTAACTAGTTTATTGGTGCCAAACCCTCCACCTAACCTGGGACAGTGATGTAACAGTTCAACATAAGAACATAGTTTTTTTTACCAAACAAATCAGTTGAAAAGGGCTTGTTTAATTGTAAAATGAGGAATGTTTCCTAGGAAACAATAGAAATTTGACTTTCCTCCATATACAATGTATGGAAAATGAATAGATTTCTAAAAATAATTTAATACTATAACTATTTGAACTCATCTAAATTTAGCAAGTTTAATTTCAGAGGATTACACTAATAATTAATAATATTTAAAGTGGTACAGAAAGAAATATTTCTTATAGCATCGGCATTTTTCATATGAGAAAAAAGAAATAACAAACAAAGGCATCTCTTGTTTACTTATGAAACTGAATTGTTTTTATAAGAAACAGACCACAAAAACGTTTCTTCCTTGGAAATAATATATATTCAAGTGTTATGCATGGATAATTTAACCGGAAACGAACAATAAAAACATTTCCTTTGGAAAATTTACATTTTCGATTGTTATTAATGAATAATTTCTCCGGGAAACAAACAACAAAACATATTCTTCCCAGGGAAATATTAGCTGGTTGTTTGTTTCCTTGAGAACGTAGCCAGGGTTAATAAATTAATATGTATTGTTTCCAAAAGAAATGTTTTTGTTGCCTCCTTTCAAGAAAAATATACATGGCTGACAGTTAAAAATGTATTGTTATTGTTGCGGACCATGTGAGTATTTGGACAATACGCGTTTGTTCATGACCATGTGCGTATATACTCATATGATCCGACCATACGCGTATGATCTGGGTAATTAACATGACGAATGATGAAAAGGTGATCCATAAATTAAGAGTTTAAAAATAAGAAATTTTGACTTATTCAATCATTTGTTAATTATTATTACATTATTAATGAAATAAAGAGAATTTTACTTACAAGTAAGAATTATAGTAAAATAATATGTATATGGTCATTACCGGTTGGTCCTTACGTAACGCAATATGTCAACTTTGGAAAATAACTTCAAGAAATATCTAAATGAACTGTTGAACAGGAAGTCAACTACTTTCCTTATAGGAACTTTGGTCATTCAACCCTCTTATTTTTCTAGTTTTAATTTGTTTTTATAAAATTAAAATTTCTTAAATATTTCTAATTGTTTTTTTAGTTATATAATGTGTTCTTGCTCCTATTGGAACAAGAGAACATTAAATAAACACGGCTGGTAATCTACACACGCGGAACAATCGGTTCTGCAATGAAAACCGTGAGAGGATTTTCCGGTTATGCTTGAGTGGAGTAATTGTCACCGCTTCGAAAGGTATGTACATTTCTAAATCGAAATTTTCTAATTCAATTGATCAAAATATTGAAAATCGGAGAATGCTATGCTGTGGTGAATACTTTAACGAAGAGACGCATGTATCATTTACTGTTGTGCATGGAGTAAAACTCCTACAAAATCAATCGTCCCACGAGTAATTGATGAAAAAAGTGACATTTCAATTTTGAGATGGTTCTATTAACAGACCTACAAGTTCAAATTTAGTTTTTTTTTCTGTCAACGGGATTGAATGTCGTTTTGGGCGGCGTGTACGCTGTCCGAAGTTGAAAGACGTCGTAATTAATCTAGAAACTGCCAATTTTCATTATTTCATGCGTGAGGGGATCGGTTCTGATTAAGGATTAAGGACATCGTGAATGCGTGAATGCGTGAGAGGAAGTGCAATTATAGTCAATCATAAATCTAAACCACTTATATTTACGTTGCAGCCATTTCCATATTCATTGTCAATTTATATTTAGTATGAACTTCAATAAAACTGTGCAAGTTACTTGCCTTTCTTTGAAAAAAGTAAAATCACAAAAATACTGAACTCCGAGGAAAATTAAAAAAAGTCCCTAATCAAATGACAGAATCAAATGATAAAACACATCAAACGAATGGACAACAACTGTCATATTCCTGACTTGGTACAGGTATTTTCAAATGTAGAAAATGGTGGATTGAACCTGGTTTTATAGCGCTAAACCTCTCACTTGTATGACAGTCGCTTCAAATTCCATTATATTTACAACGATGCGTGAACAAAACAGACATAATAGGTAAAGTTGTCAAAATAGGGGTCAGCAGTCATCACCGTGTCACAATCTCAATTAGAACAAAAACAAACAAATATTTAACAAAGAAGCATAAAAAAGTATCTATCAAATTTAACAACCACATTCATTGCTTACTTATATATGTATTTTAAATCAACCAATAAAGGATTGAAATATTTGAAGGCCTGTGACTGAATGGCAAGGTTCACATCAACTCTAGTGTAGAGTCGCGTGTTTGACGTCAGAATGTAAACGTCACACAGTAAGAGATATAAAATAATTTTGTCGTTGAAGTGATTGTTGCATTTTTCGATATAAAGATATGTTTGCACTTCCCCTCACGCATTCACGATGTCCTCAATCAGAACAGATCCCCTCACGCATGAAATAATGAAAATTGGCAGTTTTTAGATTTATTAAGACGTCTATCAACTTCAGACAGCGTACACGCCGCCCAAAACGACATTCAATCCTGTTAACAGATAAAAAACTAAATTTGAACTTGTAGGTCTGTTAATAGAACCATCTCAAAATTGAAATGTCACTTTTTTCATCAATTACTCGTGGGACGACTGATTTTGTAGGAGTTTTACTCCATGCACAACAGTAAATGATACATATGTCTCTTCGTTAAAGTATTCACCACAGCATAGTATTCTCCGATTTTCAATATTATGATCAATTGAACTAGAAAATTTCGATTTAGAAATGTACATACCTTTCGAAGCGGTGACAATTACTCCACTCAAGCATAACCGGAAAATCCTCTCACGGTTTTCATTGCAGAACCGATTGTTCTGCGTGTGTAGATTACCAGCCGTGATAAATTAAAATACAAATGTAAGTAGAAATAAGAAGAAAGTTTGTTTGTGAAATAATAATTCAAACACTAAGAAAAAAGAAAAAATGAATATGTAAACTAGTCAGGGATAATAGATGCATATGTATTGTTTCCCAGGGAGATGTTTTTGTAGTTTGTTTCCTGGAGTAACATGTCAGGAATAATAACTGGAAGCTAGTCAGGAATAATGGATGGATATATATTGTTTCCAAAGGAATCGTTTTTGTTTTCTGTTTCAACTGGTAATTATGCTTACATAATAGTAGAAAATGTATAATTTCCCCTTGTTTATGAATGTGGTAATCGTCTGATTACTGTTGTCGGGTTTTGATTACATGATTCATAAGTGATTACTTGATTCATAAGTCTGGGTCAGAAATTTTTCTTCAAACAATATTGATTACTTCAATTTATCCTGAACATAGAATAAATAATTGATTATTGCTGATTACCATCCTTTACGTACAATTATGTGTATAGTGCAATGTATTTGTTTAAACTTTGCACACACCAACATCAAGTATTTGATTTTATATTATTGATATATTTGTTAATGCAATTTATCACAATTCATAGTTTACAAATTTTACATGTCTGTTTTATTATACGACTAATTTTATTGATTATAATGCGGTATCACAATTACTCAGTAGAATTTAATTTTCTAACGTACAGGTTTCATTACAGTTTACAAGATGTTTCGAAGATCTACGAGAAGTATTTATATTAGTGTATATTGTCTAGCTCATCCTGAAAAGTTTCAAGAGATGTTGAAATACACTAACAACATCAGAATAGCTGATAAACGCTGTGGATCATATAGTATAGTGTGTAAACAATATGATGAGCAGTTCAGATTGAAAATCTCTCAGAACCCAACTTCATCATAGGCAGACATAGATTTGGAGTGGTTAATAGATATAAGAAGATGAAGTAAGAGTGCCAATGAGACAACTCTCATTCCAAGTCACAATTTATAAAAGTAAACCATTATAGATCAAAGTACGGTGTTCAACACGGAGCCTTGGCTAACACCGCACAGCAAGCTATAAAGGGCCCCAGAAATTACTAGTGTTAAACCATTCAAACGGGAAAACCAACGGTCTAATCTATATAAAAAACGAGAAACGAGAAACACTTATGAACCACATCAATAAACGACAACTACTGAACATCAGATTCCTGACTTAGGACAGATGCAAACAATTGCAGCGGGTTTAAACGTTTTAATGGTACCAAACCTTCATCCTTATCTGAAACAATAGTGTAACATCACAACATAGAAAGACACACCATAAAATATCAATTAAGATAGCTTAACTCAATCAAAAGACATATTAACACAAATGAACATACACTGAACGAATAAATATGATCTATGATACAATGTAAATACAAAACCAATAAAATAATGGATGAATAATTAAAGTAACAGTGTTATACCGCTGTGAAATGTTAAACAATTTCAGAAAAACAACAATAACCTTAAACAAAAATCAGCCATTTACAATAATATTATACACAGGTAAATGAAAATTATTGTGTTGTTAGGTATACAGTTTAAAAGGAGAAAGGAAATATTTTTACAAAATAAATAAGTTTGATGTTCATAGTTCGAAGAAGTGACAATTTATGATAATACCAAACACTTATTAAAGCAGGTATATAGACCAGATATAACCATGAATAAGTAAATATTAAATAACAAAAAAGCATTACAAATAGTATCAACAGGTCAAATTAACAAAAAAGTACGATTTGAGAGTACTCGCAGTTACTGACAGCTAGTTAAAAGCCAAAAACAATTAATAATAAAAACTCATGCATCAGAGACTAAAATCAACTAAAACACATCCCAGGGATTTAGTATTTTAACGTCATGGACAGTCAAAGAAGACATGACTTGTGCAATGCCTAAAATAAATGTATCGACAGGCAGTAGGATAGCTAGGAGTTAACCTCTTAATAGATAAAAATGAACGTAGGTGTGTCTTTATACATCCCGTTTGAAAAGAATACAAATTTAGTGATGTTTAATTTGCTGATGACAAAATCGACATTAGTGCCAATGTAAACTATATTCAAAGATCTAATTACAACATTGGTAAGATAACCTTTATTAATAAGTTTGTTTAAAGGTTCGATGAGTTTACACGGATCGCATAGTGATTTCCGCGCTTTTAGTACAATATTACCGTAAAATTTAGGATGTGAAATACCGTTTTTAATAAGTTTTCTACAGGTACAGCCAAATTTACTAATCAAATCTTTGTATCTATGAAATAATTTAGTAAAAGTTTTAAGTAATTTATGGTAACGAAATCCCTGACTTAATAATTTACCAGTGATGCATTGGTTACGTTCGTTAAAATCTATGACATCACTACACACACGGTCAAAACGAACGAGTTTGGATATATAAACACCGTATGATGGAGCCAAAGGAACATCGCCCTTTAAAAAAGGAAAATCAACAGTTTGAAGCATATGCAAGTGCTATGCTTTCAATTATAATGGTTCTTGCACTAGATTAAATTGAACTTATAGTCATTCATGCATTAGATGTTTTGCTGCTCATCCTTTGGTATCTTGTCCTCGAAGTATGGTAAATAAATACCAATGCAGAATGTTGGGTGGTGGAACTCGTCCACTTTTTATTGTAAGGCCTCGTTTACATTTGATACCTCAGGATAATTATTCTTTCAGGACCCCACAGTTGTATACAAGACCAAGATTACAAGGACCAGTTGTGGGTCAAAGGTCATACGTCGGTTAAAGTTCCTGTTCTTGAAAAGTATTTGACTAATTATTATAATCGTTATGATGCAGAATTATTGTTTACTGGGTTTAGGGATGGCTTTCGTTTAAATTATGTTAAGCCTAGGTTGTCCGTGTGGTCCAAAAACCTCATTTCATCTGAAATTCATAAAAATGAAACAAAAATGAAGCTGGCAAAAGAAGTTGAATTGGGCAGGATATTGGGCCCATTTACAGAAAAAACCTATTTCTACCTTGAGAATTTCACTTATTGGTTTGGTTTAAAAGCCAGATAATGGATGGCGTTTAATAACCTTTATTACCCAAATCTGTAGTGTCAATTACTTTATAGATGAAGACTTGTGTAAAGTTAAATATATATCTTTTGACTCTGTATTAGAAATGATTTCAAATTTAGGTAGATCGGCTCTTATTGCAAAGTTGGATATAAGCCAGGCTTTTCGTTTGTTAATTATAAACTCTGCAGACTTTGATCTCCTGGGAATTATGTTTGACGGTAAATATAACATAGACACATGATTGCCCATGGGGTGTGTCATTTTTTGTTCTTTGGTGGTTGAAAAGTTTTCGACATTTTTACATTGTGTTGTGAAAACGGAGTCCAATTTAGACACGCTTGATCATTACCTGGATGATTTTATTTTTGCTGGAGGTGCTTTAACTAATGACTTTCAGGTTTTAATGTCTCAATTCTTGGAGGTGACTTCAAAAATTGATGTCCCAATCGCTAAAAATAAAACAATTGGATCAACTACTGTGCTAATTTTTTGGGGTTTAGAAATAGATACTGATCAGATGTTGGTCAGGATTCCTGACAGCAAAATTAAAAAAATAAAATCTCACTTAGAAAACTTGCTTACTATGAAACAGGTTCGGGTAAATGTTTTAGAGTGAGTCGTCTATTGGTTTAATGGCTTTTTGTGCCAGGGCTATCCAATCCGCAAGAGCATTTTTAAGAAGATTTTATGATTTAATTGCGTCTGTTAAGGAAAAGAAACCATTTTATTTAATTCGAGTCACTATTGAGGTCAAACAAGATGCAATGGTGTGGTTAGAATATTTGTCGCATTTTAATGGTTAATGTTATTTACCGGAAAAGTTGTGGATTACCAATGAAACTATTGAGTTGTTCACAGACAGTGCAGGTAGTCCATCATTGGGCTGTGGACAGTTTATAGCAAAACATATAGAATGGTCATTCAATGTGATCGCCGATTCTTTATCTCGGTTTCAGATGTGTCGATTCAGAGTAGTGGCACCAGATGCAGAAAAGAATCCTACCAAGATACCTATGAAATACTTGGAAAATTATTTTGAGGCTGACATAATTTATTTGTTGCGATATTCGGTTGCCCCCAGCACATTCAAAACCTATTTAGGTGGATTAGAATCACTTTGTAATTTCAGAGTTAACTTTGGCTTGAATGTTATATTTTTTATAACACATTTATGCAAAACTGGACTATCGCATTCTACGGTAAACTGCTATTTATCAGGCATAAGTTTCTTTCATAAATTGAATAATTTGTTGGACAATGCACAGTGTTTTGTTGTTCGTAAAATGGTTGAAGGTGTATGGCACGCGAAATCTAAATTAGACTCGAGGTTACCAGTTACTAGAGAACTGTTGGAAAAGATTGTAGGTGTTCTTCCAAGTTTGTGCTCGTCATAGTTTGAAACAAAATTGTTCACTGCAGCATTTTCATTAGCCTTTCATGGGTTGTTTAGGGTAAGAGAGTTGACGGTAGGCAGTACAGGTATTGCTGATCATACAGTTTTGTTTAATAATATAGAGGTTTGTGATAAATTTGATCAGGTTTGTTTGGCAATATCAAGATCTGACCAGTAAGGAACAGGGAAAGTGCTCACCATTTCAAGTCAATACAATGTTAAAATCTGTCTAGTGATAGCATTGAGTTCTTATTTCATGGTTCGTCAGTCTGTTGAAGGACCGTTGTTTTGTCACTATGATACTAAACCGTTGACTAGATATCAGTTTTCTGCCGTCCTTAAAAAATCACTGGCTGTTTTGGAATATAAAGGGTCTAATTACAAGTCACATTCATTTATAATAGGTATGGCCACTACTCTTTCGATTGAAGGGTATGCAGATGATTATATAAAGGTACTTGGTCGTTTGAAATCTGATTCAACCTATTTAAAATATATAAGGGTTCCAGTTTAGGCTGAAAAAGAGGGGGTTACTTTGTCGTGATTATCCACGCAATGTTGTTTTTCTGTAAATGGTATATTACTTGTCAAAATGTTGATATGTATAGGCTAACCTGTGAACACATGACAGCAAGTACTAACTGCTGTTTAAGATTTGCAGGTCGGTCGACCAGCATATGGATCGTTGGATCTTCCATAATCAAAAATGTTTTTTGCACAGAAAGTAATAGACCTGGAGAGGTGAATTTAGGTTTGAGCAACTGTGTGGTGGCAAGGAAGGAGCGGGTTAATATTGTCTAAAATGAAGGGGCAAATTAACACGATGATTAGATATGAAGAACAACCAGATGTTATAATAATTCAAATTTGGGAGTAAGGACATAGGCAAGATTAGGTAAGGTTATTTGCAATATCAGTTAAAGCAGTTTCTAATTTGGATTTGAGAAAAGTTCCCTAAATCCATTGTGGTTTGGTCACAAATTTTACCGAGGAAAACATTTTTTTCTAAAAATAATGCTCCTTTGGAAAGGATTAGCCTCAGATTAAATAGCACCATTGCTACTTTTGTTCTGAAAAATGTTGGGTGTTATATTCATTGTCCAGACACTTCAAAAATAATAAGATTTTTTTGTTAGAAAATGGTGTTCACCTTACATCACTTGGCAATGAGGTGTTCTTGAATATTATTCAGGGTGCACTTGAAACCTTTCTGACATGCAGACATGCTGGGAAAATGTTTCCTTAGCGATTTAGTTTTTCTTGGGGGCTTAAGGAATATACTGTTTGTACATAACAATATTTTTTGAATATTATAGACATATCTCAGAAGTGTCATCCAATTGTCGTCATATATTTATTAGTGAATACTGCAGTAATTGCCACAATTAGGCGCAGCTCACCACCCCCCCCCCCCCCCTACCTTGTGGCGGATGGCCATTCTGTCCAAAAAAGGGTTTTTTAGACAGTCTGGCAATTTTGGCACATTTCGCTGCGCTCGGATAGCATTGTTATATATTATTCACAAACTCAATTCAAATATTAGCCTCTGAATTTTAGGGTTAATTTCAATTTAGTCAGTTCAAATTATTAGCCTCTGATTTCCAGGATTAATGGATTTTCGTCCAATTCAATTGAGTAGATATGGTAGATATTCTATATGCATGGATTGTTTTGTTGCGTCTTTGAACTCCTTCTCAATAATGGGCACATTTCGCTGCGCTCGGATAGCATTGTTATATATTATTCACAAACTCAATTCAAATATATTGTTTGAAGTTTATAGTTGTGATGTAATTTAATCTATTAAACTGTGGCCAATTACTGCCAATAACCCTTAAATAGCTTTGTCTTTCTGATCATCCAGGATAAAGTTTGACACCGGAACAGGACATATGACGTCATACTTGTAGGTGCAAAAGACTAGATTAACCATACGCGGATTTTTTAATTTAACACAACGAGAGTGTTGACCATAAGAGAAATAGGTTTAACAACTTGTGAGAATTAGATATCGCTCGTTGTTTAATTTAAATACTCGCCGAAGGCTCGTTAATTATTTTATTGAAATTAAACAACTCGAGTTGATATCAAGCGATATCCAATTCTCACTCGTTTTGAAACCTATAATTTGAAACTATTTTCAATTAATTATCAAACTTACAAATAGAATCACCAACTAACAATTAAAAGTTGCTTAAACGGCTAAAAATTAAAAACATTTTAAATAATCATGAAAAGTCTTTTTAGCTATCTAAACTTACCGTTGTGTGGTCTAACACAATTTTATGTAATGCATTGTCTTTTATTTAAGAAGCAATATTTGATGCGCAAATAATTTTATTCATGAAACATGAAATAAGTTTATAACATTCCGTGCCAGCTGTTATTCTAAGGGGATAAAACTTCAAAATCCCTATATTTTAAATAGTTAGGTACACAAAAGTCGCGTTCACAAAAAAAATTGAACAACTTTGTATTATAATGCCATCAGAAAGATTAAGGAAGAGAAACCGATTTGTACAGCTTGTTGCACTTATCATTAAGTCAAAACGTTTCATTCAAAAAGTGGTAATAAAAATGTGCATATTTCAACAAAATATTTGTTATTGGTGATAAAAAAAGGTGCTAAGAATGTTTGATATTCTAATACCACAGATAAAATCATTTAGGTAGGAAGTACTTAAATATAAAACTGCAGTCTATACGAAAAATAAAGATTGCAAAATATTTCTAAAAATTCTTATTATATAGATAATTGTACATAGTAGTTTGGTTGGGTCAGGAAGTGCAACTGAATTCTGACAAACACCAAATGCACACACTGGAATATAATTTCAATTTTCAATGGTACAAATCAGCCAATTCCCTCCCTAAGATCTTTGATTATTGTCTTTATCAGTATTGAAATTGATTTTATTTTTTATAATTTAATACATAACTGAACATTTCGCATAAGATCGCTACTTGATGTCTGTTATTTTATGCCAAATACAGAACTGTTTAATCAAACCTATTTTAACCAATATAATTTATTATTATATTTACAACTCTGTCCTGTGGAAGGGGGTTATTGCTCTCAAATGCATTTAACCTTTCACATTCAAACGCACGAAGTTTAGAAAACGTTAATTCAATTTTCAACATAAACTTAGACACATACACTGTGTACAGAGGACAACATAAGGTAAAGTATGGCAAACAGGACAGACAAAAACACATATACACAGTGTAGTATAACACACAGTTAGTATTATTTAAATAGTCATAATGTTTAAAATTTTGTTTGAACTTGAACGTTGATTTCCATTAAGGGCATGCGATACAGTTTTGATCCCACGATGATTTTTTTAAGAAAATTTGCATACAAACTATTTTTCGCCTAGTAAATTCAAATATGTAATAAAAGATATATCTTCGTGTGCTACTTTAAGAGATAAAGTGGGTCGAAATTTTAGACATTTACTTAAAATTTTGGTTTCTCAGATATTTCTATCCGTTGGATAGACATGCCTAACTTTTTTGTTTCAAAAGATAAATACAAAAGGATTTTTGTAAACATATATGGAATACCTGATGTTCATAATTATGCTCTAGATTTGTGCAATAATTCTTTGGGAGTAACTTTTTATTATCCTAAGTAAAAAAAAAAGAGTGTTTTGTGGTTTGTTTATCTAATTTAAAAAAAATCCATCGGTGATTTGTTCATAAAAATTGTTACAAAATGAATAATCTTTATACACAATCAAGCCAAATGTCAATTAAAAAAATAGGGGTCAATGAACTCGTTTTCAAGCTACTGATAAAAATGAGAATGAGTTGAAACATGCAGCTTTTCCCAATATGTTACAGTTTGACGTCGCAAAAAAAAAAATTACGTTAAGCAACGTCATAATCTCCCCTGTAACTGTATCGTATGCCCTTAAGAAAGCCGACAAGTTGTATTCAGTTTGGAATATATTTCATATTGACTTTATGTAATCTTTGATTTAACAACAAAAATATTAGTGTTTTACATGTAAAGTGTATATAAATGATATGGAGCTGAAAGAGGGATATAATAGCAGAACGTCATCCCGAGAGAAAACTAGATGGCAGAAGCAGAGGTTGACATTTGGGGGTTACAATCTACTCTATCACCATCTCAATATATAGATAATGGTGAAGCAGGGGTTGACATTCGGAGGTTACAATCTACTCTATCACCCTCTCAATATATAGATTATCAATTTTCTTTGAACTGGATGTTCTTTTAAAATGATTATCTTTTAAATAATTGATTTCCGATTTCTTACTTTTTATTGGTTAATACGACGTGTTATCATTCAAAATTGTTAACAGATGTGCCATGAGTTGAAGTATAATGTTACTGAGTACTCTCGTATTAACCAATAAACATCTGGCATTTAAATGCAAAGTATAATATTATCTATTAACGTCGTATTGTTTTTATATACTAGTTTAATCATAAGTATGATAAGCACGATATTTGAACTTTCCTTTCTGCGTTGAAAGTTCCCCATAAGAGGAAGACTATTTTATAAGTTTTATAAAGATATCAAGGTATGTTTGTTTTTAAATTCTGTTTATTGTCGAACTACAGATCTCTGCTGAATAAAGTAATGTTAGTGCATGTATAGCATTAAAACGTTAGAGCTAAAAACCTATACGTAGAGAAACATGGTTTATCTTTCTGTACACATTAAATTCTCTACACACATTTGCATAAGATTATCAACAGTATTCTCAACGTACATTTATATAGGATAAATATCAGTATTCTCTACATACATTTGCATTAGATAATCAACAGTATTCTCTATATATTACTATATTGTCACAGTCACCAACTTTACCATTTTCTAAAGCTCTTCACACCTTTTAAAATCGTTTTTTATCGTTACGTCTTTTCTTATAACGACCATGGTTTTGTCTGCCTTTCTTCGACTTTTATCCAAAATATATACATGTACTATACGAGTAAAACGAATGCTGTTACTAGCAGTGAATTCATGAGCTCCTGAGTTCACACCAGTTTTTGCAGGGGTTCGTGTTTCTCAAACAGTGTAATCTACATAGTGTTTTGCGGATTGTTTTGTTGCTTTTCGCTTTTTGCCTTTATTTTTCATAGTGTTGCCAATCTTTATTTGACTTTTGCTTGCACCTTTTTGCTTAATTTTGTTTTAAGGTTTGTTTTTGGTTGGATTTTTTTTTGTGTGTTTGTTGTTGTTTATTTATTTGTTTATTTGTTTTGGTGTTTGTGTGTTTTTTATAGGGGTGGAATTGACCGTACAACACCTACGTACATGGTTTGAGAAAGTTTAGACAAGTTCAGCAGTTGCGTTTTCTACGAGCCCGCTTAACAATTAAAACTTCAATGTAATGCGTAATGAAGATATATAAATCTTGTACTGTAACATATAACTTTTAAAAAAATTTAAATATATCTGGTAGAATTAGAATTCTGGCTACAGTCTGAAAAATGGACGGAATATGTGTAGTTAATCAGTACAATGCTTATAGGCACGCGGAGCATCATCAATATAAAAATAAGGAGATGTGGTTTGATTGCTAATGAGACAACTATCCACCAAAGTTCAAATGAAGTGAATGTAAGCAATTATAGGCAACCGTACGGCCTTCAACAATGAGAAAAACCCATACAGTATAGTTGGCTATAAAAGGCCCTGACATGTAAAATATGAAACAATTCAATTGAGTAAATTAACGGCCTAATTTATAACAAATGAATTTACGAAAAACAATATGAAAGACATGAAGCAACGACAACGATTGAACTACAGGCCCCTGGCATGGGACAGGCACATATAGAATGTGGCGGTGTTGAACAGGTTTGAAGGCACCAACCCTCCCCCTAAACCGAGGACAGTGGTGTAACAGTACAACATAAGAACAAACTATAAAAATTAGTTGAAAAAGGTTTAACTCATCAGATTGATACAAAGCAGAAAAATATCTAACAAATACACAAACCGAACGTGGCAGGTTATATGTATTTAATTCAATTTCCTTCCTCATAAACATACAAATGAAATATACAAAGAAAATAGTGTTTACAGGTCAATATATAATATACCTCCTTTGCCTTCACACTTTTTACTCTTGAGCGTTCCTGGTGAAGGTAAATCCAGCGCTTCTGACTGAAAACATTTATAAAGTGTTACCGGTATTTTCATTTACTACCTCTGCTGATAGATTGTAAATCCCTGAGGGTACCATCAGACCATCAGACCAGTAGTCATTATCATAGGTTTCGGACTTTATGCTTACTACTTCCGCTTCCTACAAAGCACACAAAAGTACCCTTTTCGGTAGGTTTACATTTTTGAAAACAACCCTACATTTGTTAAAATTACTTACAACGCTGAACAGGATTGTTAATTAATAGCTTAATACTACTAAGGAAGTATACCTAAAGAAGAAGACGAAAATGATAACCTACAAAAAAGAAGAGGAGACCTGTTTTTGTGTTGTTTCTCTTGTCTTCTAGGTCAAATAATTATGTACCTCTACCTCAAATTGCTATCGTCCTAAATGATTATCAATTTGGGTAATTCGAAAATAGCAATAAAAAGAATAATAATTTGATAAAACTTCAACAGAAAGAAAACAAGGACGGGTTCAGGCAGAAAGCTTTTGCAAGCAGAGAACACTGTCCACCGAATTCACTGCGTGACTTCATCAGATGACAATACGAATTCTGAAAAAAAAATCCTGGCTAAAATGCTAGTAGTCTGAATGTTCTTCAGCATATAAGGCAAATCTAATTGATGATTTACCGTCTCTAATTTTGGTCTTTGATTTTTAAATAACCTTCCAAGTGCATCCGAAATTCTTAAAACTGAAGCATGTAGTTTTACAGATTTTGTATTCAGTAGTACAGTACCAAAGTTGGCTTGGAACGATTGTTATCGTGTGTCATAATATTTTGTAAAGGATTTTATATACAGAATGTAATAAGAAGCAGAAGATACGTGTGGGGTCCATAAAAACAATATAATGTAAGTCTACGGCTGCTAAAGGATGAATACAAATTTTAGAAAATAAATAAAAGGCATTTTATGATGCTTAATATTACTAAATGATCAGTTATGAAGTACTAGTATTCATGTTTTTTATTCTCTTATCTACATTTTAAAAGTAAACAAAGTTAATAATCGTCAAAATGATTAGGCTCCAACCACCAAGGGACAGCAGTATGTCTTCTAGGTCTAGCAGTTACCGGCCAAGCACGAGTAGGAGGGTAGTAGTCGTCATCTGTTTGACCATTATTGATTGGGTATATAGGTTGTACAACTGGTATATTGTTGGACGAATGAGAAGCGAAATAAGGATCTTTCCAATCGTTTGGTCCTGGTATTACAGGAATGCTACCTGCTGAACGAACTGGTATCCCGTTGGTCGCACTTTGAAGCATCTGCATTTTATTGCATTTTTTCCATTGACATGTGTCATATGATACCGGTACACAGGCATCACTTAATCTATCATCAAACCCTCTGTAGGTACATCCTTTTGTAATAGGTTGACAATGACCAATTCCACTACATCTTCTTATCTAAATTTTCAATTTCGCGATTTTAGAAAAAGAAAAAATCAATTACAAAGTGGTAATTTTTCATTGCAGTAGGTCTAACATGTAAAATAGCATATGAGAAAACCATTGAGCTGTGGATAAACGTCATTGAAGTGACAGGAACCCGAAAACTCAACTTCATTAGAAATAGAAATTTGAAAACCGACTTACAGCCTTCAACAATTATGGACAAGCACAACAGCGTTTCACAGTTTTACAATCATTTCGCGTCCAGACAAGTTGTGAATCAATTGACATAGACTAGTAAAACGAACATCTTTTTTCATAAGTGTACATGTTATATGAAATTTAAATGAGAAAATAGTCTTTTCACTTGGAGTTACGTGTTCGATGGTTTGTTTTAATATTCCACTTTTTTGCTTTTTTTTTCATAATAATATTTTTTTAAGTCGTGTTTGTAAAGAAAAAAAATTGTTTTCTTTCACACCGTTATCAAAGGGTTACATGATTTTAAATGCCAAATTTTATTGTATGTCATGTTCTTCTATTATATGTTGAGATTCTTTTTTAAAATTGTTCAATCCCACTACATGTATATGTGCCTTTCCCGATTCAAGAACCTGGTCATCGAATTCTCTGATGTTTGTTCTCAAATTGTTTTTGATTTAAATTTTTACATAGGGTAGGTAGCACATCTGCCTATAGTAATAATTGTTAATAATTGTATGTTGACTTTTTAGATTTCTTTTAAGTTTTTTTTACGTCATTGACGGAAACCGTATATCTCCTTTTATTCATACCTGCTCTCAAAATTCCTTTCTCTTACATAATGTCTTTATTTTTGCAAGACACATACACAATACTGCCTCGATTAAATTGTTCGATGACCAATACATTTAATTCAAACCATATTTTTCCAAAGATGAAGATGTGTTTTTCCGTTCAAATGACAACGTGTCATTTGCATTTATGTGATAATAGTAAAGAGCCTATATTTTGGAATTACAAGTTTTAGGAGAGCTCAATTACTATAAAATTAAGATTATTTTTTTTTATATGATTTGTAGATCATATGAATAAAAGAAATGTGAGATGCACGCCGTGGAGACAGCAACCCATGGACACAAACATAGATATTCACATGATTTTCTACAGTCCTTTGATTCGTTTATATCTAGTAACAATTTAAAGAAATTTATAAGTAGTATGTGAAATATTTCCAACTATGAAAGACCCCGATTTTAACTATTATTTTTTTTTTACAATTTTGAAATCGTACGATCTCATTAAAATCTAACAAGTGGCAAACAAATCTAACGAAGCAAAGTGAAAAATTGGATTCTAATGAGATTGGAAACCATACAAAATAAAACATATTTCATGAATATCAAAAATCTTTTTTTTTTAAGATGTAAAAACAATACCTCGCTGTAGAACAAAAAGCATAACCCACAGTCTTTAAAGTATTATGTTTCTTATATTTGGAAGAAAATGTGATATTTACCGAGAAATACAGATTTTTACAACTTGCCAATTTTCAAAAAAAAGTGTATTGAAAAGTCAGAATGAACAAGCCTTAGTGTTAAAAATATAACCTTATTTGGACCTATAAATTCGATAAACATTAAAACATGATGAGGAATGTACATAAGATTTTATAAACACATGAAAAATCGTATTGAGAAAATAAAGGGAGGGAAATACTTCTATACCTAAAATGATATTGGACAGTATCACGGTCGCGTATTTAGAAAAAAATGTATAGTCATAGCTACATTGGTATGCCTACTTTTAATTGGTACACGTGATTCGTCCATGCATGAAAGTATTAAATTCATATTGAGTAGAATAGTAAAACATGTACACTGAGAAGAGTCCATAATTGCAAAAAACATTTTGTTGGTCAATGAATGGAAATGCTACTAAAAATTTATAAAAATTTAAAAAGGTAATAAATCATGGTTTTTGATAATTATTTTCTCAATTTACAGATTTTTACTCTAACTGTTTCCGTCTTCCGATACTATACATTTTCTGGCCATAGCATGTAATTGAATAAGTACAGTCTAAGTATATCACATGACTTACCTCACATTCGCATCCTCTTTTATAATCCTCACATGGAAGGTCATTTCCTGGGTAATTCAAATCACACTCACTTATCCATAGTTTACCACCTATATAGAAAAATAACGTTTTACCATATTTATAATGGTTCCATAAAAACACTTTAACTTAAAAACTCGCCTGCCAGTAAGTTGCTAGATTGAGGACAGTGACCACTTCATCAACTATGTTGTAAACTTTGAGCAAGCATATGATCAGTCAAAAATAACGTATAACCATATTTTTAATGGTTCCATAAAAACACATTAAAGTTATTAAAAACTCGCCTGCCAGCAATTTCCTAGACAGAAAACAATGACCACTTCATCAACTATCTCTTAAACTTTGGACAAGCATGATGATCAGTCAAAAATAACGTATTACCACATTTATAGTGGTTCCATAAAACAAATTAAAATTCTTAAAAACTCGCCTGCTAGCAAGTTCCTAGACAGAAAACAATGACCACTTCATCAACTATCTTGTAAACTTTGGGCAAGGTTAATGATCAATCTCAATACAGTCGTTTACGGTTCCCATCACTCAATATCACTCATTTTATGGTTGGAGTATTCAAATTATTTTTAAGTGTGGAAAAAAAATCTTTTTTCAAGAAGTCGAGGTCAAAAGTATTTGGAGAAAGCAGGAAAACATAATTAAGTAAACAAACAATATTGATCATATTCATGACTTGGTTCAGACACTTTTCATGCAATCAGTTTAACTACGCGCCAAACAGTTATTATTTCCAGAATTAATTTTCATATCCACCCTTACTACATAAAACTCGTACATTTTTATGATACATTGTACTAATATAATTTGTTTAACCTATGTCTCTTTTGATATTAGGTCAATTGCAGCTAGATCAATTTGTCAGAATCATGAAGATTGATTTAAATGTACTCACCCTTCCGTTTACCTAAAATATATAATGACATTAAATATTTTGTAAAAAAAAAATAGTTTTTCTTTTAATAAGCCATTTAACAGTAAACAATACTTTTTACCTGGGTTTTCCGAAGATAAAAACAGTTATTATGGCCAAATTCTGTAAAGAACCGTCTAAATTCCATTTAATTGATAAATTCAACAACACGTACCGTTATCTTGATGATTTTTTTCGTTAAATAATCAAGAGTTCTCTAAATATACTGCTGAACTGAAATTTACCCAAAGGAACTTAATTTAAATAAATCAAATATTAACAGCAATAACTGTCCTTTCCTAGATTTAGATATTTCAGTATTACACCAGAAACTCTACACAAAATTTACGACAAAAGAGATGATTTTTCTTTCCCTATTGTTAATTTTCCCTTTTTTTGACGGTGATGTTCCTTTGGCACCGTCTTACGGTGTTTTTATATCCCAACTCGTTCGCTATGCTCGTGTCTTAGTGACGTTTTGGATTTTTCATGAACGTAATCTACGTATTACTAGTAAATTATTAAGTCAGGGATTTCGTTACCACAAATAAATATTGATTTTGTCATCAGTTAATTAAAACAATAATAAATATTACACATATGTACTTTCACGGTACTACAATCTGCCGATAACTATGTTTTGGCATTGCACAAGGTCATGTTTTTTCTCTGACTGTTAATGACGTCTTTACACTAAATTCATTGGATGTTGGATGTGTACTGATTGATATTTAAGTCTTAGATACATGATTTTTTATTAGTTGTAATTGGACTTGAACTAGCGGTCAGTAACTGCGAGTACTCTCAGATTTGTACTTAGTGTCTTTTTTGTTGTTTGGGATGAGGGATAGATATATACCCTGCGTCGTCCTGTCTGTGTTTTTGTTTGATGTTTTTCTTTGTATCGATCTGATGAGTTAAGCCTTTTTCAACTGATTTTTATAGTTTGTTGTTACACCACTGTACAATGTTAGGGGGTGGGTTGAGCACTCACAAACATGTTTAACCCCGCCACATTCTTTATCTGCCTGTCCCAAGTCAAGAGCCTGTAGTTCAGTGGTTGTCGTTGGTTCATGTCTGTCATATATGTTTATCGTAAATTGTTTTGTTATGAATTAAGCCGTTTGTTTTCTCAATTGAATTGTTTCATATTTTTCATGTCGGGGCCTTTTATAGCCGACTATACGGTATGGGTTTTTCTCATTGTTGAAGGCCGTACGGTTGCCTATAATTGCCTACATCCACTTCATTTGAACTTTGGTGGATAGTTGTCTCATTGGTAATCATACCACATCTCCTTATTTTTATATTAGATTGGTAAAGTACGGCTGGCAGCGGGCGTTTGGCGAGCAGAGGTATGGTCCTTGATAGATTGGAAAATATGTATAGAATGTGGCAGGTCAAAAAAGCCTGAAAGTGCCTTTCAAAAACAGAAAACCCAGTTTGCTGTCAATTTGACAGCTTATTCCTTGTATATCCTGATAAATGTGAAAAGAGCCTGCGAATTGGAGAGAGAAATTCTTCATTATAAAAGGAAATTATTTTTTTGCATTAAAAGTAATCTATCGTCACGTGACAAAACTGTTTGTCATCTGACAATACGGAGAAATTAAAAAGGATAACCGTCATTATCAAAACTATTAGACAGTACATCATACCACACAAACACCGAACACCGAACAAATAGACCCCAAACACAACAAGGCACAACACATGGTCCAGTTAGCCTGACTTAATAATACTTTGATAAACACTTACCTCCAAGGACGTACGAACTTTTTACAAGTGGTAATCCGCATTTGTCGCGGGTTGCATACGTATATAGTTCATGGATACGATATAAGTTAAACACTTTTTCATTGTCTGGTTTACCCTATAAAAGACAGATATATTATATAAATGGATCGACTGTCACGACTGTAAACATACAGTCATCCTGTATGTATGTTGACTGTTCAAAACAATAAATGAACCTTTTTATAGAGCGAACAGACAGTCATCCTGTATGTATGTCGACTGTTTAAAACAATTTATGAGCCTTTTGTATACAGTGAACAGACAATCATCCTGTATGCATGAAGACTGTTTAAAACAATATATGAGCCTATTTTGTAGAGTGCACAATCTTCAAGACATTTATATCAAAATATTTCTTTTACAAGAGCGTACAATTTGGTGATTTCGCGACCGTCTTTACCAAATTCCTTTGTACAGTCATATTTGTCATTTAGAATTTGAATATTTAAATCCATCTAAGTCAGAAGAAACAGAAGGTACATAATTGTCTCATTGGCAATCATACCGTGATATCTTTTTATGTTTATATACGAAACCATACGTTGGTCTTTTCATGATTGAACTAGTGGCATAAATACGCGGTCTTGTAAACACAGATGACAAAAGATGGTGTTATCGTCTTGCAAACACTGATGATACAAGATGGTCTTATGTAGATAGGTACTGTTGTCATTACTGTTATTGATATTGTTAGTTATTGTTGTTGTTGTTGATTTTGCACATTTTCAATCAGCTAGATGGCTTTTAAATATGGTAAGCACTTCTTTCTCCCCAGCTGTCTTCGTTTTCCCCATAAAATAGTTCTTTATTTCTAGCGGAACAATTTCATTTTATGAATCGATTACGGGTTATGACCCTATACATTCTTCTCAGGGAATAACTGGCAGTTTTTATTGGTGTACATGTTTTTTCGCCAGATTGAGTCTAATCGCCTAATCTAGCAATAAATTTATCAGCTATAAAATTGGCTTAATGAACAAATACTCGAGGATTTCTAAATTTAAAAAAAACCGTCGGAGTGGTGCTTTAAATTCTGCTTCATGCAAGTCTTGTGGTCAACTAAAGGATTACAACGCAGAAATTTGGAGGAAAGGAATGCAACACTGAGGCGGTAAAAATGACTTTTATATTCTAAAACTACTGAAATTTAATGGGCAAAGATTTAAATAAGTTATATAGTCGATGATTCGGTATTGACATGAATTAAATTATGTCTTGACGTTTTCTGAAATAACTTTCATCTGGTATGCTTTATTAAGAAAAGTGTATTTTATTGGAAAAAAGTCAAGGCCGAACAAGTTAAAGTGTTCTGCTAAATCTAATGATGGTACCTTGAACCAATTAGTTATTCTAATTTTTAGTTTTATATTGGCATTTCCTTGATCATCCTCAGCATTCTCAGATCCAAAAACCTGTCCAGCAATTACTGAAATAAAAAAAAAATAGTGTTAACTCAAAACGCACATATCTACAAACTCTTTATCTTCCTGGAAGGCTTAAATGGAACAGAAAAATCAGTCTCTTGTTTCAATTGTTCTTTACAGTACAATATACCCTTAATAAATCCAAAGGTTAAACAAACCAGAGGCTCATGTTTCGACCCATTATAAAACGGTATAGCAAAAATAGACTCAGTGTTTACATGCATTGCCATAATGACTAACCATGTGTTTACATGTATTGCCATAATGACTAACCATAAGTTTACATGTATTGCCATAATGACTAACCATGTGTTTATATGTATTGCCATAATGACTAACCATTTGCTTGTTTAACTTACCTTTAAAGTTACTATGAAACTATATACACCGGGGAGGTGACAATCAGACGTGAATCAGATAATAACTATAGAAGTGCATACAACTAACACCCCATTATAAATTAAATAGTTGACTTCTGTGTCCTTTACACTAAATTTAAAGTTATTATCACCTAAGGATGGCTAGGGTATAGAGAAAAATGCTGCTTGGTTGTATAACCCCGTTTGACTTTGAGGAATGTATTGAAAGGTCCCGACGTGATTGCTTATCTATATTCAAAATTAAAGAAATTTGCCATTAAAATTAAAGAATACAGAAGTCAAGCTCTTGACACGTGTTCTTATATATGTGACCTTACTAAATACATTGTAAACTATGTTTCTAAATTTTTAAATGCTCTTTTTATAAACCTCTTTCTTTTCTTACCTGTGTTTAATAAATAGAAACTGTATACGTGGCGTACAATCAAAAACAATACACCATATAAGAAATTTGGAAACAAGTTCGGCTTTTATAGGACCATTGGCTCTAAATTTAAGGAAAAATGTTAACGACGACAAAATGAATGTTACTAAAGGTCATATTGTTAAATGTATTTTACCATTCGGAAATATATTGACAATATCATTGTAAATGAAAATTATATTTATCATATACTAATACGCTTCTGAAAATATATTGTGAACAGATATTTGCCTTTCTTTATAAAAAAGAAGAAAATACTGTAGGGTTATCTCGTGAATAGTCGATTTTGCGACGGGAATAAACCAATATCACAGAAAGGTTTATGCGAGTTTATAAATTTAACCCTAACGGCTGTTAGAGGTGAATGTATACTTTAGAATCTTCTGGACAAATTAAAACTATGATTTTGGTAAGAATGGTCGCTCCTACTTATTTGACCTTTCCTGTTATGATTGTGACAACATTGTAATCATTTGAACCTAAACTTAGTT
This sequence comes from Mytilus californianus, assembly GCF_021869535.1. NCBI lineage: Eukaryota > Metazoa > Mollusca > Bivalvia > Mytilida > Mytilidae > Mytilus > Mytilus californianus. The sequence goes on from NW_026262701.1 coordinate 34,848,487, forward strand.
TTTTATTGCCTCTTAGTAAAAAAAAACCAATGCGATTCTTCTCCCTGATTTCTTATGCCACATACGCTTGCTGATCCTCTAGCTGTCACTCCCTAAAGCAAATATGATCTCAGAAGTTGAACTGTTCTGTTAAGGTCATTGTTTTGATTCTCAAAAAAAAAATTAATTTGGCTTGCCAGATATCTAGTCTATAGAGCGTATCTTATGTAGGTCATTCTAGAAGGCATCTTGCGCACTGGAATTAGTGTCATTCGAATATTAAAAAAAAAGAATCTTTTAAGTGTAAAAATTAAACCTAAAACCGTACAAATAAGCATTTATTTATTTGCAGAAAATTATTATCAGCATTACAATGTACTGAATATGTATTTATTTAGAAAACAGATAAACGTTTATTCAATGAGTACTGAAACACATATTTAATAAACTAAATAGAATGCATACCAAAGTCTGCCTCACAATACAGCTGTTGGATAGTTTTGAATTGAGCGTACCTGACACAGTCACATGCTAGTGTTGAGGATATGCCAACCAATAAGAGGGACAGTGTTAACACTGACATTTTCCTGTGAATAAATAAAAAAATTACATGTATTCGTCAAACAAAAATGATCTGATATCCTTGTCAATAATGATAATAATAAAAATAATACAATATATTTTCAATGAACTGCTTTCCCGCTTTAAGCGTCTAAACTCACAGAGAATATTCGTTTGATGGGTTTGAGCTTTTGATTTTGCCATTTGAAAAGGGACTTTCCGTTTTGAATTTTCCTTGGAGTTCGGTATTTTTGTTATTCTATTTTTTCCTACTTGGAACCTTGGTACTTGTTTTCAGTATTTCATTTCTGTTGTGAGTATTGACAAAGGAGGAGATTTCATTTCGCCAGTTTTTTTTTTTGCCCCGTGAATATGAAAATTGAAAAGTATGAAATATCGATCGAAAAACTTCCTTGATACGGGTATTATGTTCACAAGGCTTTGGTCTATCTGATATCAGAATTTGCAATATATATATTTCCGATAGGGCTTCAAACGTGTTGCTCTTAACACATGTTAGAGCTTTGCTTTCGATTTAATTATGGGTCATAAGCCAATACACAGCTTTAATTCCAAAATTATTTTGGTTTTGGTTAATGATGTTCTTATACATTTTTGAGAAAAATAATATCAATGCTCAAAATTTGACAAAATTTCTCAAACTTTCGGTTTTGGGCTATCTTCAGGCGGTTATAATTTGAAGACATGTTAAGAAATAAACCATGATATTGTAAGAACCTAAAAGTACACACATTGGGCTGTGATACTATAAAGACTGAAAGATTTTTTGAAAAAGGCCCTGGTGTGAAATGAATTCAGGGAAACTAGCCCTACCTCTTTATTCACAACTTGCAATTGTTTTAGACGCAGACCGATTTATGAAGCAAGACATACATGTATTGTACACCTATCTTGTTGGAGACGTTTTGCTTAAACTCGAGATTTGTTTTACGTTATTTGATATGTGTTGTCGTTTGTTTGTAGTCTTATTAACATAATAATTATATTCCACATCTCCTTTTAATCATATGTATAAAGATGTGAGGGTTTCAAAATATCACCGGGCTAAAATCCTTGTTGTAAAGTTAAAATCATAAATGAAGCTGAAAATTTAAATCCTGAAACTAACCGAATAAGAGAAGTCCAACAAACCATTGACTTGTGTGTGTGTGTGTTTGTATGTTTCAGTTACACCCTTGCCAATTTTGCAAAGAAATAACGACGGAAATGGCTTGCTGTAAGCTTTTCAAAAACCTCCCAGTAATAACCAAGATGAAGAAAGCAATCAAAGTACAACTCCTAAAGGTAATTTTTTTTTATGTACATCCATGTCGTATCTTTTTGTTAACCATACCTCTGTCATATTTGTTTTTTTTTTTTGTAAATTGTTTTGTTATAAATTAGGCCTTTAGTTTTCTCAATTGAATTGTTTCATATTTTTCAAGTCGGGGCCTTTTATAGCCGACTATACGGTATGGGGTTTTCTCATTGTTGAATGCCGTACAGTTGCCTATAATTGCTTATATCCACTTCATTTGAACTTGGTTGGATAGTTGTCTCATTGGCAATCATACCACATCTCCTTATTTTTACATAAATGATAGTTTAACATTATCCTTGGTGTCATCTCTTTTTTACTTAAACGATTTGTATGCTTACCTCTTAGAGGAAATATCCAAAGACTGAAGCAAGATTATTTTCTTTGTAAAACTATTTTTTCCACGTACACAATGCTGCGTAATTTTATGGTAGACTTGAATATAAATATGAATTTAAGTCATCTTTTACGACTTACAAAAACTATATTTTACAGCAGTCAGCTGTTTTATCGTGTAAAAACGTCAAAAACATGTAATAATAAAAAAGGATCATCATTTTAGCAGATTATTTAGCAATAAAATCAAATTGTTATAGTCAAATACTAATTGTATGACTGCATTTCAATTTTCTGTTGTATTATTTTTCATTGGCTAAAATATGCCAAGTGGTGTTGCCACAGGCTTTCATATCGTGTGAAAACATATTTTAATACGCGTTGCATGATCGATACATCGTAAACATATGTTAAATACATAGAAATCAATCAACATTGTATAAGGTTATTTTAATTAATTAACTTTTCCTGTAATATAAGAGTTGAGTGCCGATTTTATAATTAGAAAGCGATGAAAAACAGCAATTATCAAAAGAACATAATTTCCAAAATTAAAACAATCAAAGATCAATTTGCCGTCTAGGAGTCGCATATGTTTAGCAAGGTTTATGCGTAACTTGCTCAAACTTATACAACTTTGTATTGTTTTTGTTGTTAGGTTGCTATCTCATTGACAAGTATCCCTCTTTAATTTCGGTCTAGAAATAGTCATTTAATAGGACTAAATATTTAAAAAGTTGTAATAAATACCATTGAGCACAAAACTAATCCAAACAAAATTTTAAATATTTGGATTTTCTAAAACTGGCATTTATTTTTTTCAGATATTACAAAAACGAAGTTTCTAGTGTTACTCAATGTTGTACAAAACATCAAAAACTTTACCAATTTTACGTAGAAAGAAACCTTTCTCCTGTCCATTAGCACTTTAAAAACTTCCCTTAAGATGGTATAAGGAAATTAATTGAAATCAAACAAGTTATATGGTTGCTTCCCGATGATTTAAGGAAAACAATGGAATTCAAACAAGTTCTATGGTTGCTAAAAAAAAGGTTTAAGAAAAAAAAAATAGACAAAATAAGTTCTATGGTTGCTCAAACGATGGATTAAGAAAAAAACAATGGAAATCAAGCAAGTTCTATGGATGCTTCAACGATGATTTAAGGAAAACCAATGAAAATCAAACAAATTTTCTGGTTGAGTCAACGATGGTATAAGGAAAACCAATAGAAATCAAACAAGTTCTATGGTTGATCTAACGTTAAGGATGGTTTAAGGAAAACCAATGGAAATCAAACAAATTCTGTGGTTGCTTCAAAGATGGTGAAAGGAAAACCAATGGAAATCAAACAAGTTCTATGGTGGCTCCAACTTTCATGAAATAGTATTTCCCCCAGGAATAGATAACCTTAGCTGTATTTGGCATAACTTTTCGGGATTTTTTGGTCCTCAACTCTCTTCAACTTTGTACTTTATTCGACATTTTTAACATTTTTTATTCGAGCGTCACTGATGAGTCTTTTGTAGACGAAACGCTCGTCTAGCGTACAAAATTATAATCCTGGTATCAATGATAATTTTTTTCCTTTATAATATAAGTTCCACTGGAAGAAATATTACATTATGTGTTCGTTCCAACAAGAACATATAGCATAAAATGGTTTATAACAAAGTCTCCGGAGGGAATTCTATTAGGAGGAATAAATATACGTTGCTTCAACAATGGTTTAAGGAAAACCTATGGAAATCAAACAAGTTATGTGGTTGTTCCAACGATGGTTAAAGAAATCCAATTGAAACCACACAAGTTCTATTGTTGTTTCAACGATGGTTGAAGAAAAACCAATTGAAACCAAACAAGTTCTGTGGTTTCTGCAATGGTTGTTTAAGGAAAACCAGTTGAAAACCACACAAGTTCTGTAGTTGATTTTACGATGGTTAAAAAAAAAAAATTGAAACCACATAAGTTCTGTGGTTGCTTCAACGATGGTTAAAGGAAAAACAGTTGAAATCAAACAAGTTCTTTGGTTGCTTTAACGATGGTTGAAACCACACAAGTTCTGTGGTTGCTTCAACAATTGTTTAAGGAAAACCAACTGAAACCACACAAGTTCTGTGGTTGCTTCAACGATCATGGTTTAAGGAAAATCTATTGAAACCACACAAGTTCTGTGGATGCTTCAACGATGGTGTAAAGAACAAGTGTCTCAGTCCTTCAACTACCTAGAGATATCTTATCGAAAATTTACCAAAGGACTAACAATCCTCATCTTGCAACACCTCTTCGTAGACAAAAGAAAGAATACTGGATTTTCGAATTGGGAACTGCGACAGCATATTGTTTCAATGACAAAATGGTATAGGTATTCTATCTAGTCCTTCCTGTAGCTCGGTGAAGGTGATGAACATTTTCCACTCTACTCCTCGACGTAGACGTAGTCATGGTCATTGTCATTATACATCACCTACTCTCCATGATGTCTCTATTAATGACTATTTATACAAAAGCCTTTGGGTATTCATCACATTCGCACGAAGCTGTATTCACTACCCCTTTCAAAACTTCATTATCTGTACAACTTATGTTTGGAAACCACTGTTACTAACCCCATTCAAACCAATATGAACTTACAGCTATCATCTCGGATATTGCCAGTCACAGACTTTTCAAACCAGTTCATAAGACGTAGATACTGTTTCCGAATGGATTAAGGCTGTGTAATCAGAAATAAAAAAAAACTGAATGGGTATATGAGTATACATGCTAAGGTCCTTGGAATTTCAACCAAAGGGGAGAAACTAGATCTTCTTTCACTGTATTGGATACCTAAATTACATAAATGTCCTTACAAACAAAATATATTGCTGGTTTCCAAGTGATCTACGAATATGATCTACATATCCAAGAGGCGGCGTGAATCAGAAAAAAAATCATTAAAAAGAATGGCCAACGTAGATAGAAGTATCTTGTCCAGGAAGGGATAAATCATACTTTTTTAAAAAATCACATACAATTCCTTGAAACTGACATTATCAAGATGGTAGATTTATTGATTGACAACATATTTGTTATATTTGAAGGACGTGTCTTTCAACAAACAATCGGCATTCCCATGGGAGACAGCTGTCCACCTCTTCTAGCCGACTTTGTCCTTTATTCATATGATGATGATTTCATACGGGCGCTTCTCAGGAATAATGAAAAAAAGCTAGCAATATCCTTTTACTTCTTTTCCCGTTATAAAGATGATGTCCTCTCACTAAATAATTCAAAGTTTAGTGACTGTTGAGCGCATCTATCCCATTGAACTTGAAATAAAGGACACAACATATATGCCTGTCCCAAGTCAGGAGCCTGTAATTCAGTGATTGTCGTTTGTTTATGTGTTACATATTTGTTTTTCGTTCATTTTTTGTACATGAATTAGGCCGTTAGTTTTCTCGTTTGAACTGTTTTACATTGCCATTTCGGGCCTTTATAGCTGACTGTGCGGTATGGGCTTTGCTCATTGTTGAAGGCCGTACGGTGGCTTATAGTTGTTAATTTTTGTGTCATTTGGTCTCTTGTGGAGAGTTGTCTCATTGGCAATCATACCACATCTTCTTTTTTATATTGACAATGAGGGTCGGTTGAGAAAAAAACTTTACGACAAAAGGGATGATTTCAGCTTCCAAATTGTGAACTTTCCATTTCTATGTAGCAACATTCCAGGAATGCCTGCATATGGAGTATATATCTCCCAGTTGATGAAAAAAAAATTATGGATGCCATCACGAGTTGTTTGAGCGTTACGGAATATCTTTTTTACAGATGACGACGAATATCTTCCAATCGTCGCAACCACAATCCCGACCTCCTTTTCCCCGAATGCGACCTACCGAATTAGACTTATCATCGGGTTTGTACTTACATGAGCATCACGACGAGTACCACATGCGGATCAGTATCATTCTGTTTACCCTTCCAGTGCACCTTAAATCACCCCCGGTTTTTAGTGGGATTCGTGTTTTGAGTTTTTTTTATGTTGTTTTGTATACTGTTGTTTGTCTTTTGGTCTTTTTCTTTTTTGACATGGCGTTGTCAGTTTATTTTTCTACTTATGAGTTTGAATGTCCTTTTGGTATCTTTCACCTCTCTCTTATCTCTGTCACGGATCCCAAATATTTGTCTATCTGAGATAAACACCTTGTTTGTTTCTGGATTTTAGATTGGCTACTTGATTCTACTTCAAACCATAGGATGAGTGATTTTCACATAGCAAAAGATGTTAATCCCGTTGACTGAAGGGATACTTCAAATTGTAAAAATGCGCATCTGGTGCAGAAAAACTGGTACCATTAACGCTATTTCTACCATTAGGTCAATACCTCTGCTGTTGGACTGTTAGTTCCCGAGGATATCATCAGCCATGTAGCCAGTACTTCAGTACTGCCACGAAAATACGGATATAATTGTCAATTAAATTTGCTGTTATAAAATTGTGTTAATCATTTTAAATTAAGGAACATATCTCCCTTATGCAAAGCTTTGATTTCTTGTCTGGATTTGGCTTTACTTTAGGTCCTTTTTGGTTTTATCACCTGTGCAACGTTTGTATATTGTTTTGAACTTTCAAATATTTTGGACCGAGGATAACTGAAGAGACATTAATTATCAGAATGCGCATGTGGTGCAGTAAAATTTGTACCGTTAATGTTATCATTTTTCACAGATCCCAAAACATCTGTTACCGTCAATCTGACATTTACATCGGCTCTGTCTGTTACTTTTGTTTTTTATTTGTTTTGGTTTTTACAATAGCTACTTGAATTGACTTTGAAACCATTAGATGAGTGGTTTGAGCATTACAGACGTTGTTTACTCCGTTGAATCAGTAATCCCACTCAATTTAAGGAGAAAGACCGGGATAAAGGGAAATAACTCGGTAATATCTTTGAAATGGTCAGTTTTACGAATTCATGCGAGATGGAATTAAAATTTTCTTTCCTACTTAGAAGCCAGTGCCAGTGATTTTTAACAGTTATGTCCCTGAACTAAGATTACTTCTTTAAGCACTTCTTTGTTCTTCAGTTTATATCTGAAATTAGTTATAGACATCGGTATGCCACTTTTGTATTTAAGATTCTTTCTCGTAATTAGTAGCAAGTAGGCTTCACAAATAAATTGTTTATTTATAACTGAGGTTTTGAAGCGCTTTGTTTAAAACGGTTCGAAAAGTTTTAAACTCATTAGGTGCATTTTGTTTGTGTTTGTATGATGAACGCTTGAGATGAATGTTTACCACTCGATTGAACAAGTGTTTTGATTATCTTCTCAGGTTACAACATTCTTAACTATTTAGGATGCTGTAAATGAACTTAAGGAATTCATTCGCCCATATTTCTTAATATAAGTAAACTTTGCGACTTTCTTTCTGTTATTTTTTTATTAACCCTGTTCCTCCCAACCGCATTCTATGTCCTTCAGCCTATTCAAGTTGTATTCCACCCTCAATCATATTAATTATACCTGATTAAAGCCTTTCAACATAGAAAGTAAAAATGAACATGTGATTTTTCATAAAGGGTTAAATAAATGCAATCCATACAGCACAAATGTGATATATTGTAAATGATCTCCAATTTTTGGAATTGCTAAGAATGGCTTATGATCGCTACAGCGTTTCATATTTTAGTCCAAACGTTCTAAAGTGGAAAATGAAAATGTGACTTCCAACCGAGTATACATTTAAACATTTTTCAATGTAAAGGGGTTCCATCTATATTTCTTAAAAATCTTTAAGGTTATGCAAATTAAGGTAGTTTGGAGGACTGAAAATCTTGATGGCATTTTGGAGTTCAAACAATAGGTATAAATTTTTAGTTGAATTAGCAAACTTTAATAAAGACATGAGGATGTTTGACATTTGACATATTAATTTTGGAGTTTGGACGAGACGATTTAGCGAGGATCATGTTTGTGTCGATACTTAACTGTATGACCTAATACGTTCTTTCCCAAAACAAAGTTGGAGTTATTTTCATAGTTACAAGTATGTTGAACCAGGGGTTTATAGTTTATCATTCAAATATACAGAAGATTATTGTATGCATTTTCATCATGGACATTTTTCTTCATCAGAGTAAACTAACCGATTTCCTTGCCAAACTTCTTTGATTCCAAAATTACTTAAATTCATCCGCAACGCTCAGCAATAAAAGCCCCCGTTTTTTTATATTGTTTCAATCATATCTTTATTATTCATCCAATACGGGCAAATTAAATAATTATTTCTATACACTTTTTTAAAATACACGCGGCATATATATGTACAAACTAATTACACAAGAAAAAAAGACAAGAAAAGAGAGCATTTACAAAAACAAAAACAGCTAACAAAAAAGTACATACTAGTTTATGTTATAACTGTCAAAATATCTTTAAAAGCAAAAACCTATCACGTTATACAAAATATACAACACTATCCGAAGGGAAGTCCACTACTTGAATGACATGTGTTGGAGGAAAACTGACACGTTCCAGTTACAGAATCAAACATTAAATTGTTCGGACATGATCTGATGTACACTAATGTATCTGAGCAAGTAGCGAAATAACGACAATCACCACATGTGTTATAGTCCCCATTACCATATATGTTACAGTCAGATTGTGAACTGACACACTTTCCTAAAAGTAAACAATTATATGGTTAGTATAAATCACGCAGTAGAGAAAAGTTGTGACATAAACGTGTATTTCTTTAGATCATACACTTTATAAAGTTTAAAATTTTAATTTTCTCTTGAAGAAGAATACGATTAGTCTAAAGTATTGAGGCGACAGATACTAGCCGACACAAAAACCAAAAAAAATAATCTTACAGTCAATATACAGTCTTCAACATTAGACAGTTGTATATACAATGAATGATGTCAAGCAATTATAAATCACGCTAGTCGAAAAAAAGTTGAATATTAAGTTTCAGAATCAAATACCCGCATATTGTGTTATTGCCACGTTTCAACCCTATACAATTTCTTTGGTGTCTTTAGCAAACTTTTATTTGATGCTTCTTAAAAATTATCTTCAATTTCCTGACTGTTTTTATAGCATGATACTTAAAGGAGGAATTGAGTGCTGGTGGTAGATTTGGTCTGTTATGTTGTCAACATTTTATGGTGATTCCCATTTTATGTACATGTATTATAATGTTACCTTACTAAGACATAATTTCCGGCCATGACGAGCTGGAGCCTACTATTCTTTGCTTTTATTGCTTATTGTCGTGTGTTTTGCGTAGAAGCAACTAACAACAATTACAAGTCTTGGTCATTGTTACTTCACAGAATGCGCCCTCAAGGCGCATACGAAATAATTGAGGCTTTCTGCATGTTCTATTATTCCAGGCCATTGCACACAGTCAAAAAAGTAACTTGATTTGAAAATTATGTAAAAATGTATTATAACAACTCTACAATCGTTTTAAAGAGTTCGACAATGACCATGAAAAGCCTGACAATAATACATTTATTTATTTTCATCAACAGAAATCAGTTATACTTACTATTGTTAGAGGGCTTTTCTGTTATAGGTTGACGACGGTTTGCTGTAATTCAAAAAAAAAATAATTAAAAGTATACATTACAGTCTTGGTTTTGATCATTGTTGACGGCCGTATGGTGACCTATAGTTACCAACTTCTTCGTCATTTGGTCTCTGGTGGAGAGTTGTGTCATTGGCAATCATACCACATCTTCTTATTTCTATATTACAAGTCAGTCAAAAGTAGGGACAGTATATAAACATTATGAAACCAGTTTTACAAGTCAGTTTAAAAAAATATGTTCTCAATCAATATTTAAAATCTAGTTTCAATTAGAAGTAAAATGTTGTAGGTGTGTTTGATTTGTCAATTTCATTTCAATCAATTCCCTCTGCTTATATGACACATGCCAGAGACACCAGGGTAGTAGGAGAACGGTACATATTTAAGATTGTAAGGGTATGAGAAAAAATACGTTTCATTTTAGGATCTCGTTTAACACATCTGTTATAGTAAAATTGGTACCGTTAACGTTAATAAGGTAAGATGTGGTTCTATACTTTTATGCAAATACGCTTGTTTAAATTATCTATGATCGCATACATTATTTTTTAACATGTTTGTTGTAGATGTTTTTCATTGATTGTAGACCTCGTGAATCATACGTTGTTTGTACTTTTATATATATACAAGTACATGTACTTATATATATATATAAACACTTGAAGGAAAGGAAATCCTGTACATGCATAAACATCCTCGGTTTTGCCAAATGCTTTATAAATAAAACTTGTAACAAACAAAAGTTTGTTTGTCTATCTGATATCATACGTGTTATCATCTTACTTCTTATCTCATTTGTAGGTAAGTACAGTTGTACATTTAAGATTACTGAGTGGGCATACGGGTTGTAAATAGTTCAAGTCAGTATGAAATGATATTGCTTTTTTTTTGATAACGGACAAATTCCGTTTGCACCAACATTTAATAAATTAATTTCTCCTTAGTTTTAAAATTGGCTGTATCTGTAGATTTCTTATTAAAGACGGGGTATCACATCATAATTTTTACGATAATGATTATAAATCCATAAGTTAGAAAACGATCCGAGGCCGAAGAATTCCAAAAGTTATATTTTATCTGTACAGAATGCAATGGGAGAGCTTTCCGTGACAATGTTAAAGCAACGGATATAGTAAGGGAGGATCCAGAAATTTTTCGAAAGGTTTCAAAAGGTTTCTTTTTTTTTTTTTTTAGATAATTAGGGTCATGAAGGTAGTAACAAAGCAAATGTAACGCTTGGTTTACAAAATTGATTCCAATTTCACTATTCCTTGATATCTACAAGCAATGACCATACTAATAAAAAATAACAGGGTACCTAGTCTACTAAAATTTCTTGTCAGATTTCTATTTGTTTTTTTTTTTATTTTCAGGTGAAGATGGCATCTCACGCTGAAAGAAACGCGCCATTTATATTTTGGTGCGTTAAGAAAATTTGGGGAGAACAACTCAGTTATAAAGTAAATACACCAGAGGATATCAATAAAACCCCAAATAATCAAAGCGGAATGTACATATTTTACTTAGACTCGGGAGTACATCAGTATCCTATATATGTCGGTATTACTGGCCGTAACTTCCGACAACGATTTAAAGAGCACCACGATAAACAAACAGGCGTGATTTACAAATGTAATAACGGAGAGTTCCCAAAGAATCAACCTCCCGTGAGATTACCATTAATAGCACTTGTAATTCCAATTCCTTATCCAATGCAATCAAAACTGATGGAATCTGTTTTCTTAGAAGCATACAATTTCTGTTTAAATACTGAGGAAAATGGCGAAATCCGACTAACCGTTGATACAGACCAACAGTTCAAGCCAGAAGATTCAAAGCATAACTTTGATATTACGTTTGGAAATGTAATGAAAGAAATTCAGGCCGTGTATAATCAATACAATCATAGATCATAGTGAATTTAACAGAAACTGATGGACTTTTCATCTGATCAACAATGACATTTGTTTTATAGTTTAACAATAAACTTGTACAAACATACAATATGTTTTTTTTCTCGTTCATTTCAACAGCATCTCATGGAAGCTTGCTCGCTACGGCGTTCGTTGGATGGGTCATATCAAAACTTTTAATCGGCATTTACTTCTTCTCCGCCACGCACGTGGCATGAAGGGAGTAAGTGTAGTCTAGACTGGTTGGCTCGGAATAAAATTATTATGGTCGAGTACGGTGGCATGCCTTCATCAAGAGTGTTACCTAAAAAATCTGCCTCGACATGTTGGTCTAGTATAAATCGGGGTATATTCATATCTAGTTAATAAGGTATATTCCTGAAATGAATATAAAATATGCCACTGGACATTAAGCAGCCTTAATTTTAATACAGTTTGGCAAATATATTAAACAGAATATATGTCAGAAAAAAATTCCCCTTTCCTGACTATTTGTGCTGTATTATTTCAAGTTATAAAGGTATTTTTTTCTGTATTACAATATGAAAAAGAGTGAGCAGACAACCAGATAATTCACAAGCACCATGCCCCTCACCATAAGCTAAGCGTCATGTCGTGCTGATGTTTCAGAATCCATTGGTCTTTTTATATTATTAACTAAAAAATCGTTGAGACTATTTAGTTTTTCACATTTAGTTTACATGTGAAGATTTTTTTCCTAGGGAACGGGTATTGTCTTAATCATTAACAATCCTACAGTATATCCTTATCTATCATCGCGGACGAAAATGAACGTTAAAGGCATTATTCGAAACACTGTCATTTTAGAAGAATCTGACTTGAAGCTAATATTCAAAGAGATACCGAAAGTAAATTTGACATCATAAGTCAAATAACTACAGACAACATACAGTAAAAAAACTGAATAAAACAAATACATGTAGCTGAGAGAAAAATACCAGTCGGACAGTAGTTTGTGTACAATATTTTGATTTCCAGTCTGTCAATAAATAAACACTAATAGTAGATTTATTTTCTATATTTTAATTTTAATTTTTTTTTTGGGGAGGAGGGGTTAAATTGAGTACTTATGTTCAAATCATACAAAACATCACGAACTCTCAAATCCGGCTGTGTACATTCCACATTGAGAAAAATCGTCGGCATTAATTACAGATAACAATGTAATCAACTAACAAATGGCTATAAAAAAAAATCCAGTGTTTATATGAACCACTTAATTACTTACGTATACAAGCAGGGAAATTTTCACCGTTACTCCACGTTCCTGTTCGTAATTGGCATGTCAGCTGTATAAGTGATTTTGTTGTAGTAAACTGGAAACCATCATTGCATATTGCTGTACAAGACCTTAACAGTTTTTGTATTTGAAAGAAAAGAATGTTTTGTTATCAATCATACGAGTATACATTCTAGTTATATAACTGTTACATATATAAACATGAGGAGATGTGGTATTATTGCCAATGAGACAAATATCCACCAGAGTTAAAACGAAGTGGTAGTGAGCCTTATCTGTTTAACTCCTACACACATGCCACGCGGCACATGCATGTACTTGTCCACATTCGGGAATCTTGTTAGTGAGTGTGTTATGTCATATCTTAATGCTATTAAGATTTGTAGAATATAATGTTGCTGGCAGATCTTAAATTAATTCCCAACTTTAGAAAAGCTTATAGACTTGTAATAATATGGTTTCGACACCTTTCAACTGTTAAAGACTGTATGTTGCCCTCTACATGTCTTTTGGATATTTTTGAAATTGTCGTTTGGATCTGTCGCATTGACGTATACCTAACATCTTCTTTAATTCTTATATCTAATTGTATAACAATACACAGCGGTTTTCATTTTAGAAGATTTCATATCAATAATTAATAAATTAGCAAAAATCTACCCGAGCATACGTAAACAAAAAAATATGTAAATCTTATTGTGTAAAAAACTTCAACCGGATCGCATGTACATACAAATGAATTGCTTATTTTACCTATAAAATTTAAAAAGGTTATGTAACATTGTAGAACATATATTTTCACATACAGTTCAGTTGAAGTCTTTTGACAGTTGACAACACCATTTGGGGGAGGTAGAACGGGTGAACATGGCTGTTGCAGTAGAGTTGTCTTTCCTGTAGCACCTGTGTAAAGGTATAAATTACGTCAGATAACATGTCCAAAGTTTTCTGACATTACATACATATATAGTATGTGTGTACAGTATATACAGTGTATAGCACAAAAAAAATGTATTTGAGAGTACCAGTTTTATCTTTATAAGATCATGTTCTGATTGATTGGTTGATTGGTTGATTGATTGTTGCTTGCTTAACGTCCATTGGCAATTATTTAAATCATATTCAGGACAAGAAGAAATGAACATTCAGTACAATATGCAGGTTCTAAAAGATAGGCCGACTGGATTGAAGGGCTGGAAATTTGGACTGCCACTGGAAATAATACATTAGGACAGGGGCAGAAATTTGTCCTGCAACAGGATACTTTCGAGCCCACCTGAGAGTTGTGGCAATGTTTCTTTAACGTACAGAGAGAGTGGCACTCTCCCTTTATGAGGCATCAGTTCTAACTTCCACATTTCAACCGGACATGGCTACTTATTTATACATCCCGAACATCCAAACGGATTCCCCACCTAAGCAAGGGTTCTACTACCGGAACTATATACGTCCATGCAGGAATTACCATAAATACCCAATCAAACCTTGGTTTAAAAATTATAATGTTTTGAAATGCAGCAGAGACTTCATATAAAGCAATAAATTCAATCAGTTAGCAAGACATTTACTGTTACCTGAGGTTATACCTGTGTCTGGCTGAGGAGTACTTTGAGTGGATATTGTTGTCACACGTTGTGGTGGTGTTTGTGGTCGCACGGTTGTCTTTGGTATTGCTGAAATATTATCAATAAAATTGTTTATAATCAAACACACAGATACATTTTGATAGGTGGTTACTTGTATACCTCTGAATATGCATGTTACTTTTCTTCAAATTATCATAGTCACTTTCCAATAATTCAGAAAATATTTGATTCTGGAATACTTACATGTGCGAATAAATATGCAATATAGTGCAGACTGTTAAATATTTTAAGATCCTATAGATTTAAAAGTTTGGATATTCATGTTAGGTAAAAAAAGACATAAAGTTTAATTATCAATAAACTCAAAACAAAATATAGAGACAGAGATGTAATAGTTTCAAATATTTTCCCTATATTTTATAACAAAATATTTGCATGACAAGTTTTTATGACAGTATAAAAATTTACTTAATATAAGTTGTCTCAGTATCATGTGACCTCCATTGTCTACGACATTTATCATTTCATTCAGTATCTATGCAATTCGTATGTGTTAATAATTCACCATTTACGTTGATTTTTACTTTTTACTTTATTTTATTCAAAAATTTGTAACAATCATGTGTTATAAGATTTTTCTTACAATCGATGTCACATCCTAGAAGATCAAATCGTAACCCTATCCCATCATGCCATTCTAAGGGATTTATCCGGATGTATTGGGCTTCGAAAGGACAACTAAATACCTGCGTTTTCGGGGAATATGCATCTGTGTTGCCAGAAAAGAACTGCAATGTTAAGAGATTATAATAACATATAATTATGATATTAAGCTTGTTTAAAGAAAAAAAAACATTAAAAAGCTGGGTTTTTTTTCTTTTTCTGCAAACAAACGGTACCAGTTATGATGGACCATATGTGCATGTCGACAAATAATGTATCTTTAGAGAAGTCAGCGGTAAAACTATTTGGGAATTCAAAACACTAAACACACGATGAGCTCAAATTAATCCGAGAACAGCCTGCATAATTACATAACATAATATTTCAAAATAATTCGTAATATTGATTTGCAGACAATAATCACGAGGCATTCCAAAATTTCGTTTTATTTCCCTGAAATGCAATATTCATGACTGCACGTGACAAAATGTGCTTCGGCCAACACTTTTACGCTCCAATAAAATTGCAAAATGAGGCTTTAAAATCTTAAAAACAATCCCGTTCGTATAATATGGAAATTGTGACCTCGCGACAAATCATTAGTGAAATACTACTGTGTGTTTAATATGATGCTTGTAAGTTGCTTATAAGTACAAAATCATTATGAAACATGTTTTCTCTTCATTTTTAACATACTATCTATAATGATTAGTGGGGGGGGGGGGGGGTACAGCATCTTACCTTGTCTGTAACATTTTCGTCACTATAGGGAGTGAATATTTTTCCATCCATGCTGTGTAAAATTCGAAACCGTGTGACGTAAAGTTCAGATGGTCCAACAGAGATGCCTTTGGTTGTGATTCCAAGTAAGCTACCTGCTTTTTGTAAGTTAATCTAAAATGGTAAAATAATGTTTTGCACTGAAGCTTTAAGGGGGAAATACAAAAATTAAAAATTTACAATAGTGCTAACAGAGCTATTCACATTCATTAGATTTGAATATCTTACACATAGTGTGTAGGACGGTTGAAAATGACAATCTATGCAATCTGTATAAAATAATCGTACGTATAAGTTTTAGGCCAATTCATGAAAAGTTTATAGATAAAGAGAACGGGTAGATTTTTAGAATGTCATTGCAAGATACGAGGGAGTTGGATAAGGTCAAAACTTTTATCTTTTGTCACTAATAGATTATATTGCTTGCTCGGGATTTTTTACGCCCGAAAGCCGTTGCTCTTGCTTAATTGTACAAGTGCCTAAATATTCGGTAGACTCACTTTGATTAAGACAGGCATCTTTCGATATATGTTTATTATATAAGTCGATATTATACAGTTGAATGTTTAAGTGTGTAAAAAGTGGACGAAACAGACAATTTATAATCGGTTCTTAGAAATGAAAATAACTTTAAAAAACATAGAAATTATAGAGTTGAAAAATTGATAAAGCTTCTTTTAAGAATCGGCGATGTTTTCACGGGACAAGCCTCGTACAAATATGTGTCACCTAAAAGCTAAGACAATCAAGCTGAATATTAATGCAAATTAAACCATTGCTTACTTTATGACTGAATTTCAGTTTTGGTTTTGAATGTCCTTCTTATCTATTTTAAAAAAACGCCCAAACTCTTTAAAACAAAATTAATCAAATTACAGCTTATGTCTAAGTCAACATGTATCCTGTATAAATTGGTTGCATGAAAAAGAACAAAAACGACACAGTTTTGTAACATGGAGAAATTAGAAGTTAACAAATGAAGCTAATTTTGTGAATATCAGTAAATATTAGATTTGAAGTTTTTAGATACTCTTGTGATAAATAATTTCAGGGTAAATTGGTTGTGCTTCCGGTTTTATCTAACAAAGGAGTATCATGATTTGCCTTTTATACACAAAAATTGAATCAAAACCCCCTATTGTAATATTAAGTTTTCTGTGTAGTGTTTGTACACAATTTTTCGCAGTTCCAATTTTCATTTTAATTGTTTTTGCCATGGTTCTGTTTGTCTTCCTTCGGTCAATCATTGTGTGCTGCCCCATTCCCTTTAGTTCTCTGTATCTTGCTACTTATTTATGTATCTAAATACTATATTCGTACAGAAGAAGGGGTTAGTATGAATCAAATTGTTATCTTTATTCTTCAGCTTGAAATTAGAAGAAAATGAAATATCTAAAGGTAATCTTATTATTAATCTATTTTCCCCGGGTGTATGAGTATATACTAATATCAAGCAGTTTATGATCAATATAAATAACCAGATTTCAGTAAAAAGAAAATTAATTTTAAAAATGTTTTCAGGTTCTGGCTTAAATCTGATGGTCTTCTCTTACCTGAACGAACTGTTTTTCTCTTACCTGTACGAACTGGTTTAGATCAGATCGTGATGGCCTCCATCCACATTCGTTTACACAAAATAGATCTGACTTTCTCGGCGAATATGTATTCTGGTTTTCAGAAAGAATTGAAGACGTTGTAAAGTCAGAATCAGTGATGTTTTTATTTCCTGATATAAGATACTGAGTACTACAACCAGCTGAATGGAATGAAAAAAAAAATATTTACATCAATTTTGAAATATTCAACATTAATTTTTTTCTTATTTTAGAAGATACAAGATTTTCAATTGCATTGCAATTATTTTTTATGGAAGTGGACTCTATTTTTCATTCATACCGTGGTATAGCTGGTAGCAAGGGAAAAGGGGAGAAGTTTTGCTACTTTTGAAGATGGATCGAACATATTTTTGACCTTCCCCATTTTCTCGACTTTCAACCACTTTTTTGAAAAGATATGTAAAAAAGCAAGGATCACAAATAGTTTGCCTCCTCTTTCAAAAAAAAATGTTTTCAGCCACAGTATAGTGTTCATTTGTTACGACTAAGTGAGATGTTCTCTTACTTGTCGGACTTTTTGCCAACAAATGGGAATAGCTTTGTGTACTGATTTCTTGATTATGGTCAGTTTCTATTCAAAGTCAAGGAATATGAATCAACTTCTTAAGGTTGGTATTTTCTGGTCACAATGAATACATTAAATACATTTTATATTTATGAGTAGACTGAAACATTTTATTTTACCTTTACAGTCAGGTATTTGATCGGTTGATTGCCAACCAACGGATGCATTGCAAACCCGCTTTAGTGCTGCTTGTCCTGTAGGAAACATATGCTGTCTGTCACATTCAGCTATGCAAACCCTAAAGATAAGAATTTGATTCATTTTTTGATGTCTAGATAAATAATATTATCTTTTTGCAGATTTTTATCATATTATCAACTTTCTTGCTGTAAAGTTGTAAGTTTTTCTTCTCTTTGTTATTTTCCTTTTTTTTCGATGGCTCGTTACGATCATGCGTCATCAACTAAAGGTGAATCGATGATGACGTTTAGGACCAACTTAATTTTTTAACCTTGAACGTGGCTGGAAATGAATTTAATTGCTGCGCAGTGCACACATCTGCATCAAATCGTTATGGTATGTGACGAAATAAACCTATATGAAATTAAACCTTATTATTGTTTTGATAACGATAGTTCTCCTTATGCAAGTTAATTTTCCTTGACCTCTGTCGGAGAATGCGTCACTCGCAGAATAAACAAAAAAATCAAAAAAATTAAGATGTATGTATACAAAGCATGTACTTCATCATGATTGCACTTTTTGCCTGAACCCCTGAGGGGTTCACGCATATATATTGGTGACTTTTGGAAGCTTCTATGGGCCACTCGGAAACCTTCGAAAACAAGATTCTTGGAACCTCTCGAAATTTTTAAATCATTTTTTTAAAACAGGTATTTATCTACGTCTTTGATACGTTCCCTCTATGGTAGGCTACCACGTGACATTGTATATTTCAACAATCAAAGTTCATTTGTAGATCGATAAGTAAAAAGATAAGGACTAGGTTGCAGTCAAAAATCATTTATATATTGGAACCTATTTGTCTTTTGACAAGACATATGTGTTTTTAATATTGCGAAAGTTTATTAAATATCAAGTATATTAATAATAACGCAATTATATAATTCATGTTTTGAGATGGTCCCTGTACACGTTGTGTGTGTAGTATTTAACACAGCGTGCTATTGTGCATTGTGACAATAAACCTCGGAATAGTTTATTGATATTTAGAATATAGCAAAGTGCACTCGACCGATGAAATCGTAGGATTTGGTGTTTCTTAATTGTGAAGAATGAATGAAATCATGTTCTTAGTAGGTGATTTTCCTATTGTTAAGGCCTACTAATAGTTCAAAACAAAGAGTTTCTATAAATGAGCTACAACTACCCTGAAGCACATTTATCAGCTTGAAAGAATTTGTGATGAAGTTTACTGGTGCAGTAACATTGGTACTTTTAACATTATTATGAGATTATTAATAACTTAAATTACTAAAGAAAAAAATAAACAATATCACAACAATGCAAAATAAAAAGAAAGAAAGAAAAAGAAAAAAAGTTTTAAAATTAAATAAAACCTAAATCTTTAGCTTATACTCGGTCAAAAACTCAGATTACTGAATCTGCGGTTGGTGAGAAAAGTAATTTCTAATATTCTGACAAAATTTGAAAAAAGGAATTTAGTTTAATTTTTAAATGTATTTTAAACTTTTAACGGCGTTGTATTTGAACTTTTCCCTGATACAATGAAGTAGTATTTGATGTAAAAGGATGGACTAAAATATTGGCTGTAAAATAAAATTAAGTTGTATCTCAAATTTTGAATTTATTGATTTGAACTGTAAATAAACAAAAAGATAATTCCTCGCTAAAATATTACATGATTTACATTCATACTCATAATCAGAAAACATTTCTTATCATTTTATTGTACTGTTGTGTCATCTAATGTCTAAAACACAATCTATTATATTTTCCAAAATTATAAGAAAGTCCTTACATCACTAAAACTAATCCAGAAATTGAATTCCCTAAAAAGAAGTCACGCATTAATTACAAACATTGCACTGACAATGAAACTAATTCTTAAATACAACCAATCAAGAGATAATTTTAGCCTTGAGCACTTTACAATATTCTAAGTTTGTAAGAGAATGATAATCCGTTTCTTCATGATAAGTACTCGCTAACGTTCGTACTTAATCATAAAGAAAGGGATTATTATTCTCTTACATATACATAATATCCCAGAATGAACTGATTATTTCTGAACGTTTACCACGTGGTATTTTATATTTCAATCATAGCCTGGGGAAATGTAGCAAAGCATGAAGAAACTTAACAAAACGATATATTTCTGTTATAAATATTAATATTAGGTCGGAAACACTGTGGTCGGAAAGCAGAAAGATAATTAAGAAAAAGGATTTATGTGTAATACGATACTACCAGACCAAGAGAATATTCATTCAAATTATTAAGTTTAAACTGAGACTAAATTTATCCTTAATAGAATGTAATTAGAAATGTTATACGTGTATTATGTCCCACAGCTTTAAACAGTGAATACATTTATGAAAATTATATGCAATATATGAGCACCAATGAGCAGGGACGCGTTCACATAAGTTAGTATCAAAATTTTAAACGGTAGTGAATGAAAAAATACTTGCATGGTTTCAATTAACAAGGATTTTAAATCCTTCATCTCACAAAATTAAAATTTTACATTAATCATAAAATATTTTAATTACTACATTTATTATTTTATACTGTTTTATTATCGTTTCATAAGTCTCTGCTTATATTTTTTATAGCAATATATTCATATTGTGGAAAGTAAGACTTTTAGAAGAGATTGATTTGATAAATAAAATGTTCATCAGTAAATACTTTGTGTTTATTGATATTATATTCTTAATTCATAATTAACAGGAATGTATGCTAATTAAATTTCAATTCTTTTTTATTTGCTTTTAATAGTTCAACTGTATAGCATCTAAATCTTTGCAATATGGTACGATTTTGAAAATTGTATTCATTGTGTTGACCAGCTATCCTACACACGTCTTGATTCATTTACATTATATATCACCCTTTTCACACGACACACTATCGGTTTGCATTCACACAAATTCCTGATTAAAGAGCAGTGACTCCGGAGTCAAAACAATTGAAGTAGGTAGTTTGACATCCGAATTCAACTATTAAACATTAGAATTGAGCCTAGATTAATATATGTGATGACGCAAATGCGTTTTCTTATCCAGTGTATCAGTACGTAAGCTTTCTATTTACTATTTCTTGCACAAGTAAACCATGCATAAATATTAATTTCACTCGCGAATGTGAATTTTCGCATTTCTTATCTAAATTCAGGACACGGAAGTCAGAGCTTGACATATGACTTTCAAGCATGGTCATCAGTACTTAAGGTATTCTGGCCTGTAGCTATTTCTTTTCCCTTTTTGTTTGAGTGACTGTCCTTTTATAAACTTTGTCATTTTCGAAATGCTAAAGATTTTCTACCCCAGGAATAGATTACCTTAGATGTTTTCGACAACACCTTTGTTTTGAAATTTTGGGTCCTCATTGCCTTTCAACTTCGTTCTTTATTTGGCCTTTTGAACTTTTTTATTCGAGCGTCACTGGTGAGTCTTTGTTGACTAAACTCGCGTCTGGCGTAAAACATTTCAACCCTTGTATCTTTATATATCTACATATATTTTTATATAAATTGTTTTCTTTTGAGAGTGTGTTCAGGTATTCATAAAGCTACTGAAAATAAAATATTCTTCAAAACCAAATTTTCCTGTAGAATATTTGGATTAATTTAAGTAACTTCTTGAAATCCTTAAGATTTTAAATGTTTTATGAGACCAAAATAATTGTCAGTATATAAGAGGTCCTAATGAAGCTGGTGAGTTACTCTAAAGAAAAATATACGAAACCTTCTTATAAGTTGCATGTCACAGGGTTTCACTTCACATGGAAATTGGACTTTAAATTTATCTATACAACATCTACCATGAGTACAGACAGCTTCAATAATGAGTATAAGAATAACTGAAGGCATCCAGGAAACAAAATATGAAGATATGATAGATACAAGAAATGCATCCAGATTATGAAGCAAACTGAGGGCTTTAATTTATATTGCGATTGGTTTGTGCAATTTGCATTAGACATCAGGTTTGCAGAAACTGGGATTTGCAATAGGATTAAGAAAAAATTATGTACGCTCCCAAGTAATAAAAAAAAATATTCAAGCTTTAAAAGATAATTTCAAATAGTAGCTTTATATATACACTTTTCTATTCACAACTAAAATCCAACATCGCTTTCAACTGACTTGTACAAGAATCTACACAAAATTACATATTTTTAATAAAGGTGTTTTAATATCATTACCTTATTCTTTTTACAGTCAATTATTTCAAATCAAAAGCAAAAAAAAAATCAACAACAATTTTTTTGATGACCATTTAGCTTCACGTATTGCTTTTCTTTTTTTTTAAAGAAAGCAGCTTGTTTTAAGTTAAGTAAACAGGGTACTATTCCAGAAAAGGTAAACACTATAATATTTATATATAGATAACATGTGAAAAACATCATATGATCCCTAAGTTCTTAGTTTCATCACACCAATACGAAAAAGAGTCCTTCATTCTTCTGAATGCGATGCAGGTTATTGTATAAGTTATTATATAATTCGTAAATATGATTTTGGTAGACAATTTCATTGAAATGAATTATATATTCATGTAAACTGTAAATTATATAACATGTCTATTAGACGATTTTGTTTATCCTTTTTATTCTTACAGTACTTATCTGAATAAAATTTGTCAGCAATCGTGTTTTATTATGGTGACGTAAAAGAAGCTTTTCATCTACATAAATGTCAAATGCTTTGATACGTTGAAACATTTATTTCATTTATTGTAATCGCATTTTTCTATAATCTTTACATTTCATACATATTAACGTGACTTGCAGTTGACACAGTTATTACAATAAGATTTGCAACTCTCGGTTTCGGCTTATAAAACTTTACGTTAACAATGTCTGATTATGCAACAGAATCATGATGTAATTCTAATCTTTCCTTGCTCCTTCGGAATTTCTTCCCATTGACAAAGCTTACATAAATAAATAATTGAATGAAAAACAGTCAATGCGTGACTTACTTATATGTGCCGTAATTGTACAAGAATGTGTAAATGATGTTACATATTATATATCATATTTAACTTTTTATTGAAATGAAATGATATATGCTTTACTTTTTTATTGAAAGAAATTAAACAGAAAAACCTAGAGACTTGATATAACTGACAAAAGGAATCACTTTCAAAATTATTGGATATGAAATAAATGTAATATATTTATTTCATAATGTACTCAAGAAGGAAAAGCTGTGCTTGTGGTATTAGAGGTATATGAACTTTATGAAAATTACAGTTTTTGTTCAGGATAGGATATGTCATTGCAATTCTACATCTTCAAACTTCTATACATTTGTACATGCAAAAATACCCAAATTTGATGTTTTCCTGTTTATAACTTCAACTTGACAAGGAGTGTAACAAAGAGTAAGTGAAATTCACAGATTCTTGTGTTTTTAGCTCTACCTTTTTTCTATTAAGGATTAAGACTTCGAACTTGTCTACCCTGTGAATCTTTCAAACTATTTATTAATAAGAAGAAATAAAGCCGGAATAGTCCATATGAAACAAACATATTAAAAATGGATTTTTTTTATCTTGCAAAAACTTAAAAGCATTTTACATACAGCTGTGTGTTGACTGATTCGCATCTAACAACTCCATTCTTTGGTGGTGACAACGACCGACATCTTGAACCAGAATCTGTCAAATAACAGAGAAGTAATCAAAGTACTGAAGTACTGAACATCGGATGACCACAAGTTCTTGAGGGTGGTCAAAAGCACTTGTCTCAGAAAAAAAACAACATATCTCTTTACCTGAAACTGAGGTTAATGTACAGAGATATATTTTTTTTCTAGACAAGTGCGTGCGAGTATGATGAATAAATGACAGGAAATTCAACTTCACCGTAATAACTATTATATTGTAGTGATACAAATCAGTATACACTGATTTGTTGTTATATATTATATTAAAATAAAAGTTACATATATATATGATTTGCATCCGTTTGTAAATAATTCTATTCTACTGTTCTAATAAAAGTGCAATGCAAGTGCATGGTGGACACTTTTCTGTAAAAATTCGATTTTTCTAAGATTGGATACGAGTAGGCATTCATATTTTCCCGCAAAAACAATTACAGAGTTACCGGTCCTGTCGCAAAACGTTCTTTGAGATATTCTTCCGCATGCTTTAACACAATTTTTCGGTACGTGTGCATTGATATTATCAATGATTTTTTACTTATATATATATATCTAACTACAAAACATTTTCACATTATTAATTTATGTTGTAAACAAAAATATTTTTATCAGTATTCATTGAAGAGATGTATTTATATCAAATGACAAGGAATGTTATTTTACACTCGTTTATGTGCGCATATTTATCATGTTTATAGATCGATTACAAACCCAAAACTAATTTACATAATGGAAATCTAGGCGATAGCAATACATCGGGATGACCTCAAGGTCATCGCGATGTAAAAAATGAACTATAAATGAGATAAGCTCATATAAAAACAAATATTAAAAATATTCGGATACTGTAATGAATAAATTAATGAAATGAATTAACTAATTATAAGTGACGTCACTTGAATGTAAAAAAAAATCCAAATAATTGCCACTGATTTATTTAGATGTACATCCAGTTTCTGTATATTTTGGGGGTAAGTTGCAAGAAAATAAGGGTGCATATAACCTTGTACCATCGCTGGGTACCCTGTTGCTTTATGGTTTGTTTTCCGGGGATTGTCATTTGTCCAGTACTGTCTCATATCTGCATTGGCAATGATATTTAACGTACATTTAGATTAATTCTTAGCTTATATTTTATGTAAATTTTATACAAACGAAGGTTGAATGGCAATGGCCCATCAAGTATTTTTCCTGTTTTCCGAATTTTTAATATGAATATTCTTGCTAAATGTCTATCAAGAAATTCGCACTAGACGCAACAGTGTTATTTACTAGAATTTCTGTCCGATTTGTGTTTTTCTTTTTCTTTTTTTCTTTATCCGTTTCTTGTTTTAGTCATGGACATAGTATAGTTAAAGTTTTTGCCACTGGAAGCTTACTATTAAATGCACATTGAATTGCTCTATTCCGAAGACGGTCACGATCGTTGCTACTGATTTAAAAAACAACGCAGATAAAACATCCATTGTCACATGGTCCATATCCTTGTGTCACATGCAAGAATTGAAAAAGAAATAGCAAACGTCTTTAGTCTAACATATCTGATTAAAAGTCAAATAATCTTTCAGGGAATTTATATTGTAAATTTTAATTTCCTATACAAATATTCCATTATATACACCTATTGACTGGGTATATGAGGGTAATAGCAAGTTTGTTGTCCCTGAGATACCAACTATTGCTCGATGCGAAGCCGAGGGCAATAGTTAGTTTCAAAGGGACAACAAACTTGCTATTACCCTCATAACCCGTCATTAAGTGTTTTATTATACCGAACAAAACAACTTTCTAAAAAGACTACATACACCACTTGAAAAAAAAAAAATGATCACATAGACATGTACAAGATGAACTATCAGGTTTTTTTTCCTGTGTGGTATTTGTCAATAATCTATATACTGTAATCAAGACCAGGAATCCTTGTGTAAAAATTGCCGTGCATATAATAAACATTAGCTAAAATATTTTACCATACCGTGACCAAAGCAATCCCAGAGTATAAAGACGACGACAGACCAACACCATACATTACATGTTTTAGTTCTTAAAATATGTCGCGTAGATTTCTTTTTCAATTGCTTCTGGTAAGTAATATATTAATTTGAAATTAAGACAGATACATCAGATTATAACGTACGATATTTCAGAGTTTAACGTTGCCAAGCGCACAAATCCAAGCAGAATAGTCGATGACGTCATTGTTGTCCAATGAAAAATTAGTATGAAAAAGTACGGGAAATATGTTTATAAAACTATTGACCGGGGTAATAGTCTTTGAAACTATTGACTGGCAAATAGTCTGTGGAATGAAATAGCACAAATATTTCATTCTTTTTTATATAGAAAGATCATACTGAGGTATAATAAATATTACAACTACATGTTCAACCAAGAAAATTCAATTGGATAATAAAACATATTTAAACAACCCATTTATGTATTTCCGTTAACGTAGGAAATATTTTAATTGCCTTTATTTGGCCCTAACATTCCACTTTTCAATCTTAAACACTTTCAAATTCCCGTTGATTGTTTTGTTGATTTAGATAAGGTAATATAATCTGACCACTTTAGTAGGCAAAAATAGCAAATATTGTGTTGTTATAACAACGATGTCATAAACATTTCATAATGGTATATTAGAGAAAATATTATTATAGTAATATTATAAAGGGAATGACACGCTTTTGTGATGTGTGATTTAGCTTTACGTTCCGCTATATAGATGATGTTCTCTCACTAAATAATACAAATTTGGTGACTATGTTGAACGAATCTATCCCACCGAACTAGAGATAAAGGATACTACAGATACAGTTAAGTTTGCCTCATATCTTGACTTACATCTAGAAATTGACAATGAGGGTCGGTTGAAAACAAAACTTTACGACAAAAGATATGATTTCAGCTTCCCAATTGTGAACTTTCCATTTCTATGTAGCAACATTCCAGCAGCGCCTGCATACGGAGTATATATCTCCCAATTGATACGATATTCCCGGGCTTGTATTTCCTATCATGATTTCCTTGATAGAGGATTGCTGCTCACAAGGAAGCTATTAAACCAAGAGTTCCAAATGGTGAAGTTGAAATCATCCCTTCGTAAATTTTACGGACGCCATCACGAGTTGGTTGATCGTTATGGAATAACCGTTTCACAGATGATATCGGATATGTTACTTATGTCGTAACTACAATACCCTTCCCTTTTCACGAATGTGACCTACCGAATTAGACTATTTACCGGATTTGTAATAACATAAGCAACACGACGGGTGCCACATGTGGAGCAGGATCTGCTTATCCGTCCGCAGCACCTGAGATCACCCCCAGTTTTTGGTGGGGTTCGTGTTGATTAGTCTTTAGTTTTCTACGTTGTGTCATATGTACTATTATTTGTCTGTTTGTTTTTTTATTTTTGGCCATGGCGTTGTCTGTTCGTTTTCGATCTATGAGTTTGACTGTCCCTCTGGTATCTTTCGTCCCTCTTTTAGGGGGTAAAAAAACCTGGGATGTGGGATATAGGGGTAAAAATGTGGGATCTGGGAAAAAGGAGGAAACAGTTTGGATGTGGGATACAGGTGGTAAAAACATGGGGATGTGGAATATAGTATTTAAAAAGTTGGACCTAAGAAAAAGAAGGAAAAAAGCGGGAAGTGGAAAAAAATTACGAAAAGTGAGATTTGGGAAATGAGCAGCCCCTCTATTATATCTTACAAGACAGCATTTTATTTTGCCGGTAAGCGTGATAGGTTGCTCACAACTGTGTATTATTGAAGATTTGTCTAAACAAGATAACTTCGGCGATTTTTGCAGTGACTGAAAAAATATGTTGAGATGAATTAAACAGTTTTTACCTGTTATCTTGTGTTCAGTTCATATTATGATACATTCATAACATATTGTAATGGCCAAATTCGAAGGTCCAAAAAAGTGGCCTGTATCATACCTCAATCACTAACAATTGTATATGAATAAGTGTTAATGTTATTAACATACCTATACAATCAGGAAAGGTATTCCCAGCAGACCAGGAACCATCTTTCTGATTACAGGTACGAAACTCTACCGACGTAGTCTGAAAGGTGAATCCACCATTACATGTGGCATAACATTCCCTGATGATAAAGAAAGAATGAATATCTCGTATAAATGGGATATTCAGAGTGGTTTATGGTGATTCAATCACCACGAACAATAACACAAAGCCTCAGGTGCGTCACATTTGCCGCCAACAGTGTACATCGCTGAAAGAGTAACTCAACCATACCAAATATATACGTTTGACCTCTCATGGTCAACATCAATTTTCAACAATAACGTTCATACGTTCTAGATGAAATTTTGGTTTATGTTTTTTTTTATTTTACCTGCGGTTTTTGTACGAGTTCATGTCGCCTTATCCTTGATTTTCTGTGTAGTACATGCATTTTATGGACTGGTATCGTTTTTGTCGTGATGCTGTGTTTCAGAATAGATCAGTAAGAAATTGTCTTAGTAAGTCAATCCGAAATTGGAACATATTTTTTTTTATTAAATTCCCTCAAATAGACATAAACAAACTATTATATATCAAATTAATAAGAATTAAAAAAAAACACTTTGCTTTATAGGATGATATTGATAGTTCAGAAAATAGATTGTGAATTGGGATGTGATATAAGTAATTCAATGACAAATATTGTTAAGTCCACCATTCAAATGTAAAAGCTGAAGAGCGATTTTTCTATCATCAAATTGATATTTTTTTGCAAATTGAAATCATGTTAAAGACTGTTTTTAATATTGACTTTTATGTTAAATGTTCATATAGTTTTTAATTATCTGTATTTGATTGTTTATCCCAAACCTTTTAATAGTGTCTAATGGCCATAAAATATTGAATTGTCTTGAAATTACTGACAGAAAGCGACATGCTTCAAGAACAGATGATGTGGAGTTACTCCGCTTTGTCAGCACGCATAAAAGTCAATCTGACGTGTAGTAAATGTTCCTTTTTTGCTGTGTTTGACGCACTTTGTTTTAATTCTTTTTATTCACATGAATAAAACGTAATGTGGATATAGGTCAAAGAGACAGCAACCGAACAACTCATTGTCAGCAAGAATTCCAAGACCCAAACGATTGGAAGCTTACGATGTTTCTAAAAATGTGTGACAGGCATTATAGGTACAAGGGGCCTAAAGTAGCAAACATGTCTTAAGGTAAATTTTTCTTGCTTGAAGGCTCTTTAATCTGTCAATGAAAATAGAAAGCCAAGTTTGGTCTCGAACAAGGCTCGATCAACCAGGAGACGACAAACAAAATGTCTTAAGCTAAAAATCATCAACTCGTGGGTTGCAAGGTAAATCATCCAAAGATTGCAAGTAGAATCATGTGCAAAACAGTGTAGCCGAGACCATTGATTGGCGCGCTGAAATATCCCATTGACTGGGTCAGATTAGGTGAACGTTCGTCTGTAACGCCCACAACTCCCGACGTATTTATTATAAACATTTAAACTGGGGGGTTGCCAAAGGGTCTCAGTATATATACGAACTAAAGTGCACAGTATATTATATACATATTTTATTTGCGATCATAAAATGTACGAAGTCGTCCATTACTATGTAAATTGGGTCGATTAAAAAAAAAGCTGAATATGTTTCTGTTGCCAAGAGTTTTTCACAAGTATAGTAGTTAGCAGAAAAGATCATCAAACTATACATTTTATCTATTCAAAAACGTAAATGCAAATTTCACAAGGCTTGATCCAAATAGCCTTTTTACTGTCTAATAACTTGCAAGTACGAAAAAGACAGGAAAGAAGTATATTTTGTCCATATGTTTTGTGTTTGCACACTTTTTAAAGTTGATCATGCATTCGTTCTAAAATAAAAAAATGACCAGATAAAGGTTTGGGGACGACCATTTGATATTCTGGGGGGGGGGGGGGGGGGGGGGGGGGCAGGAGGATTTTGAAAATAAATAACTCAGCCTTGATAATCACAAAAATAAATGGTTTGTTCTGTGGTAGTTTGAAAATAAATTACCTGACTTGCAATGTATTGAAAATAAATAACTCAGCAGGTCTAATCGAAAGTATGAGATGGCACCAGATTCTTCATAAATTCATCTTTTTTCCAAAAAAAAAAATATAAATATTATTTAAATATACTTGAAATGTCAGAAAATTGGTTTCATTTAACTTTAGGTTAATTGTCTCAGGAACACTTACCTCACTTTTATTAAATCAGGGCCGTAACTACATTGCGACAAATGCCTCATGTAGGAAATTTCAAAACCAAACGCTTGTCTCCATATCAAATTGTGTTCACCGTGAGTGCCTTGCAAGAAGCAAGTTCTGTTCTCCCTCAGACGTAGCCCCTGATTTTTCGGGATCAATGTTTCTTATTTATTTGTCTTTTGTTCATTGATTGCCCTTCTGTATTCTGTTAGTGTTGCATTCATTTTGTAATTTAGTAATTTTATTATTAACTTGATCATGAGTTTAAAAAAACACAGCAGCCACAGACTTAACTTTGTGAATTACATTTTTGCTTTATCATGCATATTTGTCTTTTGATGTTGTTCCTAGAAACTTAAGTCTTATTCTGAATCTATAACGTGATTTTGCTTTGAGACCAAAATATTGTCATAAAATTATTAAAACAGAACTTGCATTTTCAGTTTAAGAAAGGGTCTGGGGAACACCCAGAAGGCATGATTTTGCATCATTTGTTCTATAGCTTCTTGGGCCTTCAGCGGTTCAAAAACCCTTAAAAAAAAAATTTTGCCTCGCTCCGCTCGGCGAAACATGTTTGCCAATACCTTTAAAAGAGCCTTAGTTACAACCAAACTTTAATACTGTGTATGTATGTAATACATGTATATGCATTGGGGAATATAGAAGATTCATTTCTGCAGAGGATAATAATTAATTCTGATTAAATGGTACATAATGACTTGACTATACATGAATTATTTATAATAAACAAATAATTTAAAAATTGTATGTTTTCGAATATTATAAATATAGTTTGTGAAAATAAATAATCAGTCCCTTGCTTTAATGAAAATGAAAAATCTTGCTTCAATAGTGCAGAAAATAGATAATCTGTCCTCTTAGTTTACAAAAATAAATAACCGATCCAAAACAAATCCTCCTGCCCCCCCCCCCCCCCCCCCCCCCCCCCCCCATCCCCCAGAATATCAAATGGTCGTCCCCTTAAAAGATGACATAATTGGACAACCGCAATTCTTAAATCGCTTTGACGTCCGAAAAAAAGATAATAATCAACACATCCATTGTAACTTTTAAAGCCAGTTAAATCCTTTTTTGCTGAAAGAACGTGCGATATCATAAAAATTCATTATCAAAACATAACAAAAACACAAGTAAAGAACGTTTAAGTATTCAATATAAATCAAAACACAAAGGTTATTCCTGATTAGTTTTTCGAATTATTTTATTTAGGCGTTGAAACCCTTTGGTGACCCCACAGTTTAAATGTCTATAATAAATACGTCGTGAGTTGTGGGCGTTACAGACGAACGTTCACCTAATCTGACCCAGTCAATGGGATATTTTAGCGCGCCAATCAATGGTCTCGGCTACACTGTTTTGCACATGATTCTATTACAAACTAAAGAACAGTCATTCAAAAAAGAGAAAAATTCAATATAAAGTCTCCGGATGAGGGAGTTTCTCGCTGCATTGAAGACCCATTGGTGGCCTTCGGCTGTTGTCTGCTCTATGGTCGGGTTGTTGTCTCTTTGATACATTCCCCATTTCCATTCTCAATTTTATAAGTAAAGAGGAGAATGACAGAATTAAAATGATACAATCCCCTTGATAGATGGCTTGCAAGGTACATCACCCAAAGATTCCAAGTACCAGCAACTAACGAGCAGTTAGTCCAAGATAGATAAAACGGTTGATGAAAGGTCCATATAAAGCAGACAAAGGAAATGAGAAGAATGACAGGATTAGAATGATACAATCCCTTGAAAATTATAAGCACTATTGTTCATGCATTAAATACGATAACTTATGCAAGAAAAATCGAAGAAGATTTCTCAGGATTTCAATACATCCAAGAAGGCATGTTTGCGCATTCACATTTATCATGTACTTTTAACTTACAATACTCCACTCCCATTGTCGACACAGTTTACTTGTCCATTTTTAGGACGATTTGGTTCTTTGCAGAGACTGGTTTGACACTCATTTTCAGTAGTAAAAAATCCTGAAATCGACGTAAATGCCAGAATTTACAGTCAATTGTGATAAAGGCAAAAGTTATGTTCTGTTGCAGAATTAATAAATGTTATTCATTTACATAACATAGTGACTTTTCAATCGTTGTTTGTCGTAATTTTTCAGTTGATTCGAGTGTTCAATGTCGGCAGATCAGGTTTGAATTGTTTAAATGCGAAATGTATGAACAATAATATGCAGTGGCTGTATGATATTTATTTTTTATTATGTTATTGTTAGTATTATTATAATAACATGTATTTTCTAATCTTTTTAATCAGGTAGTTTATAGAAGTGAAATATTTCGACATAAAACGTGTAAATGATAACCAATCATCTTATTCAGTTTTTTTTTAAATTTCTCAATATTTTTTCTATCAAAAATTGTTTTGTTCAAAATGAACTTTAATGTGCGAAATAGGGCGAGATTACTTGGTGAGCAAAACGAAAAACGAAAAAACAACGTTATTAAGCTTTGAAAGAAAAAAAAACACACACGGAAACTTTAAAATTTTATTTGATATGTTTTTCCATACAATGAATGACTTTCCTGGTTTCCCTTAAATATCTGTTAGGTTTGTATCATAATTCTTCTCATTTTTTACAGCTTGTTTATATACTCGTTGCTAAAGTTTTTCGAAAGGTTTATCTTGCTCTCACTTGTTTTGACCCAAAAATTATCAACAAGCGGTCAGACGTGAGGCGGTTTCCTATAATCCGGTATATATAAGTGATAAATTGTCAAACTTTATTTCAAATTGCAAACCTTAAATGTTAACAGTCTTTGATGATGAAAACTTACCTAAAATAAGTAAAGAAATAATCAGGGCGGTGTCCATGCTGATTCTGAAAACATATCCATTAACCGAGGCGTGCCTATATATCGACCGTGGAATCCGCAGATAGATTTTTATTGTTTATTTTATCTATTTATTAACACGTATCAGACAAGCATAGTTTTGATTTAAATACATTAAATGCCATAATTTATTTGCAGTAGTTGACAGTGTTTCAGTAAGGTAACGGTTAGTTTACACAAAATCTTGGAGACTAAGAAATGTCAATATTGGATATCAAAATACTACTAAATATTACTATAACATACGGAAGATCTTTGTCATAAAGTATATGTGCATATTTGAAAGCGAGACAGTTGTCACGTGTCAGAAAGATACGAAAATATATAGAATGTGTTGTTTCATCATGTTATCTTCATCCCGGAATTACGTTATTATACTAAACAAGCTTAAGTGAGCTGCGTCGGATAGAAATCGACCTTATGCAAGTGCACGTATACATGTACATGTATAAGAATTTTATCTATTTTGGAACATTCAAATACGAAATAAAAGACTGTTTTGTAGGGTTTTTATATGAACTCAATTTTCAAACAGTTACAGACTTTGCATAAAGATTTTTTGCAACCCGTAATAAGATAAAAGATGTATTGATATTCATTTGCATAAGGTCGATTTCTATCCGACTCATCTCATTAGTAATAGTTTTTTAGCAGCGCGTATTTTGTCAATTGTTTTGAAACCTTTCCAATAATATAAAATAGTTCTAATAATAGTTGTATGTGTTGTTGTAGCAATGTTGGAATATTTCAAAGTGTGCTATATAGTTTCTAATGTGGCAGGATATTTTATCCAATAACAAGTGTATATTAAGTACTTACTTTGTGTTTTAGTTGTTTCATTTTTTAAATAATTTTAATTTGAAATATGTTGTTTTTATTGTTGTTATTGGTTTTGGTAGGCGGCTTACTTATATAGTAGTTGCGCCTTAAATTCATATAACATAAATATTATTTATATACGCTCATTCCTTAATATATTTGGAGCAGGAACTGCTTACCCACCTGGAGCACTTGAGTTTACCCCCCGGTTCTTGATAGGGTTCGTGTTGCTCAGTCTTTAGTTTTCTATCTACTGTTGTTTTATTCATTTTAATTATGGCCATGATATTGTCTGTTTTTATTGAAGTTTTATAATATTATAATCTGGTTCAAACAAGTGAACAAATGATCTTCACAGCAAAGTCTGAAGGGAAATATCTAAACCGGTGATAATTGGGCACGTGGGTTATATACTCTCTTTCGTCCAACAGTCATTGCTTTAGTACTTGCCATGAGGATTTATTATAAAATTTTGATCAATTCTCTGATGACTTTGTCATTGATAAACATAATAAAAAATTCCTCCAACAAATATAAGTGACATTTGGCGGTTTCGATCATTCTTTACAGGACCAGTTTTAAACCCAGCAAATTACGAACATTATTGTTTCATTTTGGTGAACTATCGCTGCTAGTGAACAGCTAGTTCTAAGGATATCATCATACAAGTACATAGAGTTAGTTCTTCGACACTGCATATAACGAATGACGTAGTACGTGATTCGATACTGCTTGTGGACTACTAGCAGTAGTTAGTGCTTCGATGTTGCTGATGGAGTAAAGGTCTCGATGATAGCATCCTGAAAGTACATTGTTGTTAGTGTATTTGATGCTGCTGATGGAGTATAAGTCTCGATGAAATCATCCTGGAAGTACAATGTAGTAAGTGCTTCCATGTTGATGGAGCATTATTCTCAATAATATCACCCTGGAAGTACATTCTGACAATTGCTTCACTGCTGCTGGAGTATAAGTCCAGATGATATCATCCTTGTACTACATTGTAGTAAGTGCTTCGATGCTGATGGAGTATTAGTCTCGAGAATAGCATCCTGGAAGTACATTGTAGTAAGTGCGTCCATGCTGATGGAGTATAAGTCTCAAGAATATCCCCCTGAAAGTACATTCTAGTAAGTACTTCCATGCTTATGGAGTATTAGTCTCGATGAAATCATCCTGAAAGTACACTGTAATAAGTGCTTCGAGGCAAATGGAGTATTACTCTCGAGGATATCCTAAAAGTACATTGTAGTAAGTGCTTCCATGCTGATGTAGTATTGGTCTCAAGAATATCAATTTGGAAGTCCATTCTAGTAGTGCTTCGATATTGATGGAGTTTTACTCTCGAAGATATCACCCTGAAATTAAATGTAGTAAGTTCTTCCATTATCTGATGGAGTATTAGTCTCAATGATATCATCCTGAAAGTACATTGTAGTAAGTGCTTCGATGCCGCTGATGGAGTATTAGTCTCGAGGATATCATCATGAAAGTACGCTGCAATTAGTGCTTCCATGCAGATGGAGTATAAGTCTCGAGGATAGCAACCCAGTAGTAAATTATAATAAGTAATTCTATGCTGGTGGTGGAGTATTAGTCTCAAGGATATATCCTATAACTACATTCTAGTATGTGTTTCGATGCTGCTGGAGTATTACTCTCGATTATATCACCATGAAAGTAAATGTAGTAAGTGTTTTCATGCTTCTGGTGGAGTATTAGTCTCAAGGATATCATCCTGGAAGTACATTCTGGCAAGTGCTTCCGTGCTTACGGAGCATTAGTCTCGAGGATATCATCCTGAAAGTACACTGTAGTATGTGCTTCCATCCTGATTGAGTATTATTTTTGAGAATAGCATCCTGAAAGTACACTGTAATAAGTGCTTCCATGCTAATGGAGTATTACTCTCTAAGATATCATCCTGAAAGTACATTGTAGTAAATGCTTCCTGATAGAGTATAAGTCTCGATGATGGGATCCCGGAAGTACATTGTAGTAAGTGTTTCCATGCGGCTGGTTGAGTATAAGTTTCGAGGATATCATCCTGGAAGTTAATTCTAGTAAGTGCGACGATACTGACTGAGTATTACTCTCGATGATATCACCCGGAAGTATCTTGTAAGAAATGTGTCGGTGCTAATGGAGTATTAGTCGCAATGATAGCAACCCGGAAGTACATTGTGATAAGTGCTTCCATGCTGATGGAGTATTACTCTCTAGGATATCATCCTGAAAGTACATTGTAGTAAATGCTTCCTGATAGAGTATAAGTCTCGATGATGGGATCCCGGAAGTACATTGTAGTAAGTGTTTCCATGCGGCTGGTTGAGAATAAGTTTCGAGGATATCATCCTGGAAGTTAATTCTAGTAAGTGCGACGATGCTGATTGAGTATTACTCTCGATGATATCACCCGGAAGTATCTTGTAGTAAATGCGTCGGTGCTAATGGAGTATTAGTCGCAATTATAGCAACCCGGAAGTACATTATGATAAGTGCTTCCATGCTGATGGAGTATTAGTCTCGAGGATATATCCTGGAAGTACATTCTAGTAAGTGCTTCGATGTTTTGTCCCAATGATATCATCAAGAAATAGTTCTGAACATGATGAGATATCAATGAGGTAGCAGCAAGTGCTTCGATGGGTTAAGTCATCATTTTTATTTACTTAAAGTTATAGAGAAAGTCCAAATAACTGTCCATTCCTGGGAAATAATGGAGCGGAGGCCCGTAGGGCCGACGCCCATTTTTTTCCAGGAATGGACAGTTATTTGGACTTTCGCTAACTTCAAATACACCTTAAATATTAAAAATGAATCTTCAGATTATAACATTTTAAAGAATTTTATTTAATTTTGTAATGGTTTTCCTTTCATTTTCCCCGTGCTGTACCCAAGAATCCGCAGGCAACAAAATTAAGATCAAGCTGACCATCTACTCACTATACGAAGTATTTATGAACAGTAGAATAGTTGCTATAAAAAGATCTTGAATAAAGTTCATACAGATTTATGTTTAAAGTCATTGGATACGCACGTCTTTCTTGTAGTGGGATTGAAAGGATATTTATTTGTGTCTTTAAGTGGTATTTCGGGAGAGTAAAAAAAACCCTAGTATTTATGCATATATGTTAATAGATTATGTGTGTTTTTCGTTTGATAAATATTGGATGTAGAATCGTCTGAGAAAAGTGAAATGAAACAACTAGAATGAATTTCCAGGTATGTAACACTCTAATATAGGTTATTTAACTAATAATGGTGCGCTCGATTTTAAGTCATATCGAAAACAAAATGTGATTCTATATTTCAAACCATTTTATTCGATGAAATAAAATGAAAAAGAAAACAGTATTTCATACACAACCCAACATTTTGTCTTTCCCTTTGCTAATTACAACGAACAAATATTTTATGCATTTTTTCTTAAATAGCAATACAACCAAACTGAAGTATGTTTCATTCTTCCCTATTATCAGAAAGGAAGGAAAATAGTTTTAGAAACAAAAATCCGCATGATTAAAAACATTTTTGGATTCCGTTGTGTATGTATTTAACTTAAGTGGACAACCACCTTTTAATTTCATTTAAACATTTATTTCAAGATTTTCGCCGTTTATTTGCACTTTCGATATAACTGTTATATTTTCCACTGGCCATATAACAACAGTGAATGAATTAGATTATGTTACGCGTTTCTGTTGAAAATTTAATAAAAAACCCCGTCCAATATTTAACACAAGCCTTATTCAAATGTTATCCATGCCCCCTCAAATTTTATTCATTAGTACTATATCTAAAGTATAATAACGAACAATCAAATAATATACCGAGTACGCCATTTTGACTATTTCAGTTTCTTGTGCTATTTATTCTATTAAACCACAATATCATTGTAGAAACTATCCGAGTAATTTTTGTGTTTTTAATTTATATATATTTAAAAATGCAACAAACGATTTTTGCTGTACAAAATCAAAATATTTCAAGGAAATGATATCTTATACGGTAAAATTACAATCAAATCTTTATGTGAAATATATTTTTCACTTATTTCATTATCTGATTATTGAATAATGTTAATGAAGTCAGTATTACAATAAAATTCACTGACTCACACACAGTTAACACATTTGATATCTTGTAGATGCACAGAAGAGGAATGGGACTCAATGGAAAATATTCGTTTTTACCCACTTGGATACTATCCGTGACAAAAATTCAGACAAGATTTGCATCGGAAAACAAATTGTGGATTATATTGTTGAATTTTAGTGAATACAATGCTATATTTTACACGATGGAGTTACGACTCGCAAATAAAAGCTGTTTGTTAATAATGAGATATTTAGTGTTCATTGTATTACTACGATCCCAATTTAAAAAAATCCAGTATCAGTCGTTTTAGTAAGATTTCATCTTCATTCAATATCGTGTTACGTCCTTTAGAATTATTCCCATGGGTGAACACTTTTTAAGAAAGTGCCCATGGAAATATTTAAAGGGCAAAACGTCCGGATGAATGAAGACAAACAATAGAAAATAACTCCATCCCTGAAAAATAATGGTCAGTTTGAACAAAAGATTTACGTCACTGGTGTATTTTAACTGAGCATGACCACTGTTGATAAACTATTATCATCTTGGGAATAATTCCCAACTAGTAACGAGTGCTTCGGAAATGGTGATGATTTTTACATATTTAAACTATTCATTTGTTAAATTTGGTTGTTATTTAAATATGCAAAATTTAAGGTGTGAAATTTTGATGCCTTTAGAACTTTACACTTTGGAAAGCAATCCATGTTAGTCCTTAGTCGTTATTTTGAAGCATTGAACGTTTTACTTTATATGAAAGTAAAGAAAAGTAATGAATATTTGTTAGTGTTGCCATCTCTTGTCTGTAGAACTGGATGCATATATTGCATAAAATTCCCTGAACAGCTTTAAAAATTCCTCTGTTAATAA
Organism: Mytilus californianus; assembly: GCF_021869535.1. Taxonomy (NCBI): domain Eukaryota; kingdom Metazoa; phylum Mollusca; class Bivalvia; order Mytilida; family Mytilidae; genus Mytilus; species Mytilus californianus. The sequence goes on from NW_026262701.1 coordinate 34,887,363, forward strand.
TACGTATGTCGGACTCATCTAATGAGACTTTATTTTCAAAAACTATGTTCATGTAACTTTAGAAATCGCAGGTCATTTTGTATGATTTATAAAGTGCGTGATTGACGCACAAAATTTTGATGAGTCATTTTCATTCTCCGTTGATAATTTCAGAAATTATAAAGAAACTAAGGTTCTATCAAACTCTCACAGGAAAATTTGACCTTAGACGGATTTGGCTATTACATCTAGGTCTTTTTGGTCGTACATGTACAACTCTTCATTGGCGTTGTTCGATATTTATCCATCCGGCTTTCAAATTATTGACTTTGAGCGTTCCTGATGAAGATAAATCCAGACGCTTCGGACACTTAAAATTGATAGTGTTATTTTCATTTTATACATCCATCAAAAATGTTGAGCCTCGTTGCAATTATTGTGATTATCTTAATTCAAATACAGAATTATGTGTCAAAGCAAGGCATATGACCAAACTGATAATAATGTCAGATAGACGTAAGTGAACATGTTGGATCTATACCTATCTATCCTGTTCGTTCACGGTGGGACATGAAGCCATGGTGTTAGATCTATGACAGAATCAATTATCCATAAAAAGATGAGATGCCGAGACACTGATAGAACGATCAACCAATTCATATTGACGACCATAGAATTTTGAAAAGATAATGACAGCCGTTCTTTCTTCTAACCTTGCTGCTGCTTTTTTTAGAACAGAGTATACCACTTTCAGTGAAATTTCTAAAGCTAGAATATATAACCTTCTTACCTTGAAATGCTTTCTAGTTTTGCAAAGATTACAACTTAGATAATTAAATTGATTACAATTTTGTAAACAAAACTACGAGAAAATGATTTGATGATTTTATTTGATCATTTCAAATTTGTCTTGACACGTGACAAAAATTATTGCTAAATGAGCTATACACTCTGCTTAAACTATTTTTCTATGATGATACTACTTCTTACTAATAGTTCATTGTTTATGAGCATGTTCCTGATACCATAGAACATTTCTTCTTGTTATCATCCCAAACTGTAGGCGCAGGACAGGTAGTGATGAAAATACCATTAGGTGCGCATGTCACAAACTGATTACAAGCAGTACAGGCTGTAAAGTCACCTTCTCCTGGACAAGCTGATAGATGATCAATACATTTTCCTACAAAGCAAAAAAATCGTTTGAATATTTTTTATCCAAAAATTAAATTCAATTGATGAAAAAAATTACTCATTAAGACATTCTAAGTGTCCAACATTTTTTGATTTAAAGGCAAACACATAACGGGTAAAAAGGCAAACACATGAAGGGTGATGACAAACACATAGAGGGTGATGACAAACACATAGAGGGTGAACAGACAAACACATAGAGGGTGAACAGACAAACACATGAAACACATAAAAGTTGAAAATGCAAACACATTAAAAAACACATAAAGAGTAAAAAGGCAAACACATAAAAAGTGAAAATGCAAACACACAAAAGGTGAAAAGGCAAACACATAAAAGGTGAAAAGGCAAACACATAAAAAGTGAAAAGGCAAACACATAAAATACACATAAAGGGTGAAAAGGAAAATACCACAATTTTAGCTCGGTGTATATATCCTAACAGCAAGCCATAATGTGCAATTACGTTGGCAGATACACGCAATGAGATAAATTAGATGCAACAGTAGGTTATTTGTACTCAAATCTCGTAAGAATGATTACATAACATTTGTATAAATATATATATATACAAACTGAGATAAATTCGTATGAGGAATGATATAGATGAATGAATGTTTAATTATTTGGAAATTTTCACGACCAGCTACGATTAAAAAGGAAAAATTGATAATAATGTACAGCCATATAATTTAAATTAATTATATGCATATGCGTGCTGATGCTGCTTCAACATATAAAAATAATATATTGCAATATGAAAGATCTTGTTTAAGATATTATGTTCATGCTATGTTACCTGTGAATATTGGTGGTCTTGGACTCACATTAGTTCCGGTACCAGTTTGTCCGCCCCCATCTGCAATTTTGAGAGAAAAGACATAACTATATCTATATGACCAAGTAGCAAGTTTTAATCTACTATTTGATGTAATTTACCGATGTCAAGGGAGAAAGATAAAAATGATCTTGGCTGATTTTCCCAACTTACAATGTATTCCGAGACATTAATCGGAAAGTAAAATAATACACACAAAAGCCTTTATCATTCAGTGTTGACGTGATTTCTTTCAACGCATTAGACACATTGTATATAGTTTTCAGTGAGTTTTTTCCAAACCATCACCGTTATCGCGTACAAAAATATATAGTTTTACTTTCTTTAAATAAAATGTGATTATGGATTACATAACATATTCCGATGCATATGAAGTGAGCAAATGTTTTTTTTAACATCATCTTTTACTTCATTGCATATTTGTATTTGTTACTAGGCAGGAAACAGTTTAGAATACTTTAAATAATTTAGCGTATTCACCTAACAAAAACGCAACACAATTCCCTTGCTGTCCACAATCACTGTTGTGGAAAACTTATATATTTAAACAGTATATATACCAGAACACTTTAAATTTAAAAAAATGTTAAGTTTTTTTAACATTTCACTGATGTGTTTTTCAATATCCTTTATTGACCTAAGATTGATTTGGGTACTTCGTTATCTCCCTTTTTGTCATTAAGCTGTCGCGAGTTTCGTAATTTATGCTAATACATCCTTGGTTTTTCTTTTCAAATATGTGGCTTCGAGTTTCCCTGGTTAAGGTGAACTTAGAAAAGCGCATCGGACGCATGACATTTATAATATACTGAGTACATGTACACATAAGATTGTCATTAACAAAGAGAAATACCATCTTACACGCGCAGTCTTGGAACCTATCACCATCAGACCATATATTTGTTGTGGTGCACTTTAAGAAAACTTGGCTATTTGCTGGTAAACCTTGGAAACTGTAGCCAGTGTCGCATGTTGCCGTACAAGTCCTGTAAGATAATAACTCGAATAGTTTAGGTCTAAAATCTAAAACTTGCAATACTCCATCCTTCATCTATTTATTAAATATCGTATAAAGTGATTCAAAAAGTAAGTAAAGCGTACATATATACATATATATATATAATGCATTTAATATAGCATGAATATGCTGTCAGCCATATTTGTTTTTTACTTATTGCTTTTTTTTCAAGCCTTCAGTTATCTTATTTGAATTGTTTCACTTTGGCATTTTGTCATTCCGGTGCATTTTATAGCTGACTATATTGTATGGGATTTGCTCATTCTTGAAGACCGTGTGATGACCTATTGTTGTTTCCATCCTTTTCATTTGGTACCATTGTCAATTATACCACATTTGCTTATTTTTATATACATATCTGTTCTGAAATTAGAAGCAGAAATCTGATAGATTCAAAATACTAATCTCTCCAATTCATTGTAAAGAACAAAACCATATGATTTGTCGTCTTCAACAAATGTGAATAATTCAAAGTAAGCATCAATGTCTAGTTTACACTTTAATTCACACTTGACATAAGGGTCTTAAAATTTTGACATACAGTTATTAAAATAATAAAAACTATATGGTCAACACCTTTGATTTCTCAACTACAACAGTTATCGGATTTGTTTAATCATGGGTAGATGTAGATTTGATAGTATCTTTAATCAACAGTCTTTATGAGGCTACTGTTATTTACATCGCACTTACAAATCTGTAGCATTATACGAACAGGACACGGTTCCATGAGCCGGAGCTGCTACTGGCCTGCAATTTTTCACAAGAAAGGCATCTGTAAAAGTTATAAAAAAAGTAGGGTATATAAACATCTGAGAATATAATGCCTAGTATTCATGTAGTACGTCACAGTTAAGCTGTCAATTTTTAACACAACAGAATACAATTTGAATTAAAGATCCATTTTGAACTCGACTATAGAGTTTCTACAAATATCTGCCGTTTAGATATTGCATAGATACTAAATGTTTCATACAGTCTCCGGGTATCGGAGATCAATTCAAACGAAACATAACCGGACAATGGAATTCTAAAGATCACAAGAATAACCGCCAGCCGAATTCCCGACTAGGTACCACCATTTCCAGAGATGAAAGAGGGTCTTGAACGTTGGGGTCCTTAATTTCTATTTTTTATGTTCTTTTAATTTTAGGGGCATTTGTCTTTATCTTTAAAAATAATACTTATTCTATAAATGCTCATAAACATGATTGTACTATATTATTTTTCTTTCATTATTCTATACAGCATTCATTTCTTTAATTATTATGTCATTACCTAATTATGTTATTTTACACAGTTATCACATGACATAGGTAAAATCTCTTTGTTATTACTGTGTTATAATCTGGATAACTACCTCAGATATACTACAAAGTTCAAACATACTCTTAAATTTAGGGGCGGATCAAGGATTTTTCAAAGGCATAGAGGCGTAGTTCCATAAAAAAGTTTGACGATTGGAGGATTAAACATTATATATTTTCAAATGGAAAGGAGGCGTACGCCCTCTTTGCCCCACCCCCTTTGAAACACCACTGAGCTGTCAATTACGGCATAGTTGATCAATTAACAACTTTGTATACACTTTTTCGTTTCAAATTATGAAATAGAAAGTGTTTCTCATTCCTTAGGGCACTCAATAATATTATGTGTACAATTTAAATTTTAAATCAGTGTTTCAAAGTCAAACAAGATGAAAAAAAAAATGAAATTTCTTAAAATATTCAAATAGCTGAAACCTGATTTGGATTAGTTTTGTTCTTAACGGAATTTATTACGATATTTTAAATATCAGTTCCTTTTAAGTGACTATTTTTGGATCGAGTTTAATGACGTTTATATTGAAACATGTGCCAAAACAGAAACAAAATATACTAGTAAGTTATAGATCAATCAGACTTTGTTTAGATGGGACATGTCTTCAGGATGAATAAAAATGAAAAATTATGGGTAGGGAGGGTGGGTATGGGGTTGTTAAAAATTGAAAAGTGAACGTTTTTTGTTTTTTTTTTAGTTTGTACTATAAATTTGAGTATATGTCTCTTCGATTAATCTTTCTCTAAGATATTCTTGAGGGAAAGAAAAGCAATTAATCTAAATACTCAAAAATGATTTGTCATACACCAATTTAAAAGTACACCAAACGGAACTAAAACTGTATGAGATGTGGGTTATACACCAATAAGACAGCAATGAAATAACAAAAACCACCTAAAACCATGTACATCAAGAGGGCAACATATAGTGTTAAACAACAGACAGGGTCTAAACAATATATCAAGTTCTAAATCGTTTTTGTCGGTTTAAAAGCTCACGCAGAGCTTATGTTGTATTGTTATTTTACTTGCCGACTTAGAAGAAAACTTATTTGATTTAATTACATCGTAACAAACTTATATAAAAATTGTAAATACACTTAACAGAAACAATAAAAAAAAAACTGCCATTAAAACACAATTCTCCAAATACTATTTAGGAGAAAGTCTGATTATCAGACAAGTTTGTAATGGTCACACTTGAGGGTTCAACAAAGTGGCCTGTTTCATACTTCAATCACTCACAATTGTATTAAAATTCATATGAATAAGTGTTAGTTTCATTAACATACCTATACAATCAGGAAAGGTATTCCCAGCAGACCAGGAACCATCTTTCTGATTACAGGTACGAAACTCTACCGACGTAGTCTGAAAGGTGAATCCACCATTACATGTGGCATAACATTCCCTGATAATAAAGAAAGAAGGAATATCTCGCATACATTGGATATTCAGAGTGATTTATGGTGATTCAATCACCACGAACAATAACACAAAGCCTCAGGTGCGTCACATTTGCCGACAACAGTGTACATCTCTGAGAGAGTAACTCAACCATACAAAATATATACGTTTGATCTCTCATGGTCAACATCAATTTTCAACAATAACGTTCATACGTTCTAGATGAAATTTTGGTTTATTTTTTTTTAATTTTCCCTGTGGTTTCTGTACTGGTTCATATTGCTTACTCTTTTATGTGTAGTGTTTCATGGACTGGTATCCTTTTTGTTATGATGCTGTGTTTCCACTTTTACAACTTTTCATTGCTCTCATGATATCAGTGTAATGTTATTAAAACAACTCTGGATATGTCAGGAAAATTAACTTATAACATCATTTTTCGATATTTAATCTCTATTGCATTGCTTTAATGGTCTAATCGTGCGTAAAAACTAAAAGTTGATAATGTTCAGATATGAAAAGGAGATATTCTGTATTCTAACCATGCCATTGTAAACGCCTATCATACTTGTGTGCTGTTTAGCCATAGTTGCTTCTTGATAATATTGGAACATATTTTTGGAAGTGCTCAATTTCATATTTCGCTAATGTTAATTTATTTGGTTAGAAGAATAATTCAGTAAAATGAACCTTCCAAGACATTGTCTTAGTAAGTCAATCCGAAATTGGAACATATTTTTTTTAAATTTTCCAAAATAGACATAAATAAACTATTATGCTTTAATTAGTAAGAATTAGAAAAAAAAGCACTTTGCTTTATAGGAGAATATTAGGAGTTCAGAAAATAAATTGGGAATTGGGATTGCGTATAAGTATTTCAACTACAAATATTTTTAAGTACACAATTCAAACGTAAAAGCTGTCGAGCGATTTTGCGATCATCGTTTGATATGATTTTTGCAAATTGAAATCATGTTAAAGACTTTTTTTAATATTGACTAAAAAATTAGATGTTCTTATAGTTTTGTTTAATTATCATTACTTGATTATTTATCCCAAACCTTTTAATAGTGTCTAATTGCCATAAAATATTGAATTGACTTTAAATTACTGACGTGAAGCGACATGCTTCAAGAACAGATGATGTGGAGTTACTCCGCTTTGTTAGCCCGCATCAAAGATAATCTGACTTGTAGTAAATGTACCTTTTTTGCTGTGTTTGACGCACTTTTTTATTCACATGAATAAAACGAGATGTGGATATAGATCAAAGAGACAGCTACCAAAAAACGCATCTTTAACAAAAAATCCAAGACCATGCCCATTGGGCAGCTAACGAAGTTTCTAAAGTGTATGGCAAGCAATATGGGTACAAAGTGCCTGAAATAGCAAATATTTCTTAAGGTCAACTTGCCTTGCGTAAAGGCTCGAGAATCTGTCAGTGAGAATAGAAAGCCAAGTTTGGTTCCGCGAAAAGCTCAATCAACCAGGAAACGATACACAAAAGGGCTTGAGATAATGAATTAGACCAAAATCAAGACTAAGGCCGTCATAATTCACAGACAACAAGTAAAACTGTCAACTCGTGGGTTGCAATGTACATCATCCAAAGATTGCAAGTACCACCAGGTAAAGAGCAGTTATACCAAGGTAGAGAAAAAGGATGAGGAAAGGTTCCTATAATGCAAACAAAAGTAATGAGGAGAATGACAGATTCAAAATGATGCATTTTCCTGAAAATTATATGTACAATTGCTCATGCAATAAATGATAGAATACGATAACTTATGCAAGAAAGGTCGAAGATGATCTCTCTGGATTTCTATATCCCAAGAAGTCATGTATGTGCATTCACATTTATCATGTATGTTTAACTTACAAAATTCCACTCCCTTTGTCGACACAGGTCACTTGTCCATTTTTAGGACTGTTTGGTGTTTTGCAGAGACTGGTTTGACACTCATTTTCAGTCGTACAAAATCCTGAAATCGACGCAAATGTCTAAAATTTACAGTCAATTGTGATAGAAGCAAAGGTTATGTTCTGTTACAGAATTAATAAATGTTTTCAGTGATTTTTTTATTACGTTGTTTTAATTCGTGTTCAATGTCGGCTCATCAGGTATAAATTGTATCAATGCGAAGTGTCTGAACAATAATATGCAATGGCTGTTCGATGATTATTTGTTATTATGTTATTTTTATTATTATCATCATAATTATTTTTATTATTATTATTATTATTATTATTATTATTATTATTATTATTATTATTATTATATAAAATGTATTTTCTCATCTTTTATAATCAGGTAGTTGTTGAAGTGAAATATTCCGACATAAAACCAAGCATCTTATATATATATATGTTTCTGTTGTGTCGTAGTTCTCCTCTTATATTTGATGTGTTTCCCTCAGTTTTAGTTTGGACTAAATTCAACCAAACTTTACCACAATCAGCATTGGGGTATCTAGTTTTAAAAATGTGTCCGATGACCCCGGCAAACCAAGATGACCGACATGGCTTAAAAAAGGTTATAGGGGTAAAATGCAAATTTTGTCTATTATTTTGAAAACCGTTATAAAAATAGCTAAAATCTGACAGGTCAAAAATATTCAGAACTTTGAACTCTACGAATAGAAGTTATTGCCCTTAAATGAAAAATTTTATCGTTTTTTTTCATTTTTATCTTTCATCTTGAGAACTATAATAGAGAGAAACTTAAAGTTGCAAAAATGATCAGCAAGACAAGATGCATGTACGAATAAGTATGCATTGTCCAAATCGTCAGTCGACTCCTAATTATAGTTATTGCCCTTTGAGGATGATTTTTACCATTTTTTGCGTTTTTGCATTATATTTTGGAAATTATAATAGATAGATAGAAACTAGAATGCGGAAAAGTGACCAGCAAAACAAGATCTACATTTGAGACAATATGGAGGAAATTTTCCGACGACTCTCTATTGGAGTTGTTGCCCTTTAATGACGATTTTTACCAAATTTTTTTGCGTTTTCCCTTATATGATAAAAATTATAATAGATGAATAGAAACTTTAAATAACAAAAATGATCAGCAAGGCAAGATCCACAAACAAGTCAAAGTTTGCCGATATAGTTAGTAGGCTGTCAATTTTCATAGGAGTGATTGCCCTTAAATGAGGATTTGTTTTTACCCTCTTTTGTGTCTTGAGCAAAAACTAAATACGATAGAGAGAAACTTAACAGAAAAAATGATCAGCAATACAAGATCAACAAATTTTTTTTTTCATGAATTCTATTCTTGTCTTCCATGTTAGAGATAGTCCATTGTTGATTATGCACATAGACATAGGTGAGCAACACAGGCTCTTTGTTTTGTTTTTTACATTTCTCAACATTTTTCTATCAAAAATTGTTTGATTGATTGCATACTATTCTGTTGTAAGTTCACAACCCATCCTTTTACGAGGGATATTAAATTGGAAACTTTCAATGTGCCAAATTTGGCGAGATAATCTGCAGCTTTTTGGTGAGCAAAAAAAGACAACAAAAAACGTCAACAGCTGAGAGAAAAAAACTAGACGAAAACTTTAAAATTTTATCTGTTTTTCCTTATGTAGTGAATGACTTTCCTTGTATCCCTTAAATATCCGTTCGGTTTGTATCATAATTCTTCTCATTTTTTTTACACCTTGTTTATATACTCGTTGCTACAGTCTTTCGAGAGAATTATCTACTCTCACTTGGTTTTATCCAATAATTATCAACAAGCGGTCAGACGTGAGGCGGTTTCCTATAATCATGTATGTATAAGTGATAAATTGTTAAAACTTTATTTCAAATTGCAAACCTTAAATGTTAACAGTCTTTGATGATGAAAACTTACCTAAAATAAGTAAAGAAATAATCAGGGATGTGTCCATGCTGATTCTAAAAAACATATCCATTAACCAAGGCGTGCCTATATATCGACCGTGGAATCCGCAGATAGATTATTATTGTATCTATCTATTAATACGTATTAGACAAGTATAGTTTTGATTTGAATACATTAAATGCCATAATTTATTTGCAGTAGTTGACAGTGTTTCAGTAAGGTAACGGTTAGTTTACACAAAAACTTGGAGACTAAGAAATGTAAATATTGAATATCAAAATGTTACTAAATATTACTAAAATATACGATCTTTGTCATAAAGTGTATCTGCATATTTGCAAGCGAGACAGTTGTCACGTGTCTGATAAATAAAGGCAACAATAGTATACCGCTGTTCAAAAGTCATAAATCGATTAAGAGAAAACAAATCCGGGTTACAAACTAAAACTGAGGAAAAGATACGAAAGTACATAGAATGTGTTGTATCATTTTGTTAACTTTATCCCGGAATGACGTTATATTACTAAACAAAATATAGTTTTGTAGAATCGTGCATTTTGTCAATTTTTAACCTTTCCAATAATTAAGCACGATAAGCACGATATTGCGTCTCAATCGGTAACGACATAATTTGACGTTTTCAACCGATATAGATACTTCTAAATGATTGAATAAGGTAATATGATATGAAATGTAATGAAATGAAATTATTAGTTCCGAAAAAAAGGAAGAAGCCACAAATTTTGAGCAGTGAGGACTTGGTTACCATTGAGTCATGCATAAAAAGTTAAACACGATCAAATAATCAACACGTCACAGATGTCAATGGCTGGTAAACTAAATTTTGAAAGATAATAATTGTGGAAAAATATACGTGTACCAATTTAATATGATTACAGACTTATATGATATCAAAATGCAACTCTTCGCGTTCAACAATTCAAATTCCGCACTTATTAAAAAAATGAATTTTAAATAGTTTTCCCTTATGGTATGTGCCCTGAAAAGATTTCTATGCTCATAGCCTGTTGCGTCTGACACGCATTGATGCAATAACGTGCATGTCTTGAATGTAGCAATGTTGGAATATTTCAAAGTGCGCTATATGGTTTCTAACTTGGCGCAACTTTTATCCTAAAAAGAAGTGTATATTGTAATTACTTTGTGTTTTGTTGGGTTTTTAAAAATAGGTTTAATTTGAAATATCAGTATAAATATAATTTTATGTATAAAAGGAAAAGGATAATCTTATTACCGGACAGACTTTACTTGTTTAAGCAACAAGACGGGTACGAGATGTGGGGCAGGAATTGCCTACCCTTTCGGAGCACCTGAGTTTACCCTTGGTTTAATAGTGTGGCTGGTGTTGCTCAGTCGCTTAATTTCTATCTGATGTTTTGTTACTGTTGTTTGTCCATTCGTCTTATTTTTTGCCATGATATTGTCTGTTTTTATTGAAGTTTTAAAATATTATAATCTGATTCAAACAAATGAGAAAATGATCTTAACTACAGACAAGGAAATATCAAAACCGATTATTATTGGGATATCTTTTTCCTCGTATGTGGGTTATATACTTTCATCTAACAGTCATTGCTTCAGTACTTGCCAAGAGGATTTAATATAACATTTTGATCAATTGTCCATTAACTTTTGTCAGTGATAAAAAGATTTAAATTTCCTCCAAAAAACATAAGTGGCCTTGGACGGTTTTGATCATTCTTTAAAGGTCCTGTTTAAAACGCAGCAAATTAAGAACATTGTTGTTTCATTTTGGTTTACTGTCGCTTCTAGTGGACAGCTAGTTCTAAGGATATCATCATACAAGTACATATAGCTAGTTCTTCGTCATTGCTCGTAGACTATTAGTTCTTGTGATATCACAAAGGACGTAGTAAGTGCTTCGATACTGCTTGGTGTACTACTCTTTGCGAGGATATCATCCTCCAAGTACATTTACTTAGTGCTTTGACACTGTTGATAATTAGTCCCGATGATATCACACAGGAAGTAGTAAGTGCTTCAATACGGTTGATCGAGTATTAATCTCGAGGTTATATCATCACTGAGGAACATTGTAGTTGTTACTTCGATGCTGTTGATGGAGTATTAGTCCCGAGAATATCATCACTGAGGTACATTGTAGTAAGTACTCCGGTGCTGCTGATAGAGTATTAGTCTGGAGGATATAATCATTGAGGAACATTGTAGTAATTACTTCAATACTGTTGATGGAGTATTAGTCCCGAGAATATCATCCCGGAGGTACACTGTAGTAAGTACTCCGATGCTGCTGATAGAGTGTTTGTCCCGAGAATATCATCCTGGAGGTACATTGTTATAAGTGCTCAAATGCTGCTGATAGAGTATTAGTCTCGAGGATATCATCATTTAGGAACATTGTAGTAATTGCTTCGATGCTGCTGATAGAGTATTAGTCTCTAGGATATCATCATTGAGGAACATTGTTATAATTGCTTCGATGCTGCTAATGGACTTCTTGTCCCATGGATATCACCATGAATGTAAAAACCGCTTCGATGATGTTGGGGGACTACTAGACACCTTGCAGGTAGTATCAAGTGCTTCGATACGACTAATCATGGACTACTTGTCCCGTGGTTATTATCCACCGAATATATTTAGTGCTTAGACATTTATTTTGATTTACCGCATTTCAAGTTGATATTTATTTATTTTTTACATTTTACCAAGCCTGTGGTCCTTTCCTACTTCTTCACCCTCTAAATTGAGCCATCGGTCTCATTTACTTCTATACTGAGCATGACCACTGCTAATAAACTGTTAGTCTTAGGAATATTTTCCAACACGAAATGAGTGCTTCGGAAATGGTGATGCTTGTTTACATATTTTAACTATTCATTTGTAAAATTGTGTTATTATTAGCATATGCAAAGTCCAAGTTGTGAAATTTGTATGCCTTTGTAACTTTACGTTTTGAACAATCCATGTTAGGCTATATGTGAATACCTTTGACGTTATTTTGAAGTATTGAGCGTATACACTTTATATTAAGTATACAAAAGTAATATATAGTTTTTAGTGTTGCCATTTCTTATATAAAAGTAAGAAGTTGTGGTATGATTGCCATTGAGACAACTCTCAAGCAGAGACCAAATGAAATAGAAGTTAATAACTATAAATCATCGTACGGCCTTCAACAATGAGAAAACCCATACCGCATAGTAAGCTTTTAAAGACCCGATATGACAAATGTTAAACTATTCAAACGAGAAACAACCTGATTTATGTACAAAACGATGAACGAAAAACAAATATGATAAACAGCAACAAACGACAACCACTGAATTACAGGCTCTTGACTTGGTCCGTATGATGACCTATAGCTGTTATCTTCTATGTCATTTGGTTCTCTGATGGAGAGTTGTCTCATTGGCAATCATACCACATATTCTCGTTTTTATGTGTTGGATCTATAAAATAGAATTGAGAATGGAAATGGAGAATGTGTCAAAGAGACAACAACCCGACCATAGAGCAGACAACAGCCGAAGTCCACCAATGGGTCTTCAATGCAGCGAGAAACTCCCGCACCCGGAGGCGTCCTTCAGCTGGCCCCTAAACAAATATGTATACTAGTTCAGTGATAATGGACGTCATACTAAAATCCAAATTATACACAGGAAACTAAAATTAAAAATGATACAAGACTAACAAAGGCCAGAGGCTCCTGACTTGGGACAGGCGCAAAAATGCGGCGGGTTAATCATGTTTTTTGAAATCTCAACCCTCCCCCTATACCTTTAGCCAGTGTAGAAAAAACAAACGCACAACAGTACGCACAGTAAAACTCAGTATAAGAGAAGTCCGAGTCCGATTTCAGAATAGGAAACAAAAGAAAATAAACAAAATGACAATAATACATAAATAACAACAGACTACTAGCAGTAACTGACATGCCAGCTCCAGACCTCAATTAAACTGATTGAAAGATTATGTCTTCATCATATGAATATCAGGCACAATCCCTCCAGTTAGGGGTTTAGTATTATACCATCATAAAATGTATGAGAAGAACATAACCCGTGTCATGCCAACAACTGGTTTTAGAATAAATGTGTTTAATTCCGATGCAAAGATCCTATCAGTGAATCAATATTAAAGCCAAAATATGCAATCTTTAATGACCTGACAACAGTATCGTAACTATATCCCTTCTTAATAAGTCTGTTTAAAGGTTTTGTTAGCTTTTGAGGTGGATCTATACCTATATATCCTCTTCGTTCCCAGTGGGACATAAGGCGATGATGTTGGATCTATATCAGAGTCAAAGTACCCCTAAAAAGTTGAGATGCCGAGACACTGATATAACAACCAACCAATTCATGAAGGCGCCCGTAGAACTTGGGAAGAGACCAAGTCAGTCGTTCTTTTTTCTAACCTTGCTGATCGATTTATCTGTTCATAATTCGAGTGTCTGACTCATCAGAGTATACGACTTTCAGTGAAATATCTAGAAGGTGACCTTTTTACCTTGAAATACCTTCTAGTTTTGCAAAGATTACAACTTAAATAATGAAATTGATAAAACAAAAATTGTAAACAAAATAATTTGATGATTTTATGTGATCTTTTTAAATTTGTCTTATATTTGCATAACACGTGACTACAAAATATCACTAAATGAGCAATACACTCTACTTAAAACTTTTTTTCTATGATGATACTAGTTCTTAATGATAGTTCATTGTTTATGAGCATGTTCTTGATACCATAGAACATTTCTTCTCGTTATCATCCCAAACTGTAGGCGCTGGACAGGTAGTGATGAAAATACCATCAGGTGCGCATGTCACAAACTGATTACAAGCGGTACAGGCTGTAAAGTCACCTTCTCCTGGACAAGCTGATAGTTGGTCAATACATTTTCCTACAAAACAAATAAATCGTTTGAATATTTTGTATTCAAAGATTAAATTAATTTGTTGAAAATTAGATCAATAGTGTTAATGATACATTCTTAGTATCCAAAAGTTTTTTAGGTAAGGTTCATCCTAGATTAAGAAAGGCAAATATCACACCAGTTAGAGAAATTTAATTATAACTCGGGGTATATATAATAACAGACAAGAAATTATGTGCAAATACGTCGGCAGATGCACAAAATGTGATAAATTAGAGGCAACTGTAGTTTACCGCTGTTCAAATCTCGACAATGTATTTAGAATATATAAATCAAGATAAAGTCGTATGAAACAGAGAAAAACATTAATAGATGTAGAACTTTTTTTAATTTTCAAGATCAGCAACCATTATAAAGAACAAATTAAAATAAATAACAATGTACACCATTCAGTAATTCTAACATCATATTGTTTGTGCCTTTCCAATTCGTTGTTCATTAAACATAAAATAAAACAATCAAACACAATATCAAAGTTTCTGTTCAAAATAGTATGCCCATGTTCAGTTACCTGTGAATACTGGTGGTCTTGGACTTACATTGGTCCCAGTACCGGTTTGTCCGTCACCAGCTGTAATTTTGAGAGAAAAGACATAAGTATATGGTTGTGTGGTTTAACCAAAGAATAACTTACTATTTGATGTATTTTGTGGATGTTGAGGGAGAAAGACAAAAATTATCTTTGCTAATTTTCGCAACTTATTCCGAGACATTGACCGGAAAGTAAAATAACACATCCGAATGCCCTTTATTATTCAGTGTGAACGTGATTTCTTTCAACGCATTATGTATATAGTTTTCAGTGATTTTTGTGTAACAGCTAAATCTTTCTCATCACAGTTATCGCTTACAATAATACAGAGTCTTACTTTCTTTAAAAGTGATTATAGAATACCAACATATTTTAATGCATACGAAGTGAGAAAACTGTTTTTCTTAACTTAAGGTGGTACATAACACTACAGGGAGATAACCTCTGTAAAAATCAGCTGAACGTTTTAATCACGTTCTTTTGTTAAGGAAATATTACGCTTCTCAATGATCAAAATTAGTGTCAAACTGCTATGTATCCAATGAAATTTTTCCGATAAAGTGTGTGGTTCAAGTTTTTTTGAAATTTTTATATTTTTGTCAAAGGGTCAAAGTAAATATTGTCCCAAAATTTTATGAAAATTAAACGAGCCAAATTATTTTTTTCTTGAATTATTTAGGTTATTTTTCTCTATTTTTTAGATTTTGTGCCCATTATTTTCTATTCTTTATACTTTAGCACCCCATTATTCTGTACTCTTTATTTCTGGTCCATTTTTCTCTATTATTTATTATTTTGGCCCCTTATTCTGCACTTTTTGTCCAGTATACTCTATTCCATAAAACCCATCCAGACCCTCATTACTAAACAGGGAACTTCAGTTTATAATACTTTGAATAGTTTTTCGTATTCACATTCCAAATTACTGTTGTTAAGATAATTAGCTTTGGGAAGCATACATTTTTAAAAGTTATTTAAATAGTATATATACGAGATCCAAAATGATTTAAACAAATTGCTGAGTTGTTAACATTTTACAGATGTGATTTGGATATTATATTTATGTCCGTTTTGGTCATACAGCTCTTCGGTACTTATACATCATTGGCTTTCAAATATTTGGCTTTTCACTTTCCTGATGAATGTACAACAAAAAAAGCGCTACCAACGCATAAAGTTTATACAGTATTGTTTTTATTTTTTTTTATCATCTACATATTCAGACATTAGATATAATGTACATATTGATAAGAAAATAAAACCCCACTTTTTCAAACAGAATACGGATGTGTTGAAATTAACTAGTGATAATAATTGAACGTATCTTAAAAAAAATAAAATAAACACTGCGCACTTGAATTTACGACTTTTGAGCAAAATTGTGTCAACTGTTTTTCTAAGACGTACGAGATTTGATAGCCGCGTTGGCATATTCTCTACTTTTTTTAACAACAGTTCATAACAAAAACTGCTTAGTAGTTTATGTATGTTAGTTTGAATATGAAACCTTTCTATCAAATCAA
Organism: Mytilus californianus; assembly: GCF_021869535.1. Taxonomy (NCBI): domain Eukaryota; kingdom Metazoa; phylum Mollusca; class Bivalvia; order Mytilida; family Mytilidae; genus Mytilus; species Mytilus californianus. The sequence continues at coordinate 34,903,977 of NW_026262701.1, forward strand.
CAGTTAAAACAAAAAATTAATAACTATATCATAGCGCCTCCTATTCGTGGATTAATAATACATTGAGTTTTACTGTGCGTATTGCTATGTGTTTCTGTATTCTATATTGGCTAGAGGTATAGGGGGAGGGTTGAGATCTCACAAAACATGTTTAACCTATAATGGTTTAATTTTATAAGTTTTGACTTTGATGGAGAGTTTTGTCATTGGCACTCATACCACATCTTCTTATATCTATTAACCCCGCCGCATTTTTGCGCCTGTCCCAGGTCAGGAGCCTCTGGCCTTTGTTAGTCTTGTATGTTTTTTAATTTTAGTTCATTTCTATGTTTTGGAGTTTAGTGTGAAGTCCATTTTTACTGAACTAGTATACAATTTTATTTAGGGGCCAGCTGAGGACCACCTCCGGGTGCGGGATTTTCTCGCTGCGTTGTCTGCTCTTTGGTCGGGTTGTTGTCTCTTTGACATATTCCCCATTTCCATTCTCAATTTTATTACACATAAGATTGTCATTATTAAAGAGAAACGCCAACTTACACACGCAGTCTTGGAACCTATCACCATCAGACCATATGCTTGTTGTGGTGCATTTTAATGAGAGTTGGCTATTTGCTGGTAAACCTTGGAAACTGAAGCCAGTGTCACATTTTGCCGTACAAGTCCTGTAAAGATAATATCTCGAATGCAGTTTACATCTTAAATCTTAAACCTGTAATACTTCATCATTCATTTAATTACAAATGGCCATATAATGTGATTTAAAAGTAAGTAAAGCAAATATAGACATACATATAATAAGCCATAACTATGATGTCTGCCATATTTGTTTTTCGTTTATTCATTGTTTTTCAGGCCGTTGGTTTTCTCTTTGAATTGTTTACCATTTTTTCATGACTTGGACTTATATAGCTTACTATACTATATGGTATGTTCTACAATACAACTGTTAAAATAAAGGGCAAATATAAATTTGATTATTTAGCATTCTTTATGAAGTTACTGTTATTTACATCGCACTTACAAATCTGTAGCACTATACGCACAGGACACGGTTCCGTGAGCCGGAGCTGCTACTGGCCTGCAATTTTTCACAAGAAAAGCATCTGTAAAAGTACAAAAAAGCAGTGTATATCAACATTTGAGAATATAATGCCTTGTAGTCATCTATAACGCCACAGACAAGTTGTCATTGCTTTACATTACATTATACAATTTAGCATTTTCGAATTAAATATCGTTTGCAGCTCGACTATAGAGTTTCTATAAATATCTGTCATTTATATATTGCATAGACACTAAATATTTCATACAGTCTCCTGGAATTCCTAAGACCACAAGAATAACCGGCTACCGCAAGACAAAAGTCCCGACTAGGAACAACCATTTCCAGCGATAAGGAAAAAACAATATCCTGTTGGTTTTGTGCGATCTTTCATCATAAATAGCAAAGTTGTAGTATGTTCTGTCATTTTTTTGTGCCAACAGCAACAGTTCTGAACAACTCTGCAAATAGTATCCGACAAACGACATTTAAACGAATCACGTAGTTGGTTAACAATTGCACTTACTTAGATTGTTTAGTCCACCAGTAACATCAAATAATAATGAATTGGTACTGACAATCAAAATACAAATAACTGAAAGTACAAAATATAAATGATCTATTTATACATTGAAACATATGCGAGTTCTACCCCAGGAATATATAACCCTAGCTGTATTTGGCAAATTCTTTCCTAATTTGGGGTACTTAATGCTCTTCAACTTCATTTTTTATTTGGACTTTATTTTTTTTTTATTCCAGCGTCACTGATGAGTCTTTTGTAGACAATACGCGCGTCTAGAGTACACAATTTTATAGGCCTGGTATCTATGATGAGTTTATTTGCACATATCTCGGTGATGAAATACTCTTGTTTTTAGTTTCACTCACAATGACTAATTCCAACGCCCATAAACCTGTTAAGGAACATACAAATGTAGTGACATGTAATGAAGTCATTGGCTGACCAGGCCGATCGAGTCAAAAATGTGTCTGGGTGGTGTGACATGTCTTCCGGTAGAGTATTGTCTTATGAACTACCGCGTAAAAATAAATCCGGCATACATGTAATATATGCTGCTGGACGTAAATCATTTTATTAATCTATCTAACTTGTTTTGTATTGCCTTAAATTTTGACCTGGGGCAACACCAAAGATGCAGTTTTTATCGAAATGCATTTTTTTTTACCAAAATAGAAAACGAAGAGTGTTATTCATAACTAAAAAAGCTCAAACCGGTATCTGTTATATTTTTCTTAACATATCATGATATAACCTGTGATCTAAACATTACATTTTGATAGTTTTGTTCTATGTTCTAATGCTGCAGTGCCATAAGAAAATTACAAGAGCATTCAATGGAATTACTGTAAAAGAGTCACAACTAGGCTAATATATTCATATTTGTTAAATGGATGTTTTGAAACATGAACAATTGCTCGGCTTGACTAGATTGGTTGATTGATTGGTGTTAAACGCCACTTTCAACACCATTGTGCTATTTCGTATTGGTCAGTGAAGCCGGAGTGCCCGGAGAGAACCACTGACCTTCGGTAGGAAAACTAGCAATCCTAGTCAATTAAGATTGGAGTCGAGTGCACCTGCCACGTGTAGGATTCGAACTCACAACATCAGTGTTGATAGGCTAGTGATACAGTAGTTCGACTACTTAGACCACTTGACCACCAAGCCCAGGGCTTGACTAGAAAGGGACACCCTAATATCATTCAATATAAATATATGGAGATGTGGTTTGATAACCAATTCTACAATTATCCACCAGAGACCAATGGACAAGGGTGTAAACACATTTAGGTGACCGTACGGTAAGTCAACTAATAACTTACAGGTCAAACAATCAGACTACTTTCTGTCCTTATCTTTACTAGAGCCCATATATCATGACCTGTCCGTTTTAACTTATATATGGGTCAACCTCACAATAAGTAATAGCTTAATCATGATAAGGGTCCATTATTTCAATTGAAGATTATCAAAGAAAAAAAGGCGTAAAATAGACCTTTACTCATTTACAGACATATGATACTAGTATACAGACATGTATAGCATGATTTACTATTAAGAATTTTAAGTACGAGTATATTTGTTATTGAGGCAGCAATCATAAGACATTGAAATCTGAATAAATCTAAATATTTATCTAATTCTATCTTACTATCTACAAAAAGATTTTGTGTGATTCCGTATCACCGTGTATGATCCTTTCAGACCACATCAATTCACTCCGGGTTTTTTTCTTCGCGTTCTTGTTGCGCAATCTTAAGTTTCCGAATGTTATTTGCCACGTTTTTTTTTTCACTTTTTTTTTATCTTTTTCATTTCGTCATGGTGTTGACTGTCTTTCTCTGATGTGTGGTTTTGAATTGCCTCATGTTATTTTTCTTTTTTTTTTACATAGGACAAAAGAGATTATAAGGTATACTCAAAATCCTGTCGTAGGAATATTTACTAATGATTGAAGTTTATTACCATTTTGATGTGAAATTTTTGTGAAAATCAATTAATGCATTTTTTAAATCTTTTGTTATATTTATTCTAGTGTACACTTTCGTATATTGTTTAGAAAAGAAAATAAAACAAAAAGACATGCACAGTACCGTGATAGTTTCTTGTAGCAAATTTATGTTTAAACGTTTTGTAATATACCATACAAACACAGGTCAGGGGGAGGGTTGGTGCCTTCAAACGAGGTTTACCTGCCATATTCTGTATGGGCCTATCCCAAGTCAGGAGCCTGTAATTCAGTGGTTGTCGTTTGTTGCTGTGTAGCATATTTGTTTTTCGTTCATTATTTTGTACATAAATTAGGACGTTAGTTTTCTCTTTTGAATTGGTTTACATTTGTCATTTCGGGGCCTTTTATAGCTGACTATGCGGTATGGACTTTGCTCATTGTTTAAGGCCGTACGGTGACCTATAGTTGTTAATTTCTGTGTCGTTTGTTCTCTTGTGGAGAGTTGTCTCATTGACAATCACACCACATCTTAGTTTTATACAATCAAATTATTCATACAGCAAAACAGAAGAAAAGAACCAAACTCACTTCCCAAAAGATTCTGTCGCTATAAAACATAAGTTTAAATAACAATAACGTATCCTTTATATCAAGAACCAAACAGGGCTTTTACAAATATATATTGTGTTTTTTATATACGTTTACATCTATAGTGTATACCTTTTTAAAATGAAATACATGCATGTCTATGGAAATATTAGCTACGTATATTTATTCCGTTAACGAGGTACGGTTACAGTTTCAAGTTGCATGCATAATTTCTGAAAAATCGTTGAAATCGCCTTTTTCGGTGTGAGCCAAGGCTCCATGTTGAAGACCGTACTTTGACCTATAATGGTTTACTTTTATAAATTTTGACTTGGATGGAGAGTTGTCTCATTGGCACTCATACCACATCTTCTTATATCTTTTTACCTAACGCACTAGCTTATTTGTCATCATTTTTATATGAGAGAAAGCAATGCAGAACAACATAAATCGGCCAGAAAATGAACTGAATTTAACTAATAATCAGTGAAAAAAATCGTAATTATTTATGATATTTTTGCAGTAGACTTACTTGGAACTATTAGAGTATTCATCGTGTCGCTGTCGTTAGGATACAGTCGTCTAGTGTGTGAAGTTATCTCGACACGTTTCTTATCACAAGTTCATATAGTATAAACTATAGAGTACACGATAAGACACAAGTATTATGTAACATTGTCCATTTCTTTTCTGCAGGTCACATTAATTCTCTATTACCATGATTATAAAGCTAAATATTTATAATTCGGTTTCCATGTATAGATAAGGACTCTTACAGTGTCATTGTGATCATTATGGACGAATTTAGAACGACATAGGTCAGTAGATGAATCAAAGAGACTCGGAACAAAATGTAATTTAAAATAAAAATCTTTTCATTTCATCTCATTATACCATAATAAGACGTTCTGAAACTCGGTAAGAAATGTCATGCGTTCGACTGTGCCCACGTGATAGTCACTGTAACAAATAGACAAAATGGTTATGCTCGGTTTAAATAACTTAAAGTCAGTCTATGAAAGGAGAAGGTAGGATACGGCCACATATTTACCCACACTTAAATGTCATTAATCTATTAAATGATTGCCATACAATATAGTTTGTGAGGATGATGCTGGATGGCTGCTTAACGTCCAGCGGCAAATTAAGTGCATATTCAACCCTGCTTTGTACTAGACCGACACGCTACCCGGACTCATTATTCTGAGTTGCGAGCCGACCAGTCTTTGCTATTACTCCTTGGTGTTGTGTGCTAAGGGGAACAGCAAATACAAATTTTAAAGTCTTTGATTTTACCCTGCCGGGGTTCAAACCCACGACCTCTTGTAACTTGAGGTGAACGCGCAACCACGAATCCTTTTATATCCTTTTATCAATTATGTTTTTTTTTTAATCAAACAGATATGTTGTTTATTTACTTCTTTCTAGATTGTTTGTTTATTTCTTTTTCTTAGAAAAATATGTCCAATTCCGTCTGTACCTGTTTCATTCATAATAGGTATCGAAAAGTGTAGAATGTGAAACGTAGTTTAATTTAAACATTAAAGAACACAAAAATATATTTCAAAAGATTTCTCACATCTTTTCAATTGATCCTTAAAATTAAAGAACTTCACATATGATATTAATGTTTTTGTTGTTGATGAAATCTTGTTGGATTCACGCTGTTTTATCATATTCGGACTGCGATGTGAAATACCTCATGTCTCTTTTTCTATATTGGAATAAAAAGAATCATTAGAATTAAATTGTAAGAATTTTGTTTCTGACTCTGTTCACGGTTTTAATTATATCTTAATTCATTTTTTGCCATAATTTATTATTTTACATTTATTCTCAGTTATTGTATGTATAGCTAGACGTGGGAGGGTTAAACACTTAAGATATTGTAATGACATAATATTTGTCCATTGTTAAAGACCATATATATAGATTGAACATTAGAAGTAATAGTTTGGTGTGTCGATTAATTGGGTTGATGTCTTAATTATTTATGTATAATACTTCACATCTCCTTTATAGACATCAAGTGAACATATGTTAACATGCATAAATGATTCTTTTATCGTCTGAGCTTGGTTTTCTTCTTATTATTATTTTCCCCTTTGGATAATTTTTCGTCTTATGATCTTCACATTCTACTATTTTAGTAGAGATAGCTAGACATCGTCTAACCCAGTCCAAACCCTCCTCTAGATTACCCGTGTTAATTCAATAACTGATTTGGTTATCTCCGTTTTTCGATTTATCTGTTGCCTTTAGATTATCTAATTAAGTAACAATATTTATAACCTAACTAAAAAGCATACGCGGTGTGTTCCTATGTTTTCATATCTAATCAAATGAACATTCGCGTTTTGGACGTAAATGCACAGTGCATGTAGTTTGCTGAAAAAACATGGATCATCTGGCTATCTTTAAATATGGATATTGTGGCAAAAAGTGGATTAGATTCGAACAGATGTTTATGTAGAAAAGCAGGGCAAATACAAATAACGAACAACTGTACATTGCCGGCTCATCTGAATGTTCTACAAAGAAATTGTCCATTAGATTGACAAAAATTCTGTCTTCAGAAATACTACGAAACTGTTTACTCGCGTAGTGGTATTAACCATATGTGGATTCTAAAAATACTCTAAAGAACTTCTTGATAATTTTAAATCTCGATCTTTCTCTGAAATCAATTCTATCAAAACTTTATAACAATCCTGTATACCACCATTCCCCATGTGAAATGGAAGAATCGTCTAAAAGGAATAATCCACACTGCTTTTCAAAATATAAAAATGGTAGCATAGTACGGTATACATGTATTGCTTTGGGATACCATACGGCATATTTTGTCAATAGTGAACAAAAAGGTAAAAAATACTACACAGAGGAACAAGTGATTAGTATGTTGGAGCATGGAAGTAATATTTAAAAGGAATAACAACGACTAATTAGCATGTACTAACAGCCTGCAGAGCTCTGTACTAAAGTCATATGATTTTATCCAATTATAGTCTCAGCGGCAAGACCGCTTTGGTTACTATCTGTGATACCGCGGTTGTAAAATGGCATCTGGAATTTCTTATCAGTCACGTGATTTTATCGAGTCCGGTAATTATAAAGCACCTGTGTGAAATCCGAGGTTTATTAATAAGAAGGTGGCGCTGTATCATATAAAACCTCTACCTTCAGAAAGAAGTCGTATGATGTAAAAAACTTGAAAAACGGACGAGAATTGTTCAACCTACAACAGTTTAGCTTGGAAAATTGTATTTAATTTAGCATATTTTTGCTTTTTACCGTTTGTTTTAAACTGTTCTAAAAGTATTTTTCCGGTTAAAAGCGGATCCCGAGTAAAACAGTTAAATACCGATGAATCGATCAGGTTTCACATGATGTTGAACAAAATAATGTAGACAGATGTAGACATAGAATATTTTACTGTTGAAATGTGCCAAGTTTATCGAGATTTATAAAAATATTTACTTTCAAGTAATTGATTACGTTATTGAAACTGGACAATGAAAATCGGGATCAAAAGTTCGTAAACATGTTAAATTTATATCTATTTTAAAAAAAGTGTTTACAATTGAATACTAATATTAATGTAGCACGTTACAGCAAAAAGAAAATCAACCATACAAAACGAGCTTGACGCTATCGGTCTAACCGCAAATTTATTTTATATGAATTTGTTTATGTACAAATTAAAGAATAGAAACGTTTAAAATTGTGAATATTTAATTTGCCTGGTATACACGGAAGACTTGGATTATTCGTATTTAATAAAAGGGGGTCGAAACATATTTTTTGTACAATCATCTTCTTAACTTTCAGAAATGTCTTCTTAATTAACTGCATGGTTTTAAGTATTGAAAATGATCCACCCGTTTTCTTAAATTCAATATGTGATAACTGTCGGCCTAAACTATTAAGATCGAAAAAGACATAAATAGGAAAAATAGACTAAAATCAACATTGAATGACTGACTCTATTCGGTAGCGTACAGCAGCGGAATGTAACGAGTGAACTATTCGGGTTACTTCGTACGTACATACGACAACAACTGGTCTATTCGTAAATTTCCGGGAACACGAAAATGACCGAAAAGTGTCAGTGATTTGATCTATCACATGCCGAGAGTCAATTACCATGCCATATATTAAACCAATTAACGAGTTATCGAAAGATGGGCGGTAACGCAGATGAAACCTTTGAAGTGACGACGTTGTTATTCCTTTCAATATTACTTCCATGGTTGGAGTTTCTTATTGACAACTTATTTGTTGAATTTGGAGGTAGACTTTTTCAAAAAAAAATTCGGCATTCCTATGGGAACGAACTGTGCACCTCTCCTTGCCGACCTCTTCTTATTTTCATATGAGTCGGAGTTCCTTCAGACGCCTGTCAAAACAAGAAGATCAAAGAAGCAAGATCATTTAATTTCACATTCAGATATATTGATGATGTTCTTTCCATTAACAATCCACACTTTTCTGATTGGGATCCATTAATAGATCCTCCAGATTTCGAAATTAAAGAAACAAGTCTCATTTTTAGACTTATACCTCGAATTTGACATAAGCGGTCATCTCAGTACCAGACTCTATGACTAACGAGACGATTTTAATTTTGAAATTATACATTTCCCCCACCTTAGCAGCAATATACCAACTTCACCTGCATATGGGCTATACATTTCCTAAATCATTCGGCATCCAAGAGCTTGCAGCTGTCACTCAAACTTTATAAAACGTAACCAGTATCTGAGCAGATAGTCGATGAGCCAAAGTTATGTCAAAGAACGTCTGGTCCTTTTTCTAAAAAAGTTTATTGGAAGATACCAAGACCTTGTTGATAAATATTCCGTATCAACTTCACAAATGATACATGACGGTCTTGAAGTATAGATTCTAGGTACATAAGTCAGAAGAGCATTAGTTAAAGAACAAAATAAGCTAAAAATATTGATAGAATATAGAACTCCTGTTTGAGATATTTGATTTTTTTTCAAACGGCGGGAAAAGGCTGACTCGGACTTTTACCTTATATTTAGCATTTGCATTATTTGGGTCTCAAATCGTAAGAAAAAAAATCTAGAATCTGCTTAAATTTTGGTAATGACCTTTTTATGAGCTATTATAATCTTCTATGAAAAGAAAATTGGGTGATATTGGGCAAAATATTTAACCCTGTAACGTAGGAAAAAACCTAAGGAGTCCGAACATTTGACAAAATTTCATAAACAAGACCTGAGTACATCCAACACTTGGATTTTTTTCTTGGTTTCCCATTTAGATAATCATGCCCCTTGTGAGTAGATTATCAATTTGAAAACAGACTAAGATGATAACACAAACGGATTTATATAATTATCAGGTTATATCGTATATCGATTTCCTCTTTCAATATTTCGTTATTTTACCTAAATATGCAAAGAGACTATGCAACGCCATTAGTCAATGACGTCAAAAAATTTGCATGAAAGGTCCAGGAAGATATCCAAACAAAAATTATAAGTCCAATAACTGACAATAACACAAAAAAAATGAAATAAACAATAAGACAAACAACAACTACAGAGCACAACGCAGAAAGCTAAAGATTGAGTGACACGAACCCTACACAAAAACCTTTTTTTGTGGGACCGCAGGTGCTCCGGAAGGGTTATATGCATCAGTTGCTGCTGAACTAGTGACATCTGGTGTGACGTGATTGTTATTCAGGTGGAGCATATCCGCGATCATGTGTGACAAAAGATAACAATCGGTCTAGATCTTTAATGAAATGTGCAAATTTCGAGAGTAGTATGTAATTCATGTGTAAGACTTTTCGTGTTAATATAGAAAATTATGTGTTTTTTTATCATATTTACGGCTGTATTTTACAAAAATACAGAATTTTATTGTTTGATTAACTTTTTTTCAACTATGCCACATAAGGGAAGGTAACTCAGATATAAAGGGAGAAAACTCAGATAAAGTAATTTTTATTTTTATAATAGAATGTGTTGTGAATTTACCTATTTTATTGTGTAGCAAGAAAACGAGTCCGGTGACCCCATTTTTTTTTTTTTTTTTTATCTGAAAGCATATTATTAGTGCTATCTTCTCATAATTTATCTTTAAATTCTATGGTGAAGTTTTCTTTTTATCACACAAAATTGGGTTTTCTATGCATAATCTATACAAAATCTGACAATTTTGCACAAGCCGTAGCATGAAAAAAAGCCTGGTGACCAGTTCTTTTTATTATATTTTTGAAAAAGCATGATATAAACTACATTTTGACAAATTATTAAAAAATTCTATGGATTTCAATTTAGACACACCATCTACCTTAAGATAGAAAAAACATATTGCCATTATTTGTTGATTTAAAATAGATTGTATCATTGTGTAGAATATAGATTTTATTCGTTGTTTGATTTTGAACCGTAAATGACCAATATGTAATTCATATTAAGGACGATACCATTAACAAATTAAAGTTCAAGTTGACGGAGAGGGTTTGATCATTTTAAATGTTATGTTTAATAGTCGTTTTTGTCTAGTTGCATACATTTTTTTATTAAAGTTTTTGTCTTGCATTGTTATGTTGAGATATTTTGGAACATGTGTTATCTACTGTGTATTTTCATTTTTGCATGTTTACGTTGCAGTACATAAACCTTCTTAAGTATAGTTTGGCCTATTTTTTGAAAAAGGTTTTCAATTCATATTTGGTAAGCAGAAAATGCAAAAATTGTCAGTCTGGTTTCAATTCTTTGTGGTTGGATGCATGTATGTTTAACATCCAGCAAGCAATATTTTAATCGTATTCATGTTAATAAAATGTTAGAATCATATGAAAATACACTTCTTTGGACTGGCCTGAAATGATGACGGATATTAAGGTGTGATCTCACCAGGGTACATTTCGTAGGACGACATGTCACATGGCCGTATTAGACTTTCCTTCTCTCCGTAATTTTTTTTATCTTATTTCTAAATTCAGAAGACAATCATCAAATTCCATTTCCTTTTTTTTTTTCTTTGACCCGACAAAACTTAATAAACACCCTCCCCGGATATATGCGAAAACCATTCCACAAAACTTAATTTCCAGGTGATCTTTTAATTGGCAGGTAATTTGTATTTCTATCATTGTGTAACTTTATACCATTTGCCGATTTATTTTATAAGATCAAGAACATAAATTGTTACAAATAATGGTATGGGTGAAAAAGGATGTTACAAAAGTAACTACAATACGACAATCTAAGTCAAATCTGAAAACCTTCCTCCCTTCCGAAAAAGGAAAATGACTCTAACAAATTGAATTCTTTCGAAAAATGTTGCTGAGCAAATATAATAACTCTTTTAGTTCTGTAATGAAATCATGGTAAATAAAGCAAATAAAAAATCTAAACAGAACAATGGCAATAAATTAATATTCAATAAGTATAAAGTAAATCATACGGATAAACATCGAATATGCTCAAGGTCCTTTACACGTTGACGAAATACCAACATATGCCTTTAAATTATCGTAAAATTTTATTTGTACTGGACATGGTCTGGTATACACACCACTTGGGGCACAAGTAAATGGCAGGAAAAGGCTGACTCGGACTTTTACCTTATATTTAGCATTTGCATTTTTTGGGTCTCGGATCGTAAGAAAAAAAATCTAGAATCTGCTTTAATTTTGGTAATAACCTATTTATGAACTGTTAAAATCTTCTATGAAAAGAAAATTTGGTGATATTGGGCAAAATATTTAACCCTGTAACGTAGGAAAAAACCTAAGGAGTCCGAACATTTGACAAAATTTCATAAACAAGACCTGAGTACATCCAACACTTGGATTTTTTTCTTGGTTTCCCATTTAGATAATCATGCCCCTTGTGAGTAAATTATCAATTTGAAAACAGACTAAGATGATAACACAAACGGATTTATATAATTATCAGGTTATATCGTATATCGATTTCCTCTTTCAATATTTCATTATTTTACCTAAATATGCGAAAAAGACTATGCAACGCCATTAGTCAATGACGTCAAAACATTTGCATGAAAGTTCCAGGAAGATAACTAAACAAAAATTATAAGTCCAATAACTGACAATAACACAAAAAAATGAAATAAACAATAAGACAAACAACAACTACAGAGCACAACGCAGAAAGCTAAAGATTGAGTGACACGAACCCTACACAAAAACCTTTTTTTGTGGGACCGCAGGTGCTCCGGAAGGTATACACACCACTTGGGGCACAAGTAACGTAATAATTGCACCCCTTGTAAGACTGGTGTTAGTAATCCTTTTTTCATGCAAATGTCCGTTCCATTTCCACATCCGTCTGGAAAAAACATAAGAGTATTAAAATGTGGCCATCATAAATAACATAGAAATAGTTTCAAAATGTAATCAATTAAAACTGCTTTTCAATTAATAATAAATTACAGATACAACACCATATAAAGAGTATGAAAACCCAAACATCTGTAAAAAGTCAAAATCGCTGAAATGTAAAGAAGTTATTTCCTATTGTTAAACATTGACCACCAATTGGACACGGCAAATTCATACCACCTGGTTCTGAAAGAAAACAATTAAGTGTTGCTAAATCTATGACAACCAAGTTGTGATCATATAAACCATATATAAATTGTGATATACTTGTAGTGATGTACGTCCATTTTCTGCGTGTTTGCATGTACACCTGAAAAATTAAACGAACGCGTGTTATATCAGCAATATGGGTCATGACTGATCCTTGTCTGATTGATCAATGCCCTATATTCAAAGATCTGCGAGCGGCAAATCAAACAAATTGATAAAAAGAGTGGTACATTTGTCTCCTATTAGAATGCAAATGAAATATGTTCGCCCAAATGAAATGAATATGTTTGAGATAAGAAAAAATAATCAACAACATTTTTTTTGTGGGATCTTTCGTCATAAAATAACGATGTTATAGCATGTTTTGTCATTATTTGTTCCGAACAACCCTGTAAATTTAACATTTTCTGACAAACGACGTTTAAACCAATCACTTAGTTGCTTAATAGGTTGCACTTGCCTAAATTGTGAAGTCCGCCAGTAACATCAAATAATAATGCATTGGTACTAGCAATCAAAATACAAATATTTGAAATTACATCAAATATAATTCATGATTCTATACATTGAAATGTATACCATAAATGAGTTGCACATATCTTAGGGTTATGAAATAATCTTGTTCTTTGTTACACTCATCATAGTAACACATTAAAACACTCATAAACTTGTTATGGAACATATACAAAATTGTAGTTTCATGTATTGATGCCATTGTCTTCAAGGCAGACCCGACCGATAGATTCAAACGAAAAAACTTATAAATGGATACTTGATGTTCTCCCGCTAAGGACGGTACATTTTGGACTAAGAGAATAAGAACTAGTCAGCTCCGATTACGAATAATGTGTCCGGATGGGGTAACATGTCTTCTTGTAGAGTGTTGTTCCACGAACTAACGCGTAAAAAAATCCGACATACATGTAATATTTGCTGCTGAACGTTTACAAACATTTATTAATCTGTCCTTATTTGTTTTGTCTTTTTTTTCATACATTTTGTCTTAGGTAAGCACAAAAGAGGCAGTAGTTATGCAAATTTGCTGCATCAAAATAGAAACCGTACAAAATTATTCATAATCGCAAAAAACTCAAATCGGTATCCGTTCTTTTTTTCTGAACATAGTCATAATAACTGACATAAAATGTTGATAGCTTTCTTATATGTACAATTCCTGAAATGACATAATTCAGAAAAGTTTGCAATCAATTAAAGTTTCAAAAGAGCAAACGAGGCCAAACTCAATGGTTTATTTTATCACAACTATGCTAGTATATTCATGTTACTGGATGTTTTGAAAACATGAACATTATTGCTCAACTTGAATAGAAAGGGACAATTCAATATCAATTAATATAAAAAAAGGAGATGAGACATGATTGCCAATGAGACTTTCCACCAGAGACCAAAGGACGAAGATATAAACAACTGTAGATGACCGTTAAAAACTTACAGGTCAAACAATCAGACAACTTTCTGTCCTTATCTTTATCAGAGACCATGCATCATGACCTGTCCGTTTTAACTTGTATATGGGTCAATCTCACGGTAAGGAATACCTAAGCATGATAAGGATTCGTTATTGCTATTGAAAATTATCATAGAAAACAGGTGGAAGATGGGCCTTAACTCATTTACTGACACAATGCACAGACATATATATATATTATTGTTTTCTGTTTGGTATTAAATTTATAGTTAAGATTAATTTATTAAACCTTGTGATCCGTTTATTAGGCAATCGCCAATGGCAGTCAGCAGGATTTAAGAACATTTGTTGTTCGACCTGTTAGTCAAATGCGTTTTGTTAAAATATACTTTTTCACTTTTTTGGTCTTTTGGAAAATGTTGTTTGTGCTGTATTTAGACCCCTCTAACAAGAAATTTGTTTTGCATGCACACGTATAAAAATTGCGGTTTTTATCCCACGCAATCATAGGTTTAATCGTTGTTTTTGATTTAGACTTGTTTATATTTTTTCGTTTTGGGCTTGTATTATATTTGCCTTCGGGTATATATGATCCGTTCATCTTATTTTGACTCCTCAAAATTCAAGAGTCTATCCTAAATTGAGGTAAATTTTGTGGCCTTCCAATAACCGTTTCGATACCTAACATCACTGAAGAGACATTCATTGTCGAAATCCGGATATGGTGTACAAAAAATCTTTGCACCTTTGTTTGCGGTATACCATCTTTGCCGCAAGTTTATTGTTTTCTGTTTGGTATTAAATTTATGGTTAAGATTAATTTATTACACCTTGTGATCCGTTTATTAGGCAATCGCCAATGGCAGTCAGCAGGATTTAAGAACATTTGTTGTTCGACCTGTTAGTCAAATGCGTTTTGTTAAAATATACTTTTTCACTTTTTTTGTCTTTTGGAAAATGTTGTTTGTGCTGTATTTAGACCCCTCTAACAAGAAATTTGTTTTGCATGCACACGTATAAAAATTGCGGTTTTTATCCAACGCAGTCATAGGTTTGAACGTTGTTTTCAATTTAGACTTGTATAAATATATATAAAGGAAATTTGGTATGATTGCCAAAAGACAACTATCCACCAAAGTTCAAATGAAGTTGATGTAAGCAATATAGTCAACCGTATGGCCTTCAACAATGAGAAAACCCAATACCGTATAGTCGGCTATATAAAGCCCCGACATGGAAAATATGAAACAATTCAGTTGAAAAACTTATGGCCTAATTTATCACAAAACAATTTACGAAAAACAAATATGACAGACATGAACCAACGACAACGACTGAATTACAGGCTCCTGACTTGGGATAAGCACATAAAGAATGATTTACAATTAATTTAAGAATTATATATATGAAAATACTTATTATTGAGGTAGCAATTGAATGTCGTTTTCTTCTTTCATCTTACAGTGTATGTAATCGTATAGTGTGTTAGAAAAGGCAACAATGGGACATAAGAAACGTCACACTATCATGAGAGAATTCTTGTTTAGACGTTTTATATACAATTCAGAACTTCAAATTATTTACAAAAAGGATTCCCTTCGCCAATAGCTTCTGTTGCTACATAATAATAACAATAAAATATCACTTGGTGAATATGTTTTTTTATGGTATTATGAACATAATAAGATGATAAGTAAAAAATCGCGAATTTTCTCTTTAATACACTTAATTCATATGACAGGCTTTTTAATTGAATATCGTTTGTTTGTTTTTTTTTGTCTATACTACCGCGGATAAGTTTACACCTAGAGTTCACTATTTTAAATCAAATACACGAATGTCTTTCGATATAAGTCATCTATACATATTTGTTTTTCGTTATTGAGATACAGTTAGTTTCAAGTTTCATGCAAATTTTGTTTTTAAATCTTTGGATCACCCATTTACCCAGGCCTTAGCTAAAGAGCGTTGGGTTTTAGTTTAGCATAAGCATAATCATACACTATGCAAAGTTGGATATGTATATAACAATACAACATAAGCTCTGTAGAGCTTTTAGTCGTCACTTTGATAAAAAAAAGTGCTTCAAACCACCGTGTGCGTAGACCATATAAAAGAAAGCAACGTAGAAATGAATTATTCAGCCAGAAAATGAACGGTACTAGAATCAGTGAAAAAATACTAACACAATTTTTCTCAAATATCTAATATATGTTTTGTAGCATACCTTCTTGAAACTAGAAGAACATTCATGGTGTCGCTGTCGTCAGGATACAGTCGTCTGGTGACACTTGTCTTATCAATTTTTTTCTTTTCTGTTCACATCAACTCTCTAGTGCCATGAGTATAAACCTAAATATTTATAATTTGGTTTCCAGGTTTCGAAAGGGACTAGAGTATAACAGTTTCATTGTGATCATTATGATCGAATTTATAACGGCATTGGTCAATATGTGATTCAGAGAGCCTCGGAAGGAATTAACAAAAGTAAAATGTAATTGAAAATAAGTATCATATTTTGGAATCATAAGAAGTCTAAAAAAGTATATTCTTGGGGTTCTTAACTTCTGTCAGAAATGTCGGCCGTTCGACTGTGTCAACGTGATAGACTGAGAAAGTAGCATTTAGTTTTTGTCACTGTAATAAATAGACAAATGGAGGCGAAAGATACCAAAGGGACATTCAAACTCATAAGTCGAAAATAAACTGACAACGCCATGGCTAAAAAAGAAAAGGACCAACAGGCAAACAATAGTACACAAAACACAACATAGAAAACTAAAGACTGAGCAACACGAACCCCACCAAAAACTAGGGTGATCTCAGGTGCTCCGGAAGGGTAAACAGATTTGTGGCACCCGTCGTGTTGCTCATGTTAGTTCAAACCCGGAATATGTATAATTCGGAAGGTCACATTCTGGGAAAAGGGGACGGGATTGTAGTTAAGATATTTGGAACATATCTGCTACAAAAAAAACGTCATGCTTGGTTTAAATGATTTGAGGTCAGTTTATGAAAGTAAAAGTTATAATAAGGCCTCCGTTTTAGATTTTCTAAATATTCTTAAATATCAAATAAATATTCAATAAAGTTTGTGTGATATTGATATAGTTTTGTTTTCGTTTGCTTTAGGATTTGAAAAGCTTCATATTTACAATGCTGAAGAGTAAAACAGTCTACTTTTGGAATTTCTTTTCATCAGAACACATCTACAGATAAAGGTAAAAGTCTGACCAAAGATATAATTTGAAACCATTTAGATATCTCATGAAAGATGTTGACGTGAGCACCAATATACTTTGATATGAAATGTGTCTTCAAATATGTATACAAAAATAATTGCTTAATAACGCATTTGATAATAAACGAGATGTATATCAAATTATGAACACAATGCTCAATGCATACACTCCTTTGACATTAAGACAAGTGATTGTTTTTTTCTATATTTTTTTTTTTTATTTTTCATTGTTGGTCAAGGTATTAAATTTTCAAATACCAACTTAATCATTCAATCAATTTTTTAAAGTTTTAATTTTTATACGTAACATGGACCTTTCACTTGCATGAGAATAATTTTTTGGATCGGTGATTATAACTTATTTATTATAATTGCGTAGAATTACTTGGTGGCGATATTTCTTCTATTGCATTTCGATTCAATGAACTAATCAATATTTTCGTTGATGTGTCCCGATTTCAAATGAATATTCACCTACCACAATAGAATTGCAACTTTGTTGCAGTTTTTCCTCTGTCATCAAGTTGGTATACAAGTTCCGTAATATGTCATATATTAACTTATTAGGTCTCTCCAACTTTCAGTGGAAAACCTTTTTTATTTTATTCTGACTTTTTAAAACCGTAAGTAGCAAATGAGCCCCCTTATTTCGAACCTTAATCCATAGAAACCATATATTTTAGGAATCAGTGTAAAATAAGCTATCATACGACACCGAAAGAAAGTTTGAAACCAGAAATCACAAATAAGTACAAAAAGATGGTGTCGTATCATTATTTATTGAAGACAAGTTTTCAGTTATTACCTACTTATTGTCCATCATTAACAGAATAAAAATGTAAGTGATTAGAATATTTTTGATTACGAGCTATAATCCCAGAGTGTTAACAATTTGTCAGTGATCTATTTGAGGTTTAAAAAATAAAAAAAAAATTGTATAAAACTACTAATTATAGGATAAAGATCAAGTCAGAGTATTTTTGTTTCGGTCTAGTGGTTACGAAACCTAACACCTACTATATATCATACACTAATTGACTGAGGTATTGGCAAAGCTGTCGTCCCTCAGACGAGGACAGCTGTTGACATCGGAGTACAATACATTTGATATTACCAACATAAGCTGTTGTTAAGTATTTTACTTTCGATGAAACCTACATACATCACCTATAAAAAAATAGCCACTTAAACATGTACATGAAGTAGAAGCAGGCTTTTTCGGTGTTGTTCTTGTGTTATTATAAATATTTCAGTTAATATACTCAAAACCAGAGATGGAAAACTATCATGCAAATGACGACAAACCAAGAAACATTTGTTATGTTGTAGCTTTTTAAAATGTCTTTTTATTTGGATTTTTCTCTGGTTTCCTTTTTAAACATTACTCCTGGTGAGTAAGTTATCAATTTGAAAACAGATAAGTTGCTAACATCTACGTCAGTTGCTTACATCTACCTTCATTTGGTCTCTGGTTGATTGTTGTCTCATTGGCAAACATTCAACATCTCCTTATTTTATATCATAAGATGACGACATAGACGGGCTCATAAAGTTATCAGTTTAAACTGTATATTTATTTCCTGTTTTCCATATTTTATCAAGCGAAAAAGTTCATGCAACGGAATAGTCAATGACGTCAAGAAAAATATGTATTACAGGTCCAAGAAGATATCCAGGGGTCAATCAAAAATCATAAGTCCAATAAAAACAGACAACACCACGGAAAAAAGGAAAGAAACGAAGAAAAGACAAACAACAATAACAGAACATTACACAGAAAACTACACAGAACACTACACAGAAAACTAAAGATTGAGTTACACGAACCTATTTTAAATCTTGTGTGTACTTTGGTGCTCCGGAACGGTAAGCAGTTCCTTCTCAACCAGTGGCACTTTACGTATTACTCATTGCAAGTAAAAATACGGCGATAAGTCGGTTATGCGACAATCGAGGACAAAAGGACGTGATTGCTGTTACAAGTGAACATATCCATGGTCATCAGTGACACATATATTTCGTAAGACAACAAAATCATGATGACGTCCGTAAAATATTCAAAAGGATGTTTTCAACTTTACAATGTGTATCCCTTGATGCAATAGCTTCTTTCTAAGTAGTAACACTTGATCAAGAAAATCTCCATGGGAAATACAAGCACATATAATATTTTATTTTTTCAAGTTAGAAAAACATACTGCTGTTTTATGATAAATTGTATAACTGTGTAGTATTTTAGATTTGGTTCGTCGTTTGTTTTTGAACAGTAAATGATAAATATTAGGGACGAGATCGTTAACAATAAAACATTTAAGAAATGCAGTTGTCAGAGTGAAGGGATTGGTAATTTCAAATGTTATGTTTAATAGTGCGGGTTTTGTCTGGTTGTTCATTTTTTTTTATTGGAGTTTTTGTCTTGCATTATTATGTTGAAATACTTAGGAACACGTGTAATCTATTGTGTATTTCCATTTTTTATGTTCCATCTTAAAAGAAACCTTGACCAGAGTCGCTTACGTTATTTATGAGATAACTCGTATCATAGACAGCCTCCCATGGTATAGTTTTTGCATTTCAGTATATAAACTGTCTGAAATATAGTTTTGCTTCATTTGTTTTACATATTCGTTAAGTAAAAAAATGCAAAACTAAAATAGTAAGATCTGGTTTCGTCTCTTTTTGGTTGGGTGGATGTATTTTTAACATCCAGCAAGTAGTATTTCAATTGTATTCATGTTTATAAAATGTTAGAATTATATCAAAATGAACTATTTTTTGCACTGGACTCACATAATGACGGATGTTAACGTGCTATCTCACAATGTAACATTTCGTGGGACGACATGTCACATGACTGTATTAGACTTTCCTGCTCTCGGTAATTCGCTCTCATTTCTAAATGCTGGATGAAAGCATCAAATTCTATTTTCATTTTTTTCTTTGATCCAACATGACTTTTTAACGTCCTTCCGGAAGATAAGAGAGAATCATGCCACACAATATTCCAGTTGGTTTTTTTAATTGGAAGGTGATTTGTATTTTTCTCACTGTGTAACTTTATACCAATTACCGATTTATTTTTTGAGATCAAGAACAATTGTTACAAAAAAATGGTATGATTGAAAAAGGATGTTACAAAAGTAAGTGCAATACGCCTATCCATGTCAAAAACTAAAACAGACCTTCTTCCCTTCCGGAAAAGGGAAATTACTCACGAATTGAATTCCTTTGAAAAATATTGCTGAAGACATCTAATAACTCTTTTAGTTTTTTAATGAAATCTTCGTAAATAAAGAAAATCAAAAATCGGAACAAAACAATGGTAATAAATTAATATTCAATGAGTACATATAATATATGAAATAAAGTCAAACGGATAAACATCGAATATGCTCAAGGTCCTTTACAAGTTGACGAAATACCAACACATGCCTTTAAATTATCGTCAAATTTCAGTTGTACTGGACATGGTCTGGTAAACACACCACTTGGAGCACACGTAAGGTAGTAATGGCACCCTTTGCAAGACTGGTGGTCTCCTAATCCTTTGTTCATGCAAGTATCCGTTCCATTTCCACATCCGTCTGGAAAAAAAACGAGTATGAATATGTGGCAAACATAAATACAGTAAAAACTATTTGAAAATCAATCGATAAAAACTGTTTTCAAATGAATCGAAAATTACAGATTAACATTTTTCACCACACCATACCAATGTTTTTGAAAAACCAAAACAACTTTGAAATGGTTGGAATCTCTACTTACTTGTAAAAAAGTTATTTCCTATTGTTAAACATTGACCACCAATTGGACACGGCAAATTCATACCTCCTGGTTCTGAAATAAAAAAACCAGTTAAGTGTTGCAAAATATATGACCATCATGTTGTAATTATAAACTAGTTATCCATACATAAACTGGATATACTTGTAGTGATCGATGTACATCTGTTTCTCTCTGTGTGTGTGTGTAAAAATTAAACGTGTTATGTCGCTGTTATATACGCGAAGTCACTTATCTATTTTTTAGTTTTAGAAGAAATCTTGTATTTCTACTGCAAATCGACAATCGTCCAGAATATGCCTGAAATATTTGCCATTGGATGTTATGCAACCAACAATCATTCAACAAATATTACTACAGCGCTTATGTTTAAATTTTTATTTTCCCATAATTTTACAAATTCTTACACAAAAAAAGAATTATCAGTCATATTAAATGAATTATACGTTTGACAGATACACAAGTAAAGTTATGTCGCTTTTTTCAATACTTCCCATTCAATATGGGTCATGATAAATCCTTGTCTGACTGACCAAAGCCTTGTATTTAAAACATAAAATTAAACAATTTAACTTTTGGAAATCGGTCATTTCTTAAGACTTAACATAAAAATAAGAAGATGTGGTATGATTGCAAATGATTGATTGATTGATTATTTGGTGTTTAATGCCACTTTCAACACTATTGTGCTATATCGTGGCGGTCAGTTTTTATTGGTGGAGGAAGCCGGAGCGCCCGGAGAGAACCACCGAACTTCGGTAGGAAAACTGACAATCCTAGTCAATTAAGATTTGAGTCGAGCGCACCTGTCACTTGCCGAAGATTGCCAATGAGACAACTCTCCATCAGAAACCAAATAATACAGAAGTTATCATCTATAGGCCTGATTTATGTACAAAACAATAACGAAAACAAATATGCTAAACAGCAACAAACGACAGCCACTGAATTACAGTCTCCTGACTTGAGACAGGCACATACCTTATTTAATCATCAAACTTGTTTAATGTTTATTATTGACAAAAACGTATACTGTACAGCCTTCATCAAAATCGTCTATTAAAACTTAAAATTAAACAATTAACTTTTGAAAATCGGTAAATTCTTGATAGTTAATACCAACAAAAAGATTATTTACAATTCAATTGCTTGGTGAAATCAAAAATCAAAAATTAAATATATTATAGTAAAATATGTTTCCCTTTTCAAGAAGTTATGGTTTCTTTCTTTTTTTTCTTTCTTTCTGATCCATAGTATATTTTTGTCACGTTAGTAAAGTTCACTTGCTTCAATTTTTAAACTAAAATATATATTCAGATTCAATTATAGAATTATAAGCACACTTAACCAAAAGTAACATTACTGGTTTTTTTCAAACTGTTTTCTTTTTTTAGAAAATGTGCCAACTTACTCTTAGTTGGGACAATTTGTTTCAATGTAGCTGGAATGAGATTTGATGGAGGTGTAATGAGACCACCATTTCCGCTACCAGTTCCGGTTCCGGGTCCGCCAGGTCCTGTCCCTCCAGGGGTAGGACAGCCAGCTCCAACAAGTCCATGACCAGAACCATTTATATTGTTATTGTTGTTGTTATTATTGTTGTTGCTGTATATTGCGTTCGCAGGTGGTGTCCAGTCTACATATAAAAACATTGAAGGATATATGTCCTTATTACCAAATTCTTTTTTCATGAATGCCTTATCTTTTTTTTTACTCAGTTATTTTACATGTCAACGAGTTTTTCGTAGAAAATTAAAAAAAAACAATACTTCAGAGTCAAATTAGTTTTATCGAAGCAATGCACGTATATCTTACTTTTTGCCATTAAAAGTAGACATATTAACTTGTCCTTTTATGTACAAATTTGATTTGTAAAAAGTATTGAAAGTCAGATTTTATCTGCACTATATCTATAGAAATGTCAATTAAAAGGAATTACTTTTGTAAAATTATCTGGATTGTTGCTAATTATTATTATCTCTTTGAAACTTACATTTCTTTTTCTCACATACATATGGTAAAGGGGCAAAACAATTGACATCATTCAGTTCGGAGTTGACAAATTCACCGCAGTGTTCACTACCAGCATAATTGTCTGGATTTCCCTTCTTCCATGGTCTAAAAAACAAATTCTGGTTTGGTTACATTCCAATAATCGCATAGTATTTTCTTATTATTGTAATAAAATAAATCTGGCAGATTTATTATTACATTTCGAAAAACGGGAAAACATACAGGTCAATTTTTTCAAGTTGGAGATCATGAACTATTTTTATTTTTTTTATTTAAATACTTTTGTCACAATTTTCAACGCGGTATGTAGCTAACATTAAAAAAATGAAACATGAAATAGATGTTCGTTAACTTTTAGAAAAGTTGTCTTAGGGAAATCTATGAACGTAACACTTACAACAAAGAAAGATCATGTGGTGTTCCATCTGTCCATACATATTTACTGGAGTCTTTTCTTGGTCGATTGTTCAAACCGATCCATACCTGATATAGTTGGTTGCTTGCAAATTTAGAATGTTGTATTTGTGATAATCGCGTCGTCAGCCAACTCTACAAAATGGTAATATGTTTTGAAATTATGATTTACATATCAATTTTTTGTACAGTGTAGTACTATGAAATAAAATATAGTTAGCAGAAAATCTAAATTTCTTCGCCTCTCAACGTCTGGCAGAAGTTTTTATTTAGATTTCTCAGTGTCCAAAATCGCTGAATCCATCTTACATCTATGTTTATGACTAACCGCGCGTGATGATTGTCAAGCATACATGAGGGACTGAATGGGGGTCCTTCATTTCTGTATTCTTTATTTTTTTAGGTCATTTTTCTCTATTCTTTATATTTTAGCACCTCATTCTTCTCTTTTCATTATTTTCTGGTCCATTTTTCTCTATTCTTTATAATTTTTGCCCATTATTCTCTATTCTGTAAACCCCCATCCACACCATCATCCATGTAAAACGTTATTCAGTCTCTGATAGCTCATATTCCTTAAAGACTTACATATAATCATATCCAGATTGAAGATATGTATACCCCAAATATCTAATATTTTTATCTTTTATACAATTCATATGTACTAGAGCACATTGGTAAAATAAAAGAAATATTACTGTATTGTTCGAAAATGGTTGACGAACAGGGTCTTTCAAATGATTTGAATCCGTTTGCTTTTGTCATCAAATTATTTGTTATGTCACCTATAACCATATCATTAGAGAGCAGACAACCCTTAATTCCATGGGGGGGGGGGGGGATTTTATTCTTATCCATTCAAAATCAACACGATCTACATACAATCTTCAACAAGTTCAAGAACAGGCCGTGATCAGGGGTATTTCCCGTAGTGATAAATTCTAGTTGCTTGAGTTTTTGATCGTCCATAAACCTGTATTTTTACCTCACATGAACTACTCCGAAAATAATAAATTAAATTCTAATCTTTTTTCAGAAGGAAATCATCATTAGATTTCTTTCATTTGGTCGCTGTTATTCCTACAACCAAACAAGGGTTTAACATTTCGTCTATTCGTCACTATGGTTTACTAGTTACATATCTAACCATTTGCCATGAACGGATGCGACATAATTTTTCTACAACAAACTTGAGTCGAACTTTTGATTAATCCTTAGAACTTTTTTCATATACAGTGTATGGTTGCAAAATACTTGATGCATTTAGTTAAGAATTTGTTTGTCAATGGTAGAAACTTATGTATCTTTCGCCTCTCTTTTAGCTGTATGTGGCTAAACTTTTAAGAATTTTGAGACTTCAATGCTCTTCAACTTCGAACTATATTTGGCCTTTTTAACTTTTTATGTGAGTGTCACCAATGAGTCATTTGTAGACGAAACATGCGTCTGGCGTCTGGCGTAGAAAATTTTAATCCTGGTATCTATGATGAGTTTATTTACCGGTGTTATCTACGTGCAATATATTACTGCAATACGTCTGAATAAATATTATTTAAACAATTTTATTACCTTTTCGGCTTGACTGTCTATTTTAAGCAAGTCTCCTTGATTGTTTAGACAGTCTTGCCTTGCTTCCATCCAAGATTTTGTCTTTTTAGATGTGATTATGTAGCAATCATCTGTACCAGGTCTTCCCTCCCAACCCGTGGGACATTTCCCTAGTGGATCTGTAAGAAAAATGAATACATCTTATTCTTTTATTCTTTTTTTTTAATTTTAAAGACATTGCAGAAAGAACTATTATAAAAATCCCAAGCGAAAACTCTTTGTGTTATTTTGAGAGAAAAAAAAATGATTTTTAATATCACTTTACCAAATTATGCACTGAATATCTAGGAACAACATAACAATCTTCAAATATATATATATATATAAACGAACTCGTCTTAACATCAACCCAACAATGTTAGATCTGTTTTGTTCTTCCCTCGCCGGGATTCGAACTCATGCTACTGAGATATCGTGACACCAAATCGCCTGCACTGTATCCGACGCGCTAGACCACTCGACCACCTAGGCTTCAAAAATAAAGCTTTCGGTGGCCGGGTGTTACCTTTCATCGTCAGTTTTAGTCTAGCGTCGTAATACAGTACATGATATATAAGGCATGAAGATGGGATTGTTACAGATCAGCTGAAATATATATTGTGAAGGATCTTACAAATTAATGCAAGATACAGTCACAGAAATAATTATATTTATAAGGACGTCTGAACCAGTGACAACTCTACAACAAATTTATCCATCGGATCACAGCAGTATATATATATATACAAGTCTAAATTGAAAACAACGTTCTAACCTATGATTGCGTTGGATAAAAACCGCAATTTTCATACGTGTGCATGCAAAACAAATTTCTTGGAAGAGGGGTACAGCACAAACAAAATTTTCCAAAAGACCAAAAAGTGAAAAAGTATATTTTAACAAAACGCATTTGACTAACAGGTCGAACAACTGATGTTCTTAAACCCTGCTGACTGTCATTGGCGATTGCCAAATAAACGTATTACCAGATGTAAAAAATGGATCTTAATTATACCCCACGCAAATGTTTTGCGAAGGGTATAATGTTTTTGACCCGTCCGTCCGTCTGTCTTTCCGTCCGTGCGTCCGTCTGTCCGTCAGTCCGTCATTCCTGTTTCTTGTCATTGCAACTCCTCTCAAACCACACAACAGAATTTCATGAAACCTTTTTAGATAATAAGGACATACTATGTAAATCTGCATATCGACAGCAATTTACGAATCAAGTTTTTTCCCAGGAGTTACGCCCCTTTGAACTTATTTGCCCAATATACTACTGCAACCTTTTGTCATCGCAACTCCTCTGAAACCACACCACAGAATTTCATGAAACTTTGTAGATATTAAGGACATACTATGTAGATGTGCATATCGACAGGAAATTACGATTCATTTTTTTTTTCTAGGAGTTACGCCCCTTTGAACTTATTTGCTTCAATGTACTTCTGCAACAGTTTGTCATCGCATCTCCTCTGAAACCACACAGCAGAATTTCATGAAACTTTGTAGATAATAAGGATATGCTATGTAGATGTGCATATTGACAGGAAATTATGATTCAATTTTTTTTTCTTACACTTATTTTATTTCTCCAATGACAATGTGGGGACGTGGGGTATGTGAGCGCGCTCACTATGGTTCTTTAATTATTAATTTGATACCAAACAGAAAACAATAAACTTGCGGAAAAGATGGTATACCGCAAACATGAGGTGCAAAAATTTGTACACCATATCCGGATTTCGACAATGAATGTCTCTTCAGTGATGTTAGGAATCGAAACGGCCATATAATTTACCTCAATTTAGGATAAACTCTTGAATTTTGAAGAGTCGTAATAGGATGAACGGATCATATAAGCCCGAAGGAAAATATAATATAAGCCCAAATGAAAAAAATATAAACAAGTCTAAATTGAAAACAACGTTCAAACCTATGATTGCGTTGGATAAAAACCGCAATTTTTATACGTGTGCATGCAAAACAAATTTCTTGGTAGAGGGGTCTAAATACAGCAGAAACAACATTTTCCAAAAGACCAAAAAAAGTATATTTTAACAAAAAGTATTTGACTTACAGGTCGTACAACTGATGTTCTTAAACCCTGCCGACTGCCATTGGCGATTGCCAAATAAACGTATCACCAGATGTAAAAAATGGATCTTAATTATTAATTCAATACCAAACATATATGTATATATATATATATATATATATATATATACAAGTCAAGCACAAGTCAAGTATATATATATATACCAAGAAATTTGTTTTGCATAAAAATTGCGGTTTTTATCCAACGCAATCATAGGTTTGAACGTTGTTTTCAATTTATATATATATTGCATACAATACCTGAATCAGTTGGACAGCCAATTAGGTCAAAACGCATGGAGATATGTGATAGCCAGTTGATTGGATGGATTCTGACGTACTGAGCAATGATTGGACATCCTAACATGTTTGTAACTACTGATTCCTCATCTTTTAAGTTTCCCGTAAACTCCTACAAAGTGGAGTATAAATGCATGTGTTATGAAATTCTCTTCATATTTAATATGAATGAATTTGACAATATTGTGATCAATGTTTAGTTTTCTAAGTTTGATTATATTTTTCGTATAAGTTCTTTTTTTATTGCTATGTATTTTACAGTGTTATTGTCTATTGCAGTCAATTTTCACAAACAAAAATGTGTGTTATTCTCCTAATAAATGTGTTTACATACCTGCTTATTCCCTTGTGGGTCTTTAATGAATTCATATTTTGCACCATCAATACTGTATGAAACAGCAAATTTCGTCACTCTCTCATGACAACACTTGGTGACTATATCTACATTTCGTCCTTGTGTCACTACGCCTCGAATAGTACTCACTTTGTTTAGTTCTACCTACATGCAAAATCATGAAACTTAATACTCCCGTATCAGTTTTGGGGCATATTAAGCAATAAAAACATAAATAAAGGAACATAGGTCCTTATGAAATAAAAAATACATATCTAGTGTTCACCTTATGTCCATCAACAATGATAAAGCAACTTCACTATATGACAAGATTTTTGGTACAACAATATAACGCAAATGCATTCAATTTATCATTCTGTCTGTGACTGTCCAAAGTCAGGAGCTGGTAATTCAGTGTTTGTCGTTTGTAGCTGTATATCATATTTGTTTTTCGTTCATGATTTTGTACATAAATCAGGTCGTTAATTTGATCGTTTGAATTCTTTTGCAATTATCATTTCGGGGCCTTTAATAGCTGATTATGCGGTATGGGTTTTGCTCATTTTTGAAGACCGATAGCTGTTAACTTCTTTGTCATTTGGTCTCTGGTGGATAGTTGTCTGATGGCAATTATACCACATCTTCTTATTTCTATATTAATTCAAAACTTTAAACCTGATACAGGACGGACGAACGGACGGATGGTCACAGATAGGAAAACAGTACGCCCCTTACTTTCGAAAGCTGGTCATGAAAAATTCAAATTTCTTAGAATTACCTGAATGAATTGATTTTTATCATTAATTGCTGCAGACCATCCACCTCCTAGTACTGTACCATTCTGAAAGTCTATTGTTGGTGTATGTAATCGTGCTCGATCAGCTCTAAAGTTGTTAGAGGATCCATTTGTAAAGAATGTGGACGCCTGGATTTGTGTGTTGGTCACTCCTTTCGGACCGGAGACAAGGTACTGGTGACACACTTGATGACCTGTTAATTACTCCAAATTGTTAAGTTTTTTCATAATGAGGCTGTTAAAAGTTAAATAAGCAAACTATGCGTCTTTAGTTCGTCATTTCAGGAACTACGTGTGTTAAAAACTTGATGGAGAACATTAAATTGGGATATTCCTTTCATATATTGTTATTTCTTTATAGTTTATTCATGACAATTTTATCTTGTGTAGATACATTTCCACATCATGTGTTCATCTACCCCGTATCCTTCCTTTAAAAAAAATCAAAGTTACGACGGGTGCCACATGTGGAGCAGGATATTCTTACCTTCCGGAGCACCTGAGATCACTCTCGGTTTTTGGTGGGGTTAGTGTTTGCTCAGTCTTTAGTTTTCTATGTTGTGTTTTGTGTACTATTGTTTTTCTTGTCGTCGTTTTTCCCTTAAATTATCAGTTTGTTTTTTTTCTACTTATGAGTTTGAATATCCCTAGGGTATCTTTCGCCTCTCTTTTACAATAAAGATGCATACATGTGTATGTTAAGATAAAATTGATGGTATTTTACCAATAAATGTCCAACAACGGATCTTTTGTGCCTATAAATGCCGAAACACTACTCCCATATGGTATTTCTTTCATTCATCACCTTTTTTCAAAAAACAATATTAACTTTGCTGTGTTCTTACCTGTTATTGTTTTGGCTGTAGGTATATGAGTGGTTGGTCTTACCTGTAAGTAGTTTGACTGTAGTATAGTAGGTATGCTTACCTGTAAGTGGTATTTGACTGTAGTATAGTAGGTGTGCTTACCTGTAAGTGGTTTGACTGTAGTATAGTTGGTGTGCTTACCCGTAAGTGGTTTTACTGTCGGTTTGACTGTAGTAGCAGGTGTGGTTGTAGTTGTGGTGGTGGTAGTAGTTGTTGGGACTGGATCACAATCATATATGATATCTAAATATTTGGGTACATTCTGACATGGATCTTCACCAAGAAATTGTGTGGACGCAGTGAGTTGACAGACATCCTTATTATTACACGCCTGTGCTATTTTCCCGGTTACCCTTCCGGATGAATAGCAATTTACTGATTGATGACTTCTGCACACTCTCGTTGATGTTCTTCCAAAATTAACACTTCTAATTTGTATAACTTCTCCTGACTGGCAGGAAATTGATTTTGTTTGAAAGTCACATATAATTGAGTTCACTAAAATATAGAAAATTCAGAAGTTTAAAACCAACCTTTAATGAGACGGGGCCATAAGAAAGAAAATGTGCGTTTGCCTCAGTTATGGTTTACCAAAATTAAAACAATGAATGACACTTGTAATTTTAATGATACAAAACGTGGTTCTGTCAGTAGTTCTCGTTTTTATTATTAACCATATGCTTTTCGTCTGAGTTGCATGTGCGCACAAATGATCTGGATGGTACACAGTTTCTATGTCGATATTCTTAAAGTTTGATATTTTGGCGCTTATAAGCTACTCATGTTCAATCAAATACAAATGTAAATTCCAGTCTGAGTTTGCTACATGTGCTCTCAAATAATCTTGATTCATAAACAGTTTCTGTGTCGACGTTCTCAATGTTTAATATTTGCCGCTTATGTTTAAAGTATATGACGCATTTCATTAGAAGATACAGTACATAGATATTCCTCGATATTAAGGAAAAATAAAGAATTTTAAGGTTAAGTGACCTGTCACCTTACTTTTGTCGTCTGGTCTCTTAATGCCCATTTGGACTTTCTGCACGGTTAAATGTTTCAAAGCTTTTCAAACTTTTACAAGCGTACCTGATGATGTCTGTAAACTCTAGAACTACAAATGTGATGATTGGGAAATTATGATTTTGAATTTATTTGAATACTTACATGAGTATACAAAGGTTGGAAGACAAACTGAAAAAGAATAAAGCAAGTCAATTAGAATTAATAATTTTTCAGTGGATTGATGTTACTGAAACTCTTATCTCCATTATCTTGCGTCGATTGTAATTCTTTTTTTTTAATTGCTTTTTTTGCAGAAACACATTAAATATGACATTGAATGGCTCTGATCGCGTATGATGAAGTTACTCCAAACTTCTCAGAGTGAAAAATGGTCGATATTACACTTCGGAACATGTGCTGAGGCACTGAGTTATATTCTGATGAATTTTAGTTAAGTTTTGCCATTCTTATTATATAGAAATGGTTAACACAGCCTTAAATAATTATGTCTGTTCTTTAAATTTCTTGTTTTTCTGCTATTACGTTTTTACTTCCTTTTTTGTCCCTCTCGGTGTTAATAACGAAGATAAAAATTAAAAAGCGCTTCGGGCTGTCTGGTTCTATTTACAACTGAAGCATCGTCATTCTAACAGATTTTTTTGTCTTGCCTGAATTCATATATATTATTCGAAGTAACCTCTTATTATGACAAATATATAAATTCGTTGTTTGGAATTTAAAGAAATTTGAGATATATTTGATATGATCGTTATTGAAAAAAAACACAGCATTGTGTATTTCACGATATTCTTTCTAAAACAAAATATATTTAGAATTTCATAATTGTTGTACTTACCAAAAATTAAAAAAAATTTCATGTTGATTATATAACAAGGAAACTAAGTTAAATCCACAAAGTATATTGTAAAAAGTTCGATCCTCTAAGTTGGTATTTTGTCACTTTTGTACGGTCATATCAAACCAGTGTTCACAGCCTTCTTGTCTCCGAACGTTCTAACTTAAGTTCTGATCACAGAAGAATTTATCCTCGTTTTATTTGTGACAAACCTACTTACCTTGGGCTATTTTTGTCAGGGGATGTGACTCGGGTGTTGTTTGTTTACACAACTTTAGGGGTCTATCTGGTAGGTAGTTTTATCAATCGCACTAGATTTGTAATGTGTTTAACATGAAAATCATTTGCAAAACAACACGATATTTTGTGTACTCCCCCGCACTACAGTAAATTATTGTAAATTACGCAAATATGAATTATTGTGGTACACGTGGACCATGCAAAGTAATGCGGGTGGTCATTCTTTCGTGTAAATACGTGCCTGTTTTGCCATAACTTTCATCTTTTTCAGATAACAGTTCAACTTCAATTGGTCCTCGAATGGCTTTGTTTTCGTATAAACTAATTATTTTAGTTTTAAACATCAAAACAAACGGATTACGCTTTTAACCTCAAAAGAATGTTGTCATATTTGAAATGTTCAAATACGATAACTTTTACTTCGAACCTTCTGGTTTCATTCTTACATAAATATCAACTCATAATGTACCATTGTCAAATATTTAAAAAACGTGAATTCTATTTTATATTTAAAATGAATGTTACAGTTACAGTGAAGGACACTATGCTTTCTATGTCAGCAGGTGTAAGCACACTGGACTTACATTCAATAACAGTGCGATATTTTCTATATTATAGAGCATTCTTCTCTTCCTCTGACTGTGATTGGAAAGGGGATGGCTGGGTGCTCAAACAAACCTTGTAAGCATTGGTAAATGTTCGCGGGACTGTCCCAAGTTAGGAACCACGTCAGTAGTTGTCTATAGTTATGTCATCATTTTTTTTATTTGTCCTTGAAGAAATTTGGTTTTGATGGCAAATATGTGTTAATCTGAGTATTATCTATTCACAGCTTTTCTAAGTTGGACGATTTAGAGACTGACGTATTGTATAGTTATTTAGACTGACGTATTGTATAGTTATTTAGAGACTGACGTATTGTATAGTTATTTAGATATCGTGATGATCTCTAGATGTCTATATTCTATTTGCTTGTTTAACACTGTCACATTCTTTATGTGTCTGTCCCAAGTCGGGAACCTGGAATCAGTTTCACAAAAAAACTTTCGACTAAGATTGATCGTATGTATACTAAATTGTTCATAACTTACGATCAATCTTAGTCGTAAGTTTTTTTTTTGTGAAACCGACTCCTGTAGTTCAGAGGTTGTCGCTGGTTGCCGTCTACCAGAATTGTTGTTCGTTTATTGTTATAAGCTATAATCTGATCGTTATTTTTCTCTTTAAAACTGTTTTTCATTTTGTTAACCCTAGGCCTAGAAAGTTGGTCGTTGCTTTTCTCCGCTAAGCACACGACATTTAGAAATCCTGGATAATCATAGGTCTGTTCTATGTTCTTTTGGAATTTCAACCAAAGATGAAGAACTGGATCTTCCATCACTGTATTGGATACCTAAACTACATAAGTGTCCTTACAAACAACGGTATATTGCTGGGTCTTCCAAGTGCTCCACGAAACCTCTTTCTAAATTATTAACATCTATTTTATCAGCAATCAAAGCCGGGTTCCAAAGTTATTGTGAAACTGCCTATTCTAGAGGTGGCGTGAATAAGATGTGGATACTAAAAAATTCCAAAAGATCTTTTAGAGTACATACAATCTAAGACTCTCTCATCTTTCAATAGTATTAAAACATTTGACTTTTCTACACTTTACACAAGTATTCCCCATTCCAAACTAAAAGACAAATTGAAAGAGTTGCTATTACTTTGTTTCATTAAAAAGAATGGCGAACGTAGATACAAGTATCTTGTCTTGGGAGGGATAAATCCTACTTTGTAAGGAATCACTCTGATTTAAACAAAAAATTCTCTGAAACTGACATTATCAAGATGCTTGATTTCTTGATTGACAACATATTTGTTACGTTTGGAGGACGCGTTTTTCAACAGACTGTCGGAATTCCAATGGGAACCAATTGTGCCCCTCTTCTTGCCGACTTGTTTCTTTATTATTATGAGGCTGACCTCATACAGGAACTTCTTAGGAAGAAAGATAAAAAGTTAGCAATATCCGTTAACTTTACGTTCCGCTATATAGATGATGTTCTCTCACTAAATGATACAAAATTTGGTGACTATGTTGAACGAATCTATCCCATCGAACTAGAGATAAAGGATACTACAGATACAGTTAAGTCTGCCTCATATCTTGACTTACATCTAGAAATTGACAATGAGGGTCGGTTGAAAACAAGACTTTACGACAAAAGAGATGATTTCAGCTTCCCAATTGTGAACTTTCTATTTCTATGTAGCAACATTCCAGCAGCGCCTGCATACGGAGTATATATCTCCCAATTGATACGATATTCCCGTGCTTGTATTTCCTTTCATGATTTCCTTGATAGAGGATTGCTGCTCACAAGGAAGCTATTAAACCAAGAGTTCCAAATGGTGAAGTTGAAATCATCCCTTCGTAAATTTTACGGACGCCATCACGAGTTGGTTGACCGTTATGGAATAACCGTTTCACAGATGATATCGGATATGTTCCTTATGTCGTAACTACAATGCCCTTCCCTTTTCACGAATGTGACCTACTGAATTAGACTATTTACCGGATTTGTAATAACATAAGCAACACGACGGGTGCCACATGTGGAGCAGTATCTGCTTACCCTTCCGGAGCACCTGAGATCATCCCCAGTTTTTGGTGGGGTTCGTGTTGCTTAGTCTTTAGTTTTCTATGTTGTGTCATCTGTACTATTATTTGTCTGTTTGTCTTTTTATTTTTGGCCATGGCGTTGTCAGTTTGTTTTCGATCTATGAGTTTGACTGTCCCTCTGGTATCTTTCGTCCCTCTTTTAGAAGTAAGACTTGTCGGTTCGGAGTCAGAATTATGAGTCTGGGTAGGGTGACATGACTTCCTGTTGACTCTTACATTGTGAACCAGCATGTCAAAAATCCGACTCAGAGTATCGGTCTAGTACAAAGCAGGGATTATTTTCTTATCACATTAGCATGTTCCTCGTCCTGAATATGCATTTAATTTGCCACTGGACATTAAAAGCCATCCAGCCATCCATTATTTTTGGCTCACCTGGAATATTGGCTATGTGAGGTATTGCTATCACTTGGCGTTTGTCGTCGTCGTTGTCTTCCGTCGTTTGTTTTGAACTTTATAAAAAATATTCTTCTCTGAAACTACTGAACCAATAAATACTAGTCATAGTCTGAAAGATCCTTGGGGTATCACCAAGTCTAATTTAGATAAGGGGGTTGTGCTCTGCATCTTGCAAAAGAGGATATCCAATTGTGTCGATTTGAACAAGAAAGGTCAGCAAATATCTGAACCGTTTTAATGAATAAAAAGTATTGCAAAGAATGTACTGTCACAGATAAAAGAGATATTTAAAGGACCAAGTTTGCATACATTAACTATACATGAAATAGTAGAACACTCGCGCAATGCATCAGGATTCCGTTAAAATTTTAAACTTGTACTCGACTTCTGTTTGAGCTTTTGACAGGTGATCTTTCGTAACCTAGATTGTTCAACTGTTCACTTACAACTAGCGCATTGCAAGGATAATTATTTTGTCACCTGAAATGTTATAATTTCAAAGTTTTCTAAAAAACGACTTGGTAGTAACATTGGGGACGATGATTTGTGTGTGACGGGGGTTGTGATTGTTATGTTAATTTGGTCCTAAGTTATCTATATTATAGTCTTATTACATTTATAAATAATGCAATTAAATTTATTTATCATCGCTTATGGCAACATTATTCTCAATGTTACATATTTTGTAATTCCGAACTTCAAAACAGAGCCTATCAATCACTTTTGTTTCAATGAAACAAGACATCAAATGCACCTGTTGAAGTACGAATTTGTTACATCATGACACATGACAACGATAAAATTTTGTCTGTATGTCTTGGATTATAATCTAAGTCACATAAAAGATACCAGGCTTATAATTTGGTACGCCAGACGCGAGTTTCGTCTACACAAGACTCGTCATTGGTTAAATCAATCTGTTTGTTAAATAAGCGTGTAGCTACCACTTGCAATATTGACAAAAACAAATGTGTTCGGATTTAAATAAAAAAAAAAAAAAACCGAACTCCAAGGAAAATTCAAAACGGAAAGTCCCTTATCAAATGGCAAAATCAAAAGCTCAAACACATCAGACGAATGGAAAACAACGGTCATATTCCTGATCATCATTTGGAACACAAGCACAAAACATGTCATATTCCCTATTGTGACATATTAAATGAGTTTGGATTCGCATGGCTGATGACTTATAAACAGAAGTAGGCGCCCACCTAGTTGACATATGTGTCTTCACTTCATTTATTCTAGTGATTATATTTTTAATGAATTAACGAAAGTTGAAATTCGATTACTACTGTTGCCTCTGCTATATATATGTTATACACGTGCTAAAGATTGATGTATGAGGTGTTGCTTGCTCAACCTCCAGTAACTCTCAGGACGAGAAACATTGACCCCTTACAGAATTGTTGAAGGGGGCCTATAACGCGTCGAGACAGCGTGACAATCACCAAACACGAGGCATCGAATTTTACGTCATATTCCGACCGAGCGTGAATGTGTATTTATACATCCCACGCCGATGGAAACGGACCGTCCCGCTTTAGCGAGGGTTTTACTGCCTGTGAAGGAAACCACATGTCTATACCACATTCAAACTATCGAGTAACGTACTAACAATGTTGATGTGCAAATATATAAATTTGAATAAAGACATTATATCTTTGCTAAAGGCAGGAATGAAACAAAACATATTAGGCATTAAGAAAGTTTGGTCTACAAAATTCTATTATAAATTGGATACAGACTTTATATACAAATATTAAAGAATGTGTAACAAATGATAGTTTGATCTCTGCGCCCTCTGACATTCATAGAGGGATTAGACAAGGCTGTCCGGTCAGCGCGATTATTTTCGTGATGGCAGTAGAAATCTTAGCATGTAGATTGAGACAAGACAACAATATAAAAGGCATACAAATCAAATTAGATAATAAAACACATAGTTTAGAATTAAGTCAGCTAGCAGATGACACAACAATTTTTTGTTAAATCTAAGCAAGAAATTAAAGTAGCCCTAAATATAATTGAGATATTTGGTTCTTTATCTGGTCTTAAACTAAATAGAGATAAACCAGAAGGTTATTGGCTAGGGAATCTGAAAAGCAGTAGAGATAAATATGAAAATATAAACTGGTCAACAAAGCCAATAAAATGCTTGGGAGTATACTTTGGACATAACATGATTGAATGTAAAAAACTAAACTTAGAAAAACAGCTAACTAAATCAGAGAAAATTATCAAAGACTGGTCTGGACGACTTACTATCTTAGGCAGAATACGTAACTGTTGTAAAGTCTTTAATAGTTCCAAACTTAAACTTTTTAGCATCAATAATCAATATTAATAAAGACTACATATTAAAGTTTTAAAAAATAATATTAAACTTTATCTGGGATAATAAAAGAGAAAAGGTTAAAAGACCTGTTGTTTGTACAAAGTATGCTAACGGAGGATCAAACATGATTGATGTAGATAAATATATTGAATCATTAAAAATAAATTGAATTAAAAGATTAGTTAACAATGATAATATGTTGCCAAACTGGAAAGTTATTAAAATAAGAAAAAATTATTTAATTTTCTATATGAACATAGATAAAACACAAGATATAGAGAATTTAAAAAACAATGTAACACCCTTTTACTTCGAAATAATTAAAACTTGGGTGAAATTGAAAAAACAGTAGAACAGAAAAAAATCCCAAATATTTTTATTGAAATAAGAAAACAAATAATATGGTGAAACACATACAAAAAATTGAATGGTAAATGTCTAATCTATAATCAATGGATTAAGAATAATATACTATATATTAATGATCTCCTGGATGATAATGGAGATATTTCTCATAATTTGATATTAAACAAACTATCATCTCATTGTAATCGGTTCGCAGAATATACAAAATTATGAAAGGCATTACCAAACCAATGGTTAAATTTACTTAAAGAAGAAATATCAAAGCGAACAAAAATTTACTTTTAAAAAAAAATTGGAAATAGTATGTAAAAATCATACAAAGTATGAGTTACAAAAAGTAACAACAAAAGATATATATAATATACTACTACAATCTAACATAGAAACACCAATAGGTTTTGTAAAGTGGAAAAATATTTTGCAAGTTGAAGATATTAATTTGAAAATAAAACACAATATACTGTTTATTTTTAGATATTTAAAAGATAATAAATTGAAAATATTGAGGTATAAATTGTTGCATTGGATACTGCCCTGTAAACAAATACTAGAAACTTGGAAAATAGTAGATACTCCTTTATGTAATATATGCAATATTAAAGAGAATTATGAACATTTCTTTATCACCTGCAAATATTTTAAAACTTTTTGGGAAAGTATTAGATTAATTCTTAATAAACTCAAAATTGGATATCACATTATAAGTTTAGAAAACCTAATATTTTGATATAAAATAACTGATGATGAGTATTATGAAATTAATTTTTTTATAACAGAGTAATATTTAGTATAAATAAAGCATACTACTTATAAAAAGAAAAAGATGTAAATGTGTTCGCTATATTTAAGTATGAATGTCTGTCAAGAGTAAACCACTACAAAGCAATGAAACAAGAAGTAAGCTTTACGCTGAAGCAAAATGAAAGTGTTTTTAAAAAATCTCTTTTTACTTCTTAGCTAAAACTTGTATAATTGTTTAATACCACATGTTACAGTGACACTAAAGAGCAAAAGCCAAAACCAATAGTGATATACTCACAAATTGTAAAATTAAATCCCAACTGCATGTTTTTGTTATACATGTTATAGTAGTATTGTATTATATAAGACGATTTATTAGTAAATTAAAATATACGAAAAAACACTGTAATGTAAAGGCATACAAGATGTTATATTTCCGGAAAATTTTAAATTGTAATTTATACTTATGTTATAGTATAAGTATCAATAGGTAACCCTAAACCTATTATTTATAGTATTTAGGGCTTCTAAGGAGAAAGCTGTATCCTTAAAAGATTTATGCACAGCTTTAATGAAATAAAGTATATGTTTAAAAAAAAAAGAAAAAAAAAAGAGTAAGAACAGAAAAGTCGTCCCGTATATCATAAAAATGGTATGAAGATTTACCATGAGAAGTTATAATATCAAAGACCAAAATGTTATCGATCTCTATGTATGTTTGTTTAAGTAAGGACAGTTTATTTGCTATATAATAGTATCCTATATCATGATTATAATATTGCCAAATAAAGGACAGTCCTACAAGGTTACCCTTTATTTGGCATATTTGTTAGAGTTCATGTACTAGAAATATTGTTTCTATTTAAGTAGCCGAAATAAAACGTTTATAAAATTTAATTTTCAGAAAGTCAGGTGAAATAAAATTTACAACGTTTAAAAAAAAAAACATATTTGGCTGATGCAAATTGTGTAACCTAAGCCTATATCAAATTTGTGTTATATTCACCATGTTACTCGGATTGATCCTTTCACGCATTAGAATTTCCTCTTTCATAGTGCTTGTCATGATTATATGTAAAGGCATACAAGATATCTGTACCCGACGAGAATATGTATATATTTTGCACATCAACATCATTAGCATGTGGTAAGGGTTGATTGGGGTATAGAAATATGACAGTAAAACCTGTGCTAAAGCGAGTCGTCAATTGAATGTGCTGGATGTATAAATACGCAGCCACGTCCGTTGAGAATGGGATGTTAAATCCGATTCAATTGCCTTCTTTTGGGAGTTATTGTCTTATAAGTTAAAACTATAGTTTTAAACCGATTTTCATGTGATTTGCCTGTAATCTGGAAAATAGTTATAGATAAAACTGTAAAAACATTCACGGTATCAATTTTAATGCACCATAAGCGCGCCAATCTTTCTGCAGTGATGCTCGAGGCAAAAATATTCAATAATCTTATACAAACGTAAAAGAGGTGATAAAACCTGAAAGGAATAACAGTAAAGGCAAACAGTGTTAAACAATATAAATGATTGTCAAGGGATTATCTACAAAATTGCTAATATAACTAACACCATCAATTGACGGCTTATAGGAGTTATTACCCGTTTAAGCAAATGTTGAATTATTTTCAATATTAAAGTGAAGGCCTGCTATCTAGGAAACTATACTATATAATCAGAAACTGAAAACAGTAGAAATTGTCATCAAGGCTAGATAATCAAAGAAGTCACAAAATAAAAACTGTCAGTTGATTTTTATTAGGGTTATTGCCCTATAATGAAGGATCATGAAGATTTTAATGAACTTTGATATTTATTAGATTTTATCCAGAAAACAATAAAGAATAAGAAGAAACCGTAATAGGCGAAATTGAAAAAAACAAGCAAATTGAGATCTAAAAATAATTCCATTGGTCCTCTTAGTTAAGGACAAATGATTTAAGGAAAGGTTGTGTGGGGGTTGGAGAATTTTACGAAAATAAAATGTTATCACGAATTTTACTTAAAGAACTAATGTGATCCTAATACTGGAGAAAGCACAAATTATTCGCTTTAATGTTACTTGAGTGCTTACAAAAAGATGCATAAAAAATATTTGTGAATAAGTTATCTGATTGTATTCTAATACAAAACAATACTGCGAAAAAAAGTCAAAATAAAAATATCATTTCAGTATATTTTTGTCCGGTGAGCGATTCAGGGGTTTGAGTCTCTTGTCATAATGATAATTTGTCAAAATGTACTGCATTTGCAGAACAAATAAAAACAACTATCATCATGGTTATATCTTTTTCTTTGTTTGTTAAAAACGTTCATTAATCGATATTCGAATGAAGGTCGCTAAAAAGAGAGGACATAGTTTCCTTATGTAGCGTGTTTCGTCGAGTATGCATTCTTGGTGGAATAGATTAAAGTTAAAAAAAATGTGTCCCATAAAAGCACGTTTTCATATATATACATCGTAAGAAAGCATTCAACTGATATATTTATTAAAGGTATTGGTCACATGACGTAGTTACGGTCAAGTGATTGTTTACTATAAACACGTGTGTGTGTTTACATCAAGCACATGGTGTGTGTTTATGTTCTATTTGATTGGATGGCATATACCCGCAATGCGGTTTTTACGGGTATATGCGCTCATGAGATTCGTGAAAAGCATGATTAAGTATTACTTAAGGGGTTCGTTTGAGAAAATAAAGTTATTCGAAGTTTGCCTATAGTTAACGTAGCAGCAGTTCGTTATTGTGGTATGTCTGACTACGAGAAACTTCTAGATTCTGACCATGAATCTTTGCCTGGTCCTAGTGTACATTCGTTGCCTGATGGTAGTTCTGCACATCATACTGGTAATAACGACTTGGTTGATACATTCTCGCTGTTTAAAACCTATCTTGACGGGAAGATCGCTACTCTTCACAAAGACTTGGCCGTTGGCAATGAGAACTTCGCTACCAAACTCAAGCAAGAAGTGTCAGTTAAACTTAAAGGTGAGGGTAACCAGATACAGTTCAATTTCAATTGTGAAATTATGGCCGACCTTGTTAAGCTTCAGAAGCGTATTCCTGATGAAGATGCAGCATGTCTTAAATTGGTATCTGGTGCTATCCTCAAAGTTAAGAAGCGTAATAAACTCATCCGCATTGCAGACAAATCTCCCGCAGGCTGGAAAACCGTCCGCGAATATGAGAGTGACGACCTTGCCTCCGACTCAGAAGATGAGAAACGCATTCGTTCTGCAGAAAGCCGTGCCATTAGGAGTATCAAGGAAAAGAAAAGACCTCATCCTTATAGAACCGTTACAGCTACTGTTTCTGCTCCTCCTGCTCCAATGCCCAATCAACACAATGTTCGACAAAACAATTATCAACAGCCGCCCTTTCGGACCAGCAGACGGAGGGAACCCTCATCTCATGACATCTGTTACAACTGCAACCAGCTTGGTCACTGGCGAACTCAGTGCCCCCTTTTCAGTACAAAACCAGCTGTCCCAGGGACATCAAGGCAACAGAGTTAATGATAAGTATTTTGATACTACTTTTTTAGATGAAAGCAATCTTTACGGACAGTTTGAACTGGTTCTGTCACATGCTAAATATTTTGATAATATTGATATTTCATCTGTTGCAAAAGGGGTAAAATATAGTTTACGCAAGCATATACAATTCTGGAAACATATAGGTGCAAATGAATTTGTTATCAATACTATCCAACATGGTTACGTTATTCCATTTTTGCAGACTCCTACATCTATGTCATTTAAGAATAACAAATCTGCAAATGTTCATTCTAAATTTGTAAATGAAGCAATTTCAGAATTACTGAATATCGGATGTGTTATTGAAACTCCATTTCAACCGTTTGTTGTAAATCCGCTAAGTGTTGCAGTTCAAAGTTCGGGCAAAAAACGTCTGATTTTAGATTTAAGTGAACTGAATGTTTTTATTAAAAAAGAAAGAATAAAATTTGAGGACTGGAAAGTGGCTTTAAATTATTTCACAAAAGATTGCTATCAATTTAAATTTGATCTTAAGTCTGGATATTTTCATTATGACGTATGTACTAAACAACAAACATATTTAGGATTTTGCTGGAACGAAAAATTTTACTGTTTTACAGTGTTAGCCTTTGGTCTATCATCTGCTCCATATCTTTTCACAAAATGTCTACGACCAATCGTAAAATATTGGCGAGAAAATGGCGTAGATATTGTACTTTACTTAGATGATGGACTTGGAATGGGTAAAAATAAACAAGAAGCTTCCGAATGTTCATCTTTCGTGAAAACCTCCTTGTTAGAAGCAGGGTTTTTAATTAACATGGATAAATCTATTTTTGAGCCAGTACAATGTTTAGAGTGGTTAGGTTTAGTTTGGGATTCGTCTGATTTTTCAATTAGTATATCAGATAGACGGATTGATAATACACTTACATCATTGGTTGATATTTTGAATAACTTTCCTAATTTCACAGCACGTAAATTGGCTCAGGTAACGGGAAAGGTAATTTCTATGTGTCCAGTCATGGGTAACATAACTAGTTTAATGACCCGTTATTTACACTGGGCAATTGAATACAGAGTAAAGTGGGATTTAAAGTTAATATTGGAATGTCCTGATTGTGTATTTAATGAGCTCACATTTTGGCTGAATAACATTAAAAGATTGAACAGAAAACATTTAGCAGGTTATTCTTTTCCTCACGTGCTTGTATATTCTGATGCCAGTAACGTAGCTGCTGGTGCTTACTCGATAGATATTGACTCTAATATTTTTCATCAGATGTGGACTTTACAAGAGTCCCTAAAGAGTTCTACATGGAGAGAACTTCAAGCTATTTTGTTGGCTTTGATGTCGTTTAAGAACCGTTTAAGAAATAAATGTGTTAAATGGCATACAGATAATAATAACTGTGTTTCCATTGTTCAGAAAGGAAGTGCAAAAGTACATTTACAAGAGATAGCTATTAATATTTTTAAGTTGTGTTCTGAATTGAATATTACTTTAGATGTTGTTTGGATCCCGAGATCTAAGAATACAAAAGCTGATTATATTTC
Source organism: Mytilus californianus (assembly GCF_021869535.1). Lineage (NCBI taxonomy): Eukaryota > Metazoa > Mollusca > Bivalvia > Mytilida > Mytilidae > Mytilus > Mytilus californianus. Next base: position 34,947,228 of record NW_026262701.1, read on the forward strand.
TAAAATGATTGATATAGAAGACTGGGGAACAAATAAAGAATTTTTTAAATTAGTAGATAATATGTGGGGTCCGCATACTGTGGACAGGTTTGCGAGTAATTTGAATAAAAAATTACCAAGATTTAATTCCAAATTCTGGAATCCAGGTGTTGAAGCAGTTGATGCGTTCACGCAAAATTGGAAAAATGAAGTAAATTGGATTGTTCCTCCAATTTCCGTTGTCTGTAGAGCAATCAAACATTTGATTTTATGTAAGGCTAGAGGCACTTTGATAGTTCCAAAGTGGCCTTCCTCGTCATATTGGACAATGATTTTTAAAAAAGGTTCGCATTTGCAACCCTATGTAACTGATGTTTTAGAATTTCAACCAAATCAGAACATTTTTATTCATGGTATGAATAATAAGTCCTTGTTGGGATTTTCTGAATTCGTTTCTAGTGTTTTAGCTATTAGATTGAACGCTCAGTTCATGTAAGAATTTACGACAAGGCTGTTGAGCAAGGTCGTATGGTAAAGACAAGGCCAATCTAATGGCAAGGTCGTATGCTGATGACAAGGCCAAATTAAATAGGCAAGGTCTCACCTGACATGGCCAGTGTGAAAAATAAATCTGGCAAGGTCATTTAAATATATTGTAAGCTAGTAGTAGTATAGTAGATTATATTTCTATTTGATATGCACGTTTTTCAGATATTTTTTCATGTGGAGTCTGGAAATCCTTGCCTAAGCCAGTTGACCAAGATTTATCATCTTTATCTAACTGCCTACCTGAGTTCTGTCTCTATTCGAAAGCCGAGAATACCAAAAGAAAATACTCTTATGCATTTAACAATTTCTGTAAGTGGTGTAATAAATATTCTTATGTTAAACCTTTACCAGCTTCAGATTTTTATGTTTCATTGTACTTAATACACATATCAAAGACATTTAACTCGTATGCTAAGGTTGAAGAAGCATATTATTCAATAAGCTGGGCTCACAAACTAGCTGGCTTTTCTAATCCGTGTAATTCACAGTTGTGTATATCGGTTAAAGAAGGAGCTCATAGAAAGATTGGACATATTATTGTAAATAAAAAAGAACCAATTACGCCAGATATTTTAAAGAAAATTGTTAATAAATATGGTAAAGAATGTAACAATCTTATAGAAATTAGAATTTGTTGTATGTGTCTTATTAGTTACGCAGGCTTTTTAAGATTTTCTGAAATGGTAAATTTAAAAAGATCTGATTTAAGATTTGCTGATACACATGTCTCTTTGCTCATACAGAAAAGCAAAACTGATCGTTATAGAGAAGGCACACAAGTTTTAATTGCTAGAACAGATACACAAACATGCCCTGTTAGTATGTTGGAGAAATATTTGTTATTATCCAATATAGATGCATCATCTTCAGATTATATATTTAGATCCATGTATTTATGTAAAAAATCTAGATCTTATAGACTGAGAGGTTTTAAACCTTTGTCATATACTAGAGTTAGAGAAATTATATTATCAGCTCTGGAATCTATCGGTTTAGATAAGTCAAAATTTGGATTACATAGCTTGAGATCAGGTGGAGCTACTGCAGCTGCATCAGCTGGCATTCATGATAGATTATTTAAGAAGCATGGTAGATGGGCTTCAGATAAAGCAAAAGATGGCTATGTAAGAGAAAATGTTAAAGAAAAACTGATAGTGTCTAAAAGTTTGGGAATTTAATTTTTATAGATATACTATATATGTGTATTATTCTTTGCTCAGATCTGCTTGGCTTTCTTTGTCTTTCGAAAGGCTGCTACACCTGTAGGCACACTTATCCTATTTATGTTTTGTTTTATTTATTAAATAATTTATATTCGTTTGAGCTGGCGAATTAGAATATAAATATATTTATTAAAGGTATTGGTCACATGACGTAGTTACGGTCAAGTGATTGTTTACTATAAACACGTGTGTGTGTTTACATCAAGCACATGGTGTGTGTTTATGTTCTATTTGATTGGATGGCATATACCCGCAATGCGGTTTTTACGGGTATATGCGCTCATGAGATTCGTGAAAAGCATGATTAAGTATTACTTAAGGGGTTCGTTTGAGAAAATAAAGTTATTCGAAGTTTGCCTATAGTTAACGTAGCAGCAGTTCGTTATATGTTTACCCACCCACCCACCCCTTTTATGAGTTGGGTATTGTTAACGTGGGCATATACATATATTACACTATATTAATATGAATTTTTCCTCTTTTGTAGATAGTTTTTGATTGTGTTACTGTATATTCTATTATATGATTGGATTGGTAGTGTGCTTGTCTGAATTATAGTGAAGGACTTTAGTTTGAAGAATTGTGAATGTAAATAATATTAAAGACTGCTACACCTGTAGGCACACTTATCCTATTTATGTTTTGTTTTATTTATTAAATAATTTATATTCGTTTGAGCTGGCGAATTAGAATATAATTGGTATTTTTATCAGAGAGCATTCTTTGATACGATATGTCGATAAACCCGGTCTCGCCCTTTTTTGAGATTCCCTAAGTTTTCGTTGTTTCCTTGATTTGTCTCTTCTTCATCGATTTACGAGATTTTGAACATCGGAAAACTACTGTCGCTTTAAATAATTCACTTGTACCTTTTTGGTGTTTTATTTTATACCAGTTTTAAAGAGTTGAGTGATTTTTTTTCTGGACTGGTTTTTATTTTATGAATTTCTTTAACATCTGAATTGTGCTAAATGCGCGAATGAAGGTCGCTAAAAAAGGAGGCCATAGTGTCCTTATGTAGCGTGTTTCGTCGAGTATGCATAATTGGCGGAATAGATTAAAGTTTTAAAAAATGTGTCCCAAAAAAGAACGTTTTCATATATATACATGGTAAGAAAGCATTCAACTGTTGGTATTTTATCAGCGAGCATTCTTTGATACGATATGTCGATAAACCCGGTCACGCCCCTTTTTGAGATTCCCTAAGTTTTCGTTGTTTCCTTGATTTGTCTCTTAATCGATTTACGAGATTTGAACATTGGAAAACTACTGTCGCTTTAAATAATTCACTCGTACCTTTTTTGTGTTTTATTTTATACCAGTTTAGAGAGTTGAATTATTTTTTTCTGGACTTTTTTATTTTATGTATTTCTATATACCTTTTATCATTCCACTAATCGAGATTTAAAGGTAGAAGGTTGACTGCTAAAAAACAGGTATTACACAGCCAAATGTGCTTCTCCTAGGTAAGAAACCTCTTCGGTGGTTTTCTTTACTCATATCTTAATGTTTTGTCGTTTAGGGAATTTGATGTTGATTGTTATTTTTGAGCCTCTTTTTGATTTATTCACAGCATTCCTATGTATACCTTCGTAGATTTGCAGTTTGACATATTACGTAAACATTTGTCGATTGTTATGTTTCTAGATTTACATCCAAAGTATTTCTGTTCTTTAACACATTTCAAAGAATGTAAGTAAGTAAGTGAGTAAATCATTTATTATAGTGACATGTGTAAATATGTACAAATTTTAACGATAAAACATAAGGAAATATGAATACACTCGGCCAAATGAAACAATAAATCATCTTAGATAATATTAAACATGTTTTTTCACGTTCTTGCAAATAACAAATTATTCATGAATTTATCTTCAATACTGTTAATTAAAGTTAATTATTTTAGATATCTTTTTGTAAAATAAATTACGTCTTTTGGGGTATGCCTGGACAATCATGTATTTGGCCAATTTTCGGGTACGATTCAACATTAACAATTTAACTTTTTCGTTACTGTTCATAGATAAGAGAGAAGACGTTATCAAAAGTTCACCAAACAAATGTACTCGGATACCATTATAGAATGAACAGTCCAATAAAAAATTCGTCTCGGATTCGGTCACTTCATCGGCGCAAAATCTACAGTCTTTCTGTTGGTCATTCACCGATATAGCGTCCAGCTTCTATCCTCAAAGACAATATTCCACATCTGATTTTTTCTAAATGTGAACGATCTACATGTGTTTGGTAATTGAATTGACTACAAATCTGATTTCTTTGAATGCCTAATCACGCTCACTATAATTAAAAAAAAACCAAAATACCGAACTCCAAGGAAAATTCAAATCGGAAAATTCCTTATCAAATGGCAAAAAAAAAAAGCTCAAACACAGCAAACGAATGGAAAACAACTGTCATATTCCTGACTTGGTACAGGCATTTCCTTATGTAGAAAATGGTGGATTAAACCTAGTTTTATAGCTAGCTAAACCTCTCACTTGTATGACAGTCGCATAAAATTCCATTATATTGACAACAATGTGTGAACAAAACAAACAGACATAATAGGTAAAATACAAAAAATGACCACAGTACAACACATTGGCGGGATGCTTAAGTACCGAGCCACGCCAAAAGGATATTACCAAAATTGGACTAAACAGTAAAGGTTAATAATTTACAAAGGCAAATAAATTAACACTATAACACGTAATTAAGATGATAAACAAGGTCAGTAGAATCTATACATTTGTGAAGTTGATACGGAATATTTGTCAACAAGGTTGGTATCTTCCGATGAACATTTTTTTAGAAAAAGGACGAGACGTTCTTTGACATAGGTAGCAATACACAGTTAGAAGTTTAGTTTCGCATTATGGCCATGGTGAATTTTTTAAATATGAAAGTTTTTGTACAATAAAATTGATTTTTAGATAATTTAAGAATAATATAGCCTTCTTAGTGGGTTTATATGAACATTTAGATTGTTTTTAGCATGTTTTATAGGCCATTTTTCTGTTTGACAGTCCGTATTTTCCTATCCGTACCGCCCATAGGTCCATAAATTATTGTAGTGTTTATCAACAAAGATTTTGCGCTCGATCTTTTCAATTCAATTTTATAGAAAAACGAGCAGAAATGCATATGATTTTTTTTGGACCTCTTGATAGATATACGTCTATGGATTCAGGAAAGGTATCACTGTAATTGATTGAAATTTTCCTTTGGACCAAATTTTGTAGACTTTTGTGACATGTTCACCCCCTTTCTTTGCAATATTTTGTATCAAAGAAATGCAGATTGTTGCCATGGTTACACCCAAAAGAGATTATATTTCACCATTATAACCATTAGAAATCAAATCTATGGAAGATTTTCTTTCTATAAATATACACATGCATAACACAAATATTAAGCCTTATTTGTTAGAAAGGAAGGGAAAGAGGGTGTTTAAAAATTATGAGTGTCAATTTTAAGTTTTTTTCCTAACTGTGTATTGCTACCATAACCCTGGTTCATCAACTTTCTGCTCAGACACTGTTGACGTTTTATAAAGTCTGGGTAGCAGCTGCAAGCTCTTGAATACCGAATGAGTTGGGAAATGTATATCCCATATGCAGGTGAAGTTGGTTTATTGCTGCTAAGTTGGGGGGAATTGATAATTTCAAAATAAAATAGTCTCGTTTGTCATAGATTCTGGAACTGAGACGACCGCTTATGTCATATTCGAGGTATAAGTCTAAAAAAGAGGCAGAGGAAGCCGTGTCTGTTGTTTCTTTAATTTCTAGTTCTGGAGGATACATTTGTGAAACCCAATCAGAAAAGATTGGACTGTTAAAGGAAAGAAAATCATCAATATATCTGAATGTGAAATCAAATGATCTGTCTTCTTTGATCTTCTTGATTTTTACAAGTGTCTGAAGGAACTCTGACTCATATGAAAATAAGAAGAGGTCGGCAAGGAGAGGCGCACAATTCGTTCCCATAGGAATGTCGACAATTTGTTGAAAAAGTCTACCTCCAATTTCAACAAATATGTTGTCAATAAGAAACTCCAGCATACTGATCACTTGTTCCTCTATGTAGCATGTTTTACCTTTTTGTTCACTTTTAACAAAATATGCCGTATGGTATGCCAAAGTAATAAATTTATAGCGTATGCTACCATTTTTATATTGAAAAGCATTGTGGATTATTTCTTTTAGACGATTGTTCAATTTCACATGGGAAATAGTGGTATACAGGGTTGAAAAATCAAAAGGTTTGAAAGCATTAATTTCAGAGAAAGATCGAGATTTAAAATTATCCAGAAGTTCTTTAGGGTTTTTTTAGAATCCACATATGGTTAATACCAATACGCGAGTAAACAGTTTACAGTATTTCTGAAGACCCTCTTTCACAGCGGACAGAATTTTTGTCAATCTAATTGACAATTCCTTTGTAGAACATGCAGATGAGCCGGCAATGTACCGTTGTTTATACGGAATTTTGTGAAGCTTTGGTATCCAATACAAACAAGGTAAGTCCTCAGATTTGCTGTTCAATGTAATGTTCATTGAAGCCATGATTAGGACTTATGATTCACCAAAATCTCATCCTTGTCAAATGATATGTTTTTGTATGTGGATTACCTGAGTGTTTTTTTACTCCTAATTCTTTTACAAGATATTCGTAGTAGTACGATTTACATACAAAGACAATATTATTTGAAGCTTTGTCCATCGGAACAACAACATATTTATCGTGTAGAGATGATAGACATTTTACAGCTTCTTTGTCTCTGAAAACGGACTTTGGTCGATCATTTACACAGTTTTTCAACTTATAAATTCGACGTTTTATCAGAGACCTGATTGTTTTGACCCATTCTGACAAAGTGTCCAGTTCAACTTCTTCTCGTTTAGCCCTTGCTCTGGCGTAGTCCTCAATGGAATCCATGCGTATTTTTGAAGTTATGGTTCCAATTGATGTGTTGGGGTTCCTTCGGAGATGTTCTTGTTGAATTATGTTAGATCCCCAGTAATATCATGGCCAGAGGGGCTGTAAATATAAGGCGAGTGGGAACAGTCACATGTCAGAGGGTTTTTTCTTCTTCTAAATCAAGGTCCTGCAATGCTTGCTTATAGCTAAATACTTTAGGTGCAATGGTTTTGGTGTAACTGTAGGATACAATAGGAACAGACTGGTTTTGAAAATAAAGTGGAATTTTAGATGTTGCCTCCTTGTGATGAAAAACGTTGCTGATGTTGATTGCATCAATTCCTTTATTCAAAAACTGAACTGGAAGGAATTACCTCTTTTCATCATTTAAAGGTTCCGATCTTACTGGTTTAAAAAGACGGAAAAGAGCTTCATCACAAATTATACTGACCCGTCTGTATATTGGAGAAAATGTATTTATGCATCCCTTTTCAAGTGCATAATCTCTCAAACATTTTAGAAAATTAACAGGCAGTGAAAAAAAGAATAGTTCTAATGTAATGTAACCCTAGCGGATGGTGAAGGTGTGAAAAAGGTCATCAAAGCCCCCAGAGGGCGATCTAGATTTGGAAGTATTTTTTACATTGGGCCGATAGTAATGTTTTTGCCCATGACTACGCTGGTGTTTTAAAGTGGTATTAAATAAGCTCATTACATTTACATCACTGCAGGCTGGACTTGACAAATGTCCTACTCCTTTGATGTTATCATTGCAACTATTCGGCATTGCAGTACCTAGTTCCCTTATCCAGAAATTTTCTCTATCTTTTCGGAAAGGAGTACTTAGTATAGGGCTATTGGTGTGGTGATAAATTTTCTCGATGATGCGTACTTTCATAGATAAAGGATCATGGTCCGGTTGATTAAAATGGTTATAAAGAACCCTAAATTGCGGATCTTTATTATCAGACGGTGTTGATTCATCCTTTTACGCAAAGTGTGTCGAGTTTCACCAACATAAAGTAGTCCACACAAAGAACATTCAATTCTGTAAACGACATTGTCCGTGGAACAGTCCAGAGGTTCAAAAGATTTTGTAAAATAAGCTTTTCCTGTTAAGTTACTAGTGAAATCTGGAGTCGTGATTAACATTCTACATGTCTTACACGTGCTCCTCTTTCCTTTTAATATATGTTTATAAGTAGAAAGGATAGTTGATTCACTTGTAGCAGGTGTCTTTAAACAGTCGAAAATATTAACGGTACATGGTTTTAATTTTTGAAAAGTATCTGAATTTTTTAAAGTAATAATTATCTTCTGGCTGTACATAAGTCAAATTAGGGGTATCCCAGAGGATATTCCGTGGAACATACAAATCACAGTGTTCCGTGTAGCAGAAGAACAAGAAACCTCCCTACTGTTCCTCCTATGCTCTTCCCACGAGGATCAATTGAAAAAATGTTCCCCAAAAAGTAGCCAGTTTTTTTTAAATATACATTCAAATTAAGTACAATTGTTATTTTCTATGCTTGGCAATTTTTCTGAATCATGAATACACATATAAAGGGTTATTTTAATAGAAACACACAATCTCAATTACCTAAGAATCAGGCCTGGGCAGTGGTGAAAACATGGCACAAAAAAAACGATCAAGTTTACATTAAATTTTAGTTAAAAATGTATAATGGTGCACTAATATAACATTCGTTATACCTTTCCTGTTCTGGTATTTCGAGATATAATTTGGTTGAAGTGCACTAGAATTTACAAATTAAGGGGAGCTAACGCCGTAATTTGCAATCATTCTAACCAAAAATTTTCTAGAGATTACTCAAATTACCAGACATGCAGAAAAGAAAGACCTACTATTTCTAACTCAAGATAAGGGTAACTTCAAAATACGATGGTTAGGTCAGCTGGTTTTTTTTTGCCATGTTTTGAAATTCTTCTAAAATTGCCTGATTCTTACGAAGACTGGCACTTTCAAATTTCTGATGCGTGAACATTCATACAGGCAAACCCTTGCATTTTTACAGAATATCACTCACAAGTGGAAGGCTTTATATAAAACAAAACTGTTCTTAAGTAAGAGGTTTTTATTTCAGATTGTTTTTTCAACATAGTAAAATACATGTATATCTATCACAGATCGTTATACAATCACAGCTATTTTGGAAATTGTGTTCTTTTAGAAGCACTGAAAAATATACAAAAACTTATCAAGTAACTAAAGATGTTAGCCATAATTCAATATAGTCTAGAAACGAATATAAAAATGTAAATTCCACACATGATCAAATCAGTTTATAACATGTAAATGCTGCAAAGCATGCCGATTGGAAGAACTATAATTCTTCTCTGTTACAATGTATACATCCTTTTGTCATGGTATATATATAAGTCTTTTGTACCTTTTTTGAAATAGCATAACAACAATAAATCAAATAACAAAACATAAAACTCTACAGAATATTAAATATTAATATAAAATAATATAACAGAACATATAATGCTTAAGATTGTCAAAAAGTCAGTGGCAAGCAAAAGTTGGATGAACAAGAACCGTGCATGGAAAATGTTACGAAAGTAAAGTTTCTAATTTTTATAATTATTTTAACTCAGTTGAGATATGCTAAAACATAAATTAATTTGATTAAGACGAAAATGACCGATTTATATGATTTGCTAAATGTTTCCGGCAGTAAGAGTATTACATTCTTTTACCCTGGTAAAAACACTCCTTCAAAACAATAACAAAACCCATTGTGATTTTCACCATCTGTCTACTGAAACTCACAATTGACACAAAAATAAGTAGCATAGCCAATATAAACGAGAAAAACATTGACACACATGCATATAATCAAAATCAATTATAACACAAGTCACATTAGTTAGCAAACTCAACATCAGCATTCATTACAAATGTTAATATGACAATAATGCTTTGAAATGCGTGATAATAAAACACACATTACAATTTCAATTATGATAAAAATGTTAAAAAAATAAAAATATGACGAATGAAATAAAGTTTCATATGGAATGCCAAATTAAACAAAGTAAAGAATAACAAGTTCAATAAAGTGAAAACTACTTACACAGGATTTAGGATTAGTAAGAGTAGCTTATTCTTATAACTGAAACTAACACTACTTTACAGTTATTGATGGTGGGGCTGATCCTTCACGTTCCAGCTTTAATTTCTTTAATTCCCTTTGTAACAGAAATAATTGAGCCCTACATGGTTTAACAACAGGTTTTGTATAAGTTTGCCTATGAACTGTTCCAAAGTCTATTTCTCCATCCGTGTTTACAGGCTTGTATTCTGGTCTAAAGTCTTTTGTAGGTTCGTATTTCTTGGGTATGAAAGAGGTCTTCGTTACACTATCATGGTCAAATTTAGTTTGAGGTGGAATATAGGGTCTGTTCTCGTGGAAATCTCCATATCTAACACGTGACTGTGGTCCCCAATTCTGGAAGAAGTGTTTAGACATAGTCCTGTCATCAAACTTGAAATCTTCTCGGCGTTGTATTTGTCCTTCTGGTGGAAAATGTCTCATCAATACCTTTGGAATTTCCTTAGGAACATAATCACGCTGAAACATAAGTTGAAGATCTTCTAGAGATTGTACACTGACATAAAATTAAGTAAAAATCTATGGAAAAAACAAGATAAAATTTCCGATATATCCTAAGATAGTTCTAATCTGGAATTATAGCTTGCTTCCTATTCAGTCCTTATAAAACATGTGCTGACAAGTTACTTGATAAAATAACTAATTTAACAAATTACGATTCAAATGAGAAACAAACTATTTCATTTACAAACACCAGATTTGGTATAGGCACATACAGATAATTGAGTAATCAATATTTATTACCTTGTTGCATGTTTGTGTTTCAAACTTGACCGTTGGTGGTTCATATTCAGCAAAATCTGTCCTAATAGCTTTAGCCATAGGATTCACCAGTACATCGTGACCTTTAAACACTTCTTTCTGTTCTGTTGTCAAACTACGTCTAAATAAAGTAAAAAAACATCATCAAAGATACAGTTAACATGGATTTACATAACATTTGTATTGCGCACAATAAGAGTTGAAATTCTTCAGTAATCTTCTGATCTGTAAAGAATTATCTTCAACAGCAATGACTAAGAATCAGATCAAATTGTGGTGGCTTTGTGACTAATAGAATGTATACAAAATAAATTTATAAATATTCTGTACTTAGCTAACATTTTATGATAGGTAACTTCAAACAATCGTGGACTGAGGTAGCCTTATGTTCCACAAGGAATGAAGAGGACTAAGTCAATTAAGTAAGCCAACTTCTGGCAACATTCTGGCATATGGTAACATTTTGTACAATTTCTAGTATAAGATGTTGCTACACAGTGGCGTCAATATAACCAGCAGGCATTGCCAGACAGTGGCGTCGATATCGCCATAATTGTTGCCAGACAATGGCGGCGATATAGTCATAAGATATAGCCAGAGGGTCCATATTTCAATAGGTATATGCTATCATAATCAAGAATACTATGTTTTAACAATAAATAGGATGAATCAAAGAAACTACTTACTTATTATCAAACCTTAAGTCAATGGTACATGGAGCAGGCTCAGCAGCTCTAGCTCTCTCAGGATCCAGATATCCAGGGAAGTCTCGCCTGCTCTGTGTTAATGATTCAAACTTTCCAAGAGCTTTGCCTACTTTCAGTGTTGGTGGGTGTGTTGTTCTCTTGACACGATGGTCGCCTTCATGTTTGGTAAATGTGTCATTGTTTGTGGTATTCATAAACATATCACCTAAAAAACAATGATGTTCATGGATTTTTAAATGTATAACACGCACGAGAATTTGATTAATTTTGAAAACAAACATAAAAAAATCATATGAAATGTCCTATGTGAGAAAAATAAGAATATGTGGTACGATTACCAGTGACATAGTTATCCATAAAGACCAATGTTCGAAGATGTGAACATTGTATAAGTATGTAAATTTCATGTCATTTCTAAATAATATTTTTTTAAAGAAAACCAGGATTTTAAACCTGTACAGAGGCGGATTTAGGGGGGCCAGGGGGCCCGGGCCCCCTCTTTTGTGGGAAAAACTTGATTATATAGGGAATCACTGAAGCATGACTGGAGCGGGCCCCCTCTTAGGCAGTCAGTGGGCCCCCACTTATGAAAATTTCTGAATCCGCCACTGCTGTATGCAACGTATACAATTCGCCGTTTCAGAATCTAATGCAGTCTGGGTAATATTTTCAAAAGCGTACACCAAAACGCCGTAATTGGCTTACAACGTCCCAAACAATTGAAATTTAACCAATGACGTGACGTTGATTTCATTTTGGAGTATGAACAATGAAATTACCCACAGTCCTTTAGATTCTTAAAAGGCGAATTGTTAACTATAATAGAACTGTTCCAAAAATGATTTCTATAGAGAATATCAGACATATCATATGGCTTTTTCAATATCTGCTCGAGGGATTATATTGGTTGAGGGTTGACACGGTGTGTGATATTGAAAAAGTCATATCATATACACTTTATTATATACATATACCTCACGTAGATGTTTTTTATGTGACATGACGTCATACAGGTAAGGAGGTTTGAAATGACGTCACACAGATTATAGGTTTGACATGACGTCATACAGATAAGGGGTTTGGTAAAGCCTTTGTAACAGTGACTGCAATCGATGACGTGACGTCATACAGATTAAAGGTGTGATAAAGCCTTTGCAACCGTGCTGATATCGATATCATCACGGGTGGCTGATACAGCATGCTTGACAATGATTGTATTACACATACAATTTATCTGTATTTACTACTAAGTATATAATAAATGGCTTTATTATAATTAACGTGATTGATTTTACATGATACATTATCATATGCAGAGGACGGGAAATAAACTTGGAATCAAAGGTACATTAAGTATGTGTAAGTGTTCAAGTTTGTTGTATACATGTATTTCTGTACAAAATAAAACTGCCTTTATTGTTCACTAATCAAATAACTTGTAGGTCTAGGAAATGATAGATTTATTAAACTGTTTATTGATCAAATAATGTTTAAATCAGTAATTTTAATACTTTTCAGTGATGTCTGACGCATACCTCAATGTTTCCTAAGTTAAAAGTCACAAAGGTCTGCTTTTATGTTTTTAATAATTATTCGTATTCAACCTTTGTATTGAAATTTTTAGTATTTTAAACATGTAAATGTCATATTGATTTAAACACAAATACTTTATAATTGTGTTTACCTAGTAAAAAAAAAAATAATTTGCGCTTCATATAATAGTTAAAGGTATTATTTGCTTAAAATAATGAATAGATCTAAGCTAGTGTTATAGATTCTAATGTCTGTAAAAACGTACTATATCATTTTGAAGTTATCCAGTTTTCATATAATACGTCTATTCGTATCCCTATACTTGTATTCAATATAGACGCTCATTGCTAGAGACAATAAAACATGCGGCAAGATTTAAACGTTTGTTTGCTTTCACTATATATATGTATATGAGATGTCACGGCCAGCTGACAGATTGTTCCGGTGGTCTAGGGTTTGATTCCATATATGGCAATATGGTAATTTTGGAAGAAAACTCGTACAAAATAAAAGCCAGATAAATAAAGTATATGTACCTTCCATTTTAATATTAGACTCAGAAAGTCGAATAGCGTCTGGTCGTTTGACAAACTCTCCTTTAAAGGAATCCTGGGTACATGTTTCTGGTAACTTTTCTTTCATTTCAGGATACAATATTGAACCTGTAATAATTATTCAAATGTGAACTATTTCGTCTGAAGCTTGTTACGTTAATATAATCATAGAGTTTTGCTAATTCGCAAGGTAACAGTTCTCAGGAAAACATGACCTCTCGAACGGACACATTATGACTGGACCAGTTTTTACAATTTCTCCTAAATGTCATATGCGGTGTAAATACTGGAACATATTATTCTTACTTTAAAAGTTTGTTTGACACGACCGGAGATCGAATGCATGGCCTTTGACTGCAACGGACAAGAGCACGCTATAACGATTCCGCCGCAGTGGTAATGTCATACGTCATACTTTGGGTCTTTTTTGAATGAGTGTAGCTTGCATCCACCATAATTCAATATAAGTGTGAAAATTCAAAAATTCTATTTGCTTTTCCAAACTATAGATGTTAAATTATCGTTAATATATTATTTTTTATATGCGATTTAAGGTTATTTTTTTTCGTGTGATTTACCTGTGAAGCTCGGCATTTCTCCAAATTGGACTTGTTTGGAAGGAACCCACTTTTTATAGTGTTCCTTGTTTGTTGTTCTGTTTTCAAACTTAGCATCTGACAGGACGTAATTAGGTCTGGGTTCCATTCGTCTGAACTCTGGTTGCAATTGTTTGGGAATAAATTCCGTGGTATATGAAGTGATACCTTCAATCTTAGCAGACGATGGTTCGAATTTTTCCTCCTGTGGTGATAAAGAGTTTCAAATTTAAATTTTAAAAGATTTAACCTTGGAAATACAAAGTTGGTTATTTCATTGTGTATGATGATTAATTTAGAACTTCATATAGCACGATGCACTCGACTGTCATTGGGGTGATATACAGGTTAGAAAGTGCTCTGTACTCAAATTAACAAATCCACAAATAGGTGCAGAAAAAACCAATTGGTAAAACAGGAAATATTCTTTAAGATAAATCTGAAATCGTTATGGTGGACAGAAAAAATGGAATAATTATTCAAAGAAAGAAGAGCAAGATTTTTATTAGTTTTAAAGGTTCCGGGTCACCGCTTTTCATAATTGAAAACGGAATTTCATTTTTAACAATGACAAAGTTCTTAAAACAACAATAAAGAATGTTAGTAAAATACATGCATAGTTGAGTACATTTAAAGTTCAAAAGATTAATTTAAGACAGTTTTAAAGGTTCTGAGTAGAGAGATAAATTAAGATAGCATGCATTGTTGTCTAATTAGTTTAAAAGCAAAGTCAAGAAATTCGTTGAAATCTTGAAAGTTTTTTTTCCACAAAAGCAAAACTCAACTTCCTTTATTTATGTGGTTGAATATATAGTTTATTTAGTATCAGCGGACGTTATATGTTATATGGCCACCGATGAAAGAAATGTTATTTTTGGTAGACTTATATGCAGAGACTATATATTACTTGTGTATATGAATTCAATACATATTATATATTGACACAATGAACATGTATTTTATTGTGAGTATTTCGACTCATTTATAAAAACGACTCGCAGATAATAAATAAGTATAGCATTGTTGGTAGCGTTTTCGAATTTACCATCTTTGGTAATTAGTGGCTGGCCTGGCTTGAGACATTTTAATGGTTTTCAAGTGAGAGTTTATTTACATTGTGTATATAAAAGGCGTAGGATTTGACTTTGAACAAATATTTAACTCTCGGTAATCCTTACCAAGTCAAACATTTTTATATATTTAGTCAACAAAGCCGACATAACTTAAAAAGGCTACCGTTTAACGATGTTTGTTCCTATCAAAGGTTCAAGGACAAACATATATTTATAACTAACAAACAAATTTAAACTAACAATTAACAAATGGATGTGACGTTACTTACACAAAATATTGTTAGTTGTTTTGCAACTTAAATTTCGACAATAAATTAGATCCGTTTGAAAAAAATCTTATATCTAACAAGCAGCATAATCAATAACATTTCTTCTTGACTGGTGGTGTTGTAAGAGCACATATTGAAAGATGTGCCACATATATGAAAATAATTTCAATTGTTTGAAAATTGTTACAACGTTCATGTTAAGTGAACTTTTTAGAGTAGTATGATGCCTTTGACGCATAGCTGCTTAATGTTGAGGTCATTTTCAAGCGGCAGGGTTCTCTCATAATAATATTTGTTTTATGTTTAATTTCTATCATTTAACAGTTTCAACAATAACAATGCAACCATGGAGATTTATTCGTAGATTATCTTTCCAGACAAAAAAAAATGTCTTTACGAATCATTGTTTTGTTACTTATATATCGCCAAGATTGTTCCAGAAAAAAAACGATAAACATTACCGAAAACTGAAACAAATAATTTGATTTAAGAATTTTAAGATGAATACACAAGTAAACACACACACATAATGAGAATCGATGAAAGACGATGAGAGATGATACTTATAACATACTGTATAATTCTTTTCAGCAAAAGCGTAGATAAAGTACAAGTAAGAATTGTTTCTTTTCATAAATATTACAATGAACAAGGATGATCCATTTTATCAAACTTTTAGTAAAGGGGACAAAATAGAGCAAGGAAGGCTGTTTGAAGGTCAAATCCAGCTTAAGGGTAAATTGAACAAAATATAGATAAAACTCCAAAAATAAGAATTGCGATAAAAGTATGTTGAATTAAAAATCAAGGACGTAACAAAACAAACAAACAAAAATATCTCTGTTTCCTCAGAAAGATATATTAAACAACTTCATTGCCCTCTTAAAATGATTAATTCAAAGGTTGGTGTTTATTGATAAAGTGAAAAATTAGTAATTGCAAGAAGTTAAAAATGAGCTAGTTATATTCGTAGTTATATATCAATAAAACTGAAAAATACTGTATTTTTAGTTATCTTGTACATTTGATATTTCAACAAAAAGACACCGGATCATCATTTCTCATTTGACAGAAATTATATTATTTTGATAGAATATTTGTTATACTCGTCACCTAGAAATAAAGTTCTAATATAGTTAAGATAAACCAAATCCTAGTTTTATTGCACTACATCTTACACTTTTACTGACACGGCGGCCATGTTGAATTTGTCTGCTTGCTGTTGGAAAAATGGCACTCCCATATAAATCCTACAATTGTTATCGTGCAAAATACTATAGCATGTGAACATAAGTAAATTCTACATATAAATATTAAAAGAATCATTTAATCACTCATGATACAAAGCATCCAAAAACTACGCAACCAGCTAATCCATCTACTTAGTAAAATCTTGACACAGAGATAAAAAATTATTTCTCGCCTGTCAGCATAAAATTCAGAAAAAGACAATCGGGTGGACAGCAACATTGCCAGTAATTAATTCAAAGTCGCTGGATCATAAACTAGTGGACAGGGCCTCGAAATGGTCAACAAACGGAGATGTACGGACAGTAATGTAACTTTATAGAAAAACATAATTGTATATTGTAAGTAGTTCCTATCAAACGAACTAAAGCAGAAAATTTAACATTGAAAATTGTAATTAATTTAAAGTCACTGGACCATGACCTAGGGGAAGGGCCTTAAAATAGTCGTCAAACTGATATGTACTGATAGTAATGCAACTTCATACAAAATGTCATTGATCTATTACAAGTAGCTCCTATCAAACTAAGCAGAAAACTTAACAACTGTTCATCATCGTCGTCAGCGGAATAGCAATCCCTATGTCCTGCGAGACAAAAATCATCGCAATTTCCACACGTGCACAGCCTGTTGATTTCAAAAATGAAAATGACGTCTGAGATCAACAAACACCTTTATTATATGTCAAGACAAATGCCAGTGGCCATGGTTATAAACAAGCAATGAGCTGTACAACAAACATAACGGTAGACAAATTTAATTATAATGGATTGAACAAAAAGTATGTATTGAACCACTTATACATGAAACTATGAATAATATTTCAAAAGACTTTTTCACTTGAAGCAACCGATTGTAAATATATGAGATAGGAGAAATTTTAACAAAAATAAAAAACAAATACGTTATGTAAATGAAAAATGAAGCGACAGGATATGGTTATTGTCTTCACTATTGCATCTTATAATAATTATCAATGAAGAAAGTTATGCTACACTTACTTTAATATATCATTCATGTTTAAGGTTTTTTAATATAGCTATTTAATATATCATTCATGCTTAATGGTTTTAAATATAGCTAAACTTAAAAAGCTTTTAAATCTTTATTAGACATCAAAGTCGGAAGCAGGTCATACATGTGAAAAAGGTACAATTACATTGTCATACTGATATTTATTCTCGGGTATTAATTTGTGTCACTGTAAATAAAACAATTCATTATCTGTTTAAACTTTTCTTTCCAATTCAAAATTAAAACTAACTTTTCAATTTACTATGTTTACGTGAATCAAATTGCCAACCACCAAAACTATCAGGTGAAAACCACAACACCACAATAACCACTAAATTCCAATATTTTCAATAGAGAAAACTATTCAATACATAAATTCGCCGTTTCAAAATCTAGTGCATTCTGGGTAAGTGTTTCAAAAGCGTACACCGTGGGCAAAACGCCGTGATGAGTTAAACAATGGATATCAAATTAATGGCGAAACACTATTTTGATGTATGAATAAGGAAATTAAATTTCCCCCAATCTTCTAGATTCTGAAACGGTGAACTGCCAAAACATTAGCCATGAGCTAAAATAAAGGAAATATGTCAACCTACTGGAATAATCGGTTTTGTTCTTTCAATATGACCATGTGATCTGAAATCCGATCTCTGGTTGGTATCTAACATCATAGGCTCTCTGGGAATCCTCGCGAACGGAACTTCCGTCATCGGTCTCTTGCTGGATCGTGGACGCTGAGTTATTCCTTTGAATGTAGCCATGTAATCGGAATCAGGACATGGTCCAGATTTTCTGGGAAATGGCGGTCCTCCTTGATTCCGCCTCTTGTGTTTCCTGGATGTGAAAATAACAAAATAATAATCATTTTTAGCCAAACATGTTATTATGATGAAAACATGATCAATGCCATTCAAAGATTGATGGTCCCATGTTAAATTGGATTTTTGCTTCATCAAATTTCAATAGGCACCGTATGAAGCGACAGCCGTTTCAACACTTTACAAATGGATGCTTAAATTTTTAGCCTGGGATCCTGGCTCAGTGCTCGACAGTAGACGTACGCGAAGGGGAGGTTTGACCAGGATGACAAGCTATTAAATCTTGAGACACCTCAACATTGTAGTTAAATTACGCTCAGTACGATCGCTTTTTTAATCTCATAACACTTTTTGTGATGATGTAAATGGTTTTTACAAAGTATATAATTTCAATAAATAAAGTCCTTCGATGTGTGGAAAGTTTAAAGAATTTCAAAAGTTAATCTATTAGATATTTCCAACTTATGAAATTAACAAGAACGTTCGAACCGATGCAACACTGAGGACTGCTACTTTTCCAATATTTGTCACACCGTTTTCAAAATCAAACTATATTTTGTAGAAGCTATTGAGAATAATACAAATCTTTTATCGTCAGGGTGAAGTCTAAGCTAAGCTAGATGGTTGACTGAACTTCAATTAACTTTTTAACAAAAAATCGAAAAACCTTTGGATTTTTTAATAACCTTTCGCTTTTGATAATAAACAACATTAATATGTTATCACCAGGGAGAATTTTGTAGCCGCAGGCTTAGCTAAACGATTTGCCGGTAATTTTAATTAATCTTGCGACAAGTTGAGAAGCATTTAGATGTGTTTGCTGTTGTTTGACCCAAGTCGGTCATTCAGTAACACAGAAAGTAATGCTGATTTGTTAAAATTCCTATAATTATTGTTTCTTTTTATCATTTGTATTGATAAATAATTTTTAATTTACTATTTCATATGATTATGTTCAATTTGTCTTGGGCGAATATCCAATAAAAATACGAATGTTATGCCCTGTTGTGATAAAACATAAGCCAAGGATGTTACTAAGTTTTTTGTTATTGGTGGTGGAACTGTTCTACATACATCATGTGATTGTATGGTTATCCTATAAAGGTTTAAAGATCAAGAGAAGAAGAAGATGACATGGTGCCTCATCTCGATTTCATGAAATAAGAATTTATACAATTTATGTTTGCACATTTTTACCAGTCAAAAGACGGTGGTGACATTTTATCTACATATAAGCTAAAATAAATAAATTAGGATTTAAAGTTTATACATATATCTATTGAAATCTAATCTGCTTCTAGTGGTAGATTACTTATATTATTGTGTTGTATACAATACCTTTGTCAACCCTTAAATCTTCGATTAAATAACCGGTTTTAATGACATTATTGGTAATTAAATGGGTATAGTTCAGCTAACTTTAGTGTTGCATTCAAAATAACGGAATTTACATGAAAATAAATGGTAGTATTCACAATTTATTCATATATATGTATCGAAGAATTGATCCGTACCTATTTTTTATATTCAGTATGCAATGATTATATTTAAACACATAAATTAAATTCAGAATAATATTTAAAAAATATTTCATGTTTTACTTTTATGAATCTCTGTTGGGGAAGTCAGAAAATTATAACAACTTCACAAGGGATCGTGAAAAACAAGTACAAAGCAAAGAAAAGAAAAGCCTGCATTAACAGAGCTTAAATTTGGAGGTATAATCAGTAGTTTTAGATAAGGGAAAAGGGCATAGCTTGACATTTCTAAATATTGATTAAACACTTGACAATTTCACACTTGAAATGCAAACAATAACTCTACAAACACAGCACTTGAAAGATAAAAAACCTTACCCACAATCACATAAGTCACTGATAGAAACATTATCCGGAAACTGTTCCTTCAAAATATCATCCGGATTCAACGCCATAACTATCTATCTGTGAAAAGTTTGTCAGCAAATAAATACTACATTTCCGGTCGCTATGTTGTATTTTTTTCTCTTTAACGTATCAAACAAGCATGTATTAATTAAGGACACAAAGGTATTAATGGAACAAATAGCCTAATCACGTATCCAATCCGGAACGACTTATCCCTAGCGACGTTGATAGTTACGGCTGTTCCGTTTACTCCCTCCCACGTTATAGGTTATTCACTTTTTCTTTTAAGATATTACATTGTTTGCGTAAATCCTGCATTTTGAAGAGAGATATGACTACATCCTGGTTTATTTTTTTGGGGTTTAATAGGGGAACTGATTTAAATTATGTTCTGGGTATTTTTTTACTGACAAAATTAAAGGAAATTTACAGAGGAGGTTAATATATGCGCACAGTATAGCTGTAATCCCAAAGTCCTTTAAACTGATACAGCAGCAAATGGTCCATTATTTCTAAGGCGCTCTTGTGTTGCCTGTGTGTTTAATAGGCACTGTTTAACGGATTCTTTGTCACAATTTAATTGCAACCAGTTCAGGTTTCAAACTAAAAACAAATTAGTTATTTCCAGAAACCGTGATGTCTTTAGATATTTTTACTGAGAGAACAGTTGACACCTACTGTTCTCTTCAATAAAGAACAGTAAATCCTAGTAGCTATGTTAATAGTTTTAATTACTTGTTCATGTCAGTATTTATTTTTGGCACTATTCTTTTTTGCAAATTGTCTATCCTTATCCTACGAACTTGAAGCATGTGCAGCAGTTAGTAATCACGAAAGATCTGATGGATAACCGTGGATACCATTAATTATAAGAGAAGAGGAAATCTTCCCATGACATTTGCGAGTAGTAGTGACTGAAGGATTAACTGATTTGGGAAAAGTAAGAATCCATAAAAAATATATAAAACGTTTTCTTATGATTGAATACATCTACAGAGATATACAATGTCAGGCTTAAAATGGGATTTTTTAATTAGGAATATGTTTATGAATGATTAACGCCATTTGAAACCTAGATCTCGTTTTTTTCTCAACTGATTTTTTCTATATTAAAGATTATTTGAACTGACACTAGTATTGTAAGAAAGATTCTGGTATGAAATATAGGCTTTAAATTCGGGATCCTTGAGCCGAAGATAAATAAT
Source organism: Mytilus californianus (assembly GCF_021869535.1). Taxonomy (NCBI): domain Eukaryota; kingdom Metazoa; phylum Mollusca; class Bivalvia; order Mytilida; family Mytilidae; genus Mytilus; species Mytilus californianus. Next base: position 34,968,707 of record NW_026262701.1, read on the forward strand.
CCCATGACATGATCTGTTTGACTGTATTTTGATATAACTGAATCATCAACTACTGTAACAACTAATTTGATTGGTATGTTTCGAGTTAACCATATGCAGGCGAATTCTGATAAGTTTCAGGCAATTGCAGTTTTAAAATAGAATACTGAAATAGCACCATTGTTTTCTATTGGTAGTGCAAACATCCCTTGTGACGAAAATGTTAAACTTTTGGGTGAATTAGATATTGATTACATGTTTATACTGATATTGATTACGCGATATTCCAGGGCTTTTCTTCCTATCATATGATTTCCTTGATATAAGGTTACTTCTCATAATGAAGCTTTTAAACCAAGAGTTTCAAGTGGTGAAGTTGAAATCATCCCTTCGTAAATTTTATGGACGCCATCATAAGTTGGTTGACCGTTCTGGTATATCTGTTTCACAGATGACGACTGATATATTCCTGAACTACAATACCGTCCCCTTTTCTCCGAATGTAACTTATCAAAGGGTTTGTACTTAATTGAGGTAGCAATACATAGTTAGGAAAAAAACTTTAAATTGACACTCATAATTTTTAACCACCCGCTTTCCCTTGCTTTCTAACAGATAAGACTTAATGTTTGTGTTATATATAAATGCATATGTATGGAAAAAAGCATCTTCCATAGATTTGATTTCCAATAGTTAAAATGGCGAAATATAGTCTCTTTTTTTTTGTGTAACCATTGCAACAATCTGCATTTATTTGATACAAAATATTGCAAAAAGGGGGTGATTATGTCACAAAAGTCCCCAAAATTTGGTCCAAAGTAGAATTTCAACCCATTAGAGTGATACCTTTTCTGAAATCATTGACATTTATCTATCTATAGGTAAAATAAAAATCATATGCATTTCACCTAGTTTTTCCATAAAACTGAATTGAAAAGTTCGAGGGTCAAATATTTGTTGGAAAACACTACAATAATTTCTGGACCTATGGGCGGTACTGATGTGAAAATACGGACAGTCAAACAGCAAATGGCCTTTAAAACATGCAAAAAAAATCTTGATGTTCATATTAACCCACTTTGAAGGAAATATTAATCTTCAACTATCTAAAAATCAATTTTATTTTACAATAACTTTCATATTTAAAAAAATTCACCCGGATCCAAAATGCGAAACCAAAACTCCGATCCAAAATGCGAAACCAAAACTCCTATCTGTGTATTGCTAACTGAGCAACACGACGGGTGCCACATGTGAAGCAGGATCTGCTTACCCTTCCAGAGCACCTGAGATCACCCCAAGTTTTTGGTGGGTTAATTTTTCGTGTTGCTTAGTCTTTAGTTTTCTATCTTGTGTTTTGTGTACCGTTGTTTGGCTGTTTGTCTTTTTCTTCTTTGCCATGGCGATGTCAGTTTATTTTAGACTTATGAGATTGAATGTCCCTTTGGTATCTTACGCCTCTATTTTAAAGTTTTGATAACCAAATCAAGAATATTCGGTAGGTAAAAAAAGCTTTCATTACAATTACAAGTTGAGTAAATTGAATACACTCACTATTTTTTCATACTTTCATAGTGTCTAATTTAGATTATTGTCATATATCTCGACATTTTTGTACATAATCAAATCATGTGACAAAGAAAATTCAAAACGTGTCAAGAATACCATAGGTTCTTGGGGGACAGGACTATTTTGTTTAGACCTCCTCTTTTTTTCCAAAATCCGTTATTTTTGGGTTTTCTAGCTATCAATCAATTATTTTCGCGTTTTTCTGTATACTATGGACATAAATATACTAGAAGTAACTTGTATTTGCTATTTACTATCAATTCCAAGTTTACTATCCACAGCGGTCACTGATATAGTATATAGAGAACTTAGAATTGACAGTAGAAAGTAAATACAAGTTATTTCTAGTATAATTTATGTATGTTCATATAAAAAAAAGTCCTGTCCCAAAGTACTTCTGTTTTGTCGGACTTTATTGTAGAACAATATATAGATTAATTTCAGATATACTTTTTAATTGTATACTACATGCGTGAACACTATTCCAGATTTTCAGTACTTGAGGAAATAAGAAGAAAAAAACCTTCCAAATGTTTTGGATTGGTAAAAATATCAAATAACTACTCTTTAGTGAAAATTCGTACGTGTTGTGACCTGATATACTTTTTACCCAATATAGGTAATCACGGACATGCATTAATATTTCCACTTTCAGGGGTTAACAGGTAGCTCAGTAGGTGAGTCTTTGTTCTTTTAGACAACTAAAGAAACAGAAACTTACCATTAGCAGAGACATATATACACCATAAAATCAACAAGAGACAAATAACTAATATGCCACATAGATATATATATATATATATATATATATATATATATATGTATATATATATATATATATATACATATCTACAAGTCTAAATTGAAAACGACGTTCAAACCAATGATTGCGTTGGATAAAAACCGCAATTCTTATACGTGTGCATGCAAAACAAATTTCTTGGTAGAGGGGTCTAAATACAGCACAAACAACATTTTCCAAAAGACCAAAAAAGTGAAAAAGTATATTTCAACAAATATATATCTATATATAGAGCAAAGTCTAGTACGTAGTGGTGCTCTTTTGAAGCCACATAGTAAATGGTATTAGGTTATCGTTTTAGATGCTTAGAATCATGATAAAAAAATCCTTTAATTGAGGTACTACATAGCGGCAAATAGAACAACTAATCAATGAATATCCTTTTTTTCTTTTCTGACTTCAATTCTTAAATTACATTTATCATGGTTTTAATTTCAACATTATGTTTAAGGTTACAAGGGATTATGTACGTTTCCGGTGAAGTCACATGATAGATAAAAATGGCAACACTTGATGTTCGGCTGAAGAAAGTTAATAAGATCTACAAAGAGGGTGTAAGTCTCTGCATTATTTCATGTACGACTTATTCATAGACAGTTAAAGTGTTTGAAAGTCTTAATCAAGCATTTTTTCTAATAAATCTTAGGGCGGTAAACATGGACATCTTCCATTTAAAAGTGCACTGGTCACTTTCCGTCAAAAATTATATATGATTTTTATGCCCCCGCCGTAGCGGAGGGGGCATTAAGTTTTACCCTTGTCCGTCCGTATGTCCCAAAGTTGGTTTCCTTTCTCTAACTTTAGTTTGCCTCAACCAAATGTTATGAAACTTATGCAAAATGCTTATTACCACAAAATACAGATCAAGTTTGAATTTTGGTGGTGTCACTTTAACTGTTCTAGAGTTATGCCCCTTTACAAATGGAAAAATTGCTGAATTTTTCGTATTCATTCTCTAACTTTAGTTTGCCTTAACCACATGTTATGAAACTTATATACAATGCATATTACCACAAAATACAGATCAAGTTTGAATTGTGGTGGTATCACTTTTACTGTTCTAGAGTTATGCCCCTTTACAAATGGAAAAATTGCTGAATGATTCGTTTCTGTTCTCTAACTTAAGTTTGCCTCAACCAAATGTTATGAAACTTATACACAATTCTTATTACCACAAAACTCAAATCAAGTACAAATTTGGGTAGTGTCACTTTTACCGTTCTTCAGTTATGTCCCTTTATAACTTTATATAATATGCAAGCGGGGGCATAATCTGTGTCCCATGGACACATTCCCCATTTATTCATATCTAAACTAAAGGGACTAGAATCAGTGACATGTTGTAATTACAATTCGAAAACATCCCCTGCATGTTTGAGGTTTTGTTTGTGAAATATATAACAATAAAAAATCAATTAAAAAAGAACATGAGTTATTATTTGCCATTTATTAGATAAAATTAGGTTCCAATGCCATTTTCACAGTTAATTCAGGCATATTGAATAGGGGGCAGATATTTAGGATAGAAGTGGAAATAGTATGAAAGTGTGGGAAATCCTATGCATGTTTCCAAGCAACTGATCTATTTCAATGATGTTTTCCCGTATTTTTTAAAACCATTTACACCTCCATTATGAAAATCTGCCCCATTCAATGTGGCTGCAATAACTGTGTAAGGGTCTAACACAACAACAGGTTGGGAAGGACCCTCATGAATGACGATACCAGGTCCAGAGAACTCCCAAGAACTTAATATTGACCCGAGAACAGAAATGTTACCAAAAAAATTTATTTTATATGGTGTTATACTGGTTTTACAGATATTAAAGTATATAATTTTAAGATATAAGTCATTTTTACTCAAAAAAGGTATAATTAAACTTCATGAATTTGATTTGTGTGTCTTGGATAAAATATGGTGGATGCAAATATCCAAAAGGTGGATAACTCTATCAAACATGCTAAATAAAAGTATAAAAAGTATTAATCATTTTTTTTAAATTTAAGTTTTCATAATGATGTATTTTATTTTATTTTACTTTTCAAATTTCCATTATTAAAGAAACCAATCCTCTTTTATTTAGATACAGTTATCTACCTTTTGAATAATTACGTCTGCCATATTTTTATGCAAGGAACTTGTATACATGTACAAGGCACACAAATCAAATTTTTGAAGTGAAATTGTACTTTTTTTTTGAGTAAAAATGACTAATATCTCAAAATAAATACTTTAATGTCTATAAAAGCAGTATAAAACCATATAAAAAAGTTTTCAGGTAACATTTATCGGTTTCTTGGGAGTTCTCCGGAAATCGTGGTACCCCATAGATGGGTACAATCCTCATTTATGGGTATCAGACATGTGATTCTTCCCAGTTTTAAAGCCCTCTTCCACCCCTTAGGTTAAAATATCAAATCTTCCGTTTTTTTTCCAAAATTTCAACCCCCTAAAAATTTGTCTGTCTCTATTTTTTATTACCATCGATGTCAACATTAATTGCGTTTTTGTGTCACTGATGAAAGTAATTTTTACCGGTAAATCAAAGAACTTGTATAATTATATGGCTTCACTTGACAGCTTGGGGGTCAAACATACTATTAATCAACTATTTTTACCTCAGGCTAACTGCCAATATGTAATAAAAGCTTTGTGTATTTGAAAACAGTTAAAATAAATTTCGGGTTACTTCCCTTGTTTTATCATGTTATAAGTCACCCTCCTAAAATAACGTAAATTGATAAAAGAATATAAATGAAATACAAATTGAACAAAGAATCATATAATGATGGTAATTTAATGATTTTAAATGTCTTAGGACAAATAAGAAAATATTATTTTGAAAATTATTTGAGAGATCTATACTTCTTTTCAATGCTTAAATTGAAATTTACAAGAAATGTATTGACTTTTTATAATGTCTTTCCGACTGTGCAAGGGCTGTATAGCCAGTCAAGGTTGTTAAAAACTTCCATATATATATATAATGTCTGTTATAAAGCAGCTGTTGTGGAGTCCATACTGCAAAGAAACATCAAAATAGTAAAAAACCAAAATCAAAACAACTCGCGTAAACCAAGATGGCCGCCTACCAAAATGGTGCCTTCCACCTGTTCCTGACCTATGTGTTATTACATAGATGGCCAAATAATTATTTTAGTTTACATAAAGATAACACATAATGGAGGAGATAATTCATATATTTTTCTACAATAGCAAATGCCTGATGTTTTCTGAAACAACTCTATAGGGTTACATGTATGTACTTAACATGCTTAACTAGTACTGTTATCATAATTATATATCAAAGTTTTCTTTGAACTAATTAAAATTGCTATATATATATTCATGAGTATGAAATTTAAAGAGGAATCAAAGAAATTTGTACTTGGTACATAACAAGATTCACTTCCTGTTTTTAATACTTCTTGTATTTTATAATCCTCCTGACATAGGAGCACTCAACAAATTTATTTTTAACAATGATGGAGAAAAAGTAACTGTTTATACCTTCTGCAATATATTGTTGCATCAATATAAAATATGATCATCTCCTGTCTCACCTGTTATATTTATAAAACTCCTTACTGAGGAGCACTTTGGTGTGCACTTAAAAATACTTTTTTGTAACAATTCAAATGATAATAAATAACTCTCAATAAGATATATACTATATGTTTGAACAAGTAATTTAAATGAAGATAATTTAATTACATTCAACATTCAATTTTGCATGTATAACTCCATCTTTCAAAACTACTTGTTTATTTTGGTATAAGTTATAAAACATTGAAATTTCTGATGATTATTTTCCATACCAAATGTACAAGTTTGTTTAGATTAACATCAAAATGATATGCTTTGCTTCATGGTATGATAATTTGATGAAAACAAATTCTTACTGGAACCAACATCAAGAACACATTAATTTCTGAATATGGTTTAAATACAACTAATGTTCTCCAGCTGAACCTAGCAATATTCAAGGTAATTCATACACTGTCCAACATTGCCCTTAAAATCTGGGTTATAACGCTAAAGTGCCCTTTCAGACAACTAGCACCCTTCTGCCCTGAGATTCAAGCTGGAACACTGTATTCCTGTTTGCATATATATATACTGAAAAATTTAAAAACAAAATATGACTTTTATTAGCTTTTAATGATTGAATTGTCAATCTTGATGTAGCATACTTTTGCATGTTTGTTGTAAGATCAGATAGTGAATTCAGTAGTCAATCAGTGTCTATTCCAGTCGAAATTAACCTTAAATCTGATTTTAGAATATTTTTTCACTTGAAAAGTTATACCTCAAACATGTGACTAGATATATCCCTTTAGAATCTTTTCAAATTTACACACAAAATATTTGATAATAATAAGGAAATGTTTAATACATGTACCTACATCTTAAATTATTTTTCATGATGACATTGCCACATCTGATTCCCTGATTTATGTAACTTGATTACAATGTATATAAGATATTATCATTCTATTGTACAAATGAATAAATTGAGTCATGTATAAGAATGGAGGACCCATGTCTATGTTTTTATTTTATTTCTATCAGAAAGGTTATATTAGTAGACCAGCAACAGAAAGCAGTTTAATCAAAAGTGACCAATTTTGATACTTATTAGTCTTGTCAAAACAAGTTATTGAAATAAAGATGAAGAAAGACAAACTACATGCACATGTAGTTATTGTTACAATTTGAACAGAAAATACTAATCTTACATATTTATACAGCACAGTCTGAATAATTTTGAATGCTGTAAATTTACAAAAATTTAAATTATTTCATAGGTTTCACAAAAATATAAACTCTCATTTTAAAATTTGTATGCAACATTTACTGAAATCATAATAGTTACAACCATGACAACAATAAAAATAATAAATGCATTGCAATTATGGAAATTGATAATAATATTTTGTGTGTTTTAGGATGTTGTTGCTGGTGTGATTGTTGTAACCAGTAATGGAGATTTACAGCATCAAGGAATCACATTAACTGTAGATGGTGCTGTCACTTTACAGCTGAGTGCCAAAAGTGTTGGACTGTTTGAAGCATTTTACAACTCACTTAAGGTTAACTATATATCTATTTAGATATTGATGAATAATTTGAAATTTTACTATGGTTAAATCAGTGACTGAGTGAAAGATGTTCTTAATTTTACTTTTCTTTGAATAAAGGAAAATTTGGGGTATCAGCATTGTGACAGCAATCCAACAATACAAAATGACCTCTAGAAGTAAACAAAGGGTATTCAACAATTGACAATTGACTAAACAATCTCTAAATCTTCCTGATTCTACAAATTAATTAAACAAAGTTTATCAAGGAACTTCCATCAAAATCAAATGACCTGAATAACAAAAATATTGAAATGCCTGTATAATTAAAGACAACTACTATCTGAAAAAGTTCCTAAATTAGGACAGGGACATAAATATGTGGCAGTTAAAAAACTATTTTCAGATCTCAACCTTTCCCTTTATGATCTAAATCGTTGGAATAACAAAAGATACGGTTTTATAGATAAATGAATGTACAATAAAAATCAGTGCAGAAAGTTTTATGTAGAGGTACAACATACATGTTTATAGACTCTATACAAGTTTTTTTTTATTAAATTCAATTTATTTATGCTCTTAATTCCAGCCTATCCACTTGATAAACTATTCACTGGAGATATCGAAACCTGGGAAACTGCCATCAGGAAAGACAGAAATTCCATTTGAAGTTCCATTAAAACCTAAACCAAATAAAACCTTATATGAGACTTACCATGGTGTATTTATCAATGTACAGGTTTGTATAACATAAATGTATAAATTTGTCTGCCTTTCATATGATTGCCATACAAATTCTAACATGTACAAATATTCATGTATGATAGGAATTTTCTCTTTAGTACTGTCATATTTATGGAACTGATCTTTTAGGTTTGTTCCATTAAAACAGATTTAAAGTACACTGGAAAGTCTGCTGTTATTGTTCCAGTTGAACTTCAATAATAATGCAATTCTAAAATTTTAGATCCCTTATAAGGGTGGTTGTATAGAGGATGTTTGCCCTCATATCTGTAACTTATCTGTAATATTTCTGCCAATGATTCTTAACACACATTGAATTTAGAAACATTGTTAGGTTGGACAAGAGTTGAAATTCCAATGTAATATTTTTTTAACAACTGCTTATGAAAAGGTTTTCTGTATTTATATATCAGAAGGATAATTATATAGGTGTCTCCTGGTTTTGATGGGAGCTTCACTATTATTTTATTTATTTTTTAAATCCCCCCTCTGTATTAGAATGTTCCAATCCTCCAGCTTTTCTTGAATTACTGTAATGTCATAAGTTGTTCATCGTGTAAAATTTGTCCAGACATGCATTTTTTTCTCAATATAGGGTTCTAAAGCTATCTGGCATATGGTAAGTTAATCAATACATGTACATTAATAAGTGGATTCATTGGACAGCTTAAAAACCTTAAAAATGTGGAAACAAATTAAAAGAAATTTAGACTACAAAATAGGTTTTAATCCAAATCTTTGATGAAGAAAATTTCATTTATTTTTATTTTTGGGAGATCTTTCAGTTTATTGATTGACATGTTTATTTTTTTTTTATTTCAGTATTCAATAAAGGTTGATATGAAAAGATCTCTACTGAGTAAAGACTTACAGAAATCAATTGAATTTATTGTAGAAAATAAAACAACAGTAAGTTTCATAAAATATAATAATATTTGTAGAAGAGGGACGAAAGATACCAAAGGGATATTCAAACTCATAACATTGTAGACGTTTAATTGATTGTGCAAGTTTTTCATAGTTTTGATGTATTTTGTCATAGATTTTAGCAGTTAGTCAACACGATTCTTGACTCACAAGTTATGTCGTAAAAAATAAAACATGCTTTATATGATTTTATCAAAATAAGGTTGAATGCTTCTCAGCTACTGTATATAAACTACCTCCCAAAATTAAGAGCAACAGTTTTTTTCCCGTATGACATCTTTTATATGACTCCATGGAATATATTTTGGACAAGTGTTTTCAATCATTAAATAAATATATGAAATCACTGTAACTATAGAATGGTTTCAATAGGAAGCAATTTAAGTTTGCATTATTTCCCTTGTCCGCAATTGTGGAGGGATAAATGGTTGGTTTTCTTATTTGACTAGCCAAATTGAAACATGTGATTCAAATAAGTCTGATAAGGGATCCTTTCTAGATTATTATGATGAATCAAGCAAGGCTAAAACATATTAAAATTGTTTGGAAAACAACTTTTTCTACAGTCTAGAGGTCAGTATAACGAATTGAATTTGGCTGATTAATGAAGGATTTTCTGTACAGGTGACAAAAGGGAAGTAACTTTTGCTCAAATTGTGTCAATCCAAACCTATATATTACAAAAAATGTTTGGCATGTTAAATATGATTAAAAAAAGAAAATTTATACCAAAGAGAAAATAAATTTGGGTTAGTTATTACTTTGGTAGCTTAACAAGTATATTCAGTTAAAATCATAGGAAATGTACAAAGTTTCGACTGCATTTGTTACATCTTTAAAATGTAGAAACACAATTAAATCCACCCAGGATCAAATTTATGATTTGGTTACAATAATCAGAGTATAAGTATAATTGTTTATCAAATTTTAATTGAATTTTAGAATAAAGATGAAAAGAACAAATCCAAAGCCATTCCATTCACCATCTCTCCAGAGACATTAACAAATATCAAGGAGGTAATATTATTTTTTACTACACTTTTATGATCTATTCTTTGTTAGTTATAGTGGATGTTTTATAACTATTTTTATGAAATCAAGGATTTTAATTAGGCTGTTGTAGGAGGGCAACACTTTTGTAACTGTTATTGGTATCTGGAAAGCCTGTTAACATTTTATTGGCTGTTAATTTCATGTCAACAAAGTGGATTAATGTCACACATGCAAATATAGAAATAAGAAGATGTGGTAGGATTACTCTCCACCAGAGACCAAATGACATAGAAGCTGTTTCCTAAAATAAAAGGTATAACAGAACAGAAAATTTGTTTTACGCCTCTCATCAAGTTTATGGTGCTAAGAAACTTCACACTTAATGAATGTTATTTATGTGTTCATGTGGAAATTTACACAAAAAATCTGATTCAAATTTGAAAACTATACATATATGTATCTTAAATCATAGCAATGTAAAATCTTTGATTTAAAAATGATTGGAATTGGATGTGTAACTGTGATCAGAGTTATGAATAGTAGAATCTTATGAAGGACAAAATTCTGATTGCTCAAAATAAAATACATGATGGATATAAACAAAAACATGTCTAGTATTTTATTGATATTCAAAATTATTGTATTATTATATTAATAGTTACCAGTATAAAGTATGTAATATTGATTGTGCATTTGATTGATAGTACCCAGGTTTACAATTTCAGAAAGGAAATGTGCCAAAGTTTAAGATCAAAGGAAAACTTACATCTTCAGTATTGAATATAACGGAACCATTGACAGGGGAAGTAAGTCAGAATAATTCTAAATAAAACTATTTTTGCAAAACAAGGCAAAAGTTTTCATACAAAAGTCTTAAATTTACATATCTGTTTAAAAATCCCCTCCTTATACTTTCCAGTTCAAAATTAAATAATAATGAACTGATGTAAACTATCATTCCATGTGTTAAAATCATTACACATACCTGATAATTTTGTCATTTGCTATTTCGGATTCTGAGACCTGAAATTTTGCGGCACTTGAACTATGAAGTCATACAACAATCACTTTTGCATTATTGTGGCAGACACTTTATCTTATGACAACAAAATTTTATGGGAATGTATGCAATATGCAGCAATGGCAGACAAATAGTGATAAGGTGTATAGGCACATATCAATTCTGGTCAATGGTCACTTAAATACATGTTTATACTTAATATACCGGGTACATGTAGGTTTATAGGTTGCTACTAGGTAAAGCAGATTCTCACAAAATATCCATGCTTCTAAAAGTGTATACTGAACAATTGTTTGTAAGGTGAAAAATTAAAAAAATATCCTTATTTTATGTTTCATATACCTTTTTATAACAGACTTGAATGAGAAATTTGTCAAGGAATTTTTTGTTTGTATTTTGTATTATTTTTTTGAAATCCTTCATGATATTATATATTACAGTTAATGGTTGATAGCTGTGATGCCCAGATAAAATCAATAGAAATACAGTTAGTAAGAGTAGAAACCTGTGGATGTGCAGAAGGTTATGCTAAAGATGGTAGGTGGCAGTGTAAATCTGTGAGATATACAAACTTAGATAATTAATGTAAAGTTGGAAATTTTTGCAAGGGGTTTATTTTCACTAATTTCTTTATTTAGAGAAAATTCTGAAAATAACCCCTTGCGTTATTTTAATCTTTTTGGAAGATCAAAATCAAAGACAAAAGGTGAAAACTAAAGCTCTCAAATAAGTTTGCCGTTAAAATTGTGAAATTATACAGTATAAATACAAGAAAGTCACATTCATAGGTATTGTTGTTACAGACTGTAAGAAAGTGAAGTCTCTTAAGAAATAAAATATGGAGAGATTTAGTATGTTATAAATTATCTGTTTTCTAAATATGACCTTTCTTTATGCAAACAAGAAAATGAAATGTAATTGATATGGATAAATTTAATTAGTTTAAGCAGCTTTTCAAATAATTAGGGTTCACACCCCTTTCCTTTAGTCATTTCCATTACATTCATATTGCAGTTTGTTTATTTGAACTCTAGTGATCCTTTGATTGGTTGGTTAAGAAAAACAAATAATGAACATGAGAGCATTGATTTTGAAATTTCTAAAATTGCTATAAAAAGAAACTCAAAATTACTGCAGTATGTTTTACTAATATTAGTTGAAATTTCTTAATACTATACAAATAATCAAATATATATTTACCATGTCAGTTTCCATGACTACAGATGTAACTGTTTACATTTCTAGCTACAGAAATACAGAATATACAAATAGCTGATGGTGATGTCAGCAGAGGGCTACTGATACCGATTTATATGATATTTCCAAGATTGTTTACCTGTCCAACATTGTCAACAAATAATTTTAAAATAGGTAAGACATGTGCACTCTATAGACACTTTCATTATGATATGCAGATATTCTGCAAAACTTATGGATCGCAATGAACTGCATTGTCATTGGCAGTTTGAATATAAAATAATCTCACCCATCTCTTTACAAGACAGTGTTTCATTTAACCATCTTTAACCAGATGCCGATCCAGGATTTTGAAAGGGGGGAGGCACGAGCCCCAACTTAGACAAATTTGTGATGGAACCAGTGAAAAGTCTGGATTAACCATAAATGAAGCTCCATAAGGGGAGCCAGGGCACCCTGCCCCCCCCCCCCCCCCCCCCCAAATCTGCCTCTGTTAACACCTGCATGCATACCAAGAAATATACTTTCAGATAAAGATAGACAAAAGATACAAAAGGGACATTCAAACTCATTAGTCGAAAACAAACTGACAACACCATGGCAAAAAACAAAAAACAACCGATGCAAAAGACGAACAAGATTACACATAACACAACATATAAAACAAAAGACAGTGCAACACGAACCCCACCAACACCATAGGTGATCTCAGGTGCTCCAGAAGGTTTAGCAGAACCCTGAAAGTGTCTATTTTTATTAAGACCATTTAAAACTAACTTCATTAGATTGTTAACCCTCAATTGTATGTCAGATAATGAATCATTCGGACAACTTTTCTTTTAATAAAAAAGCTGTACATTATCAATACTAACTATAAAGAAAAATATTGCATTAATATTTAATCTGATGCCTATGTTGGGAAGAGCTATGTATTTGCAATACTTCTGAGGGGGTCCATAGATTTCCTTTGCTAGGCAAAAAACTCTACCTCTACCTAAATAACATTTTTTTCTAGTGATTGCCTGTCCAAATTTCAATATATGAACAATATCCTATCATATTGATTTACTGGACATATTTATATTTGGCCTAATCATTTACATAATATGCTGTAATGTTATATTTGTATTGAATTTGTACTCTTATATATTATTATTATTGTATTAATTTTACACAACACAGTGTACGGCTGTCTAAGTTAACAAATTATTCTGCCTGTATCTTCTAAACTTTGATAGATACATATTTCAAAACATACTTATCAGGGGTGAATCTAGGGTTTGAGGAAAAGAAGGTGTAATTGTCTGTAATGGTAAAATAGTGCAGAATGTATCGAGGATTACAAAAATATTGATGATTTTATGTGAGAAAATGATATTTTTTTCAATCAAAAGGGAGCATACACCCTCCCTGAAATAGCTCCTGCTTTTGATTTCTTTTTTCTATTTTCAGATTTTGAAATAAATGTTGTTGTGGTATTCAGAGATGATCATCTAGTGACTGAGAATTTCCCAATCAAACTCGTTAGATACTGAACATTAAGATTTATACAAGTGCAATATTTTTATCTGTTATATATTTTTAAATAAAAGAATAAAACACTTTAGAAAATCTGTATAATTCTACCAACTGATATGTCAGCCTCAGTAAAAGAACAATACTGTAAACCAACTAATTTTCTTGAGCAATTTAATTTCGCGACTTTTGCGAGAAGAAAAATAACACGAATATAAATCGTCGCGAAAATTTAAAACTAGGATCTTTCCATATTCAACTACAACAAGTAAATCTGAAAATCGGGAAATTAAGTCGCCACGAAGTGGCCTAGAAAGAGATAAATGCTTTTAAAGTATCTGCGAAAATTTGTTGGTTTACAGTAATTGAGGGGAAAAACTAATGTATGTATAATTTTTATTATTTCCCAAGTTGAACTATTCTTATAATGGAAACAGAATAATTATAAAACAAACACACAACATAAAAACAAAAGGTAAAAATAAATTAAAAAAGGCTTGACTCATCAAACCAGTACAAAACACAAGCACAACTAACAAAACAACAGCATAAAGTACAGATCTAAGAGTACTCACAGTTACTGAAAGATGGATCAAAGCGGACTGTATTGGTCCAATTTTTACTAAGTAGACTGTTTTATCATTCTCAAACATTAATCAAGACTCCTATATTGTTCCATAAAACATATGTGGGACCTAGGGAAGGCGCTTTGAAATCTCAACTATGGATGGCTGTCAAGTACAGTGAAAATATGTGAAATTCTAAATTTGTCTCTATTGGTGGTTACCCCAATTTAAAAAGTGCTTTCCCTTGGAACCATGTATGTTTAAATGGAACAGCCATAAACACAGTATAAGCAATTTGAGAAATCATTACCTTGAGCAATGCAAAAATAAAAATATGGACAGAATACAGGACCATAAGTGTAAATAACTGGATGAAGATATATGTTTAGTTATTTATTAAACTGTTGACAGTAAAACCAAAGTTAGTACTGATAAAGACAGTATTCAAAGATCTTGCAACAATTTTAGATTGTATGGGAGTCTTTCCCCAACTTGTGCAAATGATTGGTGAAGATTTTTACTGAAATTAGCAATTTTTGATGCAGATATGCGATTTTTTAAGGCCTTTTGTTTGCATGACTCAATTAATATGATTTAAACTTAATGGTTGTAGCTTTTTTATGCCCCTGCCGTTGCAGAGGGGGCATTAAGTTTTACCCTTGTCCGTCCGTACGTACGTCCCAAAATTGGTTTCTGTTCTCTAACTTAAGTTTGCCTCAACCAAATGTTATGAAACTTATACACAATGCTTATTACTACATAATACAGATTAAGTATGAAATTTGGTGGCGACACTTTTACCATTCTTGAGTTATGTCCCTTTATAAACATAAAAATTGCTGAATTTTTTCGTTTCTGTTCTCTAACTTTAGCTTGTCTCAACCAAATGTTATAAAACTTATACACAACCGTTCTAGAGTTATGCGTGTTTACAAATAGAAAAATTGCTGAATTTTTTTAAGTTTCTGTTCTCTTCTTAAGTTAGCCTCAACCAAATGTTATGAGACACAATGCTTATTACCACAAAACTCAGATCAAGTTTAAATTTGGGTAGCGTCACATTTACCGTTCTTCAGTTATGTCCCTTTATAACTTTATGATATGCAAGCGGGGGCATCATCTGTGTCCACATGTGGACACTATCCACATTTATTTTTATCAAGTTAAAAATTAGATATGTAAAAAAGTTGTTACAATTTGGTACAGCCAAACTTTCGAACCCAATTTGAGTAATTTGTGGTAAGAACATCTGTGACTTAGTAATTTTCCAGTTATATATAGATTACTATCATTTAAATCAAGACATCACTACAGACCTGGCATATCAAATAAGTTGGGCAATATACACACAGTAACAAAGAACCAAAGGAATATTTTGTTCTTATGTTGTACTGTTACACCACAGTCCAAGGTTAGGAGGGTTGAGTGCTCACAAATATGTTTAACCCCGCCACATTCTTAATGTGCCTATCCCAAGTCAGAAGCACGTAGTTCAGTGCTATGCTTAGGTTCATGTCTATATTGTTTTTTTGTAAAATGTTAGTTATGAATTAGACTGCTAGTTTGAATTATTTCACATTTTTCCTGTTAGAGCATTTTATGGCAGACTATAGTATGGGCTTTTTCATTGTTGAAGGCTGTACAGTTGCCTATAATTGCATACATCCACTTCATTTGAACTCTGGTGGATAGTTGTCTCATTGGTAACCATACCACATCTCCTTCTTTTATATCACTGTTAAAAAATGCATAGATTGCATGTTAAAAAGGTAGAAAAGTTATCTATTTTGTTTTAGTATTGTAACGAAGAAACAGAGTTTGTTTTACAGAATGCTCTTAATACTTGTTGAATTGAGTGCCATCTGGTGTTGTTGACCATACTATACTCAGGACTACATACGATCGAGTTATGAAACTTTGTCCAGTTTTTTACTATTTAACACTATTGTAACACAATTACACCTTGTGAACACAAATCTGCTAGAGTCTGAAAGAAGTTCTCATGCATACTTAGTGGGATTGTTTGCCCCATGTGTAATTGAATATATTTTAATGTTGTTTTTATTCGACTATTTTAACTGTTTAACACTCGTAACACAATTACTCTTATTGAACGCAACTCCTCAGAGACTGTATGACAGAAAGCTCTCAAACTTGGTAGGGTTGTTGACCATTATGTATAGACGACAGTATAGTACCTTTTGATTCAACCATTTTTATGGGAGTTATGGGACATTAACTGTTTTTTCAACTCTTATACCACAATGACACCATGTTTGGCCTATTGAATATAGCAACAAATACTCAAGCTAAAAATACACTTTCAAATGTAATCTCTGTACTGTACACACAGTTTTATTACTTATTTCTCAGTTGATGCTAGTAAGGGACATTTCCTTACGTGTGTAGCAATCTTGTTGGATATTGATGAACTTTGGAGTGTGAAAAGTTTAAGAAGTCTTTTATAAGCTATATGATCCTTTGAAGTTCAGTTTATCTCCATTGACAGTTCATGAAAATGAGGTCTGACAATTGGAAGATGGTTTGATGGCCTGTCAGATAGCTTACAATGGTTGAATAAACCAAATGTATTACCATTTTACTCAGTGATAAGAAACTGACCTGAGTGTGAAAATTTAACACTGATCATTGAACCTTGAAAATGAAGTCAATGTCTTCTTGACATTTTTCTGTCATTGGATTGCTGTCTTATTGATTTATATCCTATATTCGTTTTTTTTCATATCAAGGTAAGAATACTCCTGTGAGAAGTGCATGCTCACCTAGGCCTTTCAATAAAATACATTGATTATATAGACTAGATGCAGTTGACCTTTTTGCTGTCGAATCAAAACAAATCTCTGTACAAAATCTTAACATTGATCATTGAACCATGAACATGAGGCCATGTGTCCCCTTTCAATCCCCAATCATATAAACCAAGTATAGTTGATCTTTTTCTTTAGGCAATTAATTAATTTTTTTAATGAACCATGAAAAAGAGGTCAAGGTCATGTGACACCTGTCAAGACAGACATATATATTTAGAACAAACTCAGTTGACCTTTCGTACTAACAAAGAAAATGACATTAGAATGAGAACTTAACATTGAACCATAGAGATGAGGTCAATGTTAGGTAACCCCTGTCAGACAGAAGTGGACATCTAACAATAATTGTATGGACCAAATACACTCATACTCATAGTAACTAAGAAACAGAAATAAACACCAAAACATAGGGTTGACATTCAAAGCAACTGAGAAACTGACCTTTCATTCAGTCATCACTGAAACATCAAAATGAAGTTGTGGTCAACTGATATATGCCAGCAAGAAACTTCAGACAAAAGTCATCTATATGCAAAAAACTGGTTAATATGTAGTTTTTCAATCTTCTTAAATATGAAGCTTTATATAATTAGTTAAAGCTGCTTTCTGATTAGCAAACCTCCATACTTATGCATTTTGCAACATTCATCATAGCTGAATCAAACCATTAAGGAGCAGAGCCAGTATTGTTAATTCTGATTCAGTTGATGAAACTGTTTTTATGGGAAAACTCATCAAATACCAGGTTTATAATTTGGTATGCCAAAACTATAAAAAAAGTCAGTGGCTTACTGCATGAAATTTATTTCTCCTTTAATCTTATCTTGATCTAAACTGTACCATTTGTATACAAGAAATATGAAACACTTTCACAAGTTTTTATGTTTTATTCCTTTTATTATATCTGTTTAACAAATACATAAGATGCATAATAGTTCTGTGTATCATGACAACATTAAACAACAGTATTCAAAGTTTTCCTATTGACATCTACCAGAGACAGACATAGTATGGAAACAAGCAAAGTTTCTTATAAAGAAAATATTTGAGAATGCTGAAGACTTTCCACTGTCAAATGCTACATTTATTCTGAAACCCTGAAATCATTAAATGTCTTTTGTACTTTATTCTTCACTTTGGTCATGATTTTTCTTGTTCCCTGTGGAAAGAAAAAAATTTCTATTCAGCATTATTTTTGAATGAATAAATAAACAACACAAAACAATCGTGACTTTCCTAAAACATCTTAGGGTTTTTAAAAAAAAAAAGATTGTTGGATGTCTGAATTTAAATATAATTTCAAACCGAAAAGTTAAAACATCACAAAACAAAAATTAGGATTTTTGTTATACATGTATAATATTATGTGAATGACATGCGATCATCTTTCATAATCACAAATCAGATAATTTATTCTATTAAATCATGATTGTTGAGTTTACAGACAAGTACTTTACATAAATCCTTGATGGGACTCATTCTTATACTTGTAAATTATTTCATATCATTTTATACATCTGCACAAATTAATATCATATGCATATACATTATTGCAGTTAAAAGTTTAAAAAAATGAACATTATGGAAAACAATATTGCTACTGTAATATTTATATAAGTCAAATCATATAAAGAGACGCACTGGTAAAATAGGAATCATGTGAGATTCATTATATAAAAAAATCCTAAAAAGTAAGGAATTTGATTCTTGAAAAGTATGCTTGAACTGGCCAAAGAAATCAATGATGACATTCATTACTAATTATGAACAAGATATTAATCTATCTTTATGGCTTTATTCCTATAAAAAAGTAACCACCTTAAGTAATATGTGAAATAGATAAGTCCTTATATAAATGGGCTAACCATTTTTTTTTTGTATTAACAGTATAAGTATTCATCAGTGGCGGATCCAGAAATTTTCATAAAGGGGGGCACTGACTACCTAAGAGAGGGCCTGCTCCAGTCATCCTTCAGTGATTCCCTAAATAATCTATTTTTCCCACAAAAGGGGGGGGGGGGGGGGGGGCTGGGCCCCCTGGAAAACCCTCCAAATCCGCCTCTGTCCATGGAAATACTTCCTTCACTGTTAATAGTTATTTCACAACAATTTTACACTCGTGGTCCTCATCAGTAACCTTGCAGTTTATCAAGTTATTTTTTCTCTACACAATAAGCAAATTAGTAAATTTCAAAATTATACCATTGCCAAGTTAAGATAATATTAGCAAAAGTAAATGAAATCTACATGTAAATAACTGTTAAATGAAAATATTATAAACTAAATGTAAATAGATTAGAAGAATAACCTAACAAATAAAAATAATTAAATAAAAAAATATATCACCAACAAAATTACTTTAATTCAACACTCAACCAGCCTTCTCTGAATGGTTAATTCACACAAAAACTGACTACTCATATAGTCCTCATTATGCAAAGAAAACATCCATTAATTAATGATATACTCACCTATTCATGATTTATTGTGATTTCAAAATTTTGTTCCCTTAAGTTTCACATGTTTATACATATCATATTTTCTACTATTGATTATTAACTACAAATATAATTTTGGGCATTTTGAGTCAGTGCATTGTATTATCTGATTTCATCCACTCAGTTTGGTTTCACATTTTGGCCCTGGTGATTTTTTTTAAATATGAAAGTTATTGTGCAATAAAAATGATTTTTAAATAGCTGAAGAATAATATAGCCTTCAAAGTGGGTTTATATACAGGAATCTGATGTTCAGTAGTTGTCATTTGTTGGTGTGGTTCATAAGTGTTTCTCGTTTCTCCTTTTTAATATAGATTAGACCGTTGGTTCCCCGTTTGAATGGTTTTACACTAGCCATTTTTGGGGCCCTATATAGCTTGCTGTTCGGTGTGAGCCAAGGCTCCGTGTTGAAGACCATACTTTGACCTATAATGGTTTGCTTTTACAAATTGTGACTTGGATGGAGAGTTGTCTCATTGGCACTCATACCACATCTTCTTTAATATATCTATTATATGAACATCAAGATTATTTTTGAATGTTTTAAAGGCCATTTTCTGATTGACAGTCCGTATTTCCACATCCTTACTGTACACCCATAGGCAGATTGTTACCATGGTTACACCAAAAAGAGATTATATTTCACCATTTTAACTATTGAAAATCAAATCTACCGAAGATACTGTTTCCATATATATGCACATACGCAACACAAACATTAAGCCTTATTTGATAGAAAGCAAGGGAAAGAGGGTGTCAATTTTAAGTGTTTGTCCTAACTGTGTATTGCTACCTCAGATCTCCAATGAAATTGAGCTTTTCCTCTCAGTCTGAACTCTGTGTTTTAATCCAAAAACTTTGTGTTTTAATCGAATAATAACAAATTTGGAAAATCTGTGCAAATTAAGTTTTGCAAAAATAGGTACATGATTCTGACAGACAGTCTGTATAAACATCACTATTATACAATTATATACCAAAGAACATTCTATTTCTAGACAATATATCTGTCACTCTCAGAAGAAATATTTGGAAAAGCTTAATTTACGACCTATTTAATGAAAAGATGAACAAGAGCTTTTCAGATATTCAAAATATAGATCATATCTTTACTAAACAGTTCAAATGCATACACACCTGATAAATGTCTATCATATACACCAATGAGGATGATGACAACACACAAATACCTTTGACAACTAAAATATTTGCTTTCATACATAAAAAGGGTAAATTTATAATTAGGTAATGTAACGTAAGGTTGCTGGATCATTTATCTCAAGCCTCCTTTTATTCATCTGCCTCTCTTCAAATATTTCTGAATCCAAATTGCCATTTCATTTATATCTAATGAAAAACTGGAAATAGCCTTATATTATAAGTATAACTTTTTATACATTGTGACTTGGATGGAGAGTTGTCTCATTGGCATTCATACCACATCTTCTAATTTATACATGTATATATTATAAAAAAAATAGTTCTTTCATTGCTGTTTTTCATCTTGATGTGTGTTGGTCTTTCTTATTAGCAGTTAAATATGAACATATCCTTCAGTTTAAAAACTTAGTTAAGTACAAATAAAGTCCTTGAATAAAGACAGATTAAGAAATAATATGTTTATGCAGTTTGTGAATAAATCCTTGACACATGATTTCTGTAACTGACAGTGTCTATTTATAAAAGGTTATATTTAACTTGGTATTATGCAAATAGTAGGATATCAATATAAACATTATAACTTAATCATTTCTTGTGTTTTATTTTTAATCATTAAACTGGAAATATTTCTTCAGTTTTGAGCTATTATTTCATATAACTTTACTTTTCCTCACAGATTGAGCAAAAGGAGAGAAAGAGATACTCTTGAATCCTAAGTTTACAGAAATGGAAACATACAGTTTTTCAAAAACTTTTCAAAATATTACTGAAACAGATGAGGATTCTTAGGATGACTATGGTAATATGGTACAGCAGATTATTATATACTGTGGATTAATAATTATCCTTGGATACAAATTTTCGTCAATTTCCTGGTTATAAATAATCAACCAATTTAAATGCACAATGAAGTGCAAGTTTTCTATAGGCTTGTAAGCAGACTTTGGCTAAACCACGAAATCAAAATAGCCATAAAAAATACAATATTTTCTAAATCCTTGAAAATTGGTACCCACGAAAATATACGAATCCACAGTATAGTATTCAAAAAGTAAATGTATAAATTTTACTTTTATTTACATGTGAAACCATTTATTTGTTAAACTATTTTCTTGTATCTGATGTTAAAACCTAAGTAGCTTTTGGTGGTCACTAGATCTCAATAAAATTAAATTCTAAAAAATTGACCAGATGCAAGAAAATTAGTTGGGGTGTATTTTATTCTGATGTGGGGGAAGAGAGAGAGAGAGGGGTGGGAGGGGGGGGGAGGTACTGACAAGTTTGATCATGTCAAAATTCATCAAGCCTTTCATATCTATGTTAAATTTCTTGATGATTGAATAGGGTGATATGATCTGGACACATTAGTGCAGAAATGAAACTTGTGCTGTCACTATGATGTCATAAACATGTTTTACCTAAAGTAACCATTTTACACATAGTTTTTTGATAAATTGGATATAAGCCAATGCCTTACCGTGCAAGATATTTCCCTTACATTAAAATCTTTGAATAAAACATCTTAAAGCAAACTATTTTTTTGGGTAAGTCCTTGGCACATATCTAAATACTATTGACATTATCTTATAGTGAATCTATTTTGGCAGTTGTTGCTGTTTTGCAAAAATTGCAAAAAGTTTGGGCCCATAACAAAAATACATTAGACAATATTCAAAAATATAAATACCAGTGGCATATCCAGAAATTTTCATAAGCCCACTGACTGCCTAAGAGGGGGCCCGCTCCAGTCATGCCTCAGTGATTCCCTATATAATCAACCAAATTTTGCCCAGGCACCCTGGACACCCCCTAAATCTGCCTCTGAATATTGATATCTGACAGATTAATGTCTTATGATCATCTGAAGGATGTTATATGGTAGATTCATAATACTTTTTGATTTTTGATTTTTGAATTCAATGGGTATCATAAATGACATTATCATATCATCTCCTTTTGTTACATCTTTAACTCATGTGCTTTGCAATCTTATTTTAAAATTTTTCACTCTGAAGGAAAATATGGTCACTCAATGAGATGTTTGGACCAAAATATGTTTCACCTTCTGAAAAGCTGACCTATTCAGGTATTTTACAAAACCAGTGAACCTTAACTTGACATTAAGGTCATCTGAAAATGCTATAGCATACAAAATATTGAACTAATATTTTGCCATCTAAAAATAAATCTTTGTCTGCTTTCTTACATGTGTCAAACAGGCATTTTATAGCAATAAATATACCAATTTTAAAACTAAATCAACAAATGTTACTAATAAGGCACTAAAATCATGCTTCACCCTCTTGAGGCCAAAGGGACACTTATGTCCATATGTTTAATGTATGCAAGCATCTGTTCATTAATGTATCTCTTTCAAATAAAATATTGAAGATTAAACAGTGTAATATTTTTCTTCAATTGGTCATTAATGTAATGTCATGACATCATATATCAAATTGGGTGGTAGTTGGACATGTGACATCACAGACGTCAAGCTGCCATATTTTATGGCACACAAAATGCAACCTTATTAAAGTAGCAGCAGCAAGAGGGTTAATGTCTTTACTCCATCTACTGATTAGCAGTAGCATTAATCAATATTGGTTGAAAAACATTTTTTGTATAGGTTATTGATGTGTAATTTAAACTGGGTTGATTAACTCAAAGCAAATTAATGGCAGCATGAGTTTTAGGTAAAGTTTTTATTCAGCAGCCCAGTTCAAACATTGATTCTAGAAAAATTGAGATGTCACTATCATGTCATAATATTGTTTTTGTCTTTCTATTTCAACTTTCTTGGAACACTAAAATATTCCATCCATGCTTATTGAGCATAAATATATCTAATTAAAATTGACAAAGTGTTTACATAGGATACAAAAGCAACTTCAGTGGCATTATCTATTAAAATGTAAATGAAAGAAAAAATTCAAACCAACCAATCACATTCAAGAATTTGTAGAAAATCTAGTAAAAATTATATACTGTATATTCAGAAATTATTGCAAGGTTTTTATTTATGCGAAAAATGCAACTAGATGAGTATCACAATAATAAGAACTCGCATTCTGATATCTTATACATATATCTGTATGCAGATTTTCCATGAAATCACAATATTTTATCTCTCATTTTTGTCCATTCATCATTAAACTGTTAACACAGACATAAAACAAGTCTCGCCTTTTTGTCATTTTGATAGTAAAATGCAAATGTTGAAATTAAAATAGCAATACTTTACATGTAAGCTATTCAAAATACTCAAAGTCAATGAACCATGACTCAAGGTACAGGGTCAAACAATCCCCATGGAGTAAGATGTACCAATGTGAATACAACTGCATGCCATATATCACTGACGTATCACTAGTGGTTCCCCATAAACTGACCTAATCACAAACTAATACATGTAAACTAAGCAAAAGTTTCAAAGTTAATAGACCATGGCCATGACTGAGGGAGCAGGGGCCAAATAATCTCCATGGAAATGAGATATGCCAATGCTATTACAACTACATACCAAATATCATTGACCTACCACTAGTGGTTCCCCATAAACTGACCCAATCACAAACTAATACATGGTTGACGATGCTGCCGCCGCCGGTAACAACATACCTATGTTTCGCTTTTCGACTCTGTCAAGACGAGACAAAAATAACAATAATGAATGCACACAATAATTTCTGAATTTACAGTAAACTGAATGGAAGATAACACTTCATCAGTGGGGATATCGCAAATGTTAATTTCCATATCAAATTACCAGTACATGTGTTTAGGATAACATGAATTGACTCATCAAGGACCATCAAGGGACTATTACTTTATCAACGGTTCTGAAATGTCATTTTAGCCATGTCTTGAAGATACTTCATCTTCATCAATGTACATTGAAGATTAATCTTCATATCAATTTACATTATAAATATCAAAGTATACATTCAAATTTAAAAGATACCATTTAAGCTCTTTCAAAATGCAAATATTTCAATGATATATCTTGCATTAATTTTTCATTGATATAAAAATAAGGAGATGTGGTATGATTGCCAATGAGACAACTATAAACCAGAGTTCAAATGATGTGGATGATGTGGATATGAACAATTATAGGTTGGTCACAGATATATATATATAAAATCAAATTGAGTAGTTTTTTTCACAGAATACTCAGAAATTAATGTGATGTTTTATTAATGCAAAACAATATGTCAATGGCTGAAGACTGCATTTATTCTAACCATCCATCACGCATTCCATATTAAGATCTATCTTAATTTCCTTTCAATTTGATTTAACAAGTTAATTCAGATTTTTAAATATAACACACAAAAATTCAAATATTTGCAGTGCTATAAAATAGTCATTTTTCAGCAGCGAAAATGACCTCTAATGAACTTTATAAAGAAAGAAAAAATAATACAAATATAAAGTTGAGTATGCACAAAACCATGCAAAATTATAATGACAACAGCTAGCATGTCTACACACAACAAAAACATTCACATAAATTCCTAATATATGTATAGTGACTTCAAGTAGCCTGCATTGTTCACATGCCAGTCAACTATAATAATTGAAATTATACCCTGACTGATCTGTAATGGACAATCTAACCCACGTTTGTTTCAAATAAGAAAAGAAGTGCTAAAAGCTAACATCTTAAAGGTCCCTTCATGTTAGTGTAATTCATCTAAGGACTATCCCCACAAAAATTGGGAAAGTAATTACTGTAAATTAAGAAATTATTGAAAGGTTTTTATTAAAGAGAATAATGCGACTGGGTGAGCATCGCAATAATAAGAACTCGCATTCTGATATCTGATCCATAAATCTTAATGCACATTTTCCTGAAATCACAACAAATAATCTCACATTTTTGTCCATTCTTCAAAATCGCAACAATAAATGCACGCAATAATTTCTGAATTTACAGTATTCAATAACTTTCAGCCAACAGCCATAAACGAATGAAATATTGGGATCACTCAATAAAATTATAAAAGGTAATTGTCATAGAACTAGTACCATTCAAACTGTTCAAATTCAAGAATTTGGATATCAAATACCAGTGGTTGATCAATATCAGGTTACATATTTTCAATGATAAAAATCTTTGCCCATAGAAATTTTTCTTTATAGAGCTTGTGACCATGTCAGTTGACAAAAAAGAATCATTGCATGAATATAATTATGAGAAAAGTCTCTTCGGATCTAAGTTCAGTTAAACCTACCCAAACATTTATAGACTTCAAACATTTTCAAAATTTTGAGTTGAAAAAACAACCAAAATAACAAATGATGTAAAGTAATGCAGCAGCTCACATGATTCTTTGAATTAAATGAGGAAAAATAGTAATGTGTAATAAAGTAGGGTCAAATGTGCAATTTCAAACAATGAAACAAATTTCTCAAAAACACACAATTCAAGGCACAAATAAACATTCTAAATTAATTTGAGTGTAAAAGTCTGTGCAGTGCAAACATAACAAAATCTGAGGTAAACGGTAACTAAGGTGCATTTCATATAGACAACCTTGCAATCTGATCCTTCAATCCTGACATCAATCCATCACATCTGTCTAACAGAACCTGCAAAATCAACAATATTAAAATACAACAATCTTTGAGTATTCAAATATAAATAAACTGTTAACACAGAGATATGTCTCACCTTTTTGTTATTTTGATAATGTAAATGATGAAATTTAAATACCGGTAGTAATACTTTAACATGTAAGTTATGCAAATATTCAAAATCAATGAACCATGACTGAATGTGCATGGCTAAACAATCTCCATGGAAATGAGATGTGCCAATGCTAATACAACTGCATATCAAATACCATTGACTTATCAGAAGTCGTTCCCTTTAAACAAACCTAAACACAAACATTAACTTGTAAACTATGTAAAAGATTCAAAGTCAATGAACCATGATGAGGGGGTGGGGCTATATAATCTCGATGGAAACAAGACTTGCAAATGCCAATAAATTTGCATACCAAATATCATTGACTTAACATTAGCGGTTTATCTTAAACTAATCTAATCACAAGCTAATACATTTAAACTAAGCAAAAGTTTCAAAGTCAATAGACCATGATTGAGGAAATGAGATGTGCTAATGCTTATACAACTGCATACCAATTAACATTGGCCTACCACTAGTGGTTTACAATAAACTAGACCTAATCACAAACTAATACATTGCTGACGCTGCTGCAGTCTACCAGTCTGTAACTAAGGAAAGCCACCATTTTGAATTCTGATTTTTTTGGTATGTGCCTTAAAATCTTTTTTTGTCAATATTCAAACCATTCAGAAGGGTACAATAAGTATAAATACGTCTAATGTTTATGTTTGACATCAGGAGTATACCTATGACATCACATTGTTTAGATGCAGGATTGATGCAAACATATATAATTTATAAATAGCATATATCATACAATCTTGATGATTTCTTATCAGAAGGAATCTATCTCTTTATAAATACAATTATAGATTATGTGATTAAATAATTGCAGGACATTAGCTAAACCAATATATTTCAATATGGTTCCGAACATCAACCTAGCATTGTTCTATGAAAACAATGATATTAATTGTGTGAAGATGAAGAGGGAAGCCGTGGACATTGGATTTTGCTTTATTTTAATTTTTTAAATGATTTAACATTTTCACAGACTTTTTCATTTATGGCATTTTTAAGCCAAAATATTTTCGAAAATGGAATTTATTTTAATATATAGCATTAGAATAAAGAGAACTGTCTTGAATTTTAAGTTTGGCCTTATTAAAACTTGATTTAACTGTCGCAAATATCCGTTTACCTAGCTCTGCTATGGATCACTAGGTAAACTCAATTTGCAACAATAAAATCTATGTTTTACAAAGGCCAAGCTTAAAATACAATACAGTTATCTCATAATTTACCTGTATTCTATCCACTATAATTTACCTGTATTCTATTCACTAAAATTTACCTGTATTCTATCCACTATGTGAGGGCCTCAGGGAAGATTAGTTGATTGTATCTAACTGAGTTTACCCTCTTTAAATAAAGAATTTATTATTATTATTATTACTATAATTTACCTGAATTCTATCCACTATAGTTTTTCTTTTCCCTCTTCCTCCTTTATTACTTTCCTCAAATCTTAAGGCATCTAGAGATTCTAATTGTTTCATAAATGTTTCTGAAGTTCCTCCTAGTCTTTTCTTTAATTGATTTAAGGCTGGTAACTTCAAGTCATCATTTATATAACCCTGAAAAGATCAAATCATCAATTATATAACCCTGAAAAGAAAGTCTTAAACAATATTTCATATCTTTTACTTTTTAGTATATGATAAAAATGTTGAAATTCTGACAATAAATAGACAATAAAATATTAATGTACACATTAAAAAAAATAAGAACAGGATTTCTATATAAAAAAGCAAATTAAGCATTTTCCTAATAACTGAACTTGTCAAATAAGGTTCTTGTATAGAATTGATATCAACCAGTCAAATTTCTAAGGGTCTATTATGATAAAGAGAAGTAGCTCAAATAAAAATCTTAAACAATTTTTTCAAACGGTATGTCTGAAGTCTATTATGACTGATGTGGAACATCTACCATCTTTTGAGATCTCAATTATGTGAGATTACTTTTAATCTCCATCATTGCAAAAAAAGTACCTAACACATATTTAGAATTTAGAGTCTCTTAAATAACGGTGTACCGGTAATAGAGAACTATACCACAAGTACAAACAAACAAACAAATTACAAATACAATTATACCAAACCAAAGAGTGCCTTCAATTACTGAATGCAAGCTCAAAGTACTTAACCTGCAGAGATGAACACATGCAGTCCACTATAATATCCATGAAAATTATATTGAAAATGTAAGTTGGCAGTCCATAGTTTAACCCCCAGTTTTGGGTGAAGTACACGTTGCTCAATCTTTAGTTTCTTCTGTGATGTTTTATCGTTGTTGTTTGACTTTTCATAAAAAAAATGTCTGTTTTTATTGGACTTGTGATTTTTGATTGCCTCCTTCTTTCTTTTTTTTAAATACAGGCAACATTTTTCAGGACTTATATTTGAATCAGAAAAAAATTACTAGTTTGAAATATTTGATACAATACAATTACATATTGTTAAACCACAGGATCTGACCCTGCCTATATATTATTACTTAAATGGTACTTGTACACTGTGATGAAGTAATCTTAAGTCTGAAACATTTCCACAATTCATTGATTCATTTCATTAACATTTTCATACACAGAAATTCAAGTCAATCATGTCAATACATTAGCTTTAATATAAATTTTTCCTCCTTAATTCATAAAGAAAAAACATATATTATTGCCATTATGATAGGTATGAAACAATTTAAGGTGAGCCTACAGCTTAAACATTTCAATAGTTTACTTACTCTATGAATACCATCTAGTTCATATGTAACATCACTCAACCTCTTTTCATTTTTCTCTACATCTTTTTCTATATCTAATAACTTCTTCATTTCTTTATCCTCTTGAGGATCTGGCTATAAATAAAATGTGGAAAACAAATGTTAGTTCCAAATATCATTTGATATTATTTGAGAATTATAAAATAGATATAAAATCGTCTGTTCAGATTATCATATTTTCTCTAATGCTGATTTGGACAAGTTTGGTAAATTAATAAAATGCTCATTGGTTAAATTTTCCTAGTGTAATTGTTCACCATACTTAAACTTTTTTCGTAAAATATTAAAACAAAAAATCAATACTTTTTTTTGATAACTTTGCAAATTAAAATATACCTTTTTCCCCAATAACATTATTGTAGCACCATCCCTGACACCTATTTCACTCAATATATCACCAGGATCCTTTAAAGTCTTTCCTGAAAATCATATCTTAATTTATTCATAATTCTAATATGACACTCTTCTTTCACTTTGTAAACAAAGGCATATTCTCATTAAAAAAAAATTCATTTGGATACATATGCTTGACTTCAAAATTAAACTTCCAATGTCATTTGTGTTTTAAGAGAAAGATCTAAATGGACATTTCCAATAATGTTGCTTGCTAGAAAATTAAATGCATCTTTTCTAAAAAAAATGTTTTTCTTGTATTTGCACACTTTTTAAAAATGGTTGGTTTTATAAATTATTTTTGCTTCATTAAATCAAAATGACAGCCTATTGAATGAAAACAATTTTGAATTTTCCCATTGAAATAGACAAAAATTCTTTCATATCCTGCTCTTTACACATTTTAACTAGGTGGGCATTAAATTTGTCAACATTTTACCCCTCACTAACAAAGTGTAAAGATATTGACAAATATAATGCCTACCCGTGTTAAAATTTGCATAGACCATGAAATAAACGAATTATTTCTTAATTTGTAAGGGGTTGATTGACTAATATTTTTGAAAAAAATGAAACAGATTTTAAGTTCAGATAAAATATTTATTTTACACCATTAATATGAGACTTAACAGAAATATGTACCTGTATTTTGAAGAAGAAAAAAGGAACTTTTCAAATTATTGACAACATAATTATGTGCAAACACATTAAATAATAAAATAAACCAACTAGAACTTTTAAAATATCTTGAATATATACTTTCTAAAATATGCTAGTGTATTTTTTTATGATATGGGCTATGAGTTGTTGTGGTTGTTTGCATAAGGTCCAGTGGCAAGTATTTCATTGAAAACCTGGATAATGGATTATAATTCAGCTGGTCAATTGAATCAACTGAATCAGTTAGGATGGAAACAGTTTGAATCAAACTGAAAACAGCAAGGTGTTGCTTTGGGCGCATTGCATTTGCGCCACAAGGTTATATTTCATTTGTGCCAAAAAATAAAAACTACATTTGCGCCATTTTACAGGTAACATATAACGGAAAAGTTTAAAATATCATTGCAACATCGTGAATAAGATTTTTTTTTATTGTATCCTCCCTGGGTACTAAGTGAGCTCATACTCAATCCTAATATACATGTGAGAGTCACTTAGGTTTAAAACTATATAGTGTTCATATGTGTTAGGTGTAAAGATGGACATTGTCAATTCTGAGATAAATAGGCTGTTAGTTCCCTCAATTGGATTGTTTCATAATTTTCATGTTGGGGCTGTTTATAGCCGACTATGCAGTGTGTGTTTTTCTCATTTTTGAAGGCTGGACTGTTGCCTATAATTGCTTTCATCCACTTCATTTGAACTTTGGTGGATACCACATGTCCTTATTTTCATATAGAGGAAACAAGTCTGTAATTTTTTATGCCTACACATCCAGTGTACAAGAGTACATCCGAGTCCTTGCTTACAAGTCTTGTGTCAGAACAAACTTCTGGTTTTACTCCAGTTTATAGTGCTTTCTTTTAGGTTTTATGATCTCGTTAATTTATAACAGAACTGTGTTTTCACATTATTATGAAAAGTCTCTTATTAAGAACATATCAGTGTATTGTGCTTTCATTATGGTTACGATCACTGATTTCGGAGGAATATGTTTAATTATGCAATCAAAAACTGTGGTCTTTTTAAAGTTATTATTAAAATTCTCTTTTGAATAAAACTATTTTTTATACTATTTACCTGTATTTACCTGTATTATTGGCGCAAATGAAATGTTTTTATTTTGGCGCAAATGAAATATGGTTTGTGGCGCAAATGAAAGATTATTTTGGCACAAATGAAATGCCAATTGGCGCAAAAGCAAAGCACTGTCACTTTAATGAGGGTACATTTTCCCTGTTTGTCTGATCTGAAGCACTGCGTTGTTCAACCAATGGAAAACTGTTAAAATCAAATGCTATTTGTATTTGAATGTGGAAAAAATCAGCCTCATTAAATATGTTAAAGACAATAAATAAAGTTATGAGATTTGACTTATCAAATTTTATAAGTATTTCTAAGAAACCTTCAGAAAAAAATTATGAAACTGGCAAACAGTATTGATCCCTTAAAATGTGCTAAGGTTGTGCATATTTCTGTTTTTATTTGACCACACAAAAACAGATAATACATAGAATTTTAAATGATGCTCCCCCATGAAAGAATATTTATATTTTTTTCTCTAAAAAATATCTTATCCTAAATAAAAAGCTATAACTAATTATTAGATGCACATCAGTCTATGAATAGCAGACTCTCTTCCTATATTAACTGAACAAGATTCCATACTATACTGAATTGAACAAGACTTACAAGTGATATTAATTGAAAGATTCTGCATTCAGTTGAAAAAAAATAATTGATGGATAAGGGGAGATAACTCAGTAAATATACAACTTTCAGACATTTTTTAGAATATTTATCTGTGGTTACCAGGTCAATATAAAATCAAATACCAGTCACTTTCATTGTTACAAGTAAGAAAATCATTGAAAACCTGTTTTTATTACTTTACAGAAAAATAATCTATGTCTTTCAAACTGGCGTCCACTACTGAGGTCATTTTATGCAGTGTTAATTCAAGTTTTAAAAAATTCTCATACTGCATCATCCTCACAGTTCAAGAAAGGTTAATCTACATTTGACAAATGAAAATTGTTTAAATCATACTTCAAGCTGTTTGTATTCCTTTATATACTAAAGAGTTAATTCTGTTATATTTAGCAAGAGGAAGAAGACACTACTCCTCTACTACTAAAAAATCAAAATGGCTTCATAAATAATAATTAATAATAGTCTTATTTAGCAATAACTTTCTATGTTTGTTAGGGAGGAGAAGAAAGTAAAAATAAATAACTGATGTTTTATCACATAATACCAGCATTGGAGCTGAAATGAAAATTATTCTTTTCACCACTAATCCAAACATTATCATATAAAATTGAGACTGGAAATGGGGAATGTGTCAAAGAGACAACAACCCGACCATAGAGCAGACAACAGCCGAAGGCCACCAATGGGTCTTCAATGCAGCGAGAAACTCCCGCAACAGGAGGCGTCCTTCAGCTGGCCCTTAAACAAATATGTATACTAGTTCAGTGATAATGGACGTCATACTAAACTCCAAATTATACACAAGAAACTAAAATTAACAAGAGTGGACACACTGAAATGTCTCGCCTGTTTTAGTGTTCATAATTGAATTTATGTTGAAAGTAAAAAAAATAAGTTTATATAAGCTTTACATTAAATTAACATTTTAATGATGAATGAACATGAAGTCAAGGTGAGATAAACCCTATCAGACAAACATGTAGGCCGTACAATCATTCCATACACCAAATTATTTAACATATATTGCCTAAAGTATCTTAGAAACAAACCTCATTGAGGAAACTGAACTTTGACCAATGAACCATAAAATGAGGTCAAGGTAAGATGACACCTGTCAGACAGACATATACACATAACATTCATTCCATACAGAAAATTTTATGAACTTATCACTTATCTGCCAGTTGGAAATGTGAACCTTACGATCATTCTATACACCAAATATAAAAGACCTATTGGTGATAGAATTTGAGATATGGACTTTATCATGAAAACTAAATCTTGTTCACTGGTCCATTAAATGATGTCAAGGTCAAATGAAATATGTCTGACAGATATGTGAACCATGCAAGGTACGCACATGCCAAATAAAGTTATCATTTTACTCATAATAATTGAGAAAATCACATTACAAAAACCATACAGTTTTTTTTCCAAGTAGTTGCTGGACCAAGAAAATGAGGTCAAGGACAATGGACATATGACTGACAGAAACTTTGTCACATAAGGCATTAGAAATATTAAGCTGTAAGTAATGAGATAATGACGCTGCTGCTGCCGATGCCCCTGCCAACGCTGCTGCTGCCGCCCCTGCCACCGCCCCTGCCGAAGATCACTATCATAGTGTCTACATACTACAAATTGTATGGGTTATTATCCACTATATGAAAATATGCTGAATAACTGTGGTTAAGGTTAAATAACATAGTGATATACCATTGATATTGATAATTGTGATTAAACATGGCAGTGATGAGTGATATTATGATTGTTAGATTTTAACACAAGAAGAATATTTAATCACAATCTTTGCAAGTTAAGTGCTGAAAAGTGAAATAGTTTGACATGTGATAATGTTACATCTGCAGTGAGTTATAAAAACATCATAACTGCTGAAAAGGAAAATTATTAATATTAACTATTACTGAAAGAGAGGAATTTTCTTGATACCAGATCAACCAGAAAATCAGTAAATGTGATTCTGTTGTGCAAACAAAATTTCAAAAGTTCTTCAATCTGTACATATTCAGCCAATTAATCTTTATGAAGGGACTGGAGTGAACTGTATTCTATGTTAAACATTCATGCATGAGTGACCTTATTTTAACATTTTCACACCTTCCAATGTTTTTGTTAATCACGGTTTAGTAATGATCCCTTAAAAGTTTTTATTATTTATTATCATTATTAATGTTATTTAAAGATTTTTATCAAATAATCTATTTCAATGTAAGTAATCAGCAGTTAAATAATAAAATACATTCCATACACCAAATATAGTTGACCTATTACTTATAGCATCTGAGAAGAAGACCAAACAACAGAAACTTAACATTGACCAATGAACCATGAAAATAAGCTCAAGGTCAGATGAAACCTGTCAGACAGACGTGCACACCTTACAATCATTCCATACACCACATATAGTTGACCTATAACTTATAGTATCTGAGAAGAGGACCAAACAAGAGCAACTTAACATTGACCAATGAACCATGAAAATGAGGTCAAGGACAAATGACACCTGCCAGACAGACATGTACACCTTACAATCATTCCATACACCAAATATAGTTGACCTATTGCTTATAGTATTAGAAAAACAGACCAAAACACAAAAACTTAACATTGACCAATGAACCATGAAAATGAGGTCAAGGACAAATGACACCTGCCAGTCAGACATGTACACCTTACAATCATTCCATACACCAAATATAGTTGACCTATTGCTTATAGTATTAGAAAAACAGACCAAAACACAAACACTTAACATTGACCAATGAACCATGAAAATAGGTCAAGGACAAATGACACCTGCCAGACAGACATGTACACCTTACAAT
The DNA here is from genome assembly GCF_021869535.1 of Mytilus californianus. Taxonomy (NCBI): domain Eukaryota; kingdom Metazoa; phylum Mollusca; class Bivalvia; order Mytilida; family Mytilidae; genus Mytilus; species Mytilus californianus. Next base: position 35,003,683 of record NW_026262701.1, read on the forward strand.
CATTCCATACACCAAATATAGTTGACCAATGGCTTATAGTATTAGAAAAACAGACCAAAACACAAAAACTTAACATTGACCAATGAACCGTGAAAATGAGGTCAAGGTCAGATGAAACCTGCCAGACTGACACGTATCCCTTATAATCATTCCATACACCACATATAGCTGACCTACTGCTTGTAGTATCTGAGAAACAGACCTAATCACGTAACTTTAACCTTGATCACTGATCCATGAAATGAGGCTGAGGTCAGGTGAACCCTGTCTGATGGACATGTAGACGTTGCAAGGAACCCATATACCAAATATAGTTATCCTATTACTCATAATAAGTGAGAAATTTACATAACAAAAAAACTAAACTTTTTTTTCAAGCAGTCGCTGAACCATGAAAATAAGGTCAAGGAAAGTTCGTAACATAAGGTATTTGCATACAAAGTATGAAGCATCCAGGTCTTCTACCTTCTGAAATGTAAAGCTTTATACAAATAGTTTACGCCGCCGTCGCTGCCGGACAGTAATACCTATGTCTCACTTTCTGCGACTTTCGTCGCAGGCGAGACAAAAATGATACAAGACTAACAAATACCAGAGGCTCCTGACTTGGGACAGGTGCAAAAATGTGGCGGGGTTAAAAATGTTTTTTGAGATCTCAACCCTCCCCCTATACCTCTAGCCAATGTAGAAAAACAAATGTACAACAGTACACACAGTAAAACTCAGTTTAAGAGAAGTCCGAGTCCGATGTCAGAATAGGAAACAAAAGAAAATAAACAAAATGACAATAATACATAAATAACAACAGACTACTAGCAGTTACTGACTACATTATACATGTATCATTCATTTCATTTTACCATGTTTACCTTTATGAACAATTTTCTGACATTCCAGAGGTATTTCAAACATCTCTACCATTTTTTCCATTAAATGTTGTACTTTCAATACCTCAGAGGAATTGGCGGGTAGTTCTAAAATAATACTGTGTCGGACTGAGCCTGTAAAAGAAGCAAGATGTTTTGTATAAATGAGAATAAAACTTAAACTTAACATGCTGTTTGTTCTAGCAACATTTTTATTATCTTATTAAACTTAATCTAAATATCTTCTAATTTTCATATTTAAATCATACTATATAAGTATGTTTCAGACAAATAATTTGCTTTTAATTGATATCAATATGAGATGAAAGATGTTGGGTATACATTGTACGTCATTGAGAAGGCACTGGTCTCCCCCAAAATAACAAAAAGACATCTGGAGGGCACCATACAGTATTCAACAATATGTCAAGATGTAAATCATTCTGAGAGTATGAAAAATACTAAATAAATTAAATTAACAAACTATGATTAGCCATCAACACCAAATTAAACTCCAAATATTTATCAAATGTTAAGATATAACATACAACCACTGACAAGGTTCCTGACTTGTGACAGGCACATGAATATTTGGCTCGGTTAAACTTCCTTGTTGGTTTTTTTTTAGATCTGAACCCTCCCCCTTCTTAATCTACAGATGGCAAAAAACACTCTAGATCTCTGGTCAGTAAATTATAGGATACATTGACCCATATAGCACATGGATTGGCCCTATTTTTTTTATATTGATCACATTTGTTATAAAATGGTATTTGGTTTTATATATTTCATGGTATTTGATTAGAATAAATTGACTCAGGTAGTATAACTATGTGCTTGATCTCCTTGATTTAATTTTGGAATTGATTGTGTGATCACCACCTCCTCTCCTAAAGTATGATACAGCAAGGATTTGTATGTCATATTTGTATGTGCATGATGTGCACTTCTTGCGACAGAGAGGTTTACCTTGACAAGAAGCATTATCTTGTCATTCATGTAATTAAGAGTAGCAATATGAATTATATCCCTGAACATATATTTATGTTTTCTACATTACCTTACTCATATTATATCATGACACTTTTATAAAAGGGAAATCAAAACACTGATGTGGGCACCAAGGGAATGTGAATATGGGCAATGTTATACCACACTAGTAAGACCAATTATGGAGTATGCTTGTATCATTTGGGACCCAATAACGCAGAAAAACATCAGAGAGTTAGAAATGGTGCAGAGAAGAGCAGCACGTTTTGTAACCGGTGACTACAGAACCACCAGTAGTGTAACCCAGATGCTTAAAACCCTGCAATGGATCGAATTACAAGAACGTAGAAAGAGAGTAATGACCATCATGCTCTACCGCATAATACACCATCTTGTTGCAATACCACCAGAGCAATACTTAATACCGAGGGGTGTAGCATTAACAACAAAAGGACATGACACCAGATTCCTACTACCCTTCTCGAGAATACAAAACCACCAGCAATCATTTTTTCCATCTGCAATTCGTCCGTGGAATGAACTACCATCTGCTGTCGTCACATCTTCCACTTTGGAAGGATTCAAAGACAGCCTCCCGACACCTGCTTCATGTTAGATATCTCAGTTTTAATTGTATATAACACCACGATGGCTTTTAACCGGATTTGTGTACATAGTATGTTGGAAAGATGTTTCCTGTGGGCAATGTGTAAATAGTCATTAGTGATAATACACCAGAGGTGGTATGCAAATTATTGGAAGAAGAAGAAATAGGTAATGGATCAACAAGTATGTGGGTTAACACGATTGTGGGTGAACAGACCCCTGATTCAATCAGTAAATGCCAAGTATAACAGAATATTCATGTAATTGAACTGGGACTATTACATGTATATACTATAAGTATAATAGTCCCAAAATTGAATAATGTAAAGTGCAGAGGCAGAATTAGGACGACATATACAGTTAAAGTATAGACTTTTTACATATTTCACTCCTATTGTTGGCTAGTTCAGGCCCTCAACTAATCCCTTTTGGCATTCTGTGCCCGGATGGATTTTCTGATTTGGCCGCCCTCAGAGGGCAGAAATCCAAAAAGGATTAGCCCTCCCCTAGTCCAAATACTTATGACGTTTTGTACGGCTTTTAGATAAACTTTTTTGGGATGCCTAGTCCAAATAATTATGATGTTTTGTACGGCTTTTTGGTAATTTTTTTCTAGACGGCATAATTATTTGGGTATCCGGTCGTTCCGTCCCCAAACCGATCCGGCCCCAAGTCGATCCGGCCCAAAGTCGATCCGTCCCAAGTCGATCCGGCCCACATCGATCCATCCCTACGTCGATCCAGCCCCATAATAAAATATGAATAAACTATATTGACTTTGGAGGATTTTGTGACAAAATTTAACAATTTAATATAAAAAGTATCGATGATGGATGACAACAGGTAAGTGAAGTATTGGAGTACCAGTCAAAGAATTATTTTAAATTAGCTGTATTTTAACCAAATAATTTGAAATAATGTAAAATGCCATTTTCCGTGTATCTAATTTTTATGCGACAATTCTTTACTTATAAAGATATTTTTCGCTCGTATTTACTGTAATATATTATTGATTATGTCAAAGTCATGTGATTCGCTACGGTGGAGTTGACCAATACGTCGAAAAAAACGTCACTCAGTCATTTTGAAATTCAAATTACAGTAACACATTGCTTAGGCTGAGGATGACAAGCATGACGCCTTCAAAGCTACAAAGTATTGAGCAAGAACGTATTGACTTCTATTTCACAATTCCACCCAACAGAAAGTAATATTCTATTACACTCTCATGAAAAAAAGTTCCACAGCAATATTATTTACCTACGAAAACATGTTTAACCCCACACGCCCCAGCCAAAAAATTTTAATACTACGCCCCCCTTTCCAAAATTCTGAATCCGCCCCTGTGAAAGACTTGTTAAGATCACAGTCAACTGAAAGAAAATGCTAATTAATGCTGATTAATGTTGATGTCTGTTGATTGTACTAAATTCTGTTATATACGTTTTCATTATAATTATACCCAATAATCTTGAAAACTTGTAATGAAAACATAATCAACGTATTTGTTTTAAAGTCATCTAAAGAAAATATTTGTCAAAGGCCAATTTTTTTTTACCGTACACCTTTTACATTATAATAAGATTCATAAACATTTATGAATTACAATTAATATATATCTTTATTTTTATTCCTTATAAATATATTTTTTTATTGGGCCGGATCGACTTTAAATATGGGCCGGATCGACGTTGGGCCGGATCGACGTGGGACGGATCGACTTGGGCCGGATCGACGTGGGGCCGGATCGACATGAAAGCATTATTTGGACTAGCCCTAGGCCTCCCCTTTTCAAAATCCTGGATATGCATCTGAAGCGTAGAAAAATTTATGGTAAAGCAATGAAGAATTTGCTAATACAATACAGATACAAATAGCATATTCAAATTTTTACTGATCATTGTAATTATAAATGAAATCAATTTAAGAATCTATGTCTATGAAGAAAATGACAGTCAATATGGATACGGTTTTGTCAGTTTTCATTTTCATACGGGTATTATGCATTGGTATATATATATGGACTAAATATTTGATAAAAACCATGTTTGATATTTAATTTCATGCGGTGTCTTTGGTCTGTCATGTTGATAGTTTTGTTTTTCAAGAATCAAATTTGATTGCCAATGTCAACATTCATAAATAAATTCTAAACCACAAAATAAAGGAGGAGACACAAATAAAATCCGGACACGATTATTCAGCTAAAAATTATTGATAACATCAACGTTCGTTTATTTTTTATCAATATTCTATCATATGTGTAACGTGTAACCAAAAAACATACGATTTGACCTAGGTCAATTTTAAATAATCGTTTTCAAGACATCAAAGGAAATAAATACATTTACTTGGCCTTTTTTTTATCAGTTATGTCCCTTGGTCGAGTTCTCTAATGTTAGCTTGATACGTAAAAAATAATTAGAGAAACTGCTGCTGTGAGATGCATTATTAATATTCATCAACTTTAGTTTTGTGTATGAGGCTAAATACAAGTTAAAATGAACGGAAACATATCAAATGACTTAAAGAAAAGACCAGCCGCCGCAGGTAAATGTGTGAAATTGATTTCATCAAGTTCAGAAAGGTCAAACGTCTGCATCCTTATAATTTTTATTGTGTAATATTTTTGGGATTAGGCTAGATTGCCTTAAAATATACTAACAATGTAAATAGTTTATATTCTGTACATGCATATAAATTTCTATCTATGCATATATATACAAATTGTACAAACTTGTCTTCAGAATTTTAGGATCTAAGCCATCTTAGTATAATAGTTATAGTCATCATAGTATATTTTTTTTTGCATATGGTCAGATCATATGCTTTCATACGTCATATGAATTCTTACTATGCTTGCTTTTTCAACGGAAATTGTGACGTCACAATGAGTTCTTAATAGCACAAAAACACATAATCAACATGATAATACGAGGAAACAATCACACAAAAATGAGAAAAATTCATGATGTATCTGCCACATTAATACTGAGGCTACATGTACATGCAGCGTTTTTATATACCACGCTGGGACTTAATATGCTATCCCAATACATAGATCTTCTGATTGGTCATGTTGGTGCATTTTCACTGAAAGCGTCAGAAAGCATTGTATCTTTACTTCACAATTGTCTTATGACAAGTTTTCCCCCAAATGATTCCAGGTCAACTCAGGGCAGTCCATTATTAAATAGAAATTGGAATCTTGTTGTGTTTTACATCCCAGCACTACTGTAAACATTGATGCCACTACTGAAGCCAGATTATAGATTGAGATACATTGTGCATGTCACCCGACTTTCTGTCATGTTGTACATGGTGTATCACATTTCTATCCTTATTGACATTTCCCAAGTGTTAATTAATGGACTTCATCAAATTCAAATCAACAACAGGTTAACCCCACCAGGTAAATTGATCACATGCAGCTGTAAACAATCAAAGTGTATCTTAAATTCCCCTTGGAATTTTATACTGCATGGATTGAATTTTACTGATATACATGTACAAATGTACAATATCTTTACCTGTTTACTGAAAATAATAAAACAGTGGGAAGAATCAAAGCACCACAAGCCAGATATTAAGAACTGAGTCCAAACATGTATACATGCCATCATACATTTCGTCAATCAGATGCTCCGAAGCCTGAGGCTTGTTACCTTCCTGGTGGGCCTGTGAAATTTATTCTTACAGGCCTATAGAATTTAAACAATAAATTCTGAAAAATGGGGTGTGGCCCTGTGGTCCAAAAAGTTTGCTGTAAAGACTGCATAGGGATCACAATCAGAATGTTTAAAATATTTGTATAACGCTTTATATTTCAGAATGAACAAGACCTGATGGTCCATACCTTGTATGCAGATTAAATGTTATGAAGTTTCTGTCTTTCATTTGTCCATTGTACTTGACCTAATTTTCATGGTTCAACAATTGACCTCTTGAAAAATTAAAAAAAAAAATTTTGTCATGTGAAGTACTCACTTACATGACTTATTATGAGTAAAAAGATATCTATATATACAATGGTATACAATGGGATATGGGCTCCTTGCAAGGTCTACATGTTCGTCAGACAGGGTTCATCTGACCTTGACTTCATTTCATGGATCAGTGATCAAGGTTAAGTTTTCTTTGTCGTCTGTGTCTCATATATATATATATACTATTAGCTATGCTTGTAGGTCAACTGTATTTGGTGTGTGGAATGTCCAACTGACAGGTTTCATATGACTTTGACCTTGTTTTCATGGTTCATTGGTTAATGTTAAGTTTTTGTTGTTTAGTCTGTTTCTCAAATACTATAAGCAATAGCTAGGTCAAGTATATGTGGTATGATAATGTGGAATGATTGTAAGGTGTACATATATGTTTGAATGGAAGGTTTCATCTGACCTTGACCTTTTTTTTCAAGGTTCATAAGACAGTATTACTGTTTAAAAGTTTTTCCGGTTTGGTCTTAGCGATAAGGTCACTATATTTGTTGAATGGAATGATATTAAAGTGTACACATCTGTTCGGCACATTCATCTGACCTTGACCTCATTTTCATCATCATGGTTCATTGGTCAATGATTAGTTTTTGTGGTTTGGTCTGTTTCTCATATACTATTTAAACACAAACGGTCAACTATGTCAATGTATCTTCGTGTATGAAATACATGCAACTTCATGGTGTTCATTTTGTCTGGCAGAATTTGTCTGACCTAGTAGGCCTTGACCTCATTTTTATGGTCAATATTCAATTTTCGTGGTGAGGTCTGTTTCTCAGATAATATAAGCAATAGGCTAACTATATCATGTATATTAGGTGTATGGTATGAAATTCAACCATGATAAGAAAAGCAGGTGAGTGCACTCTTGCTTATGATTTACAAAAAATGTAGATGTTTTTTTATAAAATCTTATGACCATTGACCATGTTTTATCATGCTAATGTATACATTTGTACACCAGTTCAAATTTGACTGCCATGAAAGTAAATTAAAACTTTTACCATAATTTATCATTGTCTCCGACCAAAACTGTTTGTTTTTAAACGCCCGTTTAAGGGACGTATTATGGTATACCTCTGTCCGTCCATTCATCGTCAACATGTCGGACATTAACTCAAAAACGCTTTAACCAATTTGCATGAAACTTTGGTGAATTGTTTATATCTATTGACGTGAGCTCCCTTTCATTTTTTACAAATTTTTGATTTTACGTTTCCGAGTTATCATGGTTATGGGGTTTTATTCATTAAAAAAAGGGGGATTTTCCAGTTTTCGGACAATAACTCAAAATTACTTTTACCAATTTGCACGAAATTTGGTGAATTATTTATATCTATTAACATGAGCTCCCTTTCGATTTTAATAAATTTTAGATTTTATGTTTCCGAGTTATGGGGTTTTATTCATTAAAAAAAGCGGGATTTTCCAGTTTTCGGACAATAACTCAAAAATGCTATCAGCAGTTCTCATGAAACTTTGGTGAATTGTTTATATCTATTGACGTAAGCTCCCTTTCGATTTTTATAGATTTTAGATTTTACATTTCCTAGTTATGGGATTTTATTCATAAAAAAGGGGTGATTTTCTAGTTTTCAGACAATACCTTTACAGTGCTTTGAGCAGTTTTCATTAAACTTCGGTGCCTGGTTTATATCTATTAAGGTAACCTCCCTTTAATTATTCATAAATTTCTGATATGACATTGAGAAGTTATTGAACATTATTCTTAGAAAATGCGACGGGTGTAGCATGCACTCATGGCGCAGCTGTTCATTTCAAATGTTTTTAAGTCAATTGGTGCAAATTTGAGTTCAGTTGTTTTTATACGCCCGTCAAAATTTTGACGGGACGTATTATGGTATACAAATGTTGGGCGTCTGTCTGTCTATCCGGCGTCCACATGTCACACCGTTACTTGAGAACGACTTTATCCAAATTTCATGAAACTTAACATAGTTGTTTCTTATGATGGTCAAACGATTTGTATACTTTTTGGTGAAATGAGATTAAAACATTTTGAGTTACGGGACTTTGTAACTAAAACAGGGGGGTGTTTTTTTCACATGTCGCGCCGTATCTCAAAAACCATTTATGATTATTGCTTAAAACTTTACACACTTCTTAGTTATATTAATCTAATTTTAAATGATCTGTATACTTTTTGGTGATGATTCAAAATTTTATTTTAGAGTTATTGAGTTTTTTTGTAAAAAAAGAGGGGGGGGGGGGGTTCACATGTCGCACCGTATCTTAAAAACAATATATGATTATTGCTTAAAACTTTACACACTTCTTAATTATATTAATCTAAAGATCTGTATACTTTTTGGTGATGATTCAAAATTTCATTTTAGAGTTATTGATTTTTTTATAAAAAATGGGGGGGTTTTCACATGTCGCGCCGTATCTCAGAAACGATTTATGATTTTTGCATAAAACCTCACACACAAGACGACGAGCTTATCATGCACTTGTGGTGCAGCTGTTTATTAAGTCTTTAGAACTGGAAATGACACATTTAATATAGCATCAGGCTTCAGGTTTTATATCCCCATATCTCAAAGGTCAGTATGTACTGACATAACACGAGTTGAATTCATAGAAACTGTAAACAGTATGACAGTATATTGACAGTTTTTTTTTATTGAAAATATGTTGTAGATAAACAATGACAATATTTCAACAAATGTGGGAATTAAAACATGTAAAATATGTTTTCAGAAGGGCTGACTTCACCTACATTTGCACCTGCTAAGTTAAAGTTCCCTAAACATATCCACAACCCTACAGATGATAAATTTCAAGAAATTGCTGAGTCTATGTTAAGGAGAAAAACAGATGGACCAGAACTTCATTATAAAAGCTCAGCACCGTATGAGATAGACGAATATCCGATAGAAGAAAATGAAAGCAAGAATTATTTTGAGAGACAACTGAGTACAAGGTGAATATATGGGTTGTTTACAAAATGTAGTTATTTAAAGTGACTCAGTGCTGAATGAATTTGCAGTAGTTTGTAATACTAAATATTTACTAACATTTCGTCAAAATCAGGTGTTTTAAGTTGAACCAAGGATTTGTATATATACATGTATAGTACTTACTATACAAATCCTTGGTTGAATACAAACTTTTGAGATGATCTCTGCAGATATATTTTTTACCTGATTATATTTCAATAACCTTCAAATTTGCAAGAAAACGACTGGGAATTCCTTTGATGAAGCAATTATTTTGTAAGTCTATTATTAGGATTATAGTGTTTTGATCTAGATATTTGAAATGGTTCCATATGTGCATGTTTGCAGTGGCATAACAGATTTCTGTGATCATATTTAATTATTTGCATTACTAAAAGACTTTTGTGATAGAGGTACTGATATCATATATATTGCCTAAAATTGGTCAAATCAAATTTTTTTACTAGAATTTATAATGAATAATTATACAAAAAATGGAGGGATTTTTTTGTGGCTTTATGCATGCATGATTGTAATTGACTCAACCAGAATTTATTAATTGCTAATTATAAGTCCCAACATCTTAATAATAAGGAACATACAGCCAAATGTCAAAAGTATATGTCTTTATAAATACATGTACTCAAATATAATATTAGTTCTGTTTAGAAAGACCTATAAATCCGTTTATTTGTGAACAAGTCTTTTAAACATGAATGATAGTAGATTTAGGATATTTATATTTTATGAGACAACAACCTAACAAAACAAAAATTAAAATAAATTAGAATCGCAATGCAGTCTAATAGAAGGCTAGATTTGATAATGCTAGAGTATGAGTTTTAGTCAAGGAAATTTTGTAATTTTATTCTCTTGCTTCAAATTTTTATTGGGCCTTGCTTAATCATCTTCAATTATTTGCATTGTGTGACTTATTCCCTTTATAACCATGATAACACTATACTTATATCATTGACATAGTTGACCATAGGCATAAATCATAATTTCATTTTTGTTTGTTTATAAGTTGGAGCAGGTAAGAAATAATTTATCATTGAATTGACTTTTTTTAACTGTTTGTTGTTGACATGGTTGAAATTGAAAATTTTTTCCACTGTTTACTCTTTTTTTTGTTACAATAGATGCTGAAAAAATAATTGATTGAAGATAATTAGTACATGCAATAAGCAAGGAATTTATATGTCCAAAACTTTTGAACTACTTTCTACCATGATTATAGTAGAAACATTCAGATATTCAATGCACTTGTTAAAATATGGCAAGAAAAAACTTCAGAGAAAGTTCAGTTAAGAGTCGGTTAGATTAGCAGAAACGTACATATTGGTTTTTTAGACTCAAGAAGTGTTTGTTTTGAACAGAAGACCATTTTTAGAGGTTTCATCTCATTTGATCACAATCAGATAACTATTTTCAGACCAACAGGATCTTTGGAGCAGATAGCCGAAGAAAAGTGAGTTTCAGGGAATGTTCATGTTGTGCATGATAATATTGTTTTTAAAAATATTGTAATGTTCTTTTGTTTCAGTTTTTATTGTTACATGTAGGTTAAGTAAAGCACATATATCTATGGTACATGTAAGCGTATGTATATATTCATCTGTGTGCTGAAACACAGTGAAAATTCTTGAAAATGTAAAAAAAATTAAATTCAATTTTATAAAAAATCAATGCAATTTAACTTTGTTTCTTTAGAGCTTTTTATGATAAAAACTGCAGAAATTTTTTTTGAGACACATTTTCTGTATGAACATGTTGGGAATATTCACTGTAGTAAACTGCATACAGATTTTTTAACAGGCTTTGAATATGGGATGCTTATAACTTACTTAGTTAGTGAACAGAGCAGAGTAACAAACATGTGTAATTTGGTCAGGTCGCATTGCACTAGAATTAATAAAGATCTAATTGTTTATCTTTTATTTGTGAATTTCAAATTGATACATGTATTTAACAGCCTCGGTGGTCTTGTGGTACCCTGCTTGCCTTGAGTGCGGGAGGTGATTTGTTTACCCTTGGCAATTACTTAAGTTTCTAAAATTTGTATTTGCTGCTCTTATCTAAGCGCCTAGCATTTATGAGCAAGGGCAAATACTGGTTGGCATAGAGTCAGAACTATATGTATGGGTAGGATGATATGTCTTCCTGCAATAGGTTACCGTGTGAAATAGAACTTTAAATTTTGGCTCAGCGACTTTCATTCTCTAAGTACAACATTCATATCCCATTAACATGTTCTCATCCTGATATGCATTTGATATTTGCCACTGGACATTATAAACCAATCCATAATGATAATGTATGTAACAGGACAAAAAGTTTATTTCATAAACATATTCATGAATTGAGTTGCTTGAATTTTATATGGACAAATTTGTATACGACCGCAAAAATTAGGGGCCAAAAAAAGGGCCCAAATAAGCATTTTTGTAGTTTCCAGACAATAACTTATGTTAAAGTGTATGAATCTTTCTGAAATTATACCACAAGTTTCATACTACAAAGGAATGGTTAGGGTTGACTTTGGGGGGTAATGGCTCAAACCATTTAGGAATTAGGGGCAAAAAAGAGGGAAAAACAAGGGTTTTTCTGGTTAAAGGACAATTGAGACAATTAAAAAGCAGTGTAAGGGAGGTAATCCAAATCAAAATCAATTTAAATAACAATGTTTGATTACCTCCCTTACACTGCTTGTAAATTATGTATTAAGAAATGATGATTGTCTGAGATACTGACCATAACTTGAGGGAAAGAATTATTTTTTTGAATAAGGGAAAAGGGGGAGGTGGAAAAAATTGGAAGGGGACAATTTTTCTCATTTCAGATTCCAGAAATTAAAAGAAAATTTCTTCAAATATTTTTTTTGGGGGTTAATATTCAACAGCATAGTGTATTGCACAAACGCTAAAAAACGGGGTAAAATTTTTTTTTTGGGGGGGAGGGGGGGTCAATTCGCATAGTGTATTGCACAAAAGCAAAAAATTGAATATAAATTCAAATCATATAACCAATTTGAAGTTCTTTGACTACAGTTATTCTGTGTCAGAAACCTATTATGTGTCAAAAATTTAATTACAATCCAAATTCAGACCTGTATCAAGCGTGAATATTGTGTCCATTTTGGCCTCAACTTTTCAGGTTTGGACATCTGTGGTCGTATCCAGCTGCGCTCAGCGAAGCAATTTATTTTAATTACAAAAATCACTATTAATTTACCCTAATTTTTATTATTGAATGAAAGTTTATCCTTTTTGAAATCATAAATTAAAGTCAAACAGGGTTATATTGATTGTAAATTGTCATTTGCATGAACTTAGTAACTTATTCCATATATGTACTGCATATGGCTGAAAAATGAAATAACACCATTAAGACTTGTAAGTCACTTGTTAGTCACTTGATATATTATGTCCTTATTTTTTCTGTGCTGGTTAAATGTTTGGACATTGAACGACCACTCACCAGTGCATCCAAGGGTAGATGCATCCATTTTGTGAATACACTCTGCATATTTTAATCAAGTGTGCAAAAGAAAAAAAGAAGGAAATTCTACCAAAAAATAGAACACAAATTGAATGACTTTAAAAATTCAATAATTTTACATATAGTTCTTGAAAAGAAAAACCACAAGTACATTTTTTGTAATTATGCCTGTAACATCTTGGACACCTTTTGTTAAAGTGTATTGCAAATATTGATAAAAGGAGATGTGGGATATATATATATATATATATATATATATATATATATATATATATAGTAGGGAAATAGCAAATAAATGTAAATGACACAAAAAACCAAAGGACATTTGGCTAGATAATTTTCTTCACCTCTTTGGATCTCTGTGGAAAAGATGAATACAATAACCAAGTTATCCTTAATACTAACTCTCAAGTGAGTTAATTTTTACAAAGACTTGTAAAAATAGTAAATCTTTTGCAGACACTTTATTAGTTTTGCAAATTAATCAGATGCAAGCATAACAATTTAAATACTAAACACATTTGCCTAATTAATTGTTTTATCTTTATGATGCCTTGGTAAGTTAAAATTCTTTTTACTTTACTTTTTCTCTTTCAAATATTTTTGTTTGACCCTTATATTCCAAAATCTATCCAAAAATTACATTAGTTTAAGCATTTTCTTGAGGGAATATAAGGAGAAAGTAATGTTTTGTAATAGAATGAGAAAGTAATGCTAATCTGAAACTTGCGATTGTTTCTATTAGACATGTGTTTGTATAGTTATACCCCCGCTTTAAAAAAGGGGGGGTATACTGTTTTACCTCTGTCTGTCCTTCCGTCAGTCCATCCGTCAGTTCGTCCGTCCCATGAATATTTTCGTCGCATTTTTCTCATGAACTACCTGACAAGGATTCCCCCGCTTTAAAAAAGGGGGAGGGGGGGTATGATGTTTAACCTCTGTTTGTCCTTCCGTCAGCCCATCTGTCAGTCCATTCGTCAGTCTATCCGTCAGTCCGTCCGTCCCATGAATAATTTCGTTGCATTTTTCTCAGGAACTACTTGACAAGGATTTCTAAAATTTGGTTTCAGGGTTTATATAAGTAAGTTACACGGTGTGATGCTTTATCAGATTCATCACTCAACAACTTCCTGTTTACCCAACTCTTGTATTATTTTACACATGATAGCCAAGTTGAAAATTTTCGTCACATTTTTCTCAGGAACTACTTGACAAGGATTTCTGAAATTTGGTTTCAGGGTTTATATAAGTAAGTTACACTGTGTGATGCCTTTTCAGATTCATCACTTAACAACTTCCTGTTTACCAAAATATTTCGGCGGGGGTATCATCAGTGAGCAGTAGCTCACAGTTTTACTTGTTTTAACCAGCCTCTCTTGAAGCGATTGGGGCCCATTGGGTCAAATCAATTTTAATCATTCATTGGCATCTATCTACAAAGAGACATATTGTTACTCAAGGGTTATGAATCAATGTTATGACAATAGCTTTTCAAAACTGTCTTAGATTGTATGTTCCACTTTGTATTTTATCTTTTCCCACTGATCAGGATAAAAAGAAGTCCATGTAGTTTAAACCTGCCTCATGTTAATTGACCTGTTGCAAACAGAAATGTCATAAGTTTTTGTCTTTATTATGTTAAGTTGAGCAAGGATTTCCCTAGTAAGTTACTATACAAATCCTTGGTTTGAGAACCAAAAAAATTTAAGCAAGGAGAAGTAAGGAAAAAGACAAGAATTTTAATTTACTTATAAAATACATGTAATAAGGAAAAATATTAAAAAAGGAAATGAAAAGGGTATTGCACAATTTAGTCAAAAATTGTGTGCAAAATATGCTAATGACACATTCATTGTAAGACAAGACTATGCATCATTAGTGTACCTCATGATCATCAGTAATACTGTTACAGTTTTCTTCTAATTGTTAACTCAAGAGAACAGTGACCAAGTACACTGTAGTTAATCACAGACATGTAGTAAATACCTGAAGTGGTATGTTAACAAAGGTGTGTAAGTAAATATACTATGATTTAACTTGTAAGTATGCAAGGTTATAACAGTATTAAAGGCCACAGAAATAAATTTTGTTTTTATCAAGTTCTCTTAAGCCAGTTGTATATTGCATGCTACAATGCATTTAAGGAATGACTGTAATATTTTTTCTGTCTATGAAGAAATAACATCAAAAATGTGGTGCACCCTGAATAACCTGTGTAGCGGGTTATTTTAAAGTGTGCACCACATTTTTTATGTTATTTCAAATAGACAGAAAAAATATTACAGTCATTTCTTATAATTTATTTTTTAATTCCATTTTAAACCGGAGTAAATCATGAAAAAACGTTGATGACGTCAAGGTCACATGACAAAATTATGTCTATGAGCTGATAAACAAAACAACGTCAGCCAATCGGAAGACGCGTTACATCCAAAATTAAATTATTTACTAGTAAAATCATTTGTTTTGCTTCATACGAGGAATGCAATCAATCACAAATCAAGCAATTAAGCAAAAAAGTGTCAAAATAAGGAATTATTTTACACTAGGAAAATTTTGGTATCTAGAACTTTTAGTAAGAAACTTACCTGACTGAGGGTTAGCCATGGATGGCTAAGGGATATTAGTTAGTTTTAAATTTACTAAATTACTTCGATGTTAAACAAGTGAAGGCCCTTAAAAGCAATGCTTGCATGGATAACCATACTTAGTTTGGTTAGTTTATTGACAAGCACTAAACTGAATTTTTATTTTTATTTCAGATTATTCCAGTTTTTATAAATTCCCTGCTTCAAACATACTAAAACAGTAGTATCTTGTATAAATGTGAAAATATTTTATTTAATCCATCATAGATATTCTAATCTTATCACATTATGGTTATACCATGTAATAAAAAGTATTGTTTAATTTAAAAAAAGACAGACAGGGGAGATAATTCAAAAGATTTTAGAATTATTTTAGAAGTAATGCAATGTAAATAAAACTGGTTTGAATTTTGTTTCACCTGCAACAAATGTAGCAGAATGATGATATTGGGATGGTAATTAAAAGTCATTGACAGTGTAAACTATTTGTATAAATCTTTATAATTCAGAAAGTAATAATACCATCTCAGTGTAACAAAGTTTCATATATTCATATCACATTAACACGTGCTCATCCTGATATGTATGTATTATTACACATGCCATATGGTTTGAAAGAAAGAAAATGATATGCATTACTTAGGATACTTGAAGCAACCAAAACATATGTAATCCATTTTATTATCCATTGAAGTTGAATTTGCAATAAACAGACAGAAACAATCTATCAGCTCTTAAAAGAAAAAATATACATATATATAAATACTTAAAATTGGTAGGCTAATGATCAATGGTAGCATTCTAGAATTCCTATTTCCTGATAGTAGAGTAAAAATCTGCTTAGAGAAATAAATTTCAATGGGAAGTGCAAATTTTCAGAAGTTCTTAGTATCATGTTGCTCAATTCGTCACTTAGTCTAATTTAATACAACAACCAGTACCTGTTACCATTCCCCGATTTTATTTTAAATGAACTATTGTGCAATTAAGATTCATCATAATTTATTATAACTTGTAAAATAAACATTTTACTACCCAGCAGCAGCCATACACTTCACAGCATTCCCAACGCGATTGGAAGTAGTTCCTCTGGCCAAGTGAAGCCAGTCGAAATGGTACGAAGTTGCAAGTCAAGTGCCATTCAAATTTGGGTAAAACACAAACTGTACACAGCATGACAATAACTTATTATATATTTTAGTTCCATTATGCAAGATGACAAACACATATTCATTTTTTTATTAGCAAGTAACAGACTTTGGCAGAATAGTATCAACAAACATTTTAATTTCAATGACATTCACATATTATTCAACTTTCTTGTCCAAGTTTACCTCCATACATGTATACTTTCACTGTCTATTTATACTCACCATGGTTACATTTTGATGTAATTTATGCATACCCGATTTTGTACTTCAGGCGCAATTTTCTGTATTTTTATGACCCACCTAGGGGCATTATGTTTTTCGGTCTGTGCGTCCGTCCGTTCGTTCGTCTGTCTGTCCGTCTGTCTGTCTGTCCATCTGTCCCGCTTCGGGTTAAAGTTTTTGGTCAGGGTAGTTTTTGATGAAGTTGAAGTCCAATCAACTTGAAACTTAGTACAAATGTTCCCTATGATATGATCCTTCTAATTTTAATGCCAAATTAGATTGATTGATTGATTGTTGGTGTTTTAACACCACTTTTAAGCGCCACATTTGAGCTATTTCGTGGCGGCCAGTTTTTATTGGTGGAGGAAGCGGGAGTGCTCAGAGAAAACCACCAACCTTCGATAGGAAAACTGACAATCCTAGTCAATTAAGATTGGAGTCAAGTGCAACCGCACGAGCAGGGTTCGAACTCACAACTTCAGTGTTGACTGGCTAGTGATTACAGTAGTAGAACTACTTAGACCACTTGGCCACCAAGGCCCCCATGCCAAATTAGAGTTTTGACCCCAATTTCATGGTCCACTGAACATAGAAAATGATAGTGCCTGCTTCAGGTTAAAGTTTTTGGTCAAGGTAGTTTTTGATGAAGTTGAAGTCCAATCAACTTGAAACTTAGTACACATGTTCCCTATAATATGTTCTTTCTAATTTTAATGCCAAATTAGAGTTTTTACCCCAATTTCACGGTCCACTGAACATAGAAAATGGTAGTGCGAGTAGGGCATCCGTGTACTATGGACACATTCTTGTTTTATTCTGATGACAATGCCCTAGGCACCGAAACATGCTGATCTTATTAAATTACTGCAGCAATCCCTAAAGTTTTGTTGTTATAACTGCTTTCACATTTTGTGTTTTTATCATAACAATCCTGCATACCCGAGGTATCCACTTTAGGGATTTTATCGTACTGAAGATTTACCAGGCGTTGGTTCACTGTCATTTGTAAGTTTAATTTAGTTCAATCAATTTTAATTGGTACACTTTAGAATGAATGACAGAAATAAACACTGTTAAAGCAAAAAGTTTTATTTAGGACCACTCTATACACATTAGGTCTTTTTATAATGTTTCCTTTTCAGCCCTGGAGTAAATAGACCTGAATGCTTACAGAAGCTAGCTCAACATGGTCATGTGAATTGCAACTCCACTTTTCACCATTAGTTTATTTTAACCTTATTTTTCTTAATAGGCCAGACTTGAAGCTCAAACTTCCACCTTTCCCACAGAGGTAATTATCTGCATGTTTTCATGTAATCCAAAGATCCCAGCATGTGTATATAAGGTAGCTTACACACATACCTATACTTTTATTCATTTTCTTCCATTGCACCAATTTTCATGGAACGATAAAAGAATTTAAACAAAAATACTAAAATTTTACTTCACTAGTTTCCTGCCATTGAGCACTAACATAACAGCATATTGAAACCTATCAAATTAGTGACTTGGTAGACTCAAAGATTTATTAATATAATAGAGATTTTAGCTTTTCAGAATTACTGCCCTGAGTATTATATATACAACTTTTCGTAAAGAAAAAAACATTCTTCAATAGCAAAATTATAATACTGTTGATTTTCCTATTCATGGTTATATAATGGACATATAATTTTAGAAAATTGGTACTTTGTGAATTACAATGAACTAATTGTATAATGTAGGATTGTACCTAAATCTGTCATAATTTATAACTTGTAAACAGAATTAGTCAAGCTTTGTATAGATATATATATATATACTAAGTATATGCAAATAAGCCCTGTTATGTATATGCACAGTCTATGTCAGCTCATCTGCTTTGTCAAAGGTAACATATATGAGCTCATGGTAATAAGTTTTCATGTGTTTTCCATCTGTCAAGGTAACATATATGAGCTTATGGCAATCACTTTTCATGTGTTTTCCATCTGTCAAGGTAACATATGAGCTTAGGGTAATCACTTTTCATGTGTTTTCCATCTGTCAAGGTAACATATATGAGCTTATGGCAATCACTTTTCATGTGTTTTCCATCTGTCCAGGTAACATATGAGCTTAGGGTAATCACTTTTCATGTGCTTTATCTGTCAAGGTAACATAAATATGAGCTTATGGTAATCACTTTTCATGTGTTTTCCATCTGTCAAGGTAACATATGAGCTTAGGGTAATCACTTTTCATGTGTTTTCCATCTGTCAAGGTAACATATATGAGCTTATGGCAATCACTTTTCATGTGTTTTCCATCTGTCAAGGTAACATATGAGCTTAGGGTAATCACTTTTCATGTGCTTTATCTGTCAAGGTAACATAAATATGAGCTTATGGTAATCACTTTTCATGTATTTTCCATCTGTCAAGGTAACACATATGAGCTTATGATAATCACTTTTTATGTGTTTTCCATCTGTCAAGAAAACATATGAGTAATCAATTAATTCCATATGTTGTCTACCTGTCAAGTAGCATATGATCTTAAGGTAATGGTTACGCGGGACCAATAGATATTAGTCCTAGAGGTTACAATGAGCATTAGTTTATCACTTTTCATGTGTTGTACATCTGGCAACAATTATCATTTCACTTTTTACTTTTGGCGGAGAAAAATCGTTTGCTTACAGTATTAGTGCCAAGTATTTTTACTTTGTACTGATTAAACATATAATGTCTTCTAAGTCTCTGACTAATCAGGACTTCTGTGTGATGCTATGGTGCCTCTTACAAAACCAGTATTGCTGACAGTTGTTACTACAGTTTCCTTTACATTACCAGTGTTGCTCCCAGGGTTTGCTTAGTTCTACATTGAACCCTTATGCAAATATTAAATAACATTTTCGGTTTTCTGAAATGTCTACCCTGTTGAAGCCAGATATAGGAGGAGAGATCCATATAAGTCACTAGTTTGACTTCAATGCTTATACCTTATCAAATCTTGATGTTAGCTGACACTTTTGTAATGCACCTTTTGTGAAATACATGTAAAAGAAATAAAACCTGGCTACCAGGTGAGCAGTGCAGTTTAGAAGAGACTATTTTATTGTTTTCATCAGAAAAAAATAAATGAGGACTATAGTGTGTTAACATGGTTAACTGCATGCATTGCTTAGAATTTTTCTTTGAATTTTTCTTTTTTTAAGAAGGATAAGTTACTTTGTAGAGATCAATGATATTCAACCTTCCACTATGCTTAGTTTTATTATTTAGTTTTTCAATTATTTCAAAGCTTATACTATGAAAATGTAGTTTTTCAATTATTTCAAAGCTTATACTATGAAAATGTAGTAGTTATTTAATCCAAATTTCCAATTAATTTTGTTTGAAGTATGATAGATTCATTAATTGAAGTATAGGAAATTTTCAGAGGACTTAATTTAGAATATAGCTATATACGTGTACTATGAACAGGTATTCAGGAAGCTTTCATGTAGTATGTCTAGATAAAAGTGATTAGTCAGAGAATATTAGCCTGGTAATAGCATGTTCATTACTTAATTAACAAAAACCAACATTAAGTCAATAGATATATGGTATTTACATGGATTGACTCTTGTATAGGATGGTTATATATCTTGATTAAAACTTGATCACTGTCATTTTCTTAAAAATGATCTTTATGTCCTCTGGTGTAGGAAGCAAATCAGCAATAAAGCAGGAAAAAAGGTTTGATGAAATATTTTACTGAATATATGTGTTTGCCCTGGTTCATTATATTTTTATATAAAAAAAAATCTTTTAATCATCAGTATTTGAAGTCCATTTATTTTCATGTACTTGTTGAATTTCATACAGAAAAATATGAAATTCTTAAATGTATTTTTTTTATTCTTTTATAGCTTGAATTAGTTTTTTCTCTGGAAAATAGTTTTCAACGGTTCATCGTCAAAAATATACAAATGACTTGAAAGACTATGTCAGAAGAAATACTATTTCATCATTGAGTTTTTTTTCAAATCATACTGTGTTTTATAAAGATTCAAATATTTCAGGTTGTCAGTAAACTTAATTTGTTTAATTTTTTCAGTGCAAAAGAACCAAAGACTAGAGATAGTAATACGCCAAAGTTTCCATTTTTTGAAGACACATTTTCCGAGTTTCCAGAAGTGAAAGAGGAATATGACCTGGCACCTGATTTCCAGAGGATTAACATTAGTGGAGAAGATACTAGTGGGGTAGTATTACACCTAAACAAATTTAATTTCCATTTATGACCATGTTAACATAAAGGGATCCAGATCTTAATCGGACCTTACCATCTTATCTTTACTTTTTATTTAGCTTCACAACTAATTCAAGCCTATATCCATAATTCTGTCTCTTCATAAAGTAAAAGCACAGAGGTTCTTTTCACAAAAAAGACCCCCAAAAAATCATAAGGTATACCAGTTTAAGAACTTTTTAACCATTTTCAATTATACATCGAGAGAACAAACACCTTCTACCAGTACAAGCTGATAGAGTAATCAGGATGGATACCGAAGTATGCTGCAGTTGTCTTAAAGCCTCAGGAAAATAAAAGTATAAAAAGACAACGACATCCTGGATTACTCCAAGGAAATGCTTTATTCTGGTCTACATGTTTTGCCACCATAAGTGGCGTCTTCAGGACAATTTAATGATAGGAAACAAATGCTGAAGCACATAAAATAAGGTTCATATTGGGTTTTCAAAAAGGTTAACAAAAAGATGTTATGTCACAACTATTGGTTTGACGACATTAAAAGGAAAGTCAAAGTAAAAGTTAGTAATGAAATGTCAATATCTTTTTTTAAAATGGACAACACCTCACTGGACATTCTGTACCATTTCAATTGGCTTCACTCTAAATGAGGTACTGCTTCCAATTGTGTCGGGAATATTGTGGGATGTATGGTAGTCACAAAAAATGCATTTCCGTGTGGTAATTCAGGATGTTGTTGTCTTTTTATAGTTTCATTTTTCAAATATTTATAGAGGTTAAGGAAAAGACAATTTAGATTTTTCTTTCTTTTTTTTTAGTTTGTGTTTAGAGATTTCTTACAAATATTTTTATTTGCTGCGATCAAGATATGATGGGGTATTTTTTGCAATAATTAATAAATTAACAAATTAAATTTCTTCTTGAAAAAATGTGAACTCTTCGCTTTAAATGTCTTTTTTTATGAAAATTTCTTTCACAGGTTCACATCAGTGACTTAGAACATGCCTCCAAAGCACTTGTTAAAGCCTTGATATTGAGACAGAAATATATGATGTTATCTCATCAGAGTTTTCCTAAAATAACAGCCAGGTTTCTACAGAATCTTCTTGACAATGAAGATTTTAAAGGCATGAAGGAAGGTTTTGCTGGAAATTGCCTTAACCCTGAAGGTAATTAATAACAATGTTTAGATAGAACAATCATTTTATTAAAGGGGGGAATTATTTTCGTTATATATTTTGGGGATTTTTACATTTTTTTCTCTTTTCTTCAGAAATTTATAATGCATCTTTTCCTCTTCAGCCATGGAAGAAGGTGATATTTTCAATATTTTTGCCAGCTTTTGAATCATGTTTTTCCAATGTGAATATTCAGCAAAACTTGTCTAAACTTAACCTCAAGTGAACCAAAGATTTTAGTAATCTGTATTACACAGATGCAAAATCAAGAGAGGCAAATTATCCTTTTGCTGTCAGTTTCTTGAAAAGCTCCAAGGACATATAATGTACATGGAATCATTATTATTTGTGGTGTTCAAAATACCAAGGATTTTGTGAGTTGAGGTGAAATGTTTAACCAAAATACAAATTTTGTGTGTGTGCAGAATTCATAAAATCCATGAAATACAATTTTTCTTTGAATTCTTGAAATTTGGTACACATGACAGTGTTCTCCCCAGGCCCTTAAAGGACCGCGGGCCCGCGATGTATAATTTTTCTCCGTGGTGCTAAAATTTTCAGTTAAAAAATCGTAAATCGGTAAAGTTTTAAACAACTTGTTAAATCTTTTCCGTGCGGTATAAAATTCCAGGTGAAATTTGACCAGTTCAAACCAGTTCAACACAGATTGTTTACACCACATGATCGATTTACCTTATGAGGTTAACCTTGTTGATTGGATTTAATCGATGTAATTAACACTTGTAACATGATTCTTTTGTGTTATAATTAAGAGTTCATAACTTTATGATCACAGATAACTATTTTATGGCTTCACTCTCCACCCAAGCACTGACCTGTGACAAGTCGGCAAATACTTTGTACACAATCAGTGTCTTGACTCGATAGGTACATTTTTTGTACATCATAATGGTGGCTCATTACGTATAATGGACAACTATACATTTCCCAATTCTTATATTATATGTCTCTGATTAAACCATGGCCAATATTATCTTTAATTATGACATAGTTAATGCATGATAGTCGGGTTTCAAACTGAAGTATCTGTCTGTACATATCACATGACCCAGTTAGTTCACGTAGAATATTCAAGTTTATTTACAATTAATTGCAATCTATTATATTTTATAAATAAAATGCATGACTGTACCTTCAAACTGGATATCTATAAGCCATAATTAATTAATAACAGAAGTAATCTTGCAAATTTTATCCATAAGCACATGTTAAATCTATTTATATCTACTTCCTGTCATTTAGGCGGGAAAATAGGGAGACTTAGTGGTTGACATTGAATATGGTTACTTATAGATCTATAGACCAAAGATAAATTTATAGATTTAGGAATTCTTTTTAAATGGTTCATGACAAATAAAGATTTAGATTTTAGGGCAGTATTAAGTCTATATCTATGTTTGATTATCACCAAAGACAAGAAAGTTTAATATTTACAAGAAAACTATGGCAAAATGTTCTAAAATTTATGAAAAATTTCTTTTTATCAAAATCTAAGATAGAAACTGGTTCAAATAATAAAACAATATTTGCAATTGTTTTTGTTAATTTTATATCTTCTTATGACAGGAATCCTTTCACATACAACAACTTTTTTTCTAGAAACTAGAAAGTTTTGTAAATTGAACATTTTTGTTCTCTTTTGAATGATATTTTATATTTATTGATTTTGGATTTTATAAAAGATTTAATTACTTTAAATTCAGATGAATATTTTATTATGAATCATAATTTATTTATTTTAAAAAAATATTAAAGTATACAAACTGTTTTTTGATTTTCTAAATCAATGTCTACATAACACAGTACCACAGTGTTAAAACAAAACAAGAGACATAAAAACTACAGTAACTAGAGCTAAGCGACGCGACGCGACGCGACACAACTGATTGCATGAAATATTTCACCAAGAAGTCCACATGCGTTACCCTGGTGCTATCCAAAAATCCTGGGGAGAACACTGCATGAAAATATATGAATCCACAGTACAGAAAATATTTGGATCTATACTTGCAGTATTTACAAAAATCTATTCCATATGAAATTGTGTGTAACATGTGTAATGTTGGTTCAGTTTAGACAGGTATCATTGCACCCTTGTCATACACGAGTTTTAATTTGTGTATTTTCTTCTGTTTAAAATTTGAAGTGATACTAATTTCACTTTGTTGGCACACATTGAAAAAAAATATATGAAATAACACTCTTTAATGTAATCAAATTATATAGATTTTACAAATAGAGGATAACAATTAATTATTACCATGGCAATATGAAGTATATAAATTTGCCATTTTTCCAGCTTGTTGCTTAATACTCAGATAGACAATATTTATAATATAACTGAAATTCTTCAAAGTGTACATAGTGCTGAATCAGATTTTATGCACTCTTTACACTGGTATTTTATGAAATCTTGCAATCTTTTGGGTAAATCATTATTTGAAGTTTTAATTTCACCTTTTACAAAAAAAGTTCAAAAAGTAAATCTTCTCTTTCTCTTAGCTTAGAAAAGGAGATGGGAATTTCAGTCACTAAACATGCTGAAGAAACCTTAATTTGTGAAGGGTTAAAATTCTGGGGTTTTTTTTGGTTTATTTTAAGTGATATTTGGGAGGATTAACTCCCTTTGTTTCAAGTTAGAGTAAGTAATACTTTTTATAAGTTAATGTTTTGTTTGGATTTTAATTTCATGGATTGTTTATATATATCCGCTAAAAAATTATATTTCCAACAAAAATTTCTTCTTTTACAGTGTTTGTTTATCGTGTTTAAAAGTGTCCATACAGTCGTCATGCTTAGTTGATGTCTATTTCAATATATTTCAAAATCTTATTACTAAAGATATTTGGGTGTGCTGTTAGACACTTGCCTGAAATCACATAAAAAATTGAAAAAAAGTTTAGCTGGAAGGATATAAATATTCCTCTTTCCTTGTGATTGCCCAGGAAATTTTTTATTCTCAATGGTCAATTATCAGATTTCTTCTCTGAAACTATAGTTCCAAATCTTTTAGGAATGAAACCTGGACCCAAGATAAACTTCCTCAATTGCACTGTTCAAGTGGCATACCGGCAGCTACTGCTACTCATTCCAGAAATGAATAACAAAAATATACACCTCTTTAAACAGTAAAATATAACATAAACATGATACAGAAAAAAAGTACGAGCTTGATGTGTATAGATTGGCAAGATTGGCAAGATTGGCAAGAAAAATAAAAGCTTTCTCTTTTGAGTGATGTGATTAATATTCTTGCCTGCTCATATATTCTCAGCTTCTTCTGGCTCTTACTTATCTGCACTTTTAGTGATATCTTCCTTTATTTAGTGATATACATGTAATTCTATGTTCATTATCATGCTGAATAGAACCATTTATTGAAAGTTGTACAATATGAATTGTTTTGCCTGTAGTATATGTTTTTCCTTGACAATTTTTAACATCAAGTTATAGTTTTTAACAGTTGTCAGCTCCTTTCAATACATTATGTATCTAATCCATTTCTAATAGAGAGAAATTTGAACTATCCCAAAAATTTGATTAGGCTAATGCATTTTATGCAGTAAGCTGTTCGAGATTGAGAAAATTGTACAAGCTTGATTTATTGTTTTAGGAATAGCTGCACATGAATATCCCGTAAATGTACACACAGTTTCCTAACTATACTAGTTTACCAGCTCAGTATGAAAATATATATTTTATAGGTTTGGTATAGATTTGTATGCCTTTCTTACAGAGGATAATAAAAGTATTAATTATACTACCTCCACGAAGTTTGAAAAGGGTGGGGGATTATATAGGAATCTCTTTGTCATACTGTGCAAGTCATGTCTGTTTTAAAACTTATGAGTGCCTTGAAGGATTTTAATGATACTTGGTACATGTATTATTGTTGCCCCTCACTTGAGGATGTGTCATGAATGAGATTGAAATGTCTGTTTGCGAGGGTGATATAACTTTAAAAGACAATATGTTTTCTATAAAACTTGGTATATCAAGATAAAATACAATTGGGGTATCAAAAACTTCTAGCTTTTAAGTTTAATCTGTTTTGTTAATAGTTTTTTATGTTGAATTTAATTTATATATCCAAAGCTTATGCATAGATATATTCAAGGAAAGTAGCACTACAACTTTTTTTCATATCATGATAAAAAAACTGGAGGTAGAGGGTATGCAAACATTATGATTTATCATTCAAACCTCAACAATAAAGACAATAAATAGAAAATAAATCAACATTAAGTATCTATTGATTTAATACTTTAATCTTTAAAGAAATATATTATGTACTCTCAAAGGAAGATGTATTGATCATTGTAGTTTTTTAAATTACATTTTATCAAATATATATATATTTACAATATATTGGTAAATTTTAAACAATATACAATGGATTCTGCAACTAGTCAGGAAATCTCAACACGTTCTGTTTTTTGCCCTTTAAAAAAATTATATATAACAGATTGATAAGAATATGAAATATTATACACCTGAAATTAATTTGTATTAAATACAGAGTACAAAATCGCTTTTATTGGTGTTCTTTATCATCAGGGTGAAGAAAGACCCTCAAGAGTGATCAAATATTTAAACATCAGGACTTCTAATTTCAGTGAAAGTATTAGTCTCAATTATTTATATACCAGTATTACTTCTACCAATTCTACTTTAATACAATTGATTGTCCTGAAACTGATTGAAAAATTTAACTGTTGGATATTTAAAACCCCCCTTTCATTTTTTCTCATCCAGAATTTATTTGGTAAAAAAAACCCAGTAAATAGTCTTACAAACACTATCATCTGTAGCCCAGCAGTTGTAAACTAAATGATATTAACAGAGTCATTTTACTAACCAGCTATAAAAAGGTTGTTTTAAAATGAATTAAACTTTGTGTGAGGCTGTGACATAAATACTAAGATTCATTGTAGTACACAGTAATTAGTTTGCTCCCCCTTTAATTTGTTTTTAGGATGTAGAATGTACATTGTTTTGTAGATGCCGATGGTTACATGTATTCCAAAGGTATATTTGTTTGATTATGTGTGAATTTTCCTGCCGTTTTCAAACACTGTATCATAACACAAATAAATAAAATATTCTAAAAAATTATGTTGAACAGATTAATGACTTTGTAAGCTAGTAAGTGGTTCACAGGATATCACGCTTTACGTAATATATGCATTTATATTTTTCACCTGTAAAAATGGAGTCATTTCTTGTTAAACTAAATTTAAGAGATATAACAACAGTTAATTCCAACCATAACCACCAGTCCCTTAGTTTATTTTTGAATGCTGTTTAGTTGATGGATTGCTGTCTCATTGATTATTTTCCTTTACCTTTTCTTTTGCATATCTCGTAATTATTTTTTTTTTTTATGTAGTTAGCTGATTTAAGCCAGTGAATGATTTGCATTTAAAGAGATGTGAATGATGCAGTTCTTCATCATCCCCCCTCCTGTCTTATTTTTTTTGGGGGGAAGGAGGCGGTGAATAGGAATCACCCTGTCCATCTTTCTGTCTCTACCAATATGATTGTAAGGGCAACCCCTCCTAAAAAGATTGCTTGGCAGATATTGATGAAACTTTACACAGTTCTAGAACACTCCTTTAGGATGAACATAAAGAAATATAATACTTGCCCTACATGTTAAAGGAAATATAATCCAACTTACTTACTCCAATATTTCAATATATGGTAATAGTCTATGAAACTTGACATAGTTGTAGAACATAAGCTGAGAATGTGCATAAAGGAGTATAATCACAGTTCAATATGTCAAAGGGGAGATAATCAAATTTGTGGGGTAGGGTATCCTTTTGAGGGTTCTCTTACAGTTCTAGTTTGTATTTTATGAGAACAATTATCACCCATTTAAAAGTTGTGAAGTGTTTCTGATAAAATATTTTAATATATGCAAATTGATACATGCATATGTTCATGTTAACATGCAATATTTTAAACTTCATACAACACATACATTTAATATTTTTTGTAGTAAGCTTGTTGTGGTTGTTGTAAACAAAAAGATATGTAATTATTGTTATGTTGTTATGTATGACAGCCTTATTACACAGAACTTAAATCTTTTTCATAAAAAAAGGTAGAAAGGGATCTATGCCCTTGACCATCAAAGTTCTGTCTTTGGAATGGGAGTTATTATTTAATTTTATCTGAGTCTTGTATAAGATGTGCATTGTTGTTCAGCTAAACAGCCACAGGTTATTTTAGAAGGATTTATTGTCATTTAAAGGTTGATATATATATATATATATAACAACTGGATCACATTGACCTACATTTTGCTTTACAGCCCCTATACTTGAGAGTATATGATTACCAACAAAATTAGGTTTGCTTGTTTGCTGGGTAAACCTTGAAATAACTATAACCTACAATTTCTACCTTGAAACAGTAACAATAGCTATTGCTAGCCAATCAAATCAAGGGACCGGTAACACGTAGATGACTGAAAATCCTGTTTGAACAGGTTGTTAGTATATTTACAATAGGTGATACAAACATTTGTGGTTAGCCTAACAGACAGGTAAACCTGACTATTATGCATGAAGTACACACTCAAGTATATCAGCTGTAAGGATAGGATAATGATATTTTTGACATCAGTGAATGCCATTTGTCTCCCTAACCTTCAGTTTATTCCTAGGACCCTTCCAATTATCTCCAGCATGTTTTATTTAAAATTAATATATGATTCCCATTTATAAGTAATGTAAAGTTTTGCCTTTTTTAATTGTAATTCCTAAGTAAAAGATATTATGGAAATTATTATTTATAAATTTATCATACAAATTAGCAAACATTTATTTTGTAAAGCAAATATAAAAAATTAAATCGGTCAGGATATCAAGTGTATCAGTTTTCATAGTTTCTTCTGTTCAACTTTGCAAAGTTGACTTGATAGCATTCTGGAACTTAAATAAGAAGCTGAAATAAGATACAACAACTCACTAGAGCTATATAAGGCAAATTAAACTTCTACAAATATGTTAATTTTTACATTACAAAAATGTGATTCCTTAAGTCACTTTTTATATTAACAAATATAGAACAGACTTGAAGATAATAACTGCATTCTATACTGCTCAATTATTTTATGAATTGGGAAAATAGGGGGGGGGAGGCTAATAAAGTAATTTTTACTTACTAACAATAATGACCTTTATAATGTAATTTATCATTTTCCTGCTAGTTAATATATATCCTAGATGTGATGGAGTATATATACTGACATATACTTACAGGGGTTTTGAAGTATAGTTTTTGTAGAAATGGTAGTAAGTTGGTGATATTCAATAGAAAATTGCTCTGCTTCTAACAACATTGGGCAAGCTAAGCTTATTTCTACAGATGAATTGTAGGCCTAATGAGTGGAATTATTGTGTTGTGGAATCTTTGATTAGCAGAATAAAGCTGTTACAGTTTAACTAGATTGAAAAGTAAATTTCAACTCACATCACAGGCAACAAGTACACTGCTAACACATTTAAAAAAAGTGGATAACTCATAAAATTTTGAAGAAATTTCATAACCTAACTTAAAGTTTTGTTTTGTATTATTGCATTATAGTGTAAAAGTGCAGTATTGTTGAGCCAATATCGCACTTTAATTCCTAGTTCAATATTATAGAATTTAAATTCACTTTTAGTCTGACAAGTAAAAATTGGGCATACATTATGGAAGAGATTTTAAATATATATCTATGATTTGAAAGATCATAAGTATATTTGAAGTTTAAATCAAATATAAATTATGGGAATTTAGGCCAGTATATTTTTATCTTAGTCTAACTCTTATTTATCAGTAGATGTTAGACATAATTCATTTATATTTTACCTTATAAAAACAGTCATGTAGAGGTCAAGGACATTACATTGTTTTGATATTTATTTAATGATGAGGCCATGGACTTGACAGTGTTTTGAATTTGTTTTAATGTAAAGGCCATGAACAGTTCAGTGTTTTAAATTTTTCCATCAATTTAAAGAGCAATATATATAAAGTTGCTGACCTTTAAATATAAAATTTCACATTATATCTCTAATCTTGACAAATTTTATTGTGAATAAATATGAATCCCTGTTTCGTATATAACTATTGTGTTTTACTTTCACCATTTCTGATAATTAAAGCTGTATATCTATTGTTTTACATTGCTGATGTTTGATACTGTATATCTGTTGTTTTACAGAGAAGAGTCATCCTATAGATCCTCCACCAAAGACAGGAGATCCTTTTGATGTACCTATCCCAGACGGTGTTGGCTGTCGCCTTAAAATGAAGCAAGGAGTGACCTATGTATATGCTGACGAAGAAGCTCTTGCTAATGATAAACCCCTGGAGTTACCTTACCCTGTTCTTAAGTCATTTATAGCTGATCAAAATCTTATGTACACTCTCATCAGTGATGGCCCATTGTAAGTTAAATATTTCAACTTCAATAAGTTCATGAGTATTTATTATATATCTTTATCATGTTATGTTTTAAAAGCATTATCCGTTGATATTTTCAAAATTCTTACGGTACTTTAAAATCATAGATTTATCCTATGAATTTATAAATGCAACAAATACAACAGGATGAAACTTCCTTTTTAATAAGATTATACTGGAATCACAGTGATTAATCTTGCATTGTTGTGGGTTCCCAATAATGAATGCATGCATTTAATTCTTAATTTACAGTACAACTTCTCTTGATCGAATCTCCTGAAGTATTCACATATCCTATGATAATGAATTGATGGCTAAGTTCCCTCATGATTTTGACACAGTGTTTCCATTTGTTCCAGAACTTTGTTTAGAAATGGTTTCCTTTCCATGTCTGCACAATAACTCGTGATGTTAGTTACGATTTTTCATAAAGGGACTTTTTTTCTATTGATAATCTCAAAAATGATGTTGCATCATGGAAACTTATTAGGGTATCATGTCGATGGATTTGAATAGATGATGCTGGAGGCCTATAGTTTTCACTTTGTCCATTCTTCTGTCTGTTTGTCAACAATTTTTTGTGTTGCAAAAACTCAGAAGTAAAGGTAGGACATGGATAAAATTTGAACAGCTGTTATGCTCATTATGTTGATGTGCATATTATTTTTTTTGAATAAAACTTTTAATGAATGCAAAATTTCAAAAGTATGAGAAGTGGAACACAATTCAGTACAATGGTTATGCTGCTTATGTACATGTGCAAATCATTTTTTGTGAGAATTGCCTGGGAAATTGCAGGAAAATTTTTTTGTTTTAAAAATAAAATGAAATTTATGCTACGATTTCAATAATTACTGGTATAAAGGTATTAGTTTCTATTCCAAATTGATTTCCAAAGGTAAAATTTTTTTGCATACATAATTTTTTAAAGATATTTGAAAAACTATAAATTTAAAAACCATTGCTCTAAGTGACTATAACAACTGCCTTACTGATTAAAATAGTTGTCTACCCCCTTAAATCAATGCTAGCTGAGATTTTGATCTTATTGTAAGTTATAAACTCTTCAGCTCATACTTGAAGACCTTCCCTCAAGCATCAGGATAAAGAGCAGCAATAAAAGTGTTGCTCTTTTGATATATTGTTATTTAGTAGTATTTTGTACAAGTTCCAAATTATAATAAAAATGTTGAAATTATATAAAAATCAAACATAAGCTACAAATAAATGAATTTCTTATGTGTTTTATAGAAAATCATTCTGCTACAGAAGGTTGTGCTACTTATCTGCCAAGTTTAATATGCATATATTACTGAATGAACTTAAAGAGTCTGCAGCACAGAAAGAAGTATCACACAGAGATTTCTACAATATAAGGAAGGTTCGATTAAGTTATATACTTCATACTTAAATTGCATTTGGAAATCATTATCTGACAAGGTCTAGTGAGAAATTCATTAAGATTTAAAAAAATGTTTCTATAAACAACTTTATTTTGACATGTATATTATATATGAGGTATATCAAAATCGTTATTTAATAAAGGAGATGTGGCATGAGTTAATGAAAGATCAATAGTCATCGGCAGGTTAACGCCTTATACAGTAGACTAATGCTTATAAGATTGTGTCATGCTCTAAGTACGCACTAGGTATTTCAGTTTAACTTGCATATACTTAACTGAAAAACCTGAAGGAACTGTTAATGACCAA
Organism: Mytilus californianus; assembly: GCF_021869535.1. Taxonomy (NCBI): domain Eukaryota; kingdom Metazoa; phylum Mollusca; class Bivalvia; order Mytilida; family Mytilidae; genus Mytilus; species Mytilus californianus. The sequence continues at coordinate 35,036,154 of NW_026262701.1, forward strand.
ATCAAATTGGTCATTGTTTGAATGCCTTTTCTACCTGGCATTTATTCATTTTTGTCTATTTTTAGGTTGACACTCACATCCATGCCTCTTCCTGTATGAATCAGAAACATTTGTTAAGATTTATCAAGAAAAAGATGAAGACAGAAGAAAATGAAGTTGTTTGTTTTGATAAAAAGTTGAATAAAGAAATGACCCTGAAAGAGGTAACATCAATATAAATGAAGCAATTACATCTGTCAGTTATGTATTTATTGCAAAGGAAATAAAACCTTTCATGAGAATCAATTGGTGTGGGGTCAGGATATTTAAATTCTTGGAAGTTGAACTGACTCCCATTGAATAAAACAATAGCTATTGTTCCCTGTAGAGTCCATTCAACTGGAACTTAAAATTTCTCTTTGAAAAAAACAATCATTTATTGATTAATTTTTCTGTACCAAGAATTCAACTCCTAGTGATAAAAATACATGTACCATTTACTAAATGATAACACACATTGTCAGAGCAAGAGATAATACATTTGTAATTAAAAATTTAGGCCAATTATAGACCACTGAAGAACATAGAAAATTATGAAAATTACATCCAGAAAAAAATTTATTCTAAATGATAGATTTCATATAAATGTATTTGTTTACACATGAATGCTATTTTTCCAAACACAGATGTGCTCATCTTTGATAAATGTCATACTCACTTGGGTAGTTAAAGGAACTATAATGAAGAGTCCAGTGTGGATCATATTGGTTTAGGGAGGGAGCTCTAAATAATATAATGTATGCCATATTATTCTGTTTTGACAACTTTTAAGCATTTGTATTTAGTAAGAGGCTAAGATACTTCATAAGTATTCCAGTTCTCTCAATTAATGGGGTCATGATATAACTTAGATTTTAAACAAATAAAAATAAAACACATAATATGCCACAGTAGCAAATCAAAGTAAGGGGTTTTTAATGACCTTGACTACCCATGAGGGTCTTGCACGGCTAGTCAAAGTAAGTGATTTTGATTATGAATATATTTCTTTAACAAAGGTTTGGAACACAGTAAGTTTCCACTGTAAAAAAATGTTAGTTTACAATTACATTAGATGATCTCACTAAATCAACAATGATACAGAATAAAGACAATCTCATAACACAATTACATTAGATGATCTCACTAAATCAACAATAGATGATCTCACTAAATCAACAATGATAAAGAATAAAGACAATCTTATAACAAAATTACATTAGATGATCTCACTATATCAACAATGATACAGAATAAAGACAATCTTATAACACAATTACATTAGATGATCTCACTAAATCAACAATGATAAAGAATAAAGACAATCTTATAACATGTATAATTATATAAGGACTATTCTATTCATGTGGATGTTGTAGGGGAGGAAAGAACTTAATTCTACAAAACCAAGATACTTTTGACTAATTTTGGTTACTGTGGATTCATTATTACTCCAGGGATACCAGTTTTTGTGGATTTTGTGAGTACAGGTGAACCACAAATGAAAATGTTCAACGAATTACAAATTTTCTATGGGCTTGTATGCAAAGTTTGGCAAAACCACAAAATCAAATATCCACAAAAATGCAAGTTTTCCTCAATCCATGAAATATTGGTACCCACAAAAATAAATGAATCCACATTTCATCAAATGGACATATACAACCATTAATAACCTGTTTATGTAAAAAATATAAAACTTCCTTTCATTCCCTGCTTCATAGACATACACTTTAATAGAATAATCTTTTATGTAAGACATACCGTCTGAATTCATTTGAATTTCTGTACATTAAGCAAAATCTCCACACTTACTACAATGTTTCAATATGTACCTTAGGTATTTGAAACTCTACAGTTGTCAGCATATGATTTGAACATTGACAGTCTAGACGTACATGCTGTAAGTCTATTGAGAAAAGCATGGATGTTTAGTGTTCAAGTTTTATCATGCATTGAATGTTTATTATAATCACCATGAATTCGTACTGTGAAGATCAGAATGATAAGGGAACACTTGTTAATGAATTACAGTAAACTAGATGTTTAAAGAAAATGTTACATTAATTGTACTGTGTCACAAATCACAATGTCTAGCTTTATATAGGTCACTAGTATCAACACTTCATTCTCTTAGTTTGAGCAAATTAATGACCAATTACACATTACTTTGTGTGCCTTGATTTTAATTGTTTATATATTTTGAAAAAAAGATATTTTCACTCTTAAATCCTTTAAGTAATAATCAGGAATATGCAGAATTTTACAGGAATGTAGTTTAGGATATTTAAAAAAAATATAAAATAAATTTGGGTGGTCACTGGGTAAAATGATGGAATATGTTATTTAATGGAAATAGCCTGAGAAGCTAAAAAAAAATGAAAAAAGATGGCCTATGTGTTCAGCAAACAATTGAATCCCTGGCTGAGGTTCTCAAAGAAAATAACATTTTTATGAAATAAACTTCAAATGTTTCAACTTTTAAAACAATATTTTGTCATGTTTGTATAAATTAAATTTGTTCATCCTAAATGACAGACTTATAAAAATTGGGAAGACCTTGATAGAAGAATACAATGTGAAAGTTTATTTTCATTGGTATTTCTCTTAATTATCTCCCTTTTAGTAAATTATAAATCATTTTTATGTTACATAATGGTTCGTAAAAGAACAAGAATAATAGAGTGGAGAAACTGTTATTTTGTTTTCATTTCTGACCACAGGTTTTTACGAGCATGGATTTGAAGCCCTATGATTTGAATGTAGACATGTTGGATGTGCATGCTGTGAGTATTACCTCCCTTTTTTAACATGTGACATAATAACAGATTAAAATTTTACTTTATATTATGTGTATAATGTATGTGAGTTTTTCTGTGATTTATATTTGAAACATTGACACTATGTAAGTGTCCTTTCTGGTTGATAGTTTTGATCTTATTGATTTTTAGCTCACCTGGTCCAAAGGGCAAGTGTGAGCTTTTCTCATCACTTGGAGTCCATCGTCATCTTTTAATTTTTACAAACATTTTTTTGTTTGAAACTACTAGATCAATTGGACCCATATGTTCTTATAATCCTTCTGGTCAACTAAAATGGACTTAAGCTAAAAATACAACATAGGGGCAAAATGCAAGTATTGTCTATTATCTTGAAAACCGTTATATGAAATCTGAAAGTGGCAGCAATATTCAATAAAATCCATGTAATTGGTAACCATAAAAATATATGAATCCACAATACTATTATTAATAGGATAACTATATTTTGTATAAGGGATCCTTGCAAGGTCTACATTTCTGTCAGACTGGGTTCATCTGACCTTGCTCTCATTTAATGGATCAGTCATCAAGGTTAGGTTTTGTGGTTGGTCTGTTTCTCAGATTCAATTAGCAATAAGTCTTTAGCATTGGTTTTACAGCTGAATAAAAGAAGTCAAGGTACTATCGTCATTTTATTCCACAGTCATCCCTTTTAGCCCATATGTCAGAGGAATACTGATCCTCCGTTACTACCTATAGATTAGACCAACTAGATATATAAAATAAGTAAGTGTGGTTTGATTGCCAATGAGACAACAATCCATCAGAGACCAAATGACATAGGTGTAAGTAACTATAGGTCACTGTACAGCCTTCAATAATGAGCAAAACCCATATTGTATAGTAAGCTATAAAATCCTGCGACATGACAAAATGCAAAACAATTTAAACAAGAAAACCAACAGCCTGATATATATACAAAAAAAACAAATATGATATACAGCAACAAACAACAACCACTGAATGACAGGCTCCTGACTTAATAGGACAGGCACATTCAGAATAGGTAGGGTTAAACATGTTCGTGGGTGCAATTGAACTATTATTTGGTTTTGTATTAGAAATAATAGAAATAAAAGTTAGATATCTCAGACAGAAAACTAGTTATTTTTGTATTACTTTAACTAGATCCTTCATACTGCTAAGACTTACTCATCAAAAGTAAGTTGTGTTGTAGAAAGCATACATGTTTTCTATTGTTTTGATGCTTATTATTAGACACATATATTTAAAGAAAGAGCTGTGTTACTCAGAAATGGATGTATAATTTTACACACTGTAATAAATGTAATCACTGATAGAACTAAGTAGGGAGATATTGGAATTTTGGCAAGGAAATTAAATATATGGCAAGAATTTGTTTCTGTAGAAGTGCAGTAATACTTATTTATACATATTTTATAAGTTCAATTAGGATCATAAGACACGATTGAGCAAAGGTGTTATATCTCGGCATGAAGCTTTATATTTACAAAGGTAAGAGACCTGGATACTTCATATCTTGTATACAGATGACTTTTGGTACGTAGTTTCAGTGTGGCATATGTCTCATTTTCATGGGTCAGCGAATTCGCAAAAAAACTACATAGAAATTATTGTAAAGTGTACATGTCCAAATGATGGGATGCATCTGACCTTGACCTCATTTTCATGGTTCATGTGCAATATTAAGTTTTTTGTCGAGGATGTGACTTCTGTCACAGAAAGCGAGACATAGGGATAGTGATCAATAGATAGATATAAACTTTAAAAAGGAAAAATTATCAGTAGGATAAGATGTACAAAAACGTCAACATGACTGAAATTGTCAGTTTACTCTTAATAAAGTTATTCCCCTTTAATGATGATTTTTACTTAAAATGGCCATTGTTGAAGATGCAGGTGAGTGACACAGGCATTTAAGAGCCTCTAGTTTTGTGTTTTGTATTGTAAAAAATTTTGACTGAAAATGCATGATTTTGTTGTGTGTGCAAATTCTTTCTCATCTTTTAGTGGTTCTCTATGAAACTGACTGTTTTTCTAAGGTAAAAGTTAAGTTTTTCCAATATTTATGATTCTTCTAATTATACTAATAAAAATAATGGATAGCAGGAAGGATGTTCATAAATTTAGATTATTTTTTTTCCCATTACATTTGAAGTTATTAGAATGATTGCATATTTTGTAAAAACATTGCATCACCTTATATATATCAGTTATGACAAAGTACCAACTTAGATATCAGTAAGTCAGGTAAAGCACTTATTCAGAAATATATTAATGTTTATTGTACACTCTAGTATAGAAAAAAAAGAAACCAAAAAAAGTTGTTAATTAAAAAAGGGTAATGTAAAATTATAGATATACCAGTATATTTATATCTTATCATTGCAGGACAGAAACACATTTCACAGGTTTGACAAGTTCAATGCCAAGTACAACCCCATTGGACAAAGTCGACTCAGAGAGATTTTCATTAAAACTGATAATTATATCAATGGAAAATACTTTGGTCAAGTCCTCAAGGTAATTATACAACAGTTGTATTTCATTCTGTCCATTATAAAGTCCCAAATTGACTGACCTGATCCAGTATTATAGCTTATTTTTGTCTATACTTATCTGTCTATTGTTGACTATTGTGTGTTGACCTCAGTTTGTCTTTTGGTTATTTGAGTCATTGGGTTGCTGTCTTGTTTTTTCAATTCAAATATCTTTACATTTGGAGTAGAAAGTATGGCCTGCATTAACTTAAAGTTTTTATATTGGTCAGTGAAATGAAAATAAGGATGTCTAAAAAAAAAATTCACAAATGGCTCTGGTGCATAACCTTTTAATATTTTCAATTGAAATGAGTTAAAGTAAATACATCAATACAACAGCAATGGACAATACTACAAAAAGCAGAAAAGACATAGAGAACATCACATAGTTTTTAACAATGTCTAAAAGGAATGTAGGCAATGTCTATATAGAATTTCCAAATAATATTGACTGTCATAGCCAAACTGACACATGAAAACAGGCAATAGTCAACCATATTTTGTGATTATTTTATCTTATTCAATTATATTAAGCAAATACCAAAATAATCAATAGATGAAGAAGAAAAAAAACACACAAAAACAAAAAACAAAGAAATATTTGTAGAATCAGGGAAATACATTCTTTATGGACATGAATAAAAGGACATGTAAGGACTTTTCAGTCTATTTCTAACATAATTTTAGTCTGGTCCATATTGATCATTCTGTTCAGAATTTATAATTTCAAGAATAAAGGTCATATAAAGTTAAAATTACAGATCCAAAAACTATTAACCAAAGGCCTGTAATAGAATTTGTTCTCCCTTTTTTCTAGGAAGTGATGAGTGATCTGGAGGAGAGTAAATATCAGAATGCTGAGTACAGACTCTCTATTTATGGTAGATCTCGTGATGAGTGGGACAAACTAGCTAAGTGGGCAGTAAGCCACAAAGTGTACTCAAATAATGTACGATGGCTTATCCAGGTGCCAAGATTATAGTAAGTTTAATGAAACACACCATGAGTATGAATTAACCATCCTCCAACTGCTAACAACTAACTTGATTGAGTACTTGATTAGCACACACAAGTAAAGTTTGCTACCATGAATTTGATAGTTGTGGTTAACATAGAAACAATTGGGGAAAATGTCACTAGTTATTAAATAATTTCATTATGATTTAATTGCACTTTATGTGTACTTTTCTGCAGAACTTTGCTTGTTGATAACATGACCTGTGGAGCATTTTACAAAACATTATGTCATATACCCTTAAAAGGTAAAAGAAATTCACTTATTCATGTAAAGCTCAAAATGTCCCGCCACCCCCACCTCACCCAATAAGGTAGAGGTAAGAATCACACACCTCTTATATAACTTTAACCTATAATTTCTTAAGATTGAAAAAATGATACAAATATATCTAAATTGTCTAAATGATTGTCAATTGAAAGTTATTGTGAAAGATATGTAATATAATACAAATATATATAAATTGTGTTAATTATTATAAGTTAATAGTTAGGGCTGTTCCATCAAAACATACATGGTACTCAGGGAAGGTACTTGAAAATGGGTATTATAGATGCAAATTAAAATTTCACTTACATTTCCACTGTGCAAAACACATTGAGATTTGTAAGTGTCTTCCCTGGGTCCCATGTATGTTTTTCTGGAACAGCCCTTACATGTATTGTGAACGATATTTTAGTTAGAAGAATTACTTAAATTATAATCATCCATTTCAGATTTAATTGATAAGAGAAAGAAAATAGTTGTTCTGACAACAAACTTTAAAAATTGGAGGCATCTATAGAACTTATTTTGTTGATTTGAAACTTTTTTGTATATTTAAAAGTGAATAATCTATTCTTTACAGTGATGTATACAAGTCAAATAAATTAGTAAACAGTTTCCAGGATGTACTTGAGAATATTTTCTTGCCATTATTTGAAGTAACAAACGATCCTAGTTCACATCCAGAGTTACATGCTTTCCTCAGATATGTAAGTAAGGATGATAAAAATGTCTATTAGAAATAATTATATCTCTATGAAAGAAGAGGGATAAGATGCCAAGGGCAATCAAATACCATGAAGAAGAAAAACAAGCAACACCATTGCCAATAAAAAAATGACAAAAAGGCATACAACAGTCCATAAAACATTACATCTATGATTTTAAATAACAGAATGGCAAATTTTTTTCACTGTAATCTATCAATGTGTGATATAGTTAATGTATTGAGAAGAGTATTTGGGGTAGATGTGCTGGACATAATTACATAAAAGGAAGATAAAAAACATGCAAACAAAGTGACCTATAGTTGCTTACTTCTGCATCATTTGGTCTGTGGTGGAGAGTTGTCTCATTGGCAATCCTGCCACATCATCTTATTTCTATGAAGGGAGAGTGACAGTGTTGCAAGTATTTATATATGAGGGGGGGGGGGTCATTGTGTTATATAGTTAAGGCATTGGAAAGGGGATATTGGATTCTGAGTAGACGTGCTCGTCATAATTACAAAAAATTGAAAAAGGAAGTTATCTCCCCTTGTATGGCAAATTGAAAAAAAATTCATTCAAACTAAAAATATGATGTATTTGTAAATAAACAGTTGTAAATTTGATAAAACACATCTTTTTTTCCAATTTGATGAAAAGTCTTGAATTACATTCTTCTCTCAAAATTTGCTTTTTTTTAAAAGATCTAGAACAATAGTTGTCTGCTATTTTACAATCAAAGATGGCGGAAGACACCAGATGCATCTTAACCAGTCCATGACTATAGGGATTCAGTTGCACATTGTGCAATCTTTACCCAAATAATAGTATACAAAAAATAGTGCATGATATATGAATCGATATGTTCAAGCCACAATTATTGACAAAGTGAGAAAACTCATTCAAAATACTGCATAGATATGTTACTTTGCCTAATACAATGCAATGTTTAATTTTAAGTTCATAATGCACAATGTAAGCAATCTTTACATTCTTAGTGGTCGTAGAAACTTTTTATTAAGAAGTTATTTATAATTCTTATTTAATGTTACTTTATAATTAATTAACAGGTATCTGGAATTGACTCTGTAGATGATGAATCTAAATCAGAACATATCCAGTTTACTAAGGATACACCTGAACCAGAAGACTGGACTAGTATGGACAATCCTCCATATACATACTACTTATACTTTATGTATGCTAATCTTGCTGTTCTAAACCACTTCAGAAGGTATGGTTTTGATAAATGAATTAAAGACCACAAGTCTAGTATAGATATTGATTTCTGAGTTCATTGTGCACACAAAGAAGGGATGTTCATCTCAACTATTTTTCTGTGTGCTGCATCTTGTTGTATCATGTTTAAAAGCAATGTATAGATCCAGTCTTTTTCATTTTTATATATGAATAAAAGGAGAGGTGGAGTATATGTCATTGAGACAGCAACCAAACAAAACAAAAAAACCTTAGGACATCTAGTGATCAACTGATGGGCTTCAACAATAGACAAATGTCTTAGCAATATATCATGTTCTAAATCTCAAAAGTCGATAGAAAAGTTTTTAATTTTAACAAAAATTTAAAGTTTTTAAATTTAACAAATACTGTAAAAAATCTGCCATGAATACCAATTATTCCTAGTGGACAAAAAACATTAAGTTATAACCTAAGACAATAAACAACTAACATTACCTGACTTGTGGCATGCAAGCTATTACAGTACAGGACGATAGAATAACTTTGTACAGACTTTTAATGCAGAAGAAATTAAAAACATTTTAGGTTTGTTTCAAATTATAAATTAGCAAATTGATGTTCATCTCCCAAAATAACTACAATGATATCCTTTATCCATAATTTTATTTAGCGAAAGAGAAAGATTCGAAGGATGATTCTTAATCTTGTTAGCTTTATAAACAACATTAATGTAATTCCTGCAAGGGGAGTGATACTTTCACAACGAATCACTAAATTATATACAATTTAATCATTAACTTTATTTTTTTGCAGAGAAAGAGGAATGCACACATTTGTCCTGAGACCACATTGTGGTGAGGCAGGAAATGTTACACATCTTGTAGCAGGATTTCTATTTGCTGAAAATATTGCCCATGGCTTAGTACTAAGAAAGGTATGGATTTTTAGCTATTCTAGACCAAGGGTTCATGGGAGCTATTGCCAACACTTGGCATCCATCGTCGTGGTAAAATTTCTTCTCTAAAACCTCTAGGCTAATTTAAACTGAGGTTGGCCTGAATCATCTCTAGAGAGTCTATAATCATTTTCATTATCCAAGATGATCAACCAATATGGCCTCCATGGCTAAAAATGGAACATAAATTTAGGACTGACTAGGACACATATATTCTTGTGTTGATTTGGATAAAATTTCAGAGTGCATTTTTTTCTTTCCAGTGCATTCCTACATGGAACTTTTTCTATAAAGGTGAAATATTCCCTCAATTGCATATCTTTGAATGTTTATAAAAGCAGTGGTTCTCTTTAATTTTGCTTATATCATTCAGATATAATATAATTTATTTTATTAAAGTGTCACCATCCATTACAGTATCTATATATAAATACATAAAAGTCATAAGAACCCAACATTTAGTAAAAGGATGCCAGCCGAAAACAACTTGGTCCGAGTACACAGTTATTTCGTAGTGCATTTCTTTTAGACAATAAATGAAAATAAAAAAAATCCCACCTGCGCTTTCTCAATAATATTTTTACAGTGTGTTGTACTACTTTTGGGACAAATCATATCAAAATTATAGAAAACTTCATCGGCTCTAACTCAAAATATGGACAATTCTATGTTAAGGGGGTCTTGAAATCTTTTGACAGCTTCCGAAGTGCTAATTTTTAACCTTTTTCAGCTGGACCAAATCACTACTTAACTTTACAATTCATGACCCAATTTTTTTTACAGTGTAATTTCATCCCCCTACTTGCTATTTGAGGCATAAAACATGAAGGAATACATTTGGAAGGGGTACTAAAAAAATTGGCAAGCAACACACTGTCCACACTAGGGACTTTATTCGTGGACAACGAAAATCAAAGGACGATAACTGTGTACTCGGACCTAATAGGATAGAAAAATTTGACCAATCTTAATAAAACTTGGTATGACTAAAGCTTAATAAATTATGAGACTGCTGACAAAGTTTCATGGCAATAGGATATATATTATAGACAATATGATAAATTCTATATTCAACTTCGCGTGTTAAATTTTGACGTTTAAATTGAAAAATTTCAACTATCAACATTTGGGGCTTTAAAAATCAAAATATTGCAAAAAATTACATTTTAAAGGCCTTAATATATGACATATTATCTATTTAAAGCAATAGAATACTCATTTGATTTATCAGACTTATCACAATTATTTAAAAGTCAAATTTATATGAGCCTGTGCCAAAAAATGGAGGTTTTCCAATGAAGGGGGGCCTTACATGAAGATGTATTATTTTCCAGCAATTTTAAATTTGTGGAGTTTTTTGGTTATAAATAATCCTTACATATGTATTAAATGTACTTTAAATGGAAAGAAAAATTACAAATAGCATACCATATTAGTATAAAAGGGTCTTAAGCCAAGTAAGACTGAAAATAATTTAGGGTCAATTTAGGCCGTAGCACATATTTACATTTAAAAATGCATACTGAAGCTATAGGAAATAAAAATTTGTGTCTTTTTTATAATTTCTATACTCAAGTTACATGATACAATAAATCTGAGCATAAAAGGACTCTTGCATTCAACTTTTTTTGCAGACAGTATGGTCTGATACAAAGATTTTTCACTTTTTAGTGAAAAACTTGCATGCAATTTTAGCCTCAGCAGGCTTATATTTGAACCACTTGCTATTTAACATAAGAAAAGAAAGATACTATGTGAAATGAAACAGGTACAAAAGACATTGTGAAGTGCTTTTAATACAAATTAAGTGAAATCTTTATTATGGACTTCAACTTTTATGTACCTAGGTCCTCACATTTAACTTGATCCAAACAGGCCGTTACACGAGGGTCATTTATACAACACATTTTGCACATATTGTCTGAGATAATCTTATTTTCTGTAGATTCAGAGTTCTCAAATGAGTAATACAACTGGGTTAAAGCATAGAAACACAAATATTGACACAGGAAAACCTGTCACATAGAAAGTCAGAATGCCACTTATGCATCAAAATTGAAAAAGCTTTGAGATGCTTATTTTGACCATATAATGCCAAAATGGATAATTTTTGCAGAATTTCTATCAAATAAAAGTTTAAATCCTTTAGTTTCATGCTATCTGACAAATTGACACCATTAAATCATTCAGGGAAGTTGCCAAAGTACAGATTCTATATTTACTGATTTCGCCTCTTAGGTCCGAGTACACAGTTATTTCGTAGTGCATTTCTTTTAGACAATAAATGAAAATAAAAAAAATCCCACCTGCGCTTTCTCAATAATATTTTTACAGTGTGTTGTACTACTTTTGGGACAAATCATATCAAAATTATAGAAAACTTCATCGGCTCTAACTCAAAATATGGACAATTCTATGTTAAGGGGGTCTTGAAATCTTTTGACAGCTTCCGAAGTGCTAATTTTTAACCTTTTTCAGCTGGACCAAATCACTACTTAACTTTACAATTCATGACCCAAATTTTTTTACAGTGTAATTTCATCCCCCTACTTGCTATTTGAGGCATAAAACATGAAGGAATACATTTGGAAGGGGTACTAAAAAAATTGGCAAGCAACACACTGTCCACACTAGGGACTTTATTCGTGGACAACGAAAATCAAAGGACGATAACTGTGTACTCGGACCACTTATGAGACATTCATATGGTGTTTTATACACATTGTACTACAGATTCATTATACGACCGCAAAAATTGAAAATTTTTTGGTCGTATATTGGTATGACGTTGGCGTCGTCGTCGTCGTCGTCGTCGTCGTCGTCGTCCGGCGTCGTCTGGCGTCGTCCGAAGACACATTGGTTTTCGCACTCTAACTTTAGTTTAAGTGAATGGATCTCCATGAAATTTTACCATAAGGTTCAATACCATGAAAGGAAGGTTGGGATTGATTTTGGGGGTTATGGTACCAACAGTTAAGGAATTAGGGGCCAAAAAGGGGCCAAAAATAAGCATTTTTGTAACTTCCAGACAATAACTTGTGTGTATGTGTATGGATCTCTCTGACATTGTACCACAAGGTTCCATATCACAAAGGGAAGGCTGTAATTGATTTTGGGGGTAATTGCCTCAAAATTTTAGGAATTAGGGGCCAAAAAAGGGGCAAAAAACAAGCATTTTTCTAGTTTCATGACAATAACTTGTGTGTAAGTGCTTGGATATTTCTGAAATTGTACTACAAGGTTCCATATCACAAAGGGAAAGCTGGAATTGAGTTTGGGGGTAATTGCCCGAAACGTTTAGGAATTGGGGGCCAAAAAGGGGCCAAAAATAAGCATTTTTCTAGTTTCCAGACAATAACTTGTGTTCAAGTGTATGGATCTCTCTGAAATTGTACTGCAAGGTACCATACCACAAAGGGAAGGCTGAGATTGAGTTTGGGGTGATGAATCATAAGGGGGTTCAAAAAATTTTGGGGGGGGATTTCTTTTTTTCTTTTTTTCCTTTTTTTTTTTCTTTTAAAATTTTCCATTTTAAGTTGGTTATTTCTGATTTATATTTAAAAGCAAATAATAATGATATGGTAGGAGATACACACCAAACAGGATGTGTAAATTATTATATTATAAGTATTGTGCAATAGCAAGAAATTTTCAATTGCACAGTATTGCACAATAGCAAAAAAATCTTCAATTGCACAGTATTGCGCAATAGCAAGAAATCTTCAATTGCACAGTATTGCGCAATAGCAAGAAATATCCAATAGCACAATATTGCGCAATAGCAAGAAATTGTCAATTGTACAGTATTGCGCAATAGCAAGAAATAATCAATTGCACAGTATTGTGCAAAAGAAGATACTTCCTATAAATTGCTTATTTCTTGATCAATTTCAATAGGGTTTTATTCTTGAATTCTTGGGGTTCTTTAATATGCTGAATCTAACCGTGTATTAAGTTTTTGGATTTTGGGCCCCGTTTTTAAATTGGTCCACATTGAGGTCCAAAGGGTCCAAAATTTTACTTTGTTTGATTTCATCAAAAATTGAATTATTGGGGTTCTTTGATATGCCGAATCTAACCGTGTATTTAGATTCTTAATTTTTGGTTCTGTTTTCAAATTGGTCTACATAAAGGTCCAAAGGGTCCAAAATTAAACTTAGTTTGATTTCAACAAAAATTGAATATATGGGGTTCTTTGATATGCTGAATCTAACCATGTATTTAGATTTTTGATTATGGGCCCAGTTTTCGAGTTGGTCCAAATCGGGGTCCAAAATTAAACTTTGTTTGATTTCAACAAAAATTGAATATATGGGGTTCTTTGATATGCTGAATCTAACCATGTATTTAGATTTTTGATTATGGGCCCAGTTTTCAAGTTGGTCCAAATCGGGGTCCAAAATTAAACTTTGTTTGATTTCAACAAAAATTGAATATATGGGGTTCTTTGATATGCTGAATCTAACCATGTATTTAGATTTTTGATTATGGGCCCAGTTTTCAAGTTGGTCCAAATCGGGGTCCAAAATTAAACTTTGTTTGATTTCAACAAAAATTGAATATATGGGGTTCTTTGATATGCTGAATCTAACCATGTATTTAGATTTTTGATTATGGGCCCAGTTTTCAAGTTGGTCCAAATCGGGGTCCAAAATTAAACTTTGTTTGATTTCAACAAAAATTGAATATATGGGGTTCTGTAATATGCTGAATCTAACCGTGTATTAAGTTTTTGGATTTTGGGCCCCGTTTTTAAATTGGTCCACATTGAAGTCCAAAGGGTCCAAAATTTAACTTTGTTTGATTTCATCAAAAATTGAATTATTGGGGTTCTTTGATATGCCGAATCTAACCGTGTATTTAGATTCTTAATTTTTGGTTCTGTTTTCAAATTGGTCTTCATAAAGGTCCAAAGGGTCCAAAATTAAACTTAGTTTGATTTTAACAAAAATTGAATTTTTAGGGTTCTTTGATATGCTGAATCTAAACATGTATTTAGATTTTTGATTATGGGCCCAGTTTTCAAGTTGGTCCAAATCGGGGTCCAAAATTAAACTTTGTTTGATTTCAACAAAAATTGAATATATGGGGTTCTTTGATATGCTGAATCTAACCATGTATTTAGATTTTTGATTTTTGGGCCCTGTTATCATTTTTGTCCACATTGAGATCAAAAGGGTCCAAAATTAAACTTTGTTTGATTTCATCAAAAATTGAATTCTTGGGGTTCTTTGATATGCTGAATCTAACCATGTATTTAGATTTTGGATATTGGACCATAATAGGTGAATGTCCAATTTAAAATTTTTAAGTTCTTAGACCACATTCATTCTGTGTCAGAAACCTATGCTGTGTCAAATATTTAATCACAATCCAAATTCAGAGCTGTATCAAGCTTGAATGTTGTGTCCATACTTGCCCCAACTGTTCAGGGTTCGACCTCTGCGGTCGTATCAAGCTGCGCCCTGCGGAGCATTTTATTTTATTACTTGGGATACTAATTTTTGATGATTTGTTGGGTATAGGTGAACCATGAATTTTGGTGTGCAAAAAAATAGACATCTTTGTAGAATTTGTCTCAACCACAAGTTTAAACATCCACATAAACAAAATTTTCTCAATCCACAAAAATTGGTAACCATGAAAATAAACTAATCCATCAGATTTCAGTAAACATGGAATTTAGATACTGCTTGAAAATAAGATATGGATATAAATTCTTTTGTAGGTTCCTGTACTCCAGTATCTGTACTATATGTCTCAGATAGGGATAGCTATGTCACCGCTCAGCAATAACTCACTATTCCTCAACTATCAGCGTAACCCACTGCCAGAATACTTCAACAGAGGGCTGAATGTATCCCTGTCTACAGATGATCCACTGCAGTTCCATTTCACTAAGGTAAATCAAATTATGTAGCATGATTATGTCTGTATAGAATTTAACTCCAACGCAAAGATTTGAGATTTTCCAAAATTTTCAGCATTGGACATCATTTATTTTCGTGAGATGTCTTAGCTTTCGAAGCTTTTTCTGTTGTTTTAGGTTCTGATTTGTTGTTGTATTTGAAGAGAGTTCATTTAAAAATATTCAGGTTAATTTTGTACCTTCAAGTTGGAATATGATATATAGTGTGTCATTTTTTAAAAATGTTTTTGGTATTAAAAAAGTACAGTTTGTCCAAGCTGCAAATAATTTTCTTCTATAATAGGAACCATTGATGGAGGAGTATAGTATTGCTGCCCAGGTATGGAAACTAAGTACTTGTGATATGTGTGAGATCGCCAGGAACAGTGTTCTACAGAGTGGATTTGAACATGAGGTAAATTAATAATCACCAGGCTGTATAGGAATCATTTTAGAGCTGAATTTGTGCTTTTCTCTTTCTGTCTAAAAAAATATAAGCTACCACTTGACTTTTGAAAAAAAATAATATTGTGTGGCATAGAAGCTACCACTCAATTTAAGTAAAACATTAAATCATTAAAACAGTAATAAAAGAAAAGTTTCAATCTAAATTTTGTTTAAATAATATTTTGCAGTACTGTAAATACGAAGTTATTGCGATGTTTTAAATAAAGCAATAAGTGATTGGGTGAGTATCGAAATAATATGAACTAGCATTCTGATATCTGATATATATATATCTGCATGCAGATTCCCCTGAAATTGCAATAACTGATCTTTCATTTTTATCCATTCTTCAAAAATTGCAATGATAAATGATTGGAATAATTTCCGAATTTACATAGTTTAATTTTCAATATTAATTTTGAGAGAGAACAAATTCCTAGATTTACCTGATACATTCATTTCCTATTGTTTTTTAAGGTAAAACAGAACTGGCTTGGACTGAATTACACCAAAGAAGGGGTAGCAGGAAATGATGTGACGAGAACAAATGTTTCCAGTATCCGTGTGGCATATAGATATGAATCACTAGTGGATGAGCTCCGCTGTATCTCAAGTGGTGTAAAGTCATATGATAAATCTCGAAAATCTGAAAACTCTTTGTCATCCTCCTAGACTTTCATATAGACTTTCGGGTCTTTTGAGAAGAAGAATTTGTTTTCTTTTTGTTATCGTCTGCTTCCATCCACAGCTTCTTTACAATTCTAAAAAGATTCGATCAAACTTGAACAAATCTTTAAGAGTGTTATATTGCACAACCTAATGTTTTCTAATATCTTTTATATTTTAGTGTTTCCTTTAGCCAAAACATGGACTTTTGCATAGTTCATATGTGGTATGCATACCATATCTACAAGGTGGTTTGTAACTATTAAATTTCATCTGTTGTTAAAACTGTTTTTGAGGATTGGCATGGCCAAGCAGGAATGTCTACATGGCTCATACGAGTTATATGCACTTATTTTATTTGTAGGAAGGGATGTATTTCACTGCCAATCTTTTCTCAATGATTTTAGGGGTTTCCTAGCCAAAACAAGGACTGTCATTAGTCACACTGAAGTGTGTCATTTAATAAAATCTGTGGCAGGAGGCTCATAAGATTATTAATGTTGCCAGTGACAATGGACAAACATTGTTTTGTGTTTGTGACATTAGTGGCTTCTTGTAAGTTTTATATGCCATAAAAGTGTGTTTGACTTGGCTGCTTTTAGACAGCATTACTTGATAATGGTTAACAGTAAGGCTTTGCTCATGGATTGAATATCAATATAAAGCTTTTTTTAAACCCTCAGTTATGTTTAGTATATACATGGAGGAAAACTAAATATTGAACTCATTCAGCTAATTTTTTTTGCTATCTTTGTTTAAATATCACGCATGTATTTTCTTAGTATTTGTTGATGCAATCATTTTTTGTTTTGTAGAATGTAAGTAATAAAATTGTTATAGTATTGAGAATGACATGTTATTTCCATAAGTTTTACATTTTAATTACTTCTTTTTATGTATACAGAATTTTCTGTTGTATTGTTGAACCAAAGAATGTTAAGTGTATAACTATATAGTTACTGCCATGCACCCTTTAAATTGATAAAATGAAAAAAGAGCTAAGCTTTTTTAACTTTGAATTATTTCATTTTTATGAAATTTTACCATACTTTTTGTCAAGTGTCATATAAAGATGAATGAATTTTAATCTAATCTAAAAATTCAAAGACAACAAGACTTTATGTGTTCAGATTTCCTATTGTTTAAAACAAAAATAAGAAAATGATTTGTATTTTAATAAAAAGAAAAAAGAAAAATTATTGGTTTTACATTAAACATCCAGGTCATTTTGGGTGATCATGATAGGTTAATTATTGTCTTAATACCTTACAGTGCTAAATTTTCTATTTGTAAACTGTGATATAAGTAAAAGATCTCACTTATATATTATCAGTGTATACCAAATTTGTTGACTAGTAAATGTTTTGTGTAAATGTACATATACTATGTGAATTTTAGTTGACAATGTCATAAATAGGTGTTGTGAAAGTGAAGTGGTATCTTGTAATGAACTGATTTTTTTAAGAGAATCATAAAACATTTGTAACTAACTTAGATGAAATGTGTTCACTACATATATACAAACTTTTGGATAAAACGGGTTTTCTACATTGATACAAACTTTTATTCTTTCATGTTATTTTATTTTAATCTCTAATTCAACATGGTGCAAGCTCATCAGATATTTACAGCTTTAACAAATAGTTTTAAAAAGATGACATTTCTAAATCACGAGTATAGCTTTAAAATGGCATTATTGAACACTATTTATAGATAGTTATGAGGTGCTTTTTTCTTTACTGCCATCGGTGAATAGTGTTAAGTATTGTTTTGTTTTTTATATAAAATAACATATAATGTATATTCAGAAATTATTGCGTGCATTTATTATTGCGATTTTTGACAAATGGACAAAAATGTGTGTATAATTATTGCAATTTCAGAAAAATAGGCATACAGATATATGCATCAGTTTATCAGAATGTGAGTTCTTATTATTTGGATACTCACACAGTCGCATTATTCACATTAATAAAGACCTTGCAATAATTTCTGAATTTACATCAGTTCAAACAGCACTGCCTATCAGTTGTTATTGTAAATGTATTGTATTGTAATTTATAAAACGAGATAAAAGTTAATAGGATGCTGCAAAAATATATTTTACTGTATATAATGCACGAAAAAAAAATATACATATAGTTATTTAGACAGTTATCCTTTAATAAAGTAAGTTATTCCATTTAAATATATCTCCTACCCAAGAAAGACAGACAAATCCTTTGTCAGCTTTTTTCATTGTTCTATTATTATAAATAACATTCCACTAAAAAAGTAGATTTAGATACAGTGAAAATACATATTTTTATCCTGGATAATTTTGTGTCATTATTGTGTTATTATCAAAACTAGATTTTAATGCAATATGACATGTATTGTAAATTTGAGATTTGAAGGTGGGAACATTTCTAATATGAAAATGTTATTCCTTGAAATGCATGTTTTGATTATTGCAATGTTCATTCTTTTGTTTATTCTGTATTAATCAAACATTGCATTTAAGGGGGATGTATTTCTGAATTTCCAGGAATTAAAAACCATTTAAGTAGAGATATTTTACAACATAAAACAGTATCTACGATAACAATTGTGTATAACTACTATTTTTTAAAGTTCTATATTCTTCTTATAAAGTAAATTGAGTTAAAAAGTCAGAACAATTAGGTGGCGAAAAGGTATCTAACTTGAAGATATTTAAATAATCACTGCTACTCACATAATGCCTGTGGGAATAACAATATTTGTTAAAGTGGGTGTTTTCCATACAAACCCTACAATATAGGCATTATGTATTATATATTTTTTCACTAAATAAATATGCTTCTTGTTCATTTGTAAAAGAGTAGAGCTTATAACTTAAAAAAGTATTGTGAAAATGGGAGGAAGTCCAGAAACATATTGCTGTTATACCACATAATGATTGTTAAAGGAGAAGTATATTCTGAAGCATAAATTTGTTTGTTGACAGATAAAGATAATTTATAGAATTATTATTATTGTTTTGATGTTTTCTGTGATTCAATTAAAGTGCAATTTTGGTCAATAAAGATGCCAAAGATTCTAATGAGTTCATTATATGTACTTATATACCCATATGAAGTTACTTTGTTTCAGAAGGATAGTTTGTTCTTATCAAGAAACAAGCAGAAAAACCAAGTTTCGATGAAATGTGCTTCAATACATAAAATGACCTGTGTATGGTTAATATTATTTTCCTGATTAAAAAGCAAACTACTCAGTTTGTTAATCATGTGATAGTAATCATGTGTTGTTGTCAATTGAGGTTTTACTGTACAAATTTCTATTTTTAAAGGTTTTAGGCAAAAACAATACTACTCCATTTATTAGACTGAAATATCAGAAAATTTCATGTTAATGCACACGTTAAAGTACAGTTATTCTGACACCTGTGAAAACCTTAAAATATGCATTATCTATAACTTAACTCATTTCTTATGGAAAGCTTCAAAAAATAAGGACAATTTTTTGGTTATACCTCCAAATATATATTTTTCAATATCCTGAAACATAGCCTTAAACCTAGATTCCACCGGTTATCTCACAAGATAATGTAATCTGAGCCTTGAAAAACACAATACAACAGGTCTACCACAACAAATAACAAGTTGATCAACCAAACATTGCATGCAGTGGTTAACAGTATATATCTTTATAATCAGCACTATATGGAAAATTTATATCTTGCTTTTAAAGTATAGATACAGTCGTGTTTAAATTTAATTTAACTTTGTCAGTCATTGTACTAATATTAACGTTAAAGGTACAAATTCAGGTTACTGCATCACATGCACATTTCGACAATTGATGACTACAGTGATGCTCGATGCCAACATATTTGGAAATCCAGAACAGAAATTTTGAAGAGCTGTAAAATCAAAAATGAAACAAACACATAGCCAAAACTGGAAAAAAAATGACCATATGCTTGAGGGAGATACATTCCTTAATTTTAAATGATTTCCGAAATTGTATAACAGCCAATTTATACAATCTGGTTCCACCCTGTGTACAGAGCACAACTGTATATCCCTTGAGAAATAGCAATGATATCGTTTTCCCTTTTTATACCCCACGCAACGAGTTGCGGAGGGTATAATGTTTTTGACCCGTCCGTCTGTCCGTCCGTCAGTCCGTCAGTCCTGTTTCTTGTCATCGCAACTCCTCTCAAACCACACAACAGAATTTCACGAAACCTTTTTAGATAATAAGGACATACTATGTAGTTGTGCATATCGACAGGAAATTACGATTCAATTCTTTTTCTAGGAGTTGCGCCCGTTTGAACTTATTTACTTTAATTTACTACTGCAACAGTTTGTTATCGCAACTCCTCTCAAACCACACAACAGAATTTCATGAAACCTTTTCAGATAATAAGGACATACTACGTAGATGTGCATATCGACAGGAAATTACGATTCAATTTTTTTTCCAGGAGTTACGCCCCTTTGAACTTATTTGCCCAATATACTACTGCAACCTTTTGTCATCGCAACTCCTCTCAAACCACACAACAGAATTTCATGAACATTTTCAGATGATAAGGACATACTACCTAGATGTGCATATCGACAGGAAATTACGATTCAATTTTTTTTCCAGGAGTTACGCCCCTTTGAACTTATTTTCCCAATATACTACTGCAACCTTTTGTCATCGCAACTCCTCTCAAACCACACAACAGAATTTCATGAAACTGTGTAGATAATAAGGACATACTACGTAGATGTGCATATTGACAGGAAATTATGATTCAATTTTTTTTTCTTATACAATTTTTTTTTCTTACACTTATTTTATTTTCCAATGACGATGTGGGGACGTGGGGTATGTGAGCGCTCTCACTAAGGTTCTTTAATTGTAGATTATTTCCTTCCTAAAGAATCTTTTATACCATCAACTATTAGACTATGTAATCAAACCGATCTGTCCCTTCGAAAAACCATAATCTCTCTCAAAATTTAAAATCCAATTAAAAAGGCTAAATACTATAAATAAAGATGTACCTAAGCACTATTTATATGGACCTAGGAAACTAAATATAATTCTAACTCAATTAAGATGCTACTCATCTTTCTTGGATTATGACTTGTTCGGAGTAAATATAATTGCTGACCCATCTTGTCTTTGTGGGTGCAACATTGAGACTGTACACCATTTCCTTTTCGACTGTTCTTTATATACAGACTAGAGAGAAATTCTGATGAACATTCTAGTAAGATGGCTCCCTGATGATCTTATATTGAATGTTAAGTTATTAACATCTGGTAGTCCGAACCTTTTATATGAACAAAACGTCCATATATTTAAACATGTTTTTGAGTTTATTAAAAGGTCTGAGAGATGTCTTGTCATATGATACTGAGTAGTGTATTTGCGGTACATTCACATCATCATCCTCATTACTAATTTTCACATTTAATTGTGCGTGCCCAAAGACTACCATCAGACATTCTAGGAAGATCTGTGTTACATTTGTTATATTTATTTTTTACCTCTGTGTTATATCCGTTTTGTACCTCTGTGTAATATCCGTTTTGAACATACTCAATTTGAATAACCAAATGAAATCAGTTTTGAGATAGTTGTGTAGAGCACAACTAAACCTTTGTTAGAGAGATTATTTGATAGAGCGGCATTTAGCATCATCTGAATCCATATGACATATTGTAATCAAGTAGAGAAGAGATTTCCATATGGTTTAAACAGACCTACAATTGAACTAGAATAGTAGTAATATGCTCACTAGTGTATTTACTATAGTACATGTAATGAACTTTGATTTCTTAATGTATAAAAAAAAACTCTATGTGAAATTATTGTCCTTCTATCATAACAGGATTATAAGTAAAATATTTAACTGCTTTCATAGTTATAAATGATAAATACAATCTTGTATAAACAATACATGTACTTACGTTATATTAGTTTGATTATACAAGGCTTGAAGAGATTGTACTCCGTCTGATTGTTAAGAAGGGTTTAATCTTCCTGTATGGTTTTCATATGAACGTTTACATATTATTCAGAAGATCTTAAAAATTAAAGAATATATTTTTTTGTTTTTATAGATATCTTGTATATACTGTTAAATTGGCATTGAACTAGCTTTCAGTAACTGCGAATACTCCTATATCGGTGCTTTGTGTCTATTGTTTTTATGGTAGTAGTTTTTGTGCCTCGTATTGATCTTTTGAGTTAAACCAATTGCAACAGTTTTTATAGTTTGTTCTTATGTTGTGCTGTTACACCACTGTCCCAGGTTAGTGGAGGTTTGAGCACTCAAAAACGTGTTTAACCCCGTTACTTTTTCTGTGTGCCTGTCCCAAGATAGGAGCCTGTAGTTTAATGGTTGTCGATGGTTTATGTCTGTCATATTTGTTTCCCGTAAATTGTTTTGTTATAAATTAGGCGTTAGTTTTCTCGTTTGAATTGAGTCACATTTTCCATGTTGTGTTTTTTTTATAGCCGACTATACGGTATGGGGTTTTCTGATTGTTGAAGGCCGTACGGTTGTCTTTAATTGCTTATAACTTCTTTATTTGAAAACTCTGGTGGATAGTTATCTTATTGTCAATCATACCACATCGCATTGTTTTTATATAAATAGAGAACCAAAGATTATTTTTTTACAAGAGCATTTGACTTTCCTACTATATACTAACATCTTTTTTATTTCTTATATTTTAAGTGTTATATCTGATTTGTTCCTTGTCAATTTTATCTGTCTTGTATCTACTCTGCTAGGATATAATATTACCTTTTTTTACATACTCTGTTTTATCTGTTTCGTACGTTCAGTGTTAATTGTTTTTTTGTGGACTAATCTTTGATGATGAACCATAACAATAAATTTCTCTATAAACACATTAACCAGCCTTACCATTCCTTCGTTTCTATGAAAGTCAGAAAATCTATCATTCAACAATCGACCACCTAATGAGTACACTATAACTCTTACAAAAAGAAGATTTCTGTATTCGAGAATTCAGAACAGTTATTCCATAAGGATGCAACAATAAAGTTAATGGTGTAGGTATTTAGTCTTTTCCCAGGTGTAGCGATAGCAATAACTGAGAGTGAATTAAAACCTCTGTTCGTCGAAATAGGAGTCACAGTCAGCGAAAATATTCCCCACCTGCAGTTCACATCGTATCTAAAGATGGTTTGGTATACTCTGTGCATAAACCTTTGGGAATGCACTATATTCGATCTTAACTATTTTCAATATCATTATCAAAGCTCAATTCACTCTTTTAAGAGACCCCAAACACTGCCGTTATTGATACAATTTGTGCTAAGTACAGATTGGTTGCAATAATTATGAACATTGCTAACAACAAGCTATACAAATCAGTGACAACTACTTCCAAGGATGACGAAAAACGTATTTGTTTCCAGTAAAATTCGCTATTAAGAGTTTGGCTGCTATCAATGTTAGCCATATTTTCAACCAAAAATCTGTACAGAAAATAAATACCTGATTGCTTTAGAGATAAAACTACAGCTGTCATTCATATAGCTACACCAAACCTGTTGCATCCATTCATAATCACACGAGGGTACAATGATGTAAAATCCAAACCTCCCAATCGTTCTTGTTCATCGTCCCCATGAAAATAGATTCCCGCTGATCATGTTATTATCTGAGATCTTGTGTTTATAAACATTAAATTACTTAGAGAGTTGTTAGCCGAATGACCGGAAATATCTAATTCCCAAGCCCATCAACTACAAGAAGAACTTTGCAATCAAGTTACTGATGGAAGCAATTTAGGACTAAGCCAGAAAGTTGGTAAAGAGCGAGAAAGATGAACCAAAACGGGACACTTTATTCGAAAGGATCGAAATTGCTCGGTCATGCATTCAGAAGCTCATTCCAAATCTACGCTTTACAGTAAGCAAACCCTTTCAAGAAACCCGCGGTTGTGGATGCTTTATCCTCTCATCACGACAAATATGTTGATATTCCATCAAACGAAGCCTCAAACAAAATGGCCTTTGTCTGCATAGATTATTAATTGGAATGTCTTACTAAGGAAAAAGAAATTTGCAGGAAAACTGAGAATTCATTATATACAACCTACATCATTCACGAAAGAAGACATTTAAAAAATAAATCAAAACCCTTCACTTCTTTTTTATTGACATGAAAAAGGACGATGAATATCTGACGTCTTTATACTGGATACATAAACCACCCAAATCCTTATGAAGATCAATATATAGCCAGGTCGTAAAGTCTAAAAATCTAAAAATCTTTCTCAATTTGTTATACCACCATTCATTATTTACACTAGACATTACCTTTACAAGCTAAGTATATTCAACCAGCCGTGTGAATCAGATGTGAATTCAGGTCACGAAAAATATAACTTTATGAATACTGCTTCCAACATGTCAAATGCTGACCTATTTAGACATATTTGATGGGTTCATCGTCCAACAGACAGTCGGTATTCTTATTGGTACTCATTGTACTGGCTGACTTGATTTTTATACTTTGATGGAGAAATATTCATACAGAGGCTTCTAAAAGACACTAAAGCATATTGCAAAGTTCTTTTATTTCAATCTAAGACATATTAACGATGTCCTGTCACTCAATTATCCACGTTTAAGTGAGTGCTCACATCTTATCTATCTCAGTGAACTTGAGATTAAGGATGCTACCGAAACTAGAAGGTCTACTTCATATCTTGATTCTTTTCCTCGATATTGACTCAGATGGATGACTTCAAACTAGAATCAATGATAAACATGATGATTTCAACTTTCCAATTGTCAACTTCCCTTTTTCTCAGCCGTGACATACCCTCTGTCCCATCATATTAATACGTTTTTCGCATGTTTACACAAAATCTGCTACAACAGAGTTATAAGGAACGACGATTGGCATCGTCACATAAATTTATGGTCATCACGAACTGGTTGACAGATACGATGTGTCTGTGTCTTAACTCACTAGTGACATGTTTTTGCGGTCTAGATCTTTAGACACCAGAATGATTTTCTGATCTGTAAATTTACCGATTGTGTCATATTCCCGATTATGACTTTTTTATCTGAGTGTGGATTCGCATGGCTGGTTACTCATCAATAGCATGAGACGCTTATCCTGTCAACGCACCTGGTCTCGCTCTATTCGGAGTTCATTCGATTTCAGTTTTTTGTTACCTTGATTTGTATCTTCTGAAACGATATCTGGGATTTTACATCGGTAAAACTTTTTTCAACAAACAATCGGCATCATCACGAATTGGTTTCCCATGAGAGCCAACTGTGTTTCTCTTCTTGCTGACTTGTTCCTTTATAGTTATGAGGCTGATTTCATACATGAATTTAGGAAGAAAGAAAAGAAGTTAGCGTCGATCCCATCGAAATTGAGATAAAGGATACAACAGATACAGTTAAGTCGGCCTCATATCTTGACTTACATCTAGAAATTGACAATGATGTTCGGTTGAAAACTAACTTTACGACAAAAGAGATGATACCAGCTTCCCAATTGTGAACTTCCCATTTCAACAGCACCTGCATACGGAGTATATATCTCCCAGCTGATGCGAAATTCTCCGGCATGTATTTCCTATTATGATTTCCTTGATAGAGGGTTGCTCCTCACAAGGAAGTTATTAAACCAAAAATTCCAAGTGGTGAAGTTGACATCGTCCTTTCGTAAATTTTACGGACGCCATCACGATCTGGAAGACCGTTATGGAATATCTGTTTCATAGATGATAACAGATATGTTCCAATTGTCGTAACTACAATCGCGTCCCCTTTTCCCCGAATGTGACCTACCGTATTAGACTTATCACCGGGTTTGTACTAACACGAGCAACACGACAGGTGACATGTGGGGAGCAGGATTTGCTTACCCTTCTGAAGCACCTGAGGTCACCCTCCGTTTTTTGGTGGGGTTCGTGTTGTTCAGTCTTAAGTGTTCTATGTTGTGTTTTGTGTACTGTTGTATTTTTGTCTTTTTCTCTTTAGACATGGCGTTATCGGTTTATTTTAGACTTGTTAATTTGAATGCCCCATTGGTATCCTTCGCCTCTTTTTTAATTATAAATTATATAAAACTGCTGATGCCTTAATTTATAGTTGTTTTGTACTTTCTCTTTTTCTATCTGCTTTTAAGCGTTTGTGTTATCTTTCGTACCTTTTGTGTTATATATGTTTTGTATCTTCTGTGTTATTGACTGTCGTTTGTCGTCTGTGTTGGATCTTTTTCTGTACGGTCTGAGTTGTTCCTGCTTTTTTACGGTCTGTGTTATAACTGTTTTATACCTTTTTGTTATATCTGCTTTGTACCATAATTGATATGTCTACTTTGAACCATCTTTGTTATGTCTGATTTGTTGGTTTTATATATTGTCTGTTTTATCTGTTTCGTTATTTGTTTGTGTTATATCTGTTTTGTGTTGTCTGTTTTATGTTTCTTTTGTCTGTGTCATATCGGTTTTTACTGTCTTACGTAGACGAAATACACGTCAGGCGTATCAAATTATAAGTCTGATATCTTTAATGCAGTGTTTAATCACAGGGTCGATGCCATTGGTGATGGACGTTTCGTTACAGAAAGTATCATCATCCCAGAAGCCAGAAATTTGTGTTCACATGAGATATTATTTGACATTGTCAATTTTTATTTGTGAAATTTAAATTGTCTGAAACACTTAGGTTTCCTTCCACCAGGTAGAAATGGCCTTATGCGTATCTTGCACAATATTTTGATTTTTTTGGGGGTCGCAATGCTCTTCAACTCAATGTTTGATTTTACAGCCTTCCAACTTTTTTGTTATAAAAGCAACGGATGAGTCTTATGTAAACGAAACCTGCGTCTGATGTAAGAAATTATCAATCTAATTGAAATTAAGTCTCCGCGCTTGCCCCTCATTTTCGTTCGGTTGTTTTTGT
Source organism: Mytilus californianus (assembly GCF_021869535.1). Taxonomy (NCBI): domain Eukaryota; kingdom Metazoa; phylum Mollusca; class Bivalvia; order Mytilida; family Mytilidae; genus Mytilus; species Mytilus californianus. Next base: position 35,063,622 of record NW_026262701.1, read on the forward strand.
TGTCTCACGCGCGACATATAAACCAACGAATGCAAATGAGGAGCAAGTGCGGAGAACTAATTTTAATTAGATTGAGAAATCGTGTGCTTGGTGTCTTCGATGAGTTTTCTTCATCACTTTGTTACATATGTTAATTTTATGCTGAAATATATTTGTACCTACATAGTTATACATGTTTCGTACCTTTTGTTTATATCTGTTGTGTCTGTTTTATTTTACCTTCTATTTTATATCTGTTTCGTGTCTTCTGTATCTCTTTTGTTATCGCCTGTATTTTATCTGATTTTACTGTCTTGATTATTCGAAACGTGCGTCTGGGGTATCAAATTATAAGCCTGGTATCTTTGATACGATTTTACAACTACTGTTTCGATGCCACTGCTGGTGGACGTTTCATCCACGAGATTATCACCATCCCATGCGCGGCCGGCCCAGTAGTCGTCATTCTGTTTTATTCTTACTATGATATATCTGAACCTTCTGAGTTATACCTTGATTTGATGACCATGGTCGTTGCCAAAATCCATTCTCCAATTCTCATTCATTTCAACGGAATGCGACTTACTTCCGAATTGGTTTTTCATTAAATGGTCAGGAATACGTGTCAGATGCCACTCGTGGAGCAGGAATTACGCGCCTGTCTTGAACATCCCATTCCAATTCCAGCTTCTGATGGTGGTTCGTCATGATCAATCTTTATTGTTTTGTGTGTAGTGTTTCATGACTGATATTTGCCTGTTTGTCCTTTTCATTTTGCTTATGGATTTTGTTTTTTTTTTTTACATATAGCACAGGAAAATATTGTTATCCTTTGTACATTTATGCAATTTCTCCACGTTTGATAGGTTTGTTTTTTTATTGTTTTGGCTGTATACTGTATATAATTACAGTTTGAAATACAAACTTTACATTTACGAAGTTCTGAAACAGGTAGACAAACGCTCGCCGAGAATTTGTTACCCATATTGTAGCTAGTACAAATGAATTTGATATTTTTTTCAGATAACTTAATAATATTGTTTTTAACGTGGAATTTAAACTAACGCTTAAAATGTTTCTTTTAATTGCTAACCAATGCCTTTGTTTTTGAAAAGAATTTCACAAGTATTTCCTATTATGATTTCATAGACAGAGGGTTGCTGCTCATAAGGAAGCTATTAAACCAAGTGTTCCAATTGGTAAAGTAAATTTTACGGACGCCATCACGAGTTGGTTGACCGATATGGAAAATCCGTTTCACAGATGATAACAGATATGTTCAAATTGTCGTAGCTTCAATCCCGTCCCCTTTTCTCCGAATGTGACCTACCGAATTAGACTTATCACCGGGTTTGTACTAACATGACGGGTGCCATATGTAGAGCAGGATCTGCTCACCCTTCCTGAGCGCCTGAGATCACCTCCAGTGTTTGGTGCATCCCCCCCCCCCCCACCACCACCACCATGGAGTTCGTGTTCCTCAGTCTTTAGTTTTTATGTTGTGTTTTTTGTACTGTTGTTTGTCTGTTGGTCTTTTTCTGTTTTAGCCATGGCGTTGTCAGTTTATTTTCGACTTATGAGTTTGAATGTCCCTTTGCTATCTTTCGCCTCTCTTTTACACGAAATTACACCGAAAACAATTTGTGACGTTCAAAGTTATTTGAATGTTAACTTTCGCTATTAACAGACACCGGACACTAAGAGATGATGTTTATACACTTAAGAGTACGAATTTTCCATCTGTTTATTGGTTACGTAGTACACCTTTATTATCTGTATGGTAAAAAAATGAAAATAACACTTTATAAACGTCATACCACCGAAGCGCTTTCTGGAGATGCCGTCATCAGGATCGCTCAAAGCCAAATATTTCAAAGACAAGGCTGTATAAGAACCGAAACAGCTGAAGAGCTATATGACCAAAAAGTACCTAAAAATAATAGCTAAATCCAGCTAAGGTCAACTTTGCCTAAAGGAGTTGAAATTATTCTTTGAAAGGCTGATTGCAGGTTAAATATTTGTTGTTGAATTGCAGACTAATTGACGTTTACCACCTAATCTTATTCAAATCAAATCTTTTTTATTGACACTTATCTGTATGATGTATTTGTGAATGAATTTTAAGAAGTATGCATATTTCTGTCTATAAAAGACACCATTTTCCACTACAAAATCTATTTACACCATCAACGGGTAGGTCTAACAGCAAGACACATGAACTCCATTGATAGTCTTACACATCTGCAAATACAAAAAAAATATGACATATATTTGCATGTGTAAATCTAACCAAAAAAGCTGAAGTTTCCCGTTGTAGATTGGTTGGCAATTACCACAAACCCTAATAGAATAGTTCAGTTTAGAACGGCGATAAAACTAGATTTAAATTGTTCGAGTTTTTTTTTTTTTTTTAATCTAACTAAAAGTTAACTTTATATTGTTCTCATCTAAATATAAAGAGAGGTCTTTAAAATTATATTGTATAAAACTAATGGTATATTGACAATATCAGACAATGCTAGCTGAAAAACCCAGCGCCATTTTCTCTCAAACTTTTCATCGATTATCAGAATTGTGTATAATATCTATATATTTAATTAAAATATGAGAAGCAAAGCCATTTTTGGGGGACTCTTAAGTAAAGGTATCTTATAGCAGATGTTTTATCTGTTGTCAATTTTGAATTGCAATCACACATTTTCTATTACACAAGACACCAAATCATGCAGCGTCCTATACTTAAAAATTCAGAATGGGGGAAGTTATTGATTTCATGTATGGACACTGCTTTTTCTGCACACAACACACTGCAAACTCTAATGGTGCGAACCCCTGATTAGGTTTTACTGGTACTGTTTTTTTTTTTGGTTTCCTATACGTGTTCCCAGTGTTTTTTTTAAAAGCACCTTAGATATGATCCCAATAGCATCTTCTCCCAAAGAAACTAATTGTATAACCATGTTTGGTCTGAAAATATTAAATCACAGCTAATTGGAGTATGCATTCTTTCACTGTCAACAGAAGAAGTAAATATAGGGTTGTGAGGGGGGACTTAAGCTTGTTGGCTATGGCCGTCCAGTTAATTGGGATACCTTTTTGTTTTATCATAAGAATAAAAGAAAATACGAGGTATATGTCGAGGAGACCTCAACTCGATGACATAAAAAATGAAAAGACAGGTATAGATCAACCTACGGTCAACTAACTAAAGACAACCAGTGACCAGTTACTACTTTGGGATAGACGCATGATCTTGCAACAGCCACCGTTACCTCAGCAGAATAATACAAGAACAATGAAGAATTCTACACCCCCAAAAAAAACCAGTACAGGAACAGTCATCTCTATAATAATGGTATAATTGACAACAAAAACATATGCACGAAATACAGAACAATAAAAAAAAATACGGTATCAATGATTTTGTTAAAGTAAAGCAAGCTGAAATACTTTGATCTGTTTAAATGAAATCATGACGTTCACTTTAACATTGACTATACATCCGAAAGATTTCAAACAGCAACGCATATACTGTACAGGAAGTCACATTCTTAATGTCTTAGGAAAGTTCGAATAGGACTTAAATGCAGAAGAAAGTAAAGAAAACACATTATAGTCTTATTTCAAACTTTAACGAATTAACCTCCATCATACCGTTCGTCATGATTGTAAAATATGACAGTGTAATCATACATTTAATGGAACAATCTATTATGCAAAAAAAAAATAAAAACTAAGACATGTCCTAAATGTGTTAGCTTTATAAATTGTAACAACGTAAAACACCGGACATAAATACTATTTGTTATTTAAGAAATCATTCTTCTACAATAATGATCTATATTTGTGATAAAATTAAATAAAAGTTAAGATCTCAAAAAACGGTTTATCCCCACCATATGTTCATATGCTTGTCCCAGGTCGGAATCATCGTTAGAGGTTGTCTTCATTTATAAGGCTTATCATTTCTCGTCATGTTAGTTAGTGTTGATGTCAAAATGCTCGTAGTTTCTGTTTAATTTATTCAAAACTTTTCTTCTAAGACCCGTGTCGATTTAGAGCCAAACGTATTGTACAGAAACTTGTATATTATTGAGGATCGTTCGTTGACCGACCTCTCGAATAAATACATTATTGATCAATTATTTCTTTCTAAGACAATTCAGTATTTTTTAAAGCAGTCCCAAATATATCGTTCCCCACTGATAAAAAGCTGCTACTGGTCAAACTTTGAATAGACCAACTCAGCTGAACTGCCCACAAGCAAAGTTCCATAAGAACTGATTTTACCACCATAAGACCAATGCTAATTTAAAGAAATCAAACATGACCTGAAAATTTAATCTTTCGACCTTCCAGATGGATTTAAAAAAAAACATTGATCAAAATGTTCATTCGCAGTCGCAGTTGACGTTTCCAGGATATTTCAAATGTTTTATTTTTGGAACTTTTTAAAAGAGTATTAGATTTGAATAACAGTACAGGATTCAAAGAGTTGCAATTAAATTTTTGGATTTGACGGTCGCAGATTTTCGTTTATAGCCAGTAGATAGATTCCCAATCGACGATGGCAAATCTTCAAATACGGTTCTGTTATTCATTAATACTAGTCTGTTTTAAGACCGGTCTCCTGTCTTTCATTTGATATTACTTTCTTTCCGTCCTTAGGGAATAGCAATTGTGATAATTATTTTATTAAACAATTTAGTAGATTCCCCCATGGGACTCTAGTTATGTCAGGTGAACAATACAGTTTTAATATAATTTGTATTTAACATGCTACATGTGTATCTCAATGTCTCCGACACGACAGGGTTAATGTTGATTACTTCAAGTTAATTAGACATTTCTGGCAGAAGGTCATTAGTTTGAAATGAAAAATGTCATCAAACACATAGTTCGTTTAACGTTTCGAATACATAAACACGAATACTATGACTTCATTAGTTAATGGAATATTTGATAGTATTAGAATATTTATAACAATTTATGTAAACAAAACAATTCTTTTAAACAAACATCTACAACGATACTGTAAAAAAAACCAATAAGGCACGGAAGATCGTCAATTTTGTCGTATTTTTTTGTTTTTAGTTTCTCGTGCAGAATTGAAATATTCAAATCAGAAAAAGACAATTATTGATGTTCATTTCAGTCAGTTCATTTAGGTACATTTCCGCACAAACATGAGATAATTTTTGATTATTTAAAGCAAAAACTATCATCAAGGTGACGTTTAGTGTTACCAGTATTATTTTTTTTCTATAAATGAAATCTAGACAGATGTTTACTTAGTTTGTACATGAACTGTGCTAACAATACAAGAACAAGTCTGCTATTGAAGGGGCACAGTTTGTGCCCATAGGAAAACCTGCAACCTGTTGTTAAACTTTATAGCCTAAAGAAACATTATTGATGTTGTCAAGCAGAAAATAAACAGCCTTTATCACAGTCCCAGTAATTATATATAGTGCATTTACCTCTTTTTAAATATGGAAAAAAGCCCGTCTAAGATAAACGTAATCAGACAGAACTACAACCAAAGATTTAGTACAATATCAGAATTTTATGTACTTGAAATTTACCCAAAATATATCATTAAAAGCTTTCCAAAACATGCTCTTAACTTTTGGAGACTGAAAATCCAACAGCGGTAGTAGCTCAGTGAAAAAAAAATATCGATAAAAAATATATGATACGATTTCGATTATATTCGCTTTGTGACATGGAAATCATTCTTCTTGAAAAAGACCAGGTAGATCTTAACACTTTATAATAACAGTATAGATAAATTTATGTACCTCCTCTATCAAAACAACAGATTCCAATTCCATCATCTGAACTAGTCATGGATTGGCAGTTGAACCATCTTGGCCATGGGCATCCTCTCCATTTTCCATCACATAAGAAGGGTCTTCGGGTATAGGGATTTCTTAAATAGAATCCAGTTTTACACAGTGCTGAGTATGGATCATACCATGTTCTTCTTCCCCAATACTGGGAAGTTACTACAGCAAAAAGAAAAATATATATATCTTTATCTATATAAATTCAAACATCATTATTACAAATAAATGTACTGCCATCTCTTCTGATTATCATATCTTGGTTCAAATATTGAGATTATGAGCCATTGAAATAAATTATTTTTGGCGATTGGTTCTTTGAAGAAATAAAATTTACATTTTTATAATATAAAAGAAAGATTTGTCGATAAATTACATGCGATTTTGCCGATTTACTTATGGAAAATTTAGTCTTGCAAAAAATTCTACTTGAGAGTCTATTTCATCAAAGCACTTCAAATCATATTCCTTTTTTTGCTAAAGAGGTATAAACTGAGTACTGGAATTCTAACGTTCTCTTTTTAAAGTTTAGAAAACTACTCGAGAGTCTATTTCATCAAAGCACTTCAAATCATATTCCTTTTTTGCTAAAGTGGCATAAACTGAGTACTGGAATTCTAACGTTCTCTTTTTCAAGTTTAGATTACTGGATTAGATTTGTCAACAATACATTTTTTGAAATATCAAATGGATATAAAACGCATGTTTTAGCAATATTCTACCCCATAAAAATTGCAATAAAAACATAGTATAACCTTTTAAAGATGAGATCACGTTGCTTGATAAATAGAAATACGATTAAAATGAAATGATCTTTTATGTCATAATGAGTTTACGAATTAGATATCTTTACATTTGAAAGATTATTTATGTTAGCCGATTTCAGTAAATTGAAAAATGTATTCATTTTTCTGTTCTTTTCTTTTATGGTTTTATTAATTTTTCTTTTCTTTTCTTTTATCTATTTATCATTTTGTTTATAAATTTCATATGTATGTTATCTGCTCCCAAAATTGTCACCCATTAATACAATACCTTTATCTTTCCTTTGATATCATTATTATTATTTAAAAATTGTTACGAATATTTTTTTTTCATTTTTTTTTTCAAAGAATTCAAAATATCTTACCAGTTGATGAGAGCAAACCAAGGCATAGCAGAAACAAGATGGCCTTCATTTTGTTCAATCAATTATGGTGCTAGCCGGGCTACTTTTCATCAGGTAACAAAGACTCTGATAAAGTATTCAGAACATAATTACAAACTTAATTTGCATAATTCTAAACCTGACTCATTTATATGCATTGTGTTAATGAGATGAGATATCTGACAGTGGTCGGTATGGTTTAACATGCTGTTTTTTAACATGTTTGATATGACAGTTTTATAAAATCATGTTTACTTTTTATTTATTACATGTATTACTGTAATTAATTTTGACACTAAAAATATACATTGTTTGTCATATGCTGTTTGTTATATGCATTCAGAACTTCTGGATTATTTTTGTCATAAAAATGGAGAATAGATGACAACATCTTGGTGCTCTGGGACATTTAATTAATAAATACTGCACATTTTCGAAACAGTTGATTGGCTATTAAACGAAGGCGTTTGAATGAGAATGATTTAAGAATATGTCATGGTAATGATTTTTTTTTAAAAGCCCATCTTTGTCAAGACATATAAGAACGGCTGTGTGCATAAACAAATTGAATATTTCTCTAAATACAAATATTTGTAGAAATAAAATCATTTCAGTTTCAAACTAACAAATTGAATCCATCTCATATTACTTAGGAGACGACCAATTGAATTTCGGGGTTAGGTTGGCAGAAGGATTTTGGAAATGAATTTGCAGGCCTGGTTAGAATTGAAAATAAATAGTCTTGTTCAAAACAGAATGAAAATGAAAATTCTGCCCGTGAAAGTTTATATATAAGGATATAATTGTGTACAATATCGTAATTTGTCTTACGAAAGACTGCCTAGCAACAGATGAAAGAGAATATTCCGCATGCTGCCAAAAAAAAAACCCTACTGACACCACATCCCCTCCAAAAAATCAAATGATCGTCCGCTAAATGCGTTAGGCCAGTTCTTACAGGCATTTAGGCTGTTTTCTGCTCTTTAGTCGGGTTGTTGTCTCTTGGACGCATTCCCCGTTTCCATTTTCTATTTTACTTTAACTCAAAAGAATAGACCAAATACCAATATAAACAAAGTTTAGCTTTTTGATACGGTGTAAAAATATTTAGATTCTACTGTCATATTTAATGAGGTTAATCTTTCATTTAGCGATACTGACGTTTGAAAAAAAATCATGGAACGGCAATGTGGTGGTTAGACGCTCACAAAAAAATAAAAAGTTCAATTAGGATATGCTCTTCCAAAGTTGAAGTGAAATGTTAGCCGGCACCAATCGTATGCTTCTAAAGATAATATTTGCTTTCAAAGAATATGCGCTATATTTGAAATATCCAATTGCTGAACTACATTATGAGGTCGATCCAAAACTGTTATCTAAACTAAAATATTGATAATATTCCCATTTTAACGCTTGCAACATTGGTTAGACAACAAGCCTCATAGTTGGGTGTTTAGATTGTATTAGGCGATATCTGTCAATCCCATATTGATGTAGACTTATTTTGAAAGAATAAGCCAAACAAAAAGGTACACGATAATATAGTCAAACCATCAATTTAGTGAATGGCAGTTATGACAATAAAATTTACAAAATACCATATTTTATTTCATGCACCATATGCGCATATGATCATTTTTTTTATTTTTTTCACTAAAAAATTTACTTTCAAAAAATATCAGACGTTGCAGAGCACTTTAAACAAAATAACACGAACAGTGTATAAAATCAATCAACATTTGGAGGATAACTAGGAAATTTTAAATGAATGTCGTTACAAAACCACCGACTAGCGGCTAGTGAAGCCCTGTATAGACTTGTATCCACAAGCAGTAGTATCGATTTAAATTAAAGTATTCAAAAGTACTAGATAATGTATTTTACTTGGTACCTTGACCATAAGCAAATTTCAAAGATTTATGTACCATCAGTAGTGCTCGAAACCAAATATTGGTATTGGTATAAATGTAAGACGCTGCCAAACAATAAACCCAAAATAACATCAGAAGACGCTTAATCTAGCAAAGGAAAACCTTTGCATTATGAGAAAAAACCGGTGTATGATACCAAGATGATATTCACTACTCATGAGTTGAGTTAAACCGACAGCAACATAGAAAAAAAAACACATAAAATCCACCAAAAAAAAAAAAACAAACAAAATCCACAAAAAGACAAACAATAACGATATAGAAAATTAAAGACTGAGCAACACAAACCCTACCAAAGAAATTGAGGGAGGGGTTCCCAGTTGATAAGTTATTGACAATTTTCATCTTTTTATAAACTGATTTTTTTAAGCATCATTTTCAAAGTTATATCAAATACGTACAAAAAAAAAACCGGCTGTAAATGCCGTAAGGAACTTGCAGTTCACCAGCAATACATAATTATAACATTCAAAATTTATTGGAAATTGCAATGAAATTAGAAAAATTCCACTCAATAAGAAGAGAAGATCATTGGGCTATGACGGGCTGATCCTCAGAAGTCATATTGGATATTCCACAGCCCAATTGAAAAAAAAAGAAACTAGTAAAACAGACTATAAGGTATATTATATATACATATATACAAGTCTAAATTGAAAACAACGTTCAAAACTATGATTGCGTTGGATAAAAACCGCATTTTTTATACGTGTGCATGCAAAACAAATTTCTAGGTAGAATGGTCTAAATACAGCACAAACAACATTTTCCAAAAGACCAAAAAGTGAAAAAGTATATTTTAACAAAACGCATTTGACTAGCAGGTCGAACAACGGATGTTCTTAAACCCTGCTGACTGCCATGGCGATTGCCAAATAAACGGATCACAAGATGTAAAAATGGATCTTAATTTATAAATTAAATACAAAACAGAAAACAATAAACTTGCGGAAAAGATGGTATACCGCAAACATGAGGTGCAAAAATTTGTACACCATATCCGGATTTCGACAATTAATGTCTCTTCAGTGATGGTAGGAATCGAAACGGTATTTGGAAGGCCATATAATTTACCTCAATTTGGGATTGCCTCTTGAATTTTGAAGAGTCAAAATAGGATGAACGGATCATATAAGCCCGAAGGCAAATATAATACAAGCCCAAACATATATATATATATATCTGTATTTTCATACAGCCAATACGTTACATGAATACAAAGTAAAACCAAATGCATGAACAGTATACGCAATAGACAGAGTGATAAGAGAAGCACAATTTTACAAATAACATCTAAAATAACAAAACTTAGCCAGTAGTACGAACATGATAATGTACACATTTTGTATACTGTTACATACAAAGTTTCTTCAATATTCCTTATTGTTACAGGACATCAGTTCTAAAAATTCAATGGCGTTTCGACTGTGTAAAAAAGGTTTACAATATTTCTTTTGTTTTTGTTCAAAAGTCATGCATTCAAATATGTGGTGCTCTCATCATCAACTTGTCTTTTAGTACATAAGCAACAAATGCCCCTATCTATATTCTGCCACCTACCACGTTCGATTGGCAGTTATGTGTTTGTTGTTTTAAATTTTTCAGAATTTAAAAGAATTTGAAAAACCAATGATGTTTTTCTTCAAATTCAAATATCGTTTTAAAGACTTATAGTTTGTTACTCAACTCCCTTATCCTTATTTCTTGGGACAATGGGAGAACAAATATATTCCGCAAAGAGACACTATTATTCAACCCAGACAAATAAATCTTATATCGGTATTTGTAATAAGCTTAAGAAACCCCTTCATGACATGACAACATGAATCAATACTGTAACTATGAGCAATCGAAGTTCATGTTAGCAACTCCATACAACTTTACCTTGTAATTTTACTATTCAAAATTATGCATTCCTGCATTATTAAAAAACTTATTTACAGTAAATCAAGACCAATTTTAAAACTAAAAAAATATTAACTCGAGCAAGACATCAAGTATTAATTTCCTTTTAAACCATAATTTTCATTAAAATTTAAAACAAAAAGTCGTTCCTACAAACGTTTTAACACTATATTGCTGCAATATTGGTCGTAGTACATTAAAAGGATATCAGTTCACAATCATGCATTGTTTTCTAATGTTCAATAGAAAGCTTAATTTTTGAATACCGTTCTTTTAATTGATATAGAGATATATCTGTAATAATGCCTGTCGTCGTTTGTCAAGCTCAGTTAAAGGATTCGATAATTTTATGATGTTGAAAACATTATTTCGTCTTTTTTTTTAAACCAATATTTTTGTCACTGAACCTTGTGATTGCTATTGTATATGTACATTGTACTTGCAATGTTAAAACAATTAAATCATAGGAAAGGTAAAGTTTGTATGTAACGGTAAGTCAATGGAAAAGTATATTATACTATGAAATTCAGTGCGAGTGGCTGAATTTCATAGTTTATACCTTTCCATTGACTATCCAATTTAGCACATATTTACAATTCGAGCAATCTTATAATTTGTCATTAGTAATTGATAGCTTATTTTGACTGACTACTTGTTTCACAGTTGTTTTTAAAACGAAGTTCATAAACTAAAGTTTAATGCTATGTAAATTTACTCACTAGTATCATAGCTGTCATATTTCAAATTGTTTAATTTGTGAGAGTGATTTGCCAGATCTTGAGTTTACAAATGCAGCAAACACGAATTAGGAATTTAATTAATGCTTAATCATATGTCCGCCAAGTATAAAAATGATGATTATAAAAGGCCCTTCACTTTAGAATGAAAAGATGGTAGCTTCTGGTCGAAGTATGTATAATGAGATAAAGATCTGTCTACTTCTAAAAAAATACATGATAGTAAGCTGACAAAATAGATTGACCAAACATAAATCGTGGTAGCGTGTTCGCCTCGAGTGCGGCGGGGCGGGGGCGGGGGGGGGGGGGGGGGTCGTGGGTTCGAACCCCTGCCGGGTCAAACCAAATATTTTAAAATTGGTATTTGATGCTTCTCCGCTAAGCCCCCTGCATTAGGGAGTAAGAGCAAAGAATGGTCGGCTCGGAGTCAGAATATTGTGTCCGGGTAAGATGATGTGTCTTCCTGCGGACTGTTACCTTGTGAACGAGCACGTTAAAAATCCGACTCAGCGTGTCGGTCGTCATTATTTTATTATATATACAAAAATTTCGTCCAATGTATTTGCTTAAATTTCTCTTCACAAGGTTTTATAGTACATAATTTGTGTGTGCACAAAGTAAGAGCATGGTTGACGGATGACCAAAATAATAAGATAGCGTTGAACTCTGATCACAAACTAAGAACCATATTTTGAATTATTTATTAAAATGATAGTATTTTGTCTTTAAACAAATTTTTAAAACCAAGAATTTTAATAGAAGGATATATAAAAATCATTGCGAAAACTAAATACACACACTTCTTTAATTTTGGAAAACAAAATTTTGTTCTAAAATAGCCAGTGGCACTTTTTGTTCTTAATATCATGATTACAAAACAATGAAATCTTAACCTTGTGGTCTTAACCATGCATAATAAATTAGTACACGGAAAAAGTATGTACTATGAAACGTAGAGGGTAAATTCAAGCAATTTGATTGGACGAGGGGTGGTAAATATATGCTAACTATATGATAAACTAAGACTTATTTCACCTGAGAATAGATGACATTTACATATATAGTTGAAAGTACGTCATATAAGTATGAAAAATTATCTCAACTAATTACAACATATTCATCACCACTTGAATATTTTGATAACAAATCTTATATGTTGACTTCTTCCTATATAGATCCAAGACTTGGGAAAGATTTGATCGAGAAAAAGAAAAACAACATAAGATGTAACAATATCATGAAAAGTTACCAAATTAACATACTATTCTTTTTGTATTTAAATCTTTGTACACAAGGATATCGTTAAGATCTATGATACTGTTGGCATCTATTTTTTTGGTAACCAAAAATTCCCTTTCGTTTCAATCTATCTCATGTGATTATATTTATCACAATATTCAATTTGTCATAATTTTCATCATTATCAAATGTAGTCCTCTTCATTATACCTGGAGATTGTATGTATGGTAAGGTAAAAAACTAAGTTTTTTTAGTTTCCACCTTTATTGTTGCAAACATTTGTGGTGTCTGTGGTATGCAACGAACTGAAATGGTCCTATTTTACATGTGTTTTATTCTTTTGACAATACCAGCGATGTTAACCATCTGCATATCCTGGCTGTCAGAACTATTATAACGGTAATTGATACTGTATTTCGCCAAACAAAAAAAGTTTCATAATAATTTCTCCTAGAACAAATATTAGAATTTCGTTATTGTCAGAATGGATGTCCCTTTTAGATGTTACTTTTAATAGAATTTGTCAAGTTCATAATTTCAACAATTTCAGTACAGTTCATCACCTTCGATTTTTTATTTACTTTTGTGTTAGCCACTTAAACAAGGGTTCTTAATGGTAAAGCTAAAATCAACCCTTCAAATGTTTTACGGACACTATCATGATTTGGTTGACCGTAATGGAGTATCTGTGTCACGGGTGACCACGGATATGTTCCAATTGTCGTAGCCACAATTCCGTCCTCTTTTCATCGAATGTGACGTCCCCGAATGCAACTTATTACCGAATTTTTACTTGCCATGAACAACAGGACGGGTGCCACCAGTGATGCAGACTCTTCCTACCTTTCCGGAACACATAAGATCAACCCCGTTTTTTGTGATAGGGTTAGTGGTGCTCAGTCTTTTGGTTTTTTTCAAGTGTTTTTGTAAAGAATTGTTTTTTTTTTGTCGTTTCTCTATTTGGCCGTGATATCTCCCTTTTTGTTTTTATTCATGTTTTTTAATTGTCCCCCGTGGTATTTTCTGCATCAACCTGTAACAGATTCCTCTTTTACATAAATAATGAAGTAACTCCTTGATATCGGAAAACTGTTTTGCTCAAATGTTTCTTTGAATAGTCATATTGTTGATATCATCAGAAGGGATTTTTCTTATTATGTTACTATAAATTGTTTTTATAAAAACTGTAAAATTTCTATTTCCAACAAATTCAGCAGAGTTCCTTCACTTTCGGATTTTGATCCATATGAGCTGGTGAAAAAAATGTTACTTCGGTATTGCATATGTAATTTCAGTCATAATTAAAATTGTATCTTCCTAGTATTTGCATTTTAGAAGATTTTTTAAATTGCTAAATAACATGATATGTGTCTGGGTTACTGAAAGCTAGTTCAAAGCCAATAACAACTACTAAATGAATCATGTTTCATTACGATGAACCAACTTCGACCACTGCATAACAGTCTCCTGACTCCTGACTAAACCCCTCCCCTAACCTGGGACAGTTGTGTTTCAGCACAACATAAGAACACACTGAAAAAATCAGTTGTCAATGGCTCAACTCAGTAGATCGGTACGAAGCACCAAAAAAATAAATAAATAATAAAATAGAAATAAACAACTAACACAAAAACCATAGACAAAAAGTACCGACATAAGAGTACTTGCAGATACGGAGAGCTAGTTCAAAGCCAATAACAACCAGTAAATAAATCATGTTCTCCCAGACTAATTTAAAGCATCAATCAGTTCAAATCCAACGGATTTAGAGTAAAGACGTCATAAATGCACAACCTTGTGCAATGTGTCTTTTTCCACAATTCTAGTTGCTGACAAAAATATAAAAATGCAATGGAACAGACCGGTCATTCGTTTATTTAAGAAAACCAAAACATAAACTACTGAAAAAAAAATGAAAACAACATTACAATGAAAATGGTTGACATTAAATAAAGGTGATTACATGTATATCACGAGATGAGTCGACCATCTTTAATACTGCATTCTGGTCTTGATTCACATCACGGCATGCACTACCACTCACTCCCCCAAATGCGTTGTCGCTGTCGCTGTTGTAGTCTTTATTTAAACATTGTATCTATAAAGAAAAAATAATAGATGTAAGAAAAATTAAAAATAATAAGAAGTCAGCACAGTTTAAGAGGGCACAGAACACTCAAGAAAGTTAATTCTTTAAAAATTATCTAAACGATTTAATCACATACTATTAGCAAAGAGAAATCAAGCTTCTCAAAGATCACAATTAGTGTTTGTCAAACTGCTATATATCCAATGAAATTATTCCTGTAAATTGTGTGTTTCAAATTTCTTGAATTTTTCTATATTTTTGTCAACAGGTCAAAGTAATTATTTTGTTACTGTGCTTATCCTGAAGGCTTTTGCCTATCACAATACCAATTGCTTAAATAGTTTACCAAATTGCAGTTTGAATTGATCTCAACTGGTAAAATATTTTAGCTAATTGCTTCAGTGAAAGTATGAAGTGAGTGCAGTGAAATAAAATAAAGCTTACCACCCAACAACAGTTATTTAATGTCTGTGTAATGTTACTTTGACATGAAAACTTCTATCCTAATGACATTTTATAAATAATTAGTTCTTACAATTGTTTGGTTAGCCAATAATTTCTTGCTTTGTTTTCTAACAGGAAGTTATTGTGTAATAGTAAGTAGGATATTTTGTATAATCACCATTACTGACCAGCTGACATTAAAGGGAAATCATTTTATTCAGTCATTGTAAAAAAAAAATATTTAAAGATACTAGGCTGATGATTTTGTACGCCAGACGCAAGTTTTGTCTACAGAAGACTCATCAGTGAGGCTCGAATAAAAAAAAATGAAATACCAAATTAAGTACGAAGTTGTTGAAGTGCATTGTTAGAGGAAACAAAATTCCGAAAGGTTTTGCCAAATACTGCTAATAAGTAATCTAATTCTCGGGGGTAGAAAATCCTTAGTATTTTGAACAATTCAAATTTTTGCAAAACAGTTAATTTATAATTTTGACCATGTGAATGATAATTAATGTCAACACAGAATTGCTGACTACTGGGCAGGTGATACCATCTTAATTTACAGAGGAATCTGTATGATTTATACAACTTTAAATGTGTCCCATAATATGTTTTCAACAGTTTTTTTTTTAAATTAACCATCTTAATAGTTTAATAATCATGTAAATAATGTTTAGAACAAATCACTAATAAAATGTCAATATGAAGGAAGTTGATTGTTGACAGAACAAAATTTTGCTGACTATAATGTAATTATTTCCCTGTATTATTTTTTTGCATTGTTTGTATACCAAGAGTGCCCACACTGAATGTCTCGCCTGCTTCACTGAACATGATGTTGAAAGTTTTTGATGATAATTGTTTTACTACAAATATCACACAAAATAAACATTATCAATAATCATTATTAATGGGGTTTCAAGTTCACATAAACCCTGCCAGATGGACATGTACACTTTACAATCATTCCACACACCGAACATAGTTAATAAACTCTGCTATACAGATATGTACAGCTTACATTAATCACGGTCGGAAACTTCAGAACATCAGGCTTCTGTATACCTGGTAAAAATATCCAGGTATTCTACATTATGGAATATAACGTTTGTACACATTTATCCCTGTCACATCGCCAAATTGGTATCCGTATGTCCCGCCGTCGCAGGCGAGACAATAATATCATTATTTTATGATATCAATTCTAAAAACACATGATTTAGTGACTAAAGTAATCTTGTATTATATAGTTGATGCCAAAGTTTAATTATGGTCGGGGTATTGCAATAAGTGTTGAAATGTGGACTATTTGCCCCAAAATTAGAACAAAACTCGACGAGACAAAACAAGGGATTGATAACAATATCTCCTCTACTCCCACAGGTTGGACAATGCTGTATTTTTATCCTCAATAATTTGTTATCCCAAACTTGTAAAAAACTACATACTGGCCATTGCAATCCCTTGATGTAGTTATTTCATGTCTCCAGTTAAGCTTACAACTACAAAATCCCCAAAGTATGTTTTGTTGTCATTGCATGGTATGAAACAATATTTAAAAGCAGAGTGCCATAAGAAGCGGAGAAAATTGTTAAAAAGCAGAGTTTTAACTGAAATCATGAACATTTCTAAATTGAAATAGAATTGTACCTAAATATCTTGCATAGGCCATGGTTTTAGCACAACATCTAGCATGTCCATGTTCGTTCATACGACTGCATACTAGCATGTTTCTTTGCTGCCGTTGCTGCCGTTGCTGCTGTCTTCTTCCCATACCCATCATTCCCATCATTCCCATGGGCATGCTTGCCGACAGCATTGAACTTGCAGCTTGACATGCATTTGGTGTGTTGGGATTACACAATTGATTAGCAATACTTGGTGTTTTTTCACATGCCCGATGTTGCATATAGTTCCTTGGACCCATAAACATCGCTTGTGGTAAGTCACTATTCATAGCCATTCGCATTTGCATCCAGTTGTTCCCCGTACCTCCCATTAAAGCTGAAGGATCTATTCCACCACCCATCATTCCAAATCCACCCATTCCACCGCCACCTCCACCCATGCCATTGCCCATTGAATTCATTCCTTGTCCATTCATTCCGTGTCCTGGTGTTCCTTGAGCTTGTGCCATTGCTTGGCCTTGTCCTGCCATTGCTTGGCTTTGTGCTGACATTCCCTGTTCATGTCCTGACATTCCTTGGCTTTGTGCTGACATTCCTTGTCCTTGTCCTGACATTCCTTGTCCTTGTCCTGTCATTCCTTGATCTTGTACCGTCGTTCCCTGAACTTGTCCTGACATTCCGTTTCCGGCTCCTTGATTATCCATCACTCCTGGTCCCAGACTATTAGTGCCCATTGAATGGGAAAAGCTCATTACGTTTGGAGAGCTCACAACTTGGCCATGACCATTTCCCAAGCCTATCCCTCCACTTCCTGTCCGCGGTGGAAAATTACGTCTTTGGTTGGAAAGTCCCATCGATTGCATATGTCCCATTTGCCCATGTACGATTCCATTGCCAACTAAAATTTAAGAAATATTAACTAATGAAGTAAATAAAGCATAAACATTGAGGGCAACTGTTTTGCTGTCATTACATCCTTACTAGAACACCACGTTTAACCTGCTACCATTACATATCTATAAGACATATATGTGGAAATGAAACCAGATTGCATCGCCGTAGCGATATGTTCCACGAGCAGTATAAATGAGAAATAAAATTGTGTATCACAAGGAGTCATTGTGGTATGATAGTCAAAATACCTGTAAAATGGTCGTTCACAAGTCGTATTGTCACAATAGTCGAAAACAAATAGTCAAAGTGCCATTACTTCTGATAAAAGCAGTCTATATGGTCAACTTCACATGATGGCAAACAATAGTACTAAGTATAAGAGCTTTCTGTCAAATGGTCTCAGATGGATTGCTTTCACAAGGTGTTATTGTTACAATACTACAAAAAAAACCAGTCAAAATCCCATAACTCCCGTAAAAAAAATCGGTAAAAAATGACGGTATCATATGGCAACCATATCCCTTTCAAAAATGAAAGATTTCGGTAAATGATCTCAGAGGGATTGCATTCACACTGTGTTATTGTCACAATACTAAGAAATGGCAAAGTCAATTAAATCCTGTAAAAATGGTTGATTCAAAATGTAATTATGATCACCTACACAAGCCATGATGGCATTATGATATCTTTATGTCGAAGGTTCGCAGAGAATTTGCTATCACAAGTTGTTAATGTCACAAAAAATAGTCAAAATCCAATAATTAAAGAAAGCAAAATCATCGAATCTAAATGGCGGTACAATATGGTCATCTAACATGATGACAAATAATCCTACCAGGTATGAAGGCTTTCTGTAAAACAGACTGAGAGGAGTTGTTTACACAAGGTGACTTGCTGGAGATAAAAGGACATCACTTGGCCGCTTGTATTTAAGAATTAAAAAAAACAATATCGAGAAGAACAACTTGAGGTTCAGTACCTTTTGTAACAAATTATATTTTTATCATTTTAACTAGTTTGACTTATTTTTTGCGTTTCTCTTATTTATATCAACTCGCATTTCACAAACACAAGGATCTTTAAACAATCTGGGTTACTCAAAATATATTTAGTTTTTTTCAACGGTAGATGTTTAAACAAACGGAAACAGAGAAAAGGGATCTAAATCTGTATATGTAGATAATCGTCGAAGTCCTTTTTACAAATTGGACAAATAAGAAGGTTGTGAAATATTGTATAATATCTAGTAAATTATTAGTTTTAATGTGTAAGTATATCTTTCTCATATTCATTCTTTCACAAGGTTTGCCGCCATGTTGTTTGTGATTGATTACGACAGAAATCCGGTGAATACGGTCTATAAAAAATAGCTATCACAAGCGCTTGTTACTAATCATATTCAAGAATTGCTAATTATTCAAATAATATAAGAATTTATCAACATACCTTTCAAACTTTAAAGATATGTGGACGCTTTCTTAACCATTATTTTCTTTAAACGTAGGCTTTAAGGAATTTCCTAACCTTAAAAAACCTAAATGCACTAGTAAAAAGGAAAATAACAAAAATACCGAAATCCAAGGGAAATTTAAAACGGAAAGTCCTTTATTAAATGGCAAAAACAAAAGCTCTAACACATAAAAATATGGAAAAATAGTTGTTACCACTGTTAAGACTTAACAGTTCAAAAGAATGGTATGATTTATCAAGGACTATACATTAAAGTCAAATTGTAATGGTATACCATACTATATTTGGTACTATATTATAAAAGGATTATTACAAAAATAAGGAATTGCATCGTCATTCGCAGTATATATCATATTTTAACTGCCAGTTCGTGCAATTTGATTTTCCTCTCTGGACAATAATTCGTTACAATTTTGCTCACATACCTCACGACTCCATATAAAAGGGAACAGCTTATAGTGAGCGGATGACATAGTTTTTTCTGTCTATTTAAGGCATGAATAATTTCTGTTATGATTTCAAACAGATGTATTGTTTTATAATGACTGTTTTAGTAACTATGACTTTGACCTTAGACCAAATGACTCCAAAATCAAAAGGGAACGTCCTCATATCATATGTGACCACAAATCAAAGTGAGGTTGTAGTAGTATTTGAAATAACATCCTGAAACTTTACTGCTCAAATAGTTTTAGTAACTTTGACCTTGATCTCAGACATAGCAACCTCAAAATCAATAAGTATATTCCATTCCAAATGATTTGGCATCCGAAAACCACTTTTCTGTAAAAATTTCTATTAGTCTATTTTAGTACATTTGAACTTGACCTTGATGTATTGACCTCAAAATAAATATACAGTATAAGTGACAATATCTCCAAATAAGAACGAAATCCGATATGAAGTATTTGAATAAAAATCCGGAATAGGCAAATTGACTTCGTAGCGTGAAATAAAAAAAAATATCCGGTATACTATACCCCTTTTATTACTTTAGATCGCAAGAAAAAACTTTAAAGATGAACGACAGAGTTTGTCTGTATTTTGTTGTCTCCGATGAACGAAAAGAAATATATCCACAGATGCAAATAATAATAAAACAGGATTTAAAGACAATAGTACAACGGAACTGGGCTGGTAGTCCTCAAATATTCAATAAACAGGTGTTTATAGTTATTTCAATTTAATTTGAAGTCATTAGTTCATTTGTTAGAATCTCTATACAGGTCATAACATTTATATAAAACAAGTTTGATGTTATTAATAAAGAATGTTTATCAATGGAAATTTATTATTTAAAGTAAAAATGAAAATAAGTAGTTTGAACAAAATATCTTACCCAAAGTTGTGAGTCCGAACAAGCTAAGGAAAAGATATGGGTCCATTGTTAGAACTGTCGAATAATATCTAGGTGTGATCTAAAAAACTACATTATTCATGTTTGTCTTATAACAAATGTTCCTCACGTCATGGTGGTTGTCTAGAACATTGCATGCTTTCTTTATATGACATAAAAACGTGACGTTTTAATTAAGAAATATAACATATATAAGGTTTTTCATGTTTAATTTATTAGATTGTTAATTATGATTAAGTCTGTAGGAACACATTTCACCTGTGAAACTTTGAAAATGTCAAAGTTTCTTTTTTAAATAAATTGCATTAAACGTCATAAATTGATCATTGAAAATCCAAATGTACCTTGTGCAACAGCAAGAAATAGACATTTCATAAAAAGTGCCTACATATATTTATATAACACAATTCAAACTTACATGTGAATCTCATTTATTGCTGATAGGCTATGCCATAAGGTTCCAATAACTAAGGTTTATAAGGCAAATAATGCTAAAAATTAAATTTAGTGTAATACAAATGTCTGTACTTTTTCTGTTTATTGTGTCTGTAAAGCTGCCTTCGTAGCAAAGAAGTAATCACTTGTGCGTACTGCGTCTTTCACTATTTTTTAATTTGATTCATTCCTTTTGATTTGAAAAATATCAGAGCATAAGTATTAGTCTGTTCACGTATACATATCGTTTGGTTGTCCATGGAATCACTCTCGTCGAGGAGCGATACGATAAAAGTATTTTCAAAGTCCTACCGGTAAACAGTAAAACGAATAAAATGACGATAAATACAACACATTCTGACCTTATCCTGATTTTCAAGTCTATCAAAAAACAAGCTGAATGCACTTTATTTTGATGTTTACACAGTCTATCTTTCCAGTTGACGTAAAAACGTCATCGACCCATAACTCAATTATATAAAATGACATCTTCCAACATTGCGGCAACTTGAAAGTTTCATCAATAACAAATAATTGGTCCATATTTAATAGTGAGTTTAATATAATATGTTTAAATCCAATAAATTTTGTTCATTGCTGGCTAATTTGTCAGAAGAATTTAGTGTGTCGTTTCTGAAACTCATCGCTATATTCGACAACCTACAGCTTGTCTGTTATTCGGTTCTAGTCCCAGATTGTACGTGGGAAAAAGCTGTATATGTATGCATCCGAATGTGTCTCTAGTTAATCAATTAAAATTCTTTTATGATGAACTTATTTTATTTTCAATGGTGCGCTAAATTATACAAGACAAGACGATTCTGTTCTTTAAAACCAATGTATGTTGTTCACATCGGCATACCAGTATGAAACATAATATAGATAATAAATTTTACACATGACAAGGTCAGAATGTTACAATTGATTTAAATAAATGATCATTATAGAAAAATTGATAGACAAGGGCGAACCTGGAAGACCTTCTAGTATATTTATTATACCATAGTATATCTTTTAACCCTTTTCTATGTGTCGTTCGTAATGAACGACAACTTTTGATAACTTTACTCTGTAAAAGTAAACTATACCTAAAAATAGACATTCTGCTAACCAAAATGTATCGTTATGTTATATGTCTGATATGTCTTTTGACGAATTACATATATCCGAACGTCAGTTTAGTTGAAATAGGTCAAATAGCTTTTGTTTTAAACTTTCACCATTCATGTTTGCGCTAATTTGAAAATTAGTTTGGGATGACCAAATATTACTGTAACCACAAGTATCAAGACTTTTTTTTATGGAATTTACACATTCAGACATATAATAATTCTGTATATATTTTAAACACATACATTTATACAAAATGTGTGATAACTTATTGTTATTGCCGCGAACAATTTAGCATATTCAATTTGATGTAGACTACAGGATGTACATAAATGTCACAGTACACCATGAAGTTAAAAGTCGGCTTCTTTAAGTTCAGCAGTAGCTTGCACAATTTCAAGTAAAATGTCCCTACAATATCTGTGTTACTGAACTCACAAATTTACACCCATAAGATAAAATAAGCTCCATTATCGTATCGAATTACATATATGCGTTTCAATTTTTATGTTATTTGCGCTTAAACGCAAGAACATTTTCTTTTATTCTAGAGGACACATGAGCTTCTTTGTTTTATTACTTTCATTATCCTGCATCTGAGCTTTATAACCTGCAGATTAAGTATGTCCTTCAATACTGAATTTTACAAAAAATTATGTAAAATTAGGTATTGGAGGTGTCTCCTCGGCACTGGCCATTTCTGTTTTAAAAAAAATTTACAAACCTTTTTATCATACAGTAAAAACTTCTAAAAGTCTTGTCTGTAAAAGGATCTTCCCAAAAACAATGTAACAATCCGTCCCGATACCTCAACTGAGACTTTTATGTTCATCAATGACGAGCAGCACGACTGGTAAGCTTAAACTGGAGTTCTTGTACAAAATGAAAATGTTCGCCTGTTAACCAACCAATGATCTTTTTCAGTGATTAATCTGAATTTCATCTGTTTGTCTGTTAAATCATTAGATTAATATGTTTCATCTGAATTAGACTCCACATCAATGTTTTTTTTTATTCAGAACTCCGATGCTCCTTAGCGTCAAAGGAACCATATAATCAACATCTTCATTGAACGATACCCTGTCTTTGGGCCCTTCTGCAATATTCACGATTACTTCATGACTTGTTATTGGAACCATTAAAAGATATAAGAAGATGTGGTATGAGTGCCAATGAGACAACTCTCCATCCAAGTCAAAATTTATAAAAGTAAACCATTATAGGTCAAAGTACGGTCTTCAACACGGAGACTTGGCTCACACCGAACAGCAAGCTATAAAGGGTCCCAAAAAATTACTAGTGTAAAACCATTCAAACGGGAAAACCAACGGTCTTATCTATATAAAAACTAAGAAACGAGAAACACTTATGAACCACATCAACAAACGACAACTACTGAACATCAGATTCCTGACTTTGGACAGGTGCAAACAATTGCAGCGGGTTTAAACGTTTTAATGGTACCAAACCTTCACCCTTATCTGAAACAATAGTGTAACATCACAACATAGAAAGACACACTATAAAATATCTATTGAAATGGCTTAACTCAATCAAAAGACATATTAACACCAGTGAACATACACTGAACAAATGAATTTGGTCTATGATACAATGCAAATACAAAATAAATAAACTAAGAGAAGAATAATAAAAGTAATATTTTAAACCGCTGTGAAATGTTAAACAATTTAAGAAAAACAATATGCTTGAACAAAAATATCAGCCATTTGCAATTACTTTAAACACAGGTAAATGAAAATAATTTTGTTGTTAGGTAAACGTGTACAGTTCAAATAGAGAAAGGAAATATTTTTACAAAATAAATAATTTTGATGTTCATAGTACGAATAAGTGAAAATTCATAGTAATACCAAACACTTATCAAAGCTGATATATAGACCAGTTATAACCCTGAATAACATTAAATAACAAAAAAGCATTACAATTAGTACCAACAGGTCAAATAAACAAGAAAGTATGATTTGAGAGTACTCGCAGTTACTGACAGCTTGATAAAAGCCAAAAGCAATTAATAATAAAAATTCATGCATCAGAGACTAAAATAAACTAAAACACATCCCAGGGATTAAGTATTTTAACGTCATGGACAAAGAAGACATGACTTGTGCAATGCCATAAATAAATGTATCGACAGGCAGTAGGATAGTTAGGAGTTAACCTCTTTATAGTTCAAATTGAACGTTGGTGTGTCTTTATACATCCCGTTTGAAAAGAATACAAATTTAGTTATGTTTTTATTTGCTGACGACAAAATCGATATTAGTGCCAATGTAAACTATATTCAAAGATCTAATAACAACATTGGTAAGATAACCTTTACTAATAAGTTTGTTTAAAGGTTCGATGAGTTTACACGGATCACATAGTGATTTCCGCGCTTTAAGAACAATATTACCGTAAAATTTAGGATGTGAAATACCGTTTTTAATCAGTTTTCTACAGGTACAGCCAAATTTACTAATCAAATCTTTGTATCTATGAAAGAATTTAGTAGATGTTTAACGTAATTTATGGTAACGAAATCCCTGACTTAATAATTTACCAGTGATGCATTGATTACGTTCGTTAAAATCTATGACATCACTACACACACGGGCATAACGAACGAGTTGGGATATATAAACACCGTATGATGGAGCCAAAGGAACATCGCCGTCTAAAAAAGGAAAATTAACAATAGGGAATGAAAAGTCGTCTCTTTCGTCTTCGATTTCATACAGCAAAATGCCAATTTTATCACAAATTCTGACATGCTCGCGGTTGTAATTAGCAAATCGAAGATACGACTCTACTTCCTTTTTCCTTTTAGGTACCGGACATTTCTACATAGTTTCTACTTTTTCGAGATTCCTTTTGCCCAGAAATTTAGCTTTTTATATAAAAGGTTAAATTTTCGGCGGTCATTTTTTGTATGTACTTTCTTAACCTATTCAAAACTGCGGTTAATTTGAAATTATGAATTCTGAACCCGTATCCATGCACGAACAATGAATTTCTGAATGTTAAACCGTTCAATACCATAACTTTACTGAAAATGGCGGACGAGTTAAGAGTCCAAATGGTAGTTTTGCGATTTCAAATATGTCATATTTAGTTATAATAGCAGTTTTATGTTAGTCTTTTTCCTTTAATTTCCAACTGATAATACCTCTCAGCCATATCAAGGGTACTCATGTATATACTTTTCCTTCGCGTAACGAAGCAACTTTTCAAATTTGGTAATGGAAAAGTATATTTTCTTGTTACTGTTTTCAAAGTTCGAAAATCAATACAGTACTTAAGGAACCGTTCTTTTTTCTTACCAAAACTGGAAGCGAAGCCCATTCTGTTTTAAATGAGTCTTTCCCCTGATTTACGAAACCAAGTGGTGGACACTTTATTCACTGTTTCTATTGCATGCTTAATGTATCCTTTAAATAACCAAACAACTATATCATCTTTATCAAAATTCTCCTGAAACTTTCTTGTAGCTTCCCTACTTCAACTACCCCTGTTTATTGAGGTGTTCATTATATCTGATGTAAAGGTCCTTGATATGAGTTGGCATTTTTTCTTTCAATCTTGAAAATTCATCTTCATATTTGTTCTCTACCAAGCACCTTTTTCTTTTCAAATTTGGTAAACTGAAAAAATTCTCCATCCATATTCGTTTCTCTAAAATATCATTTCCTTTTATGCCAACGCCAATGCTGTGTTTCTTCTAGAGTGAAATGTATTTGTCTATTGGGTTGAGTAATAAAAGCTTGAACTAATAATCACCACCTGTAGATCAAGTTAATGAATGAGTTCGCTGCAAAAAAATCCTTCTAGGTAGATTAAATGTCTATCTGTCTATAGCGCTGAAAATGAAGCTAAGAACGGCGGTACAACTGCCTTATTTTTAAAGGAAATTCTGTAAATATTGGTTAAAGCTTGTTTACTTGTCATCAAAGAAATTGCTAGAATTTCTAAGTTCTTTATCTTAATTGAATATTTTGACAGATCAATAAGAACTTTGTGATAATGAAAAAGTCTAAACCGAACATTATGTCATCATTGATGTCGACAACAATAAGTCGCCATTTTGTGTTTGTTTGGTATTTCAGATTTCTTCCTGCTCCTTTGAACATACATGTCGTTTGTAAGGCGTGGTCTCAAATTACTGAAAACATTGGTACTAATTAGAGAATTTTGAGCCGCAGTATCTATAACTGTATTGCCAGATTAACCGTTTACTTTAATTGGAACATATAATGTGTTGCTCGATGACAATCCTCCATGAAACAAAGGTACTTCAGCAATTTTTGATTGTATTCTACTGCCAATCGAGTTGGATCCCCTAAAAGTGCTAGGGACATATTCTTCAAAAGGAATCGTCCAAATAAGAAAGGATAAAACTACAACTAAGAGAATTTTTAGTAGAAACCAGAGATCAAAAGGTATTGCCTTGAAAGTATACAGAAGTCTATTACAGGTCTCATATTCTCATTTTTTTGTTGTTGACAAAAATAAGACGGGAATAGAAACTTTTAGTCTGGGGATGAGTCATCACCTCTATAGAAACATTCTGTATAAGATTGTGAACCTCTACTCTCAGCAAGAGATTTCTATCTGGACCCCTCGTCAATGGCAGGTTAAGAGAAACTGAAGAAAATGTTGGCTGATTGTGGAACTGAAGTTTCAGACCCCCAGTACTGAAAGAACCCACTTTTCAGAAGTGATCAAATTCCACTGGTCTAGGGAATTAGCTCGTCTGCAATCAGTGTTATTTCAGGATGACCAATTGGCAAACACACCTCGTCCTCGGTAGGTAGTACTACAGGAAAGGTGAAATATCGTTTACTAGACTTGATTCCCTTAACCACTTTTTTCCTCGTCAAAGAGGAATGATATCTAGCACCACCAGCCGATCTCTTGAGTTGATGTTAAGGTTGATTCATGTCTTTATTTGTAACAAAAGTTCCTGAATTGGATTGAGAAGAGGTGGCTTTTCTTTTCCAATCAGTCAATTGTACATTAACCTTTACGGTAGGTGGAGTTTTACTTCCTTCTTGAAGTGTTTCCAGAGGAAGGCAACATTATTTGTCCCTCACTAATGGAGAAATAAGTCATCTTAAGTGGCTCTGAAATGAATGCCTTATTCAACAACTATTGTTGCTTTGTGAGAGCAAGTTTGGATAAGTTTCCCATTAAAAAAATAGTCAAATCCAAATGCTTTGGTCCGTCGGTAGAAGGAAAGATTTCAGTTCATCAAACTCCTCTTTATTTTGATCCTGAAAAAGATCCAGTAGTAGCTTAAATGTTCTTTTGTACCAATGACCCCACAAGAAAGTCAAAGATTACTCTCCGACTTAGCTCAGGTGGACTGGTTAAGAACCAGCCCCTCTACATGGTTTGTTCCATATAAGGTAGAATATACCTAATCACATGTCGAGTAAATTTTCCGAAAGAAGACATATGAATATTAAAATCCTTGGACCTAATCTTAGGTGGAAAAGTGGAAGGACCAAATGTAGTTGTCCTCTGTACCGTTGGTGGAATAAAACGCAGAAATGGTCTCATTCACAAAATCAAGGGCTCACTTTATGTGGCCAGACTCTAGAGGATTTATATCCTTTGAATTTCTCTTTTACCAAACCTGAGGAGTCCATAAAGTCAGAAGGAGGAGTTAGTACATGACGAGGAGAAGAGGACATAGGAACCTCAGAGACTTCACATTTATCGCGTAAAAACTACTTCAAAGAAACCAAAACTTTTTAACTTCTTTTCTTAAATCTTAAATAATGGCTCATTTAAAGAAAAATGATGATATTTCGAACATTGCAAAGAACGAGAATGTTCAATTAACCGTTTATGAAAATCATAACTCGGATCTATAATCGGCAATTATTACTGAAGATGCAAGGTTTTAACCTTGTAAGTGCATTCCGTATATCTATACATTTATTTGCATAAGCTCGTCTCGCACCTGTAGGTACATTTAAAGCAATACATTTGTTTTTTTTTTCAATAGTCCTCCCATATTTTTTCTCAAATAATTCAATTTCTGATCTTGAACCTGTTGACGGTTTTCTTCTAAGATTTTTACTTGCCATCATATATATTTACTGATTCAATTGTTCCAAAATGCGATGAAATTAGATATTTCCCACAGAAGCTTTGATCATCTTTTACGTTGACGCTACATTTTCGTACATAACACGACGTTTATTTATAGAAATATCGCGACAACCATAATTTTCCATTTTTATACTAAGTATTTTAATGCATAATTCTTATCACAGCATAAACAGTTTAAAAAATCATAACACATGTTTAGACTTTTATTTGCGCATTGTATATCATTGTCTTGATGGCATTCGCTTAATCAAAGACAACAGGCAACACATGAAATGTCTTATTTACTGCGTTATCCCAATTATTCAGAAAATACGTAAACAATGTACGTAAAACAGTGATAGGATTTATAGAATGGAAATTATAAGCAGCTTCTCTATGACGAAATTATTAATAAAAAGTTCACTAGAAATGGTTCTCATAAAACAGTTCTACCATACTTCTATTTTCTTCTAGACAAAAAGGAGATAACCTATGGTTATATGAGCTTTGTTTAAAATAAGTGTATAATGTTGGTATTCGAACACACTTATAAAGTACCTTGACATTCTTAACTAGAAGTAGCGATCACTGAAACTCAGTCATTAATACGTCGTACATGTACGAAGTTAGATCACACAAACTTAAATAAAAGCCAAGTAGAATTGTGAACTATTGCTCACTTATGATAAACCGCTTTAAGTATTTGGTTTTCTAAAAACGCATTGCACGGTAACAAATGTTTACGTGAAGCCTGAAAGTGAATTTAAGGAAGCTCTTATTTGTAGTTCATAGAAAAATGCGACGAAAAATTTCATACAAAGCCATTATGTGTCAGAATAATATATAAGTATTCGGTAAACAGCACGTTCTTGAGCGATAAATCTGAAACTGCGACACTCGGTAAAGCATTCTGACATGGGCCATGACTAGAAATTTCAGAAAGCTTATATTTGTAGTTCCTACGACAAATGCGACGGAAATTCGATGGGAAGGACGGACATATGGACGGGCAGACAGGGGTGAAACGTATACCAAATCTCTTGGAGCCGAGCGGTGGTATAAATATCAAAAACATTGACAAGCATTAAAGAACACCTTTGAAATAAAGTTACTAAATTACATGCAAATTCCTATATCAATTAATACCAATGTATAAAGAAGGCTTTGTGCAATTACGTGCAATAACACATTAGAATTTAAATGAAATTGTTTTAAAACAGTCGAATATTTTTTATAATAATGTTATTTTTATCATAATTTAAACTTAAACTTAAACGTACGGTGATCTAGAGCTCCTAACTTCTACGTCATTTTATCTCTATTGGAAAGTTGTCTCATTGGCATTCATACTTCAACTTCTTATTTTCCTATAACTTTTATTCGTTATATTTAAATATTCATTTGTGACCCACATGACATTTCTGAGTTGTCATAGTAAGGAAGAGGACGTTTGATGTGAGCGTTACGTTACATATACCGATAACAATGTTATTTATTTCTAATTCACAAGAAAAACTACATGATTTGTATACAAAAGTCTTCGAATCTAACATAAATTCACAGTGTGACAGCTTCAGTTGTAAACTTTGAGGTTTTGACAACACTATGACGCATTTTGAACCTGTAATCAAGTTTTTATACCTACAGATGTCTTGAAATTGCTTTTTTGTACATTTTCTTAAATATTCTTAACCAAATAATGGCAACAGTAGTATACCGCTGTTCAATAGTCATAAATCAAATACCAAAATTCTTTGAGAAGTAAAGCTATTAGTATGATTTATCTTTCAGGTACACACTAATTTATGTTGATTAATGATGTCTTTCGATTCCAAATTTTACATACACAATAGGTATCACTGTTGTGGATAAATTCGTATTAATAAAATATACTGAGTCAATAGAACTGTAACACCTAAATAAAACCAACAGATCCTCTCTAGAAGCTGACAAACCGTTATTATATTTTGCAATTTTCTTGGGATATGCATACATAACATTACTGGCAAGTTGCAGAACTTTCCTATATTGAGATCCTATGGGTCATATATTCCACATTTTTGTACATTAGAAGGCACATTTAAATAAATCACAATTAACCCTTTTACAATGTAGCACATGTTATCAAAAAAGTGATGAAATAAAATATTTGGTACAGTGTAATCCGGCTCGGCGTGTCGGTCTAGTACAAAGCAGGATTAATTTTCATATTACATTAACATGTTCTCGTCCTGAATATATGCATATTAATTTGCCGCTGGACGTTAAGCAGCCATCCATCATATCATGATTTTGATGGAAATGTTTCCTTGTTGGTCCTATGAGACCAAAATTGTCGCTGCAAGACCAAACTGTTCGAGGAATGTGTAGTCTGATGTTGGTTCTAGGAATGTCTTTAAAATACTTTTTATTTAATTTTTCATTAAAAACGGGACCAAAGAGTGATTTTACTATGATGCGTTTCAGTATATACACGAATAACTCGTTTTAAATTTTTCAATAGTTACTTGTCCTGTTGTTATCTTTATTCCAGTTCAGTCAATTTAGTTAGAAAAACATTTAATGAATTAAATTACAGTTATTACGGAAAAAATATCTTGCGTTAAAGGGATTTATACAAATACCAAAAAACTATTCGCTCGCCTACGTAACACAGTTGTTGCTAGGTCCTTTTCAAATTAGGGAGAAGATTCTCCCTTATCCAAATCTAGAGTTAGATTTATTAAAGATAAATAATAAATGAGACCCTTTTTAATTTTAATATATTGATATATTTTTTTTCTATTTGTTCTCTCTCATTTATTTATTCAGAAAACAATTACTGTACAGAAACTAACTCCAAATTAACGTAATAAATTAAATAGACAATCAAAGTATTTTAACAATAATAATGTACAGTAGTAGATTTCATGAAGCAACGTCATAAACTGTGCAGGAGGACACGATCTTGTACACTGTCCAAAGTGAATTTCAATGCAGTGAATTATAGAATTGTTTTACTCTTCTTTCA
The DNA here is from genome assembly GCF_021869535.1 of Mytilus californianus. Taxonomy (NCBI): domain Eukaryota; kingdom Metazoa; phylum Mollusca; class Bivalvia; order Mytilida; family Mytilidae; genus Mytilus; species Mytilus californianus. The sequence goes on from NW_026262701.1 coordinate 35,094,948, forward strand.
CACTAAAAAAGCTAATCGATAAGAAAGAAAAAACACCAGACGCAATGATGAAACACAATAATATCACAAAAACCAAGCAAACAGAATTCCTAGATAGTTTTATAAAACAATATTACAATAACAAGCTTGGTGTGAGACATCATTTTTTTTATCAAATCCTGCTAGTGAAATCACTCCCTTAATTTGTTATATAAAAGTTTAGAGTTTTGGCCGATTCATGATATTTTTATCTCTAATTTTTAGTAATGAAAATTTTACGTTCGTTGAAAGCTGAGATGTCCCTTTAAACATTCTCATATATTAATGCAAATTCCAACGGAGCATAGCCATCAAGGAAAAGATGATATAACATTATTAAAGGAAAAGTCGTCCCGTTTGTCATACATTATGGAATGAATATTGATATAAGGATATGTGGTATGATTGCCAATGTGACAACTGATCACCAGACACCAAAGGACGAGGGTGTAAACGACAACAATGCTAACGTCAACTTACGAACTTCAATAATGAGCAAAACCCAAACCTATAGTGAGCTATAAAAAATGTTAAACAATTCAAACGAGATAACAAACGGCCCGATTTATGCTAAAAAGAGTAGATAAACGAAAAACAATTATAACATACAGCAACCAACGACAATAAATGGATTACAGGCTCTTGATTTGGGATAGGGCGGTTTCACTTGTATGACATTTCAGTAACCACAGTGTTTTTGGTTTGTATGCTTCCAAACGTGTTTGTAATATTTGGGTCCCTTTATAGCTTGCTGATCGGTGTGAGCCAAGGCTCCGTGTTGAAGATCGTACTTTGACCTATAATGGTTTACTTTTATAAATTTTGACTTGGATGGAGAGTTGTCTCATTGGCACTCATACCACATCTTCTTATATCTATTGGTTGTGTTGATGATATGATATTTGTTTTATGTAACCCAAATACATTATATACTTTTAAAAAAAAAGTAACGTTACATCAGTTTTTATTAATATCAAAAATTTCGTGCATAATTAGTTATGTTGTACTCTTATCGATTTTTGTCGTTTGACTAATTTCTGGCCATGGAATGTTGTTACGTCGTTTTGCGAATTTGGCGTTTTTGGTGTTTTTTTTTTTTACTAATTTCTAAATTTTGCTTTATCCCTTTGTGTTTGAATTGTTATGAAGGTCACAAATTGTATCTTTTAAATCAGTAAACAAAAGGTGAATTTGAAAACAATAGAATTTTACACGAAAGTCAATGCCCTGTCTACATAAAGATGAGAGGAAACTAGCCATTGGAATGTTGCAAGCAGGAATGTCACAAAATGCAGTTGCAAACCAATTTAACTCCTCCAGAACGACAATTATGGACACGTGGTTCCTCTGAGGGACACAGGCAAAACATCTGATCGCCCGCGTTCCGGAAGACCTCGAGCGACGACGTTACGTCAGGACAGGCAAATTTGTCTGATGCACATGCACAATCGCTTCGTGACTACAGTAGCTACAGCCAGGCGTATACCCGGAACAGCCAACAACAGAATTTCCGACCAAACTGTCCGAAATCGCTGCGTCAGTGTGGCCTTCGAGTAGGTCGTCCATTGAAGTGAACCATGCTGGTGCTCTTAAGCGGACACAATGAACATCTGATGAATTTGGTTGACATTTCTAATCTTTATGGTGGTTGATTCTTGAAATATTTGCCCATTGTAATCAAATAATTTTGTTATATCATAAATTATATGATATGAAATTAGTGTAACGTTTTTTTTACTAGTATATTATAGAAAGTTCGTGAGTACCGACCCTATGAAAATAATGACACAGTATTTGATGCTATTTTTAATTTTTAGTTTGCTAGACAGGTGTTGTAAATATATATATAGCAAGTATTTTGCATATCTGACATGTATTTATGTCAAACTTTTTAATCCAGATCTCTCAAGGCCAAACGCTATGAAAGCCGAATAATGTATACGCATTCAGTGCTGTCATAGGGAGAAGATGTTAATGCATGGGTTATCATGAATTTTTATTTGTCAGTTCATCAATACTGGCATGACTTAAAAGATACTTTCTTATTCTTTTGTTTTTTTCAAAAACTGTGTAATTGTAAGGTTGCATTCCGCAAAATATACTTTGTGTATTTGACTTTGAACACAGCATATATACCTAGTAGTACCAAATTCTATATAATTTCAATCATTGGATTACAGCAAATGTTTTAACAATTCTTTAATTTGAAATCTTTATAACATATTGTTTAAATCGTTAGGTATAACTGATTAAATCTATAAACACGAATCTTAGAATAACATATCACAAAAGTTGTTACGATGATTTCTCTGATTCTGATATTACAGATTTATTCCGTTCGTCCAAAATACATTTTCGTCACACTTTTCCAAGGTACTATTGAACAGAATGGCTTACTATTTGGAAAACTACTTGATGATTTAAAACACATGAGCTCGTTTCAGATCTGACAGAAACGAACTGACTGTTAACCGATACTTTGAATTTTTCAATATGTTGAATAAACTTAAAACAATTTGTAACACTTTCTCAAGAACGACTGACCGGAACGTTTTAAATATTTCCGCAGCTTGACACCGATGAACAGGTGAGCACTTTTCGGATCGATCAGACAACAACTTCCTGTTTGCCGATGCTTTTAACCTTTGAGTATGTTGAACATGTTGAATGAACTGAAATTTTTTTCAGACTTTTCTCAAGTACTACTGCATAGAATGACTTTGGTCACAAGCCCAACAGTAATGAATTATAAGTGTGTACCTCTTCTGGATCGGTTGAAAACCTACTTCTTGTTTTTCGATACTTGGAAGTACGAGTTATGGTATGCTTAGCACGACAATACATGCATTCCTGTTTTGTTTGCATCTACTGTATTTTTGCCTAGCTTTATTGACACATCTTTGAGTTGTGCATGACTTCCTCCTATTCATAAAGACAAGAAGGTTTTTGTTGATGGAGCAATGTAACCATTTATTCTATGGTTGGCGATAACACGGCATCTTTGAGACGAACAAAATAAACGAGACAACAAACAAACACAACCAGGGATAAAAGAAAGATTTAACCGCTTACAAGATGAAAGAAAAATTATGACTGTAGATGCGTCACAAGTTGGCGTCAGTTTGTTGTATATTTGATTGTCTACAAGGCAAGTTCGTATTGGCCAAGCGTTTTCTGCTATTGAAAATCAATGTTCGTGGTTCTCCAATGGAATTTCAACGTATTGATTTTCATTGAGACACACTTCTATACTACTTCAACTACTCATCAAACTAATTATGTAGATTTAACCTTCAATTTCTGGATGATCAGCTTGTTGTTGTATTTTCTTCTGTACATTATTTACAGTACAGTTAAAGTCAAAAACATGTTATTTATCATAAACACAGGTGAAATAAATAAGTACACATCTACAGTGCAATCGTGGATTTTTTTTTTAATGATCAATGGCAAATTTGAAAATAGGTAAAGATATTCTATCTACATGTTATCTATTCGTAATGAAAATGACTGATTTATATAAATAATTTTCACTTGTAAAACCAGAAAACCACTAAAATTAACTAGTCTTTTATGTTTCAGGGATAGATATAGTCAAGGCATAATTCCTTCAACTTTTACCTCGACATTGATAGCAATTGAACATCGGGAAATGATATATATGTACACTATAAACAATATGATATATACAGGTTCTGTGTTTCAAATAGAAGATGTCCATCTAGAAGCCATCATCAGGGAGTCACAATGACAGTTTTGCTAACCGTTACAGTTAGCATAGTCGTAATGGTAGTGTGTGTTTTAGAAGCTTCAAAAACAACGTGAGAATGAGTGAAGAAGAGACACATATCCGCTGTTTATTTGAATTAAGAATATTCTCTTCTCTTGGTTTAGGCTTTTTGTCAGATATTTGGAATCCTCTTAGTTTTATCCATGTAATGCCATTAAAAAAATTGTCCGCCAACCCATAATTTTCATTTCATAATTTTATTATATACTGTTTAAAAAGCCATGTTTGAAAATCTTATAAAATCCTTGTTATTCTTTCATAGTTCTTGAAAGGAAAACGGTGTCAATGTTAAAATGTATGAAAAATCAAGAGAGAATTATTTCCCGCCAAATTTTCAATTGCTTATATCACAAAAACAAAGACCCCTCATTTTTTTCTGCTTTTTAAGTTCCGTTATTTATATACTATCAATTAATTACAATCTTTTAGAAGGCTTGTTATTTTGAAACAGAGGAACGAACGTCCTTAATAAGTTGTGTACCTGCAAAAGCTGTCCGAGAATTGTTTGATCGCTACTTTTCATCATCTAATCTTCCTATTATCATCAAACGTGAAGAACCCAATATCCGAAAACTTCACAGCAAAAAGAGTCTGACAGAAAAGCAGATGTCTTTATTATTTTCAACTGGAGGTCATACCGTAAGTATAAAAAAAATTTGTTTAAAACATACGTAGCATGGTGAGTGCCAAAATTATATTTACATTAGAATTGTCAAATAAACAAAATAAAATCTAATAAAATGTAAAAGGTAAGTGTATTGAAAATTTAAAAAGGAAGAAAAGATGAAACTGGAATACACTAAGTAATACTCTAAAGAAGATAGAAAAATTAGAACGAAATATGTAAAATTAAGGCAAACGATGTTTGAGGAAGTAATATATTACCTTCACAAAAAAGCTTCAAAATTATAGCATTAATAATGTACCTAGGGTAGCTAGGGTGTCTTCCTCCATTTTGGAATTTGAAATAGCAGAAAACAATCGGTCTAGATCTTTAATGAAATGTGCAAATTTCGAGAATAGTATGTAATTCATGTGTAAGAACTTTTATGTTAATATAGAAAATTATGTGTGTTATCATATTTACGGCTGTATTTTACAAAAAAACTAAATAGTTTTGCTTGATTCAATTTTTGTCAACTTTGCCACATTAGGGGAGATATTTCAGATATAAGGGAAGATAACTCAGATAAAGTAATTTTTATAATAGAATGTGTTATGAATTTACCTATTTTATTATGTAGCAAGAAAACGAGTCCGGTCCGGTGACCCTATTTTTTCTTTTTCTCATCTGAAAGCATATAATAAGAGCTATCTTCTTATATTTTATCTGAATATTCTATGGAGTAGTTTTCCTTTTATTCACACAAAATTGGATTTTCCATGCATAATCTATCCAAAACCTGACAATTTTGCACAACCTTTTTATTATATTTTTGAAAAAAGAATGATATAAACTACATTTTGACAAATTATTAAAAAAATCTATGAAGAACCATTAAGGAATAAATTACGTTGGTGCTTCTATTCAACCCAACAACTGTATTCCTCTATGTTTATTACACATACATTTTAATCTCAAAGCTTGGTTTTACAGAAAAGGAATAATTTTCCTAAATTTTATAGGAATAACTATACCATCAACTGAATATGATTTGACCTTGATGGTATGCCTACTGCGAAATCTAACAACTCTACCTCCGCCGTCAACTGGATTTGATAAGTTACCTACGCCTACCGAAATCCACGAAGGTGCAAATGTTACTAGAATAAAGTACTATAGAAACATGTTAGCGCTGACACTGAAAAAGATTAAATGCCAACAACAGAATTTAATGTCATATGGTAGGATTTAACAGAGGTAAGTTGTCATAGCGAAAGAATTACATGTAATCGTCATTCACTGTCGATAATTAACAAACTTCACCTTTTTGGGTATGATGAGCATATATGTTCCCTGGTGGTATCGACTGTCCGTTTATCTATATGTTTCTGCACTTACTCTCTGATAGTATCATCTATCGATTATTACAGGTTCTTTTACTTACTCTTTGGGTTTAACGTCGATGCATAGTTTCTTCACTTACTCCTTTGGTTTAACTCTTGGTATCTAGAATTTCACATAATTAGAATTTTTACAATTACATAATGTACATTACATTAAATTTTAAGTTGTAAAAAAAAAAAAAAAAACAGCCTATGTGGTTCCCATTGCTCTTCAAATTCGTACTTAATTTGGCCTTTAACCTTTGGGCATTCGAGCGTCACTGATGAGTCTTTTGTAGTCGAAACGGTGTCTGGCGTATAAAATTATAAGCCTGGTATCTTTGATGAGTTTTTTTGTACGACTGAACTATAAAACTTTGAATTTTTTAAATACTCAGGCTTTTCTACCTCAGGAATAGATTACCTTAGCTGTACTTTTAGGAATTTTTTGTCCTCAATGCTCTTCAACTTCGTACTTTATTTGACCTTTTCAACTTCTTTTGATTCGAGCGTCACTAATGAGTCTTTTGTAGACGAAACGCGCGTCTGGCGAAAATACAAAATTTCAATCCTGGTATCTATGATGAGTTTATTTATAAGCCTATATGTTTTTCATTATTCAAGCGATTCACCATACTTATGGTATCGATTAATTTCCATATATACATGTTGTACGTCTTTTATTTTAAAAAGAATTACGCATGTAAGGTATTTATTTAACCATTTTTAGGCTGTGGAGGGCCCAAACACAAGACAGAATGTGACAAATTACGGTAGTAAATATCAAAACAAATAAAGATGCCTTAATATATGTGCGTCAAGAAGTAAAAGAATTTCGGAATTTCGGAATGCAATTCAGCAAGAAATAAGTCAACCCCGAAAACAGATGTCCAATATACGCCAACATAATATTGATACAATCAAAGCTGAATGTGACAGCTTACATAAAGGAAAAGAAAGTTTACGATATGAAATAAATAAAGTTGAAACAAAAACCGACAAAATTCAAAGTAATCTTCAAATTGTAAAAAAATTATACAAATCAACAGAAGATTAAAAGAATTGGATCTGGCAACAACGGACAATGAAAACAAATGAAAAGCTGAAGTTGCCAAGGTAACCTCTTTTTGATTATTCAAATTGTCTTAAAAATTTATTGAACTGTCATCAGATAGGAGCCTAAAATGAAACTTAACATATTTCCATGATTTGTTTCCTTTTACTTATATATACCCATAACGAATTCTAGGGGTATACAATTAATAGATAATGTTAAATTTTATATATTTTTATTACTCGTCGGAGTTATTGTATATGTATTGCGAGCATATTTATTATGGTTACCTTTCCGAATCACCGATATCTTCCCTTTTGTCTTGTGTGAACTTTAAAGTAGAAAGATGTGGGGTATACGACACGAGATATTAACAAAACACTGCAATGAAATAACAAGAAGCTTATACAGTATCATACGATTTAGTTTTGCTGGCAAAGGTATGATTAAACCAAGAGAAAGGAATGCTAAAAATAAACATAAAAGGATATTTTATTATGTTAATTTTATGTAGAAGAAAGGCGACAGATACCAAATGGGTATTCAACCTCATTCAGTGGAAAACAAACTGACAATGTCATGACAAAAAATCGAAAATAGACGAAAAGGCATACAAGAGTACACAAAACACAACATAGAAAACTAAAGACTGAGCCAATACTTCACCAAACACATTTAAAAGTTCTTACAGAGTTATAAGATATTTAGAACTTTTAGCTGAATGAGATAAAAGTACACGTACAGAATTCTAGTATTTCAATTTTCCATCATTCATTCGGGGATAAAGTCTATCATTGAAGTTACCATTATAATACTAGTGATATTATTTTGTCGTGTGCCTTATAGCTTGAATTAATGCATTCCCATTAAAGTGAGTAATGTCTCTAAATTCTTTTTGGTTTACTTTCGGATGCTCGATGTTGCTCAACTACAATTTATAGTTATGACTGCAAGAAATTAAGCTTCATTATAGTCATAGTAATGAAAGAAATATATTTTGTAGACGTGCATCAGTTAGAACTGGAAGAATGGATTAAACAAGATCAGAAATTTATTAGAACAAAAGCAGTTGAAATCATTCTTGATAGAAAACTTAAAAACCAACAATACACTAGTCGTGACAGGAAAAACCGGCATTGAGGAATCAAGTGGCATTAACATTGTATAAATTGCGAGGATACAGTATTATCCCCTGTCGCAGCCCAAATGATACTAATTATTAAACATTCAATGTCGTAGGTGATGTATATGTGGACGATACATTGTAATAAGAATGGTGTTGACAAATTGATGAAAAATTAAGAGTTAATAAAAATATTTTACTGAAGGGAAAAATAAATTTGTTGTTTTCATGTCGATTACAGATTTTTCAGGATAAACAATATCAACGTATAAATGGCATTTCAGATAATGTATACAATTTGTCTTCTGAAAATTTGTCCTTGTCTTCAGATGAAAGATGATAAGCAGTACCTTTCAGAAGACGATGTAAAAAAATGAAGACAAATTAGACAAATTTGAATATTTTCCATGGTTGTGTTCTTTGTATGGTACAAATTCTGAGATTGACGTGACATATTGTTTTGATAAGCCAGTCGAGGTATACATTAAAGAAATTGACAAATTGCTTGAACAGAAAGGCAAAACTAAATTGTGTGCTGTATTTTTGTATGTTGTGTACGATACTTCTATTTGAGAGACGGATTTGAAAGATGAAACAAAAAGACCCAATTTGGAACAGATTTTTTAAGCAAACGATGTTAACAGGTAACAGCATCAAAGAGTATTACCGACCATTTTAATTCCATCCTTGAAATTTACCTGAAAAAAGTAGACATGATCACAAGACTTAAAAAATGGAAACTATTCGACTTTCACTTACTTGAAACACAAAACGTTCATTCTCTTACATCAACATATACCATTGGAGTTATCTATACAACAATTCACGATGAAATGTTTGACTTCCTCTGTTTTTGTTTTAAATTGGACAAAAATTACAAAAAGCCTTTATTCAATATGCGCATAGTAGAATAATTAAGTAACAAACGCAGCTAAAAGATTTGCATGAAAAAAAAACATGATGATTTTACTGAAGAAATACAAGAGCAATATGAAGAAGACTTTTTCAGTAGAATTATAGCCGACGCATTAATGGCTACAGGCAAAAGCTGGTCATGCATTTTCATACATTAGACTCTCATTCTTTAAAAAAGATTTTACAAACAGAGGAAATTATTAGTCAGAAAACGGTATCATAAAATTTATGGTTTGCGTGGAGGGTTATATTGATATCTTAAAATTCATTATCAATTTTATTAATGACTGGAAAATTTCCAAATGGGATCATAACAGATTTTTTCCACTGCACGATGCGTGCGAAAGCGGTCAAATAGAAGAAGTGACATATCTTGTACTAAAATGAGTCGATGTTTATAGGTAAGATAGTGGTACATGTACAGTAGTTCTAGCCCTCTCTTAAGTACATGTCGAAACGGCTTGTATGATGTCCCTTTATTTCTATTAAACAATGGTGCTGATAAAGACACAGCAAACAAATATGGTGTTATTCATCTGAGTGCCTCTTGTTCAGATGGACATTATGAAATTGTTTCTTTTCTACTTGACAGTGGAGCGAGCGTGAATAAATAGAAGAAAGGCCAATCACCAATCACGATGCGTGCAAGCGGTCAAATAGAAGTGGTGACATATCTTGAACAAGATGGAGCCGATGTTAATATGTTAGATAGTGATAGTTCTAGCCCTCTCATATGTATATGCCGAAACGGTTTGTATGAACTCTTGTTATATCTTTTGAACAATGGTGCTGAAATAGACACAACAAATTCATATGCTGTTACCCCTCTGAATGCCTCTAGTTTACATGTACATTATGAAATTGTTTCTTTACTACTTGACAGCGAAGCGCGCGTGAATGAAGGGAATACAGAAGGACAATCACCACTTATTAAAGCCTCAGAAACGGAAACGTCCGTATTATTGAATTAATATTTCAGAAAGGTGCGAATATAAACCAAGTTAAGTTTGATGGTATGACTCCACTAATGACAGCATACGAAGAAGGATGGCATGATATTGTTAAACTTCTTTTGAGTCGAGGATTATTGGATATCGCAGTAAGAGATAATAAAGGATGGAAATGTTTGACGTATGAAATTAGAACAGGATACAACAGTATAGTGGAGATTGTATTAGATGATAAAATTTCAAATCTAAAGAACTCTTATATCAAATAGTTGGTCCATTTTGCTGATAATATTGGGATGAGTCCTCTGTTCTGGTTCTGTCAAGATATGAAGTTCCCTACGATTGAGCTCCTAATTGAAAAGGGAGCACATGTAAATCAGGGGGATGAGAATGGAGAAGCACTCCTTATGGAAGCATGTGAGCATAGGAATACAAACGTTATCTTACTTCGGCATTGTGCTGATCCAACAAAAGTTGATTTATAAGAATGGATCAATGGCATGTACAAGAGCATCAGCAAGTGGAATGGAAAACATCGTTGACTTGATTTTGAAAAACAACGAAAGTTCACAAGTATTTACAGTATATGATGTAAATTGTAATTTTTTCAACTGTATTAGATGTACCAAACCTTCATAAGAAACCTAAATAAAGTTAAATCTCTATAACCCCTTTCATACTTGTTTTTATTTTGCATGGTTTTTTCGTACACATCCATTGTAAAAAATGTTTGTAAAAATCAACTTGGTTTTACGAAGTTACATTCTTTAACATTTTTGAAGTATTAAGAAAATATTTAGGTGCATGACAATTTCTAAAAAAAAATAAACATTAAATCATGGCTCGATCAAGAATAGTAGAAATCGCCAAATTTAAACTTTCCTTGAAAGGTTAAAACATTAGATCTCCAAAATATATTAAAAAAATCTCTAATTCTTACCCAAGTCATAAATACTACCCGACAAGTTGGTTATTTTTTTTTATTATCAACGTGTGGCTCGTTTGATCTCAATCCTTAGTCAAATTTCTATTATGACGTCAACTTTTTACTTTTTCGTCTGAATTTCCTGTTGAGTCGTCATGAAAAAAGGCGACCATGTCTGATGACGTCAGATTGAAGGAACATATTTTTTTGTCGATCATAATTGATCTGAAAGAAAGATAAAATTTGTCTACACATCATCTCAAAAACATTCGAGGAACAGATTCTACCACCGATTCTCGTGCAATACGATATTTCTAGAAAAAGGATATAAAATTTAACTGTCAAAATATTGTATCACACTCGATGTAGTGGTATCATCGTATATTTTTCAGCTGAGAACGTATCAAAAATGTACATAATAAACAGTTGCCAATGTCATATATATAATAATATGGTACAATTGGAGATAATAAGTCTACTATAACAGTAACATCGATCCAGTAGTAGCATCTTCAAAATAATATGTATAGACAGTTTCTGTCTGATGTACGTTCTAACTTGATACAACAAAATAAAGGGAATTTATAAAAGCAGCTTTTGTGACAATTTAGTTTAAAATGACAACTTCGATTTTTGTTAATAGTTTATCACATTCCTATGTGCTTCGTACACTTAACGTATTTATCAACATCCAGATTTTCTCCAGATCAAAGACTATCATTCTTTCATCCATACGGACTCTGAATTTTAATTATTTCTGCTCATATCCAGATTTATGTTTGCAACAACCGAAAACTAAGATCTATAAAAAAAACAGAGGGTCTGGATGGGGTTTACAAAATTGAAAAATAATGGACAAAAAGTGCAGAATAAGGGGAAGGGGTAAAGAATAGAGAAAAGTAGGCCCAAAAATAAAGAGTGGGGATTAAATGGGTGCTAAAATATAAAAAATAGAGAATAAAGGGCAATATAGATAAAGAATAATGAAACATGGTATAAAAAAATAAAGAATAAAGAAATGAGGGACCACCAATCCAGACCCTCATAACAAGCACGAAGTATTAAGTTCTGTTGTCAATATTTTATTTGTTAAGATCTGGTTTGATCCTGAATGGGTTTTGCACGTTGTAACATCAGATATTTGTGATTTAGAAAATAGTTTGCTGTCTAAAGAAAATACTTTAATGTGATGCGTACTATTTAGTGTTGTACAATATGTGTATTATGTGAAGGATGAACACGTTCTCGTTATTCATCTCCTTAGTACATGTAACATTCATTGGACTAGCTCAATATTTCATCTAATTCTTTCCTTATACTTAACTTTAATGAACTTGTTTTGTTTCAGCTGGGAAGCGAAAAAAAGTATCTCCATTGAAAATAAGGGGAAAAATAAAACCGATATTGAGTTTCAGAGAGAAAAATTTGGCTTGATCCTGCACATGTTATTAAAAAGATAATATTTATTAAAAAAAATAAAAACATATTTTGTCCCGAGAATAAAACAACAACTCATGCCCCTCCCCTCCCCCACATACAAAAGATGAATGGTCGGTGCCTTACGTTATAATTACATTTTCCTGAAGTACTTAACCACAACACGTGACTGTTCTGTCACGAACTTTATCATGGAATCATTTCAAATTAACACTATAAACGTAGATCTTAATCGTAAACAAATTAAAATGACATTGTTTATCAAAAAAATAAAGATAACCACTGTCAAGTTTTAATTATAGTACTGTATGCTAATGTGAAAAGTTTATGCATATCACATAATACGCTTGACACTAACGTCGTTCAGAGAGAGGCGTGACATCTCTTGGCAGTTGGAAATTCTTTAGTAACTATCGAAATTCATCATGAAACTTTTTACCGTTTTGGTGTTTCTTGCAGTTTTGTCTCTATCAGGTATGTTTTATTATAAATTTTGAAATTATAAAGAAACCTTAGGTTTCAACTCCCTCAGGCAAAGTTGACCTTAGATGGATTTGGCTATTTTTTTTAGGTACTTTTGGTTATATAGCTCTTCAATTGTTTCGTTTCTTATACATCCTTGGCTTTCAAATATTCGGCTTTGAGCATTCCTGATGAAGGTAAATAAAAAAAAGGCGCTTCGGACGCATGTAATTTATAACGTGTTTTTTTTTTTTTTTCATTTTTCATTAACCAATTTTAAACATTTTTTGAATAATCCCTTTTCTGTTAGATTTGCCTTTATTTCAAATGTGTCAATATCATTCGCGACAACATTTTATTTTGAGGAGTCTTTCTTTTAAGCTTTCAAGTAGTATGCATATATGAGACCAAAGAACAAGATTAAATTGCGTAATCAACATATTGAATTTAAATATTCGGCTTTGAGCGTTCCTGATGAAGGTAAATAAAAAAGGCGCTTCGGACGCTGCATTTGTTTGCACCTGTCCTAAGTCAGGAATCTGATGTTCAGTAGTTGTCGTTTGTTGATGTGGTTCATAAGTGTTTCTCGTTTCTCGTTTTTTATATAGATTAGACCGTTGGTTTTCCCGTTTGAATGGTTTTACACTAGTAATTTTTGGGGCCCTTTATAGCTTACTGTTCGGTGTGAGCCAAGGCTCCGTGTTGAAGACCGTACTGTGACCTATAATGGTTTACTTTTATAAATTTTGACTTGGATGGAGAGTTGTCTCATTGGCACTCATACCACATCTTCTTATATCTACATCAAAATTTGCTGACAACTAAAGATAAGAAGAGAAATATGCATACATTTACAGTATCCTTGAAAATTTGACTTCTAAGGTTAATTTCAGTGGAACTGAAGGGCTTTTTGTTGCTAAACGTTAATAACATTAGCGATACAATTATTCCGCACCAGATACGTATTTCAATAATAACTGTCTCTTCAGTGATGCTCGAGGCCAAAATATTTGAAATTACAAAAAAATGAAGAGCTTATAAACCGAAAAAGACAAAAAGTGTAGCCAAAATTAACTTGCACAGAAATAATTGTGGTTTTCTTTTCTTATCGTGCTTTATGGTGAAGGTAATCTTTGTGTACTCATTGTTGAAGGTAATCTGGATGTACTCGTTATTAATGATAATCTTGGTGTATTTGTTATTGAAGGTAATCTTGATCGTATTTAAAGCATAACTGACCCTTTTTTTCTTGATGGACTAGATTTTCTGAACTATGAATTATATAGAAATTATATTTTTTTAGAGAGTATGACTTGTAAAACAATGAAAATTCATTGAATAATTGGGTTACATTGATCTCCATGACTTCAAAAATGAATGATTCTCGGTTAAATCACCAACGAAACCTCTTCTGAAGGTCATGGTTTTTTCTCTCTCTCGGAACCAGCAATTATTTTTACTTTAATCAAAAACATTTGTTTTTCAATAAATTTTAAGAAAGTGTTGTATCTATTTCTTTCCTCAATTTTCAACGGAAACAACAAACAATTTTCACATCACTTTTCAACCAGATTATTTTCTTTTTTCAAGAAATTTAGAATATAAATATTTATTTTTACACATCCCTCCACTTAAAGATGACTGATGGTCGGTTTTTTTTACTTGTAAAATTATATTAAGATAAAAACTGTAAAAAAAACAAGAAAACCAACAAAACCTGAACAAGAAATAACACGAACTATCGTCAATAATCAAAACCAAGTTCCGAAGATCAGTTTAGGATAATTTTGAAGCTATGGGTATCATAGTCATGAAGTACACTGCATTAAACACAAGAATAGCAACATTAACTCTACTAAGAAGGGTATTCCAGAAGTGTGAATGACTCCTGCTCCATTATCACATCTGTCGTGCTACTTAATTAAAGTATTTATGGAAGGTCATGAAGTGAGGAAACAAACACAGATTGAATCTAGGAGAAATGGGTAATTTCTTTCTTTATCAACTGTAGCTGGTGCCACTTAATCCATTGACAATTTCTGTTGTTTTAAGTCATTTTCATTGATTAATCATAGGCTATTAATAAAAAGAATAATAAATAATAATTCTAATTGGGAAAGGTTAAACATGTTCATACATTGCACCAACATGGTTGATGTGCTTGATTTGCAAATTAATTTTTAATTGTTGCTGTTTATTAAACTTTTCTTTTGGGGATGACGATTTTTGCATGATGTATATACATGTACTAGTTTATTTAATGTTCATCTGAAAGACATCATGTTTTACAGGCCTTACCATTGCTTCACGAAGTTATTTTGTTACTAATCAAGACATCATGTATTGCAGGACTTACCATGGCTTCACTTAGTTATTTTGTTACTAATCAAGACATCATGTTTTACAGGACTTACCATTGCTTCACACAGTTATTTTGTTACTAATCAAGACATCATGTTTTACAGGACTTACCATTGCTTCACTTAGTTATTTTGTTACTAATCAAGACATCATGTTTTGCAGGACTTACCATTGCTTCACGCAGTTATTTTGTTACTAATCAAGACATCATGTTTTGCAGGACTTACCATTGCTTCACACATGTTTGCAGGACTTACCATTGCTTCGCGCATGTTTGCAGGACTAACCATTGCTTCACGCAGTTACTTTGTGCCTAAAAGACAAAAGAGAGCAACCATACAGGAAAATTAAAACCAAAACAAATTATTTTCGTGTTTAAATCATTTTTTTCTCGACAATTTTTTTTCACCAAAATCTGGCAAAAAAAAACGCACCAAAAACGACAAAGAGACAAACAACTGTATACAAAACACAATATAGAAAACTAAAGACTGAACAGCACGAACCCACCAAAATCCGAGAGTAATATCAGGTGCTCTGAAAGGGTAAGCGGATCCTGCTCCACCTGTGGCACCCGTTGTGTTGCTCATGTAAGTACAAAACCTTAATAAATCATTTCGGTAGATCACATTCGAGGAAAAGAAGACGTTTACATTTTCAACAGAACGGGATAGGATTGTTTTTTTTATGACTTTCAATTCATGAAAACATTTGGAAGTCTTCAATAGACATAATTTTTTATAGCTTTTACATTGCCCAAGCATAGAAAAGTAGTGAAACAAAATTAACGTAGATTATCTAAGATAAGTAAATAAATTGTGTACTTTATAGAATGTAGGTTCTATAAAAGAGGGGTGAAAGATACCAAAGGGACATTCAAACTCATAAGTCGAAAATAAACTGACAACGCCATGGCTAAAAAAGAAAAAGACAAACAGACAAACAATAGTACACAAAACACAACATAGAGAACTAAAGACTGAGCAACACGAACCCCACCAAAAACTGGGGGTGATTGCAGGTTCTCTGGAAGGGTAAGCAGATCCTGCTCATATATTTTTACATTACATTACATTACATTTAAATTTACATTTACATTTACATTTACATTACAGTTGCTTTTCTGAGTGATCTGCTTCGATTAAAGGCGGTTAGTGCTATTATTGGAGGAAACAAGGGTGGAGCTTCCGCCAATTCAGGAGGCCATTCCTTTACAAAATTACTCTGGTGCAGAAAAACTCCTTCAGAATTTAGATGGCCATGTGCAAACTCAAACCACTGCAAGAGTTTAGTTCAACTTCAATGCGTAAGTGGAAGATGTTGTGCGATGGATTATGGAACGTTGATGTTAATTGGTATGTATTTCCTAGTTTTAGGACTAAGACATAGATTTAGTTAAATTGTAATGTTGATAAGTAATTCACAGCACTGGGTTGATAAGTCTGCTGATGGAATATCAGTCCCAGACGGTATCATCAGCTCAGTAGTCAATACTTCGGTACTGACATGATTTATAACAAACCTTTCTTAAATTGTCCGTTTATAATTTTTCAAATAATAAAGTAACCACCGTTTCAACTCCTTCGGGCAAAGTTGACCTTAGATGGGTTTGGCTATTTTTTTATGTTATTTTTAGTCATATAGCTCTTCAACTGTTTCGGCTCTTGTACATCCTTGGCTTTCAAATATTCGGCTTGAGCGGTCCTGGTGAAGGTAAATCCAGAAAAGCACTTCGGACGTATGAAATTTATAACGTGTGGTTTTCACTTTTTTCTACACTTTGATTCGTGCTGCGAGTTTGCACGTACCTTTTTATTTCTTGGAATGCATGGATTTTTTTTCTTAATAATTAATCATAATGCACATACAGTTATAACACACTCATATAGATGCGTCTTGACTACACCGTCATAACTTTTAGATATATCAGATGTAAGCTAGTACTAATAAGATTTATATTTATATTTTCAGATAAATAAAAGTATACCAGTAAACAGCATAATACTCTGCCTGAATGACATTTTTTCTTTAAACTGGGATTGTGTACTTTGAAAGACGAAATTAAATACTCAAATAAAATAAATCTGAAGGTCCATGATTGTAGCCAGACTTTCAAATAGGACTTCTTGATTACTAAAAATCATTTGCACTTCTTTATATCGCTGTACCCTATATGTAATAAATAAATGTCATAGCTCAGTTAAGCTATAAAGATGATAGTTAGATAATAAAAAAAAAAGATTTAAAATTAAAATAAGCCAAAACGATCGATGACCATCAGGCCCACAGCAATAAGTATTTTGATATATTTTTTTAATGTTATTGAAACACATGTGGGAAACACCTATGACATCCCCTAACTACATACAACTCAACTTGACAATTTTTATTATCCATGCTTTAAAATGTGAGTCATCTTTTCAAATATCGAATTATGGTTCCATTAATACATGTACTGGGTTTCATTAACATTATGTCCCGAAAGGAGCAAGCTTTAGGGATGAAATATTCGAAAATGTAATACCTATCAATTGTGAAATCAAAGATAAGCCATGATATGCTGTAGATATTTTGTTTCTAATAGGTACCATTTTATTCTGACAGAAAAAATGATTTTTGAAAACTTTGTCTAATAATCTAAATGCAAAATTGTACTTTATTTGATTGCAATTATTATGTTTGAATAAATTCATTCATTTCTTTTTCACTCCAGTGTTTTCATAATGTCCTTGAATTTTTAATCTCAGTTATTGATGTTGCTAGCAGTTTAAATTTAGAACAAAACACGAAACTTTGCATGCAACCAAGTATATTCAAAAACGATTTTTTGATAAATGAATAATCAAGGTTGTTTACATATTCTATTTTGAAGTAATTTCATATACTTATATGACCAGTCCCACCTTCCATTGTTTGGTTTCGTTGATAATTTTCAAGCCATAAAAAAGTAAGAATATATAGAACGATAACATAAACTATAAACACCTGATTTCCATTACACGATCCAATATCAATAGTGTCCACATTGTTTTATGCCGTCACAATATCTTCTGAACATTGTTGACGTTTAAAGTTAATATTATAATTAATCGCAGAATAGAAATATGAAACCTAGACTACCACATTCAGCAGTAAAGCCCATACCAAAGAGGGTCATCCGTTTGGCTTTACGGGGTGTGTTTAAATATGCAGTGTGGGTAGAATCTGAGAAGGGTGATGTTAAATGATTAAACGTTCACAAGGAAGCTATTAAGGGCATCCGATACAGTTTCTCGCTTTATTGTCATTTTTATAATTTTGAAATATATGTTGTAGGCCTGGGCTGGGAACAGTAAATCAATATATATGTTCCTTGCCTGGGCGAGTTATTAAAAAAACACCAAATAAAACATAGGTCACCATGCTTGTTTTCGAGAAAATTGAGGCTGAAAATAGGGGATTTTTGCTCTTTAGCAATGTTAAAAAAAAATTTAGAGTAGATATTCTTCGTCATGAACTAATAAGATTAGATTCAATCTGAAGCTGTGATAAGTGAAAATAAGGAAAAAATAAATCCATGCAAGAATGACTAGTTAAACATTCAATCCATTCTTAATATTATGAATAAGATCCTCAAAGTGGCATATTTTTTTTACCTAAAAATGTGGAAATCGCGAAGTTCTTATAATGTCATTTTCTACATTAAATGCCTTTTGTTATGCTTTCTCCAAATAGCAAATAAAAAATAAATGTTACCGTGCTGGATTCGAAGATAAATCGCGATTAATCCTAAAAATTGCGCCCCCTTTGGTAACCTCACCGTTAGCGCGAAAATTCACGACGTCGCTCGCTGATAATTTCGAAGTCTCCCGCCAATTATCCCTGCAAGGTCATCGGCGTCATTTTTTCCGATGTATAATGCTTATTTTTATCTACTTTGAGGGGTGGAAGGACCCGTTGCTGGAATTTGGGATTGAGACGTCTAATTCGCAGGAATTCGAGAATAGCAAGTTAAATCGCCAGGAATTAAGGAATTCGAGATTTGTTTTTAATCGTGATTCGGAAACTGAGATATTATTTTCACTGGAAATCGGGATTTGGCATTTATTTTATCGGAAATTCGGGATGACACCCGCCTACCCTTTTTAGAATAGAAAAACAAAGGATATGGGGCATCCATCCATGACACAAAATCAGTACATGCACAGCAAAAAACACCCAATAAGCAAAGGAACAGAGTCTGATTTAGGAGGCAAGGGGTATTGGCCCCCTAATGGAGCTACATATATGATAAATGCATAGACTTTTTACAAATATCTCTTCAAACGATGGCTTTCTAGTTGCCCCTTTTAAAAATCCTGGATCCACACCTGACTTTCCCTTTTTGAACAGCGGAGACTGTTTTCATAATTAAAAAAAGAGTATCATACATATATCTCATTGCTGTTAATGAGAATTTCAAAGTGATTACGAAAATTTTAACATCCTTTTTTCCATTATAATGTAATAATGTTTTATAGTAAACGGGAACATTGCAAATCGACATATGAGAATTAAAATCGCATTGTCAGCCATGTGGTTCTGAGCAAAATGATTAGAAACTTTTCATACCAGACCTTGTATACATCATTTGATATGTTACACCCAGTAATTTCAGAAGAAACGTCCAGTGGCAAATCAAATGCATTCTTGGACGAGCACATATTAATGCTTTGTACTAGACCGACACTATGAGCCGGGGTTTTAACGTTCTAGTTTACAAATTTACCGTACACAGAAAGACATGTCACCTTACCCTGACATATAAATCCGAATCCGAGTTTACCATTCTTTGCTGTTACTCCTTTATACCTTGTGCTAAGCGGAGAAGCATCATCCCTTCGAAAATTTTACGGACGCTATCACGAGTTAGTTGACCGTTATGGAATATCTGTTTCACAAATGGCGATGGATATGTTCCATTATCGTAACCACAATCCCGTCCTCCTTTCCCCCGAATGTGACATACCGAATAGACTCATCTCCCGGTTTGTACTTACATCAGCAACACGACAGGTGCCACATGTGGAGCAGGATCTGCTTACCCTTCCGAAGCACATGAGATCATCCCCGGTCTCTGGTGGGGTTCGTGTTGCTCAGTCTTTATAGATAAGATTAGGTATGAGCGTCAATGAGACAACTCTCCATCCAAGTCACAATGTGTAAAAAGTAAACAATTATAGGTCAAAGTACGACCTTCAACACGTAGCCTTGGCTCACACCGAACAGCAAGTTATAAAGGGCCCCAAAATGACTAGTGTAAAACAATTCAAACAGGAAAACCAACGGTCTAATCTATATAAGAACGAGAAACTCTGATGAACCACACCAACAAACGACAACCACTGAACAACTGGCTCCTGACTTAGTACAGGTGCATACAAATACAGCGTGTTTAAACGTTTTAACAGGCGACAACCTTCACCCTGACCTGAAACAGTAGTATATAACATTACAACATAAAAAGACACACTATAAAATATCAATTGAAATGGCTTTACTCGATCAAAAAGACATATTAACAAAAACAAGTAAATATAATTACAATGAACGAATAGGTTTGATCTATGACACAATATAAATACAATATTAATAAAAAAAGATGTAGAACAATATCAAAAAGACAACTCTAACCTGGGACAAAATGGCGTTAAAAAAAGTAAGGTAAATTTAAATATAATAATTTTGTTGTTAGGAATTCGGAAACATTTTTTACAAAATAGATAAGTTTGTTGTTCACAGTACGAGTACAGAACTAAAAATGTATAGTCATACTAACTACTTATCAAAGGTGGTATATATTAAAAATAGTGAGACGAAATATAACACAAAATAAGTACACATTGAATAACAGAAATGTATTACAAATTGTGACAAGAGGTCAAACTGACACGAAAGTGCGATTTGAGAGTACTCGCAGTTACTGAAAGCTAGTTAAAAGCCAAAAACAATTAATAATAAAAAATCATGCATCAGAGACTAAAATCAATTAAAACACATCACAGGGATTTAGTGTTTTAACGCCATTTAGTTTGTGTTTTGTATACTGTTGTTTGTCTTTTGGTCTTTTTCTTATTTTGCCATGCCGTTGTCAGTTTATTTTTGACTTATGAGTTTTAATGTCACTTTGGTATCTTTCGCCTCTCTTTTAATCCGATTCTCCAATCTTTCTCCACGTTAAATTACAATAGCATCATTTCTTTGAGAAGTCCGTAATAGGTTTATGCAAGGCAACACTGCTCCTATCCAACTTGCCTGATATTCTAGCAGCAGTCCCTCGTCCTTCATTCTAGTCGACCTACTCTGAAACGTCTATCTATCAAATATGTCGTTAATTTGTTCTCGTCTGGAATATGTATGTTATATTGGGAATAGCAGTTAAGACGTCTTTAAAAATGCCATAAAACCAGTTGTTGATTAATGATTCTTTGTATTTTACTTTTAAGAAGATGCCTTATCCGTCTTCATGTTTATCAATACGAGGGAACAGCCTAATATATGTACGCTCATAGATCGGACTTTGTATCACCGGCACTACTACAAAATATTATTTAAATTACTAATTGGTGATTCGCCAAGTTTGCATAATAATTAATGCCTACCGATACTATCAAAGATTGCCAAGTGTAAAATTATTTCTATGTTGAATACGTTTGTAACAGTTGATAAGTTTTCATATGATTTTTTTTATAACGTTGTCTGTTATTAACAATATTCATGAATCGATGGCCGACGTTTTGAATGTGTTCCTGTTTCATGATATTCTTGTTCGAACCGAGATGATATGCTGCATTAAGTGATTTCATCAAAGACAGCCGGCACAATTTATTAGATTTTTTATTATAATTAATTCGTAATGTAATTGTCCTGTTTTTTCTGGACAGTTTCGAGAGTTCGAATGTTTAAATATCATTGCTATAAGAGAGGGACTTCAATTGTACCATATTTTGTAAAACAACTACTTTTAATGTAACAAAAAGTTTTCTAAACTGACAACATCAAACATCAAAAGAGAGGAGAAAGATACCATAAGGGACATTCAAACTTATACTCATAAGTCGAAAATAAACTGACAACGCCATGGCTAAAAAAAGAAAAAGTCAAATAGACAAACAACAGTGAACAAAACACAACATTAAAAACTAAAGACGGAGCAACACAAACCCCACCAAAAACTGGGGGTGATCTCAGGTGGTCGGAAGTGTAAATAGAGCCTGGTCCTACACCACAGGTGTCACCCGTCGTGTTGCGCATGTTAGGACAAACCCCGTGATACGTTTAATTCGGTACGTCACATTCGGGGAAAAAGGGACGGGATTGTAGTTACGACAATTGGAACATATCCATTCATCTGTTAAACGGATTTTCAAGATGCCTTTTTCTGTAATGACAAGATATTTGTTTAGCGGACATGTATCTCAACAGGCAGTCGACGTTCCTATTGGAAGCAGCTGTGCTCCTAATGGTCATAAAGCTGCTAACGTTTCTGTTTATTTATACATCACTGGCTTTTAAGTGTTTTAGGTTTAGTGTTCCTGGTGGAGTATTTGTAAAATGTTATTTGCATTAACTAGAACTGTGTCGATGCCACTGCTGGTGGACTATAACTAGAACTGTGTCGATGCCACTGCTGGTGGACTATAACTAGAACTGTGTCGATGCCACTGCTAGTGGACTATAACTAGAACTGTGTCGATGCCACTGCTGGTGGACTATAACTAGAACTGTGTCGATGCCACAGCTGGTGGACTATAACTAGAACTGTGTCGTTGCCACTGCTGGTGGACTATAACTAGAACTGTGTCGATACCACTGCTGGTGGACTATAACTAAAACTGTGTAGATGCCACTGCTGGTGGACTATGAAAGACAGAGGGTATCATCACCTCAGTAGTCAGTGCATCGGACGCACGAAATTTGAAAAGTGTTATTTTCATAAACTAAAACTGGGTCGATGACACTGACCGGTGGACCAAAGGGTATCATCAATTCAGTATCTAGAGCTTGGTATTGACATGTTATATAGCATATTTTTCAGGAATTCCCTTTTGATAAATTACGAAATTACTAAGAAACTAAGGTTGCAAATTCATCAAGCAAAATTGACCTAAGAGGAATTACTGTTTAGTTCCATTTCGGTCATAAAGACTAAGCTCTTAACGTTTTGTTTACGTACTACAACTGTAGTATCTAAAAACTGGAAGTCAAATGTTTGAGTTTGGGCGTTCTGATGAAAGTAAATCCAGAAAAGCGTTTTAAATTCACGAAATTTATTATAAAAATATTTTCATTTTGTGATCGATTTGTTCTTTTATACCTAGGAGACATATTTCATAAAGAAGCTTCTCAGGAAGAACGAGATGAAGATAACTTAACTTCACGTTCTACTATATGGATTATATCCCTTAAAGGAATAATTCTAAGTTGTGTCACTATGCTGATCGCTGAATCATATTGAACTTGAAATAAAGGATACCGCAGTTACAGTTTGCCCTATATCTTTACTTATATTTATAAATTGTCAGTGAATGTCGGCTGACAACTAAACTATACTTCATTAGTATTATTGGAAACAAATAGTAGATTAAATGAATTTGTTACATGTTTTGCAAGTTACATACTACAGTCTATCTTTTCCAAAATACACGCACACATCGTCACAATTTAAGGTTTAATTTCAACATTTTGTTATTCATTTATGTATTGGTGTTAAATAAATAGTTACTAGATCTTTTCGTAACAATAAAACTAAAAATCTTATCATACGAAGGTGTGTATTCTAATTAACTGGTAGCACCTCCAAGGTTAATCCAAATCTTAAAACCACAATATTTCTATATATGATCTGTTGTTAATTACATTCTTGGGATAAGATTAAAATGATTTTCTTTAGTTTGAAATCTAGTTTACTGCCAGTTCTCATAAAAAGGGTAAATTTAGAATACAAGTTCTCATTTTAAGAAGAGCGTTGTGAAAAAGAAACATAAATTTAGAATACAAATTCTCATTTTAAGAAGAGCGTTGCTGTTGCTAAAAAGAAACATCGAAAATGAATTGTATGGGAAAATGTGGAATGTGTTTCTTGATATGGCTGAACCTATTTTTTATGGTAAGTTGGAAGTGAAAGCTAGATTTTAGGATGAAATGAATGGTTTAATATGACTTGTGTCAAAATCTCTAAGATGACGGATAATTAATTGGTGTACGTCATGCACATCGATATATGTTTAATCTTAGAGAAGATCAGATTCAGGGTCAGGAAAATCTCAAAACAATTAAGTTTTAAACTTTTCACGAACATGTTGGCCATGAAATCGTGAAATTAAAACTCCACAAAAGAAACCACTTTACAAGTGTCTTCATCCTTTTTATATAAGGGTGTGTTATCCTATATTTTACATTAAAAAATAATCTTGAATAAATTACTTCATACCGTGTTCAATCGAGTAACTTTTTATTCAATTTTTCGAACACATTAATTTTAGGATTTCCAAATGCAAAAAACATTGACACATTTTGAAGAGAATCAAACATACAGCCCCCGTCACACTAGACCAAGACCACGAAGATCCCACTACGATCTATAAAAAATAAGATCGCGGTTAGATCGTGCTATGGTCGGCTTGAATATTTATTATTTCATAGTTTTCACGTTCATACCATGACCTTGCAATTATCCTGATAAGATCCTGCTACGATTCCACTACGATGGTAACACGTTCTAGTTACGATCTTGTCTCGCTTTTGCTACGTCTGATAAGACCTAAACACGACTTACACGATCTCTATACGCTTCTACCAAGACCTTCCCGATCGCATTATGATCTCAATACGAGTCTACTACGAACCACGACTCCACTCTGTTTCACCTAAGTTGTCACTGCGCTCTTCGTCCCTATAAATATCTTGACTTTCCCATTGTACACACCAGTTTTCTTAAAAAAACATGCCTCTTAAGGTATCAAAACATATTGCATCCGTTTTTTTTTTCATATCAACAGAATAAAGTCATGCAATTATCGTGGCTAGGACGTAGTAGTATCGTAGTAAGGTAGTACAAAGACGGCAAGCGCGTAGTAGCAGCGTGCTATTGTCTTTCTCATCGTAGCATACTCGTATCAATCTCGTAGTAGAAGCGTAAAAAAGACGAAGTGAAAACGGGAAAGTCGCAGTGAAATCGTAGAAAGGTCGCAGCGAAATCTTTTCCATTTGGCCTCCCGATTGCACTACGTTTCCAATACGATGCTTCTACGCTAATCAGATCTTACTACGTCCTTACACGACATTCCTAAGCTTCTACTACGACTAGTTTTGGCCACGACTACACTACGAATGTTTTGAGCATGTTCTAATTTGGTCGTGGACCTCCACGACCATGAAGACCTAGGCACGTCCTTACTACGACCACCACGATCTTACTACGACTTCCAAAGTCTTTCATGATTTCTGTGATCGAAGCGGGATCGTGGTCCTAGTGTGATGGGGGTATTAATAGAATCACAGAAAACGATGTTAACACATCCTATCTAATTATTAATATTTTCCAATAGCAAACTTTCACATTCAAATAAACCGTATGAAGCAAATGGCCAACAGAAAAACAAACATTTTACATGTTGAATTTGAATTGATCTGATTTGAATAAAGAGAAGTAGAATACTGCATTATTACATGTGATTTGTTTTCGATTAAGCATTCCAATCAATGTTTGAAATAGAAATTTAGCTACGAATATAAATGATATGAATAATAGGCTGTGAGGTAAACATCAATAAAACAGATCTCAATTCTTATTTCCTTTTTTTTCTTGTTTGCAGTATCTTCTTTCTGTAAATCATTCCTTAAAAATACCATTAATCTTCTGCAGACCAAGTGTATATCATAAAATACTATGGAGGTTATGTTTCGATTTGAATAAAAGGAGATGTAGGCATTCGTGGACGGGAAAATAAACCAACAATATAAGTATAAACTAGGGGATAACATACAGTCTTCAACAATACACATATGTCTATGCAGTATGTCAGATTAATGCGACGGTAGTTTACCGATGTTCAAATCCCATAAATCGATTAGGAGACACATCAAAGTAAAAAGCAAAAACTGAGAGATTCCCATGAACTTCAAAAGGAGCAAGACCGGAAGTGGTCGAAACGGTGATAACATATCTACTATGCATAATTGATCACCCACCATGACAATTCTCACTCAGTCAAAATGTTATAATCGGAAATAGTACACAAAGGATAAAATTACAGATCTAAAAATTAAAACATAGATGGTCTCGAGTCTATAAAAAACAGAAACCGGGAGCTTAAGATAAGCCAGTCAACCTGTCTATCTTTCCTTTATATGGATCTTTGAATTTTGGCTTTAATACAAACATTTAAGAGCTTTTCAGCTTACAATTAATCAAGATGTTAGTATACAATTTAAATAAAAAGCGTAGACTAAATTGAATATATGCTGAATTAGTGTTTTCTGCTTCCAAAGTTTCGACGTCATTTTGCTACTTTCTCGACATGGTACTAAAGATACTAATTTACTTTTTGACACATTCCCCATTTCCATTCTCAATTTTAATTAAATGATTGATCTTGATGTAACTGCAGGCCGCTGGAGGAGGAATGATTTTTGGAGGAATGTTGCTTAAATCAAATAGTGCTACTATCGGAGGTGACAGCTTTCCATTGTTGGAGGATAAAATTCTTCCACTACTTAAAAAAGTTGGCATTGGACCAGACTTTGATATGGAAGAGATCTTCGAAATTGTTGCTATGGCAATAATAGCAAGTGGTGTGGCAGTGGCGTGTGTTGCTTTTATAGGATTTTGTGGGGCCTGTTGTAAATGGAGACCTTTCCTCATACTAGTAAGTTCAGCATTTATATGCGCTTGTACTTGCCGCACTATAAACTGATTTTTCTATATTAATATTTCACCATTAAGTATGGTCCTGTCTAAGTATATAATTGAAGTTTTATTGGAATTCGAGTAGAATTTAACATAGGGATGTAAATTCCTGCATGTGCTAAGTAATTGCAGATAAACTATAGGATCTTTGTTGAAAAAATAAGAATATATAGGATTGATAGGGCAGATAGCAACGAGATAGTAACCAAACAACACAATCAAACATAAGATATACATCTAGAGGTCAACTTTCTGTCTTCAATAATAGTCAGTCATCCATATCAACAACAGTCTAGTGAATTCTATCAAGCACATAAAACGATACATTGTAACGCGTGCTTAAACTATCTGTAATTGGCTAAACGTATACCATAGCAACAAGTAGCAACATAAACAACCCATTGTATTCGATATTTATTTATTTTTAGTATGCAATTATTTTATTATGTGTTTCTGCCGGAGAGATGGTTGCTGTGTATTATCTTATGGAGGTGAAAAAAGAAGTACGTATAATTTTTAGACAAGAAGCCTGTTCAACAGTTTTCTTAAAAAATCAGAATTATTCGTAATGTAGGTATTCATTCTCAGTTCAATCTTTGTTTTCTATGGTCTCTCTTCATAATTTGGCTCGTCATCACACATCCATAATCAGACATCTGCAAAGTTTACAATTTAGTAAATGCCATCTGGTCGTCCTCTTATCCGAAATTTTATTGGTAAAAGACAATGGGATGAAGAAAACGGTTTTCATTTTGGATCACTAAATCTAAGGACAATGCAGCAATTTGTAAACTGATAGTTGGCCAAAATTGCGATGTTTGATGCTTTGAGGTTTTGGAGTCGCAGTGTCAACAAATAGCGATCAATTTTGGTGAAAGTTTCGTTTCCGCACAATACCTTTTGAGCTATAAATCAGATATTTTTTAAACTGAAATTTGGGTCAATTTTTGTTTTTCTATCATTTGACATAAATTGTAACAGACTTTTACAGTTTTCTTGACGAAAACCAAAACAAAAAAGTACCCGATATAAGAAAATTTTCCTCTAATACAAATATATAAAGTAACACTACTGTTTCACCTATATGGCATATGAAAGTTTGAAAATACGAGACGCATTCAGACAATTACTACAGTTCCAAACTCCATTCTTTCAAAATATCTTTGTTATTGAGTTATTAATGGGAACTTAATTAACACTTGTTATCATTGCAAAAGTTTATGGTCGCCATCACAAACTTGCCCATCGTAATCGGATGGGAAAATTGTAAACCTTTGTATTATAAAACAGTTTAAACTTAAATTTTCAAATGGTGCTGGTTGAATGTAAAACGAGAAAGATTTTAACTTATCTGCAGGTAGTTCAGAATTCATTTTAATCAATAAATATCACATTTTTAATTTCTAACACAATCATTGTAAAAGTAATGAAATTCTTTAAAAAGAAGTGGGGTCTATTCTTATTATACAGATTTTGGCCCACTGTGTCGAGTCTATATAACGATCTCACAGTTGTTAGATTGATTGCGTTTGCTTTATTTTCCGTTTTCTGTCATATTTTAGGTAAACAAAACCGTTGAAGGGACATTACTTGGTTTGCTGTCTACTTATGAAGGAAACGTTGGTGGAATTATTACCATGGCTTGGAACGGTCTTTTTGTTACTGTAAATATCAGAAGTTACATCTAACAATATATTGTAGTTTTTAGAGTAAACACTAAAGAGATTTATCTTGGTGAACTGACTTTAAATAAAGCTAATACTAACAATGAACACTGCCCTGTCCTGGATCTTGATATCTGTGTCTTTAACGGGAAGCTTGATACCAAAATTTATGATAAAGCAGATGATTTTTCATTTCCTATTGTTAATTATCCATTTTTAGATAGTGACGTTCCCTTGTCACCATCTTATGATGTTTATATATTTTAAGGGCATACGATACAGTTTTGATCCGACTGTGATTTTTTGCATACAAGCTATTTTTCACCTAGTCAATTCAAATATGTAATAAAAAATATACCTTTATGTGCTACTTTTAGAGATAAATGGGGTCGAAATTTTAGAAATTTACTGGGCATTTCGTTTTCTTGGATATTTCTATCCAATGGAAAAACATACTTAACTTTTTTGTTTCAAAAGATAAACGCAAGCGGAGTTTTGTAAAAGCATCTGGGATATCTTCTCTACATAAATGTGTTTTGACTTTGTGTAACAATTTTTTGGAAATAATTTATTTTTATCATATTTTCATGGTTTTAGTAAAAAAAAACGTCATTTTTGACTCTATATTTATCTAATTTAAAAAACTTTCATCGGTGATTTGTTCATAAAAATTTTCACAAATAATCTTCATACATAATCAAGCCTAATGTCATTTTAAAAAAAAGGTTTCCATGAACTCGTTTTCAAGTTAAACCAGTCTGAATGATAAAAGTCAGTCGAAAAATGCATCTTTTCTCGATATGTCACAGTTTGACGTCGCGAAAAATAACATTTTACGTTAGCGACGTCATTACCTCCCCTGTAACAGTATCGTATGCCCTTAACTTGTTCGATTCGCTCGTGTATGTAACAACGTATTTGATTTTAACGAAAAAAATATCTGTATTAACCCGGGGTCACACATTCACGATTTTTACTGCCGTCCATGATAGGACCATTCCCGATTAAAATTTGTCAGAAGTCTGATCAAGATCCGATTAATCGCGGCTGGAAATTAAAACTTTAATTCAAATTTGTAAAAACATTTATTTAATCACGACAAAAATCGGATATTGTTCAGGAAGCGTTCAAATTCAGCCGTTTCCAGCCGAATTTGTCCCGATTATCCCGTTCTCAATTCGATTTGTATCTTTCTCATGGTAAAAAACGACCGAAGATATCCGTTAGAAAACCGTTTCATGTGATAGTCCCGTCCTATAAAAAAATCGTCCTATTCGGGATGATCAGGAAAAACCGGAACGCAATCCTAGCACAGTCGGCTGTACCGCATTGCAAACGGCTTTGTCGGGACTCCGTCGTATCGTGTTCTGTAATTGTCGGGACTCCGACGTGGGTATTATTGCCGAATTTCATATTAATATCGGGACTGTTCCAGAACAAAGACGGTTCACATTCGGTAAGATCTGGATGCTATCTGGACTCAATCGGCAAAAAAAAACAGCAATGACAAATTTCTCCAGATCATGCCCGTTCCCCAGGACACCGACACCTTTTTTTAAATTTTAGTTCTTTTATATGCTTCGGAGTTTAGTGCTTTTAAAAGAAATTACTTATTATATACATAGAGAATATCATATGGCTTTTTCAATATCACATCCGTATAAACCCGAGACACCAATATAATCCCAAGAGCTCTGCTCGAGGGATTATATTGGTTGAGGGTTGATACGGTATGTGATATCGAAAAAGCCATATCATATACACTTTATTATATACCTCAAGTAGATGTTTTTATGTGATATGACGTTGTACAGATTAGAAGTTTGATAAATATAGATTATAACATGGCCTTTTTCATATCAGACCCCTTATCAGCCCTAGGTCATGTTATCAGCCTGAGAGCCGACAGGCTCGAGGGATGATTTTGACCATGGGCTGATAAGGGGTCTGATATGAAAAACGACATATTATGTTCTTTTTATCGTATACTTCAGCAGAAGACATACAGACAAAACTATTTTTAAAACTTTGAAACAATGCATTTGTTGTAATATTTGTTTTGTATTTTTTAAATAATACATTTTCCTGATCAAGGATTTGTATAGTGACAATATACAAATCGTTGTCTTGATTAATATTTTCTTTTTCTCCAACTTTGTTATGTTTTACTTAAAAAAAACGTACCATTGAGGTACATTTTCCGGAATTTGCCGAATGACGTCGAACTGTCATGCGATAACGTTACAGAAAAGCATGCGATAATAACCGGAAGCAGTTGATATGAAACGGAAGCAGTTGATATAACCGGAAGCAGTTGATAACAAAAGTCATATCACACGGCTAAGGCAATTCTTCAAATTTAATGAATAAATATATGTACAAATAAGTTTTATCATGGGGTACAATTATACCATTATTTTCTATAAGTATATGATAAAGCATTGCGTGACTGATATTGATGACGTGACGTCATACAGATGACCCACAGATTAAAGGTGTGATAAAGCCTTTGCAACCGTGACTGATATCGATATCATCACGGATGGCTGATACAGCACGATTGCCGATGCCCGTACTACACATACAATTTATCTGTATTTGCTGCTAAGTATATAATAAATCATAAATATCGAACTTGTAATCTTGCCCTCAGGCAAAGTTGACCTTTGATGGTTTTTGCTATTCTTTTAGGTCCTTTTTGGTCATATAAATATCGTCAAGTATTTATAATCCGTGACTTTTAATTTTTTATTTGAGCGTTCATGATGCAGGTAAACCCGTAAAGTGTTTCGAATTAGGACGTACCAAATTTATACAATGTTATTTTTATTTTGTAACTCACACCAACTTTTCATTTATAAGTTTGAATGCTGTGGAGTGAACAAACAATCAGAAACAGATGATTTTTCCATGTCAATTTGGAATTCCACCCGTGGATCACAGATTATACCAGGGTACTGCTGTAAGGAAGCAGATTATCTCTCTGGGCTACTGTTGGCCGGTAAAGAATGCACCACCAATCCAACATCATTGAACTCTTACTATGGTGAGGTTTGTATATTTATTTCGCATAAAGTAAATTAATATTCGTATTATTAGAAAATTATGCAATGACACTCAAACCTGAGATTCAACTGGTCTTTGTGTGTTTATGTATTTTTCTTAATTTGGTTTGTTTCATATCATATAAAGAGAGGGATGTCGTAATATATTAACTAATATATTTTCAGTTTTGTTCTAGCTGGGCATACTTTTGGGTGCAAATGCTCTACAATAAACTGACAGACACAGATATGTGTCACGTTGAAATTTGAATGAAATATGTACACTTGTCAAAATAAAAGGATCGCCATCCTGACTACAGTACATGCAACATGTATAAACTATGCAAAAGTTTCATGAAAATGAGACGTACCGATGCTATTACAACTGCATACCAGAGATTATTGACTATTCATGGTCTCTCTTAAACTGAACTAATAACAGACTTTTACTTTATAAAATTTCCAAAGTTATTAGAGCAGCTGAAGGGCGGTATCAAACAATACTCACTGAAATAAAATTTTGTAAATGTTCATAGAAGTGCATACAAAATATCATTGACATATAATAAGTGGTTCCTCTCAAACTGACAAAATAACAAACTATAACAATCGTTGATTTCGCTGACGCCGATGTCAGAAAAAGCACGACGAAGACAAGACAATCCAACGAAGAACGTTCAAAGGGCTTGAAAACCATATGATCAGAATATTTGCCCAGCTATTATTTTTATCTTATCTTAACATATGTATGCCTGATTATTTCAGGGATGTTACACATCTATCGAAGAAGCAGTCGAGGAGTACAGCAGTATATTCATTTCTGCATCATTTGCAGTCTTTGCAGTTGAGGTAAGATAGATCATCACAGACCAAGGACAATTTGATAATCCTTTCTGAGTAACAAAGAATTTTTGATTCATAAGGTCATTAGAACTGAAATAGATCCGATGATTATTCCATAATTGGACATGATATTAGAAACATGAGACACAGGTTTGAAGCTTGTACCTTGTTCTGATTTATGCACAGTAAACAACTTGGTTGTCGAAAAAAACTAAAAGCGCTAGTAACTAAAATATGAAGTTACGAAAAATAACCCTAAGATTTTCTCCATATACATGTATCATGGCACCTGCTTAATATTTCTGAATATGTAAAATGAGTAAACGTGTGTTCAAGCAATACTAGTAGCTAATGGAAATCTTCTTTCTTTTAGTACACCATTAGTATTTATATCTCCGCTGGTGACGACAATCCAGCATTTTTAACAGAAACCACTGCATTTTCATAATATAAGCGGTAGTGCTACCATAAATAGAACATACATATAGCATAAAACATTGATACATCTCTGATTCAAAAATACACCATGTCATATAATAAAACAGCAATTAAAAAAAAAAAATGTAACAAAATTTCAGAACTGTGTAATAAATTATGTTATGGATACCAAACACTGCAAATAGTATGTTGTCACTTGTCGGGAATGCATACTGATGACCCCTAATTGAAGTATCTGTATTTTATATGCGAGTGCTTCCTGGTATCTGAAACGGCCTTCATTTCTCTCTTTTAAAATGTTTATTTATATCAATATGAATAACTGGAGATCTGGGGTATATGCCAATGAGACAGCAATTCATCAGAGCACACACACACACGCACACACACACACGCACACACACACACGCACACCGTGACACACACACATAAGAAAAGATATCTAATGGTCGACCTACGGTCTACGATAATACAAAAAATGACTATACAATTAATGACAAGTTGACAATAGGTTTAATAGGGGTCACCAAAGATCTTCCATTAACACACAATTCTTGCAAGAAAAAGAAACATTTAGATGTATCCAAAGGCAACCACTGCAACACACATAACAGAATCAAACAAATATAAAAGTCATAATGTGCGCTTTTGTAGTTAAAAGTGTTGGTATTCAAGGTAGAAAATGCTTGTTTTTGCCATATGACAGTATATGACAGCAATTTTTTTTTGTTTTACTTGTTAATATAGATGATAGCAGTTATAGCATCGTTTTGCATGTGTCGCCAGATATCTGCTGATCTGGAACATTCAAACAATGAGAGAAAGAATGCCAACAAGAGATGGATCAAACATAAAGACAATGCTTAAATACATTTTCAAACGATTTGTTTTGAGAAAAAAAAAGTCATTTGAAATTAATGTGGAAGTATATTTCCTAAAAAAGATGTAATTGCGTATTATCAAAGATAATGCATTCATGTCAAAGCTTTCAATCTTTTCTACAATAGTATGTTCATTCAAAGATTTATGTAATACTATGTAATTATGATTTCATTCATCTTTTAATAATAAAGAAACCTACTTCAATAAATCAAACCAGTAAAATATATTATATCAGAAGTCCATCACTAAGAGTTAAAATTGATTAATGTATGATCAGTAGTGAATCGAAATGTTTTCATGCTTATACAAAATATATTATGAAAAAAGTAAAATACCGAAAATACCGAACTCCAAGGAAAATTCAAAACGGAAAGTCCTTTATGGCAAAATCAAAAGCTCAAACACATCATACAAATGGAAAACAACTGTCATATTCCTGACTTGGTACAAGCATTTCCTTATATAGAAAATGGTGCATTAAACCTGGTTTTATAGCTAGCCAAATCTTTCACTTGTATGACAGTCGCATAGAATTTCATTATATTGACAACAATGTGTGAGCAAAACAAACAGACATAATAGGTAAAATTGTCAAAAATTGGGGTACAGCAGTCAACATTGTGTTATAATCTTATTCACTATAAAAACAAATAATTATTTCAACAAAGAAAAACAAAATGGCATATAGACACTCTATAGAAAAAGTACATAAGCACAAATGAAAGACAAGAATACAAAAAACGACCATGATAGCACAATAACACAATGACGGGATGTATAAATACCGAGCCACGTCAAAAGTATATTAGCAAAAATGGACTAAACAGTAAAGGTTAAAAATATACAAAGACAAATAAAAAGAACACTATAACACGTAATTAAGATGATAAACAACGTCAGTACCTAGAATCTATACTTCAAGACCATCATGTATTATTTGTGAAGTTGATACGGAATATTTATCAACAAGGTTTTGGTATCATCCAATGAACTTTTTTAGGAAAAGGACGATACTTTGTTTGATATAACCCTGGTTCATCAACTTTCTGCTCAGACACTGGTGACGTTTTATAAAGTCTGAGTAGCAGCTGCAAGCTCTTGAATACCGAATGCGTTGGGAAATGAAATTGAACATGCATCTGTTATCCAATTGCATCTTACTATTCTGTAAACAAACCGTGGATCTCAACAAGCATTGAAATGTTAACAAACTTGCATAAAAACATACCAAACAAGTTATGAATGAACCTAGTTTTAATCAGAAATATCATTGATTAGATCAAAACTCAATAACAAAATTGTATGTATCCTGTGATATAAAGTCTGGTTACGTATTATTCTTCCGTTTGCTACTTTTTTCGTCCTTGTCAAAGTAAGTCCAGGACTATTTCGTCTTTATTTCTTTGGTTTCTTGGTCACTGTTTCTCTGAATTTATCCTAAAGCTACACATATATTTAACCATAACCAGATCAACATTTGGTGTCAGTAGAAAAACGTTGACTTCTACTTTATATCTTATATGTATCAATAGTACAAAAGGGCGATTTTGAAAAGTCTAAAACGATATGATATTTGATCAAAATCTATAGTCTTGTCATAACGAATCAGTCTATTAAACTCTTGCATTGGGATTGCTTCCCTCTAATATTAAGACATCTATGTCGGTAAGTTTATCCGACTAACCATCAGCATATGCCCGATTCCATAAATTTGGGAGGCAAAATATACATCCTGCTACTTCTTTTTACATTTGTTAGTGAGTCTTGCAATAGCAGATTTAGAAATGAATATGGTTTAACCATATTCAACTGACCAAATTAATAAAGTTTTAACCATCAGTACAATTCTTTAACCCTACTACATGACCAAATGTGCAGTTGCAAGTATTTTGGTCATGCACAGGTAAGTTCAGTAAACATGTCGGATGGAGGATCGCGGATTAGGAAGGAGATATCTGGTCTATGACGAGCAAGTAGTAAATTAAGACAAAAAGAAAAACAACAGAACAGTCAATGTATAATGGCGACTGAAGAGCTGGTAAAGTGATGATTTATATTGGTCTTCCCATGAAAACACTGTTAGAGTAGATTGTAAGATAGTATAAACATGAAACATTGATGTCCAGTACACAAGACACAGGATACTCAAAACCAACAGCTTAGAAAGCCAAATGCATAACACATTTGTTAGGAACAAATACGATCATAATTTTTTGCAGTTTCATTATATACATAAAGTCTATACTATCTATATATTTACCTTATGGAACGACATAATCTTGCTTTTTTAATTAACATTATTCTGGTTTTTAATGAAAAAAAAATAGAAAATCGATCTGCAAATATCACATAAAACAGAAGTCATTGTTTGACAAGACGCAGATGAATCTTGAATTTCATATAACAAATCGCATTTTCGTACACGTGATTTCCTGCATTCAAAACCGATCATGTAAATTTCATTGTAGTTAAGTATACAAAAACTGGTCTGTCTAGATGTTTAGATTTAGACATCTTTCTGGTTTGTAGTCTTAGCTGATAAAACAGATGAAAAAAAGTAAAAGGTATTCCACACTTATGTAAAACTTTGGACGTCGTTTTCATAAAAAAAAACACCCCACCAGACGTTGACTGCTATTGTAATTTAGTATAATTCATTTCAATGTGCAAATCTCATAAATGCTAACTACATTGTAATACGGCACTTACGTGAAATTTTGTCCCGTGTTTACAATAACTTTAAAAGGATAAAAGGAATCGCAAAAAAATACCGTATAGTACAACAGACCGCATCAACAATCAAGACCCCGACTCCTGAAAAAAACAGCCAAACAAACAAAGATACACAACAACGAACAACACATTGTTAAGACAGCCTGATGTGGCACAGGTTCACAATGTGCTGAAGTTCAAATAGTTTTACATGCGCTCAATCCACCACCTTTGCATATCTATATGATATGTCGTAAAATCCTGTGTTATATCAAAATATACATACCACCAAGATGGATGGAAATAAAAAAAAGGGCATATACTTTGTAAAGAAGGTTCAAAATCATTAAAATATATAGAATAAGTATGCCAGTCAAGTATCACATTTGGTCCCATTTGTAATTCCTCGTCTACAATGATGACACCAAAACAGCCAAACAATACGTGAAACAAAGCCAGCGTCTGGTCTTCCTACTCTAAAAATCTGTTTTCATATTTTATGAAATATTATCTTTTTTAAATATAAAAGCACGCCCTACAAATGCATAGCTGTGAATGCTATACTAGTGCAACTATATTTTCGTTTGGGAAAAACGAGTTTTGCATTTCCATTTGCACTTAACTGTTTATAATTAATAAAAGATAGAACAGTATATGTTTTCAACTTATATATCGGTCACTGTCCAGTGACCTTTATAAATATTTAAATAGTAAACACACCTACAAAGTGTGTATTTCTACCAGCTTTAGTTATAAATGTAATGGGAAAATATCCATTAAAGTTCTATACATACCTGGGACATAAAATCACACTACTATATAACTAAATATTTTATCTGATAAAAATGAACTATTATGGAAGATGAATGCCGGATAATACGATGTTTGCATATGACTTATTACATCACAGGTAAGTAATTCAAGTTTCTATGCAAATAATAAACATTTGGGATACGATGGCACTTTTTGATGATATTTATTTTCAACCATAAATATGAATAATCGACTTTGTCTGAATCAGTCTTAGAAGTTCTGCATCATGAACATGTACAAAATATTGCATTTAAGGCTTTTTCACTGAAATCAATACTCACTGTAAACTGGTTTGATATAAACATGACGGTCATATAAAAACATATATACTAACGGTATACCGTCAATTATACATAACGCAGTTTTTTTATTAATGAATTTATAAAAATGCATATAATTTTCATGCCTCTACTCACAGCACACCAAAATGGATTTTTCACCTGAACAGACAACAAGACACTATCAAGCACCAATCTTTTTATGGAAAAATCTCTACAGACATTATTAAATCGATACATGATTGTAATGTATAAGTTACTGTGAGAATTTTTTTAATTCGGCTTGATTTACCCTGAGTATTGCTTTATAGTTGAAGACAGTCGTTGTGTAGCTGTCTCATGGACATGTAACCCATATTTCGTCTCAAGAACAAATCTTTCCGCTTAACTTAATTGGATGTAAAACAAGTTTAAATGTGAACAGGTATATTTATTTTACCATGACATGTAAAATAAGTTAAAACTATATTTATTGCCAAATGTGTTTGTTTATTTAACTATGTATACGACTAGTTGTAAAACAAAAAAGTTCCTGGGCCTTTTAGTACAATACGCACAATTATAGTCTTTGTTGGTTTTCTCTTCTACTGGGAAACTATGTATCACTCCATATTTCTGATTCTCTTACCTCATGATGTAATTTCAAATAATAATTGTAAAGGTCGCAGTGCATATTTTAAGTAATCAGATTCATATGGCACCATCCGCATAGAAAAAAAACCAGCAAAATAATTATTGACGAATAATTTATATAATATACAGTTCACAATGAGTTGAGGATACATATATTTCAATTTCAGATAACAGTGGATGGACGTAAAAGAAACATTGGCAGCCTTTATATAATAGGAATTATTCAGGTCCTCAACATGAACATCTTTGGTACAGCTGGAATGGTGTTCCTCATCGTTCTCAATATTACATTTGTTGTAAGTTGATATTAACGATTTCTATCGTATATCCTCATAGGCCTGGATCCGAGATCTAAGTAGTTTATCTACAGAAATTTCTATAGCCTATGAACACTGAGGTTGTTAGTTCTTATCTCGCTGGTAGGAGGTTTGTTCGACTTCGATCTTAATTGACTAGGATTGCCAGTTTGCCTGCTGAATGTCGGTGTTTCTTTTCGGGTACCGCAGCTTCCTCCACCAAAAAATAAAAAAAACTGACCGCCACGATATAGCCTAACGTGCTGAAAGTGGCGCTAAACACCAACAATCAATCAATCATCAATTGTATAGTAACCTTACAAAATGAGAGACACAATTAGTTATGTAAAACGTTTGCTACTATTTTTGGTGTGGAAATGTGATTTTATATTTAACATTTTTAGAAACATTTGGATTGTGAAATTCATTAAAACATGTATCACCTCAGAAATAACTTTTTATACAAGATATCAAAAAATTATATTAGAATCTGGTACTATACATATACATATACTATACATATACATATACATATACATATACATATACTATACATATACATATACTATACATATACATATACTATACGTATACATATACATATACTATACATATACATATACTATACATATACAAACGTAATACCGAAGAAAGAAAGGCCTAACACAACAGACAAAGACAATTTAAACTCATTACAAGTTTATATCTTCTCGTGGTATTTTACTCATATATAAATTTTTAAATAAACATATATTATATAATAAAAATTGTATACTTGTGTTTAATCCATGAAATCGCCGAAGTGCTTTAATTTCTGACTTTTAATAGGGTTTTTAATTCAATCTGCCGACAATTATGAAATATTAGTGTTTGTATTACTGGTCTTTTTTAATTCATGTACGCTCAAATCAAAACGTTTTAGAACCCGAATACAAAATAAGTAACATACACAAGGGATCCAGTTTGAAAGAGAGAGTGGAAACTGAACCTATAAAAATAACTAAAATAAACTAGTTAAAATTGAATAAGCTAGTTAATTTTGACTACAAACTGGATGTCGTTGGACAAAAGCATTATGGGGATGGATGAACAAGAGACAAATTCCCGCCATTTACCTAGAACAACCAAATTATACCAAAGCAACACCGCTTTCATTGCTGTTTTCAATGAAACCTTGTCAGTTACTAGATCAATTAAAGAACTCCAGTAGTCAGTACTATGTCTTCGTTAATAGCTTGAAATAAATGATGCATTTTCTCCCTTGATAATTAACATTATGTAGTTGCAATAGTTGTATACATACAGTACATAAAACTCTTCGAATACCCATATATCCAGTGTCACTTAAAGTCCTAAGCATGATAAAATTTCCCGAGTCCTATCATTTTCAAAAACGAAGTTTTCGAGCACACCGTACTAATTGTCATGGGAACTTTCAAAACAAACAAATATTGTCTACGTGTGAATACAACAAATTAAAAGTTATGTCGACA
The DNA here is from genome assembly GCF_021869535.1 of Mytilus californianus. Classification (NCBI taxonomy): domain Eukaryota; kingdom Metazoa; phylum Mollusca; class Bivalvia; order Mytilida; family Mytilidae; genus Mytilus; species Mytilus californianus. Next base: position 35,134,994 of record NW_026262701.1, read on the forward strand.
TACAGGTCGAAATATAAAAAGGCATTTATTTTTGTTACAAAAAAAAAATATCCGTGAAAAGGTAACAATCCCGTTATAATATTTTATTAACAATTATAAGATTAGGTCAAATCGATTATTTCACATACATGTACATGTATATGTGGTGTTTTATCGATTCAACTGCATTCTATACTTTTGTTCGAATAAATGTCGTTTTGATTACTCCAAGTGGCTTAAAGTCAAAAGCATTTATCGTTGCTTCATATCATTGGATTTTGTTAGTATTTTTTTATTGATTTTATCTGGAGTTCGCCACATATCACATATAAATTAAACAGAACAATTTAAGTGAGGTTTGTACGTTAGGAATTTGTTCTAAAAGCAACATTTTCAACTAATCTTAAATTTGCATATACAGCTGTATAACCATGAGAAATAATATCGTGAATAAACTTTCCATAACTAGGAAATATAGGGACCATAAATCTTAAACAATGAGTTTGGCATGAAAACTGTGAATTTTCGATTTTTGGAATATTTCATTAATGAATTGTTACATATCACAATACTTGAAATATCGGAGATTATATATTCTATTACGTTTTTTAAATATTTTCTCCTTTTCAGATCCTAGGACTCGGTTTAATCATTGCTGGTGGCATGTTACGAGAGAAAAGTGAGACTGTCAATGATAAAGTTTTACCACTTCTGAATGAGATAGGAATTGGTCCTGGTTTTACAATGGGAGATTTGCTGGAAGCAATAGCTATACTTGTCATAATCATTGGGATAATAGCCTTTACATTATCTACGATCGGAGGTTTCGGAGCCTGTTGTAAAAACAGAGTATTATTAATAATTGTAAGTTACTAAAATCATAACATAGCCTGCTTTCCAATGTTTCATTTCTTTTGTTCCTTTTAATACGTTTTCCATTTTTCCCGTCAAAACATTTGATATCATCAGGGGTTTCTTTCTTTCTTTCTTTTTTATTGATATGGTTGTGTTTCCAAAATGGATTTACGACTTTATAACCATTAGAACAACTAACATTTTTTACCTTTCTGCGTAGACGAATCGCGAGTCTAGCGTACTATATTACAAGCCTGCCACCTTTGATGACTTTTAGAACACGTACACTATTCTCCATCTATTATTTTAAGAGAACCGGTATTTTAGGTTTATGGGTTTGATTGTAAGAGTATGTAACAATTTAAACATATAGGTCAGTTTTAAAGTGAGGTAAAAAAAAGTTTGGGTAGTATATTACTTTTTAAAAATGAAGTTATGCAGATTTTGAGGTAGACAACTTGTCTTTCATTTTAGGGTTTAAACGGGATATATCAATCAAGGAGTATAAAAATCATAAGTCAAAGGACAGAAACCGTGACTAAAAAGGGCGAAAAGACAAACAACAAAAAAGGAATACAGCAAAGAAAACAGAAAATTGAGCAAATAGGCCCACAAAGAGATAATAGTGAACATTCAGTAATTCCTGTGGCTCATACTAGGCAAATTTCAGGTGATAAAATATAAAAAAGAAGATGTGGTATGATTACCAATGAGACAACTCTTCACAAGAGACCAAATGACACAGAAATTAACACCTATAGGTCACCGTACGGCCTTCAACAATGAGCAAAGCCCATACCGTACATTCAGCTATAAAAGACCCCGAAATGACAATGTAAAACAATTCAAACGAGAAAACTAACGGCCTAATTTGTGTACAAAAAATGAACGAAAAACAAATATGTAACACAAGTCTTCCATAATCCTCTCTCTCCTAAAATATCAAAATTATTTAGTAATTCATTGTAAGTGATGTAAGGATTTTAATTTTATTTTCTAGTATGGAATAGGAGTGGTCCTTATTGGAGCAGCTGAGATATTTGTACTGAAAGCATGGACTGATTTAAAGAAAGAGGTAATTGTATGCATAGAAACAGAGATCATCACAGTGACATTTTGGCTACATTAATCGGAGATTAAAGTGTCATTACCATCTAAACCATGGACCATGTTACAAAAGATAACTATTGCATAGAAACATTAAAGTCTTCTAACTAACTAGTATTTGTAAATTTCACGTCATCTTTAGTATAAATTTAATTGATAGTTTTTTGCTTATCGTCAAATGCAAACAGTTCATGACATTTAGGACGAGAACGTTTTATTAACAATACCCGTACAAAAAGGAAGGCATAGCATTTGTAAGGTGGGACAGCCGAGATGAAGGACAGAAAAATATGTTTGCCACGGGAAAAGTGTATGTTGAATATGGGTAGAATATTTGCTCTACGACAAAACACACATGAATCTCTCCAAGAGATGTTGCAGGTGTCCTTGCAGAGCGTGTGACACCTTTCATAAACGAAGTATAGGATTCAATATCCCCATTCCGGTCGAACGTGGCTGCGTTTTTTTGAATGGCGAACGGAAAAAGTCGAGGTGACCATATTTCTATAGCCATGCCAACTGGCGGTGTATGTAACATTAGGCATTACTCTTAAATTTTAGATCCTTGAAACATGCATTAAATGGTATGGGAGTATAAATGAAAAATGGTAAAAAAATTTTCATACTTTGCAAAAATGTAGTATGTGTTGTGATATGATCAAAAATATAATAAAAACGATAGGTCACCGAGCTTGTTTACAAGCTACGGGTTGTGAAAAAATGACACATTTTGTATTGATTATACAGAGAAAAAGCATCATAATGTGAAAAGATGGTAAACTAGATGATAAAACTTTGAAATAAAATATGAGAAGATAGCTCTCATAACATGCTTTCAGAATGCCTGTCTCAACTCAGGAACCTCTAGCCTTTGTTAGTATTGTATGTTTTTTTTTAATTTTGCTTCATTTGTATGTTTCGTAGTTTAGTATGACATCCATTTCGCTGAACTAGTTAACATCATTGTTTAGGGACAGCTGAAGCCCGCCTCTGGGCGCCAGATTTTCTCGCTGTGTTGAAGACCAATTGGTGGCCTTGGACTGTTTTCTGCTCTTTTGTCGGTTGTTGTCTCCTTGACACATTCCCCATTTAAATGAAAATTCTTGAGTAAGTTCCATTCCTACATCGAAATTTGCTAAGCTTATCAAAATAACAGTCTTATTATGTTCTGCTATTTTACAATCGAAGATGGTGGACGACACCCAGACCACATTAAGGCATTGTTAATAGGATAAATAATGAGAGCTAGCGGAGAGTAAGTGACGGGATATACAGATTTAAAAATGTTCAAAGTAATTTTTTGAATAAATGAGATCTAAATCTTTTACCTTATTTTCTATTAATTAATATATTTTCATTTATAGAAAAAAATGGGTTGAATTTGAAAATGAGTTTAATATTAGGATGAAAATGATATACAAATTTCAATAAATTACGTAAAGTATTATCAACCGAGAGAAAGTGAGGTTAAACATAGTTACTACAAATATATAATGCTGCATAAAGTGAGGTTAAACATAGTCACTACAAATATATCATGCTGCAGAAAGTGAGGTTAAACATAGTTACTAAAAATATATAATGCTGCATAAAGTGAGGTTAAACATAGTTACTACAAATATATCATGCTGCAGAAAGTGAGGTTAAACATAGTTACTACAAATATATAATGCTGCATAAAGTGAGGTTAAACATAGTTACTACAAATATATCATGCTGCAGAAAGTGAGGTTAAACATAGTTACTACAAGTATATAATGCTGCATAAAGTGAGGTTAAACATAGTTACTACAAATATATCATGCTGCATAAAGTGAGGTGCGTAAAGTGAGGTTAAACATAGATACTACAAATATATCATGCTGCAGAAAGTGAGGTTAAACATATAGTTACTACAAATATATAATGCTGCATAAAGTGAGGTTAAACATAGTTACTACAAATATATCATGCTGCATAAAGTGAGGTTAAACATAGTTACTACAAATATATCATGCTGCAGAAAGTGAGGTTAAACATAGTTACTACAAATATATAATGCTGCATAAAGTGAGGTTAAACATAGTTACTACAAATATATCATGCTGCATAAAGTGAAGTTAAACATAGTTACTACAAATATATCATGCTGCAGAAAGTGAGGTTAAACATAGTTACTACAAATATATAATGCTGCATAAAGTGAGGTTAAACATAGTTACTACAAATATATCATGCTGCAGAAAGTGAGGTTAAACATAGTTACTACAAATATATAATGCTGCATAAAGTGAGGTTAAACATAGTTACTACAAATATATCATGCTGCAGAAAGTGAGGTTAAACATAGTTACTTCAAATATATAATGCTGCATAAAGGTTTACGGAATGTATATTACAGGATCGCCATTGTATTTAAAGACTTTAAAATGATGTTTAAATGTACAAAAGGGATATAAAGACCTTCCAACTCTTGTTTTATAAGAGGAAGACCAGAAATGAATTACTCTTAATCTGATACATGATTATTTTACAGTTAATATTGAGAGAATTGTTTCATGCTCATTTCTTTCATCGAAGTGAGCTATAAACATTATTTCAAGAAGATAAATGCAATCTGTTGTGCGAGGATTCGGTGTAGTATTATATCTGTGAAAAACTTTGTTTATTTCACAGTTAAATGAAACGATAAAGAGTACATTGTTGAAACTGCTGAAAGATTACGAGGGAAACACTGAGGATATTCTAACAATTGCATGGAATTTTGTTTTTCTTCTGGTAAGCTAAACTTTATTTATCTTCTGGTAAGCTTAACTTTATATATCTTCTGGTAAGCTAAACTTTATCTATCTTCAGGTAAGCTAAACTGTATTTATCAATTAAGGGAGATCATTGTTGATTTTGTTATTGAAATGTATTGAAATAAAAACAGTATTTCTATAAAATTATAAGAACAGTTATCAAGTTCCCCTGTCGCATTGTGTTGTTAATGGACGCATTATATGCTTAAAATATTACTTTGGTTCATAATCATCATCTGCATGCTGTAAGCATGACAGCTCTTACAGTATGGGCATTTATAATGCGTCAAAATTTGCAAAGTTGATTTCATCGGAAAATGCCTGTTCCCAGTCAGGAATATGACAGTTATTTTCCATTCGTTTTTTTGTTGTTGATATAGTGGCGCGTCTGGTTCTGTCAGTTTTTATGGACTACCCCCTTTTTAAAATTTCCGCTGCGGATCGGTAATTTTGTAATTATCATTTTTTGATATTTATATAACCATTTTTCAATGTGTTTGAAAAAAAAGGTGTAATTCTAATAATTTGATATGGCGCTGGTTTTCTCCGTCAAAAAATGCAAGGCGGAGAGCGCTAATGAGGATTTTTTTTACACAATTTATTTTTGCCAAGAGGTACACATTAGTTACATATCTATTTTTACGTGTTTCAGCCAGCATTTGATCTAGTTGTCGTTGGTACATGTATGCATATATATATAAGTCGTAAGATTTGCGCAACTGTACTAATATAAGATGGTAATATACGAGGATGATGTTATTACTGTACATATTAAATTTGCTGGTTGGTCCTTTTATAGACTTCTATATTACATATATATAAACCTTTCATATAAGTTTCATACGAATTCACCATAAACTGTAAGAATGTGACAGGATGGTCGAGATTTGCATGTTCTTCGCTCTAACTCTAAGTCACTACTAGGGACAAAAAAAATTAAAATATAAAAAAAAAACCAATAAGATACAGATAAATTATGGTTCTTATGTTCCAGTTTGATTGCTGTGGAGTAAATACACAATCTTCTGTTGACGATTTTTCAACAACAACTTGGGCATCAACAACACGTGGTACCGACGTCATTCCTGGTTGGTGTTGTAAAGAAGCGAAAATTGACACAGCATCATCACTGTATGGTACAAACTGCACTATTACTCCAACAAGTTCAAATTCTTACTATGAAACCGTAAGTATAAAGAACATCATTATAGACACAATAAGTAACAGAGCACCGTACCGATTTAAGAAAGATTGTGACGTGTCATACATTTACAAGTAGGTAGACGAAATTACATTTATATACAGTCTGAGTAAGAATTCACAAGTTTTTTTCCTTCAATTTTAGTTGAAATAAATTGTTATGGAACCTCTCGGGCTAATCCTATGACAAGTATATATGTGTATGTGTCATTGGCGAAAATGTCGTACTGCCCTCCCAAAAGTGACTTCAACTGCGTAAAAACTTTTTTCGGTTAAAAGCTTGGAACATTTCTCTATAATTAAACAGTTTCTCGTTACTTCCGCCGCAGCGCTCGTTAAGATATTTTTATGCTGCAACAATTGCTCTCCCGTATGAGTTAAACAATTGTTTTACATATAAAGAATTTTCATTTTGATTTCTTTGTCAACTGATTTATTTCATATTAAATGTATTTCAGTCGAGTACTATTTGTACTTTAACTCTTAAGTCACACCTAGTAAACAAACTAGTGGTATCTAAGAAGTGACGAATAATTTTATCTTAGGTAATAATAGAACCAAATATTACTTAAAACTACCTAAACATAATGGTATATGTGTCTATGAATGACATTCAGTTAAAAATTAGTACTACACAAAATCTGAAGACAAGTTACTAATAAAAATTGATGTTTGAGTGTTTAAAATTTTCTAATTATGACTATAATTGATAAATTTTGCAATATGATATGTAATTTAAGATTCCCTCAAAGATCTCGTAAATGTCTTTAACATTTTACAGGGATGTTATACGGCTATAGAAAAGATTTTAACTACGTACAGTACAACATTTATATCAATATGTACACTCATCTTACTGGTAGAGGTGAGATATCAATGTTGAACTTTGTTTAACCAGATATGGTACATGTATATGTCTTTCAGGCAGCTTTTAAACATGGTCAAATTTTAATAAAATTTGATATAAGTGATAGAAAAACCTATAGTCAAGTAGTTTGCAGATATAAAACTGCGCATTTATTATTTTTAATTAATGGCAATAAAAATACATAGATTTTCAAAATGAAATATATTTTGTATTCATCATAATGAAGAACAGGAAAGTCACTAAGAGTATTGTCCAGCAATGATAAGCAAACAAGAAGAAAAAAACTCGTCCAAAAAAAGAGATTTATTTCCCCTTGTTTGAATCATATCAACTTTACGAAACAGGGAAATGTTTGCAGTTCCCGTAATTGAACACACTATTAATATTGACGTAAAACTGAATAAGTGACATGCTTAAATGATTTACAATAACATACTAAGACAGGTTTGGATTGATTGACTGTTGGTTGATTATCTTACATCTATTTAAGAAAATGGGCTTTTAATAAATTCTTATCGTTGTTTGTTTATGTTTTCATGTTTTGACAACTTTTAGTTTCAAGTTCGTGCATTTTCCCGTAGAATGCTTACGTTCTTATGTCATCGTTTAATGACGTGAAATACACCGTCTGACCTCGGGTAATTCATTCATAAAAAGCAAACGACGTGGGAGTAAGATTGGAACAGCCCAAACAATCCATGACGTTGACAATCAGTTGACATTTCAATATATTCATATTTTACCACGGGTGTGTACTCAAAGCGTTTGAAGAACGTCATATTAGAATAAATAATATGCAACAGATTAAAAAGAGAGTAATATGATATATTATAAATTTTAGTTTAAGAATATAATTTATTTTTTTCTTCAACCAAGTTGTGGAAGTTTTCACATTTATTCTTTTAAGAAACAATTATAGAAATATATATAATGTTATTTATATCGTTTTCTTTTTAACCATTTGCACTGTTTAAAGTTCAATTTCGAGCTCGTGTAAACAAAAGACAACCAATTATAAAATCTATTGACATAGACAAAACACGTGCTTCAATCACTAGAATTTTCGATGAAGGATTATTTGTGAAAGAAATGTATGTGCACTTATGAGGAAACACATATATGGTGAGTAAAATACTAGTACAACAAAGTAGTACAATTATATGGTATGTAATATAAATATGTATTATACATACAGCTAATGGATGTTAAGTAAGACTAAGTATCCATCTACCTTTTAATAGTTCATAAAATGGTATTATACTGATTAGTTTGTTGTATTTTTATTCCATCATTTATTGGAATGTTTGTTTTAGATCCTTGCTGTTATTTCTGCAGTTGTTATGGTGATTCAAATATCGAATGACGTCAACTCAAATAGACACAGAGAAGGCATAGTATTGCACAATATAAATAAAACAAGTCCAACTGTATGAATGTTTCTTCTCATGTATCTATTGAATTGGATTGTTAAACTTGTTAAATTTGATATGATAAGTAAAATTATACTTTTTATTTGACGTGTTTTGAATATCTTTCAAGACATATGTGCTCTACCAATGTGCGTGTATGCTTTTTGGTGCTTTAATTCGTGACCCGGTAGGACGTGTCACTACTGCTGCTTCGACATTAAGAAGGACTTGTAAAGAGGGATAGAGAAAAGACTGAAAGGTCGATTCGTGTGATATGAATGTAGAAAATATATCCATACGTTTACTCTGTTATGAAATAAAACATAATTCATACTTAAGCGTCGGAATGTCGCCTGTGTGAAACAGAGGAAAACAACAGGTTAGTCCTTAAATCTATTCCATTAAGGACTCACCTTAAAAGGAGAATAGTTCTTAAGATTCTCATTCTCAAAGAAATTTGTATAAGTGCTTATCTTTTTTTTTTTCAATCCCGGGAATCAATCGTATTTTGTATAAAACACATGCAAGTATTTCCAAATAAAATACTGTTTACATTTAGTCTAGCTCATAATGAAACACAAAGACAAGCGTAAAGATTAGCACACATGTAGACTAAAAGTTTGGCATTACAAACTCTACATAATTTATGATATGCATATATCATTGCAAGTGGATATTCAAAATTCAAGATCCAGCATTTCTTATTAGATCAAGTTAATGGTATAAAGAATAATGGTTGTTTCCCACTTGTTTCTTATGTGTTTTTCACTGTTTGTAAAATGGTTCTTACTTACTTTATATGCGCATTAACGAGATAATTTCATGCATATTAATAAATAAATAAATACAAAAAACAAAATAAATGAGATATAATGTTAAACATGTGTTTACATTGAATTCAGGTGAATAGAAATACAATTGTTAATCATCATAAAACATATTAAAGAGAATGACTACATTTGTTTTTTTTGTAGATTTCCTCGTTTTTCTCGTACTAGTTTATACATAGTTGTATAACTTTTTTTGTAAACTGGTGTTTTAACATTTGTGCGTGAATCTCTAGAGTTACAAAAATCACAATTTCTTTTGTTCTCTCAATTCCACGCTATCTATCTGGTTGAATAAGTAACTATTGATTACCTGTTTAGAATCGGTAATACGTTATTTAATAAATCTGAATATTGTACAAATTCATGAAGAGAACAATTATAGGCAACAATAATTTACCGATGTTCAAATCTCATTAATCCATGAAGAAATATAAATCAAGTTCAAACAAAATCGATGGAATCGCATGAACTCAAAAAGGAGCGAGACCGGATGAGTCGACTAGCCATGTTAAGCTTTCAAAGCGTCTGATATAATTTTATGGAAGTTTGTATTGTCTTACTTAAACCTTTACTTTTCAATATTGTATGTTGCTTGAACCTTAGTCTTGGCTTGTATTTTAATATGTGCTAGTCCCACTAGTATTGTATGGGAATCATCGAAGCATAGTCGCTTGAATACTCCTGTAAGCACCTTATTAACGTCATCGGATTTGGGTAGTTTTAATGCATTTATGCAATAAAGGGTAGCCAGAAGAAGAAGTGTTGCTGCTTTGGTTCCTTTTGTCGGACAGTAAGACCTGTGTTGACTGTTTAGGGTTGGAGATGACCCAACAAGCAGTCATAAATTTAGACGGCGATGTTTCTTTGGCTCCATCATACGGTGTTTATATATCCCAACTAGTTCGTTATGCCCATGTGTGTAGTGATGTCATAGATTTTAACTAATCGTAATCAATGCATGTCTGTTAAATTATTAAGTCAGAGATTTCGTTACCATAAATTACTTAAAACATTAACTAAATTCTTTCATAGATACACAGGTTTTATTAGTTAATTTGGCTGTACTTGTAGAAAACTTATTAAAAACGTTATTTCACATCCTAAATTTTACAGTAATATTGTACTAAAAGCGCGGAAATCACTATGTGATCCGTGTAAACTCATCAACCATTTAAACAAACTTATTAGAAAAGGTTATCTTATTAATTTTGTAATAAGATCTATGAATATTGTTTACATTGGCACTAACATCGATTTTGTCATCAACAAATTAAAAATTACTAAATTTGTATTCTTTTCGAATGGTTTTTGGGATGTACAAATACACATCCACGCTAATTGCAATTGTCTATTATAAGGTTAAATCATAACGATCCTACTGCCTGTCGATACTTTTATTTTGGCATTGCACAAGTCATGTCTTCTTTGACTGTCCATGGCGTTAAAACACTAAATCCCTGGGATGTATTTTAATTGATTTTAGTCTCTGATGCAAGATTTTTATTGTTTACTGTTTTTGGCTTTTAACTACCTTTCAGTAACTGCAAGTACTCTCAAATAGTACTTTCGTGTTTATTTTACCTGTTGACACAATTTGTAATGCATTTCTGTAATTCAGTGTTTACTTATTTTGTGTTATATTTCTTCTCACTATTTTTAAAATGTACCACCTTTGATAAGTATTTAGTATGACTATACATTTTCAGTTCTGTACTCGTACTGTAAACAACAAATTTATTTATTTTGTAAAAAATGTTTCCGTATTCCTAACAACAAAATTATTATATTTAAATTTACCTTACTTTATTAAAGGCCATTTTGTTCCAGGTTAGAGTTGTCTTTTTGACATTGTTCTACATCTTTTTTTTTATTAATATTGTATTTATATTGTGTCATAGATCAAACCTATTCGTTCATTGTATGTTTACTTCTTTTTGTTTATATGTCTTTTTGATCGAGTTAAGCCATTTCAATTGATATTTTATAGTGTGTCTTTTTATGTTGTAATGTTATACACTACTGTTTCAGGTATTTAGTATGACGATAGATTTTCACTTCTGTACTTGTACTCTGAACAACAACTTTATTAATTTTGTAAAAAATGTTTACTTCCGTACTCCTAACAACACAATTATTATATTTATATTTACCTGTGTACGTTGTTTTATTTAACGCCATTTTGTTTTATTGACACTCTTCCTTCATCTTTTTTATTACTACGTCTATGTTATACAGGCACCTACCTTTTAACATTGTATTAATATTGTGTCATAGCTCAAACGTATTCGTTCAGTGTATGTTTACTTCTTTTTGTTTAAATGTCTTTTTGATAGAGTTAAGCCATTTCAATAGACATTTTATAGTGCATCTATTTATGTTGTAATGTTACACTACTGTCTCAGGTTAGGGTGAAGGTTGGTGAAGGTTGGTGCCTGTTAAAACGTTTAAACTCGCTACATTTTTATGCACCTGTCCTAAGTCAGGAGCCTATTGTTCAGTGTTTGTCGTTTGTTTGTGTGGTTTATAGGTGTTTCTCGTTTCTCGTTTTTTATATAGATTAGACCGTTGGTTTTCCTGTTTGAATTGTTTTAAACTAGTCATTTTGGGGCCTTTTATAGCTTGCTGTTCGGTGTGAGCCAAGGCTCCGTGTTGAAAGCCGTACCTTGACCTATAATTGTTAACTTTTTATACATTGTGACTTGGATGGAGAGTTGTCTCATTGGCACTCATACTAGATCTTATTTATATAAGAAATCTAAATGGTAAAGCCTTATGGAAGAAACATAGATAAAAATGTAATCTTCTCTGCACGTTTAAAAATAACAACAGAGAAGCTAGTCGGAGGGGAACCATAACTTACCTTTATAATTAAATCATTGACTATATTTACTTAGCATAGTAAGTCCAAACACAAACACACACTCTCCTACTCATGATATGACCCACTCCAGACCCTTATTCATGATGTAAATAAAGGCAACAGTAGTATACCGCTGTTCGAAACTCATAAATCGATAGAGATAAAAACAAATCCGGGTTACAAACTAAAACTGAAGGAAACGCATCAAATATAAGAGGAGAACAACGACACAACAAAAACACAACATTAAAATGTAACACACACAGAAACGAACTATAATATAACAATGGCCATTTACCTGAAAGTGTTATTTTTATTTACAAACACTTGGCCGATAACACTGCTGGTGGACTGTTCTCGGGTGGTACCATCAACTCATTAGTCAGTGCTTCGGTACTGACATGATTTATAACAAACTTTCATAAATTTTCAGTTGATAAATTAAAAATTTTAGTAAGAAACAAAGGTTCCAACTCCATCAGGTAAAGCTGATGGACGCCTCCGGGTGCGGGAGTTTTTCGCTGCATTGAAGACCCATTGGTGGCCTTCGGCTGTTGTCTGCTCTATGGTCGCTACGAAAACGAGGTTACATGTAATGGACGTATGAAAAATTGCTCTTACCAAATCTTGGGATATTATAGGATTATATTGATTTACTGGATTATAAAAGTGTCAAAATCTATTGCAAATGTTCAAATGTTCAAGTGTCCGATCTAGATGATAAATTCTAGAGAACCAGGACGAAAAGCTCGTCGTACTTCGTCAGATACAGAAGTGGAACAGACTCTACCAATAGCAAAACGATCCAACAAAACGTCTAGCTCAGAACAGTTAGCCCACTTGTCTAATGCAAAGGAACCCGGACAAGACAATCCAGCTACAAGGTCAGTAAATGACATTTATGATTTATTGACGAACGTTAGTAATAACCAAGAATCCCTTAGACAATCCATGGAGCAGCGAATCACGAATTTAGAAGCTAGTTTTAAGACAGAAATATCAAATAAAATGAAATCGTTGAAAGATGAAATTAACATTGAGTTTGCTAAGTTTGATAACGAAATACAAAGTCTTAAAAACAAAATAGATACTCTAGAGAAAGGTGAAAGTTCAACCAATACACAAGTGTCACAGAACATTACTCACTCTAAACTAGTGTTTAAAAATGTACCAAATACCGACACGGGTGATAGTGAAGACTCCCTGAAGGCATATATTAACGGTATTATTACCTATCTTGAACTGGATTTTAATGTGACAACCGTACAATGCGTAGGATCTAACACCAATCAACAGAACAAAACGGTACTTGTTAACTTTGATAATGAATCTCAACGTGTAAACGTACTAAAGAAAAAAAGAAAACTTAAAGATAATCCTATGTACAGTCATGTCTATGTCGAAACTGACAAAACGCGACACGAACGTATGCAAGAAGCTAACATTCGCAAAATTATAAAGACCTTTCCTAGTCTCGAAATTCGTGGTGGTAGGGTCACTAAAAAAATAGGAAAATTGCCAGTCTTCAAAGTCGAATTTAGAAATTGCAAGTTGGAACTGTAAAGGGTGGTATCTTTCAGAAAATACAAAGAATAGCAGAATTTTAAGGGAACAAATTCTTAGTTCCTTAAACTTTGACATAATTGGAATATGTGAAACTCACCTGCAATCAAATCAATCTATCGATATATTTGGATACGAATGGTTTGGGAACAATAGGAAGAATATACTTGTGAATTCTTGGCGAGGCTCTGGTGGTGTGGGATTTTTAGTATCGAAAAGTATCCTTGAGAACTTCACGTGTAGCGTTTTGTGTGATAATTATGAAGACATTCTATGGATATCTCTTAAATGTAAAAATGACATAAATTTCGTTATTCACCTATGTGTGTGTTATTTACCACCGGAACGCTCTAGTAGAGGCAATATTGCACAGGAGTATTATGATGTTCTGTTGTCGCAAATATATTTGTACAGCGGTTGTTCTAATTTATTTGTATGTGGCGATTTTAATGGGAGAATTGGAAATTTACAAGATTTTTATGATAAAATTTATTTTATTCCTGAAAAGTCAAGTATTGACGACGTCCGAAACGCATTTGGAAATTATTTTTTGGATTTTATTAAAGATGCAAAACTATGTGTATTAAACGGAAGATTTGAAAAGGATACCGACAACTATACGTATGTTTCGAAGACGGGGAAGTCAGTGGTTGATTATATTGCTGTTCCATATGCTGACTTGAACAAGTATTCAAAATTTAAAGTTCAACTAATTTCAGACATTCTTTTACTATATGACATAACTCCGGCCGCAAAAGCAACTATTCCAGATCACTCAGTTCTTTCATGTAGTCTTTCAATTAGTGAATATACAAGCAATTACAGTGAGAATGGTAAAGACATTAATTTATGTTCCAAAAGACGCAAGTATAATGTATGTAATGTTCCTAAAATGTTTTCGCAAATCAACGATGCACGAGAGCTATTTTAAGTGTTATTGAACAAATGGAAAATTGTTTCGATGTCAAAAACGAAATCGATAAATTATACGGAAACTTTGTATCTGTACTTCAGGATAATCATTTACCCTTTAAAGATATCGGAGGAAATGTTACAAAAAAAACGGAGAAAACAAATACAAAAACCATATTGGAATGCTGAGTTAAAAGAGCTACTTTCTAAGGTTAACCGATCTGAAAAGGATTATCTGAAATATAAAGGGTGTAAACGGACACGGAATTTTCTCAGAAGCACGTTTATCGAAAAAAGAAAACTATTTGACAAACGATTACGGCAGTGTGAACGCACTCGTCAGGCGTCGATCCGTGACAGAATTAAGACTTTAAATGATTCAAATCCGAAGGAATTTTGGAAAGAAATCGATAAGCTAGGGCCGCAAAAGCATAGACCAGATATTGACAGTGTCCGTATGGAGGATGGAAGCTTCTCTACAGACCAAGAAACAATCCTCAAAAGATGGAAAAGCGAATATTACAAGCTTTTTAAATTAGACACTACACTGGTAAACGATACATTCATTGACAATTTAAGCGAACTTAATGAACAATTGGAGCGCGAATACGAGAGCGTAACGGATGAAGATGATGAGATTTTAGCGGCCAAACTTTTCAATGAAAATATTTCAATTGAGGAAACAGAAGAAGCAATGAGACCAGTGAAACTAGGAAAAGCAGTAGGTGTTGACAATTTACCAAACGAAATTCTGTGTAACAAAATTTTGACTGTCCCGTTACAAAAGTTATTTGATATGTGCTTTACTCATGGTATAGTTCCTTCACCTTGGTGCCAAAGTATTATTCATCCTATATTAAAAGATGGAAAAGACTACCGTGATCCACTTGGATATCGTGGTATAAGCTTAATGTCAACTGTTGCCAAAATGTTTAGCTCTATTCTTAATCGCAGACTTACCTCTTATTTTGAACGGAATAACACACTCTGTAACGAACAGAATGGATTCAGAAAAATGAGATCCTGTTTAGACCACATTTATACACTGTGCATCATTTTAAGAAACAGAAAGCTTATGAAACTTGACACACACATATGTTTTATAGACTTTAGCAAGGCGTATGATTCTGTTAACCATACCTACCTCTGGCATAAACTTGTTAAAGCGGATGTTTACGGAAATATGCTGAGAACGATCCAAAGCATGTATACCAACCTACAAAGCTGTGTTAGACTAAACGGTACTCTAACAGATTGGTTTTCGGTCGAAACTGGTGTTCGTCAAGGAGATAATTTGGCTCCCACATTATTCGCTCTATTCATCAACGACTTAACTACAGATATAAATGCTTTGAATTGTGGAATCCGTCTAGATACTGACTTTGAAATCAGTACATTACTTTATGCTGATGATATTGTGCTTATATCGGATACAGAAAACGGACTGCAAAACGGTTAACAGCACTAAATAACTGGTCTGTGAAATAGAGCTTGCAAGTGAACTGTGATAAAACGAAAGTTATGCACATTAGACAAAAGTCATCTCCGTGCTCAGACAGAGTATTTAAGATGGGGAACACAACTATCGAATACACACCAAGATATCGATACCTAGGACTTACAATATCTGAAACTCTAGAATACAACGAGTGCGTGAACGAACTCATCACAGCTAGTAGTAGAGCACTTGGTG
Organism: Mytilus californianus; assembly: GCF_021869535.1. Lineage (NCBI taxonomy): Eukaryota > Metazoa > Mollusca > Bivalvia > Mytilida > Mytilidae > Mytilus > Mytilus californianus. Next base: position 35,151,050 of record NW_026262701.1, read on the forward strand.
CCTTATCATCAAAATATTTTCTGGTGGATGGTTTTGATTACGAAACATACACAAAATTATTTGCAAGTACAGTTATTCCAATCATGAACTATGCATCAGGTGTCTGGGGTTACAAGCCTTACGATAATATTGAAAGACTCCAATACAGAGCAATCAGGACATTTATGGGAGTTGGGAAATGTAGTCCAATTCCGGCTATTTGTGGTGATATGGGTTGGACTCCTGCATATATCCGTCGCCAGTGTAACATGATAAGACTTTGGCATAGAATAGCAAGTATGCACGCAAGTCGAATTCCAAATCGTATTTTCCAATGGGATTCAACTTTATCAGAAAAATATACGAAAACATGGTACAACGAGCTAAAATCAGTGATGGAAAAATGTGAATTTTTGGAACTAATGAACAATAACTACACAAATGGACTAAGTGTAAAATTTATTGCAAACTATTCAGAACTTTTGCTCCGTCAAAAGCATCACGAAAAATGGAAACTGGATATTATGAACATGCCAAAATTGCGAACTTTTAAATGTCTTGAAACAAACTTTGAAACACAGCAGTACATAACCACTAATATGACACGACAACAGAGATCAACTTTAGCCAGAATGCGTTGTGGAACTTTTCCATTGGAATTAGAAATTGGGCGTTATCGTGGTATCCCGTCAAATAGACGTTTTTGTAAAGTTTGTAATGGCAATGTATCCGTTGAGGACGAAAAACATTTTTTAGTTCAATGTCCTTTATATTTGTGTGAAAGAAACAATGCCTTTGCGGACTTTCAGCAACGTAACAACATAGACCTTTCCGTTCTTTCTGATGACGAAATACTCATTAAATTGCTAACTACTGACTGTAAACTAGTGTCAAACTATATATTCAATATTTCAAAAATCAGAGCTCAGTTACTTTCTCATCATGACATATACATAATCTTGTTTAAAAATGTTCTTGAAGTATAAAATTTCATATTTTTAATATTAGCGCTAATTATAGACATTAATTGACAGTGCTTCGTAAGCCTTTGAAGGCTGGCTGATTGACTTTGTATTAATGTATGTAAAAATGTTATATCAGGTTGCACTATAAATAAAATTATATGGTCGGCTTGTTGTCTCTTTGACACATTCCCCATTTCAATTCTCAATTTTATTGTCATTAGATGAATTTATCTATTATTCAGATCCCCTTTAGTCATAAAGCGCTGCACGTGTTTAGGTCATATTCATCCTTTGCCTTTAAATGTTTGGGTTTGATCGTTCCCGAGAAAAGAGCTTCGAACGCAAGAAATAAATAGTTATTTTTCTTGCTAGAATGTTCTCCTGAATATGCTTGTTATACCTGCAACTTTCTCAGTCATAAAACAACAATTTTGAAATGCCATGTTGAAACTCAAAAATAATAAAACATAAAAAGAATGATAGGACTTATAAAAACATTTAAGACATTACAACAACAGACACTGACATACATTTGTAAGGTAATTAAAAACTACACGTAACCTACTCTTCTTTTTTTTTCCTTGTCTTTGTATAATGAATTCAAATAACATCAAATAAAACCCTCTTTATTCGGCATGATTCCATTCATTTCACTGATAAGAATTTGAATTTTAAACTCTAATCCCTCAAACTCGGTTGACCATGACAAATCACTCAGCTGTTCGGTATACGCTTTGTATTGATATACGGATGAACACCGATGTTTTTATTCGCTTTGCTGTTAATCAGCCAATCAGCTGGAATCCGGCTTGTTTTTTATAGTATCAATAAAGTCATTCCATAAATAGAATATCATCAACATAGTATCATGGAAACTGTAGTACACAATGTTAAAATAATTAGGTGACATTTTATCTATGTCAGTATAACTTTCATCATTATGATTTCATGGTTTTCATATCTTATTACTCTTTAAACATTTAAATACTTGGCGTTTAATTATCTTCCATGTAGAAAATTCGAGAAAATATAAGATAAGGTAAGTTTATTAATTAGTTACATTAATTCAAAACAAACTCGAATAAAACCAATATATAAGAATTATATTTTAGTTTACATCTTGATTTTGTTTTTCGAAATGTGTTTTGTTGAAGGATATGAAACTTAATATTAAGGACTTTCTAAAAGCAAATCAAAGAGATAAACTGAAAACTGCCTTTTATCAGCCTTCCAACAAATGAGAAAAATTGTATTTCGATTTCAATTTAGTTTTGCCTTCGGGTAAAAATCAGATTTGTGGTTTTAATTAAATTTGCATATTACATGTATAGGGTGCCAATGGACGGAAATTGCACGTTTTAATGAAATATGAATTTTTCCTCTTTATCCATATTAACTCCCCCTCCCGATCCTACCGATGCGCGTTTGCAAAAGTATGGATACACATTGTACGCAACTGTTTACAGTTTTTAAGTTTATAATAGACTAATAAGGGCAATAGCTTATTTTGTCTAGTACAAAATCAAATTGCTTTTACATACAATTGTCTTACAATTCGTAAGCGGTACATGGCCAAATTTCTGCTTTATCAAACTTCTTTAAGTTTCGACATTTTAATATCATTTCCTATATACATCCATGATAATATATGATCATATATATAATTATGTTCTGATGATTTTTTATGAAAGGTAATACATATTCATAGACCCCATATATCTGTATATACAAATGATTTTAACATTACATCGCAAATATATTAAAATAGTCATGTTCTTTTTTGGGAGAAAACTAAAATATTCTGTGGCCAAACTTTCACGACCGAATTTTAGCATGTAATACATGTAAATTGTAATTTTAAAGTTTAGTGTAGAAAAAAAAATAGTATAATGTTAAGTGTTATATTAATGTTCAGTACACTAAAAAAAAAAGTAAATTGAAAAGTCAAAAATTACGTGATAACTTTTGAACAAAATAGTTGTAAAGGATATAACTATGTTTTCTTTTTGCTGTATCTATATAAATACTGCATATTTTACTAACTGTTACTTTATAGAAGTTCTATATGCAGTCAGTGGACCAATTAATTACATCTAAGCTTTTCCGCAATGAAAATCACGACTTGAGTTGAAATATAACTACCTGTATTTCCTTCGCTTTTAGATGTAACTAATTTATACAGAAGTTTTTTTTATTAATTTATCTGAAGCATGACTTTAAAGAAACAGGATTTGATTCCTGTTTTTTTTCTTCTTCTTTTTGTTGAGATCATAGACATGATGACTTACTTATTCAACACGGTATGAAAAATAAATGGAATATCTACAACACACTAGACTGGAGGGTATTTGAAGTAGAAATATCAGCCATCTAGGTCTAGTTGTATACATATCCTTCCTCGGAGGTGTTCGACTTTTTTCTTATTTACCTATTAAAAGAGAAGTCTAAGAAGAGTCCATATAATTTTTAAAGCGATGAATTCAACTTCACTACCAAGAACCCATGGTCACATAGCTTCCATGTAAGAATAAACCCTCTATTAACGAATCACGATAGGTAAAGCAATCCTAATTTCGTATCAAGATTCAAGTTGGCTAGCCTCTTTTTATTTCTTGTGAATCCCAGGTATGGGGTCTGAATAAAGGGATAAGTGGGGAACGGAGACCACAATTGGTTTCCATATGAATCCTTTTTGCTGTCTATTGAAAAAGAGGTCCATGAAATGTCACTTATGTTTTATCGATAAAAAGTCAAACATCTTGAATATGTCAGTTTCCTGGAATTTTGGTTTTAATCTGTTTGTTTCTTTTTAAGTGTGATTTGACCCTTCCTAACAAAAAGATATTGTACATAGGTTTGCCATTAGATTTTGTGATACAAAAATGTTCTGGTTGATTCGTTTTCAAACCATCTTTAATAGATATAAGAAGATGTGGTATGAGTGCCAATGAGACAACTCTCCATCCAAGCCAAAATTTATAAAAGTAAACCATTATAGGTCACAGTAGGGTTTAAGTTTAGATCCAGGAAAAATTTTGTACAGATTAATTGAGTAATCTAATTTAAAGAGGAAAAAACTTAACTATTTTAAAAAGTTGTAAGAAGATATGGCTTTTGATGGTACGGACTTTAAAAAAGGGGCAGAAGATATCAAAGGGAAAACCACAATTCATAAGTCGAAGAAAACCGACAAAGCCATGGCAAAAAATAGAAAAAATCACAAATACAGAACATTCAACTAAACACTTTTTAGACTGAACAAAACGAACACCACAAAAAAACGACGGAAAGGCATACAATAGTACAAAAACACAACATAAATGCTAGCTATGAGTTTTGTATGAGGTGCGTGGTGGTGATATGTATAGATTATCGTTTTTCTACATAGACCATGCTGATTTTTGATACTCCGGAAATGTTAGCAGATCCTGCTCAACATGTGGCACCCGTTGAGTTTCTTATGGTTATTAAAAAAAACGATTATAAGTCTTATTCGGATATTTCAAAATAGAAGAAAAGAGGACGGGATTGTGGCTACAATAAATGGAACAAACTGTGATAGTGCGGTCACCCAAATAATGATGACGTCCGTAAAACTTTCGAATGAATTACGTAATGATTACCACTTGCATTAAAAAGCTTCCTTCTAAGAATTAAACTTCTATCAAGGAATTCATGATAAGAAACGCAAATTTTGGTGTGTTGTGACAACTGAGGGGTATATATCCCATATATATGCGTTTTTTGGATGTTTCCAAAGATAAATATAGAAAGTTAACAATTTGTATCTGAAATCTCTTTTATCGTAACGTTTTGTGTTTAAGGATGTTCGCTACTCTGCTTCAAAATAACAAGCTTTTTAAAAGACTGTTATAAATTGATTGTATATAAATAAAGAAACTAAAAAAGCAGAAAAAAATGAAGGGTCCGTGTGCTTGTTTTTGAGATATAAGCCATTGCAAATTTGGCGGGAAACAATTCTCTCTTGATTTTTTCTTACATTTAACATTGACACCTTTTCTCTTTCAAAAACGATGAAAAAATAACAAGGATTTTATAAGATTTGCAAAGATGACATATTAAAATATATGTAATCAAGTTATGGAAAGAAAAGTAGGGGTTAATGGGCAATTTATTTTAATAACACTACATGGATAAAACCAGAGGATTCCGAACATCTGACAAAAATTCAAAAACCCAGAATAGCAAACATCATTAACTGAACCTCATTGTCAATTTAAAAGATCATTTGGATTTTAAAGCATCCACATCTGATACACACCGCCCAGCCCCCATAACCCCCGAGAAGGTAGTACAAAAGTTGCTTTGAAGCCCACTTTCGAAAGCTATTACAATGGATGTTAATCATTTAGAAAATGTATGACAGAGTATTTGGAAGACCATGCAATACAGTGTTTGTTTACTTATGTAATAGGGAGATGCAGTACAAATAAGGGATATTTATTTTTGTCATGTTTGATTTAAATTACAAATGCACATAACACTGATCTATGATTGTTCATATTAAGTGAGTGTCGTTTTTTGGTATTATAACGATTTCCACAGGAAAAGACTAAAAGGGGTGACAATTGATAATTTTCTCATATTTTGATTCAGAAATCTCCGAAGGCTTGTTGTCTTATACTCGCTTTGAAATTACCCTATTAAGAATTTTTAATATGATGTGAATGGCCTTTACAATTTCAATACGAAGGGATTTAAAGGAGACCAAAACGTTATCGGAAATAGACACAAAAGGACTTGTATAGAAATTTGAATGATACTTTCGTATGTTAACTTGGATCTAGTGCGTTTTGTATTTCTCCAGAAAAAAAAACCTGTTTTGCGTCTTAAATTCATTGCTTGTTAGAAGGAAAATCCTGCATTTGTGATTTGCAACCTGATCGGTGTAGTCTATTTGAATGTTCCTAGGATTTAAGAGATTGTAGTATATTACTGTCACCATTGTATTACCACAATATTTTCTTTCTGACGTGGTCGAAATGCTGTGTCTGACGTAACATTTTATTTCAATAAACAGGATGTTAACATTTTATCAATCTTAATTGTAATCAATACTTGATAACTGAATATTGAGAATGTGATTTTTTAATTAATCTATTTTTTATTTAAAATGATGAAATGAAGAACACAACCCACTTCTCTTTTTTTTTCTATTCAATACTTGTACTTTATATTTCATACAGTGTTCATTGAATTTGTTTTTAATATATTTGTCATTTAGAATTAATTTTGAATATAACCAGGTGTATACGCGAAAATGACTGTGAAGGATCAATGTGTATTAACAATTATCGTTTCTTCACATATTCTTATACTATCGCTGACATATTTCATCAATCGATAACACAAACGATAATATTTTAGTACTGATTATCAGGCAGGCTGAACAATCTGTATACTCTGTTTTAATTGTTGTAGCAAAACGATATCCGAGTAGCCATTAAACTCTATCAGGGGCGGATTCCGAAACAAAAGAAAAGAGACGACGAATAGGAATATACCTGAACGAAAAAGGAGGTGAGAGCTGCCGATTTTATTAGATTTTAAACAAAAGTAAGAGCTAGACAGGAGAATTTCAATCCTCGAAATCCTTAATTCGAACACGCATGGCAAAAAAAACCCAGAAACTGGAATAATCTTAACTTAATAATGCATGGCCAAGATATCAGAAACTGGTAAAATCTTACTGCGAAAACGCATGAACAAGTTGACAGGAACTTAAATGATGTCACCACAAGCTTGCACGGCCGAGATAACCGTTATTATGAAATCTTACCGAGAAAACGCGTGATAAACGAAATTGGTTTAATCTTAACGCAAGAATACCAGAATAAGATATTACAAAATGGTATAAGCTTCCCCGAGAATGCGTTGGCAAGATAGCAGAAACTGATATAATAATACCACGAGGGTGTATGACCAAAATAACAGAAGCTAAAGCGAATACGCGCGGTTAAAACATTACTACGGAGATGAACACTTTTTTTTACATCAACAAAACCACGTATCTAAGTATTCGAAATTATCGGAAATAATGTACATGTATCCCTTGAATTTTCCTAAATGGAAAAAAGTAAAATAACAAAAATACTGTATTGTATTGAAAATATATTAGGCTAATTTTAGAGGAACTCTCGTCTGTAACATTGTAAAATGGTTCTGTTCAATTTGCAGTCAACTGTTCAAAATTGTATATTTATTTTTCACTTGGAACCGTTTTTTTAAAACATACATTGTCTAGTTTTAATTATTAATTGATAGATATGATAGTGCATCATTGATATTTTCACTTTAAGAATTCTTAATTTTCCCAAATTAAATATGTTCATGTAAGTTCTTATACACCATTGGCTCTCAAATGTTCGGCTTTGAGTGTTCATGAAGGTAGATCCAGAAAGGCGCTTCGGAAGCATGATATTTAAAATGTTTATAAAGTGTTATTTTGATGTTTTGCATTTTTAACATTATTTTTTTGTTAAATAGTTATTTGCACGTTCTTTAAATGATCAAAAGAAAAGGGTAATATTGTGTATTGACATCGTTTTGCTTCATCTGTGGTTCGATAAGGAAAGTAAAAGAAAATTGTTTGCAAAATAATGTTAAACAGAAAAAGTGGGAGAAGATACCAAGTGGCATTTAAACACTAAAACAGACAAATTATTATTTCCTTTTGCGACGTATCTACGTATCTAAAAAGGCGACTGACAAAATTGACATGCGCATGGGCAAAGTTATACTATCATGATCATTCAGATGTATTGTATTTTTTATTTAGGAGTATTATTTATATTATAGTAATTTTATTATAATCATATTCTTTTTTTTTGTGGATGTAGAAACTGTAAACTGCAAAGCAACAAACATTATAACACACATACAACAGCATACAGTTACAAGCTACAGCATATCATAATGATAGGTATATTGTACTGTCTTGGGATGGTTCTAATTGTTACAGTTTATGGACAGAGTACGTATGAACAATGTGTTGAGCAATAACTACCCCAAAAGTAGGGAAAATATGCAATTTTCAGTGTTTATGTACGTTCGTACGATTTAGTTGAACATGAAATATTAGTTAAGAAACTTAATATTTCAATCATACGTCAATCTCTCTTAAAAAAGTCATTACCGTGACAACTCAAACAGTGAACCATGTTTATTAAACATGTGTTTGCAAAATAGAATATGGAGGTAAGTATTTTTTTTCTAAATTATTGAATTTGTAATTAAGTAAGTTTTTTTTTTGTTAAGTCATCGTAAAGTCATGAAAAAATAGTTTCCGGATGTGAAGTTCTTTTTATCATAATCAATGATTTGTATAGTAAGTCTTACCAAACAAATCCATATCATTCTGTAGGTCTAACTAACATATATAGTCTATTTCAGATAAAAATGACCATGTTATCTAATCGGCTTTGTTACTTGACATTTTGTTTACATCAAACATTTTTAAGATGCTTGAGACCAAGCTTGATTCAAAATATACCTTTGGTTTTGGATTAGATACAGTGCAAACAAATGTCAATGATTGCAAAGTGGCAAGAAAAGCCATAGTGTAGGTTATATATGAAGAAACCCGCAAAACAATGACATTGCGGACTAAAGTTTTGTTGAAACTATTTCATTTTCTAAAAAGAAGTGATTGATTTCAGTAATTTGCCACAATCAGCCACTAAAGGTGATGTGTGCACTGCAACCTAAAAACAATTCTAATTATATTGAAACTAAGTACATATGTTTTGTTATTGGTATCACTTTTAAGGTGACCGACCCATGATTTTCATCCCCATTTTTTCACCTTTTATATGTCAAAATAAAAATAAATTGTGTATATATAACCCTAACGGTTTGCAATATATAATATGCAGAAAGAGCTAAGTGTACGCTGTTATTCATTTTAGTTCCTCCCGGAGATCCAACCATAATTGGGCCATCTGAAATTTTGCTGAACGATAACGTTACACTAACATGTTCCTCAGCTGGCGGTGACCCATTGCCAACATTGACATGGCTGAGAGGTGATGTAAGAGTAACTACAACCCAAACGACAGTAAATGGTATCACTTCATCAACGCTAAATTTTATTGCATCAAGAGAGTATCATCTACAAGTTTTTGAATGCCAGGTGGATAATAAAGTTCTACAAAATTATCTCGTTAGGACATTTTCTGTGGAACTTCTAAGTATGTATAACGATATCATTTTTCAAAAGTGATCGAAAAACAAGAAAAGAATAATTACACATCTATCTAAAGCAATCGAAAATCACAAGTTGAAGACAAAACAGATACATTAAAGAATCATATAAAACAATAGACATGAATACTTTGATTTAAAATGGGTTGGAAATTTATTTATCCTTTCATATATATTTTTTTTCTGTATAGTCTCTTTTCATGTATACTTATGGGACAATATTTGTTAATATAGTCACATAACCTATAATTTTCATCTATGATATTATAACATGTTGCAAGTAGGTTTTATTATTTACTTCCTCAAAGCTTATTTCATACAATACTCATTACCAACAGTTCAACGAAAGCCAAGTTATTTAAAACAAATCTATGGTACTATTATATTATCTGCCCAGAAATTTTACTATCTTAAACTTTCATAATCCTGTTTGTGAATCAATTGTCTTTTCTACAGTTACGCCCGATCCTCCAGTAATAAATGGACCATCATTCCTTATATCAGGACAATCTGGTACTTGGACTTGTACTTCTATAAATGGATACCATGCACCTAGTATTTCAATGGAAATAGAAAGCAAACATTTTGACGATATAACTGTGGTTTCAAAATATGACACCTCGTCAAAAGCATATATAGTGACTGGTTCCGTAAATTGGGCTCCTACTACTGCCAATGATGGTCAGACGATATTATGCGAAGTAAGACATCAGACTTTGACATCACCACAAACAGTCGGTTTATCAATAGCTGTAAATGGTATGTTTATTTACTTTTAGTACTGACTGTATTGTTTTCTCAAATCTCAGATGAACGCCAACTATATCATTCACACCCAAATACAGACTAATAATAAAAGAATATAAAAGTTTTAAATTTGGAGCATCGGAATCGCTTTCCTGGGTTTAACTTCAACAGGAACGATCAATACCGAAACGTTCAAAGCTGAGGATGTATAAAAACGACTAAAAATAAAAATGAGATGTGCTTTGCTTGCCAATGAGACAACGCTACAGTAGAAACTAAATAACGTAGCAGTCAGCAACTAAAGGTCTCCATATAGCCTTCAGCAATGAGCAAAACCCATACAGCATAACAAGCTATAAAAGGCTCCGACATGACAACTGTGAAACAATTCAAACATGAAAACTAACGATATAATTTATGTCAAAAACAATAAACGAAAAACAAATATAATATATAGCAGGCAAACGACGACCACTCAATTACAGGCTCCTTACTTAGGACAGGTACATACAAAATGTCGCTGGGTTAAACATGTTTGCGGGCGCATAACCATCCTGGGACAGTGGTGTAACAGCACATCATTAGAACAAACTATAAAAATCAGTGGGAAAAGGCTTGACTCATCAGATCGACACAAAGCACGCAAAATATCCACCAAAAAGACTTAATCCACAACAAACCGATCTGTGGGTATTTGCAGTGACTAAAAGCTGGTTCAAAGCCAATAACATCTAATAAAAAAATTACATATCAAGGCTAAAATATCAATAAGGACATATCTTTTGAATTTAGTGTAAAGACGTCATAAAGAGCCAAAGAACGTTAAAAATGTTCTTGCGCAATACCAAACTGTAAATATCGACCGAATCAAATTTAGAGAAGGAAGAAGACTTTCCGATTTATGGACTCAATCACCATGTGTTTGGTTCATTTAAAATACTTAATTTCTTGTTGACACACTATTCTAAATACGACATTAATATTCCGATATTCCATTCTATCAGTAACCTTATTTTCATTACTTTTAAGAAAAGTTAAAGTTCGAGTCCATGTTGTTTAACATAAATTTGGAAATTGTTCATGTGTTATAACAATATTTCTAAACGTTTCCTGTTTGACAATGCATTTCTAACGGTAACTGGTACTTACCAACTACATCCGTAGGAAATATTGAAATAGAAAATATATCTGACTTGCATTAAAACAAAATTCAATAATAATTTTTCATATTTTTTCTAATGAATACAAAATTTTAATTGACATATTTTTTATTTTAGCTTCAGACACTTTCCCAACACACATTCCACTATTTTCAACAGAAATTACATGGGGAGAAATCGTTGCAATTGTTCTTGGAATATTTTTCTTTTTGTTACTCTTTGTAGTTTGCGGATTATTACAAGGTAGAGTAATTCTTTTAAATCTATTTTTTTAAAACACAAAGTACGATAGAACAAATTAATGAATTATACAATCTAATCTTGTCATTTGCAATATTGGTGTAACGAAAGGTACGCTTAACAAACGAATATGTGGCCATATATGAAATATTAACAACACTGTAACTGACATCGTTAATCAACAGTTTAACAAGTCTTACCGAATCAATTTTTTTCTATGCGAGTTCGTTTCATCTAAAAAATAAACAGCAGGACCAACAATCCTAACATCGCAACACCTCTCCATAGACAAAAGCTATATTCACTACCCCTTTCGAAACTTTATTCTTTGAACAACTCCTGTCAGTAATTCTTCCTAGTGCAAACTTATAACAGTCGTCTCGTATGCTTTCCGTTACAGTCTTTTCAGACCGCTTGGCATTGAATAAGACGTAACACAGAAACGACCCTTCCTAAAACTTTCTTTGCCGATAAAGGTCTTAATGCAATCAATTTACTAATATGTTACATTATAAGTCAGCCCAATCGAGATGTCAGTCTGTTTTATCTACTTGTAAACATATACCACATCTACTGAGACCAACAATTTCAACTACAAACACGTGCTTCAAAATTTCAATATTGACGATTTTAAGTCTAAACCTCGTGATTGTACCTGTAAAACTTTCCTATTCATATATGATTCGGCTGACCACGTTAAAACTGGTGACTTTTATGCGAGTGTTGAGAATAACATCTTTAAAAGTAAGTGTATTTGTATTTTTTATTTGAAATTCGTAAGCACTTGTTTATTTTCAGAAAAGTTTTGCTTCATCAAATGAAAACGGCTGCCTTCCTTATGTGTCTTGTGGGTTAGCTTCAAATCTGAATTACCTTATTATAATCAAAATACTTTTCGTGTAAATGCTCTAAGCTTATTATAAGATGGGTTTACGGTGGCCTATAATTCCTTACATTTACTTCCTTTGAACTCTGGTTGATAGTTATCTCATTTGCAATCATACCACATCTTTTTTTTTAAATGTGTTATATTTTTCAATATTTCAAACCTTAATAACGCTTAGGATGTTTACAAATATAACGCCTAACCATTTTAAAGGAGCATAGACAGTATTATACATATAACACAGTGGCAAAAATACGAAAAGACAAACAAAAGTCTACAAAACACTATTTAGAAAATGAAACTAAAGACCTAAAACTGGGGTTGATCTCAAATGCTCCGGATGGAGATCCTTCTCCACTTGTGGCATCCTTCATTTTGCTCATAGGTAGTACAAAATATCATGATAAATCATTTAATGGCTGTTCATAACCATAACATTAATACTCTTTCAGATAAACAGCTTATTCTAAATGTTGTTATTATAGGTTGTTGTGTATGCTGTTGTGGATCTAGTGCTGGAATATATAAAGAAAAACGTGAGGCAAAACTTACGTATCAAGTTGCCATTATAGAGAGGTGAACTAATGTTTGTTCTAATAATCATTGCTTGCTATTGGCTTGATCTTCTTATATCTATTGTCATTTCCTGAATTTTAACATTGATTTGACATATTGTACGACGTTTTAAATATGACAGCATGTAGATAAACTAATCCAAAATTTTGTTTCGACTGGATGTGCATCACCTAATTTGATTGAAAAACCCTTCATACTATTCCAAAGTCTTATCTAGTCGAAATTGTCATATACAAACAAATGACAAAAACAAACTCAACAATGGCACCATGCAGTCTTATAATTTGATGCGCAAGACGGTCGTTTATTCTACACGAGAATCATAAGTGATGCCTGAACCAAAACAGTGTGAAAACCAAATCATTTACGAAACTGAATGGAACTGAAGTTGTCTTATTGTAATTTATACCACATCATCTTAATTTAATATCGACAACCGAATTAAAAATGTTTTTCAAAATTTTACGAACGCCTTCAATGCTTGGCTGTAGAAAAACTTGATGGTTTTCAATTTAATCTAACATTTTATGAACTTTGCATAAATTAGTGCACCGATGAATTTTTATGTCAGCATATGAGAGCTGACACTATTGGGCTTTTGATATTGATACTATTGGGACGAAACGCTCACTAGTGGCATCGACCCAGTGATTGTATATTTCAAACTGGTATTAATGTCAAATAGGAATGGTAAGATTTTTGCTTATTAATAATTTGAATCTCAAGTTTATAAAAGGGAGGAGATACCAAAGGGTATTTCAAAACTTATATTTCTAAAAGAAACTAACAACACCATAGCAACTCACAAAAGATGACAACCACACAACTAAGGGACACAAACCCCATAAAAAATGTGAGTGATCTCAAGTTCTTCTAAAGGGTAAGCATATCCTGCTGCAGAATTGGCATCCGTCATGTTTCCTATGGTACGTACAAATTCTATAAGTCTCATTCTGTAATTTTGTTGAAAAATGGTATCGACTGATGGACGTGAATGTTATAGAATGTTTGTGCTCCAGAATGGGAAAATAAAATTATTGTTATTGTTATTGGTCCTAATGTTATGTCCATTTGGGTCGATTACCAAATTTTCAGATGTAAGACGCAGACCAAATGTTTTCTAGAACAACCCCAATTTCAAGTGCAACGAGATATATAAGATGCAAATTCTCAAAGAAAAAACTTCATGCGAAAGGCTTAAACGAAAAGCTCCGAAAGCTTCTTTTCTTAATAATGTCAGCATATTGAGATGGCTTCATTCTCATTCAATATCTTATAGATGATTTTCAACGAACATCGAATAAAAGACGTTAGGTTAGTTTTAGGAGTATCAGTAGTTATTAGCTAACAATATATTTTATTTCAGAGAACGAAAAGACTATGAAATTACAAAATATGAAATAGTAGAACCTGAAAAACACCAAGTTATGGAACATGACAATTTAACGTAAGTAATTTCTTATACATACGTGAGATTCAGTTAAATTCTGATAACTCTGTAGCATACCCATTGGACGTTACTTTAAAAAAGGAAAGCCCTGTGCAGATGACAATATTAAAATTGAGTTGATATACATTAAGGCAACAATAGTTTACCGACGTTAAAATCTCATTAGTAGATTTAGAAGACAATTCAAGGTAGCAAACATAAACTGAGGGAATCACTCCAAAAGGAGCTACATCGGGTGCGTCAACATGTTTAGCGTCTCATGTTACCATGCTTCAACCGCCATTCAAATCCACACTGAGTGAAATTGTCACAATCGGGCAAAGGACACTATCGGTAGGATTACAGATTAATCGCCTAAGACTACGAAAACATGTCGCTTGGGTGTTGAGTCCTAGACATATCGAATTGGTCAACCAATTCGTGATGGTAAACGCAAACAGATCCGGGCTGAGAGTATGTAAAATAGAACAACTGGATATATATCCATTCTGCTATGTAACCTTTATTAGAAGTGTGTGTCTTTGTGGACATTAAACACTAAACTAAACACTGAAGTATCTAAATAAAAAAGAACAAAATACCAAGGGGACAATAAAAAAACAAAACCATGGCCAAAAAATATTGACAAAAAAAAAGTCACAAAGAACTGATGAGACCCTTGTATACTACAAATTAAAGTCAACATGACCTTTTCATGATCAACAAGACGGATGCCTCTTGTGAAGCAGTATTTGCTCTTCCTTACGGGGCTCCTCAGATCATCCCGGTTTTTGCCGGACTGGGTTCGTCTTGGTAGGTTTCTATGTAGTATTTTGTAGACGATTGAATGTCGTTTTTATTTATTTTCTTGACTACGGTATTGTTTGTTGTAGTTCGACTTTTGATTTTTTGTTTTCTCTTTGGTATCTTCTGTCTTTTTTCCAACAGACAGTGATATCAATCAAGTTGTAGTAAATCAAAGTTGAGAGTTTTTGACACCACGCTTACTTGTGTAGTTCTTTCATAAGGGTTATGCTCTCAAAATGTTTTATATATTTGGTTTCCAAATCTCATGAATTTGACCATACCCGAGGACGGTTATTCTAGATCTAGATGGACTCGTCTTTTTGATCTCGTAAAAACACGATACAAAAAGTAGCAAGCGATTCGTGCAGAAATTAAAATTCATATCTTTCGAGCAATTCGCTGCATGATACACCATGTCGATATTTACTTTATACATATACGTATGGTTCGAATATATCAGAAATCGATTAATTCTTGCTTAAAGAATACTAATAGAAAGAAAGTTCCAATAGTCCACAAGAGTCATAAAGTAATGATTGAACCATAATTGAAAAATTGCCGGATATACTTTAGAGTACCCATTCAGGTCTAGACTACTGAGGGAGGTTAATCAATTTGGTCAAATCATTTACACGACACAATTCCATATTAATTTTTAAGATTTGCTCTTTAACTTGAATTGTCAACACACATAAATAACATCTTTGCTTATCAAAATTCAAAGCGAAAATTCACAATCATAGTATATGCTTTCCTATATGCTTTACTTCAGCTGCCTAACACAAGGTGGCACATACCCGAAGTTGTTCCCTATTATCTTTGTGTTTTACCTTAATTTAAAAATGTCTATTTAAGTAATAAAAGAACATCTATTTCAACGACATCAACAACTCTATCAAAACCACCTTTCCCCCGTCCATATCATATACCGGGTAGACAATATACATATGAGGAAGAAGAACGTAGGCGTCAGATGTGGAAGAAAAATAAAAGAACTCGACACCACAGTGATGTACAGATGGAAGATCAAATTGTTCTCCAAGAGAGAATAGTTAGCAGTAGTCTGTCTAATGAATAGCAATAGACAAACGCATGTGTGCATACAATCTGTAAAAATGTTATTTTTGTGTGAAGAGGGATAACTGCATTTTTACTATTTCCGAAAGGATTTAGACAAATAACAAAGTTGAAATAAAAATTAATGCAAATTTTTAACAGCATTGTAGGTTAAAATAAAGTCAAAATTATCTATTGCAGTTCTTACTTTGCAATGGTAAATGATTTAATATTCCAAAATAACATAAATATATAAATGCTTTGCAAATGTATAGTTAGAGTCATTCATATTTACATTAAGGCTCATGTTTAAAAAGCATTTCACGTTTTCATTTCTTCATTTACATAAATATATAACTGAATAACCTTTTAATATATTAAATATTATCATATAGTTTAATTTTGGATGTGACGCGTATTCTGATTGGCTGACGGTGTTTTGTTTATCAGCTCATAGACATAATTTTGTCATGTGACCGTGACGTCGTCAACGTTTTTTCATGATTTACTCCGGTTTAAAATGGAATTTAGAATTAAATTATAAGGAATGATAGACATAATTTTGTCATGTGATCGTGACGTCGTCAACGTTTTTTCATGATTTACTCCGGTTTAAAATGGAATTTAGAATTAAATTATAAGGAATGACTGTAATATTTTTTCTGTCTATTCGAAATAACATAAAAAATGTGGTGCACACGTTAAAATAACCCGCTATGCGGGTTATTCAGTGTGCACCACCTTTTTTATGTTATTTCGAATAGACAGAAAAAATATTACAGTCATTCCTTAAGTAACGTCCAAGTTTTTTCCCTACTGTCAACTCGGCAACAGAAAATGAAAACAGTTATTTTTTAAAACATTATGGAATAATTTTGTTTTGCTTTCTGAAAGTTAATTGACAAATATTACATGTGTGGTATATATAAACACAATTTACTTTCTCATTACCTTCTTTAAAGATATTATTGTAATGCAAGTTAATTCAATTCTCTGTTTTTGTAAGAAATCAAAACATATAAAAGTTATTCAATCATTGATATAAATTTTGTCAATTTACTACTGTGATTGTATCCAGTGTGAACACTATATATTTGTGGGGTTTGCTATGATTCATCAACATACATGATCTACTTTAAAAGGGTATACATAAAACTGGTTTTGATAATTACAATATATATGCTGATATTCGTCCGATATTGTTATCATTGAATGCAGACTAATTGAAAATATAGTTTTCTTATATTGCATTGTTAATATTGTTTTTATGTAGTATACTGTCAATGTATAAGTTTGCTGGTTATTTGATATGTATATTGTGTATTACCAAAAGCTACTTATTGACTCGATTTTTGTGTTCATGCGCAATGACAACGAATATTCTGATGTATAAAAATAAATGAATAATTACTTTTAGCAATCTACTTAATTTCTGTTATAATTGTACAAGAAATCGAGAATACAAATTTTCTTTGTATATTTTAAGGTATTGTTTTATCGTCGTTAAATGTTCAAATTTTGATTAAACTCAATTATATAGGAGACAACAGTAGTTTACTCCATAAGGCAGTAATAAACTCCCTCATACAAATTTGACCTCAAACGGATTTGGCTATTATATCAGGCCCTTTTGGTCATATAGCTCTTCTTATCAATTAGCAAGACTCATTGCTGGACTTATACTTGCATAAGTTACACGATTGGTGCCACATGTGGAGAAAGAACTGCTTACCCGTGCGGAACACGTTGCTCAATCTTTAGTTTTCTATGTACTGGTATGTGGATTTGTTCCTCGTTTTTCGTTTTTTGCCATGGCGATGTTAGTTTTTCTTCGAAGTATGAATGTTGAATGTCCCCTTGGTATCTTCCGCATGTTTGGTTACGTGTTTGCCACGTGTTTTGGTTCTTACACGTCATTAGCTTTCAATATTTGGCTTTGAACGTTCCTGTTGAATGTAAATCCAGGAAAGCGCTTCGTAAAATGCAAATTTATAAAATGTTATCTTCATTGTTATATACTGATGAGCAAGTCCCGTAACTTAATTTAGAATTTACAAACCGAGATAAATAAACTGATTTTTTCGGATGAATTCCAATTGACGCGAGACTGGTTGTGTTGAAAGGGTAAGCGTCAGTACACCATGAAGTGAAATTAAGGACTTTGCAGAAGGTGTTTCCGTTACAGCGCTCCAAAAACTTATTTTTTTGTGTCTTTTTCATTCTTCTTTAGAATGTTGAATAGTAATATAGATTGTAGAACATTCGAACATTTTGATATTGTTGCAAACTTTTTATGACTGTTATTTAGTGAATTTTTGGATGTTAATGCATTCATATCAGACTGTCATTAAACAAAAGTCTATAGCAGTGTTTTTGCTATTTGATAAAAGACTTTTCATTTTGAATTTTCCTTTGAGTTCGGTATTTTTGTTATTTTATTTTTTGCAACTCTCCACAATATCGTTGAAGGCCTTTTTTATTTTACTACAATGAGATTAATTGTAAGATTCAACAATTTTGGAAATGAATTTATTGGAATTTATAATTTCTTACGATGAATTGTTCCAATGACTAATTTTTGTCTATTCCACACAGTTTTGTAAGAATTGTTTTTTTTATTTATCATCATACCTTGAATCTTTTGAATAGTCTCTAATTACTAGTAATTCATTCATAAATATTTTCGACTGCTTTTTAGAATGGAATGTTGTATAAACTCCGGTCCATTATTTTAGACTGTATGTTTTGTTTAGTTCGTTTGGATGCTGTTTTCTGACGTATCAGTTACATTTCCATTTATATCATTACAATGTATAAATATTCGTACAATAGCATCATTTGTTAATTGGAAATTTACGGGACAATTTATTATTTGAATCATTCCAGTACTGCATCATTGCATGAAATTGCAAAGCGTGCTACCGATATTTCTTTGTTCATATTCCCTTTTTTGACAGGGTGAAAAAATGCAGAGGGGCAGCTACATCAATGACCTAATAATTCTTCGTTAGAGGATTGGTTGCTTGTTATTTGCTTTACGCTAAGTCGAAAAAGGACAAGGTATCTGTACTATTTACTCATTACTTTGATGAATGCTTAAGATCTTATTCGGCCATCGGGAACCTTTGATAAGTGATCTAAACATGAATGATAATGAAAACATTCATTATTCGGGACTCTTTTTTAAAAAGCTATCAAAACAAATATCAGATATGATAAAATCAAATTACTTCAATTGCAATTTAGGATAAGTTATCAAATTAGTATGTAGTTATTTTCATTAATCATAACAATAGATGAAGTGATTTAAACAGCATGTACGCATGCAAAAAACGTTTCACCAAAAATAATAAGCAAATTCATTAATCGATAGCTTTGGACAACACTGAGTGGAAGAGTGACCTAAAGACCAGTGAATGCTCTCCAAACCAATTCACTTATGAAAAATTCTTAGAAACTTCTGCAAATATCAATTATTTGCAATGTTAAATATGATAAATGCGTTAAAAGATAAAAAGATATAGTAGTATATAATATAAAAAGATATAGTAGAATATAATATTATTATATACTACTATATCTTTTTATCTTTTAACGCATTTATCATATTTAACATAGCAAATAACAGCACAATTTCTTCTTAAAGTCATAGGCAAAGATTTTACAGTGTTGTATAGATGAAGAAATGTGGTTTTATTATTATAACAAAATTTCTTTCATTGTGAATAAGTTGGAATATATGATAAACAACCAATGCTAGTTGCCAATGTTAGGTCCCAATTTAATCAAAATCGTCGAGATGTATTTCGCCACAATTCTAGAATTAAGATTTTTAGAAATAGTTTGATAACAAACCTGGAAGAAAATTAATTTATTTATTAGTTGTAATTGGCTTTGGACTGTGAATACTCTTATATCGGTGCTTTGTGTCTTTAGTTTTTATGTTAGTTGTATTTGCGTTTGAATTAAGCCAATTGCAACTAATTTTAACAGTTTATTCTTATGATGTTACACCACTGTTCCAGTTTGGGGAGGGTTGAGCGCTTACACACATGTTTGGCCCTGCAACATTCTTTTTATGTCTGTCCGAAATCGACAGCCTGTAGATCAGTGATTGTCGTTGGTTCATGTCAGTAATAATTGTTTTTCGTAAATTATTTTGTTATAAACTAGGCCGTTAGTTTTCTCGTTTGAACCGTTCTCATTTTTCATGTCGGGCCTTTTATAGCGGACTATACGGTTATAATCGAGGCCGTACGATGGCCTATAATTGCCTACATCCATTTCATTTGATCTCTCGTGGATAAATGTCTTTTTTATGAAAATAAGAAGATGCGGTATGATTGCCAGTGAGACAACTCTCGACCAGAGACCAAATGCCGTTGAAGTTAATAAATAAAAGTCACTTCAACAATGAGCAAAACCCATTTTGTATAGTAAGCTATAAAAGGCCATGCAACTTGACTGTCCCTCTGGTATCTTTCGTCCCTCTTGTTAAAAAATTATGTTTTCTGGAATACCGAGTTGTATAGCAGTTTTTAATTTTCATATCCTTTCATTTTGTTATTGGTATAGAATTGTATTTGATATTTTTCTAATGATAATTTTCTCTCCATATTGCCTTTGGCTATAGCAGAGTATGTAAAAATAAGACAATGTGGTATGATTGCGGCTTTTGCCAATAATATAATTTCCACCAGAGACCAAATGACTTAAAAGTCAGCAATTATACGTTAATGTGCATACATGTATGTCCTTTTTTTTTCGAATTATGGCTTTTGATTAATACTTTAGTATCGAATTTTGAATCGAGTTTTAAATGTACGTTTTTAATATATCCGAATTTGTCTGACTTATCTCTCTTTTTATGCTTCTGATGTTTTTTAAAAATCACTAGAACAGGTCGAGACAGTTAAGAAGCAATGGCAGTTTAAATTTGGAATATAACATCAAAAAAGAAATAATCGGTATATTTTCAGATCAGACGACTAATCTTGTGTCTAAACGCAAGTTCATGTGACACATGACTTGAGACAAACGCATATTGTATCGGTAAACCAATTAGCAATCATGACATTAATCCTTGTGAAGTGTCGATTTCAGTTGTTATCCTTTATATCCTTTATCGAAACTTTATCATGAAAGAAGCACACCTCTGATTATGAAATCTGTATTAAGTGAACATGTACCTGTTTATCGTATCTGTTATCTACCCAAATTATCCAAATGCTAAAACGGCTGGCTGAAAAATGTTGAACGATATTCAAAACTACATATATTAGTATTCTGTTTATCGTTTATCGAGATATTATAATCAATATGACTTCACGGTATTACCAGTATGAGAGGCAAATGATGATCATGTACATCGTGGCAAATATCATTCAGCAAGAAAAAGATTACAATTTTACAGGACAATTAACATGTTCTTTATCTAAACGAATTTGTGTTAGATTGAATTTGGCATATGTTTAGTGATGCCCTATGGTAATAATCACATTTATCTTAATAATGAAAATTTTTCTTCGATATGTGTGAGATAAAAATTCTGTAAAAATCTGAAATCACTTTTCTGGTTTGACCAACGTCTTGTCTTCTTGCTTTTTTCAATTTATGGTTCTAGAATGCCTCTTTAGTATAAACACTTCCCCTTTTCCTCGAATGGGACCTACCGAATTAGACTTATCACCGGGTTTTTACATACGCGAGTAACACGACAGATGCCACATGTGGAGCAGGATCTGCTTACCCTTCCGGAGCACCTGAGATCACCCTAGTGTTTGGTGGGGTTCGTGTTGCTGAATTAATGTTTTATGTTGTGTATTGTAAACTGTTCTTTGGCTATTTGACTTTTTCCTTTTCAGCCATGGCGTTGTCGGTTTGTTTTCGATTTATGAGTTTGAATGTTCATTTGGTATCTTTAACCTTTTTTTTCAAATGGTCTTTACTTCTGTCGAACAAAAGCATACTTAAAAGAAACCAGTTTCGAAAATTTTAAGTTCATCTGATTTTAATTTCGAAGAGATTTAACAACAAAACTTCATTCCATATTTGATCATGTCAATCCGAAATAGACTCAAGCATTCCTATCGACCGATGAATCCACGTAATCGCACCGTTTGCATAGTTTCAATGAATGTCAATCACTTAAAAGTATATTAACCTCCAGTCAAAAGAAAACAACACGGACGTGTACTTATGAATACACAAAGTAATGTTGGTAATAAGGATGTGAAACTAAAATAACGTCAATGTAATATAATCGTGAGCTTGTTCTTTATGCTTTAATATTTGAACAGATATACTACAAACAATTTGATATTTGAACGTGGAAATCATATGTTTGACTGTACTTATACAAAATAACACTACAGAACTAAGTACTTACTATTGTAATGATATTTATAGATATTGTCATGTTTAGCCGCGTTCGTCGGTTAGTATTTTCCTAAATGCATGTTTTTGTCAAAATAATTATAATAATTTGTTATTGGTTCACCTTTAAATTAAGGGTCTTTAACATTTGGATCAGACAATTTTTTTTACTTAGTAACGTCTTCTCCAAAAACAGTTTTAGATGAAAATAAAACAGATATTTTGATAATCGCTATTTGGAATAATGTTATTCTTTTTTAACACAAGCCCTTGATAACAAATTTATTGTTGAAGTAAATCCATGCAGCAGGGAAAGAAATGTTATAGAACATCTTATTTTATCCCAATGATATAACAAAGTCCAAACATGGGTCCTTTATGGTAATAAAGCTCTTTAACTGTTTCGGTACTTTTGATCCTGTGCTTTCAAATGTTCGGCTTTTGGCGTTCCTCTTGCAGTTAAATCCAGAAAAGCGTTTCATACGCATGTAATCTATCAAGTATTGTTTTCATTTGTTCCAGGTGTTAGGCCTTCGCGTGGTTTTTTTTTTTTTGACAACAAACACCTTGAAAAAGGCTAATGAAATAGACCTTTTGACCTTTGGCGTGTTACTCAGAGAGTTAACTGCCTACTTGAAGCCCTATTGTATTTTTAAGATGAAGATTCTTGAAGAATCAGATTGTTTGTAGATAGTGTAGTCTACATCTTTGTAGTTGTTTCCCTCTGTAAAGTTCTTGTTGTCGGACTAAGTTACTGGACCTGTGATCTTAAGTATAAAATTTCCATTACCTCACGATTGTATTCATTTTCTTGCGGTTTGAAATAAATAGAAATTATTCATCGTGTCATTGAATTTTTTATAGTCATATATTCTATTTTCAGTGTTTAATTCCTTTTAAGTTTGATGGGATTCAGTGTTTACTTAATCGTGATCCATTTAAAGCAGTGTTTGTTTAATCAAACATTAAACATAATGTTTAAATATGCTTACATCTTCTGTATTACAAAAGAATTATGAAAAACGAATTCAACTGTCATTTAACAAATTAAATATCACGCCTAATGATTAAATATATGACTAAACATGCACAAAACATGTTTTAAAATTTTGTGTGCATTATTTCCGTAAAATTAAAAGACAATCGTTAAACTATAGATTGAAGATATTTCAAGTTATATTTGCACTATTAAAAAATCGAAAACCTTTATGTTGGCTGCTATCGGTTTAAAATAAGAAAATATGAAATATTTTATTCATATCTTTAAAAAGATGGAAACAATACCAATGAGGACTTTTTCCAATTAAGCGGACATATACATAACTAACTTCCTGTTCTGTTATGATGAGTTATGAAAAGTTTCGAGTTAGTTAACGGTGACATATCATAATTGTTATTATTATTTTCATCGAATATGGATGTTTAAAGATTCTTTAGATCTGCTCCGAAATCTTCATTCAGAAAGATTACAAATTTGCAACACTCCTTATGCTTACATAAAAGATGCCTCCATATTCTCATCAAGCAGTGCTTTTTCTATAAGCATTTGAGCTTTATATACAGGTTAGTTGTTTTAGGTCCTGAAAATCTTACTTTGTGAGAAACCATTCTCACTTCAACAACAAATAGACCGAACACGCTATAATAAAAATATGAATGACTATATTTGTCTAGTTTGATGGGTTTATATTTCAAAAAAATGTTGCATTTCCAACGGGTACTAATTACATATCCCTACAAGCCGACTTTTGTGTTATCTATATGAAGATGAATTCATATAAAACCTTTTTAAGATACAAAATGATAAAGCATCTTGCCATTTTCTCTTCTATTCTTGCTTAATAGATATATCTTAATAGATATATGTCATGTCACTCAATAACCCACATTTCAATGAGTGCTTGCATCTCATATATCCCAGCGGACTTGATACATGCCGAATTTACAACGTCTGATTCATATCTGGATCTCTTTCTTTAAAATGACATGATGGACGACTGACTTCTAATTAAGAAATTAAGATCAATGACAAACCTGATGATTTCAGTTTTTCAATGTAAACTTTCTATTTCTCAGCAGTAACACTTCCCGTGTGTCATCGTTACTAAGGATTTTCTAACCAAGAAGTAGATTACCTAAACTATTTGGCAAAACCTTTCTGAATTTTGGATCATCAATGCTTTTCATCTTCGTACTGTTTTTGCCTTTTAACTTTTTTGGTTCGAGCGTCACTGATGAATCTTTTGTAGACGAAACGCACGTATGGCGCACACAATTTAAAGCCTAGTATCAATAATGAGTTTGTCGTAGCGGTTTACATGTCTCATTTGAGTGAAGGACATGATCATACTAAACGTTTTTTTCATGAAAAGTGGTGAGCTGCTAACGCCCTCTAACGTCAACGTTATAAGGACAATCGATTCTACGCGAGTTTGACGGTCACCATCCGGAGTTAGTTGACTGACGCGACGCGGCCGTGTCTTCCCTCATCAAAACATAATTTCATGCTCTACTTTAAACAGTTGACTATTTTTCTCGTCAGTAGGTATACCGATTTTGTTCTCTTTCTATTTATGACTATTTTGATTGAATATAGATTCGCATGACAGGTGTATGCATAGCAGGAGAAATGTTTTCACTGATATGTATGGCATGGAATCAAAGTCATATTTATTGATTTTAGCATATGCTTAATTCATTTTGGCATATGTTAAATTTTATTTCAGCATATGTTAAATTCATCTCAGCATATGCTAAATTCATTTCAGCACATGCTTAATTCATTTCAGCATATGCTAAATTCATTTCAGCATATGCTAAATTCATTTCAGCATATGCTAAATTCATTTCGTAAATATTAACGTGTTGCAGATATAAGCTGGTGTTTTGAAAAATAAATCTCTTTTTATGTTGATCAGGTTAAAATCAAAAGGTACGATAAAAAACAACTAAAACAAGTAATCAATTCATGAATGCCGGTGTAATCGTCAACTAAAACATAGGCTCAAATAGAAGTTAACCAATACTTAAAAAAACGTTGTATTAATGAATGCCGGCAGTTTTCGACAGTAAGTTCAAAGTGTTTAATCTACTGAAATAGAGGTCAGGTCTATATATCTAGTATATTTTTAACATGACCTATTTCACGTGCCTTGAAATAGGTATTTAAAGAAGGATTCTACAGAAGTCACGACCGCAATCGTAAATGTTTATTTGATCGAGTAGAACAGTATTTTTATATAAGTAGATGTCAACAAAGAACGCCTCTATGGATTTGTTTCTAACAACATTAGTGTATGCATCCCTTTTCAATTGCTTTTGGGTGTAATGTATTGGCAATTTATAATATAAACTTTGTATATGTTAATGGAATATGGTATCTTTGAAATATATGAAAACCATTTGAAGTTTGAGATAACTGTTAAATGGTATCACGCGTTAGTTATCATGAAAAGGGTTTTAAGATCTATTGAGAAAGTTTTTGCTTTGTTATTTATTGTCCTTTTATCATTAGTTATGCATTAGATGTGCTAAATGATCGACATGGATATATTGTTGACAATTGAAGTCGACCATTTAGGATTTTGAGAACTTTTTTTCGTTATGGAAGAGTGAAGCATGTGTTATAGAAATATAGATGAGGACAATTTTTTTTTACCTGAAAGGAATTCTCTATACCAATACATACTCTTACCATTGTCGTGACTAAGGTATTTAATGACTGAAACAAGGAGTTTGGGAGGGGATCAAATTGGGCGTATCTAGTTCGATTTCGGCGGAATTATGGTGTAACACATTTTACTAGTGATGGAAAAAATCTATTAAATGTAAGAATAGGGGGCGCCTAGAAATCCGTGCGAAATCTTTTGAAATCCCCGATCGTCAGTGAGTCTAATATGGTCGTAACTTGCGTCTGACGTACTAAAATATAAACTTGGATTCTTTGAAGAGTTTTTACAACCATTGGGTCGATGCCACTGCTGATGAATGTTTCGTCCCAAAAAGTATCACCAGCCCAGTAGTCAGCACTTCCGTGTTGACATGAAATATCAATGATACGGTCATTATTTTGTAAATAAAATTATGAATTATTCGAAAACACTAAGATTTTTCTTCTCTCAGGCATTGATTGCCTAGTCGCATTTGGCACAACTTTTTTGAATTTTTGATAATCAATGCTCTTCAACTTCACATTTCATTGGTCTTCCTACCTTTTTATTCAATTGCAACTGATGAGTCATATGAAGAAAAATTGCGCGTCCATCGTACTCAAAAGTAAAGTTACAGAAAAACCGAACTCCAAGGAAAATTCAAAACGAAAAGTCCTTTATCAAATGGCGAAATAAAAAGCTCAAACACATCAAACCGAATGGATAACAACTGTCATATTCATGACTTGATACAGGCATTTCTTTTTGTAGACAATGGTGAATTAAACCTGGTTTCATAGCTAGCTAAACCTCTCACTTGTATGTCAGTCATATAGAATTCCATTATATTGATAACAATGTGTTAGCGAAACAAATAGACATAATAGGTAAAAATGTCAAAAATTGGGGTACAGCAGTCAACATTGTTTTATAATCTGAATAACTATAAAAACAAATAACTATTTCAACAAAGAAAAACAAAATGGCATATGGACACTCTATAGAAAAAGTGCATAAGCAAAAATGAAAGACAAGCATACAAAAATGACCATAGCACAATAACACAATGGCGGAATGTATAAATACCTAGCCACGCCAAAAGTGTATTACCAAAACATGGAATAAACAGTAAAGGTTAAAAATATACAAAGACAAATAAAAAGAACACTATAACACGTAATTAAGATGATAAACAACGTCAATACCTATAATCTATACTTCAAGACCATCATGTATTATATGTGAAATTGATACGGAAAAAATATCGACAACGTCTTGGTATCTTCCGATGATTTTTTTTTTAGAAAAAAGGACGAAACGTTCTTGGACATAACCCTGGTTCATCAACTTTCTGCTCAGACACTGGTGACGTTTTATAAAATCTGAGTAGCAGCTGCAAGCTCTTGAATACCGAATGAGTTGGGAAATGTATATCCCATATGCAGGTGAAGTTGGTATATTGCTACTTAGGTGGGGAAATTGATAATTTCAAAATTTAAAATTATAAGCCTGGTATTTTTGACATGTTACAATAGTGTACACCGTTTGTCCTTGAACACCGAGATTTTTTTTCAAACGTTTGGTCAATTATTAGGGTTGTAGAACTTACATGTACCGACGGTTACTGAATTTGTGATGTTAAAATAACTTGTTAAGATAAGGGATATACATCAATCCATTATAATACAGAGTCAACTAACATAAATTATCAACGTAGTTTAACTAGGCATGAATGATAACACTAGTGGGGCAGGACCGAAACACCTGAGGTCATCCAGGTTTCTGGTTAAGTTTATGTTGCCAAATCTTCTGTTTTTGATCTGTTTTCTGATAAGTGTTTTGGAGATATTTTTTTATCTTTTCGTCTTCTTACTTTTTGCTAATCGATTGTCTATTTTTCTTAGACTTATAAATATTCGCTTTCTGTTGACTATTTTGAAGCACTTAAGTTCAACCCGGATTACGGTGGGGTTCGTGTTGCTCAGTGTTTGTTTTGTTTTGTGAGTAATTCATT
The DNA here is from genome assembly GCF_021869535.1 of Mytilus californianus. Lineage (NCBI taxonomy): Eukaryota > Metazoa > Mollusca > Bivalvia > Mytilida > Mytilidae > Mytilus > Mytilus californianus. Next base: position 35,179,157 of record NW_026262701.1, read on the forward strand.
TGCTATTGTTTGACTTCTCAATTTCCTTATAGTCACAGTGATATGTCACGGTTCACACAAAGATAACTAGACCATTCTTTGTATCCATTTATCAAGGTTTTGATTGGTATCAAACATGATATGAATAATATATAACAAGTGCATTCTGAATCATTTCATTTAATTGATGGTCGGTATTTATGTGAATTTATTCCGATTTTTGCCTCAATGAATTAGCTGCAGAAAAATAAATGAAATATTGTTTTAAATAGAAAACCAAAAAAAAATCAAATTCTGCATGAAACTAGAAATATTTCATCATCCACATTCAAAACAAATATTTGATTACTTAGTTTAGTTTTAAGATATGTTTCCACATAACATAAAATATATATATTTTTGGGGTTTATTTATTCTTAAATCAGCACTATATCGTAACTTGTCGCCTTTAAGCCTAATGTTTTATTTAGTTTTTATAACCTTGTCATATCTGCTGGTGTGTATTGGATTGGAGGTTTGTGGTTGTTCGTATTGTCATATTAGAACCTGGTTGAATGTTTTGTTCTTTTTGCCGTAGATTATTCTAATTGTCCTGTTTATGTGTTGGGTTATTCTTATTATCTTGACAGAGTGTGACAGGGTGCATTATTTTGTCAGTGTGTGACTAAATGTAATATTTTGACAGTGTGTGGTATTTTTGTACTGCCATAGAAAAATGAGTTAATGCTCTGAAATCACTTACGTAACTGTGCATTATGATGATCTTAATTGTTTTTGAATATTGTGCTGATAAATGATTATCTCTGGCGGCTTCTTTGAAATCTCTGTAGACATAATATTCAAGCTTCTCTTGTGAGGTAAATGTGTAATAATATATGATGTTTTACTTAATAAGCACAACTGCTTAGGTAAATGAGAAGCTGGTCAAGACATGCCTATGTCTATAAGTGAAGTTACAATTTTGATTGATCTCAATTGTTTTTACAGTATTTAATTTAAATTTAGAAAATGAAAGTCAATCCTGGGGTATGCAGATTGAAATTAAGGACTTTGATTTTGCACATTATCAGGAATGAGGTTTTAAATATATTATTAAGACTAGTCTGGTCCCATAAAACAATAATTTTATCTTACCGTAGAAGATAAATAAAGGCAACAGTAGTATATTGCTGTTCGAAATTCATAAATCGATTGAGAAAAATCACAACCGGGTTACAAACTAAAACTGAGGGAAACACATCAAATATAAGAGGAGAACAAAGACACAACAGAAACACTAAAATGCAACACACACAGAAACGAACTATAATATAACAATAGCCATTTTCCTGACTTGGTGAAGGACATTTTAAGAAAAAATGGTGGGTTGAACCTGGTTCTGTGGCTAGCCAAACCTTCCGCTTTAATGGCAATGTTAAATATAACACTAAAATGACAACATTACATGACAGAACTACAATACAAATAAATGGAAGAACATACAGGACAGAGAAACACACAAATAAACAATACAATAGAACATTACGACAAGCTAATAGTTATTAAAAGTGCCAGGCCTAAAGATGAAGAGCAATGATGACCCAAAATTTCCAAAAAGTTGTGCCAAATACGCTATAAAACACTTTCAAACTATTTTATTCAATTTCTATTCATGTAACACACAGAATACACATCACCAGTTTGATCATGTATTTGTATACCTGCCTTTTAATATTTCAATCGATTAAAAAGTTATGATTTAGTAAACCTCTAAACATTATAAAACGTAAAACGCAAATCATGATAAAAATAAAAACTATGTTGGAAAAGTATGTTCTATAGTTTTTTACCATCTAAATTGATTGTTACACTGCAAATAAATTCAAAGTCCACTGCATTCAGTTGCAACCATTCCATGTATTTTTTTTATCGGAACTAACATTGATAATGTTAATAATAAGATAAAATATACTACATATGTATTCCCATGCAGTTATGAACATTTACGGTCCTATATTCTATCGATCGTTAAATTCGCATTGCTTTAGGTCATGTTTTTCTCAGACTGTTTATTGAGCCTTTACATTAAATCCATTGGATTCGTACTGATTTATATTTAAGTCAGTGAAACATGATTTATCTATTAGTTTTAATTGGCTGTGAACTAGCTTTTAGTAGCTGCCAAGTCAAACTTTTTTTCGACTGATTTTTACAGTTTGTCATTGTTGTGCTGTCCAACTGTCCCAGTTAAGGGGAGGGTTGATCGCTTGCAAACATCTTTTTTCACAATATTCTTTATTAGGGTCTGTCCCAAATCAGAAGACTGCAATACAGTTGTGTCGTGTGTTGCTATCTGTCATACTAAGTATTTGGTTTTCTTTATTGTTTTGTACATAACTAAGCTTTTGGTTTTCTTGTTTGAATTGTTTTACAAACATTTTGTCGTGCCGGGTCCTTGTATAGCTTACTGCACGGTAAAAACATCATAGATACCAGGCTGAAAATAGTGTACACCGGACGCGCGTTTCGTATGGGTGGTACTCATTGTTGAAGGCTGTTTCAGTCTCTTATGGATAGTTGTCTCATTGGCAATCATACCACATCTCCTTATTCTTATAATGTTCTTATACAATACGTCACATTGGTAAGTACTGCAAAGTGAAACGACTGGGATCGAGATCGGCAATGTCGACTGCCAATGAAAACATGTTAGATAGAGACATAAGTTATGTATAGACCACCAATGAACCTCTTAAAGAGTTGTTGGAATTATTCTTCAAAATGCAGAGTGTGGCCACCTTTAAACACGATATATCATATTTTAATGTCCAAAATCAAGCATATTTTTTAGTACTTGAAATTATGCACAATCGCGGGCTGAGGGGATGTTTGCTTGATTGTACAATTCAATTGAAGAAATGGGGTCCAAAGTCTAGATCTCTTGGATAATCTCGAAGTTTTCTACGCAATGTTTTTAAGTAAAAAGGGAACTTTTTTTCGAAATGAGAAACATCCTATTTACAAATATATGGATGACATCAACGTAAAACACAATGAAAATGGCTACAAGTAACCATCACCAAGTTTTGATAAAGCTTGTAGACAGTCATTCACTTTTGTATATTTCTGGTATTTACAACAATACTCACAATGACTTGATATATGTTTATATCTATCATTGAGATCACACCCCTGGTGTAAAGCACTTCATTTCTCACTTTCAGTCACTTCGCTAATCAGAATCTAGAATTCTCCCGTCCGGCGATAAAACCCTTGCTAAAGCGGGGCGTAATTTTGTCTGTGTGAGATGTATAAATAAGCAACCACGGCTGGTTGGAATAGGAGTTTTAAATCTGTTGCCGATTTACGGTGAGTGCTTCTCTCTCTCTCTCTCTCTCTCTCTCTCTCTCTCTCTCTCTCTCTCTCTCTCTCTCTCTCTCTCTCTCTCTCTCTCTCTCTGCAGCCCATATATCCCACCCTCTTTCGATCCCGGTCGACTGCCTAATTGCATAACCTACTCATTGTATTAATTGTTAATATGTGCTCGTCCTAAATTTGCATAAAATATTTTCCACTGGGCGTTAAACAATAAATAATCAACTATCTATTTACAAGTTTGCACTATTTCAGTATTTTGCGTTGAGATTTTCAGGCAATTTTTAAAACCACATGTTAAATTCCTTGTTGATATATCCACAGTTGTATTTTTCAATGCACAGATGTAGCTTGGTCGACTACCTGTAAAGATTTTAGTTCAGCTCAAACCGATGGAAGGGGCCGTTTTAAACTTGCGAAGAGTTGTAACTGTTTGCTCATTCGTTTTCAGAGCACTTGTTGTCTTTTGTATACTGTTGTTTGTCTTTTGGTCTCCTTTTTTGCCATGGCATTGTCAGTTATTTTCAACTTATGAGTTTGAATGTCCCGTTGATATCTTTCACCTCTCTTTTATGATTAAAAAATACAATGGGAAAGTCTATGATAGGACATAATCAAGACCAATGTATTAAAACTGATAAATAAAGGAAGGTATAACTAACTGGGCAATGAAAAATGTTGCAAACATTTTAACTTTTCGCAAAAATTAGATACATGTTTGCTGAACTACTATTCCCAGGAAAACTGATCGCATGTGAAATCTGTTAGAATTCTTGACAAATAAAACAAAATCACAAAAGGTGACTCGTTCTGTTGTGTCCACACAGCATAAAAGATTGATTGTTTGACTGATGGATATATGATGCCAAGCAAAAGGTAAATTAATTCAGAGGACGATCAAATGTTATTTACAATTGATGTATGCCCCGCTTTAAATTATATAACAATAAGTGGGATTTTTTAAAGTACTAGGTTAAAGCTTAAGTGTTACTGCTGCACTATGTCTTTTCTTATTTTCCAAGATCGCCTATTGTCCCCTGCCAATCGTTTGTTTCCTCTTGTAACAGTTGGTTTGATATCTTCTTCTTACGATGTACCTACATATAAACTTTTGAACAGATATATCATGTTAAGGAGGGGTATTTGCGAAAAATACCAGTCGAGAGAATGTTAAATTTCGCGAGCCGTAAGGCGAGGGAAATTCATTCTCAAGACTGGTATTTTTCGCAAATACCCCTCAAGAACATGCTATATCTGTTTAATTACACCGAATGTTAACGTTCAAAAACGCATTGATGATCGTGACGTTACAAGCGTCCAGTCGGATAGAGTATTTTTTGGCAAATACCATGGCAGAGAGGGTAAAAAAGGCATATCCTTTTTGCATATACCCCGGCGGCGTTAAAAAATGAACGATATTCTTTTGATAACAGGAAATTGGTGAAAAATGCACTGGCTATCAACCAATCAAAACCCAGGATTCTTACATAAGGTGTAATTAAAAATAAAATTACCCATAGCGTCACAGTTTCTCTATTTTAACTTAAAGTCAAAATGTCAGTCCAAAGTGTTTGAAGGTGCCTCTTGGGAAGATCATTGATTTTCAGCACAAAATATTATCATATCTGTTTCCATTTTTGAAGCGCATACAATTCTAGTCAGTTTATAAAGGATTAATTATAAAATATGTGATTCAATAAAATAAAATGAAATAGAAGTTCCTTCATAAGAAAAGTTCCTAAAGAAAGAAATATTCTGGAATAATATTATGACTGGGAAAATATTACAGTACTTAATTGTTCCTTTCGGAATTAAGGGTATAGAATATCTGTTCCAACAGAAACAAATAGTATGGCATTGTTTGTAACAAAGTTTCGTCGGTAACTTCTGTTAGGCGGAACAATACATGTCTACGTTGACATATGTTTCACGGGTGAGTAGAAGTCACCTCTGCCGGAAGTGCATTATAATAAAAATTATCCTTGCCATAAATGTTATTAACGTGTGTATACCTTTTTAACTTCTACATTAAAGGTAATTGAAACCTCAATTATCTAAATGGATATATTGTTTAAAGGAGGTCTCTTTCTTCACTAAAAGGTTTCGGTCATATATCAGATTATAAAAGTGCACCTTGATTGATTCGAATAACTATTATTAAGCTCAATATATATTTAACATTAATGTGTATTGTATAATCCTGTGTAGGTAGATAGTTATGATAATTTTAATACCTTTATAAATCAGTTTTGGATTTAGATTTAAATATATACCCACATGTAACACCCTCTTAAAGCATTCCATTTAAAAAAAAATGGAAATGAAAAGCATAGTACTCTTTGAAGTGATAGATACCAGAACCTGAATCATTTGATGCATAATGATTTTTCTCGACCATCGAATAGACAAAGGTACAACACGAAATAAAATACAAGCTTGTAAACCAAATCTACAATTGTTATACACACAAACATCATTGAAATCCTGATGGACATAATCTTAAAACGCTATATGACTAGAAGCAGCTAGAGTAAACAAGAACAATATATATTGGACTTCCTTCACAATAGTGTAATTAATATACATGTAGCCAGCGTCAGGCAAAATTACAGTTCTTTCATTTTGCAGCGGCAGTCACAATTCCATTTTTCCGGTTTGTCCCTTGGTTTGGTCTTAATACGTAGACTTCTTCGGCTGATAACTTAAAGTTGACTGGGTTTGGAAATATGGACTTTTTCTCATTGTTGAAGGGCCATACGGTTTCCTATAATTGCTTGCATCCACTTCATTTGAACTTTGGTAGATAGTTGTCTTATTGGCAATCATACCACATCTCCTCATTTTTTTTCTATTTTGTCTTTCTCCGATTCGAGTGATAGACCCATGCTGAACAAGCGTCTGTTACTCTGTTTGGGATGTATATTACTCAGTCATGCCAAGTTGTAATAGAATATTTCCACAGGAAGTTTACCATCAACAGATTGAACGTTCAAGGGGTAAATTTTTCTGTTACGTTGAACCTAAACTGTCATAAATTAATTAAATTTTAAACAAAATTCGATAAAATAAATGATGATTCTCTCGACATCTACTATACTCTACTTACGTCAAATAATACTCACGACATCTACTATACTCTACTTACGTCAAATGATACTCTCGACATCTACTATACTCTACTTACGTCAAATGATACTCACGACATCTACTCTACTTACGTCAAATGATACTCTCGACATCTACTATACTCTACTTACGTCAAATGATACTCACGACATCTACTATACTCTAATTACGTCAAATGATACTCTCGACATCTTCTATACTCTACTTACGTCAAATGATACTCACGACATCTACTATACTCTACTTACGTCAAATGATAATCACGACATCTACTATACTCTACTTACGTCAAATGATACTCACGACATCTACTATACTCTACTTACGTCAAATGATACTCACGACATCTACTATACTCTACTTACGTCAAATGATACTCACGACATCTTCTATACTCTACTATACTCTACTTACGTCAAATGATACTCTCGACATCTACTATACTCTACTATACTCTACTTACGTCAAATGATACTCACGACATGTACTATACTCTACTATACTCTACTTACGTCAAATGATACTCACGACATCTACTATACTCTACTATACTCTACTTACGTCAAATGATACTCACGACATCTACTATACTCTACTTACGTCAAATGATACTCACGACATCTACTTTACTCTACTTACGTCAAATGATACTCTCGACATCTACTATACTCTACTTACGTCAAATGATACTCACGACATCTACTGTACTCTACTTACGTCAATTGATACTCACGACATCTACTATACTCTACTTACGTCAAATGATACTCTCGACATCAACTATACTCTTCTTACGTCAAATGATACTCACGACATCGTCTATACTCTACTTACGTCAAATGATACTCTCGACATCTACTATACTCTACTTACGTCAAATGATACTCACGACATCTACTATACTCTACTTACGTCAAATGATACTCTCGACAACTACTATACTCTACTTACGTCAAATGATACTCTCGACAACTACTGTACTCTACTTACGTCAAAGGGCTTACTCTTTAAAAGAAGTGCATAACAATATGCTTGTCTTAATTCTTGTGGTTAATTTTTTTATGAACTTCTGTAGTTTAAAATGTATTGAAACTTACAAAATGAATATATTATTTAACGGGAGTCTTTTTCACACCACAGGAGTGCATGTTTTATAATTGGAAGTACAACTACTGTATAAGTACTAAACATTTTGTGTAACTCTATATATGTTTTTATCATTATTGATATGGTTCAGTACAGCGTGGGCGGAAAGTTATTAAATCTAATTTCAAAGGCCTTTATGAATATGTTTTTAAATTTAAATCTTAACTTCTACCCACATAAAACACCCTCTTATAGCATTCCATTTAAAACAAATTTGGTTTAGAGTTGATATTAAAAGGTAGTGCGTCAGTCCCGACCAATAGCGTAACTTTCATTGAACCTGAATATACTTGACAGCAAACACGGATGCAACCTCCTCAGTCAGTATATAGACAAAAGGTACAACAAGGTATAAAATTTAACATAACTTATAAAACGTAAGGTTTTATGAAAGATCCATCGGAAATTTTAAAATACCGAATAAAAATCCTGTTGAAATGCAGTAAACATAAGCAGGTTAATTTAATATTTGAATAACCTTCCTACGTGGATATGTCCTCATCGGATCTGAAGAGGTCATCCGCGTTCTAGAATATTTTTGTCTCGCCTCGACGAAGTAGTAAAATTGAGACTAAGGTGTGCAGTTCACGTTATCGACGTCGTCAACAATTGATAAGTTTGTGATTAGTTCGGATGAATGTTAACCATTAATGGTTTGTCATTGATGTTTGGTAGGCACTTGTATTATCATTGGCGCATTTCATTTCGAAAGCGATTACTCGACTCGCCTCTCAGTTTAGTTTAGTTCAGTTTAGTCTAAATGTTACACAGGCGAGATTAATCTCTGTGTCAACAGACAGTTCATGATATGTAGCCATCGTTTGGAAAAATCCTTTTTCCTACTTTTGGTTCCATTATTTTCGTTTTGTTCATTGTCGTGAATTTGTTGTCGCGTTCGCAGGCTGAAAATCTAAACGTCTGAACGTAAACTGATTAAGATTTTTTCCACTCTGGAGACAAAAACAACAAAACATCAATATCAGACGGAACGTATTAGTTCAGTAATTTTTTTTAGTGTTATTGATGATTTTAAAATAAAAAAAGTTCAGATAAATGTTATTTTTCAAATGAAATTCGATCGAAAATAATGATGTTCGCGGCACATTCTACAAACATTTATAAATAAAATAAAACTTTATTTTCAAAATGGGATAATTTTACAACTTTACAAAATATAAAGACCTTATAGATAAAATTGATCTTTTCCCGGTCATGGGTTTGCAATTGGTTTATACAGTGTCTCTGTTCCTCAAAGAAGTGGTAGTCAATATATGTATATGTGTTACGAATAATGTGAAAATTTTGACAAATACCAATCGCAAAACCACAAAAAATTACAACCGTGACGTTGTGTTAAAAAGCGAGCTGAAGTTGCCGTTGAATATTCAATGTGAAAGAAAATACAGATCTTTCTGTTAAATTGTATTACGTAGAACATATTAGTAAAAAAAAAATATTATCAAGTTCTTATTTCTCCTATCCTTAAATTGAATCACTCATTTAAATTGGATAATGCATTTGAGTTGAGGTAAAATCCGCTTTCATACTGTACTTTTCTCAGTTGCACTAATTGTAAAATCCATGATCAATTGTTATTGTTGGTGTTAATTTTATTCATTGTCATACTGAAAAATCTATATAATATTTGCCACTGGACGTTAAGTCAATAGAAATCAATCGATCATTTATTGAATTGCGTTGTGTCAAATGCTAAGCAGTGGGTAACACAAAATGCAAGTTATATCTATGCAACGTTTCATAAATAGTTATTTACCAATAATTTAATTTTGGATGTAACACGTCTTCTGAATGACTGAAAGTTTTTTGTCTATCAGCTCATAGACATAATTGTGTCATGTGACCGTGACGTCATCAACGTTTTTTTTCATGATTTACTCATTAAAAATGGGATATCGAATTAAGTTATAAGGACTGACTGTAATAGTTTTTCATAGACAGAAAAAATATCACAGTCATTCCTTAAGTATTATATGTATCTTAGAAATATGAATGGTTCCAACACAAATGTACAATCATCGAACCTCATATACACAAACAAAATTCTTCACTATAAAAATAAAACGTGTTAACCTACGGGAAAAGACAGGACTGCTGAAACCAACCACATTATCAAAAATCAACCACAAGTGTTCTTTATTAAGTTCGAAGAAGTACGCTTCTCCTTGAAAAATTTGAAATATATTAAAAGTACGAGTTGCTTTATATTTGTGGTAAGCATAGTACGTCTAGACATAACACAATGGAGTTCATTTCCTTCTTGTCAGGTTGTTAATGAATTTATATAAGGCATACATTTTAAGTAAATATTTTTGAAGAAAGATTTAATCAAAATTTTAAACAGTAATATGATCTTAAACGACTTTATAGGTAACAATCACTGTACATTCTGATTTGATTGTATGACGATATTTTTAAAACTCTCCGTACTAGCTAATTCTCACCAAATTGGAAATATAATCGAACATGACCTCAAGAGAAAATGATGTTATCAAATAGCAAGGTAGTGCACTTCATGCGTAATGCAAACATGTGTATAGAACATTAAACAGATAAAAAATTTGGAACAGTCAGACATTATACTTGTGTCTAACTATACTTATTTTATTACCGTACACAAACAAGCAAATGCACTGTTTTGAAATTTATTACAAAGTAATGTCCAGTTGCAAATATTTCATGAGAATAAATTAATGACAAATCCAGTAGTTTATAAGTACAGCAACTACTAGTAGTGTGTGAGAAAGAGAAACATTGTCAGTTGACAAAGTTCTTTGATCCCGAATTCAATATCAACAAAGCGATACAGATATATTGGAATAAGTGCCTTTTTCTAAATAGACTTTTATTGTGTTAATTTATGGTATCGTTCGTTCCACCAATAATAAACAACATAGTATAGATATGAGTAGTGACAAGATCATTCCAACTTCGCCCTAAGGTTAATAAGTGCCTTCTCTGAGTCAGTAAACACACCAGTGACTTGTAAACCCCAAGAGTTGAAAGACAGTAAGTCCCGTGCTAAAGCGTCCGTTTGGCTATGCTGGGTGTAATATACGATGTCACTGTTGGTCTGAAAGGGGTAAGTAAATGCGATGTCATGCATTGTGAAATGTAACTCTCTGTGGTCTACAGAATCTATATATAATTTGTAATAACTCTTGAAGATGAGAAGGTGGCCTGTTGCATAGATAAAATCTCTGACAATTATACCCAACATAAATACATTTTTTCCACCATAAAATCATTCTTCTTCTTGTCTATTTAAGAGTTTCGATATTCTTTTCAAATATTCGATTGTCGCTTTTCAATATAAAGGATGTGCACTTTTAAGGCATTAGTTGAAGCTTTTATCGTTTTTAAAGACACAAGCTTGCATATCTGTGGGAGCTTACAAATAGTTGAAGGTCATATATAAAGAAAATTATTGAACAGTTGTCTAATTTTGATGAAATTGACCCGTAATTACAAAATTATTGTATAGTAACTACAACAATCGGTATTTAAATATGGACTTTAATTTTCTTAACATTTCTTTATGAAAAAGGGTCTTTTATCATTTATATTTTATTATGTACCATCTAACAATTATGGTTTTATATTTCAAATGATAAATCTTCTTGATAATAAAGATAAAAAGTATGTAAGTTATTTAAAGACCATTTCAAACGTTCTTTAACAGTAGTCACAAGTAAAATGAACATTCCAGAAATTGAAGCATTTATAATATCTGTATTCTTTAACTTTGAAAGAAAATTTCCACCTGTTTGATCACTCTGTCCACGTGGTTTCAATAAAAAATTAGTTATAAAATGTTATGTATGTCATGAAGAAAACATTTTTTTCTGAATTTTTATAAAAATGAGGAGATGTGGTATGATTGTCATCCATCAGAGTTAAAATGAAGTGGTATAGTAAGCATTTATAGGCCACAATACGACCTTCAACAATGAAATAAACCCATACCTTATAGTCGGCTATAAAAGGCCCCGGCATGAAAAAATGTGAAACAATTCAAACGAGAATACTAACGGCCTTTGTCACAAAACAATGTACGAAAAACAAATATGACAGGTATGAACCAACGACAACCTCTGAACTACAGGCTCCTGACTTGGGACAGACACATAAAGAATGTGGCGGGGTTAAAAATGTTTGTGAGCCTTCAACCATCACCCTAAACTAGGACAGTAGTGTAACCGCACAACAAAGGAACAAACTGCAAAAATCAGTTGCAATTGGCTTAAGGTCAAGTTACAGTAATTGGGCAATATCACAGATTTTGGTAAAGTTTTACATACAACTTTGGCTCATTGGACTGTCACTGAAAATCGAAAAAATAATGCATTTATCTCCTTTATCATCTGAAATTTTACTGATTGAATTCTGAGCTCATTTAATGGAAATAAAACATCTTCTTCTCCTTCTTCTACTGCCACTGGAAAATGAGGGCAGACATTTTGCCTTACAACAGGACACCTACGAGCCCCTTCAAGAGTTATTAGAAGGTTCTTAAAGTGCAGAGAGCGTGGTTCACTCTCTACACGAGGCATCGGATTTAACGTCCCCTTTTTGACCGGACGTGACTACGTACTTGTACATTCCGTACAGCCAAACGGACGCTCTACTTTGGCAAGGGTTTTACTGCCGGTCGGAAGAAGACCTGCAGTGACCATATTTCTATTCCTTAGTCACCCTTGGGTGAAAAGACGTCAGAAGTTATGAAAATCTCGATATTGTTGTAACTTAAAGTAGGGAGGTGAATAATGAGATAAACAAGTGGAAATAATTATATGAAATAAGGAGATGTGGTATGATGCCAATTAGAAAACTATCAAACAGTGTCCAAATGACGTTGATTTAAGCAACTATAGGTCACCGTTCGGACTTTATAAATGGTTGTTTCATCAAAATATTTTGAAATCCATTTTGCATATATTACATAAATGTATCAAAGAAAAATTGGCAAAATATATCAACTGCATTATGGTGAGTTTTAATTGTATCAATATTAGCGGATGTTGTAGTGAAACACAAAACACATGCTTCTAGTGTCTTTTCTCTCCTGAAGTTTACTGTACGTTCTGTACATGTACATACGTTTTGTTTTTCAACTGATAGAAACAAAAGAGGAGGATGGCAGAGTACTAAAAAACTGGTTTACTCGGCCATAGTTTAATGTACCTGTCCCAAGTCAATCACATTATCAGTGATTGTATTTAGTTCTGTATTTTGATTTTGTGTCCATTTAAGAATATGGTGTTGACGGCAGATATTCGTAGTTTCTGCTGATGTAAGAACTACTACTAGATAGACGCTTGGTCGTATGGTAGAGACATATATCTATTGTTGATTATCGTATGTTGACCTCAAAATGTCTTTTCCTTTTGTACGCATACCTCACGTCGTATTTTTTTTCATTGGGCGCCCCAATATATCTCAACTACATTTAATAGGGAATTTTTGCAATTACATACACATATACAGTTTCCAATTCAGGGCTCTTGTGGGGCATACAGATGACCAAACTTGAGAATACAGATACATGTACATAAAACTTTTTAAAGCATCAAAATCAAACGAGCCAAAACTGTCCAAGGTCACAGTTGCCTGAGGTAGTTGCCACAGGAATCCAAGCCTTGTCGTATTAAGCATAATCCCCACTCGTAATTCAAATTATCGGAAAACAGGACATGTATGTCTGATAGATCCGAAAAGCGCACACACGTCACAATGTTGAGGTGCTGACCAAATATGAAGTCATTCTGTTTAATGTGCGAGGACAGATAGAAAATTCAGAATATCAACTAACAGCAAGTAGGGTGACATATGTCTTACAGGTCAGAAAAGTGGTCACACATTACAACCCATTACTGTCAAGCTGCTGAGCAAATATGAATTCGTTCTGTTGTATACTTCAAAAAAGTGTGACGAAAAAATTTGTTGAATAAATGGACGGACGGACCAGGTGATTTCAATATAGACTAAGAGTCCACTCCAAGAGTAGGGGTTTAGTATTGATTCTGGTACATTTACAACAATATTGCACGCGTTGTTATGCTAAGCAACAGTAAGAATATGTCTAATTGAATTGAAAAGCGCTCACTCGTTCAACTCATCACTGTCAAATCATTCTGTTTATAATATCTGGGAAAAGTGTGACGGAATTTTTGTTGGGACGAACGGACGTTTAAACAGACGGACGGACGGACTACGTGAATTCAATATAGCCCCAATGCTAGAGTTATGTGATACAACTTATAAGCTGATAATTTACAAAATGTCTAAGATATTTATATCATACAATACCCACCTGGACCATCAACGATTCATACCTAGGGGTTTTAAATAACTAGTAAATAATTTAAAAAAAAAGATTATTTCAGGCATGAGTCTAACTTGGTTGATATCCGGTTAAGGAAGCATCTGTTTTGTGAAATGGAATATCAGTTGAACATTAAAAACTATAAAAATACATGGCCATAGATTAACTAGATGGACTTTTTCCTATTAAATCATCCCATGATATTTCCAACTTAAATTATGTGGAAAAAAAGATTTTGTCAGTACACTGGATAAGATTGTTTTACCATTTTATTGAAAAGCGGCTCAGTCTTTCATCAGCTATGTTAAATTGAATAGGAATACATGTGCAATGTGGAGACGATTTTCTTTCATCCAGGCAACATACTACACTACCTATGATCCATTTCTACACAATGTTGTATGTGTGTAGGGCACTACGTATCTAAGATTTGAACGTGGACTTGATTCTTAATAGAAGTCAATAAAACGTAAAAAAAATTTTTGGAGAAGGCGGCTGTTCTCGCTAAAATGGTTGATTAATTACTAACTAAGTTGCATACCTACCCTAAGTTATATGATTGTAGGCAACTAGGTTTCAATCTGACGTGAAATATGGGTCGCCGTCATATGGCAACTGGCCATATCCTTCAAGAAACACCTGTACATCCAATTAAAAGGCTGCATGTTAATCTGTTTTGTAGAAATTGCTGCTGGTGCGCTCATGCACCCAGATGCAGTGAACACAAAATAATCTTCGTGGTTTCATGACTTATGATTTTATTAAGTAATAAAATATCAAAATAAAGTTGTACTTGGTTATGTAACCTCTGATATAAAATCAAACGATGATTATCCTTGAGTAACATTCTTCATTACATAAAATCGGAATAAATGTAAATTCTCAAACTCATCATCCAGGTGACATACCGACGAAAGATAGTAAAAAAAAACATTATATGTGCGAATTTGCCTACCAAAGGTCATTCTAGATTGTATCGCAATAGAACATTTAATTATTTAGAAAAATGAATATATGCTTTCTCTGCACGAATAATTCTTGTTATTCATGTTTATTGTTGAACCTATAGTTATATGACCTACTTGCAGTGTTGATTTCCTAAAAGATTAATACATTTATAGCTTTACCATGTTTACCTAGTGCATATATAATGACTTTATTCCCCTTTATTCCGCCAGAAACAAACGCTGTGATATTTCTTCCAGCGAAGATATACTATTCCAGAATATTTCTTCCATTTGGAATCAATATTACAAAGGCACTTAAATTTGTTCTATTCCATAACAAGGTGTTCACAAAGTTTACGCGTTCGGCACTTTGAAACAAACCTAGTATTTAAATTTAGTAGAACGACAAGACATATATGTTTGGGAGTACACAGGCTTAAACAGCTCAGACCTAATGCCATTAGTTTTCATAGGACAACAACAATGACCAACAATGCTTTTGAAGGTCACTCATAGTAATGTCCTGCTTCTAATTTACCTCAACGAATATTTGGTCACTTTCATGGTTCAGTGAGTGGTCAAGGCTAACTTGTAAAAGAAACTTTTCATAAAAGTTAAATGCATTAATGGTTTTGACACCCACTTTAAAAATGTGTTCCTGATTTTGAACTTAATGCACTTAAATAAATGACCGTTTCTTTTTTTTTATCTATATTGGCCTGTTTCCCATATTTCCTGTACCCATTATACAACTCTAATGATACTATTTATAAGAAAAAAATAATATTACAAAAAAAGGCTATACAATGTATATCTAAATGATATCTATCAAGGTTAATCACTGTGCCATATTCCCTTTGAAATTCACAGACGAACCAATATCATCATATAGCCTACATTTGTACGATAAGCGTGAATTAGGTTAAGTTGATTTAGGTTCATATAATAAAGTTTCCTGCTTCAGTTGTCTTTATTAAATGAAGTATACAAGTGTTGAAGCCTTTGGTTTTTTTTTTTTTAGATAATACGATAAAGGGTTTTTGTTGTTACTTTAAAGTTTAATACTTTAAAAATTTACTGTATTTGGTTTCGATCACGACTGATTGATAAAAACTAAAAAGGCAAGGTTTCTAGTCAAGTTCCCATGTATTTGTTTCACTCACAGGGCAAAAATCTTAAAGTTATTAAATCCTACTGGGAATTTAAAATGTAAAGCGTTAAAGAGGCTTAAGCATACACTTAAAATAATGTTTCATAATTAGACACATTTCCATAAAATAAAAATGTTATTCATTGCAAATTTTACATGCTTTTTTCAAGGACGTCGCTTATCAAAATAAATCAATCTGTACCAGAAGAACAATACATTTTACTTCCAATCGAATTTTATAGTACACATGTTTGGGATAAATACTCAGAATTTGCGAAAAATCTCTTAATATTGTGCTTGAGCTATCTTCAGGCGTTTATTAGTTTGTTACTTGTTAGGAAATAAGCCATAATATTCTTGAAACCTTGTAATGCTCACATATGGCTGTGATACTATGAATTTAAGTAAAGACTGATAGATTTATCTGAAAATGAACAAATCGTGAAATAAATTCAGGTGAAATTGGCCCTACCTCTTTTCGAAATGCGCACGTCGTTCAACAAACTGTTTTCGGTATTTTAAAATTGTGTATACAGAGAATGTCACAAGCCCAGTGTTACAATTTCTATTACATTAACTCTTTGTTTGAGAACAAGACCAACTTGCTGACACTCTATCTAATTAATGCTCTAAAAACTATGTAAAATGACACATTTTTGTCCCAATACCTGCGATCTTTTTACCAAAACATATCGATAACAATCAACTATATGTCACGAACATAGTTACGACCATTCTTTGGTTAGTTTTTATAGTTTTAGTTAAACAGGTTAACTAAAATTATGAAATTATTTCCAATTTAAAAGTAAACTTTCGTTAATCTGTTTTCTAACTTTAAAAGAACATAACAGGGAACAGAAATAACCAAAATGTTGAACAGTTCAACAGACAACACCAACCATTGACTCTTCAGAGAGAATAAAAGACGTGCAAAAACAAATCAAATCAAATCAAATCAAATATTTTATTGGATAAAGCACATATAATACATATGACAATGCGTAATCCAAGTGTAAAACATACATAGCATGTACAACATGACAAATAATTTGAAAATAACACAATGCATAGCAAATGAAATTTAATGATATGCTATTACCACATGTCTATTTTTTTGTATAGTACTTCCATAACTCATGGTAGACCAACTGACAATAAGTGTTATTATGAACTTCAAAAGCTGCACTCAAATAATTACATATTTGTTTGGCAGTAACCAAATAATTTGGATTAAGTAAATATATTACTGATTTGATATCATCATCTTTTAAAATTAATCAAATTCTTGAAAATGCTAAGCCTCTCTTGAAGATTTTTATATAAGGGACACAATAAAAGGAAGTGCACTTCATCTTCTACTTTGTCTCCGCAAATTTGTCTCTGTTGCTAAAGTTATTGGTTTACTGTATCTCCCCGTTTCAATAGCAGCAAGTGAACATACACTAGTTTTATTCATTGTGAGATGTGATCTCGTATATTTTAAAACAAAAAAAAATTACGACGAACAACACATGGTCTAGAAAGTCTGACTTGGTACACATGCACAAAAGCACAAAATGCAATTGGATTAAAACAGTTTTACATGCACACAACCTCCCTCTTTGCTTATTCAGAACATATGTTGTAAAAGTGAAACAATAAAAACCAAAAACACTTGCATATTTCAGCTACATACAGGCTGACCTTTAACTCTGTAACTTGTAAGTTGATGATGCTATTTCTTGATAATTTCGCGAGCATTCACCTATCAAGTTTTTTTATAAGTTTTTGTGCAGATCATATAGCAGCAATGTTCTCAGTCAAGTTTCTAACAGTGTCAAATGCCCTTCTCACAACACAATCAATGTTCTGTAGATTTCTAAGACAAAATTGTGATCTCTACATATTTTTTTAACTTGCATTTCAATGGTCTTCACTGGGTATTTGTTATATATACTGACATAATCATCACACCCTGTTACTTTTTTTGTAATCGGAATAATTGTTTTTTGTTTTACTGAAGTACAGTTATTTAGTATTGTTTTACAATTTTCTTAAACACTATTGGTTGGTGGTATTTTATCTATAATACATACCACGCTGTAATTTGAATTTAAGAATAAGAAGCTATGGTATGATTGGAAATGAGACAACTCTCCACCAGAGACCAAATGACGAATTTCATAAAAATTTATAGAACCTAGGCTCATATGTATGATGTCAACGGATGTTTACAATCAAGGTTAAATCTATTCTTATTGTGTAATGATCACATCTTTAGTAAAAGGAGATTTATCTGTCACCAAAATATCAAATGCGTACATAAGCTACTATTGTTCTCCAAGATGGATAGATGTGTGTCGTTATTGGTTTGACAGCCATATGAGACATGTTAACGCGATGTAATGAAAGTATAATAGACTTTTAACGACAAAAATGTATATGCAACTTCAATATAATAAGATTTTTTGTGTTCTACTAACATGGATTAAATAGATTTTAAAAAGAATTTTAAAAGTGCTCTCATGCAGTTATTCGTGTCACATTGCATAGGATTTATGATTTATAACACTTGTAAGTCTGTCGTGTTTTCTTCTTTTATTTTTTTGTTCGGGTGCAGCTTTGTCTATACCTCTACAATATAAAATTTGCTATCGCCGTCTTATATCTTCTTTGCTTTAAAGTACTTGAAAACAGATGATGCATAATTCTGACGATAACAAAGATGTATTTTGTTTTCCATCAATTGAAAGAATAATAATTATCTGTATTTGTCAAATTACTGGCAATCATGGACCGAATAACCTGTTGGGTCAGTTTGTTTCTAGATTTAGAAAACTAATTTAAATATGAGTTCACTTCTCATCTTACTGTTGGTCCTTAATTCTTTTTATCAGCTCTTCAACGTGGTAATTACATTCCGGACTTTAAAATATTTTGACCCTGAGCATCACAAATGAGACATTAATTGTCGAAACATTCAACTTAATGTGTAAAAATGCATCACGATCTGTGAAAGCATATTGGAGTAACATGAAAACATGACAACTTGTTTTAATTTTATTACGATTGAACAATTGAACGGCTGATCTAATAAAAAAATAGCTAGTCTTCATGAAACCTTACATAACATGAACATTTTGGAGTCAAGATTCGGTTTTAGAGTGTACTTGAGTTATTGCTAGACATGCTCGAACAGACAGATAATGGTATACCAAAATACGTATAAAAATCAAATGATCTTGATTCCACATGGATTGTTATCAAAGTCGCATATAATAAAAAAAAAAACTGACTTTTCTGCGTTTTTCTGGGTTTACTAGGTTATTCGGTTCCAAAAACGACCAGAGCCAAGGACGAATTTTTTGGTGGAATATTATCGAAATTAGTTGGCTGTGGTCTTTTTGCGCCAGTTTCTAGTTTAAAGATGTATCATAGCGCCAAATATTATGTTTTCTAATTTAAAGATGTATCATAGCGCCAAATATTATGTTTTCTAATTTAAAGATGTATCATAGCGCCAAATATTATTTCCCAAAAAATTTAAAGGTATCATGCAATTGGGCCAGTGACAATAAAGAATTCACTTGGGCTAATTTACCTGTACACATATTTATTGTACAAACAAATACTTAATTAATGGTTGATCCTTAAAAATAATACTTTATGGAATAAGTGGGACTATTGTTGCTTAGCAATGAAAGAAAAGCAGGAGATATTCAACTGCATAGGAAATAAATTTATAAATTATTGCACTAACTAAAAGAGAGGCGAAGGATACCAAAGGGACATTCAAACTCACAAGTCGAAAAAATAAACTGACAAAACCATGGCTAAAAAGAAAAACAGACAAACAACAGTACACAAAACACAACATATAAAACTAAAGAATGAGCAACACAAACCCCACCAAAAACCGGGGGCGATTTCAGGTGCTCCGGTAGGGTAGTCAGATCCTGCTCCACATGTGGCACCTGTTGTGTTGCTCATGTTAGTACAAACCCGATGATGAGTCTAGTTTAAGTATAATGTGTACATGTGCACGGACTATACGCTGAACAAAAATGATGAACAAAATTCATTGGAAGAAAAACAAAAGTAGTTGAGAATAGTCAGTGCTGGAACAAACATAGATATAACTGTAAAGAAAGTAAAATAGAATAGAGGGAATTCGCGAAGCCAGGTGTTCTACTTCCAAGCAAGGAACCAAATTTTAATTAAATGTAAATGGTTCCACGCGAAAACGTTGTGCAGTATCGGGCAACACAATGCGTTCTCGTTTGGCTTTAACACGTATAGTTGTAACCATAGATGGTCATAAGTTGTGCCAGCCTTTCATATGGAAGAGTGGAGAAATAAGATGGCGTTGCACTACAATAGACTGCAGTGCTACCTTTCATGCAGATGATAAGGGCATCACAGTTTCAAGTGGGTTTCTATCACATATGCACGAGACAATCCAACAAAAATCAGAGCACAAAACATAATCTAAGCCGAATGAATTGTTCCGTACTTTTGAAATGCACCAGTGTAAACTGCTCGTTACAATCCCGGATAAAGGAGAAGAGAAGTCATTATTTTTTAAATAAAATGAATGGGCAGAATCGTAAACTTTAGTTTTGGCACAAATGACAGAGTATTTTGAAAACTAGTGGCTTTTGGCGCAAACAGATTTCTTCCATTTGGTAAGAGGTATGGTGCTGAAATGGTTCTCAACCTCGTAACATGTTTATGTGCCTATCCCATGTCCGGAACCTCGTCAGAGGTTGTCTAATGTCATATCTTGACCTTTTTTTTAGTTGTCATTTTTTATTTTGGAGAATTTGGTGTTGATGACGGATCTTTTGATAGTTTCTGTACAATTCATTTTCATTTTGTTTAGACTCTTGGCGATTCAGAGCTTAATGGAATAAAGTGTGGAAACCATTCTATACGTTATTATATGGTGGAAACCATTCCATACGTATTTATTTGTTAGCACTTTATAATGATCTTAATGGAATAAAGTGTGGAAACCATTCTATACGTATTTATTAGTTAAACACTTTATAATGATCTTAATGGAATAAAGTGTGGAAACCATTCTATACGTATTTATTTGGTGGAAACCATTCTATACGTATTTATTTGGTGGAAACATTTGGTGGAAACCATTCTATACGTATTTATTTGGTGGAAACCATTCTATACGTATTTATTTGTTAAAGACTTTATAATGATCTCTATATAGATGTCTTTTTATTATTTGTATCATTGATTATCAGCCGTCTCGTTGACATACAACACACATCTTCTTTTATTCATATTCAGTTATTTAGAAATTCATGTAAACAAAGAATAACATAAGAAAGAAAAACAAGAAGCTCCTATAGGCCTGAATCGCTAACCTGTCAAATTTGTTTTCTTGTATAACTGATATTTTTTTTGCTGTTTACAGTTTCTACTTTTCAATATTAGTTTCTGTAATATCTCATAACTCGAAAATTGATCAAAAATTTTCATTTATGAGTAACATTTCATACAAAGAGTCATTCAATGTTTTCCACCATATTGGCATTTTTGATCGATGAAGCGTTTGTATTTCTGATCATTTTTGCTGTTTACAGTTTCTACCTATACATGTATATAGTTTTCGAGATAATGGGCAAACACTTAAAATTGATCAAAAATCATAAGGACAACAATCCCTATAAGGAGTCATCGATGGTTTTGAGCATGTTTGTATTTTTGTAAATCTTTTATAGCTGATTTGTTTTTATTTAAACTATCTACATATCTATATTTTTCTAGATAATAGGTAAAACACGAAAATTAGTCAACAATTATTTTTGTCCCTCAGGCTGTCAGATTTTCTCTGTCTACTATGGTTTTCAAGATACATGTATAATACAATTAATACATTTTACCCTTATGTTCTATTGTTAGCCATGTCGGCCATGTTTGTTGACTAACTGGAATTGAAAAAAAACCAACTACATTTTTTTAGATAGCTAAGGATCCTTCTTCATAAGTTAGTTAAAATTGGTTCAGAATAACCATCATCGAATTGCAGTTCCTGCGAGAAATCATTCAGGTTTTCTGATATCATGTCTTTCTATATCAAGATTAGGCATGGCATTGCATTTTGTTTTGTTTTGTTTGTACTTCACTGTGCGTGCTTAATATGCATGTATATACATGTATTACTGTAGAAAGAAAGTTCAGATTGACTCAGCTGATAACTACACATGTATATGTACAAGAGTTTATAAAAGTGTGTAAGCATCAGGAATATCCTATAGAAATAAACCGTGGTGGTTTCACCTCTCTGCTAAGGTTTAAAGATTTATTGTTTCACAAGGTCGAGGTTACCGTCATTATATGCGACCTTTACGGAAGGAATATCAGTAAGTAAGCTATTTCCGTCCATAAATAACAGTCTCATTTATAAAATTTGAAATGTGATATTTTCCTTTCGTCCAGGAGAGATCAAAATGACTGAAGTCAGTTGAACAAACAAACCCAGGTGGTTTTTTTTAGTATAGGTTAATTTAAAATGGAGGCATTCCATAAAGTAATATATTGCAAGTTAAAGACAAAATTTTAAAATTCCGCAAAATAGCTATTTTTTCCGATGAACTGCACAGTATTAAAGACGCACATATGACCGTTTTTCATAACCTGAAAAGCTGAAGTAATTTGAGATTTATTTCTTTCCGATTTAAAGTCATTTCCGCTTCAGTGCTATTTCAAATATATAATCCTCAGAAGCCGAAATCGCAACCAGGTGTGACGGTCTTTATTTAGATCCTATTTTGACCCTGAGAAAGGATCAGTTATCTGATACCTTATTGTACTGAAATTCAATGCCATTGTAAAGTTGTAAAACTAATGACATTTAAAAGTTCATATTGCTACTTAACCACTGTCATATTTTAAATTCAATTATTTTTATCCTTATCTGCAGACATAAAATAATTTCACTAAAGATCATGCTTTTAAATGTCGAGAAAATGAATTACAATCTGTATGTATTAATTTATTAAGTAAGAATCAACAGTATTGTACAGATGGTAAAAACTCTTAAATCTATTTTTGATATACAAAACAAGATATATTAAATATTGGTGGAATCGTGTACTCCAGACGGTTCGACACCAGATGTGTTGCTATAGGGTGTGTCGCTTTCTATGCATGCAGCCCTAAATAAGTTGTTGGGTAAACCAGTGGCGGATCCAGAAATTTTCATAAGTGGGAGCCCACTGACTGCCTAAGAGGGGGCCCGCTCCAGTCATGCTTCAGTGATTCCCTATATAATCAACCAAATTTTTGCCACAAAAGGGGGGGCCCGGGCCCCCTGAAAAACCCTCAAAATCCGCCTCTGTAAACGTTAATCGGACATAAGCACATTTGTCAATATATTAACGGTACCAATGTTACTGCATGCACCAAATTGTAAAGATAACAAAAACAGACATATAAAGTTTACTACACGAAGAACAACAATAAGGTCTAAACCATGTGTAATACTACATGCATTTTAAAAATAAACTCGAATCTAAACAAGTTGGAAATGAATGTAATAGAATGGACCACATTTATGACTCCAATTTCTAAAAAGACGTAACGTATTTGCACCTAGGATTATCATCTCGATTCTAAAACCAAACAGGAGGCAGAAAACACAAAAAGGGATGATAAAAAATTATAAGTCGAAAAGACAAACTCAACCAAAAACCAACGGTGATTTCAGGTGCACAGGAATGGCTAGAAGATCCTGCTTACATGTGGCATCCTTCGTGTTCCAAATAGCAAGTGCACATTGGATGAAATTTATCATTCGTTTATCTCACAATCGAGGAAAAGAGGACGGGATTTTGATTTCCTTGATTGAGGGTTGCAGCTAACAAGGACGCTAAGTAGCGAATTTTACGAACTCCATCATAACCACGTGTTTGTTCCAATTGTCGTAACCACAATCAGTCCTCTTTTCCTGGAATTTGACATCACTGAATTAGACTTATCACCGAGTTTGTACTTACATGAGCAACACGACGGGTGCCACATGGGGAGAAGAACCTGCTTACACTTCCGTAGCATCTGAGATCACCTCCAATTTTGGTGGGGTTCACGTTGCTCAGTCTTTAGTTTTCTTTGTTATGTTTTGTACACTGTTGTTTGTCTGTTGTTGTTTTTTCTCTGATTTAACAATAGTGTTTTCAGATTGTCATCGACTTATGAGTTTAAACATACTTTCGGTGTCTTCCGCCTCTCTTTTACGTTTGTGTATCAAAGTCAAACATGCAGAATGCGCTATGGGTTTCTGATTAACCTTCATCAGTAACACTATTATTTCAAAAGATAAAAGCCAAAGATTTATATTTAAATATAAGGGGAGCAGAATGA
Source organism: Mytilus californianus (assembly GCF_021869535.1). Taxonomy (NCBI): domain Eukaryota; kingdom Metazoa; phylum Mollusca; class Bivalvia; order Mytilida; family Mytilidae; genus Mytilus; species Mytilus californianus. Next base: position 35,203,566 of record NW_026262701.1, read on the forward strand.
CCAGTAAGTTGTTTAAAATTTGATAAGTTGTTTCAATTGTTGTGACCACAATCCCGTCCTCTTTTCCCCGAATATGACCTACCGAATTAGACTTATGAGCAACACGACGGGTGCCACATGAGGAGGAGGATCTGCTTGCCCTTCCGGAGCACCTGTGATCACCTTGGTTTTTGTTAGGATTCGTGTTGCTCAGTCTTTAGTTTTCTATGTTGTGTTTTGAATACTGTTGTTTGTCTTTTCGTCTTTTTCGGTTTTTATACACCCGTTTACGGGACGTATTATGGTATAACGTTGTCCGTCCGTCCGTCCGTCCGTTCGTCCGTCCGTCCGTTCGTCCGTCCGTCCGTTCGTCCGTCCGTCCGTTTGTCCGTTCGTCGTCAACATGTCGGACAATAACTCAAAAACACTTTAATCAATTTGCATGAAACTTTGGTGAATTGTTGATATCTATTGACATGAGCCTCCTTTCAATTTTTATAAATTTTAGATTTTACATTTCCGAGTAATGGGGTTTTATTCATTAAAAAAGGGGTATTTTCCAGTTTTCGGACAATAACTCAAAAATGCTTTCAGCAGTTTTCATGAAACATTGGTGAATTGTTTATATCTATTGACGTAAGCTTTGTTTCGATGTTTATAAATTTTAGATTTTACGTTTCCAAGTTATGGGATTTTATTCATAAAAAATGGGTAATTTTCCAGTTTTCGGACAACATCTTTAAGGTACTTTGAGCAGTGTTTATGAAACTTTGGTGACTGGGTTGTATCTATTAAGATAAACTCCCTTCTGTTTCCATAAATTTCTGATATGACATTGAGAAGTTATTGAACTTTATTTTTTGAAAACGCGACGGGCGTATCATGCGCTCATGGCGCAGCTGTTTATTTTTTTTCATGGTGTTGTCAGTTTATTTTCGACTTATGAATTTAAATGTCCCTTTTGGTATCTTTCGCATCTCTTGTTTGGAGTATCAACATGTATATTAGCTCATGCTATAGTTCTAGCCGCAAGTCAAGTGTTCGTTTTACAATTGCGAATTATCAGTAGTGAATGTTATTTTATTACATGCTTGGATATATATTCTATTTCAAGAAGAGTAAAATCACATATAACGTACACAATTAATGGCAAATCAATTTTTACTTTAATATGAAATTAGCATCCATTTAACTGTCCCCTTTTTATATTTCAACAGAATTGTTAATATTTTAGGAATAACTCTTCCTTTACTACCAACAATTAATTTTGTATAACGTTTTGATCTGAAAAAGTGTTTTTTTTTTGTCCATTTTCATCCATTATCTTCCAGCCATCTTTCATCTTAATTACAGAAATTGAAAAATTAGTGCATATTTTTTAAGTTATCTTTGAAATATTTCTGTTCTAGCTATATCCGGCGCCACTTTTAATAGATAGTAAAATTTTAAATGACTAAATATGCCGGAAATGAACTCATTCACTTGTAAAATTGATCCAACTCCAGACCGAGCAGATATTATTTCGATAATGCAGAATCATATCAGTTATGTAAATTGTCTAACTCAGCAAGTCGTTAATCTATATTCGATGATACATGTAACATACAGTTGAAATCCCAAAAGATGGCTTGGTATTAGAAAGGTTCAACTAAATCTCTCCTGTTCAACAGCAAGATCCGTGATAAAGAGGATTATTCAGTGTAAGAGGGATTTATAAATACACTGCCTCAGTCGAACAGAATATGAGGTTAAATATGATGTCCCGTGTTGGAAGCGTGCTATTTTTGCAGAAAACCCTTCTCTTCCCTTTCAACAACTCTTTCTTTGGTATGTAATTGTTTTTTTACATCAAAGATTTCCTCCAATAACAATAACAAAACATTACACAGAAAACTAAAAATTGAACACAAAGAAACCCACAAAATACAAAACTGTAGTTAAAAAAACCTAGGTGCTCCGGAAGGGTATGCATTTTCTGACAATGCAAACAAGGGAAGACAACGTCATGGTCAGGTTTTGAGAGGAAAGATAATCAAGAGAAAAGAAAACTGAAGATTGAGCAACACGAACAAAACCTAAAACCGAGATTAAAATCAGATGTTCTGGAGAGGTAAAGAGTGCCTGTAGCTCATTACACGTGAAAATCCGGTATCGAGTTGCATTCGGTCAATTATAAGGAAAGGACGGGATAGTGGTAACGACAAATTAAACCATATCCATGTTCACGAACCAATTCATGATTTTGTCATCACCTCCGAAGAGAAGAATTCAGTTTCATCATTAAAATGACATTTGGTTCTATTAGAAATCTAAATTTTGCTCCACCCATACTGGTCGATTCATTTTACCGGACCGTCTTATTAGCCTAGTAATCTAATTCATTCTAGTCCTGATATGCTTGAAATGTTTTCAATTGAACATTAAAGAAGCCGAAATGAATTAATCAGTTTCATTGCTATAGCTGAAAAAATGACCATTTGACATTTTTTAAGCATGACCTGTTAAGTATCGGTTTTATTTCTTTTCCTTCGCGCTATTTATTTTAAATTGACTGCGGTAGGTTGAACAAACAAGTTTTTTCTTGTCTTCTGTAATTTTTTTCTTCTTAAATGCTGACACGTCAACAAAAACACTGCATTTTATGATAATCAAAGCTTTTATGACAACTGGTATTTAACAAATATGTTTAAAGAACTGGTGAAGTAAATGCAATTTGAACATATCTGTATGTCATTTTTGCTTATATTTCCACTTCAGTTGTTATAATAGAGGGACTTGGCGTCGCTGAAATCTCATCTAGGTGTGTCACGCTCATTTGCTACCATTTCAAGCCTGAGAAATTCAAAATGTGTATGACATCGTTGAATTAAATGTCATTAGTTCCACCACACTATTCTACTCCTATGATCTTTACTTGTTATTTCCAGTTCGATTCATATATTCTAGTGTTTTGGCAATTAAGTTCTAAAATTACTTTCTTTAACTAAAATATAAGGGAATATATCAATTTTGTATACCAGTAGATCTATAAGTTAAAGGAAAAAAGAAAAGGCTTGAATAATATATAAACTTCTGCAATTTTGGCTTGAGTCAAGATTTCTAGTTGTAAATTAATTATCAGACTGCCCTTGTTGGTTGGATTCAAGATAAAGAACCACAAGAAAAACAGCCTCCTGTGTTGTTCTTTCATAACTAGTACATGTATTGATATTTGTTCCTTTTCAATGGCATTGTTGGTTCTTCATTATCTGATGTTTGATCGTGACGATAACATACATTATTGAATTGTTGCACTGTAGTTTTTTTTGTGTCTTTACTCATTGTTGATAGACAGTAAGACGGTGCTCTGACCATACCAGTAGATGTTTATTGTGTCTTCATTTTTTACGGATAGTTAGTCCTCCGGCAATCCTACTACATCGGATTTTTATATTCATATAGTACCCTTTATTTGACTTCTGGTAAACACTGTATCTATAAGTGAAAGGGTATGCCGGTTACATCACTTTTCTGGTGGGGAGGGGATGAAAATGAATTACAGCTGATTACGAAAAAGAAAACATTTACCGGTGTGTGTTTGTGATTTTATTCAAATTAATAATGTTGGATAATGTCGCTCTATTTCATTAACAGTGATTGTAGAAGCAGCATCATGTACACTATCGGACAAATTTCAAATAAAACATCTTGTAGCAACGATTTTGCCAATCTGGTGGTGTTCGATATCTGTATTTTGGCATTGCACAAGGTCGTGCTTTTCTCCGACTGTTAATGACGTCTCTACACTAAATCCATTGGATGTTGAGTGTGTACTGATTGATTTTTTAGTCTTAGATCCATGATCTTTTCATTAGTTGTTATTGGATTTGAACTAGCTGTAAGTAACTGCGAGTACTCTCAGATCTGTATCTAGTGTCTTTTTTGTTGTAGGGATGTATAAATACCCTGCCACGCCCGGTCTGTGTTTTTGTTAGGTGTTTTTCTGCTTTGTATCGATTTGACGAATAAAGCTTTTTCAACTGATTTTTATAAATTGTTCTTATGGTGTACTGTTACACCACTGTCCCAGGTTATGGGAGGGTTCGGCGCCAACAAACTAGTCTAACCCCGACTGAATATCATATTTGTTTTTCGTTCATAGTTTTGTACATAAATCAGGCCATTAGTTTTCTCGTTTGAATTGTTTTACATTTGTCATTTCTGGGCTTTTTATAGCTGACTGTGCTATATGGGTTTTGCTCATTGTTGAAGGCCGTATAGTTGTAAACTTCTATGTCATTTGGTCTTTGGTAGAGAGTTGTCTCATTGGAAATCCTACCACATCTTCTTATATTCATAAGACAAATATTGGCAATATCATTCAACGTGAAGATTTATTAAAATCGTTTTTTTTAACGGTCAAACTAATTCATCAACTTTTAACACCAGTTTTTGATATCGCGATTTCTGTCTGCAGACTAGTGACCATACGTGTATTATTGAATTAAATATGTAAAATATTTTTTTCTTAAAATGTATCCTTTTTGAAATGTACAATATTTTGTCTAATTTATTTATTTTAAAATTTGAAACGGCCTGCATCAAGATAATTGAAAGGCGGCACGCTACTTTAAGCAATATATACCAATCTTACATAACAACAATGAATGTAATTCTTAGAAATTTGCTGTTTGTCCAGATGTTGTGCGGGTAAAAGAAATTTCAGTAAATATTTAGATATAAGGTAAAATGCATAACAATTCATGACTTGCATTGCTGTAAAAAGTGGTTTAAATTTATAATTCGAATATCTCGTACCATAGATTTAAACAAAACCGACAGTGAACATGTTGTACTTCATAGCTTTCATAAAAAAGGAAATGGACTCGCATATATGCATATCAAAGTTTGCAGAAAGTTTAGTCTGAAAGTTTGAAAAAGGGGCGCAGGTTTATCCCTGCCATTGTATTTGGCTCTTATATTTGATTTATCATTTATGGGCAAGATATATAACTGAATAGTTATTGTTAGGACGTTTGTATTGTCTTAAGAATACGCAGGGAAAAAGTCTACACTTATAAATAACAATTTCGGTCCATAATAACAGTCAGGCCTTATAAATAATATATAATTCTCTTAAGGATAAGAATTACCTTAAACTTTTACTGAACTTTAATGTATGTAATAGGATTAAAGCTATTGGTGTATCAAATTTCATGCTATTGTTTTGATATTGCTTAATAGTTAGTATACAATTTAACCATATTTAAAGCCTCTCTGGAGCTTAGTCACTGAAGCACCTGTTTATAACGAACAGATTATCAGATCAATCCATACCAATAGGTTAAATGTCTCTATTATATTATGTGTGTGTGCATTTATGATTTATAAAAGAATGTAATCAAATAAACCTGTTTTATTAGTGCAAATATTTCTGTTAGGATTCCATGCGATTAAGCGACGGCTCAATCGTCCCATGTTTTGGATCGTTTCCACGCCTAAACAATTAGTTCTTTATTTGTACTCTATTGAACACACCTATATCGATTCATGTTTTTGTTCATACAGCAATTTTCAAAAAGCAATCAAGTGTGCATTTTTTTCGTGGTAGTAGGAGTTAATAAATGCTCTCAGGGAAAACGTATATTAAAGGTAGGTTTGTAGTAGATACTAAATTATTCCTCCTAGCAACTATTCATAAAAGATTCGTTTTTTTAAACATAAAACATAAATTTAATTGTAATTATGCAACTGAAAGATTTTGCCTACGATATATCAATCATTCAGTTTGAACGGTTGCCTAGGCTATTTGAAGAATATCCATCGGAAAGATGAGATATTTCAATATAGGCACTTCATATAATAAGTTACTCGTCTCTTCTATATCAAACAAGAAAGTTGAAAACTTGCCTCACTTAATAAAACATCCTTCGGAAGTTGCAATATTAAAATATTGGAACGTATATAAGAGGTAATTCGTCTATTCAATATAAAGCAAGAAGGTTGAAGAAACATGCCTCATTTACTGTTAAAAAATAATGTGTGAAAAAAAAAACATTTTTACCTCATCATCCAAGACTTCTTATATAATTCAGTGTTGTAAACAAAACAAAAAGTTTTAAGTTAAAAATTCTATTGTCGACTGAAGAGTCATGCTATCAGTATCAAAGATCAATACATCATCAATTTCGCGGTTCAGTGAAGCTTTGATAAAAAAATCATATACAGTATAGGTTAAGAAACGTACCGTATTCCGGTAAAAAAACAAAAATTATGTAGAATTGTTCAGTCTAATGTATTGATCTGTATTAATATAACTTACTTTATAGATATACTTTATTGAATATCTTTCCCTAGATATTCAATAACTAATTTAAAGGGATACTTAATTGAAGCTGTAGATTGAGTAAATTGTTAACAGCAAAGGTGCAATAAAATTGATTAATTAAAAAAAAAAAAAAAAAAAAAAGAAACATGCCTCAACTTAATGAAATATCCTTCGGAAGATGGAATATTAAAATATTAGTGCTTATATAGGAGGTAATTATCATTTGGAAGTTGGAATATTAAAATATGGGTACTTATAAAGGGGTAACTTGTCTGTACTATATAAAGCAATCGGGTTGAATACTTGCCTTGATATATTTTTAAGAATATCTTTAGGATAGCATGAATATCCAAATACAGGCTCCCATAAGAGGCAACTTTTCTATACCAAATAAATTATTCAGTTTGAACAATTACCTTGACGTGTTATCGAGTGTCCTATAGATAGTTTCTACACAATGTCATGTAGACACTTATAAGAGAAAACGATAAGATTTTCCTGTAAACTTAAAATTGCGTTGGTATATTTAACTGTAACATGAGAGTTAAAAAGAGAATATGAACAGGTTAGAGCCATCATTGTAGTGAATATTTATTACAGTTAAAGTTACGTCTCTAGGTCATTTGTACCAATACCGCATGTCAAAGTTGACCTTAAAAAGTTTAATGGATTTGACTATTCTATTTATGTCCTATTTTGGTAATACAACTTCTAACGTTGTGCGCAGCGTAGTTACATATCAACTTCTAACATTGCAGCGTAGTTATACATCAACTTCTAACGTTGCAGCGTAGTTACACATCAACTTCTAACGTTGCAGCGTAGTTACACATCAACTTCTAACGTTGCAGCAAAGTTACACGGTTAGAGTGTTCCTGAAAATCAAGGAAAGCGCCTCGGACGAACGAAATTTATAAAGTGTCTATTTCATGTAATGGGTAACTAGGAATTACTTAGTTACTAACATGATTGTTGTTCACAATGTTTTCATTGAAGCTTCGAAATATACCATCGTAGATCATATAAATGTTGGTCAAAATGGTAATTGCATGTAAAAGCTAATTAGGCTATATATAATTGTTAAGGGTTTCTGTGAGGGTCTTCATTTCAGTATTTTAATTTTTTGGACATTTTTGTCTTTTTATTGTTCATTATATTTAATCACCCCATTCTTCTCTGTTCCTTATTTTTTGTCCATTTTTCTCCTACTTTATTCCCCACCTCCGTCCTCATTATCTATTACATCCAGATCCCCAATAAGCCCAATATATTGATTAAATCAATAGTACATGTAGAAATAAATTATTCCAAGTAAGGAATAATTGATTGTTTGTTTGTTGATTGTTTTACCCAATGGATGATATTGTATGGATCACCAATAAAATGACACCAATTGATATGCATGTAATTTTGGTTGGTTACAACAATATCCGAGACTCTTTGATTAATTGATTGTTGTTTGTTTCAAATCCGATACCCTTATAAGAAGACAAATTTAAAAGAGCAGTTTGGTTCAGACATGAAATATTTGACACGATGGGTACTCGATTTTTTAAATTATTTTTTGTGTAGTTTTGTGAACTGGTGTTAGCTTGATTAGCTTTTTACCATGGTATTTTCTGTTTGTCTTTAGTTTACTTTTTGGATTACCTATTTAGTATATTCTCCCCTTTTTACACTCAATACAACAATGTCCGAATGTTTTAAATGGTCCAATGCAAAAATGGCAGCAGTCCTTTTGTGCCAATTGCTATTTTCAAGATGTATCCTTTGCGCAAAATATCATTTTTCAAGGGTATCGATCGCGCCAATTTACCTGTACATACATTTATGTATTTACCGTTCATAATTATCCCTTATAAATTGTGGCTACTAAAAAAAAAGAAGATTTATGGAATAAATAGGACGGAATGCCAAAGATGTATAAAGCCTGCATCATTGAAGAGCTATATGATCAAAAGGGATCTAAAAATAGACAAATTAATCTAAGGTCAACTTTTCCTGATGGAGTTGGAACCAATTACCTTCTTAATAATTTCTAAATTTATCAACGGAAAATTTTATAAAAAGGTTTTAATAAATCATGTAAGTAGCACCAAATCAATCACCTTAACATCGCCGAGGTAAACTGATGGTCCCATACCCGGTTAAAAAGGAGAAGTGAAGTTATTAATTGTTTTTTATTCAAATAAATTGGCGTAATCGTATACTTTCTTTTTGTCGCAAACGATACTAATTTTTAGAATCAGTGGCGCAAACGTGCATTGGCGTATCTGATTTGAGGCGCAAAAGGACTCATTTTTGGCGCAAACGGATTTCTCCCGTTTAAACATAATCGCCACCCAACAAGTCCCAATATAGGATATGCATGCAACAACATTTCATTATTATATCTAATCAATAACGTACTCAAAGTGAACTTTTATGTACTTTTACTGTGTGATATATATCTTTGTGTCTATTGTTAAATTGTCCATGAAGACACAAAACTCTTTGATATATTATTGCTTGTAGACGTTTACTTAATCAATATCTATACGTATCCAATATTACCATTGTTTCAAGTGGTTACGATATACATGTATTTATAATTATAGCACTCATTCAAGTCTTGTGTTGATGGAAACCGTAAACATGATAAAAATCGAAATTAATCAAATAAGTTGATGCATATTTCATTAAATCGATTCTCATAGGCAATACCCGTGATCGAAAGGTAAAATATATACAAAATATACCTGAAAAATTATGATATGAAAATAAAACCACTATTTACTATAAAATGTGGAGAAAATACCAAGGGGGCAATCAAAAACCATAAGTTGAAGAAAAACAAACAACACTCCATGCGTTTAATTATACATGTATAAAAAGGAAACTGACGTTCAGTTGCCAGGTTATCTTGCTGCATACTCTTTTTTTAGTTTTGACGTTTAAAAATTTCACTACGTAGTTTCGAACTCGACGTTTGGGACCCTCGGCGCCTTACTTATGGTGGCTCATATATAAGAGATATACATAACGATACGATGGGATAGCTCATTGTTGAGGCTAAAAAGTAAGCTTCTGTTGTTTTTTCTCTTTACAATTTGATCTAGGACTATGATTCACACAGTTGTAGTAGGTTAAAAGGTGGTTTTTCTTCGGTGCAATTTCACAGAATTCTAAGAGTGTGAATATTGCAAATATAACCGCTTCCAACTTTGTCTTATGTAGTCGCGTCATACTTAAAAGAAAATTAAACTCATTTAAACTTTCGACTATCTCAATGTATAATAAAACACTGACAATATCCATCCATTGACTGGGGTAAAGAAATATGGTCACCTTGACTTCTATCCGGCTGTTTTAAAAAACCACGCTTATTTGGGTTCTGTGTAACTGTGCGGGATGTATAAATACGTAGCCACAATGTCAGTCGGAATGAGAAAGTTAAATCCGATATTTCTATTCTTATCCCGAATATGCATCTAATATTTACACTGACCCTTAAACAAACAATAATCAATCAGCTGTTCTCTTCCTGGATACGCACGTTAAACAGACAACAATAAATCAATAGTATAATTTTTTGGACCTCAATTGTACGTATTAAGAGTACAAAATTACATACTGTCGTGTTGTGCTATGTGATACCAATTTTGTTTAAAGTGTTCATACATTTCTATGTCAAGTATCCTCTGTATTATATTGCTTATTAATGCCTCATATTTTTTTTTTTAAATCATTTCTCATCCATTGTCCTTTCTTTTCTATTGGCAATACATATGTTTGAGGTTAAGGTACATGGTATTAGTATTTTCAGTTGGACGCAGAAAAATCCAACAACCATATGATAAGTGGAAGAAGGTAAACAACAAAAAATGTGAATAAAAGACAAACTGCAGTCAACTAAAAATTACAAAAAGATAAAAAAAAAAACTCGAACTCCGCTAAAAGCTAAAACTTGTACATAAAAGTTGAACACAAATGGGACACAATTAGTCAATGAAACTGTACATAAAGATAGGCATCACTTGCAATGTTGTTCTCTTTGAAATATTTAGGCATACAGATTGAAAGCATGAAATTCAGAAGCCAGCCATGTCTTTTTTGGTACATTTTCCTTACTAAAATAAATTATATAACAACTATTCACTCATACTTCAAAAAGTCAATAAATCTAAATTTATCGATCATTCATTAAAGTTAAAAAAAAATAACCAACAACCCCGCCCTGTCTTATATGACTAATGGACACTCACGTTGATAATGAACTGCTTCATTGTGTGTATGTATTTGTAGGCGTACTTTCATCTATATTTGCTACTGTACGGAGTCTTTATATTTTCCTTCAGGTGAAAATACCTACACTTATAATCCCATTTGTTAGGCTATTAAAATGTTAACATTGATGGCAGTTTACGATTACATTTCGTACTAACTGGAGGTTAACACATAAACGTCGTTTATAGAGTTTTACATGCATTGGTGTGTGCTGAGATGATATCATATGAGAGAAAGTTAAAGTGACTTCATTATTTTATTGATGAATGTCATTTAAGGAATCTTATGGTCATATTTCATATTTATCTTATACAACATGTCCGATTATCCCATGTAAATTAATTTCTACCATCTAAAAGACCCATTAGTTTTAGGTCTCTGGTCGTGTGTATATATTATAAATATATTTTAAAAAAATGGCCGAATTGATAGCAAATTGTAAATAAATCTTGTAAAAATTAAGGGGTATGAATTATATAGTTCATGCATCATTTCATAGTGTCAACGTTAATACCATGAATAAATTATAGCTGTGTTAATATTTACCAGCAATTTTGAGGGTAGTAACAGAACTTTAAAAAAAGTGTGATAAAGTTTTGAACTCAAAGATGAAATTTGGTGCCGTGAAAAGGCTTAAGATCTAATATCTTGAAACAAAATGTAATAAATAAAGTATAATTGTAATTAATGATGAAGTCGATGTAACACAAAAGCTCTTTGGAGCTAACCAGGGGCTACCCGGAAAACTGCCGCCCGGAATATGACCCATTCTGAGAAGCTCGTTTTGTGGAAAGAATGCATAAATACGAAACTACGTCCAATCTTAAATTCAATGCCCCATGTTTGTAGAGCACCACACTTCCTGCATGATAAAAAATTCTGACAATCTCATTTGCATTTCATGTTTCCCTTAAGCTTTTCTGACTCAAGTGTATCACTTTCTGTTTAATATGACTTTAAATCTCGCTGTCCAGGTCTCAATTCATCAGGATTTAAGTACTTAAGGTCGACCTTCTATCCTATTATTATAAAAATAAATATAAATAAAGATTAACAAATATACAGAGGGTTTATACAGTCAATCACTTGTCTCCATTGGATTTATATTATGCTTGTGTAATTTAAAAAGTAAACACCTATATTAAATGTTTCGGTCAAGCGTTTTAAACTTGACACGGTTGGACAAACAAATACGGTATAAAATCGTATATGATAGAGATACAAGCTTTGCATGTAATTGTAATTAAAAGTAGATTTAAGATATATGTCAATGAGACAGCAACCTAACGACAGATAAAAACAAAAAGATATCTACAAGTCATCATACTGTCTTCAAAGTCTAGACAAGAAGTGATAAAGACAAAGACTAATAAATAAAAACAAGGAGATGTGGTATGATTGCCAATGAGACAGCTATCCACCCTATTTCAAATGAGTGGTGACACCATTTTTTATTTTGGTTTGATCCATGTTCCATGGTTAATATGTATATTTATCTTACCACCTATACATTTCTAGGAATATGATTGGTTAAAAGCAACCGCGTGGAGACCGTGTATATTTCATATTGGGTTAGTAGGCGTGGTTTATTTCAATTCACGGTGAGTAGTGGTGTTACGTCCCTTTGCGAAAACAACACGGTGTTGAGGAAAAATCTGAAAGGTTACAACAGACGAAGAAATTGATGATCAACGATTGAAATCAATTCATAAAACATAAAAAGCTAACAAGTTGTTATTGTTGGCATTTGTTTTTGTATTCATTGTATGCACTCTATATATGTATTCATTGTATGCACTCTACATATGTATTCATTGTTTGCACCCTACATATGTATTCATTGTATGCACTCTACATATGTATTTATTGTATGCACTCTACATACGTATTCATTTCGGGTCTTGGTGGCTAAATGATCGTAAGTAATGTATTTTTTTTTATAGACATGTTTTAAATAAAGGAGGGAATCTGTTCAAATAAGAATTTATACTTTAATTTGGCGAAGCTTGACAAAAATAAGTTATATTTAAACGAAAACCAGCCCTTTTCTTTTATTCATAATCAATGTTCACAATGTTCTGAAATTGCAGAGTTAGGGACCAATAACTCTTAATTCAGTGTCATTATGATTGTGTTATACCCAACTGAACGATGCCATTTTACTTTTCTGTCTAGTGACTAGGAAATAGGTGTGTGTATTACATTGCTAAAAGTAAATTCATCATTCGGTTCAACGATGTTTGATCATACATATATATTTTTAAAACACTTGTCAAACCGGTTTTTTTACGTATTTAATATTCAAATCGTAGTAGAGTCACGTTAAAGTCAACGTCTATGATATAAGATTACTATATAATCTCAGCTATGATACATCATTGTAATTGACTAATAGACTTTTTCTAAAGGAGTTATGAAACTGCAAATATTTATTAGAATGTTAAAAAAAAAAATCCAAATAATAAAAGCATGCAAAATTGAAGGCGAGATATTTATGTCACGTGGTAATTATTTTTTTAAATGTGAATGAGACTAACTAATTACTACAATTTTACGATTGTAAGTTAATAATCTTCTTGTTTATTATGTATCGCAGTCTGTTGTGTTATACTCATGGTCAGGCTATAGGATTGTTGTTTATTATGTATCGCAGTCTGTTGTGTTATACTCATGGTCAGGCTATGGGATTGTTGTTTGTTATGTATCGCAGTCTGTTGTGTTATACTCATGGTCCGGCTATGGGATTGTTGTTTACTATGTATCGCAGTCTGTTGTGTTATACTCATGGTCCGGCTATGGGATTGTTGTTTACTATGTATCGCAGTCTGTTGTGTTATACTCATGGTCAGGCTATGGGATTGTTGTTTATTATGTATCGCTGTCTGTTGTGTTATACTCATGGTCAGGCTATGGGATTGTTGTTTATTATGTATCGCTGTCTGTTGTGTTATACTCATGGTCAGGCTATGGGATTGTTGTTTATTATGTATCGCAGTCTGTTATGTTATACTCATGGTCAGGCTATGGGATTGTTGTTTATTATGTATCGCAGTCTGTTGTGTTATACTCATGGTCAGGCTATGGGATTGTTGTTTATTATGTATAGCAGTCTGTTGTGTTATACTCATGGTCAGACTATGGAATTATTGACAAACTTACCCTCGTGATTTAATTGGGGAATTTAGTAATGGAGGTGGACAGCCAATATAGAAGATAGCCTGTTACAGTCAGAATGATAATTAGAATATAGACGACTGGTGAATGATTCGAATAAAAACAGTTTAAACCAGGGTTATTAAAATAGAACAAAAACAAGAACATATTTTATTACCAATTAAGGGCCCACAAGGGGCATATAGAGAATACATGTATAAGGGATAAGAACATTGATTAGCATATATGTATAACGTGCAGTAACCATCATGGCATCGAATTCAGCTTCCTCTTTCCAACTAGATATCATTCACCCAGTACCGTACATTGTATCCCTGTTTATTTTAAATTTGGAGGAACACACATTATATAATTTGAAAGTAGTTTAAGTCAAACTTTTATATGCACAAAAAACACTGGCCGTGACATTTTCCCTAGATATTAATTTCACTTGCAAAATCGTGCAATTTTATTATTCGACAATATGTATGTTCTAATCCTATTTTGTCTTTAGTAATTTGAGATTCCTGTTGATATAGTTTATATAATTTGCAATACTTTGGTTGTAACAATGCCTATTTACTATAAATTGTCTATTCGATATTTCCACGTTTACGAAGGTCTCGGGTCAAAAATCTTATTTCATTACAAAACCTTGTTGGTAGCCACATTTTCAAGTTCAATGACCAAAGTTTCAATGTTGAAGATACGCGCAGTCTATTATTATTCTTCCCTTTAAATACTCGAAGCTTTAATCTATTCATTAATTTGTCGTGTTTCCGTCTATTAAATCATTTTTGAAAACCCTTACACACAAAAGTGGCGCTTCTGAGTAAATAAATGTCCAACAACACTGACAAATATAATATCATTACACACATGGAAATAGCATTTAGTAAATGTTTAACTACACATGTTTTGGTTATTCCGACTTATGCCGAATGGACTATTCTAAAATGTGAAAACTCTTCGGAATTTTTTGATAGTCTACAATCCATTTATTGTCAGTTTGCTTCTGTTGACAGTTATGCTATCTAGAAAGATGATCTTTTCACTTTTGATGAATCTAGGTGTAACTATTTCAGTTGCAGTCTTTTCAATTCCCTATTTGGTAAAACAACTAAAATACGCAAATTTGACATGCAAAGTAATAAGCAATTGTCATCGATTGTTTGCTTAATAATATTTTTAAAAATATGTTCGTAAACAATCCAGATTTTTCTAAATATCAAAGAAATTTATCCACCTGAACTCATTCTTACCAAAACAAAAACTAATTGCTGGGGATGTCCTTTTTTAGACTTTGATATTAGAATTTCACATGGTAATATCCATACTAAATTTATGATAAGCAGATGACAACTTTTCCTTTCCTATTGTTAATTTTCCTTTCATTACTGTTGGTGTCACTTTGGGTGTATATTTCTCAGCTGGTTCATATTGCACCTGCTTGCAGCGAAATCTCGGATTTTAATGTACCGAATATGTTCATCTCTTAAAATCTTTTACAACAAGGATATAATATTATAAATCAATGGTCAAGACTTTTACTTAATTTTAACACAAATATAGAAATTTATCGCGCAAGTATGATTTCACTTGCAGGAATTTAAGAAAAAGTGGTATTTAGAATTAAAAGTTTTACGGTATTATTGTTTATACACCTAACAAAGGAATTGTCTTTCAAATCTGTCTCTCTTGCTAAATAGACTTAATTACAACGATTATTACTATATATAGTATACAGTTGTTCAATCAATGTCTCTCGTACTTTAGGGGATAACTATTTGTTCACCAATTTGTAGTTTGAAGCAATAATACATGTTTCTTTTGTGTTTTTATTTTGTTTTGGGCATTGTAAGATAGCATGGCTTTCTGTATTTTTTATGACGTTGTTGGAACTACAGCAACTGATATTAAGTGTGGAATGGTATTATTTTCATTAGCAGGCTGAGTACTATGAGCTTAATTTCAGTAACTGAGAGCATTATTTAACACGGTAAATTTGTTGTTTATTTCGTTTTTTTCTTGCTATCATACTGTTATCTAGAGTTAATTGTTTTTCCTGCATTCTTTATATTGACTTGTTCATGGACGTTTGTTTAATCTCCAATCGAGAATAAAAAAGAGGGTTGAATTATCAAAAAACTTGTTTAACCTCGCCTGTTCCATGCCTGGAACTTCGTCAGTCGTTTGTCACAATACTTTGTTTTAATTGAAGAATCGAGTTTTAATGGTAGATCTTTGATTGCTTCTGTTTAATTTATTTGCAATTTTTATAGACTCGGGACGATTTAGAGCATGGAAACCTATTGTTGAAGACTGCATGTATGTTGGTCTGTTGATACATTTTGGTTACTTTTGTGGTTGGGTTGCTGTTTAATTGACGTATTCCCCACATCTCCTTATATTCATATTTATATGTTTATTTTGCAATAACGAGAATTTTAAAGTAACATTTAAAATATTCAGCAACATTTTAAATTTATTAAAATCTTTAAATTTATGGCGTAATATGACTATCAATGTAAATTTCATTGCCCCGAAATTTGCTTTTAATATATTTTATTTGTGATCCCAGTAACTTTCAAAGTATAGGTTTCTCCTTGGTGTCACTAAATCTAATATACTATATACAAAGTAAAATGCCGTAGTCAATTTTAAGGTGTTTAGCAAAATATAAAAATATCAAAATGGAGTGCACCGTAAAAATTGATAAAAAGGATTGGGCATACAATTTCAAGGCAGTTATAAAACACTATTTCATTATTCCTTTCTATGTAACGAAATATATCGATTGGTATATATATATATCTTTCCTGTTGACTATGTTAACGTATAACATGCTACGAGCAGTACAAATGTCATTGATAACGAGTTGTAAATATCACTGATAAAAATTAAGAAGATATCCTGAAGGCAATTAAAAACCATTGCATGCCTGATCTCACTGCCTGCGAAAAGTGAAATCCAAAGTATTCAAACAAAAACAAACTGAATGAATTATAAACACAAAAACAGAAGAAATGTATAAGACTCCCTTCTAAACAAGCGTCTTGCAGGATGAAAATTGAATTTATTTGTATATGAAAGGCAATATATAGATATAGGTCGATATAATTTGGCTTGTGAATGTCTTTGCTATTCATTTTTGATTTAGAAAAAAAAAAACAGTGAAACTTGCAGTTTGAGTCAGCTAAAAACATGTTAAATTTGTTTTGTTATTGAAAAGGCCCAATAAAACGGGCGATTATCTGAAAATGTTGGCGAACTCTCATTGTATATTCATAATACTCTTACTTTTAAAAAAGATTTAAAGACTATAGCCCTTGCTGAAGAAATAAAAAACATAAGGAAATGAGATTTACTTCTTATCTTGAACCCCCTAAGTTTGACCGGGTTATATAGAAATAAAGTCATCACTGGACTTCGGACAGTCCGACAGTTAAACTTATACTTAAGAGGGGTGTTCGTTTAGCTGACCAGGATGTATAAATATTCAGCTATACGTCCGGTCGGAATGGAGGCTAAATCCAATAAACATGCCTCTCGCAGGTACAATGCATGAATGTCACGCTTTCTGTATGTTAAACAACTCTTTGTTAGGTTCTAAGGTGGCATGTTGCATGGCAAAATTTCTGTCTCTATCAAACATACTCTCATTTTTCAGTGGAAGTCCACATTTCCCACCCTTCATCCCGGTCTTGTCACTTTGTAGAATCTACCTATTGGATTAATTGTTTTAATTTGTTTTCATCCTGAAAATGCATGAAATATTTGCCCATAGAAGTTAAACAATATTTGTTTATAGATGTTCTAATTCGGCATCATGTTCTAAAACAAAAATGGTTATGCTTTTGTGTAAACAAGAAATACCAACACGACATCATGCATGACATTCATACACAAAAGATGCATTGTTACGTAAATTATTTGATTTAACGATTATATAACGATTATATGAATGACATGATACATGAACCTACAATTGAAATTTCAAAAAATTTACGGCAAATTTATAATGCAATATTAACATTTATTAGTGAAATTGTATGCATTTAACATGCAACTCGTTTAACCTTCTCTGTTTCTTTATCATTCATGAAATATTTTAACACAAACTTCCAAAGAAATACCCTAGGTTTAAATAGTAATATACATTTTTGATATACTTAACAATGCATGCAAAACTAGGTAACCATATCATTGTAGCGTGTTTTTCTTTTTTTTTTTTATTTGTCTCTCTGCAATTCTCAGAATCTTAATTACAGCTTGCACGAATCAATGTTGTAATTGAAAAGCAATCATAAAAGAGGGGCAAAAGATACCAAAGGGACATTCAAACTCATATTAAAGTCGAAAATAAACTGACAACGCCATGGCCAAAAAAGAAAAAAGACAAACAACATTACACAAAACAACAACACAGAAAACTAAAGACTGAGAAACACGAACCCCAACGAAAACCGGAGGTGATCTCAGGTGTTCCGGAAGGGTAAGCGTGTATTGCGTCTGATATTGAACAGTAGATTTTCAACTGAAGGATTTTTCAGAATCATGATTTCCTTAGCAGAGCACGATTCCGGTCACAGAAACTCTGTCAGTCAATCCTAGATAGATTAAATCATTTCGCGAAGGTTTTTATAAACTATATGCAGTTCATGTAGAAATTGAAAGTAGAATTATCCGTAAACATGTATGCATATTGTCTTGGGAAAAAGTCGGACGCCTAAAATGAAAGTATACCACTCCAAGTTATAGTGTGCATGTCTATAGCCAGGAACCTCTTTTGTGCTTTCTTTGTCTATATCGTAGTGTGTGGGATTTTGTTGGTTTTTTAGGGAGTTCTATGTAAACTTTGGTGTTATTCATTAGCCAATGTCATTATTCATTAACAGCTTGTTTAAACTCAAAACGATTGAAAACTTGATTTAAAAATAAGATGTGGTATGATTGCCAATGAGACAAATATCCACCTAAGTTCAAATGAAGTGGTATATAAGCAGTCATAGGCAACCGTACGGCCTTCAACAATGAAAAAATCCATACCGTATAGTCGGCTATAAAATTATGATATAAACACCATATGGTAAAGTATGGTATAAACACTTGTCTAGTGTTTTGTGCGTATTTCTACGTCAAAAGCATCTAAATTCCTTCTTACTTTCCAAGAAAGATGATATTCAGATTCGACAAGGTTAATGTTGTATAAGTTTGTCATATTGCTTTCATAGTATGCACATTGTAAAAGAGGGACGAAAGATACCAGAGGGACAGTCAAACTCATAGAAATCATACCACATCTTCTTTTTTATATTCTTCTAGTTGTATTGGACAATAAAAATGAAATGATGAAGATGATCGTGTGATATCAACTGTCTGATTTGATGTTGCATACGTTTTGAAATGGAGTATAATACATTTATAGACTGGCTTAGAATTTTCTCAGGCGAAATTAAGCATTGTGTTCATGTTATTAAGTGTATGACATTTGCATACCAACAGGCAGAATGAAGGTCGTTCGTAAAATATTGTTACAAATAATAAAATGCAGAACTCCAGTCACTCCTGTCACTCTTAACACTTCGAAAGAACTTTCTTATGTTGTACCGTAACACCACTGTCCCAGGTTAGGGGGAGGGATTGGATCCCGTTAACATGTTTAACCCCACCACATTCTATATGTATGTGCCTGTCTCAAGTCAGGAGCCTGTAATTCAGTGGTTGCCGTTTGTTGATGTGTTACATATTTGTTTTTCGTTCTTTATTTTGTACATAAATTAGGCCGTTAGTTTTCTCGTTTGAATTGTTTTACATTTGTCATTTCGTGGCCTTTTATAGCTGACTATGCGGTATGGGCTTTGCTAATTGTTGAAAGCCGTACGGTGACCTATAGTTGTTAATTTCTGTGTCATGTGGTCTCTTGTGAAGAGTTGTCTCATTTGCAATCATACCACATCTTCTTTTTTATATTCTCGTAGTTGTATTGGACAATAAAAATGAAATGATGAAGATGAAATGGTCTTAGATTCGTTAATACTCCGCACCTTATGAATTAACTCGTTGTTTTCATTGGGAATATGTATTATTGTTTCTATTGAGCAAAATATTAAAAAAAAACAAAAAACAACTACCACGCAAACTCTAAGTGTATTGAAAATAAACTGGTTTGCATGTTTATAGATTCGTTACGGTTGAAGAAATCCCAAACTACATTAAATTATTCAGATTTTTGTAGTATATTGACTTTCTTTAGTGGTAACACTGTCTAGTTTTCCTTCTATACGCGAATTGTTTAGATTCAATATACTTTTACTGTTACCTGTATTTACCTGACATCCTTACTTTTATAAGATATTCATGTTGATCCATCTTTATAACTAAACCATACATTTATAGTCCATGGTTATATCACTTTCCATTACGACTATCCACATGCAACTAATTCAAACCTTTTACTTACATGCACCTGAAAAGGGGGTCCGTTTTACTGTGAATGGTGTATAAATACTCATGCACTCTGCATGTTAAAAACCTTTTTTTTCAATTTTCCGCCCAACCCCTTATCCACGTAATTACCGCCAGCAGATTCTTATTCTAGTTGTTGATCTATTGGTAATTGCTTCACTCGAAAATGAGCGTGGAATATCCTCAATAGGATGATAAAGTCAGCAACAATCTGTGACATAACACAAATATTTGCTTTATATATACATGAATATTAAAATAAGGATATAATTGAAAATAAACACACTGTCATAAACCTTTCCCTCTTTTTAAATTAAATTTTAACATTTTTAAGAGTGCCTTCAGGACACACATCACTGATAAATCAATTTATTTTATCGTGTTCATCTATCCTGTTACAACAGTTAAAGATGTTTCCATGTTAGCCCAGGGAAAGATAACTTGTTATGGTTAACAATTAAAAATGATAAAAGAACTACTTGTAACTGTGGAATTTGTCAGATAACTTATATAGTTCGTTTTATTAAACACAGCTGTGTATGGCGTAACAAAGAAAATATTTCCTTATATTTTGAAATTCAATGGAAAACAAACATTAACAAACATCGTCGATTTCTTATACATAATACTGAAAACATAATATTATATACAATAAAAAAGAATTTTCTTCACCCAAATCTTTATTGAAAATAATTTTTACTTCGGTGATGTCTTTTTATATGTATTAATTCAACTTCATTGAATAAAACAAATAAAAAAATAAATAAACTTTAACAAGTAAAAAGTAAACTGCAATTTAACCAGAAGTTTTAGAAGATAAATATTTAAATAACTAATGATATCATCAAGAACTTTAATTTACAAACGTCTTGATGTCTTACAAAAATATTTTCTCTAAATAAACAAATAATTATAGTATTTCATTCCCCTTCAGTAGATAAGTACAGCTGATTTATGAAAAAAGCCAATTCATAATTATAATTGTTCATAACCACAAACTTCAAAAGCAGACAAATTAGATAATAACTTCAACTCAAATTGTGTATTTTTGTAGATGTTTTTCTTCACTACACACTGTAGAATCTAGCCTTACACATTATCAATTTGATCAAATACTTCTTTATAATTCAAAAGTCAATTGAACCGGTTTTGCAAATAAATCTATTCATAGAAGTAATTTTCAGTCGGGTATAGCGGCGGATGGTTCGATCCACTTTGAAAAAACGGGTAGAATCTAGATCAAAATCGATTTTTATGTTTAACTTATAGAAATCTTGTTCGTCAACTTCCACCCTTTCAGTTAATGTGGGAGGACCTTGTTAGGGTGGATAATTATATAATTTGCTTAAAAATAGTTCGAGTTCTATGAGGTGTGTCATTCAAAAACTGACAGTAGTAAGAGCAAGGATTAACTCATAAAGATCACGGTAAGACAAACGCACAAGGATAGCTGCTTTATCTCAAATTATAACTCATTTTCTTTTAATTTATATAATAAATTTCTTCGACAATCTTAAAATGTATATTCCCCAAATATATATATATATATATATAAAAAACGCCGGTATGAAAAATGATTATGTGGATGAATTTTTTCAGTAGCAACTTATGTATAGGGCAAAATTAAAGACAAATAAAGCTTTATTGATCTTATTGATTGGCACCACCAAGGTGTAAACTTGTAATAAATAAAATAGAAAGCCAGCAATTTTTTAATTAAAACTATATCTCATTTAAAATATTTTGGAAAACAAAAATATTCATACTAAAACAAAAACAAAGCAACTACCCGGAGGAAAGAACAGTGATCCAAGCTTTTGGTGATTATTAAATATATATATATATATATATAAATATGAAGGAAAAGAAACGTGTGGTTATTTAGTTTGATCCCTTGTCTCTGTGGAATATTGTTTTACCATCAATGTGTGCGAATCTTGTTGAATACTATCCGATTATGTATACCTTTTTTGTTTTAAGGGATTCAGCTGTTGTTTAATATTTGAAATTTCATGTAACTTTTGTCCAACATCTCTTCTGATTCTTATAAATTCCATTTTTCACAATTTTCGACTTTTTCCGGTAGAAGATGAATTGGGTGTTGGTGATATGCTTGGTTAATCACTCAGTGCGATCATCCTCTACTATCATGTGAGGTCATGGATTATGTATGTGCTTGTTAAATCTAATTTACATATTAACCATATAACTGTTATGGAAATATTGATCATGCTTAAAATGCTCAATGCAAACAAACCAAAACAGAAACGGTGCCACTTACTGTAAATGTTCATTATGGTAACACCTACATGGGAATGTTTATCTTACGTGGTTTGCTAATGAGAGGCACTTTGTTTGATTTGTTCATCAATTAAAAAATAGTTTCGTGGAGTTAAATAAAGTACAGATAACTAACAAACAATGCTTCTTAAAACACGTTTAAAGGAAAATAGAACTAGAAAAAAATTCAAATTAGATGCCTGTTCATTTTCTGGTGTATCTACTCACCGAAGCAAGAGAGTTAAACACTACATCATGATTCACTGCGTTTGTTTCTATTTATAAGTTGTGTGTTAAAAAAGAGGCAGAAAATTACAAGGGGACATTCAAAACTGATAAGTCGGAGAAAAAATGACAACGCCCATGGGAAAAAAACAAAAACGACAAAAAGACGAACTATAGTCCACAAAACACTAAATAAAGGAGCTCAACACTTTATTATTTTTTCTTCTCACAAATATACATAAAGAAGTCACAATACTCCAGCGGCCCTCAGTGATAGTCAAGTGGTATTATTAAGCACCACGAATCTTTACAAGTTGTGGGTGATTAATTAGGCCCTACTTCAAAGTCCAGTCAAGGGCAATAATTTCATACATTTTCAAGACAAAGTTGTAAATGAATCAACACATTGATTGAAAGGGTCCGCAACCCTCACACGTTATCTGTTTGAACAAAAAGTTCTTTTGAATTCCGTGAACTTGAGGTAATAAGATGGACTAAGAGCTGCCTCCTTGCTTTCGACCTAAATTATGCATGAAATATTTGCAACTGGAAGTTAAGGAAACAACAATCAATTAATCTAATTAATACTATGAAAGTCACAACATCAGGCGATAATATTATCCCAGAGAAATATGTAACATTAGCACTAGCACTAGGAAGTCACACTGATTATCATTTT
The DNA here is from genome assembly GCF_021869535.1 of Mytilus californianus. Classification (NCBI taxonomy): domain Eukaryota; kingdom Metazoa; phylum Mollusca; class Bivalvia; order Mytilida; family Mytilidae; genus Mytilus; species Mytilus californianus. Next base: position 35,226,923 of record NW_026262701.1, read on the forward strand.
TGTTCAATTTGACCAGATTTTACTGTAATCAAAAGGCCGATTTAACAATCATTCGGTGACCAGTTCAGTGACTGGCATCTGTCCTTGTATTTTGCCTAGTCGGAATTTGTGTATTATTTACTCGGGGTGGGGGCACTTTAAAGGGGCACTAGCTGTCAAATTCATGTTCACCGATTTGACTCAAATTCTCAAATTTGATTTATAACATACTAAAACGTATATTCAAATTACAATAAGTCTGAAATAAACAGTTAACACTGCATTTATTCGATAATATATATCAGAATTTCGTGTGTATTTTAGTCTAGACGCCATCTAATTTACTTTCGAGATGACCATCGGAGACTGCCGATTGTCATGTAACCCGATATAAACATGAACATAAATATAAATAACTAGCGACCTCGTGCAATTGGAATTTTCAAGGTATGTTTGATTCATGTTATAGGTTAAATAAAAAGTTAATTATCGTTTTTTCCTGTATAAGAATGATTTTTTTGTTGATCGAATCAGTCAACGAAATGGTTCACCTTTGTTTCACTTTCAATGTTGACATTCTTTTCCTTTTACATGCGTAACCAATCTTTAGCTATTGGGTTTAATTGAAGGTCACATGAATACGGATTCAATGAGGTCGAATTATTCACTTGCAAGTGAATAATTCATCAGCAATGTTTCTTTGCTTATTTTGACAAAATTGAACCAAATTGGTTGCTAAAAACGAATTATTATTTCATCATTTCACTTATATTAATGATTGAACCAAACAAAATCATATTCTATTTTTTTTCATATCTCGTAGTTAGTGCCCCTTTAATACTGAATTGATAGGGGTGCCGCTGGGGTTCTTTTACCCCACCCTTTTCATACAATTTAGAAGTTTAAAATGTATACCTTTTTGTATATTGCGTACATAAAAATGTAACCTTTTCCCATATTGGTTGGGTTTCGTGTGGTGTGTCGGAAAAGTGGAATACCAAAGTGTCAAAAGAGGGGATTATGTTAAGTTGTTATAACTTGTATCCAATCCTATTGTTTATTTAGACAATAAAATATGTTTAAACTAAAAGAGGGGAAATTTGTGGATAAAAACACAGCCGGGAACATCAAGAAAGACGAAGAAGAATTAACAAATAATACACTAAAAAGTTTATTGACCTTATCATATATTTCTGATATTTTTTCCCACCTATTCACATATTTTCAAGATGGAAAATGAGACCTTTCCAGCGACACACCCTATCACCTTGTATATAAAAAGTACCCCCCCCCCTTTTCCCCTCTCGACCCCCGAGATTATATATTTTTGTTTATTTAAAAAAAAAATCCACACGAATTTAAGCCAGTGGAGTAACAACTAGCCCTAGAAATTTAACTCTATTGAAATTTTCACATTAATTCAACTTTGCTGAAAATATTCATATATTGGCACATTTCCTGGGAATACGATTCATGTTGACTTGAAAATCCGCATTTATCTATTTTACAAATCTCGGAGTCTGAAAACAAAATAGCACGAGGAAAATCGCGGACCGAAATCGACTGACCAATGACAAATTTTACGGTCACCATCACGAATTGGTTGACCGATACGATGTGTCTGTGGTTCAATTCACAAAGTCGTCTGATCTGACTGTAAATTTATCGCATGTATTCTAATTTAATAATAATATCTTTATTTAAAGAGAGTAACTCATTTGGATTAAACCAATTTTTAATAAGGCTCTCTACATATATTTATTAACTACATGAATAAAACATAATCAATCTACCAATACACAAATATTAACCGGCAACACACACACATATATATAAATAGTCGTAAAAAAATAATTTTCACATGTGCAGATATATATATTCATAAAATAAATAGTAAAATAAGTAAACAAGTTAACAGTTCCAGTTTAATCGAGCATGACTAACAGGTGACGCTTACCATGTCGACGAACCCGGTCTCGATCCGTTTACAGTTTATTCAATTTATTCAATTCCTTCATTTTTTTATCTAGCCTTTGTTCATAATTTTAAGGATCATTAAGATAGACGATAGAATGGGGTGCCTAGGCGAGTTTTGAACATCAGTATACAAAATTCCGCGGTATCTGTCACTCACGTAGGGACTCAGTGAATAACAATTCTTTCTAAGAAATATAGTTTCTTGGTAACAGCTGGGACTATTACTAATATATTTTATTATACTTTATGTCAAAATGCCAGATTTTGATTGGTTAATACGAGGGAGACAATTTACTCTATCCTATGGTAAATACTCTATTACCCTTCACGGCCTGAGACGCTTGATCAAGTGTGCGCTTTATTAAATACGGATGATTGTTATGTACAAGACGTCTTAGTTTATTACTTTTCTGAATTTGAAATTTAATAGACAGTAATAACAGAACATTCAGTATAATAAATTAAATAACACCGTCATATCTGAGAGTGTGATAGAGCAAATTGTTACCCCTCGAAAAGACATTGTCAACCTTGTCTTCGCCTCAGTTGAAAATGTTTTCTCGGGGTAACAATCTGCTCTTTTACCCTCTCAGCTATGTGTTATTTATATAATATCCCAGGTAACAGATGCAAGTTCCGGCGATATTCGTGTGTGTAATTTCGCGCCATTTTTATCGATATAAACATCTTCATATCTTTCCCCTGATCCTATAGTCGCCTAATAGTACTTCCAAAATCTGTGCTTTTCCCCGGTTTATTCAATTATTAGTTTATCAATACCAGAATGTGTAATAAGCGCACAAGAAAAATATGGTGAATTGAATATGGAAACAATATCTTCATGTATTAGTTCGGCCCATATTGAATGCCCACAAAGTTTTTGCCGTGTTTATCAAAAATTATGGTCAGATCATATGTTTTTGTAGTCATATGAATTCGTACTAGCCTATGCATGCTTTTTCAATGGAAAATGTGACGTCACAATGCATTCTTAATAGCACGAAAACACATGAGACGAGGATAATCCAAATCATTATGACATCTTGAAAGGCTATTTTAATAAAATTAAAATAGTCTGTCAAGACGTTGTAATTATTTGGACTAAGCTAACCCAAAATATACTCTTGAGCAATCAAACATGTGTAAGTTGAACTTTTTTGTATAGATAAATTAAAAACTTTCTAGGGTTTGAATGTGATATGTTCTTCATTGTTCTTTGCTACAAAAGGTGCTGACACATTCTTTCTGTTGGGGAATTACGTACACCAATCTTGAGTTGTTTTTTATGAATGAGTTACATAGGTTGACCTTCTGTGTAAACAATATCATCGAAAATTTGGTTCTTACTGTGACGTAATAACAAAAGCATTGAGACAATGGAAATTTACGGGAAAGTGCATGAATTGAAAAGTCCCCTTCAGTTAAGGCATAGACCATTCATATTTTGTAAGGGCATATTGGTTTTTTCCCTGGGACATATTTTATCTTTAATTTCTATCTAACTTTATTGATTTAATTTTATAGCAGATTTTACATAGTGGATAATACAAACTTTGCTTCTTCATAAGGACAGCCTTGGCCCCCTCTTAATTAATATCTGCTATACAATTAGATTGAGACTCGAAATTTCATGAACAAATGATAATTAAACCACTTAATTTGGGTAATAATCCTTTAACACCTTGCCTCCGTAGTTAAATACTTATGTACATGTACATGATGTAGATAAGGAATAATATTCAAGAGTTAAATTTATTTTCAGGAATACAGGCAAAATGTATTATGTTCCATTTTGAGGAAAATTTTCAGCCAAATTTAAACAGCACCCCATAATTTTGGGAGTAGTATACATGTAAATAGTCACCAAGTGATTGCATAATGGTATTTCTTTTCAAACTGATTGGTTTATACTCATCCAGTTGTAACAGTAGAGTGCTTTAAAAAAAAAATATAAAATGTATGATCCAGACAAAATCGAAACAAAATCTTGAACAGAAATATGAAAATCATAACAAAACTAAAGTATCTAGTTGACTAAAAAGATACAAAATGTAATTTTACCAACTCATAGATGTAGAAGTTAGGAACTATAGGTCACTGTACGGCCTTTAACAATGAGCAACATCTATAACAAATACCAAGCTATAAAAGGTCCCGAAATGACAAATTCAAACAAGAAAACTAATGACCTGATCTATATTTGTACATATCTTTCACGTACACTTTTAATATACATGTATGCTGAAATGGATCAGAGTGGAGTCAAATAAAAAAGTGTTTTTATGAAGTGTGTATAATATTATTATTATGTCATGTTCATAGCTATGATAATGTATTAATTAATTTTGCAATATATATTTTTTTCTTTTAGGAAAGACACCAAACATCAAGGTCCTTGTAAAAATAATATCTGCCTGAAGTGCCACCTTGACCTCAAGGATGGGTGGGTCAAAATCCACAGAACTACCATCAGGGATCTCCTACTTTTTCGTTCTAGTTTTTGTCATTGTACCTGTATTATCCCAGAGTAAGTAATTTGATACATATTATCCATGTCTTGTCCAAAATACTGTAATAAATGTGAAAAATTATAGTTTGTTCTCAAGAATTGCCATCATCATCATCTTTATTTATTTTTTTCCCCTTTAAAATAGTTGATAAAATAATAAACCCCAAAGCTATCTTTTTCATTACAGTAATAGAAATAATGGTTTACAACATTTGTAGAATATTATATTAATAGTGAAAGTCACTGCCTTATATGTCAAAAATCTATTTCAAGAAATTTGTAAAAATGAGAAACAAAAATGTTCCTGCCAGATGTTAAAAATTATTTAAAAGGTGTTTTTTTTTTTTATTAAAATGTCTGGAATAGAGCTTGTCAATTTTGGAAATATGAAATGTCAAGATGGAGACAATGGATACAAGCTCATTGGAGCTTCTAGTTGTTAAAAGAAGTTAAATAGAATACACATTTGTCAACTAATTTGTAATATATATATATATTCACTTTCACATTTTTTTCTTCTTTTATTAGTTCCTCCTGGATCACCAGTCATCGACGGACCTCAAAACATAGTTCTAAATAACCAGATTACATTAACATGTACTTCTCCTAGAGGAAGTCCAGCACCAACAGTGAAATGGTTCAAAGATGACACCGAAATAACAACTGGTATTTCTACAACAACTTCTGGTACAGCAGTGACAACATCTTTAACGTTTACAGCTACTTTAGCTGATCATTTAGAGGTGTACGAGTGCCAGGCAGAAAATGGTGTACTGCAAAACCCTCTTACTACAACTAAATATATTGAAGTTCACTGTAAGTAGAAAACACTATTAGATAAATATTATAACACTGTGTACAATTGAAACTATTCAACTTTGCTTTAAAAAGTTGTTTTAAAGATAATAAGGTTGACATATAAATGAAATTTGGATGGCTTTGTAAACTTATGTGTCACCGTTGATACAGGCAATTTTCTCAGAAATCTGGTTATTTATCATGTGAAAAAAAAATAATCTGCCTGAAACAGAAGCTCAGCCTCCTGATGCCCTTATAGTTGATATTAAAGTTTTTGGGTCAAAGATTGGTATTTGGGACTATTTTTCTTCAGACTATGAGGAATATATGTGTAGTATTTTAGGACAAAAAATTTTGAAATCAAAGGAAAACTGGTTATCTTTTCCTCTAGAGATATCAAACTCTTTGATATTGGCTGGTTTGTAGTTTAACAGTTTAAAGTAATTTAGGTTCATTGATTTGCATCATTTTAAGTTATATTTATTTTAACATATTCACATAAAAAAACAACACATACACAAGCATAATGACCACACAAAATTATTTATTTCAAATCTACCTCATAGCTGGCTGGAAAGATGTTAACCCAAATTTTATATTGGTGAAGAAGCATTAAATTAGATTAAACTACATCTATATAAAAAGAAGATGTGGTATGATTGTCAATGAGACAACTCTCTACCAGAGACCAAATGATGTAGAAGTTTGCTGTTTTGGAATTTTTCCTTACATATTCCATACAATATTCGTTTTGTAATTGAATAAAATAAAATATTGATGGGCAGTACAAAGGTAGGTTTCATATGGGGTTCAACCTTTACATTCAAACCAGATCCTTTCCATTTTAACCTTTTTATGATGAGAAATCATTAATTTTATGAATGATAGATAACTCATTTCAATACCATTTTTATTCAGAGATTTTGTAGAAGTTTTTGTTATGGGGAAAAATGCTACAGTATAAGTACTGTTCAGCAATAAGTCAATTAGAACCCACATTTTACATTCTGCTAAATTGTGACCTTCACATTTGTATGCATGATTTGAGCTGCGTCGGATAGAAATCGACCTTATGAAAGTGCACGTATACATATACATGTATAAGAATTTTATCTATTTTGGAACATTCAAATACGAAATAAAAGATTGTTTTGTAGGGTTTTTATATGAACTCAATTTTCAAACAGTTACAGACTTTGCATAGAGATTTTTTCAACTTGTAATAAGTTAACAGATGTATTGATATTCATTTGCATAAGGTCGATTTCTATCTGACGCAGCTCATTTGTTGAAATTGTGTTAATCAAACTTGTATGTATTCCATTGCCCAACAACCACAATAATAAATGCATACAATTTCATAATTTACAGAATTTATAAAAGGACAAGATAGGTTTTGAACAGCAATTTCATAAGGTAAATGCAGTGTTGCGGTTGTATGATAGTAATTCTTTATTTAATACTTTTGTTTAATAGTTTCACCAGATGCACCAACTTTGACTGGACCAACTACTTTGACACCAGGACAACAAGGCACATGGACATGTATTTCCGCCAATGGTTATCCAGCTGGTATAATGACCATGAGAAATCAAAATAAAAATACTCAGTTTACATCCGAGTTTACATCTACCAGCGTATTAGATCAAAAATCCTATGATGTTACTGGTACCCTTACCTGGAGCCCAGTGATAGTTAACAATGGCGATACCATTTGCTGTGATGTTGCACATACAACCACACTTGGCAATACTCCACAGACAGTCTGCAGACAAATTACAGTTGCTCGTGAGTATTTTGAAATTTTACAGCTCATTTATTTGAGATCATACGTGAGGGTCTGGATGGGGATTCCTTCATTTCAGTATTCTTTAAATTTTTAGATTATTTTTCTCTATTCTTTATATTTTAGCACCTCATTATTCTCTATTCTTTATTATTTTGGTCCATTATTCTCTATTCTTTATATTTTTTGTCCATTATTTTCTATTTTGTAAACCCCGATCCACACCCTCATACATGTACATAAAGCAATTAAAATGATTGTTTGTTAGGTAGTCCATAGATTTGATATTATCTTTCTTTTCTGCCTGTTAGTGTTTCCAGACTGAAAATTATAAGACCAATTAAATACTGTGGATTCATTATTATTCATTGGATACCAATTTTCTTTGGATTCCATGGGTATCTGCAAACCATGAATTTATAAGTTCAACAAAGTGCAAATTTTCTACTAATGAACTAATAAAAAATCATTGAACAAGTACTAATACTGTGACTGGAGTCTAGTTTGAACAGTTCTTTACGATATTTTTATCTCCTTTAATCATTTAATTCATATTTTAATTTGATTTAAATTTGTGAATAAGACAGGAAATAATTTGGTATGAAAGAGAAACATCATTACTGATTTATTGCTAATTATTGCAGAGCCTATTGCAATTAATGCTCCTGTGACCCAGTATAATCCAATTCTACAGTCAACGGTTACTCTGCAGTGTGATGTTACTCAAGGAACTGCATCTCAAATCATATGGATTAAAGATAATGTTCAACTCAATATAAACAGTAATTCACGACTTTCTGGTGGCACTGTTGCTACTGAATCTCTGACAATTTCCAATGTACAACAGTCTGATGGTGGAAACTATGTCTGTCGGGGTATTGATGCAGTTACAGGAGATCCTGTCAATACAAATACTATTAATGTTAGCCCTGTTGGTAAGTAAAAGTGTAGCATTTTGTTTGTTTAGTGCAGACTTTATGTAAGCTTATCAGGTGCGGATCCAGGATTTTCAAAAAGGGAGGCCCTTGGTAAGCCAATGTTTGGGGTTGCTCCCTAAATGCGCCTATAGAGGGAATTTAGAAAACACTGTAATCAGTAATAGCATTATCGTAATTTGCAAGATGTATATTTTAATAACTTAAACAAGTTCCGTACAATTACAGAATAAAAAAATTGTCATTAGATTTAACATGTGAACACCATGTTACAAAGTAAGTGATCAACTAATTGTAAGTAGCATACAGAATCTATGACCTTCTCAAACACCTTTTAGTAGTGAATAGTTATCTAATTAGATGGTGTACATGTGTTTGGATTCAAGTGAAGAAAAACTTTCTGATTCTATTCTATTCAGCAGATTGGATTGAAAATTTACATACCAGCAGACAAGCACTTGTTTTTTTTTGTTTATGTCACATGACAGTATTTTTTTCAGTTCAATCTATAGTGCAGTTTGAGTTTTTTACAATGGAGTTGTCACCTTAGGATTTTTCTAATTTGGTTTTAAATCATTGATACATTTATAAACACTGAAGCATCTTTGAAGTAAGTAAACAGCTTGAAAAACCAGAGAAAGACTGCATTGATGATGCTTTTGTGTTCTTTCATTAGTTTTGTGATTTTGGAGTCCATTGCATGAATGGAAAAATGGATGACAGCACACAGTTAACCTTGGCTTGTGCAAAATGTTTTTTTTTAAGCAACACCTTTTTAAAGACTCGACAGATTGGATTGATGTTATTCAATTAATCATTTTGGTTCCAATGAGAAATCCAAGATGGTCACCACAGTTGAACATATTGTTAAGGGTAACATCATGAACATAGAATGATCAATCTTTTCTTTAATTAAGGCACAGATGAGCAATACTGGTTCTATGATGTCCCGGTTATTTCCATCTGCAATATAAAATGATAACATATACAGAAAAAAGTTTTACACCTAAATAAAAAATTTTAAAAAGTGTCTTTAAGAAATCTGCCGTCTAAGATTACCATTGTGAAACACTATGAAATCACGTTTGACTGGTAAAATCTCATTTAAGCAAAATAAAAAACCAATGAATACATGTATAGTATCAACAATTTTTAACAATGTAAACTTAAAACTTTTTAAGGAACCCCACCTGCAACAAGTATTCCACAATCATCATACACTCAAATAACTGGACAACAAATTATTCTGGGGTGTGCAGTCAGCTCACCAAACAGTCCTCTACAGGAAGTTCAGTGGACATTTACCAATAATGGAGGTCAAGTGACAGACCCTATCCTTGTTTCAACCTCAAATGGAAAGTATTCAGGCTCAACAACAAATAGTCCATCTTTGACCATTAACAATGTGGCATCAACAGACCAAGGAACATACAGCTGCAAGGCCAGAAATCTAGTTGGGACCAGCACAAATAATCCAACAACAACTCTAACCGTTACAGGAAGTAGGTTTATTCTATATTATATAAGTGTTATTATTATAATAAAATGGGGATGTGGTATGATTATTTAAAATAACTACTGGTAACTGTACTGTCTTTGACAATAAATTAAATCCATGCTGTAAAATATAAGGTAAGCTTTAAAAAAAACCAGGATGACCCAAGAAAAAACTGTGAAAACCAATTGGAAAGCGCTTGATTCATCATGTTATTACTAAGCACAAAACAAAAGGTGTAAAGTACTGATGTAAGAGTATTCACAGTTACAGAAAGTTAGTTCAAAGCCCAGTTTCAATTGGTAAACAACAACAACAAAATCAGAGAAAAAAATCAATTAGTACACTCAAAGTGGATTTAGTGTAACAATGTCATGAAGAGACTGAGAAAAGCATGACCATGATTGGTTTGCAATAAGGATACAAAATGTCATTCTTAAAAAAATACTATAAATGAGCTTGCAGTACATAATATATTACAATTAGATGTGCACATGTAAGATAATTGTGTGGACAAGTTCTGATGCGATGGAATTGACTTTTGTTTTCTTATATTAGAAAAAACACAAAAGATTGAGATACAGATTTGACTGCTATTTTATGCATATTGATTGAATTATTTTCATCAGCTTATTTATAATTATATGTGTAATAAGTAATGATTTAATAAGTAATGATTAATAGATATTGTAGTTTTACACAAAGACTTTTTTCTCACAAACAAGTCTTTCTTGATGACCAATTAAAGTATAGGTAAATGGACTATGCAATTCTGTAGTTTAAAGTTTGGATCCATTTGGTGAAATCTGTGTAAATTGGATCAAGAAAGTTTTTTTATCTTTCACATTTTTTTATTCAAGGTCTGCCTGTAGTCCAGATTAATCCTTCTACCTACACAGCAACGTATGGAAGTCAACTGGTAATTAATTGTAATATCGTATCTGCTAGTCCTGCAGCTAATCAAGTCTACTGGCAGAGAAATTCCAATAATCAGATTCTACGAATTGACAATGGAGACCAGGGGTATCAAGGCAGTACAACATCCACACCTTCATTAACGATTAATTTTGCTACAACATCCGATGCAGGAGTATACACATGTTTTGCTACAAATGCCGTAGGAACTGGCAGCAGTAACCTTGGAACTGTAACAATTACTGGAGGTAAGTACTTGTATCTTAAAAGAATGTCTTAATAAGGATTTTCAGTTCCGATTCAAATTTAAAATTTTCCTCATCTAAGTTGAGTGGGACAGTTGTAGAACTCTTTGTGTCCTCATCTAAGTGGGACAGTTGTAGAACTCTTTGTGTCCTCATCTAAGTGGGACAGTTGTAGAACTCTTTGTGTTCACATCACAGTACTCATGCAAAAGCAGATAGGAGAGTCTGATGATGTGCTTTAATAAAAACATTACATGACTCATTGTTCATTAAAATCATGTTCAGGAGTGGGCTATATTGTAATCACCTTGTCAGTATGTTCGTTTGATATCCCATCAGTTTGTTCACATTTAGGAGTGGGCTATATTGTAATCACCTTGTCAGTATGGAATTTTTCAATATGTTGAATGAATTAAAATTTTTTATAATACTTTTCTCTTCCACTGGATGCTAAGCAACAAACAATCAATCAATTAATCACAATTTTCTCCAACTTCTGAACAGATTAACTCACAAGCTATTAAAAAGTAACATTATAAAACCCCTTAAGAATTGAAATTTAGAAAAGGAAGAAGATTCCCTGATTTCACACCCTGAATGACAATGTGACATTTTACATATTCAAATATGTATTAACTATTAAGAGTAAAATTCCAGCAAATTCAGCAAATAGATTCAGAAGTGACGGTACACTGTCCATGCAATTCATGATTTCATTTCATAATTGGCACATTTGTGATCTTCTTTTTACTGATGAATTTAGACAAAGAAGATTGTGACTAAACAAACTCGTGGTAAACCCTTTAACATGTAAAAAGAGTATTTCCAAACAGTGTTTTTATTCAATAATATTCAAGAAAAACTGTGAATGTCTGAACGTCACTTGTACTCAACCTGTATATATTTTTGATATGCATATTCTAATTATGGATAACTTTGAGCATTCTAAATTAATCTTAAGAATTGTAGTGTAAGCATTTATATTACTACTGATTTTTTTAGGACTTCTTTCTGTTTTTGTCACTCCACAAAATCAAAATGTTATCCAAGGAGGTCAACAAAAAATAACCTGCACTGTTAGTGGAACTCCCGCTGCACAGAACATTGCCTGGATGTTTACACCAGCTGGTAGCTCTCAGCAAACTCAACTAAGTACAACAAACAGTAATAAATACACAGTTGGTTCAACACAGGATCCTTTTTTGAATGTTCTTAACTTCCAACCAAGTGATGCTGGTACTTATGTATGTAAAGCATCAAATGCTGCAGGATCCTCATCTAGTAACCCTGGTTCAACTTTGACCTATATCAGTAAGTCTCTAATATCATTTATGTGTTCATACAAATTATCAATAAAGATTTGTTGTTTATGTTGAGCCTATGTTTATCCATTGAAATCTAAATAGCTGATGCAAATTATAAAATCCTCACTTCAAGGGAGGGGATTATAATGGTTTACCTCTGTCCCTCCCTCTGTGTGTCCATCCATCTGTCCTATACATTTTTGTCACATTTTTCACAGTATCTAAAGTCAGATCTTCATGAAGTTTGATAGCAATCTTCATGTAAGTATGTATTACTGTTTGATGTGTTTTCACATTTATTGATCATCAACTTCCTGATGTCCGGGTAAAGTGACATGTCTTCCTGCAGACTGATATCTTGTGAACTAGCACATTAAAAACCTGGCTCTGTGTGTTGGTCTAGTACAAAGCAGGGTTTATATTCATATCACATAACATGATCTCCTCCTGAATATGCATTTAATTTACCACTGGACGTTAAACAGCCATGCATCCATCTTATATCTTTGTTATATTTCAGCTGTACCTACAACAAATGTTGAACCAAGTCAGTTTACAGCAACAGTAGGCGATAATAGTTTCCAGGTTCAGTGTACGGTTACTGCAACACCTGGAGCAACATCTTGGTACTGGACATTCCAACCTGTAGGTGGCAGTCAACAAACCATAGCCCAAGGAACAAATGATCAACAGTATACTGTTGATAATTCTGGCACAAACCCTCACTTAACCATAAAGAATATTGCTTTGAATGAGGCTGGAATCTACACTTGCTATGCAACTAATGCTGCTGGTACAAGTGACAGTGCCAATAATCCTAATTCTAGACACACTCTATCAGTCACAGGAGGTTTGTTCTTAAGTACTGCTCATTAAGTTTGATATTATCAGGATATTCTAATGAAGCAGAAGTTTGCTTATATAAATTTTTATTGGAAGTTCATGTTTAAATGTGTCTTAGTTTAGACATTTTATAATATTGCTTAATTCATAAAGGATAGCAGTGCCCAATCACGAAACAGCTTATTTCATAATGATACACAATGTATATCTGGGTAAGATTAAAATTATCATTTCTTCATGATTTTTGTATGGCTTCCTTACTTCATCTAAATAATTTTTTATTTGAATGACAAATGTTTGATATAGGATAGTGGAATATAGTCAAAAAGTGTTTGAAACAATTTGTCTATCTTTTTTTTTTTATATACAATGTTACTTCTTTATTTATCTTTGCATTTATAGATTGAATAACATGTACAAGCAGCATGCAAACAACACTCTCTTTCTTTTTTCAATTGGGGGTTATTTTTAAATATATGATTATTTTGACAGCAATTTTGAATGTGGCTATTTCTCCTGCAACTGCTAATGTTATCAGAGGAAACACCCAAGTTATTGACTGCAATCCCCAAGGAAACCCATCTGCTACACTGATAACCTGGTATTTTACACCATCGGGAAGTAGCAGTCAACAGTTGCTAAATATAGCTAACAGTGGTGGGAAATACTCCGGTGGAACTCCAGGAAACCCAGATCTTACCATAACAGATTTCCAGACAAACAATGCTGGTTCTTATCGCTGTGCAGCAACAAATGCTGCTGGTACTGGAACTAGTAGTAATTCCGTATTGACATATGTTGGTAAGTATTTACATATGTTACATGCCGTCCCAGAAATAAAGGTTCATTCTTCATGTACATATTTTAATAATGCACATTTTCAGGAGTGAAGGTATGTAAATAAACTTTAATTGTTACGATTTTTCTTTCATCCAACATCAGGTTGATTATAATGTCTACCTAATTCGTTCAGGATGTTGATGAAAAACGCCATTGGTTCTTTATTGATGGGTATCCTAGAGAAGTTCATTTATTAAGAGCTTCATCTTGCAGGATGTAATTTGAAGACATATTGAATTCATGTGTTTTGGTTCAATACAAACTGAAGTAAAGGTTCATTGTAGTTGTAATATAAAATAGTGTGTGTGTGCATTTTCCACCTTGTTTCCAATGGAACAAATATTTTTGTTGATGATTCCAATGGAAAAAAGTTTATTTCAATGAACGACATTGTTCATTTTTTTAAAACGATATTTTTAACAATGTTGATATATTATTATATGTCAAAGATCTTTTTTATACCTAAGCCTGTAACTTTTATTGAGCTTATAGTTTTATAAGCATCATTTGCACTAAACTTTCAGATATGCGTTAACATTTTGAATTTCTATGCTTTCGTCAATTTGTCATTGTTCGCTAATGCATACATTTCTTGTTTTGAACTGTAATGTATGATAAATAATGAGGAATTGTAGATCAGACGTAAGTAAATACATTTCTCTTACAATTCTGTAAATGTTACTAATTGCATGTAATATCGTAGGAATATTCATTGTGGTAATAATTCTGTAAACAGAGAGAAAAATGCATGTGAAATAGATTAGCAGTTTTGTAGCTTGCTCAAAATATATCATTGGGTTAAAAAATGTGGACTATTTTATAAAATATATTAAAGAATTTATTGCCATATTTCGAAAAGTTTAAAGGTAATAGAGAGGGTGTAAGGTAATTTTTGTATGTTTTTAAATAGAGGGATTAGAAAAAGAAATTGAAAAAAAAAATATTTAAAAATTCTTTCGAGGTTCTCATATTTGTTAAAAAGTATATTAAATCAAGCAGAGGTTGAATCCATATGAATTGCTGGAAACAGAGAGGAAATAACATACCAATCAAACAAACTTGTTTAGATAATTAGTTGTTAGGAGACTGCTATTTCACAATTGTTGCACATTTTTGTTTTCTCCACAAAATGGTTTCTGTGTTCACATTTTGAAGTTTAAATAAACAAAATATTGTAATTTTCTTTAAAGATTTTCCAATTAAAGAGTTGAATAAAATGTAATATCGTATCAGATCTAATAAAATAATAGTAAAAAAGAAAATTGCCATCAGCATCTGTTTGTTTGTTAAACAACTGTTGTGACTTGAAAAAGGTTTGAAATAAAAGATTTTAAGTTTAGTGTGAGAATGGCGTAAAAGGATCATGCTCTTAATAATGGAAGAAATTTGAACATCATGTAAGTATAGTTAATATTTGTATATATATATTTATAATGATGCTTCTATAATTTTACATATTTTTTCGGCAAATAACACTCTGGACCAAACAGTATGCATATTCACATGAGCACATTTCTATGAATATCACTGAATCATCAAATTATGGATATTCATAATATAAATTTTGGTGAATAATGCTGCTGCATTTAAATAGTTTTTTGCATAAAATCTCTGGATTTTTTCCGTTAAGGAAATGAACGGCTAATACAAAAAGCTTTATAGACAATTGCGCTGGCTTTTCATGAAATTTCATAGACCAACCCTTTATGATATCATTGAACTATTGATCTACTATGGAATTCCCACACTACAGTTCATCAAATTTACTGGTTTAAGTTTACTGTTAAAATGGCTCATCTAGACATTTTCTATACTTATAGTTTTGAATATATACTATTTTATTTTGCTGTTCATAGTTCTTTGTCCGGATTGGAGTGTATTGAATCATGCCGTTTATCATATTGTTTCAGTTGATTAGTGCACATAAGTCTTATTTTCAATCAACTCCTACAAATAGAATTAAAGTAAATTACCTAAACTTTGACAAGTTCAGTCAATCATTTTATTTATTATCAAACATGTGTTGACTTATAATGTATATCACAAAATATTAAGTTTTGAGCATTAAAGTGTAAAAAGAATAAGCAAACATTGTCTTAGATACATCTATTTGTACTGAACATTAAACAATAGAAATACTGTGCAAGTCTTGTATTTCTTCTACTTGTTTCTAAAGCTTGTTCAAATAAACCTTTTAATTCCAAGACCATGCATGGTTATTCCTTATCTATCATAAGATTTAAAGACATCTAAAAGGAATCTTAATTATCACAAACTTGAAAGATATTAAATGTAAGACTTGGTTTTCAGAACCACTATCAATTTCGGTGACTCCTGCTGACGGCACTGCTATATATGGAGATGCCTCGTACACCATTCAGTGTACCATAATTGGAACTACACCTACATCATGGTCTTGGTCAAAAAGACCAACTGGTGGTGGTATAATATCCACAATATCTGCTGGAAGCAAATACACCATTGCTAATTCTGCCACTGCTCCACATTTAACTATCAACAGTATTGTGGAGGATGATGAACAAGATTATTACTGTCAAGCAGAAAATGCTGCTGGAACAGTAACAAGTACACGTGCAAGGCTGATTGTCAATGGAGGTCAGTTAAATTGTCAATGCATTTTGATTCATACTATAACATCTTTTCTCAGTTTTAAACCACAAAGGAGTAGGTTCAATAAGGCCCTAAAATGGCCCCTTTTTTTAGCTTAAATTTCAAATTAGGATTTATTGACCAATATCACAATGAATCATAGTTAATACAGTGACTAAATAGGAAATAAGCCTTTTGTTGAAAACTTACGTACCTATGCTTTATTCATGACGTCACAATTAGTACTCATTTTGATTTTGCTTGAAAAAATCAATGAAAATGGGTAAATTTCCATTGATTATTGGACAGGAAACATAGAGCGCATACGTCGATAAAAAAGATGTTTGTAAAGACATTTTACATGTCTAACTTGAATATTTAGTTTTGTCGAAGCTTGCACTCAATGTTTCCTGGTCCTAAATTTGTTTGAAATCAGGCCGATTTTGTCAAATTTCGCCAAAATCTCTTATCTTAACCTATTTGGGATGTAAAAATTAACGCTTTAGAATAAAACTTTTGACACAAATAGTTCTAATTAACTTTCTCACATGTCTTTAAGTCAACTTAAAACATTTTTTATCTTGTAACATTGAACTTTATAATCGGGGCCATATTTGGCCCTTACAGAACTTACTCCTTTATATATTAAATGAAAACATGATATGTGGAATCAATTTTTAATTCCTAAGTTTGAAATAACATATGTCTTTTGCTGAGGATTATTACATTGTTATAGTTTGATATGTAAAATTGTATTAAAATGATGTAAATTAAACATGAAAAGTACACCGTATAAAAAGGATTATTTACTTATTCTGTTGTATGACAGATTATAATCAAATTTTATCATACAATTGTATGGATGCTATTTCTGCAGAACTCATCTTAAATAAATTCACCATTCAAAACTTAAATTTTAACATAATTTTATTTGTATTTCTTTTAAGCTTGGTCTACTTAAATTGTATGCTTAATTCTCACAAAAGGAGTTTACCTAGCTACTTTTAATGATACACTTATCTCCATTTTAAGGCAAAATAAACAAAAAATTTCAATTTACATATTTATTCTGTATAAACATCTCATACAAAAAAAATTCAGAGAAATAATGTTCTCATCTGTAGCACCTAAACAGTTTGACCTCATAGGTACCCTTTTAACGGGAATAAAATATATATACTTTGTGTATACTTCACAATGGTATAAATTTGACCAAAATATTCGCATTTGAAAAATTGGTCCGTTTTGTTCGAAAATAAAGGAAACATGTCTCAATAAATCTGGGATTCAAACTAACAGCTTCGCTAAGGCTACTGACTGGCAAACAGTGACTTTTACACCTGAAAATGTATGACATCCAATAAAAAATCGCAGTGACAAACAATTTGCATAAGAATTTTCTGTCTGTGAGACATTCACCTTATTGCAGTGCATTAACTTGTGATAAAACTTCCAAATTATATACTTCCAATCATATGTGAGAGTAAGTGGTATAAACCCAGTTGTTTCTATGAAGGAAACCAGACTCTATGAAGGAATTCATAATGTGCAACACAAGCTCTTTATTAGTGTTAATACTTTTTATAGTTTAACAATAATTTCCAGATAAGTATTTTTATGGACATTTTCATTATTTTTTCAGGTCTTTTAACTGTTGCTATTTCACCAGCTAATGCTGATGTCCTTCAAGGACAGTCTCAGTCAATCACATGTACTGTAACTGGAACACCAGCTGCCAACTCCATTACATGGTTTTTCACACCAAGTGGATCTAGTCAGCAACAAGCATTAAGCTTAGGCAATACTGCCAAATATTCTGGTGGTAATACCCAGAATCCTTCATTAACAGTACAGAACTTCCAATCATCTGATGGTGGTACCTATGTATGTTCAGCTACAAATGCTGTTGGAGCAAGTACCAGTACAAATTCTGTTCTTAGATTCATCCGTAAGTAAATAAAACACAAATATTTTGTTGAATCTTTTCACCCTAGGATTGAACCATCTTCCAAATTCTATTTCACGATTAAAGAATGAAAGCTATACATTTCCGCTATACCTTGAACAAGTAACCATCTTTAAATGGGGATTGTCTCCTGGCCTACTTTACAATGATGCATGTGTTGCATAAATATTGAACAATTGCTTTTACTTCAGAAAAAAGCATATCTGAATTATGAAAAATGTTTTGTCATTCTAAATAGACACTTAAAAATAGATTACTTGATTTTATTTTATTTGAGTGCAAACAGCACAGTTTTGGAAAGAAAATTGCTTTCATGAAATCAAAACTGTTGTTGGACTGACTTTATAGTTATATTATCAAGACCTCATCACTACTTTGAAGTAGAGTACAAAAAATATAGTGCATGGAGTTGAACATTCTTATTCTATCTATGTACTTAAGGTGGTACCTAACACTACAGGGAGATAACTCTGTAAAAATAAGCTAAACGTTTTAATTACGTTGTATTGTTAAGGAAATATTAAGCTTCTCAATGATCAAAATTAGTGTTTGTCAAACTGCTAAATAACCACTGAAATTTTTCTGATAAAGTGGTTGGTTCAAATTTTTTGAAATTTTTATATTTTTGTCAAAGGGTCAAAGTAAACATTTTGTCAAAAATTTATGAAAATTAAACGAGCCAAATTAATATTAGTCAAGGTGTTGGGTACCACCTTAAGATATAAGATATATGATTAAATATACAAAATACAAAATGATATGCATGATTATAATAATATTTGTCATGACAATTACATAAGTTGTGCATTGTGTATGAATCATCTTTTCTAAAATTAACAATAATATCACTATGAAAAGCAATACTTAAAATTGGATTTAACTTCCTTTGTCCATAACTGTAGTTGAACCAACAGCAATTATGGACACAGGAAGAAATTCATTTCAAAATATTGAGTTGTGACAATAGCTTTCTCACAATATTGTAATTTTATTTCAAAATAGATTTTCAATGCTTAGATTTGCTTTTTATAAAATGTCTTAAAAACAGTTTTGTCAGGAAGGTCACATTGTTTTAAAATAAATGCAAAATTAGGACTTCATGGTTAACTGTACATGGAATTGTGTTTATTCGAACAGGATATTGGAAAATCTTATTGATTTGAAGCTGGAATAAGTTTGCATTTTCTGATATTTCATGTAAATGTTTTATCTTACAGAGCAACTAACAATATCCGTGACTCCCTCAGATGGAACTGCTATTTATGGAGATTCCTCTTACACCATACAGTGTACTATAACAGGAACTCCTCAGGCTACATCATGGACTTGGTCAATGAG
Source organism: Mytilus californianus (assembly GCF_021869535.1). Taxonomy (NCBI): domain Eukaryota; kingdom Metazoa; phylum Mollusca; class Bivalvia; order Mytilida; family Mytilidae; genus Mytilus; species Mytilus californianus. The sequence continues at coordinate 35,246,463 of NW_026262701.1, forward strand.
ACCAACAGGTGGTGGATCATTAACAACACTATCAGCTGGAAGCAAATACACCATTGTTAATTCTGCCACTGCTCCACATTTAACTATCAACAATATTGTAGAGGATGATGAACAAGATTATTTCTGTGGAGCCACAAATGTTGCAGGATCACAAACCAGTACACGTGCAAGACTTATTGTTAATGGGGGTGAGCTCTTTGTGTTTTAGTTAAAAAAAAGAAAAAAATTGTAAGAACTGTTTTGTAGTGACATCTAATACAATTTAACTGATCTCATAAAACATAAAATATTTGCCTCATCAACTATTTACATGATGAACATTTTCATTATCTTTCAGATCTACTAAGTGTTACTATTTCACCAGCTAATGCTGATGTTCTCCAGGGACAATCTCAGTTAATTACATGTATTGTAAGTGGAAATCCAGCCGCCACATCAATATCATGGCGTTTCACACCAAGTGGATCTAATCAACAACAAACTTTAAGCTTAGGCAATACTGCCAAATATTCTGGTGGTAATACCCAGAATCCTTCATTAACAGTACTCAACTTCCAATCATCTGATGGTGGTACCTATGTATGTTCTGCTACAAATGCTGTTGGAACACGGTCCAGTACAACTTCTGTTCTAAGATATATTCGTAAGTTATTAAAACACAATTTAAAAAAAAAAAATTCTGATGCTTTATCCTCAGTTTATGATAAAAGACAAATTCTATTTAATGATTAAAAAAGTAAAAGCTATACCTTGACCCAGTGAAAAAGATTTCAATATAGACTCTGTTTTCAAAATGTTAAAGAAATATTTTAATTAGAGCAACTGCCAGGCCAGAAGCATAGGAAAATAGAAAAACCTTTTTGGGTGTTTAATTTTTTAATAATAATTAGTAAGATTTCAATTAAATATTGACAACTGTCTTCCTGTTTGCTATAATCTATCCAATGCGTAATATAAATAAATGACAATATGTTATTACATCCATTTCATTTGAACTCCGGTGGATAGTTGTCTCATTGGCAATCATATTAATTAATATGCATGTTTGAGGTCATTTCATCTATATTTAGATTTGATTATAAATGTAGATTTTAGCAATGATGGAATTTTACAGAGATAAGTTGTATTGCTAAATTTTTGAGTTGCTGCTTAGTGTAATTTGACATTTTAATGTGACTTTAGATGGTGTATTTCATGTAAATATTTTATCTTTCAGAGCAACTAACTATATCCGTGACTCCCTCAGATGGAACTGCTATTTACGGAGATTCCTCTTACACCATACAGTGTTCTATAACTGGTACTCCACAGGCTACATCATGGTCTTGGTCAAGGAGACCAACAGGTGGTGGATCATTAACACCACTATCAGCTGGAAGCAAATACACCATTGTTAATTCTGCCACTGCTCCACATTTAACTATCAACAATATTGTAGAGGATGATGAACAAGATTATTTCTGTGGAGCCACAAATGTTGCAGGATCACAAACCAGTACACGTGCAAGACTTATTGTTAATGGGGGTGAGCTCTTTGTTTTAGCTAAAATAGCAAATATTAAGAATATTTTCATGGTAACATCTGATATAGGTTACCTGAATTCATTATACATAAAATGTTGTTCATTTTTGTAATAAAATTATAAATTTTGGGAATCATTTTACCCGCTATATATAGAATAATGACATTTTTGTTTTTTTTACTAAATTTATTAGCAAGAATATCAATCTAGCTGATCTTTGAGCTGAAGAAGTTAGTTATTAGTCTTTACAATTTTTAACCCTGCTGTTTTAGATACCTTGCCTAACAGCCATCTTGTGTTATGTTTGTCAGTCTATTGCTGTTTCATTGAAGTATACCCATTATCAGATTTTATTTCTATTTATTGGCTATCAAGCATCAGCCAATCAGCATTGGCTTCTTGTTTTAATTTTTGGCATAATGGTACTGTTTGCCACTGCTGAAATGATACTTTAAGATATTATACAGTAATCATGAGTTGTATATCCTTTTCAAAAAACAAGAAAACAGGTGAAAGGTAGTAATCCAAGCTTACTAAATTTTCATATGATTATTTTTTCCTCTGACATTTTACATAATGAACATTTTCATTATCTTTTCAGATTTACTAAGTGTAACTATTTCACCAGCTAATGCTGATGTTCTCCAGGGACAATCTCAATTAATTACATGTATTGTAAGTGGAAATCCATCCGCCACATCAATATCATGGCGTTTCACACCAAGTGGATCTAATCAACAACAAACATTAAGCTTAGGCAATACTGCCAAATATTCTGGTGGTAATACTCAGAATCCTTCATTAACAGTACTAAACTTCCAATCATCTGATGGTGGTACCTATGTATGTTCTGCTACAAATGCTGTTGGAACACAGTCCAGTACAAATTCTGTTCTAAGATTTATTCGTAAGTATATAGATATATTTTGTTTTAAATTATTATATTCATTCAATTCAGATTTAGATTATAGGAAAAGAGGGATCTTGAAAAATTCTGGGCAGATTAGTCTAAACCACATTCTTTATAACCTAGGATGTCATTTCACAGTTCAAATAAGCATTGCTTTTGTATCACAGTTAAAATAAACAGAAAATGCAATCAAACAATTGAAATAAAGAAAGGGGTGAAAATAGAGGGATGTTGTGTCAAAGAGGCAGATTGACCTCCTTCCCAGGTAACAGGCCCAAATAGGCATGTTCTGACCTCCATGGAAGATGACTGGTCCAAAGAGATGATTACAAATGTTCAAAGGAAAAAGAGGTAGTATCACTCTCCTCCAACTGGTGGATAGGCAGTTATGGTTAAAGGACAAAATGTGCTCGAAAACTTGCTTGTTTAATGACTTGCCTGTTTGATAACTTGCCTGTTTAATAAATTGTCTATTTAATAACATGCCTGTTTAATAACCTGTCTGTTTGATAAAATGCATCCTGATGCTAAAAATAATTAAGAAATGTATAATACCTTTATCAGTCTGCTCCAGACATGTTTCTGGAATAAAGTCCATCAGGTTCACTAGAAACCAAAAGTCAGTCAGACAATGTTACACCATCTTTTCATAAGGGATTTAAAGCCATAGGGATACAATTACCAAATTTCAATCAAACAATTTATAAAAATGGCAATGTATAATTATAATACAAGACAATCTTTAAAATAGACATAACATATAATCAACATGTAATTGTATATTTTTTATAATCAGACATGAATTGATAAACATGAAATGAAAAAAAATTGATAAACTGTATAACTGCATAATTAAAATGTAGATTTTTGTAAGTTGTTGATTATAATGTCATTTTGTAACAACAAATCTTTCCTAGCAGTGTACTCTGTCCTTTTTTATTTAATTCGCTATTTAAGAAATGTCAATACTTCTTTTTCAAAGGGTTTTATTCCCGATGGAACAAACACACTAATATGAGGCCTTTTTATATGGAGGAAATTATACACACCAGAATGAATGTAGAGTTGCAATTTAGATGAAAGTATTATATGTCCATTTTTTTCTCTCTTGCAGAGCAACTATCTATAGCAGTGAGTCCTTCAGATGGTACTGCAGTATATGGAACTGCATCATACACCATACAGTGTACTATAACAGGAACTCCTCAGGCTACATCATGGACTTGGTCAAGGAGACCAACAGGTGGTGGATCATTAACACCACTATCAGCTGGAAGCAAATACACCATTGTTAATTCTGCCACTGCTCCACATTTAACCATTAATAATATTGTGGAGGATGATGAACAAGATTATTTCTGTGGAGCCACAAATGTTGCAGGATCACAAACCAGTACACGTGCAAGACTTACTGTCACGGGTGGTAAGACCTTTAAGTTATTGTTTTAGCAAAAAAAAAAATTGTATTTACAAAAGATGAATAACTCATTATTTCAAAAAATTTGTTAACTATATTTTAAAATGCTTTTTTATGTGATATTTCAGTTGTTGTTAATCATTAGTAACAAATGTTTATTTCATCCTATCTCATCTTTAACCATTGCCTTTTTAGCTCTCCTGATTCTTAAGAGCCTTTTGTGCAATACATTTTTTAAAGGTCCAGCATTGATTGTTTGCCTGAATTTTCTGCATATCTATGCTGTAAGCCCTGACATTGCCTTACAGACACTGTTTTTGTTGGGCTGTTTCCCAAGATTTGAACATATTTGGGGTGATGGGTGGCACTGAAATTAATTAATTATTGGTGGTTGCATTTCCCATATAATTTTGTAAGAATTATAAAAAAGAGGAAAACTTAATATTATGGATGGTAATGGTCTAAAAATGCCTTCCATGCCCCCACACGACACTTTAGACTATCCTTAGGCAAAGATTGCCATGGCCGTATTTGCCACAACTTTTCCAAATTTTTGGTTTTGAGTGCTCTTTATATTTGATTTGAGTGCCACTGATAAGTTTTAAGTAGAAGAAACACTTATCTGGACTACCAAATTATAAGTCTGGGTACTGATGTGTTTTTGTATTTCATTTTCTATTGAGTAGAATTTAAACAATGACATATTTTCATTATCTTTTCAGATCTTCTAAGTGTTGCTATTTCCCCAGCTAATGCTGACGTCCTTCAGGGACAGTCTCAGTTAATCACATGTATTGTTACTGGAAATCCCACCGCCACATCAATATCATGGCGTTTCACACCAAGTGGATCTAATCAACAACAAACATTAAGCTTAGGCAATACTGCCAAATATTCTGGTGGTAATACCCAGAATCCTTCATTAACAGTACTAAACTTCCAATCATCTGATGGTGGTACCTATGTATGTTCTGCTACAAATGCTGTTGGAACACAGTCCAGTACAAATTCTGTTCTAAGATTTATTCGTAAGTATATAGATATATTTTGTTTTAAATTATTATATTCATTCAATTCAGATTTAGATTATAGGAAAAGAGGGATCTTGAGAAATTCTGGGCAGATTAGTCTAAACCACATTCTTTATAACCTAGGATGTCATTTCACTGTGCAAATAAGCATTGCTTTTGTATCACAGTGAAAATAAACAGAAAATGCTATCAAACAATTGAAATAACGAAAGGGGTGAAAATAGGGGGATGTTGTGTCAAAGAGGCAGATTGACCTCCTTCCCAGGTAACAGGCCCAAATAGGCATGTTTTGACCTTCCTGGAAGATGACTGGTCCAAAGGGACGATTACAAATGTTCAAAGGAAAAAGAGGTAGTATCACTCTCCTCCAACTGGTGGATAGGCAGTTATGGTTAAAGGACAAAATGTGCTCGAAAACTTGCTTGTTTAATGACTTGCTTGTTTGATAACTTGCCTGTTTAATAAATTGTCTATTTAGTAACATGTCTGTTTAATAACCTGTCTGTTTGATAAAATGCATCCTGATGCTAAAAATAATTAAGAAATGTATAATACCTTTACCAGTCTGCTCCAGACATGTGTCTGGAATGAAGTCCATCAGGTTCACTAGAGACCAAAAGTCAGTCAGACAATGTTACACCATCTTTTCGTAAGGGATTTACAGCCATAGGGATACAATTACCAAATTTTAATCAAACAATTTTAAAAATGGCAATGTATAATTATAATACAAGACAATCTTTTAAATAGACATAACATGAAATCAACATGTAATTGTATATTTTTTTATAATCAGACATGAATTGATAAACATGAAATGAAAAAAATTGATAAACTGTATAACTGCATAATTAAAATGCAGATTTTTGTAAGTTGTTGATTATAATGTCATTTTGTAACAACAATTCTTTCCTGGCAGTGTACTCTGTCCTTTTTTATTTAATTCGCTATTTAAGAAATGTCAATACTTCTTTTTCAAAGGGTTTTATTCCCGATGGAACAAACACACTAATATGAGGCCTTTTTATATGGAGGAAATTATACACACCAGAATGAATGTAGAGTTGCAATTTAGATGAAAGTATTATATGTCCATTTTTTTCTCTCTTGCAGAGCAACTATCTATAGCAGTGAGTCCTTCAGATGGTACTGCAGTATATGGAACTGCATCATACACCATACAGTGTACTATAACAGGAACTCCTCAGGCTACATCATGGACTTGGTCAAGGAGACCAACAGGTGGTGGATCATTAACACCACTATCAGCTGGAAGCAAATACACCATTGTTAATTCTGCCACTGCTCCACATTTAACCATTAATAATATTGTGGAGGATGATGAACAAGATTATTTCTGTGGAGCCACAAATGTTGCAGGATCACAAACCAGTACACGTGCAAGACTAACTGTCACGGGTGGTAAGACCTTTAAGTTATTGTTTTAGCAAAAAAGAAATTGTTTTTACAAAAGATGAATAACTCATTATTTCAAAAATTTTGTTAACTATATTTTAAAATGCTTTTTTATGTGATATTTCAGTTGTTGTAAATCATTAGTAACAAATGTTTTATTTCATCCTATCTAATCTTTAACCATTGCCTTTTTAGCTCTCCTGATTCTTAAGAGCCTTTTGTGCAATACATTTTTTAAAGGTCCAGCATTGACTGTTTGCCTGAATTTTCTGCATATCTATGCTGTAAGCCCTGACATTGCCTAACAGACACTGTTTTTGTTGGGCTGTTTCCCAAGATTTGAACATATTTGGGGTGATGGGTGGCACTGAAATTAATTAATTATTGGTGGTTGCATCTCCCATATAATTTTGTAAGAATTATAAAAAAGAGGAAAACTTAATATTATGGATGGTAATGGTCTATAAATGCCTTCCATGCCCCCACACGACACTTTAGACTATCCTTAGGCAAAGATTGCCATGGCCGTATTTGCCACAACTTTTCCAAATTTTTGGTTTTGAGTGCTCTTTATATTTGATTTGAGTGCCACTGATAAGTTTTAAGTAGAAGAAACGCTTATCTGGACTACCAAATTATAAGTCTGGGTACTGATGTGTTTTTGTATTTCATTTTCTATTGAGTAGAATTTAAACAATGACATATTTTCATTATCTTTTCAGATCTTCTAAGTGTTGCTATTTCCCCAGCTAATGCTGACGTCCTTCAGGGACAGTCTCAGTTAATCACATGTATTGTTACTGGAAATCCCACCGCCACATCAATATCATGGCGTTTCACACCAAGTGGATCTAATCAACAACAAACATTAAGCTTAGGCAATACTGCCAAATATTCTGGTGGTAATACCCAGAATCCTTCATTAACAGTACTAAACTTCCAATCATCTGATGGTGGTACCTATGTATGTTCTGCTACAAATGCTGTTGGAACACAGTCCAGTACAAATTCTGTTCTAAGATTCATTCGTGAGTATTTTGAACAATTATTTTTCTGAATGTTTATTCGTGTTCTCTGTTGCTAGACACTTCAGTTAGAAATAAATGCTGTTTAAATGTGTTTTTAAGAAAAAATTCTAAATATTTTCATTGTTTTGCTTTAAATTTTGAACTTTAAAAATCCTGGAAATATGTCACTGTATGATATGACCACACCTATTACGGATAATTTATTGCATGACTAGACATAAATTTCAAAAGTTAATTGTATAATTAGGTTAGAAAGTAGCTTAGTTTTTTTAAATCTTATAAATAAATTTCATTGTCAGAACAATAAAAAATATAGATGAGAGAAAAATGTGCACAAGGTTTTTAACCTACCCTGGTACATTGTTTAAATTCACAACAAACATAAAACAGGGTCATTTTTAAAGCATACTTTACAGTATGGATTTTGCTCATTGTTGAATGCTGTACAGCATGTACAGTGACCTATAGTTGCATTCAAAAGAATCATATATCAGGACCTTTTATAGCTTACTTTAGGTATGGGCTTTGCTCATTGTTGAAGCCATACTGTGCCCTATAGTTGCTTATAGCTAGGTCATTAGGTCTCTAGTGGAGAGTTGTCTAATTGGCAATCATACCACATCTTCTTATATATATGTACTGGATCGTCTAGAATAGACGATACTGTGCATATAAGGAAAAAATTATATAAGTCTAGAGATTTGCACAACGATAATAATATAAGATGGTATTATACGAAGATGTTGTTAAAATTATTGACACTGAAGAATGCTATAAGTTAAGCCGAAATATTTGTCAACACGATTTAATAACAACATCTTCGTATAATACCATCTTATATTAGTATCGTTGTGCAAATCTCTAGACTTATATGTATATATATATGATTATATGATTTTTAAGACACCCACCATAACATGAACATAGCAGATGATATCATATTTTTTGTCAGTGGTAATTTTATCACATTTAACTTTGCAGAGATTAACAAATCACTTTTAAACTCTTCTTTTTGACACTGAATTTTATAGTTTGAAATACTTTTGATACATTGCAGTTAGAAAGAAAAGATTTGTTTTTCTCTTGCAGAGCAATTAACAGTATCAGTGAGTCCTTCAGATGGTACTGCTGTTTATGGTGATTCTTCCTACACTGTACAGTGTACTATAACTGGCACTCCCCAGGCTACATCATGGACTTGGGTAAAGAAACCAATCTCTGGTAGTACAGAAACAACAGTCTCTTCTGGAAGCAAATACACCATTGTTAATTCTGCCACTGCTCCACATTTAACTATCAATAGTATTGTGGAAGATGATGAACAAGATTATTACTGTAGAGCCACAAATGTTGCAGGAACACAAACCAGTACACGTTCAAGGCTTACTGTCACTGGTGGTGAGTTCTTTAAATTTTTATCTTCAACTTTAATAGAATCAAGATTAGCAATTAGAATGTATATTATTGGATGAAATATTTACTCACTGCCATTCTTATTGTGTGTATATTTAGAGGGGTTTGACAAAGTCCTAAACCAGGTTATAGTATGTGATTACGGGCGGGGAAAATTGAGATTTAATATGTGTAATCAACTACTATAGTTTTCAAACCAGATTCCTGAAACTTCACAAGAAGAAGAAAATTGGAGTTGTGCACTTGCTATAATGGAATAGTGGGAAATTTTTTTTTCAATTTTTTTCAGATTTGGGGTTTTATTTATTTTCCAGCAAAATTAACAACCTTCATGTAATTGCAACTACACTGTAAATATTCTATATTGATGATTCACAAATATTTGAGACTTTGATCGTTTTTCTATTTTAGAATTGTTGACCGTTACCATATCTCCGGCAAATGCTGAGGTTATCAGAGGAAACAGTCAAATTATTACATGTAGTGTAAGTGGAAATCCATCTGTTACCAATGTAGCATGGACAAAAGATGGTCAATCTGTTAATGTGGCAGGAAATCCAACAAAATATTCTGGCGGTACTCCAGGGAACCCATCACTGACGGTTACTAATTTCGAGACAACTGATGCTGGTTCCTATGTCTGTATAGCAACTAATGCTGTGGGAAGCCAGTCTAGCTCTACATCTGTGTTGACCTATATCGGTATGTACTACCATGCCTGCTGTAGTGTCCATCCAGCCGATAGAATTATCTGACTTTAGTAACCTACCTTTATGGTCAACGATTATTTATTGTTATACCTTTATATACCACCTTATTCCCTACCAATATCTAAACATTTAAAATGAGGATTTTTTGGAATGTTTTTTTCATAAAATATCTCTACATTTTTTGTGAAGAAAAGAAAATTGCACGGAAAAACAATTTTTGTTTGACTGTTTTGCCTTCCTCCTTTATGTTTGGTTGGAATGTATGCTCACTTGCACAAATGCTGTTTTTCTTTAGTTAAAAGGTATAACAAAACAGTTATAGAATGTGTTCTTAACAACACTTTTTTGTTTGTTTAAAACGATTAACTTTTACTTACAGTCTTCTGGCTTAAGACAAAAGTATGGTCTTTCGGTTCAAATAAAACAGTTGTTGTTTTTTAACACATTCATTAATCTGTTTATTGGTGTCACCAAATAGTTACTGACCTGATTAAATTTGATAGAAGTTAGGTATATGTGTTATGTTCTTTTGGCGGGGAAGTTATCTTGAAATATAAAATGTTGTTATAACAAGGATAAGCTATGTTTTCATACATTATAATACAGTCAGTTTTGGATCAAACAGTTTCCTAATCATTCAAATAAAAATTCCGTCGAGGATTCTGAAGAGACGATTTTGACTGTATTTCTATTGAATTAAAATTCCTTTTAGTATTTATATATATTTAGTAACTGCTGGAACCAGCTTGTATACATTGTTTTATTAAAAGAATAAGCTTTCATGATAGCTGAAGATTTCAGCTTACTGCAGCTTGCATAGAACAATGTATTCAACCTTTGTATTAAAAAATTTATTATTTTTCTCTCTTCCAGTCGAATCAAAACACATGTGACTTACACCAACAAAATTTCATATATTTATTTTAAGCCAATGCTATTATGATTTACTAATTTTATAATATTTTGTCATAATTTTATTCATGTCCAAAGTGAACATAATATACAATTAAGGTTATAATAACTGACTTTGTGACACTAATACACAAGTGTTTGTACTGATACTGTAATATACATACCATTGTAGAAGGTAGTTGCACATATGTATGCATAAATCAAATGTAGTGAAAATTGTAAAATCAGCTTATCTGACATTCTGCACTTTTAAACATGTATTTCACATTCTAGGATATTGCTACAACTCACATAACCATTTTGTCACTTCCAAATAGATAAAATACTCTCTGAAAAAATGTTAAAATGTTTTTGGGGTAATTCCTTTCCATACAGTTATTTCGAAACAACAATGGCACATAAAACAACCCAATCTTTCTTTAAAAAAGTGACCGCTTGACAAGTTGGAGTTAATTAATTGGCAGATCCAGGATTTAAAAAAAGGAGGGCTTAGTAGTCATATATCAGATGTTCCAAAAACTCAGGTTTTCAGCCATCAAAGAAAAGAAGGGGCTGGGGCTATTGATCTGTTCTTTACTATCTTATATAACAATGCATTATTGGTTCATTTGGGAATGTCATAAGCTACAGTATTTTAAAAAAGACTAATGTTTATCATAGAGAATTCCCTTGTGTAATATCAAGGAGAGTTTTTAGTCAGACATGTTTGTCATGAGAGACAGAGCACAGAATGTCAGATACACTGTTTAATGTAGAAGATATCTTTTTAAACAAAATTAGTGCTCAAAGGGCAAAACTTCCAATTTTTTATGGTAGATGGTTTTCACTTTTTTAAATGCTTTATTTTGCTGTATTAAAGCATACATCTGTGTACAAGAAATAAAATCTCCTGCTCAAACAAAGAAAGAAAATAAAATCTTAGCGCATGAGTTAATTATCACTTTTGTTAGGCCAAGAGTTGAATATTTTCCATATTTACTTCTTGGATTAATTATGCTTGTATAAACATTTAAAATAACAGTTTGATTTAACAAAGAAACTGGAGTTGAGTATCTCTCAAGATAAATAATATATGAAGAAATAAAAAAAAAAAAAAATGTTTCCCAAGTTGTAATGCCTTGTTAAATAAATGATGTTAAAATATGACAAAAAGAAAAAAAAACTTTGCTTTTGAAACAGTTACTATAAATATAAATCAATATTTTTGAAAAAAATTTAATGCTTTTCGGTGTTTCTTAGAACAAGTAAATGGTTAAATCACCTTCTACTTCACAATTTTTCCTTCTACTTTTTTGTCAATTATAAAAGTGATTAATAAAAGCTTTGCTAATGATGCACACCTTGCTATATACTTTATTAAATCAGCCTGCCACCGTAAAAAAAAAAAGAAATGGAAATACTGCTTTGCAAATAATCATCTGATTTATAAATTAATAGTTTCAGCATAATACATTGAAATTCCAATGACTTTTTTTGCTCTAGGTTAAATTAGGCTCTTATTTAAAAATTCGAGAAAAAAATCCTTACAGATAAAAGTTAATGATTCACGCTGTATCATTCATAGTTGTGATTCAGATGATGGTCATTCTTAAAATTGAAATATTTAGTGTTGATATTTAATGAAAAAATGTACAAGTAATAAAATGCATAAAGATTTTGTCCTAACTCGCATCCCTTCTGTTGTTTACAAAGTTTGATGGTTTGTGCTTCATTTCAGTTACTGGCATATGTATAATTTTTAAACTTTAATAATGCAACTGCATGCCTAACATTTATTTTATTTAAAAAGATCCTTTGTAGGCAAAATTTAGACACCGTAAAATAAAATCAAAGATTTCTCCTACCACAAAAAATAAAATTATCCCACCTTATGTGTACAGAAATAAATTATATATGTAAATTACACACGAAAGGTAAGAAATACATGATTCTTGGAAACCTTGGTTGTATTTCCTCCAGTGTGTATTTGAAATAGGTCCATACCTAAATTCATGGTAAAATATATCAGCTTTAAATGCAATATTTTTTGTGTCAAATATTTTTGTTCTTTTGTAATTTTTGTTTCAGGGACTCCATTTTGTCATCAGATCGTGTGTATATGCATGATGGCATGATCAAGGTTTTACAATCCTAGTGTGTTGTAGCAAGCATGTTTTGTAAAGGTTTTTAATTATTGCTTTTCTGGTATTCAAATGGATAAAGAATTTTTGCAAAGAAAATTGTAGGAACATATGAAATTAGAGGAGTTTCTCACTATGTGTTAAGTTCAAACACTGAGTTCACCATGATTTTAAAGCTTTTTCCACAGGTCTTTTAAGTTTGCTTTGTCAGTAAACAGATTTTTATACAACAAAGACTTCCACAATTGTTAACACATTTTAAAGGAATGCTACCATAATATAGAAATTGAGAGAATTAAAAAAATAAGTTGCCAAATTGTTACTTTAGGTGGAAAAGAATTTTATGTTATCACAATACTTTTTTTCACACAGCTTTGCTTTTTTGTTTGTTACTTATTATGATGACAATAAGCGTATACACCCCTTGTAATAAAAAGAAAAGACATTTGAAAGTCCATTGCCAAAAGCTTATTCAGTACTAATATCAATTTTTCATAGACTTGACAGATTTATAGTTTAAGCAAAGTCTATGTTTGTTTTGAGTGATTTTTTAAGGATTCTAAGAGATATGGGGTATATATGTCAATGGAACAACAACCTAATAAGACAAAAAAAAATTAAAAAAAAAGGATGATGAAAAACATCACTTTGCATGCAGCATGATGAAGATTGTATTTTTATGTTGAATTATAGACGGAAATCAGGATTTTTCCTGCATTAATAATTGATATAGATTAATATAAATATCTCTGTTTGTATGGTACATGTATATGTAGTAATAAAATTTAATTTGTATATAATTATATAATTTCCTGAGTATATATGCTTTTGTGTGTCTCTGTATATATTTATACCTGTACATATATATTTATTAATTGTGAGCTGATTTAATGATATATATATATATTGTAATCACCTGGAATGCTTTTAACTGTCTCAGTTTTTAGAGATTGAATACAAGAATTGTTGAGAAATGTTGACATCGAAGAAATAAACCTACAGATAAGTTCTCCATTGTCACCCATTGGTAGAACTAGTTAGAGTAGTTTCAAACAAGGAGGAATAACTTGTTTGAGAAATTTTATATCTTCAAGTTAATATTTAGCAGAATAGGAGTTACTAGATTTAACTTTTTTTCTTCTTGTTTTACAAAATTAATTGAAAAGAAAATCTGGTTTTTTTTTTGAAGTTTTCCTACATTATATTATTTTTTCATTGAAATATGAAATCTCTTCAATCTAAGGTAGAGATTTTTTTCTTCTACTAATATCACACTACAATGGTCCTATACTTCAGTTTTATTAATTCAGAATGAATACTTTGTTTATATCTGTATAAATGATATGTTGTATTCTATATTACAACAAGATATATATTTTGTACACATGCGTCCAATAAGGATAACTTTATTTATAGAATGAGTTTTGGATGAACTGATTTTAACTGTTTAGTTCTAATTAATAAAGCAAAATTTATTAGGCCATATGAAATACAGATTTTGGTTCTGGTTACTTGCTAAAATTAAAAAAACTGAGGGTCTTTTTTCATTTAATTTTATTTTTTAGTCAATATTGGTGGTATTATTATTAAACCCATGCTTTTAAAAAATGGTGAAAAAAAAAAATGTTAAGGTAATGGTTAAGGAATAAGGAAAAGTTAGGTCACCAGAACCATATAGGATATTTTATTTGACTTGATAATTATGAGATAATTGTTAAAATTGCATGGTATGTCTTCAGATTTTTAAATATTGGAATTAATCAAATAAAGCCATTAATATTTCTTACAATATTAAAGGTAAGGATTTTTCAAAAAAAATTCTCTTATTGAATTGAAATTTTTATCTGAGATGATTGATATGTAGGTGAAGAAATATTAAGGGGTGTGTTTGATTTTTTTTTACAGAATACTTGTCACTTACCGTCAGTCCATCATCTGGCAATGCTGTTCTTGGAACTGGTACGTATGTGATAACATGCCAGATTACTGGTAATCCAACAGCTACTAATTGGTATTGGACTAAGACCCCAACAAGTGGTGGATCATCAGAGAACATCAACCGAGGCACCAACAATAATAAATATACAGTTCAGGAAAATGCTCAGAATCCATCTTTGACAATAAAGAATATTCAGCAATCTGATGATGCAAATTATGTGTGTAATGCACAAAATACCGCAGGGCTGCGAACAAGTTCAGCTGCAAGACTTATTGTTACTGGACGTATGTATTATTAATTAAGATGATATTGCTTTTATTTATTGTAACATTCAAAAACACTTTAGAAGCTTTTTGGTTATCATTTATTGACCCTAGATGCAATTAGTAATTGTAGGTAAAATAAATCCATGTGAGTAATTCTGGCCTTCCTTCGGAAGCCTTTTTTTTTACTGTTCTTTATCTTGACAGTTGCTGAAAGATCTTCAAAAATTAACTAAAAAGCTTGTTCCTTGCTGCAACATTTAGATAGCCTGTACCAATTACAAAAAACTAAATTTAACTTTTTCTGTTGTATGTACCTAATGAAGGTAACTTTCAAAAATGTGTTGTGCCAATTGAAATTTCATTTTGTGACTCTGACATTCATATTCAAAGGTATTAGAAAAATTGTCTTTAAACTGGTTAGTGCTGTGAAACATTTTCTTAAACACAGATAGTGTGTTGCTAATGAACTCTATATATTATTATTTTTGTTTTCAGAATTAGCAAGTATCACAGCAAGTCCATCAACACAGTTTGCAAACTATGGTGCTTCTTCAGTAACAGTCCAGTGTAGTGTGTCGGCATCCCCTTCAGCCACTTCTGTTGGATGGAGAAAAGTTTCCTTAGATGGTCAGACATCTACAGCAATAGATGCACAAAACAGCAATAATAAATATTCTATTGTCAATTCATTGACAGCACCACATTTGACCATCAACAATGTCGACTTCAATGATGATTCAAATTATGTATGTTTCGCTACCAATGCTGTTGGTACAGGAACCAGCAATAATGCTAGAGTTGATGTTATTGGCAGTAAGTTTTAATTACCTTTTGATCAGTAAGGACTAGGTGTAGCGAAAGAATTTTTAAAAGTACTTAATGGTATTGAGCTCTTATTATATATATTTATTGATCCAAAGTTTTAAGAGGTTTCATATAGCAAAATATAGTCGTTGCTATATCTGGAGAAAGGGATGGGCATCTTGCATCTATACCTACATCACTGACTGGATTTCAGAGAAACCTCATGGAATCTTTCTTACAGTATACCATGGTGCACTATTTTATTATTTGATCTACATGATTTTGGGGAACTCACATAGAAAAACATAGACATTGATAATGGGTTAGTTGGGGTATGAATTTGTGAGCCAATCTATTTTTCTACTTTTCATCTTGTGCAATTTTGTTATCACAATTGTATGATTTTGATCAGAATGAATTTTTTTAATTGTATTAAATGTTAAATTTATGACCATTATTATTATGTGAAAATATGTTCAACAATTCATGAAAATATCTTCCTCTATTTTAGGTGCACCACAAGTATCAATACCACAAAGTGCCTACAATGTTATATATGGAAATGATGCAACAATCCCTTGTACCATTGTTGGTGCTAACCCAGCTCATTTTAGAGTGACATGGTATTATACTGGCAGCAATAACCAGCCTACTACTATCAATATTGGAGATCCTTCCCAGTATAGTGGTGGTACTTTAAACAACCCAGCTCTCACCATTCTCAATGCCAACAACCTGGATGCTGGATTTTATAAATGTGAAGCTGAGAATCAAGTTGATAGTGCTCAGAGTAGTAATACTCAGTTGAACATAATCGGAGGTAAGTTGGTTTATACTTATTTGGCTTCCCATATATTTTTTTCCTACAAGCATACTTGAAGAAGTTATATGGAGAAAATAAGTTGTATGCAACAAAGTTGAAATACTTATATGTCAGTATTCTTTAATCAAACAGGAAGTATGAGATGAGAAAGAAATAAAAGATAGTTGTTCCTTAAGATTCCTTAAGATTTAAGCTGGAAAAAATTCTTTACATAGTAACACTAGGCTTTAAACCATTGTGTTCAGATTTTTGAGAAGACAATGTTTGGTGAATATTTGTTTAAATTTACCATTTGATGTACTTAAGAAAATGATTTGTCTTTTTTTCTTTTAATTTTGATGTTTATAAGTGTTTGTATTAACTACAGTTACACATTTTTTTCTATAAAATTCCAAAGAATAATCTTGTTTGGATATTTTTCATCAAATTAGGTGCAATGTTTGTTGATTGAGTTATAAATGGCTAGGAAAATGAGTGACATAAAAAATTTCATGAATTTAAGATAAGTTTTAGGTATTGAGCTTTAGACTCCTGAAGTATCCCCTTATTGCCTTTTTCTGTGAGATTTACCAGCTAACATTGACAATTATTTAGGGGTAAAGGGTTAACCAGTAAAAACAGGACAAATGTCTGAAAAGTAAACCTTAAAGTTATTTTTTAGGGTCAAACTTCAGGGAAAATCTTTGCTATTTTGAAATATAACGATCTGATTCTAACATTATTGCTATGTCCATAATACGTTTATTCCAAGACAATAATACGTCCAATCTTGATTTTGATGCAGGCTTTTCATTTATTGACATGCTTATTAAAGAGTTGCATGCTGGTCTCACTTTAGTTCTTTTTTTCTTTTCTTATTTTCCCATAATTTATAGATAAATGTTTGATTTGCCGATTTTAAATACTTGTGCAAAACACATATACATGAAGAGTATATTGTTCTTAAAAATAGATATACCAGTTGTACAACTTAGCAAGACTACAGAGACTGTTGTTTTTGATGCATCTGTTACGCTAGTCTGTTCTATTATGTCACAAAATCCTGTAGTGACTGAAATCGTTTGGCAGTTTACAAACAGCAATCAGATAACAACACAAATAGTTATTTCCACCAGTGCTGGGAAATACAGTGGTTCCACTGTAAATAACCCATCGTTGACAATAAACAATGCCATATTCCAAGATGCCGGAACTTATCAATGTTTTGCTCGAAATGCAGTTGGTACCGGCCAAAGTTCCACCGTTGCTTTGGGTATCGCTGGCGGTAGGTGATGAGGTGAAAGTGGCGTTGCTTTGTTAACACTAACATGGTCATTGAAATCAATAAGATATAAACATCTCTCTAAACGATACATAAGAACTATCTGGCTTTTATAACAGTTTGAGGAGTAACACAAATATATATATTTTAATTGCCTCTTAAAAATGAAAAAAATAACTTAATATTTAATATTTTAACATTAAACCTTTAAGTTTCTTTTTCTACTTTAAAAAAACTACCTTTCATAAATTGGCGAATCGAGATATTAAAAATAAAACATATTGAAAAAAAAGATTAAAATGTCATGAAAAATAGGAAAGCACTCTACAGAACAATAAATTGATGTCAAATTATTTAATAGATGTGCCAGTTGTTTGGCTTAGTAGAAGTGATGACTTTGTTCTGTATGGAACCAGAAATTTAAATATAGATTGCTGGATATCAACACCATACTATCCACTTTTATCTTCTGTTGTCTGGCAAAAAACTAGATATGGTGTCACGACACAATTAAATGTGGCAATCAGTAACAACAAATATAGCGGCTCAACATTAGCCCATCCTGGTCTGACTATAAACAACGCGGAATTTACAGATTCTGGCAGCTACGTATGCATCGCGTCTAATATCCTTGGTAACGGCTATAGTCCTGCGTATGAGTTAAACATATATGCTAGTAAGTCATTCAGTGTGGTATGACTTGCTTACAAAATAACCATGTTGCTACATGATCAGAAATAAATTAGTGAAAATCTCAGATTTTTTTTAAGATGAATCATGTAACCCCATCTTCATCGATATCAAATCACTTATTTAACTTGTGTTTAAAAACATGAATGTCAACGGGAATCAGTGTGTTTTGTGGAACACATGTATGTATATATATATATATATTTTATACATAATGTTTGATTTGAATGATGTTTTTTTGGGGTTGGATTTCATCATAAATTATGTGTTCAGTCATTTCATCATTTTCATTTCATAGTTTTAATAAATTGCAATAGATATCAACAGAACCTAGTGCATTTACAAATTTGTATTTGTTTGTCTATTATAACTGAAAGATTGTTCTTTTAAAAGATTGCTCTGACCAAGCAATGGGTTCTTAAAAGATTACTTTCTTTTAGATTTCGTATAACTTTAAATTTAGCTATCACACCGTTAAGTAAAGTTGGGTATGATGCCAAAAAATAATACACGCCATGTCTTTGTTTCTTGGGGACTGAAAGTATTTTCTTTTTGGTACCTCTATTGATTTAATTGTTTCGGCCAAAGTCTGATTCCAACAGATATAATCATTGACATAATTAATATGCTTCAGGATTAATACCAAGTGTGCCAAAACAATGGGTACAAAGTGAGCTCATACAGCAATGTGTGTGTAAAATTGTTGTTAAGATATTTGAAAAGTTAGTTAAAACTAGTGCTGTATATGTGATAATGCCTTTACAATGTTAACAATCTCATGGATTAACCGGGAATAAAATATTAGCATGTTGAAGTTTGATAATGTCATCCAAGCTTTTATTTACTTGATTTTTTTAATGTTTTTAATTGGACAATTTTGAAATTTGAATCAAGGTCTTGATATCTTTTCTAAAAGAACATTTTTGTTTTGAAAATTCATTTAATTAACTGCTGAGCTCACTTTTAAGGCAATGCTTAGTTTTGATATATAAACTTCAAATGTTTGAAGTGTCACTGGTTTGTGGACAGCTATATCATGTGTTCCTGTTGCAACTGTTTATAAGGCATTACTTGAAGATATAAAAACTTCAAAAGCAATAACCTGTAATAAGTCTGAAAATACATTTTACATGGTGAATTTACACTGTTTAATCATTACATATTATACTTGTGTAGCAATGGCTGAATAATAGAAATTTTACAATTAATGCAGTTCTCGTGCATGTGTCAATGACATTTTAACTCTACCACTAGGTATTACTATTCATTGACCAAGTGAATACCATTATGAATATTCTATATAATCAGAAGTAATCATTTGTCAAATAATAACAAAAATATTGATTGTATTCGTACATGTTATGGAAGGTAAGATCATCCAGTATCAAAATATTGTTTTAACTTTTTTAATTTGTGGAACATTTTATTGAATTCAATTTATAGTTTGGTTTGTATTGTGATATGTATGATACAATATTATTTTGTCATGGATTTATTATCTTTTATTTTATTTGATAAATTATGTAAAATACTTCCTAGAATTTAGATTTTCTGACAATTAAATAAGTGTTTGATGATGCTGTGATATTAATTAACAATATTTTTAAAAGACATTTTTTTATCTTTTTAAATAGGTGCATTGACTGTTACCATCCCATCATCCACATACTCCGTTTTACTTGGTAACCAGATCAGCATCACTTGTACCGTGTCAGGGTCACCTTCAGCTACGAATGTTTACTGGATGAAACAACAAACTGGTGGTGGATCATTTTCCAACTTAGACATAAGTGGTAACAACCGATACAGTGGAGGAACTTTGAACAGCCCAACATTAGTAATAACATCTGCTCAGTTCAGTGATGAAGGAAATTACAGATGTCATGGCGTCAATGCTGCAGGAGATTCCAACAGCATCGTGACAAATCTTGATGTCACCGGCAGTGAGTATTACATCAAAAAGCATGATTATGCTCCTTGTATATTTAAAAATAGTTTATTTGATATGATATGTTAGAAGGTATTATTTGTAGCAAGCTGGTAGATCTAGGTTCCAACCTTATTTTTTAAATACATTTATAGGAATATTTATTACGACAGGACCATGCAGAATACTGAGTTTTAATTGGATTTTACAATGTAAACTTTAGTGTTTGTATCATAATACCAGTTACATTAAGGACTCGTTTATGAATCATAATATCTTAATTTATTTTGTTATAAAAGGTCATCACTGCGAATGACAGAATAAAACATAAGATTCTATGATTGCTTCAGATCAGTAAATAACAATATTGAATTTGGATATTACAAGTTTTGTAAATGAGTCCAACATGAAGAAGGGTATTGTAATAAGCTCTTTATACAAGATAAATTACAATTTTAAGAACAGTTAAACTGTTTCTTAAAGTTGCAAATCACATATATTATTTAATTTAGATATTATATTTCAAATGCTACCCAATTATTTAGCTCTGTCATGAAATTAGCAATGGACAATTGATAGTTTAGAAAAAAGCAGCTTTGCAATGCACTATCAATTTGCACCTGTTCCCCAGAATTGACGAGGTAATATTGACACCAGCTGTATAAAGTGCTTAAATGAATGTGAAGTCTATTCTTAAGCTATATCCATATTTGGATGTTGTATTCTTTTATGAAATTTATATTCATATTACACACGATGCTTCAACAGAGAAAAAATATATATATAATTTCTTTTTTGAAGCATTGCATATTTTTTGACATTTTTTTGCTTTTTTATAGATAGATCGCTCAAATCTGCTTTCCACACGATTCAGAATCACATCAAATGAATCCTAAGTGCTTACGACAATGTTGCTTTCAGATGTTTTATTGTTAAACCTTTAGTTTGTTATGTATTTTAGAAATTTTCAGGTACAAATGAATGAAGTATTACAACACAAGCATGCTTTGTATATAGGCAGCTGCAAGGTTGCAATTCATTTTTTCATATTTCCTTATCCTCTTTTTTTTGCTTTGGGTTGAGACTTTGTTTGTTCCATTAACTTTAAACATTAACATTGTTTCGTTTTCCTTAATACATGTACTAGCATGATTTTAGAATATAATGTTAGTCATGCACACTTATTATTGCAAACAATCTGTAAACTTAGTTGATACATATGTACTTTCATTGAATTATATATGACATTGTTAGATGATACTCTACTTTTATATCATAATTGTACATTTATATATTATATAGCATGATATATGAATGATAATTTTAGTGAAGTTTTTAGTAGGCTTTTACCAGTATACAGTTGGTCCCTCAGAGTATTGTTATGGATTTAAATTACAATTGGTAAGAGTTTTATTCGTTGCTTTTTATGATGTGCATGTGTGTTTGCTCTTTATTTTCAACTGCATATACTTTAGCTGTTGAATATAATGCATGCATCTTTCATTTATTTTGCTTCAATTTTATCTTTTGAAATAACAACTTTATTTGGTCATTTCATGAATTTTCTCATAATTTTCATTTGCATGGCTTACTTTCTTTCCTTTTTTGTGTAGATTGACTTTTTTTTAAAGGAAGCATCTTCTGTAGCTGGTTTTATAATAATTCTTTAAAGCTAACCGCTTATTTCTTCTTGGTCTTTCTTTCTTTCTTTCTTTTTTAATTTTCTTTTTAATTTAAAGTTTTTAGAATTAATTTTTTATCTAATTAACTGCTTTAAGATTTTTTGCTAACATCTTCAATATAAAAAAAAATATCAAAAAATGGAGTTTTTTTTCCATAGAATAACAACAACTTGAGATCATTCTACAATATTAACATCTTCTTAAGGGATCGCAGATCGTGGGTTAGGCTATGATACTTTAATGGGCAGAGAATATGAATTATTTATTTTTATAACCATAAGAATTCAGAAACATTTCAAACTTTAGATGAAGAACAACCTTAAAGAGATTTTACTATTCTGTATTATTTAATGGTGTGATTTTAAAATCCAACACATATCCCTTCTTTATTATATCTCCATTCTAGGAGTGGGGCTATAATGCAATCACTTTGTCTGTCTGTCTGTTCGTTTAACAAATATTACCATCACACTTTTTGAAGAAACTGTGAACAGAATAATTTCATATTTGGTCAGCAGCTTGACATTGACAAATTGTAACATGTGAGCGCTTATCTCATCTGCCAGATACCTGCTTCCTGTTTTATCCGTAACTTTGAATATTGAGTGGGGGTGTGCTTAGTAGCATGAAAACGTGTGAATTCTTCTTGTCATTGCTATTCCTGAACAATGTATGAGATTCTACTAAGTAAATCTATCACCAATTAACTTATTTCTTTAGATTGAGAGGGATTGTTACATTAGCATTTTAGTGTTTTTCCCATAAAGGCATCCAGAATGGGATGCAAATAACTCTGTTTCAACAAATTGGATAAAAAAAGTTTAATATAAACAAAATAGAAATGTAACACCAGATAGTTTTATAAATCTTGACAAGGGTTTCCTCTAACGGGTTAATATCATGAGTATGCGTTGAAATTTTATCCTCTTCTGTATTTTCTCATTTTATATACCTCTTGCTTTGTTGTCTTTATTTGTTACTTCTTGCTTACCAATTAATGTATTTGGAAAGGTATAATAAATGCAATACAAGAAATAGTCTTGTTTAATACTGGATAGTTTATTGTCGCTCATGTTTCAGATTTTAGTGCATTCATAGAAATATCTTATATACTTTTAAATTCAAATATAAAAAATTGTATTCTATTTGTTTAAGAAGGATTTTTAAAGATTAATGACATAAAAGTTAAGCTATTATATATTTATTGACAAAATATTTAAAGAAATTAAAACTAATTTACTTTTAATAATGCTATGGTTAGATTTTGATATAATGTGTCAAGGAGATTTAATGTAAAAATTGTTAGTTATTGTTAAAGAAAACAAAAATGCATTTCTTTAGTAGCAAGAATCCAGTAAATGATATTTTACTAAAAATTAATTAAATCAGTGTGAATTTTGTGAGATGAGTTGCCAGTTTACTCCAAGATTATATCTAGACATGCATTTTGATTGGTTGATTTGAATTTTTCAGGTAAGCCAGTTGTTACGATAGGTGCACCGAGCTATAGTGTTGACTATGGCAGCTCTATCATATTGGTCTGTACAGTAGTGGCTAATCCTGTATACACCACTGTCAGTTGGACTAAAACACCACCAGGTGGCAGTACAGAAAACGTCGATCTGTCTAATACTGCAAAATATTCTGGATCCCAAATAGGTTTACCTTCACTAACGATAAAATCAGTTGTTCAGAATGATGAAGCTACATATGTTTGTAGTGCTGCCAACAGCATTGGACTGGGATCCAGTTCTGGGACTGTTTTAAATGTAGCTGGAGGTAAAGAAAAATATATAAATTCATTTTATTTCACTTAAGATCAACTTCAAATGGAAGGAAAAGTGTAATTTACAGGGAAAAAAGATAACTGAAATAGCTTTAGTTTTATTGCCATAGTTTGAAATAAAGGAATTTATAAGGTAGGAAACATAAAGATAACAATGTCAAATGAAAAACTTTATGGATGTCAACAATAACAAACAATGTACAGAGGTTAATGAGGGAAATAATTTGGTTTTTCTAGGTCTGTTAACTGTGACTGTTCTTCAGACGTCTTATTCTGTTCTCCTTGGTAACACAGCCACATTAGGTTGTTCATGGTCTGGTATCCCATCAGCCAGTTTCATCACATGGCAGAAAGTGACAAATAATGTACCAGTGGATATTAATGTTGGTGGAAGTAACGGAAAATATGTTGGTGCCTCTGTGTCCAGCCCTTCACTAACAATCACGAACGCTATCAATGATGACAAGGCTGAATATATCTGTACAGCGACTAATGCAGCAGGACGGGCATACAGTGATAGAACATCTCTAGATGTGACAGGAAGTAAGATTTTTTTATATGTATTATTGACAAAACCAATATTGTGAAAATGATACTGTTATTGATGGCAAAGGACAAGTGCATTAGGATTTATTTGACCTAAGAATTATAGCTAAATTTGCACAAAATCCAGCATGAAAAACATGACTTAGCTATTCTCAGAACACAGGAAAAAATTTCAAAAAGTAGCGAGAATTTTTACATTGCTAGAGGTTCATATGCAACAAAGCTTTAACAAATATTGTTACTTTTTTATCTAAATTCTGATGGAGTTTTGGGTACAAAATACACTCTCAATTTTTTTCTTAAATTTGACAAAACAACAAAAATTTATTAACCTGTTTGTTAAAAAAAAGTTCATAGAATCAATGTACCAAATATATAACTTTTTGTTAAAAAAGGTTCATGCATCAAATCCATGTACCAAATATATAATTGTGATACTGTTTTAATTTTTAGCTGTTCCTCAGGTACAGATATTACAAGATTCTTACTCTGCAAATTATGGTACCTCAATCACTTTAGATTGTATTGTAACAGCTGTACCACTTCATACAGTCGTGACATGGATAAAAACTAAAAGTGGAACAGCAACTAATATCAACATTGCAGCCTCTCAAGGGAAATATAGTGGTGCTACAGTGAGTTCTCCATCATTAGTTATTAACAGTGCTAATCTGGATGATGAGGCGAGTTACGTGTGTAGTGCTGCTAACAGTATTGGGATTGGGAACAGTTCATCATCAGTTCTGGATGTTGTCGGAGGTATAATTTTTGTAACTTATTACAATTGCATTTTTAGAGAGGTTGTGAAATGTTCAAATTTTCCAATATAAACATGATAATTTGATTGCCATGGTGAAAATAATGTTCATACTCTTAAAAAGCTTTTGTAGAATGGAAAGTCATAAAATATCAGTCTTAGATAAGAAGCTGAAATTTGCAATATTTGAAGCCTTTATTTATAACCTTTTTGATTTATCTGAAGTGGAATTCAAATAAAATGAAAATTGATTAAGAATGGTGACAAATTGATTAAGAATGGTGACAATTAAAGAGAGGTATTATAGGGAAACTCTGAGAATTTCAAGGGAGGGGGACTAATTCCTGATGTTTAAGTACATATAAGAATCATTTATCTTTTGTTTAATTGTAGATAACAGAATAATTTGTTGTAATTACAGGTTTGCTGACAGTGACCATTCCAACAGGCCCCTACAGTGTTCAGGTCGGCAGCTCTATAACCATCCCATGTATATTATCTGGTCTTCCTTCTGCAACACAAGTCCGCTGGAGAATGATTCAGAATACCATTACCACTGATATAGACATAGCTAGTGGTGGAGGAAAGTATTCAGGGTCGTCAACACTTACACCTGCTTTAACCATTAATAATGCACAGAAATCAGATTCAGCAAACTATCAGTGTACAGCTACAAACGTGGTGGGCACCTCATCCAGCCAAGAATCTTTTCTCAATGTATTTGGAAGTAAGTTAATCTGACATTTACTCATTCACTGTTTGACTGTTAATTAATTAGATTAATTTCAAAAAAATTGAAAAAAATGTGAAAAAACTTTTTTCGATCCAGTGCTCACTTTATTATTTAAAACATTTTTCAGTAAGATTATGTCTAAGCACATATAATGCATAAGTTTTGCAGTAGCAATTAGCGTTAAAGGCTGAGAAGTTGTATCCATATTTTTTTTTTAATCTTTTTTCCTATTTTTGTAATGTTCTTTTATAACAGACAAAATGCTTTCCATAACCAAATATTTTCTTTTACCTCAGATGTTCCTGTTGTGCAGATTCCAGCCAGTACATACTCAGTTGATTTTGGCGGGAATGTTATAATTCCATGTTCTATACAAGCTAATCCACTGCATACTTCTGTCCAATGGAAAAGATTTTACCAAGGAGTCCTACAAAATATAGATATAGCAAACTCTGGTGGGAAATATTCTGGATCTACTTTGAACTCACCCGATTTGGTCATAAACAATGCTGTTTCGGCTGATGAGACAAATTATATATGTACAGCTACCAATGCTATTGGGACAGGCCAAAGTTTTTCAAGTTTCTTGGATGTAATTGGTGGTATGTTGATAAATATTATTTAACTGATATAATCGAACGAGAAAAAATGTCAACCATATGTTATTAGCATTTAAAAAGCATGCTGTTTTTCATTTGTCTTTTTCATTTATTTGTATGGAAAACATTATGTATACATGTGTTGCTTTTGATGCTTAAAGATCTTAAATCTGAATTTTTTTTTACTAAAAATGTTTGTTCTTCTAGATTACTGTCTAAGACTAAATGAAGGTCAAAAGTGAAGAATTTAAAAATCCACTCAAAATCTGTCAAAAAGCAAAAACATTTTATAAGGGCACAATAAAGTATCTAATTCTTTAAAGTTTCTGTAATGGTCAAATACATATAAATGATTAGATCAGTTATCTAAACTTAGTCCCAAACATAAAAAACACATTATATATTAATTGTATGATTGTTCCATTGTAGGTTTACTTACCGTTTCAATTCCATCTAACCAATACTCTGTACCTGCCAGTCAGGACATACAACTTGTCTGTAAAGTAACTGGTACCCCAGCTGCCACTTCTGTTCTTTGGAAAAAGATAACAGTTGGAAGAAGTGTTACACAGGATATAAATGTTGCCAGCAGTAATGGTCATTATTCTGGAGCCACAGTGGCTACACCATCACTAACCATACATAATGCTGGGGAAACAGACAATGCTAATTACATTTGTACTGCTACGAATGCTGCAGGTGTGGCTCAGAGTCAAACAACGAATCTTAATGTTATTGGAGGTAGGTATTCATATTCTTATATACATCATATGGTTAACAAAACTATCAAATTTAATTCCAAAGAACACATAGTTACATGTTGTGATGGTAAAATATTCATTAAAGGACATCAGTAGGGAATGCATGGGACTTCGTTTTTCAATTATAGAACTGATTATTCTATTGAACTGGATTAATTGTATCCCTATAACACATGTAAACCAGAAATTAAACAAATATAAATATGAAATTGATATATGAGAATATTCTAAAAACAGTATTTAAGTCAACTATATATTATTTGATTTGATTTTTTGGAGATTTGAATCTACGAAAAAAGCTTTGCAAAAAGTTTTACTTTTGTTAAATTGTAGATGAAGATATCATTTCAAACCATTTCATTTATTAGTTTGGAAATAATTTAGAATTTGTCAATATATATACCCAATTAATTTAGTCTCATTATTTAATAAAATATTTATATTTCAGATATCCCCACAGTAGTGATATTAAACCCTCCCTATACTGTATCTTATGGAGAGACCATCACCATTCAGTGTCAGGTCACTGCTACTCCTTCAGCTAACAACATTATCTGGACTAAAACCATAAATGGTGTGGATACACTGATAAATGTTGCCAGTTCTAATGGCAAATACTCAGGTTCTACTGTAGATAGTCCATCTCTAACCATAACAAATGCCAATATAAAGAATGATGAAGGGAACTATGTCTGTTCAGCAACCAATAGTCTTGGAACGGGTCAAAGTGCTTCTGTTTTCCTTGACGTCATTGGAGGTAAGGAACATTTAAAGTCAGAATTTCTTTTACTGCAACCATGACATTTTCGCACTTAATGTATTTATGTATAAACAATTGTGATATACAGTTACTGACAAGATGAAGCTATGTTTTTAACATTATCAGGACGTTCTGTATAATGTTTTATTGATGATGTAATGAATGAATACAGATTCACAGAATTTTATATTGTCTGCTTTTATGTCCAAAATCAAAATTATTTTTCGCCCTGTGTTTAGGTTTGCTGACTGTCAGTGTACCACAAGCTAAATACACAGTCCAGCAGGGGAGCAGTATACAGATGATATGTTCCTGGAGCGGAACACCTAGTGCTACAGCTGTTGTATGGAAGAAGTACATCCAGGGTGTACCAACAGATATCAGTGTGTCTAATGGCAATGGGAAGTATGGAGGATCTACCGTTACATCACCTTCTCTCACGATTAATAACGCTGATCAAAGTGACAAAGCCACATATGTTTGTACTGCCACTAATGCTGAAGGAACTTCAAACAGTCAGCCAGTAAATCTGGAAGTCACTGGAGGTATGTAGATTTTATGTAAGGTTACTATTATTTTCATTTGTGCTATTATTTTGAAGTGGTTTGATTTACTAGTAAATTAAAAATAAATGTGAAAAACTTTGACCTAATAATGCATTACTGTTTTGCTGATTATATTCTACCTTATCATGTGCAGACTGTAGAAATGACATTAATTTATCTCATTATAATGGTTATCAAAGATTTGACATGATAAATGCTGGCATAAATCTTTAAAAGAGTCAAAAAATGTAATTGTAATGGTAAAAGTGACATTTTCTCTGGACTGTTTTCTCTGGACAGGAGAAAGGATGTAAAACAAAGGCCCCTAGTAGTCTCCTCTCTATTTTTGAAGATTCCAATTTGATTATTCAACAATGTTTCAACAAAACTAATTTTTTACCAGGTGTTCCTGTTGTAAGAGTTAAGCAGTCTGTCTATACAGTTAACCATGGAAGTTTTGTTATTTTGGAGTGTACAGTAACAGCCAATCCTACACATACAACGGTACAATGGTATAGAATCGTTAATGGTAACCCTGTTAGTGTGGATATATCCAAATCTGATAAGTATAGTGGATCCACCGTCAGCAATCCATCACTTACAGTTCTCAGTGCTACAAACGCTGATGAAGGAAATTATGTCTGCTCAGCAACAAATTCTGTAGGAACATCTCAGAGTTCACAAACATTTTTGGATGTCTTAGGAGGTATGTTTTCAAAAGAAAAAAGAGTTCTTTGACAAAAGCATGCTGCTTGATAATTTGAGATTTATCTTGACTTGCAAGTTTTTAATTATCTAACCATTCATTTCTTAAAATTGTCCTAGTTCAGGGAATGTCAATAGAAAAGTTCAGTACTAGTATATGATTGATCAGTATGCATGGCTGACTTTTTTATTAGTTAGATAACATAGGCATTGACTTCGATTTTGGGGTTATTGATTTAAAAAATATACATAGAAATGTTAAATATCTTCATTAATTTATATTTCAACCATTCTACAGTTAAAATTGTCCATTCCAGTTCTACACAGGTAATAATTGGATGATCACTTCATCCACAAATTACTCTGTAAAATATTAGATCAATAATTATGATTGATAAATATAGATATAAAATAAAAAGATATTATTGGCTTTATTGCATGTTTCTAACGAAATCAATGTATTAGTATCAAGAAATTGTGTATGGTATTGATTTTCTAGACCTTGAATGTTTGTAAACTAATGCATCTTTTTTTTTTTTTTTTTTTTTTGTTAAAGCTTCCTGTTTTTGTTGCCTTTGTTAATGTGACATAATTGAGATGATACAATTTCAGATTTCCGTAGCTACGCCAAAAATAGAAAAAATGTATCACAAATATGCAAAAATATGCCCAGCTAATCATACTCTTTTAAGAATACTCATCATGCTGAGAAGTAATTTTTGGCACAAATTGCAGCTAGGTCTTCACATATATCAAAATACTCTTAATTACTCCTAACAAAGTACTTATTTACTTACACACAGATATATTGACTGTCATTATTCCCCAAAGTCAGTACCAGAATGACTTTGGCACCAATGCCACCCTTACATGTCTTGTGACTGGAAGTCCTGCTGCCACTAATGTATACTGGACAAAAAGCCATGCTGGCGGGACCTCAACAAACATTGACATGACCAATACAAACAAATATAGCGGATCATCAGTTAATAATCCTTCCCTGGTTATATCTAATGTTGGTACAAATGATGAGGGGGATTATGTCTGCTGGGCTACGAATGCTGTAGGAACAGCACAAAGCAGCTCGACTAATTTAATAATCAGTGGTAGTAAGTAAATCCTCCAACGTAGATGATATCCCTGTTAGAACCCTTCATCTCCTAATATCACTTCAGTGTGTCGTTATTATCACAACAGTAGCCATGTCTAAACACACTGGAATTACGATATATGTCACACCCAAATCTAAATCTTAACAGACTTGTAGTCAATGTTACTCTCAAGTTACTATTGTCTGTAGAATACAATTTTCATGGATTATATATTATATATCATGTAAATTAAATACTCTCATAATTATTTTTTTTGCAGGTACATTTTGTTGTACATTTGTAGTTATAAATGAAAATTAAAAATCAATTCAAAACGATGATTTTATCATAATCCATGAAATGTATACAACTCTACAATATCTTTTCAAAATAAGGTCCTTCCATCAGACTCTTGAGTATATTGTTCTGATTTCTCTAAAAATCTGTTATAAATGTAAAATATATTAGTACTTTTACAAGAGGAAAGAGACTTTCTTCTTCTTGTCAAATATATTCCTTTTATGAATAATTATGTACAAGTACATTTATTTGATGATTTAGACCATCAGTAAGACATTGATATAATTCATTTTGCTGTTTTAGATGGTTTGGATTTAATGGACTCAGACATAAGATTGATTGAACTTAAAAAAAGATACCATCAATATATAAATCAAAAAATAATATATACTATACAACTGATTGCATTTAAAGACTTTCAATTGAATACTTAATACTGTAGATTCATTTATTTTCATGGGTACCATTCTTTGTGGATTGAGGAAAATATGTAATTTCGTTGATTCATAATTTCTTGCTTTTAACTAATTTTGTATACCAACCAATAAGAAATTTGTTTTTTGTTACAACAATTCATTTGTGGTTCACCATTACCCAATGAAATCCATAAAGATAGGTACAAAATGAATATTCATGAATCACCAGTAGATAATGGTGGTCAAAAATGAATACTGTGTACAATGATGTATCATCTAGGTTTCTGATAGTATATATGTATGATGTAATGCTTGTTCTTGTCAATGATTATTTGTATTCTTTCTATAGCGTAATGCTATTTGAAAGGTAATATATATTTCAATATGCTTTCTGCATCACTTAATTATAAGGGTGTAAGATACATGCTTTTAGCTGTGAACATTTGATCAAATAACAATGCCTTTTTGAATTTTACTCTATTTTTATCATCCAAAGAACATTTGGTTAATTTGTTCCCTAATTTTATGGAACAGTGGAGATGGCATGAATAGCATGTTTCTTGAAGCTGTCCACAACACATGAGGTTTTGTTATTAACTTGATATCTAATAAATTTAAAAAGCACCAAAGATGGTCTTGAAAACAAAAATTTAGTTCAGTTCAATACTTTTTGTATATGAGTAAAACATGCAGAAATAATATTATTTTTATTGCTGGTAATTCCAATTAATATTAAAACCTCATGTATGTACTTGAAGCACTTTGTTTATAATGGCCATTAATATTTACCATACTTGTAAAATTGTTGTTGGCTTTGGTGTAAGAATTATCCTTCTTGTTTACTTATTCACAGTATATTTTTAAATGGGATAATCTTATTTTTGTGTAGTTTTTGAAAGTGGTCTTTTTATGTAACTTGTAAAATGCGGTAAAGCCTACTAAAGGTAATCTTAACTATGTTAACCTGCACTTAAAAACTTTGAGTTTTTATGAAGGTCTGATTTGCTGATACTTTGGTTTGTATGAGTTAAAAGATGGCGGATTTGAAGCTTAACACTGACTATAAAATCAGAAGCAGAAAATGTTTTTTAGGTCTAGTTGATGGATTTTCTTGTTTTGATGATAGCTCAGTTTCATCTCATTCAATAATTGATTATTTTAATACATGAACGTTGTGTCTAAAATATAAGAAACTGGAAGGTCTGAACAGTTAATCCTTTGAATGGAGCAGTTTTTGTCCAGAAACTAAGTTAATAGGAAGACTCAGCTTGAGACATTGATCTTAACAATTATTATTTATTAAAAAAGTCAATTCTATATAGACTAAATACAGTAACAATAACTTTAGAATTTATAGAGATCCGTTTCTGCTTTTCATTTATTATTTTTAACATAAATCAGGCTATTGGTTTTTTCTCTTTTGATTTGTTTTACATCTGGTTATCTAGGGTCCTTTTATAGATTAATACATGGTATGGATTTTCTCGTTGTTGAAGCCAGTATGGTGAACTGTAGATGTTCATATCCTTGCCTTTGGCTTTTTGTGGATAGTTGTCTCATTAGCAATCCCCATACCTCATTTTTTAAATTACTAAAAGTACTTAAAATCTGAAATATATAATAAGTAAATAATACTTGCAAATGCCATTGACCAAAGTGCTTTAATTGCAAAATTGTGGCTGATTTACATTGCTTCAATGCATGCTTTATGTATAACTTAGTAGATTAGTAGAAAAATGATACATAATCGCTAAGGGGTAAATCTTTTCCCCTTGAAGAACTTATATTTATATTTATGATTTTCAGCACACTTTTATATGAAGTAGATTTTACAATGTGTTTGTTTTTTTATCATGTGATTGTATAACTGTTAATCTGTGATTTTGTGTATGAAAGCACAGTGGAAAATAACAGTCTTAATTTATCAAAAGAAAACCTGAAGGATTACTTAAAGGGCCAGAATAAAAATCATGAAATTTACAGATTTGCAATCAAAATTTTGGAAAATGAATTTTATCAGAGATATTTATCAGATTAAAAGTTTTTGAGGTAATATTCTGGAATGGTGCTGTTTTCCTTTAAAATTTTATTTCTGTGCAATATTTTTTAATTAAATTGATCCCCTTTTTCTTGCCTTCAAATTACTTATTAAAAATCCCTGCAAGATATTTTTTCAAAATTTGTGATAGCGATTGTGATTTTAGCCAAAGTTTGAGGGTTTATAACTTTTGAAGACATTCTTCATCAAGTTCTCCTTATAAACAAGAATACTGTGTTCTTCACAAAACAGCGTTCAATTTTTTTGTTAACATGCTACAATTGTACCATGTGACCCGACCTTCTATTAGGAATAAAGAAGCTGTCATATTGAATGGCTGTCATTGACTTTATTTTCCATTTGATATTATTGAGTGTGCCTACCAGCTTGCACAAGTTTTATTAAAATGATTTTTTGCTAAATAACTAACAGTATGTTTGTTTTATTTCAGCTTTCAGTTATTAATAAAAATCTAATTTAAATGTTTAAATTTTAAACTTTTCAATATTTTGTCTTAATAATTTGTTTTATTTGTTAATTCTGGTGTAAATGGATACACATTCATATTTTTTTTAAGAATATGTTTGCAATTAAGTATCAATGATAACTTTTAACAGTGAAACTTTTACATGAATATTGAAATGTCATCAAGTGGATGAAAAGAAGAGGCAAAATTCCAATGTATATATTTGTTTACTTTAGATGTACCAACTGTTACCCTGTCGACTACGCTCTTCCCAGTATTAGTAGGAAATGACATTACAATTGGTTGCAATGTCATATCCAATCCAGGTGCAACTAATGTATACTGGAGGTTTGAGAATAGTGGTAATCAAATTACCACTATAAGCGCAAACTCAAACACTGCTAAATATGGTGGATCAACAACTACCTCTCCATCCCTTGTGATCAAGAATGTTGATTTCAGCGACGCAGGAAAGTACACTTGTTTCGCTACTAACAGTATTGGAACAGGAAACAGTCAAGAAGGAACTCTTCAAGTATCTGGACGTAAGTTATCTGCATGTATTTATTGTATAATGTGTAATTGGGTTATTTATAAACATAGCTTAATTTGTACACACCATGTCCATAGTCAGAGGCAGATTTAGGGGTTCCCCCTTCTTTATGGAGCTACATATATGGTTAATGCATTGTCTTTTTCCAAATCCGCTCCTAACTTTGCTGTATTTGTGGGCCCCCATTTTTCAAAATCCTGAATCAGATCTGATTAATTACAATTTTTATGCAATTACTCTGTTTTGAAATGTTTTGAGAGTTGCCATATGAAGGGAATGGGGTTTGGGTTTTATGTCAAATTACATAATTTACTCTTTACTAAGATGCTACCTTGACAAGAAAAACAAGTTACAAAGGAGGTAAGTGTATAAAAATCTTTCTGTGTATGTAAAAAGAAATCCTTTCAAAGGTAAACATAAAAAGCAAAGTTACTGAATTTTAATTGAATTTATTTTTCATTCTCATATTTTTTTTCAGAGCCACCAAATGTTGTTGTTACTCTACCAAACTACAGTGTTGATTTTGGTCAGCAAGTGACTCTTGGATGTACAGTTACTGCAAATCCATCCCATACCAGTGTATATTGGACCAGAAATAAAAATGGTATCACCACAAATATAAATGTAGCAAACAGTGGTGGAAAATACAGTGGGTCTACAGTCGGCAGCCCATCACTTACTATAACCAATTCTAACCTGGACGATCAAGCAAGTTATATATGTAATGCACAGAACAGTGTCGGATTAGGATCCAGTTCTACTACAGTTTTAACAGTCTCTGGCAGTAAGTCATGAAATGTGTATTGATATTTCTCTAATTCTTCGTCAATTTATCCCTTTCTGCACCCATTGTATAAAAAAAAATTAATCAACGTGTGGTTCGTTTGATCTCAGTTCTTCATTGGTTAAAAAATCCGACTATGACGTAGAATTTTCTTGCTTTCCTCTGAATTTCCTATTGTGACGGCATGAAAAAAGACGACCATGCCTGATGACGTCACATAGAAAGAACACATCTGTTTGCAGATCATTCAAAAAGAAGGAAGAAGTTTGCCTGCATCCTGTTTGAAAATCATTAGAGAAACAGATTCCACCACCAAATCTCGTTTAATACGATATTTATCCACTCGAGACAGTTAAATTTTAAATATTTAAAACGCTCGGCAAGCCTTGCTTTTTAAATTTGAAAATTTAACTGTCTCGAGTGGATAAATATCGTATCACACTCGATGCAGTGGTAGAATCTATATAGACGTGAATTGAATTTTTAAGTATAAATAAATGTTTTTTTATTTAATATGTTTTTTCATATAATTCTGAATTTTTAGTGGTCATTTGGTTAAGAATGTATGTAAAAAATCTGTATAATTCAATACATATTTATTTCAAAGCATAAAATGGATTAGTTATCCATCCTATTGAAACTAGACTTTGCACTGTATTAAATACCTTTGTTTATTTACAGATATCCCAATTGTCACTGTGACACAGAACCAATACAATGTTGATTATGGCAATACTGTCACTTTAGGCTGTACTGTAACAGCCAATCCAACACACAGTGTTGTATACTGGCAAAAAATAAAAGGAGGAGTCACAACTACAATTGATGCCAGCGCCATTTCTAATAATGCTAGATTAAGCGGCTCTAGTGTCAACAGTCCAAGTTTAGTCATAACAAATGTTAATTTAGATGACATTGCATCATATATTTGTTTTGCTCAAAATAGTGTTGGCACCGGTCAGAGTCAGCAAACTAACCTGGCTGTTTCAGGAGGTAAGATATAACTGTAGGAGTTTTATTCATCTCTTTGATATTCTCTGTTGATGTAATGTCATTATATTAATAAAAAAAACATACATCTATTTCACATTCCATGTTGATCTAAAGTTGGGTTTTTTTAAAATTAAACAGATTTGTTTTAAGGGGTGTCTAATGAAAAAGTAGTGTTTTCTTTTTTTTTAGTAGTTACATAGTTCTGACCATTTGAGACCCTCTCATGGGTAGTCAAAGTTGTTAGCACCCTGTTAAAAGTAGTTACATAATTAAAGTACTTTATCATTATATGCATTGACTGATCTAATTGTGTTAATTAATTTTCTCACAAATTTGTCTTGTATTTTATCTGAAGGTATAATCATTTAAAAAGTGTGAAATATTACATTAATATAAGTGTTTGGTACTGTAAATTGTTGTGAAATTGTGACAGGATAGGCTTCACAAAAATAAAACTCACATTTTAAAGTTCTAATGCATTATTTCTATGCAAAATTTCCTGAAATTGTAATAATAAATCTGACATTTTGGTCAATTGTTCAACAATTGTAATAATTAATCTTACATTTTGGTCAGTTGTTCAACAATTGTAATAATTAATCTTACATTTTGGTCAGTTGTTCAACAATTGTAATAATTAATCTTACATTTTGGTCAATTGTTCAACAATTGTAATAATTAATCTTACATTTTGGTCAGTTGTTCAACAATTGTAATAGTTAATCTTACATTTTGGTCAATTGTTCAACAATTGCAATAATTAATTTTACATTTTTGTCAATTGTTCAACAATTGTAATAATTAATCTTACATTTTGGTCAGTTGTTCAACAATTGTAATAACTAATCTTACATTCATTTTGGTCAATTGTTCAACAATTTGAAAGGATCAATCTTACAATTTGCTCAATTGTTCAACAATTGTAATAATTAATCTTTCATTTTGGTCAATTGTTCAACAATTGTTACAATAACAAATGCACACAAGAAATTTTTTGAATATACAGTATTTAAAAGCAATTAGAAATTTATTAATATTAAGTCACCATTTGATTTTTTTATAGTCTATTTTTATGCCCCACCTAAGATAGTAGAGGGGCATTATGTTTTTCGGTCTGTCCGTCCTTCCATCTGTCCCTCTTCAGGTTAAACTTTTTGATCAAGGTAGTTTTTGATGAAGTTGAAGTTCAATCAACTTGAAACTTAGTACACATGTTCCCTATGATATGATCTTTCTAATTTTAATGCCAAATTAGAGTTTTGACCCCAATTTCAAGGTCCACTGAACATAAAAAATGATAGTGCAAGTGGGTCATCCATGTACTATGGACACATTCTTGTTTCTGTATTGTATTTAAATAGTAAATTTGAATACTTTACATTTTAAATTACAGCCTTGCCAACAGTTGTTGTACTATCCAATAGCTACCAAGTGACAGTAGGGGGGACAGCCACCCTGCAATGTGTGGTCAACGCTAACCCAGGCCATACTGTAGTCCAGTGGAAGAGAATTGTAAATGGTGTTTCTCAGGATGTCACAGGTGTTGGTGCTCCTGGTAGTGGAAGCAGATTGACAGGTTCAGAAGTCAATTCTCCAAGTCTTACTGTCAGCCAGGCTAGCTTCACAGATGAAGGATCATACATTTGTACAGCTACTAATGCCATTGGTCAGGGAGCAAGTAGTCAAACATTCTTAGATGTCGTTGGAAGTAAGTTGTTACAGTGGGTACTAGGAGATATATTTCAAGTTAGGATCACTAGGAGCTCTAAATTAAAAACAGGAAACTTTTATTAGTCCCAAAATGTAGTTAGTATTGTACTATTTATATTAAGTAGTGTAACATATGACGAAGCTTGTTTTTTCAAGTAGCTGATTTTGCCAAATGCCATTAATATGAAAAGAAAGAATGTAGCAATATGTTAATAATTTTAAATATAATTTTTAGAAAAAGATCTTGTCTTCTGTATTTTTAGTAATTAAAAAGATAAAAAAAAATTTTTTAGCTCTGAAATATTTATCAAATGTCTTAGCATTCATTTAAATGGAAATCAGAAAAAAAAATTGCATTATAAAATTTTATGGAAAACATAAGATATTCCTGTTGATAAAACCTAGTAAGTAAATTGTAACCCTTTTAATAAACTAATGCCATTTCATTACAGATGTCCCAACTGTACAAGTTACCCAGACAGAATTCCAGGGAGATTTCGGACAGTCGGTATCATTGGGGTGCACTGTAACAGCCAACCCATCAGAAACCAGAGTATACTGGAAAGTACTGGATAGTAATGGAGTCTTACAAAATATTGATACAGCTGCATCACGGTACAGTGGGTCTGTTGTCGGGTCCCCATCTCTGACCATATCTGGTCTCACTAAAGCTGATCAAGCCTTTTATCAATGTTTTGCTGATAATGATGTTGGAACTGGACAGAGCAGTCAGACTTTTCTCAGAGTCCTTGGAGGTATTACTTTTATGTCTTTATGTTATAGAATTCCTTTTCATGATAGTTCGGATTTACAACTCAAAATTTAAAATTTTTGTAACAAAATGGTACCGACAATGGAATACCTAGTTCTTTTCATAGATCCTTATTAAAAAAAAAACATTGTTGACTTTAGATGAAAAATACATACAAGAAACCGTTACCCGTCGTCAATCCATTTTTGTGATCATCCTTAATGTAGACTTTACTTTAATATTATGTATTCAATACATATATTTACTGGTAGATTTTTCCATTTGACTAATTTTCTTTGTTTAATACTATTTAACAGAGATCCCAGCTGTGACTACACCAGCAACACACCAGTTTACTCTTGGAACAACTGCTACACTTTCCTGTACAGTAAATGCTAACCCTGCGGCAACATCAGTTTTCTGGTCAAAATATAATACTCAAAATCAGTTAGTAGCAATCGATATGTCAACCAATAATAACCAGAAATATCAAGGATCAACTGTAGGAAACCCTTCCTTGACTATATTGAACACGGTATCAGGTGATGCAGGAAGATATGTATGCTCAGCTTCAAATGCTGTAGGCACTGGTAGTTCTGGCACTTCAACATTAGATATCACTGGAGGTTAGTTAAATATATAATTAATAAATTCATCAAAAATACCAACTTAAAATTTTCAACTCCAGACACACGTTTCGTATAAAAAAGACTCATCAGTGAGCCTTGAATCAATAAAGGCCAAATAAAGTACCAACAAAATTCTGAAATGTTTTGCCAAATACAGCTTAGGTTATCTATTCCTGGGGTAGAAAATCCTTAGTATTGTTTTAATATACACTATTTCCTATTTAACAGTTTAAAATGATAAAGTATTTGAAGTATTTTAATTAAAAGAAATTGCAATACTACCGGTAATTTTAACAGTACTAGAGAAGGGGAAATTATACCATTATTCATCATAGAATGTGTAACTTAAGATGAAAAACTGTTAAAAGACATACTTGAAAACACAATGTAATAACCATAACCATAAAAAAATATATGTACAGTATGACTTGTAATGCTTATAAGATTAGAAAGATAATATTTATAACATGGAAAATCCACAAATTACTATTACAAAGAGTGAATTAAAAAAATGCTAATCATTGTCAAAAGGTCACTTGAAGCTTTCATTTCAATACTTTACAAGTTTTGTGTTAATTCATCTGAATGATTCTGTGTCACAAATGAGTTAAAAATGTATCTTAATCTAATTTATAGATTGAATATGAAATTTCTTTCTAATCCAATCACTGATTTTTTACACATGTAACAATTTTAATGTTGTGTATAACCATTTTAGCATTTTCAGTTCTTTCACTTGGGGACGTACCACAGAGTTTTCATAGGGAATCATAACCCAAGTTATATTTTTTCCATTTTCAGCCATCCCGATTGTAAACATACCACAGAGTACATATGCTATTAGCATTGGTAACCAGATAACTTTGGGATGTACAGTTTCCGCTACACCAAAAGAAACCGCTGTCTTTTGGACCAGACAATATCCCAACGCTGGTGAAATAACCGTATCAAAGACCAATTCTGCCAAATATCAAGGACAGACAGTCAGTTCACCATCTTTGATTATCCTTAATACTGACTTTAATGATATAGCTACTTACCGGTGCTATGCTACAAATACAGTTGGTACTGGTTCTAGTAACCCGACCAGTCTCACAGTCTCAGGAAGTTAGTATAATTTTCATGTGAACTTCTTGTTATGGTATTTTTTAATTAAAAATGTATTATGATTGCTTGGGTCACATACATAGCAGCAATGAAGCCACATAATATTTTCCCAATGAGCCTTATTGGAAAAGTCAGAAACTTTCATCTTGCAAGTAAAAGCAGGACATGGCATTAACAGAATGGAGGGTCTTCTAAATTAAAAAAATTGCTTTCATTCCTAGAAGCAGAAGAACAGTGCTAGCTCACTAAAGTTAGAAGTAATTCTTTCTGATCAATTATTAAAGTACAAGGAACAATTCTGAAACAATCAATGAAAAGCCGGGCTAATTGATTCCAAACTTTAGAAAATTGAATAAGTTTGATAGGAATGGTCAGTGGTCATTGTTGACATTGGGTACAGATACAGATGAGCAATTTCAGCTCTTTGGAGCCTCATGTTGTCAAATCTGCTTGTATTTCTAGCCTTTATCTTGACTTTAACCTTTTACTAGATTTTATTAAATAATATTAATTTGTTTTCTAATCAAAATTGGTTTTAATCCGTAATACTCTGCTTGATGGTACATGTATATGGCTTCTTCAGGCAGATATTACAAAATAATGTAAGAGATTTGTTTTAAGGATGTATTCTTCTGACGTTTCAGTCTCGTTGAAATCTCGTTCTGGAATTATTTCCAAAACATGTGAAACAAGTGGAAAATATCAATGAATTTAAAAAATATTATAATCAAACTTAACTCTGTGAAAAAATTGTGTATTTACAATAAGTAGTTTTTGAGTAATAAAATTTTCAAATTTTATAACCAATCAAGTCAGTCTCATTTGCCAAAATGTTGTGAGGGGTACAAGAAATGATTTTACCAGATACTTGTACATCCCATATCAATTTTTTCTTTTCAAATTTCTTAGATATGTAATTTTTCAATCATTTATAACAAAGAAGTTGAAATAATATGCTTTTTGTTCTTAAAAAAGTAAAAATTCCCAAATTGACAAAATTGACAACATGGTAAATTTGTCATGAAAAAGCGACAAAATTTTATAAAACTTTCTTATATTAACACCTACCTATAGTTTTTTTAAGTAAAATATATTCAGATTGTCCACTTCATCTTAAGTGAAAGTATGAAAAAAAGTTTAATTGTGAAACTGTGATTTTTTTCATGATAATAGCCCAAAAATGGGTAAAAACTGTTGAAAAACGAGAAAATCATCAAAAATGGGTACTTTCAAATGGCTGTAGCAAAAAAAGAAGTGCATCACCATATGATATTTTCTTCACCAATTATTTTTTTACAGTCATATAAACCCAAAAATCAGGTTAAGAAAAAAAGTTTAATTCTAGAAATGTTTGGCTCCTCAGAGGTGTATATCCTTAACATTTAGATTTGAATTTGTAAATATTTGTACAAATAGTAGTAATATCCATTAAAAACCTCCTTGTTCATATGAAATGCTATAAAATACATTTGGCTGCTTTTGTTGTAAATGGTAGCGATGAACTGAAGAAGCTTGAAGATTGTTCTAAAGTTATTTAGTTTTAATCTTTTTTTTCTTCATTGTTTTTCAGATGTGCCGAGTGTTGTAATTCCACTTAATCAGTACTCCGTTAACTATGGTAGCTCAGCAACTGTACCATGTACTGTCACAGCAAATCCAACTCATACAAGCATTCAGTGGAAAATAATCGTAAACGGACAGGAACAAAATGTAGATATGCAAAATGCTAAATATTCTGGTGGAACAGTGAATTCACCATCTCTGGTTATTGCTAATGCTCAACAGGGAGATGAAACATTTTACATTTGTACTGCATCCAACAGTGTTGGAGCAGGGCGAAGTATACAGACCTTTTTGAATGTTGTTGGAGGTAAGTTTATCTATTTTTACTCAAGAAGGGGAAGCAGACAGGCAAAGGGAAAAGTTTCAATAGTTGGTTTTAAGTAAGTCAGGGGAAGAGATATAGAGAGTTTTATAGACCCCTTCAAATGTTTTTGAAATAACATGACATGTAAAGAGAGGGAATGATAGAATAGAAGAAAGTGTAGAGAAAGAAGAAAAGGATGAGGGAAAGGGGAAAGATAAAAAGGAAGAAAACTTAGGAGAGATGTACTACTGTCCTCATCTTCAATGTAACTTTTACATGTATTGTCTAACCTGCTTGAAGGATTACCATAATTTGGAAAATATTTTAATTGAGATGTTCAAGATTCCCAGATATAACATCAGACCACAACAACCATCACTCAATACTTTGATAATTTGGAAAATATTTTAATTGAGATGTTCAAGATTCCCAGATATAACATCAGACCATAACAACCATCACTCAATACTTTGATTATTTGGAAAATATTTTAATGGAGATGTTCATGATTCCCAGATATAACATCAGACCACAACAACCATCACTCAATACTTTGATAATTTGGAAAATATTTTAATTGAGATGTTCAAGATTCCCAGATATAACATCAGACCACAACAACCATCACTCAATACTTTGATAATTTGGAAAATATTTTAATTGAAATGTTCAAGATTCCCAGATATAACATCAGACCACAACAACCATCACTCAATACTTTGATTAAACCTTACTGCAATGCTGCATATTTTTTCTTGATAAAATGCTTTTCATCATTTGGTCTCAATGGGGAAATGTCTGATTGGCAATCCAACCACATTTTCTTATTTCTATATTTACGGGAAACATTTAACTTTTTTTAATTTCTATTTCTTGCAAATCCAATTTACGAAAGTTTTCAATATAAAAAACCTGCCAAAATGTCTTAAATATGTAATAAAAAATGAAATGTTTAAAAAAGTGTTTACAACAGTAATTTTCTTGTAATTTAGATATACCGCAAGTAGCAATTGGATCTAGCACTTACCAGGTGCAGAAGTATGGCACAATAGAATTAGTGTGCACCATTACTGCTAATCCTGCTGCCAACACCGTACAATGGTACAGATATGATGGTGGAGTTCAGTCAAGCTTACGTAACGTAGCCGGAAAATACAACACCCCCACGGTCAACAGTCCAAATCTGCAAATTATCAATGCTGACATAAGCGATAGAGGATATTACATTTGTACAGCATCAAATATTGTTGGTACTGGAACCTCATCTTCTACTTTTGTTGATGTTACAGGCAGTAAGTAACTATAAATATGTAAAGACCTATATTGTAGTAATTAAAGGGTGCACTTGAAAGTAAACTCATGTTTTTCTTATACTTTTTGTGTCAACTTACAATGTGATAAGTATTGTGAACAAAAATGTGGAAAACAGTACTCTAGCTAAGAAAATGGATTTGACACCTGTTTTGCCAGATGTAAACATTTCCATGGTAATATCATGTTTTATGACCATTACCTCCTTAGAAAATCTGCCAGGAATTTTAGCAATTATTTTAAAGAAAAAAAACAAAGATTTAAATGAGGACAAGCTCTGACGAAGTTCCTCACTTGGGGAAAAGGACATAAAAATCTAGATTTAATTCCTTCCTCTATTTCGATCTGAGGAATAACAAAAGGAACATGCAACATCAAATACTAAAGATTGGTTCAGGAAAATCACTTAAATGTATAATATCTACATTTGTTTATTCTATTAGAACCTCATTAAGGATACCGGTAATGTTCTAAATAATCTCAAAGTCTCAGTTAATTGCCACTTTTTGTTAAATATTGAACCCCTTCTAAAAAAAAACCCAAATCTTTAGAATATGAAAAATACATAAATAAAAACTTTTGGGTAAAAACAGAACAAACAAAAGATTTGAAAAAAATACTTAATTGAATACAAAGTGTGCAGAGCTTTCCATTTCTTTAACTTGATATTTATTTACAGATGAGCCAATTGTTACAATACCTCTGGGTACCTACAACGGTCAGTTTGGAGGTAACGTTGAGTTGACCTGCAATGTAGTAGCCAATCCTAGTGCAACACAGGTGTACTGGACAAAAACAGTAGGTGGTCAAGCAACAACAATTGGTCAGTCATCTGGCAAATACAGCTTCTCAGTGAACAGTCCATCTCTTATGATCTCCAATCTGGATGCCAGTGATGAAGCCAGCTATACATGTTATGCTGTTAATAGCATTGGCAGTGGTAACAGCCAGCCCACAACTCTAGATGTCATTGGCAGTAAGTTCATATAGTTTAATTCACAGATTTTTTTTTCAATTTTGAAAAAAAAATTAAATGATTTTTCACTTTTAATGTAATAACTTTTACAAACCATAAGAAATGTCATCAATAGATAAATCTTTCACAGTCAAACCTGTATTGTAAACTGTACTATTGTAATAAGAAATACAATGAATATTCTTTATCATTTTAACCATTCTAAACCAGTCACATGCTTAACCAAACATAATCTCCAGTCCTGAAGGAGTTCTGTTTCAACAGATTTCACTGTATTAAGATTTAGCATTGTCAAGTTATTAAATTTATCTTTTTGATTGAAAAAAAAAGCTTGTTCAAAAAGCCTGTTGAGTAAATGACTATTCGTTTGTATTACAGGTATTCCACAAGTTACTGTTCCATCCACGGTCAGTGTCAACATTGGAAGT
The DNA here is from genome assembly GCF_021869535.1 of Mytilus californianus. Taxonomy (NCBI): domain Eukaryota; kingdom Metazoa; phylum Mollusca; class Bivalvia; order Mytilida; family Mytilidae; genus Mytilus; species Mytilus californianus. The sequence continues at coordinate 35,290,947 of NW_026262701.1, forward strand.
ACAGCAACATTAAGTTGTTCCGTCCAGGCAAATCCTACCCATACCTCTGTTAGCTGGCAGAGAATTGATGGCAATAACCAAGCTACAACCATCACGATTGACAACAATAAATACTCTGGTGCTACAGTTAATAACCCAACACTGACTATCACCAATGTCCAGATGAGCGATCGTTTGAACTATGTTTGCTTTGCCACCAACAGTGTTGGAACAGGACAGAGCGGTACACTTTTCTTGAATGTCCAAGGGAGTAAGTATAATTTCTTGCTACAATGTCTTGACTACTACAGCTATTTTTATTGAAATGGTGAAATTTCGATAGAGTGTTATTTTTGCTTATTTTGAGATCTTTAGAAAACATAAAGATATTCCATGACAAAACAATTCCTACAAATCAACAATATTGATGTGAAACATGAATTAGTTAAAATTTAACCCTCACACAAAATATAAAAAAAGGTAACCAACCAAATTGCCAAAAGTTACAGTACTCTACAATTTTTTGCATATCCAGACATAATTTGAAACTGTTTTGGCAAGCTAGTAAAGTAAACAAGCTTAATAGATTCATGTTTAATCCAGCAGCTGATATTTTATAATATATATATATATATGTCGAAAAAATAAAAATCTGTTTATAATATTGATTTGAGTGTCAAATAATAATAAAGTAAACGTTTGCTACTATTTTTAATTTACAGATCCACCAGTGGTCAGCATTGCTTCTAACACTTACCAAGTTCCATGGGGTAATTCTGTAACACTTGTCTGCACTGTTTCTGCCAATCCAACACATACTAGTGTCAGCTGGAAAAAGATACAAAATGGTGTTGAGACTAACATTGTTCCATCAAATAATCCATCAAAATATGAAGGTGGAACCGTATCTTCTGCATCACTGACAATCAAGAATGCAGATAGAAACTCCGATCAGGCTTTCTATGAATGTGCAGCTACAAATACAATTGGAACAGGGACCAGTTCAAGAACTTTTCTTACTGTAACAGGAGGTAGGTTTTAGTCTCTTCTATTTGGTCATCTAGAACCTGTTCATCGGCATTCCTTATCATAACAGGAGGGGTATTAGTCTCTTCTATTTGGTCACTTAGAACCAGGTCAAGGACATTCTTTATTGTGACCGGAAAGGGCATAAGGGTCTTCAATTAGGTCCCCTGGAACCAGCACTTACTTAGACTTTCATCATGATTTATCTTATGGAATGGAAGTGTTGTTACTTATTTTGATGCATAGATTGTACTTAATGTATGTACAAGAATTATTGTTGGTTGACTTTCCACTCTGTATTACAATGTTTTGTATTAATTATTTTGAAAATACTGACTGCTAAATTAATTTTCTTTTAAAATTTTAGACAATGAAAATTTGTGTACCCTGGCTCCTCACAAAGGAATGATTTTATTCTCGTATTCACTTTAGCATATGTTGCTATTACTTTTTCATGATATGGTTGAATGAATTACTTAATTACTAGAAAAATTATTTTCTTACAAGGTAAAGATATATATAATCCCTCTTTTGTTGCAGATTTACCAGTTGTTCAGATACCAGACAATTATCAAGTGGAAATTGGTCAGAGTGTTGTTGTCGTCTGTACAATCACTTCCAATCCTGCCCATACAACTGTCCAATGGAAAAGAGTAAACAATAACCAGGAAACTAACCTTGATATTAGTGACTCCACACAGTACCAGAACGGAAACTTACAGAATCCTTCTCTTACCATACTGAACGCTGCCACCAATGATGAGGGCTACTACAGATGTACAGCTACAAATTCTGTGGGCACTGGATCTAGTGCTCTTAGTTATGTTGATGTCACAGGAAGTAAGTATTGGAAGGCCAGTTAGATAAGTCTGTGATTTTTTAAGTGACCATAAAAAGCTAAAATTTATTGGGAGGGCAAAGTTACAAACTGAGAGGGGTATTAAAAGGGTGGTGGTGGTGGTGGGTTAAATTTGTAGTTATTTTTAAAAAGATTTAAATGCTTTACATTTTATACATAAAACATTTCCATTAATAGCTGCTATTTCAATTGCATCCTCTGGTCTTCTTTTTGTTATTTTTATTCAAATATGTTTTTGCTGGTCAAAATATTTGTTTAAGCTTGTAAACAAAAATTCTTGAAAGAATATAATTACAGGTGTAAATTTAAAGTAACCACTGATTTTCCTTCACAATCTTTTTTTTATATATATATATATAAGTATAAGCTCGAATAACCAAAATAAAAAAAAAAAAGACTTAAAGGTTGTCAGTGTGCAATGGTGTAATTTATATTAAATTGTTTCAGATATCCTACAAGTAACAGTT